>NC_061804.1:16041004-17396629 GCF_021462225.1 Girardinichthys multiradiatus
CTGAAGCGGTCCACGGCCGATACAGTGTTGTTGAGGATGGTGAGGGGGGTGTATGGGGGTGGTGTTCTCCGAAAGTCCACCACCATTTCCACAGTCTTGAGTGGGTTCAGTTCAAGGTAGTTCTGACCGCACCAATGTACCAGCCGATCCACCTGCTGTCTGTATGCAGACTCATCACCGTCCTGGATCAGTCCAATGACAGTGGTGTCGTCTGCAAACTTAAGGAGTTTCACGGACGAGTCCGATGAGGTGCAGTCATTTGTGTACAGAGAGAAGAGGAGTGGGGATAGAACACACCCCTGGGGGGCACCAGTACTTATTGATCTGGATCGGAAGAAGATGCTCCCCAGTCTCACCTGCTGCTGTCGGTCTGTCAGGAAGCTGTTGATCCACTGACAGGTGGAGCCTGGGACGTTGAGCTGTGTGAGCTTCTGGTGGAGGATGTCTGGTATGATAGTGTTGAAGGCCGAGCTGAAGTATACAAACAGGATCCTGGCGTACGTCCCTAGGTGGTCGAGGTGTTGCAGGATGTAGTGTAGACCTAAATTAACAGCATCATCTGCCGACCTGTTTGCTCGGTAAGCAAACTGCAAGGGGTCCAGCCTGTGATGTCTTTCAGGTGCTTCAACACCAGCCGCTCAAAGGATTTCATGACTACAGACGTCAGGGCTACAGGCCTGTAGTAATTTAATCCTACGATGGTGGGTTTCTTGGGAACCGGGATGATGGTGGATCGTTTGAGGCAGGAGGGGACCTCACATTTCTCCAGTGACTTGTTGAAGATCCTTGTGAAGATCGGAGCGAGTTGATGTGCACAGGCTTTCAGGCATGATGGGGAGACGTTATCAGGTCCTCCAGCTTTCTTTGTTTTCATGCGCTGAAAGAGCCTGTTTACCTCTTCCTCGGAGATCTTTAGTGCAGGCAGAAGATCTGAAGGTAGGGGGTTGGTTGTTTTATGGGTCAAATTTGTTCCTGAATGGGATGTAGAGGGGATGATTTGAGGTGTGAATGGCTTCTTGTAATGTTTGCAGTAGAAGCCATTCAGACGGTTGGCCAGGAGACGACTCTGTTCAGGATGGGTGGGGGGGCTCCTATAGGCAGTCAGGCTTCTCAGACCGGTCCATACAGCTGAAGCGTCACCAGTAGAAAGGCTGTTCTTAAGCTTCTCACTGTAGCTTCTCTTAGTTG
This sequence comes from Girardinichthys multiradiatus, assembly GCF_021462225.1. Classification (NCBI taxonomy): domain Eukaryota; kingdom Metazoa; phylum Chordata; class Actinopteri; order Cyprinodontiformes; family Goodeidae; genus Girardinichthys; species Girardinichthys multiradiatus. Next base: position 16,042,193 of record NC_061804.1, read on the forward strand.
CTTTGATCTCTTTTGTTAGTCTGTTCCTGGCCTGCCTGTACCGCGCCCAATCTCCACTGCTGTGAGCTTCTTCCTTATCCCTGCACAGATTCCTGAGGTGTGGAGTAAACCATGGCTTGATGTTCCCAAAGGTGCAGAAGGTCTTGGTCTGCACACACATGTCCTCACAGAAACTGATGTATGATGTCACCACATCAGTTAGTTGGTTTAGGTCAGTGGCTGAAGTTTCAAAAACAGTCCAGTCTGTGCATTCAAAGCAGGCCTGTAGCGTCTGCTTTGATTCCTCAGTCCACTTCTTAACAGTGTGAACTTTGGGTTTTGGAAGCTATTAGTCTCTGTCTGTAGGTTGGGATGAGGTGGATTAGATAATGATCTGAAAAACCCAGAGCAGCCCTGGTAACAGCATGATATGAGTCCTTTTAAAGCTGTGTAACAATGGTCCAGTGTGTTTTTGTCTCTGGTGGGACACTTAATATGCTGTCTGTATTTGGGGAGTTCACTGGAGAGGTTTGCTCTGTTAAAATCTCCCAATATTATGATGAAAGAGTCAGTGTATTTTTTCTTCACGTCTGTAATCAGCTCAGCAAGATGTTTTTCCGTGGCAAAAGTGCAACCATGCGGTGGAAAATATGAGCCGATTATTATAAACGAGTAAAACTCTCTCGGTGAATAAAACGGTTTACAGATTATGGAAAATGACTCCAGATCCAGACTACATGTTTTCCCCAGCACTTTTACGTCTCTGCACCAACCTTCATTTATATAAAAGCAGATTCCGCCTGCTCGCCTCTTCCCCAATAGCTCCGCGCTGCGATCCTCTCTGAGCAGCTGGAAGTCCGGCAACAGCAGTGCGCGGTCCGGGATGTTTTCACTCAGCCATGTCTCGGCTGAGTGAAAAGAAGCAGAGAACCGCTGATCCGCGGAGGTCCGTGTTTTTACCGGTGAGGAGAAGCAGCTCGTTCATCTTGTTGTTTAGAGAGCAGACATTTGCCAGGTGGATTGAAGGCAGTGTTGTGCGAAGTCCTCTTTTGCGGAGCTTTACCAGCGCTCCAGCACGCTTTCCCCTTCGACGCTTTCGGCGCAGTATCCCGTATAGCGCCGCAGCTCCGCTTGCCAGGAGCTCAGTGGACCTCGGATCAATGAAAGATGGTGACAAAATCCCAAGAGAGGACTCTCTGATATTGAGAAGTTCCTCTCTACTGAATGAGATCACAGGATTGTGGCCCGAGACCACAGAACCGTGGCTCAAAAAACATAAAAACACACAAAATACAAATACAAAATTCTATCTAAGGAAACCCAGCAGATTGCATCCAGTCAGTGACTTGCAGCATTCACTCCTTCTGGATGAGCATGTAGTGATAGTGGAGAGGAAAAACTCCATTTTAACAGGAAGAAACCACCAGCAGAACCAAGCTCAGTGTGAGCGGCCATCTGCCACGACCGACTGGGGGTTTGAGAGAACAGAGCAGAGACACAAAGAGAACAAAGAAGCACTGATCCAGGAGTACTTTCTTTGGGAAGGAAAAGTAAATGTTAATGGGTGTAGCTCCTTTAGTCGTTTCACCTAGAAAGAAAGAACAGATAAACTCTGAGCCAGTTTGAAAGAAAGCACATAGAGTTAGTTACTGTTAAGCTCAGTCAAACACCATGTCTAGGAGAGAGAAAGGGTTAAACACTAAAAGACAGGGCTATGTGGATCATCGGTAGAGGGTGAGCATTAAGTTGTTGCCAGCAGAAGCTTGGACGATGCCCCTCTCCAGAAAGGTGTCACAGGTAGACACAGAGTCAGGCCAGGTGTAGCTTCTAGGAAGAGAAAAGAGAGAACAAGGTTAAAAGCTGAAATAACAGCAAATAATGCAAAATTGGAGAGTAGTGTGAGAATGTAGCGAAGAGGGTGAAAGTGATCATTATGTCCTCAAGGACCCTACACCTATAGCAGCATAACTACAGAGATAGCTCAGGATAACCTAAGCCACTCTAACTATAAGCTTTATCAAAAAGGAAAGTTTTAAGCCTAGCCTTAAAAGTGGACAGGGTGTCTGCCTCACGGACTAAAACTGGGAGCTGGTTCCTCAGGAGAGGAGCCTGATAACTAAATGATCTGCCTCCCATTCTAGTTCTAGAGACTCTAGGAACCACCAGTAAACCTGCAGTCTGAGAACGAAGTGCTCTGTCAGGAACGTATGGAACAATCAGATCTCTGATGTATGATGGAGCTAAATCATTAAGGGCTTTATATGTGAGGAGGAGAATTTTAAATTCTATTCTGGATTTAACAGGGAGCCAATGAAAGGAAGCTAAAGTAGGGGAAATATGATCTCTCTTTTTAATTTTCATCAGAACTCTTGCTGCAGCATTCTGAATCTGCTGAAGGCTTTTAACTGCATTTTGTGGACATCCTGATAGTAACGAATTACAATAGTCCAGCCTTGAAGTAACAAATGCATGGACTAGTTTTTCAGCGTCACTCCTGGACAGGATATTTCTAATTTTGGCAATGGCCCGAGATGAAAGAAGGAAATCCTAGAAACCTGTTTAATATGGGATTTAAATGACATGTCCTGATCAAAAATAACACCAAGGTTTTTTACTTTATTATCGGAGGTAGATTTATTGCCATTCAGGTTATGTGACTGACTAAGCAGTTTCTTTTTTAAAGACTCCGGTCCAAAGACGACAACTTCTGTCTTGTCTGAATTTAGAAGCAAAAATTTAAAGTCATCCAAGTTTTTATGTCTTCAAGACATCCTTGTAGTCTAACTGGTTGGGCTCATCAGGATTCATGGATAAGTAAAGCTGAGTATCATCAGCGTAACAGTGAAAATTTATTCTATGCTGCCTGATAATTTTACCTATTGGAAGCATATATATAGTAAAGAGAATTGGCCCAAGTACTGAACCCTGTGGGACTCCACAATTAACCCTGTAGTTTAAAGATGATTTATCATTTACATGATCAAACTGGAATCTGTTAGACAAATAAGATTTAAACCAGCCTAGCGCTGTTCCCCTGATCCCTACAGCATATTCCAGCCTTTCTAAGTGTAGGATCTCTGCTCCTCCCCTTCTGGTTGGTTCTGGCAGCTCATTGTCTACAGCTGCAATGCATTCTCCTAATGAGCTCATGGGCTTCTTAAGGTAGCTGCTGATACAGACCTTTGCTGGAACATAACCTCAGTTATGTGGACTCCTGTCTGCCTGCCTATCCGTCTACCTGCCTGTCTGCCTGTCGACCTGCCTATCTGCCTACCTGCCTGCCAACATCTGGTAATACTCCCTCCTAAGGACTGCACAGTACATATTCTCATCACCAGTACTCTCTCTCTCTCTCTCTCTTTGGATTCCTGGGTTTACCTCCTCCTCCTCTGGCTTCTGGACAACTCCAACTCAAGATTCCTTAAACAAAGTCTACAGTAGAAATAAACCTCATTTACCGTCTTATCCTGTGTGCTGAGTCTGTTTCATCCTCTGGTTTTGTTCTACTTCGACTATCTAAGCAATTCATGATAGTATGTTCCAGCCATCTAACATGTCAAAGAACAATTCAGATGATGAACAGACTTTCTTAAAGGAACGCCTACAATCTACTGAAACCATGCTTCAACAGCTACTGCAACAACAAAGGACTACGGATTCTCATCTCACAGAACTTGGTGGTATGGTTCATGCTTTAAGCGAAATCATAACCAAACTCTCACCTGCCTCTTCCAATCCTCCAGTTCGTTTAGAGAATCCTCAGCCACACACAATTCTATCTTCTGGGATCCAAGAGCCTGACTTCCGTCCGTCTGAACTGTTTGATGGTAATCCTAATAACTTTGGTGGTTTTTCTCTCCAGTGTGAATTAGCATTTAGTCGTTCCCCCTCGCTTTTCCCTACTGCTGCCTCCAAGATTACTTATATTGTTACCTCGCTAAAGGGATCTGCTCTGCGCTGGGCGCACGCCTATTTGGCATCTAACCCTGTTGAGTCTCTTAGTTATGCCATTTCTTTCAATCACTTCAAGAGAGTCTTCGATCAACCACTCCAGCAGGAGGCAGCGGCTAAGAAGATACTCACCCTCAAACAGGGAAGGAGAGCATTGGCTGAATTCGCCATCGACTTCCGGGTGGCAGCGCAGGAGGTGGGTTGGGATGAAGCGGCACTCAAGGGTATTTTTGTTAATTCCCTTGCAGATCAAGTAAAGGACCAGTTGGTTTTGAGAGATGAACCCGAAAGACTGGATGAATTAATCAACCTATCGATCCGCATTGACAACCGTCTAAGAGAGAGACAAACAGAAAGGAACTACAATTCACAGTGGCAGCACTCTGTGGCTCCTCGAACCACTTTCCTCGACGCACCCACTTCCTCTTCAGAGGGATCTGCGGAACCGGAGCCGATGCAGATTGGTCACACTCGACTCTCCCCAGAGGAACGACAATGTCGCTTTGAGGGTGGTCTTTGCCTATATTGTGGACAAGGAGGACATTTTATCACAAGATGCCCCAAGAAGGGAAAAGAGAGAGCTCGTCAATAGGTCAGGGGACTTTGATGAGCATATCCCATTCTTCCCCTGTCTCTCGTCTGTGTTTTCCGGTCACTATTATTGTTGGCCAAGAGAAGTTTCTTGTTGACGCTTTTATTGATTCTGGTGCTGAACAGAATCTTATTTCCTCGGATCTGGTTGATAAACGTCAAATACCCTCTCAGCCTCTCAACCATTCCCTTTCTGTCACTGGCATCACTGGTCAAACCATGTCTCAAGTGAGATTTAAAGTGCCTCAGCTTCACATCATCGCCTCTGGTAACCATCATGAATGGGGTGAGTTCTTTGTTGTCTCTTCCATCTCTCCACAATTAGTTTTGGGGTTTCCCTGGTTGCAGAAACATAATCCTGCTATTAATTGGGTGGAGGGCAAAGTAGAGAGATGGAGTAATCTCTGTCTCCAAAACTGCTTAAGAACTGCTGTCTCTCACTCTATCAAACAACTCAAACCTTCTGAGCCTGTTGATCTGTCCAAAGTTCCACCTGAATACCACAATCTCGCACCTGTGTTTAGCAAACAAGGGGCTCTTTCTTTACCTCTGCATCGCCCCTATGACTGCCCTATTGATCTCCTCCCAGGCGCTCCGCTACCATCCAGCAGACTCTTTAATCTCTCCAGACCCGAGAGAAAGGTCATGAAAGAGTACATTGAGGATTCTTTAGCATCTGGGATCATTCGTCCGTCTACCTCCCCTGTTGGCGCCGGATTCTTCTTCATGGGTAAGAAGGACGGCACATTAAGACCCTGTATTGATTATAGAGGATTGAATCAAATCACTATTAAAAATAAATACCCACTACCACTTATTGATTCCATACATGAACAATTACATTCTGCCAAGATCTTCACTAAACTCGACCTGCGCAATGCTTACCATTTAGTCCGGATCCGAGAGGGTGATGAGTGGAAAACAGCTTTCAAAACCCCCCTAGGACATTTTGAGTATTTGTTTATGCCTTTCGGGTTGACTAATGCACCCGCTGTTTTCCAGGCTCTTATTAATGATGTTCTTCGTGACTTTCTCAACCTCTTTGTTTTCGTTTATCTGGATGACATAGAACAACATCGCCAGCATGTCAGAACAGTTCTCCAGAGGCTTTTTGAGAATCAACTCTTTGTTAAAGCCGAAAAGTGCGAATTCAGTGTCACATCTGTGTCTTTTTTGGGTTGTATTTTTGAGGCAGGCAGGTACAGAACTGATCCCGAGAAAACCAAGGCAGTGGCAGAGTGGCCTACTCCAACTGATCGCAGGCAACTTCAAAGGTTCTTGGGATTTGCAAATTTTTATAGGAGGTTTATAGGGAACTACAGTCAGGTCACTGCACCTCTCACTCAACTCACCTCCTCTCTGAAATCGTTCCATTGGACTCCTGAGGCAGAAAGGGCATTTGGGGAATTAAAGACTCTATTTTCTTCAGCACCCATATTGACCCATCCTGATCCATGTGCACAATTTATTGTAGAGGTTGATGCTTCTGTCATTGGAGTAGGGGCTATTCTATCTCAACGGTCTCCTCTGGATGATAAGGTACATCCATGTGCCTATTTTTCTCGTCGCTTGTCTCCAGCAGAGCAAAATTATGATGTGGGCAACCGTGAACTTTTAGCCATCAAGTTGGCGCTTGAGGAATGGCGGCATTGGTTAGAGGGTACTGAAGTCCCTTTTCTCATTTGGACTGACCATAAGAACCTCTCCTACATTCAAAATGCCAAGAGACTTAACCCCAGACAAGCCCGTTGGTCTCTGTTTTTTGCTCGTTTTCATTTTTCTATCTCCTACAGACCCGGTTCCAAGAACATTAAGCCTGACGCTCTCTCTCGCCAGTTCTCTCATTCTGACCAACTCAAGACTGAAGCTTCCATCCTACCGGATTCTTGTGGGCACCCTCACCTGGGCCATTGAAAATGACATCAGGGAGGCACAGAGGTCCGAACCTGACCCAGGTACTGGCCCAGTGGGCAAGCTGTTCGTCCCCAACTCTGTCGTCAATAAAGTTCTGGATTGGGTGCACAACAATAAATTGACTTGTCATCCTGGGGTGACTCGTATGATCACATTTACCAAAAGGTATTTCTGGTGGCCGACTATGAACCTCAACATTAAAGATTTTGTTGCAGCTTGCCCCACATGTGCTCGAAACAAGAACACTAATCAACCACCTGCTGGTCTTCATCAACCTCTGCCCACCCCTAGCCGCCCCTGGTCTAACATTTCCATTGATTTCATCACTGGTCTCCCGCCATCTGACGGTAACACAGTCATCCTTACTGTTGTTGACAGATTCTCTAAAACAGCCCATTTTGTTCCTTTACCCAAGCTTCCGTCTGCATTGGAGACTGCCCAACTCCTGGTTCTCCACGTTTTCCGCATCCATGGCATACCTTTGGACATTGTTTCTGACCGAGGCCCGCAGTTCATCTCGCAAGTTTGGAAGGCGTTTTGCAAAGCTCTTGGTGCCTCCGTAAGTCTTTCATCTGGATACCATCCCCAATCTAATGGACAGACAGAAAGATGCAACCAGGAACTTGAAGTCGCCTTGAGGTGCGTAATAAATGACAACCCCTCTTCTTGGTGCAAACATCTCACATGGATCGAATATGCTCACAACACACATACTTCCTCTGCTACTGGTTTGTCCCCCTTTGAGGCTTCACTGGGCTATCTACCCCGCTGTTTCCCAGTGTTGAATCTGACATCCTGGTCCCCTCTGTTCAGCATTATGTTTCCAGGTGTCGTAGGATCTGGCAACAGACCAGGAGGACCCTCCTACGCACCCTGGAACAAAATAAGAGGTTCGCTAACCGTCACCATTCTGCTGCACCTGTCTACCGCATCAATCAGAGAGTCTGGCTTTCCACCAGGAATATTAAATTAAAAGATACTTCTAGAAAGTTGGCTCCCCGTTTCATTGGCCCTTTTCTCATCGAGAGGATCATTAACCCATCTGCCGTGAGACTCAAACTACCATCTTCCATGCACATTAACCCTACTTTCCATGTTTCCCAGATCAAGCCAGTCTCGGAAAGCCCCCTGAGTCCTCCCACCAAGCCCCCTCCTCCTGCTCGACTCATTGATGACCACCCTGCATATACGGTCAATCGTATCCTGGATGTTCAGCATAGGGGGCGTGGTTTTCAATATCTTGTAGATTGGACAGGATATGGACCTGAAGAGAGAACCTGCCAACATCTGGTAATACTCCCTCCTAAGGACTGCACAGTAAATATTCTCATCACCAATACTCTCTCTCTCTCTCTCCTTGGATTCCTGGGTTTACCTCCTCCTCCTCTGGCTTCTGGACAACTCCAACTCAAGATTCCTTAAACAAAGTCTACAGTAGAAATAAACCTCATTTACCATCTTATCCTGTGTGCTGAGTCTGTTTCATCCTCTGGTTTTGTTCTACTTCGACTATCTAAGCAATTCATGATACTAAGAGAATATTGTGATCGGCTGTATCAAATGCTGCACTGAGATCTAAGAGGACAAGTACACCACAAGTCCATTATCTGAGGCTAGAAGAATATTATTAGTGACAGGAGTGGCATTCGGTGTGGTCTTCGGCTGCTGTAGGCCATCCGCCTCAACATTCGACGTGTTGTCCGTTCAGAGATGCTCTTCTGCATGCCTTGGTTGTAATAAGTGGTTATTTGAGTTACTGTTGCCTTTCTATCAGCTCAAACCAGTGTGGCCATTCTCCCCTGACGTCTGGCATCAACAAGGCATTTTCGCCCACAGAACTGCCGCTCACTCTTTTCTCTTTTTTGGACCATTCTCTGTGAACCCTAGAGATGGTAGTGCGTGAAAATCCCAGGAGATCAGCAGTTTCTGAAATACTCAGACCAGCCCGTCTGGCACCAACAACCATGCCACGTTCAAAGTCACTTAAATCACCTTTCTTCGCCATTCTGATGCTCGGTTTGAACTGCAGCAGATCGTCTTGACCATGTTTACATGCCTAAATGTATTGAGTTGCTGCCATATGATTGGCTGATTAGAAATTTGCGTTAACAACCATTTGGAAAGGTGTACCTAATAAAGTGGCCGGTGAATGTAGGTAATGTAATTAATCCTCAAGTTTTATATTAGACGTCAGAATCCTCTGTCATTTTTAAAACTGAAGAATAATTTGATTATAAAGTGAATCAATGATGAAAATAAATATGTCCAGGTTGATTTTGCTCTTACTTTATCTTACCTTAAGTTTGTGGCTCTATAATTGTCTTAATTTATTATGCTAAATCCAGATTAGTTGGTCTAAAGGCTAGTCCAAGAAGCTAATAGCTAGTCTGAGAGGGGACATTCAAACTAATGCTGACTTCTACTGTCCTTTAGAGGCAGGAGGTTGTGTGCCACCACCATCCTGGATAAAATACGTACAGAAAATCTAACAAGTAAGACACAGCCAGTGAGAGTGTCTGATATAAATGTAAAGTGGTTTAAAAAGAAAAAATATTTTGGCTTTTAAATTAATAGTGTTTTATAGATTTGAACAGTGCCTTATTTTTCTATTGGTTAGCTACTCTGACCAGAAACATTTTACATTTTTCATCATTGGTGGCACACTCCTACTCCATTTGTTGTATAAATAATCATTGGCTTCGGTGTACATAACCAAGTAATGCAAACATGGCAGCAGTTTAAAAGAAAATGTTGTTTGCATGATTTGTTAGGATATTTTTCAAAGAGATATTCACTTTGACCCTAGCTGCTCTTAGACTACATGTTAATTTACTGGACTAGCAGTTAAAACTCTGGGATGAACTAATCTGGATTTATACTAATTGAAGATGATGACAGAGTTATCTAACACAGGTACTGTAACATATATTACATTTACTGTTATTATTTTTACTGGAAACATCTTAAACCATGTTCTTAGAAGTTTACTAGTGTTTAAACACAGACATGATGATAGGCCATGTGTTGAAATGCATTACGTATATTTTTTTATATATATTACAGGAAATGAGTAAACACCACACTTGTTATATAGGAAAGGGTATGTGTGAGTGGAATAGCATGGAAACGTTTGAAAATATTTTGTTTTAGTCACGAATTACCAATTTATTCCCATGTGATGGTTGAAAGAACAAAATGTGTTGACATTGAATGTGAAAATTATAGACTTGATGGTAAAATCATCTAATTTCTCCAGGTGCAACACTGTTTCTTCTATATCCCATTTTCTCAGCTAAAGGATAATTGTAGTTCAAGGCACTCAACTGGTTTTGTAACAGTAAATATATTTTTCAGGTAGCATGCTTGTCGTCCTAAATCAACATCACAATTAATATCCAATTTGAAGTAGAAGTGACATCTAAAAACCAATTGTTAAGGTTATTATGGCCCAGTTGTGGCTGCCATGGCAAGGCTAATGTTTAAAGACCTCATCGACATGTGAACTCAATTATTTTGCCTGCTGGGTGCCTGAGCCAAACAAATAAAAACACAAGGCACTTGCTGCCCAGCAAGGGCACTCAAACAAGCCCAAAATGCCAGGCTTGACTTGACAGTCACCTACCCTCTGCTTCCCCGCCAGGTCAGGCTCGTTAACTGTATTTCACCGACATTTAGAGCCCTTTAGTACAGGAAACAGCTCTCTCGCTCAATCCGCACTGACTTTTCTGTCTTTTAACCGATGCTGTGTGGACCGTTTCCTTCTGAAACCCCCTGTTTCTCCTCCACTGACTAGGATCTGGCCATTTAGTGAAGCCCATTAGGAGTCATTTTCATTGAAGAGCAACAGACAGTCAATTCAGTACAGCCTAATCAGTGCACAGGGAATATAAAGGAAAGGAGGTATAAACACAACAGCTCAACAGGGAGAGAGAACCAACAGCAAGTTTTCAGTTTTCAGACCATTAAAGACCCACAGTCATATAAAACATACAGCTGTGTTACACTTAAACACCTAGCAATAAATCCCATTGAAGAGCTGTTAGAGAATTAGAAGAAGTCGTTCCTGAAGTACTGAGCAATATGCAGGTCATATACAAGCAGGATGAATGAGCAAATGTAAGTCTGACTGTCTAATCTGTATTTTCTCACTTGTAGCTGCCACATCAGACATGTAGACGCTTAAAGAGATTTGATTGTACCAGTTTGTCCCAATGAACTGTTGTAAAACCCATCAAAAGCAGGTCACCCATGATCTGGAGCAAGTTAGTCAGCCATGTGTGTTTGACAGAAAAGTTGAACAAAAGCAAAGAAAAAGTACAAATGGGACAGTTTGCCTAAACGGTTCCAGACCTTTCTTTAAACAACTGAGGGGTTAATTCACAAAGCTATTTGCAAGGGGTAAAATTTGGAGGAAAACTTGAGTTTGAAAAAGCTTATAATTCGGAATCAAGATGTAAAGGCCAAACACTTCAAAGTAAATTGTGTCATTCTGCTGTGACGTTTGGTTTCATTTAAATAAGGCATTATGCATGCAATTAGGAAATTAGGAAAACATCTGCCCACATTTATTTGTGTACATGTAAATTCCTGCCAGAGCACATTGTTTCTCAAATACTAGACCAGCTGCAACCTGGTGGTAATTTTGAAGCAGGAGAAATTAATGGGAAATTGGCAAGCTGTTGCACTGCTAGTTTAAAAAGAAATGGGTGAGGGTTGTCACTGAATGTAAAATGTATCCTCCTTTCCAGTAAGGTGTACAGGTCCTTCTCAAAATATTAGCATATTGTGATAAAGTTCATTATTTTCCATAATGTAATGATGAAAATTTAACATTCATATATTTTAGATTCATTGCACACTAACTGAAATATTTCAGGTCTTTTATTGTCTTAATACGGATGATTTTGGCATACAGCTCATGAAAACCCAAAATTCCTATCTCACAAAATTAGCATATCATTAAAAGGGTCTCTAAACGAGCTATGTACCTAATCATCTGAATCAACGAGTTAACTCTAAACACCTGCAAAAGATTCTTGAGACCTTTAAAACTCCCAGCCTGGTTCATCACTCAAAACCCCAATCATGGGTAAGACTGCCGACCTGACTGCTGTCCAGAAGGCCACTATTGACACCCTCAAGCAAGAGGGTAAGACACAGAAAGAAATTTCTGAACGAATAGGCTGTTCCCAGAGTGCTGTATCAAGGCACCTCAGTGGGAAGTCTGTGGGAAGGAAAAAGTGTGTCAGAAAACGCTGCACAACAAGAAGAGGTGACCGGACCCTGAGAAAGATTGTGGACAAGGGCCGATTCCAGACCTTGGGGGACCTGCGGAAGCAGTGGACTGAGTCTGGAGTAGAAACATCCAGAGCCACCGTGCACAGGCGTGTGCAGGAAATGGGCTACAGGTGCCGCATTCCCCAGGTCAAGCCACTTTTGAACCAGAAACAGCGGCAGAAGCGCCTGACCTGGGCTACAGAGAAGCAGCACTGGACTGTTGCTCAGTGGTCCAAAGTACTTTTTTCGGATGAAAGCAAATTCTGCATGTCATTCGGAAATCAAGGTGCCAGAGTCTGGAGGAAGACTGGGGAGAAGGAAATGCTAAATGCCAGACGTCCAGTGTCAAGTACCCACAGTCAGTGATGGTCTGGGGTGCCGTATCAGCTGCTGGTGTTGGTCCACTGTTTTATCAAGGGCAGGGTCAATGCAGCTAGCTATCAGGAGATTTTGGAGCACTTCATGCTTCCATCTGCTGAAAAGCTTTATGGAGATGAAGATTTCATTTTTCAGCACGACCTGGCACCTGCTCACAGTGCCAAAACCACTGGTAAATGGTTTACTGACCATGGTATCACTGTGCTCAATTGGCCTGCCAACTCTCCTGACCTGAACCCCATAGAGAATCTGTGGGATATTGTGAAGAGAACATTGAGAGACTCAAGACCCAACACTCTGGATGAGCTAAAGGCCGCTATCGAAGCATCCTGGGCCTCCATAAGACCTCAGCAGTGCCACAGGCTGATTGCCTCCATGCCACGCCGCATTGAAGCAGTCATTTCTGCCAAAGGATTCCCGGCCAAGTATTGAGTGCATAACTGTACATGATTATTTGAAGGTTGACGTTTTTTGTATTAAAAACACTTTTCTTTTTTTGGTCGGATGAAATATGCTAATTTTGTGAGATAGGAATTTTGGGTTTTCATGAGCTGTATGCCAAAATCATCCGTATTAAGACAATAAAAGACCTGAAATATTTCAGTTAGTGTGCAATGAATCTAAAATATATGAATGTTAAATTTTCATCATTACATTATGGAAAATAATTAACTTTATCACAATATGCTAATATTTTGAGAAGGACCTGTATATGATATTTCTCAAAGTAATTTGTCTAATAAAATAAATTTTTATTAGATTTGCATCTGGTGACTTGATTGCAAAATACAACAAATTGCAGGTGCAAAGCAGTGGAGAAGATTGCTTTGATTTGTGAATTCCCCCATTAGTGTGCCACTAATCGGTGTCAGGGTTGCCCAATGCTTTTACATATTTGCAATTGTAGATTGGACATTAGGGTTTGAAAAATGAAGGAATTAAAAGCTGAATAAGGGAAAATGCTGAGTAAAAGTGGTGGTGACAGGCCCGTTTGTCTTCCTTTCATTTACAGGATGCTCACTTACTTTTCATTACTCCAAATTTGTTCTCTAATTTAGTTAAATGGGCTTGGGGAATTAAACCTTTAATTTAATTATCCAAACTAAAGACAGAAACTTCTAGATTTTGTAGAAGTGTTGCACAACTTAAGCACATAAAGAAGCAGTCATCACATTAAAATGGACTAATATGTCAACCTGTTTCTTAAAATTAATTTGAACAGTTGCATAGGTAAGTAGATAAACATTATTTTAATGCTTTTTAATAGACTGAATACAAAACAGACAGCTTTTGTTTTTTCTGCATCCAGGCAGAGAGGAACAATTTTCATAAGATGTAATTCAACATCAGCATGCTTATTCAGTGCAGAAGATATATAATCAGGACAGAGATGTAAGCAATTTAAAGATGGGGACACATTTTTACTGCAGTAGCATAATGTCACACCAACACCACAATATCATCTGGGGATAGAGGGATGCAAAAATTAGAATCTTGTTTGGGAGTAATCCCCTTCCTCTCAAAAAACTAAAACTAAACGTTTGCCCAACTGTCAAATGAGACTAAGGTTAGGCTTATCAATAAGCACTCCAGGTAGGTTTGGTGTGAAATGAAGGAAAAATATGTGGAAATCCCCTCATGTCCATTGTTGAACATATCAGAGAATCTTTTCTTTTCCAAAGGCCCTAAGAACCTTGTTAGACAGAATAGCATCATGAACTCTTTGGAACACCAGGACATTTTAAAAAAGGGCTGCACCATGGAGCAGTTGATTGTCTTGGAGAAAAGGGGTTTGGGGGTTTGAATCCTGGCTTGGGGTCTTTCTGCGTGGAGTTTACATATTCTCCCTGTGCATGAATTGGCTCTCTCCAGCTTCCTCCCATGGTCCAAAAAACATGACTGTCAGGTCTCTTTAAATTCCCCTTAGGCATGGTTGTCTGTCCTGCATTTCTGGAGAATTGTCCAGGCTGTACCCTGTCTCTCTCCCAATGACTGCTGGAGATAGGTGTGGTGTTTGCACAAAACACTGGACAGCTTATCGTAACTCTTCTTTATTACTCTTTTTCTAACACCATTACATCTTCTCCTTCTTCTCCTCTTTCTTTTTTCTTTTTCGTTTCACAGTGACACCACTGGCCTAAAGGCGTTATAGCAATCACTGAAGCACATCATAGTTTTTTTTGTAAGCTTGAAAACACATCTCCCTTTTTCCCTGAAAAGCAATTATCAACGAATTTAAAGTGCAAGCATTAGTAAAACATTAAACAACATGTTTACTTTTTTTATGTTACAAACACTATGTTTGTTTGATGTAGAGGTCTTAACTGAAACTAAGCATAGAACTTGAGATCAACGTCACATTTGTTTCACATCATTTTCAGTGTCAGATAACTACTAGTGTCTACTGCACATCTAATTTTAACCTCAGACCTATTTCATGATATAGCCTTTTGTCCATGTTGGGGGTTGTCTTTCCCTTTGCAATATAAAAGGTGTGACTGTCTTGCTGTCACACATGCTGTCTTCCTTGCTGTCTCAAATCTTGGTGTCTCCTGTGAGCTCATTGGGCAGAGTGAAAGACGTGCAGCATTCCATCTCTTTCCCTCACTAAGAATGAATTAACTCTGACCAATCTGTTGTTGTTCCAACAATGGAGTACTTCACTGCATCTCACTTTTTTCCACGTGGAAAGGTTTACGTACTCTAACTGAAGCTCCAACAGTCACGTTAGTTGATTTAGCACCCCTCCTCTTTTTTCTTGCGTTTGTGCCACTTTAGCTCTGATGTGATCATACTGCCCATCATTCCTCAGCGTAGGCAGGATGTCCAACTTAGCCTTTGGCCTCCCTCTGAGAAGCTGGAAAGGGAACCCACCAGTTGGAGCAAGTGGGGTAGCCCGGTAGTTGTGAAGCAGTTCTGTGACCTTCAGCATATTAAAGCATTCCACATTCCCCTGAGGGTGGTATTGGCTTGTCCTGATGTGCTTAATTCCACATTAAGTCAGAAAATCTGCAAAGTTAGAATGTGATTGCAACTTCAGGCCAGCTACTAAAATAGTCAACAAGGGTGATGGCAAACCTGCAGTCGTAGGTCCCACGTTCAAATGGACCAACAATGTCAACAGCAACATGTAGTAATGGACCTTTAGGAAACTGGACAGGTTGTAATGGGACAGGTGAAACAGCTGTTGTTTTATCTCATGCCTGGCAGGTTTGGTATGCTGACAGAATTTTGTTGATAAGCTCATCCATGTGTGGCCACCATTACAGTTCTCTAAGGCATTGTTTGGTGCAAACCATGCCCTGATCTCCTTTGTTGGCCAACTGCATAACTTTTCCTTTGAGCATGTTCCTCTAAGTATCAGAGGCGATTCTGCTGCTAGTTCATGGAGTACCAAGAAGTAAGGTTTCAGCTTATCTGGTGGGGACTGCTTCACTTTTGGCCATCCTGCAAGAATGGTCTTCACACTGCTTTTGAAATCAGCAAGTGAAAGTCCTGTTAAGAGGGGATAGATTTCAGCTATCTCTGCAATTAAATCCTGTTCAGGCTCTTCAGCTGTGTCAGTGGGGTGCAGGGGAACACGTGACAGGCAGTCTGCCATGATGTTCTGGCTTCCTGGATGATAGTCTAAGTCGTACTGGAAACACATCAGTCTAGCTGACCGGCTTATGATACTCATACCAGCTGTAGTTCATTCATTTAGTGCTTAGAGTGGTGAGAGCCTGGTCATCCTTCCTTAGGTTAAATCTGTGCCCCCGTATTTACATCCTCCATCTTTACACAGCCTACACACAGGCTTTTCCTTTTCAATTGTGAAATATTTCCTGTCAGCTGGAGACAGGGTGCGGGAACCATAGTCTGAGGCATCTGTGGTGATGAACATCAGCAGGTGTGGGTTGTAGATAGCCAGTGCTGGGCTTTTTAGCAGCATTCCTCTAAGCTTGTTGAAGCTGTCATTTGCTACATCAGACCATTCCAAGTTGGCCATGTTGTTTGGCCGAAGCAACCTTCGGAGAGGCTCAACTTCCGTTGCATAATTTAGTAGAAATTTGCTGAACCATAAAGTTAAGCCTAAGGAACGGAGTGCAGCCATGTCCATAGGTGCAGGAGCTTTAACGATGGCATTCATGTGGTCTGGACTAGGGTGCAGGCCCTCCGATGAAGTGATGTGTCCCAGAAACGGAATACCTGTCCATCCAAAATAATTTTTGTTGCAATTGATCTCCAGACCATCTTCCTTCAGGCACTGGAGAACAACCTGTAGGTTTTTGTCATTGTCTTCTTTGGAATGTCCATACACTATAATGTCGTCTAAGTAGCTCTGTGATAGTAGAACTGTGTGCATAATTTTCTGAAAGGCAGATGGTGCTGAAGCAAGTCCAAATCTAACTCTGGTTAATTGAAAGAGTACTTCATGAGTTATAAAAGCTGTAAGGCTCCGATGGTACACTTAGCTTAGATCAATCTGGCTAAACTGTGCAGCATCAGCCAGTTGTGTGAACTAATCTACCATATGGAAGATGGAGGATGGAAGACAATTCCCTGTTGTCAAATGAAAAGACTAAGTGCTATACTGGTGGCCAAAAGGGAAGGTACACGGTAATGACAGCAGAGTTTCCACTAATTGTAGCACCAATGATTTTCGCAAGAACAATTATCTTTCTGACATGACTTTTATCTTCCCCTATCAATGTACTCAAAATAAAGGCTGAATTTTTCCAAAAATTAGCATGTAAGATAATTTTACTGCTATAAAATATACATTTATTTTTAGGCTTTTTATACCTCTTCATCCTCAATGCCAACACATTTGTGTGTCTGTAAATATCCAGCAGAATGAGTGTAACAAGGAGACTCTGGGAATTAGAGAAATGTCTTGAAAATCCCTAAATAAAATGCACAGGCCATTAGCTGTCCCTGCAAAAGTTGGAGACAAGTTGAGGACATAATCCAAAGGATTTGTCTCAGATGGATTTGGGTGGGAAGAGATGTTAAACATGCAGGACACTGGGTCATCAAGGAATGGATCTGCTCACCTTTAAAATAATGCAATAATGCAATGCTTGCCAGAGCTTAAAATGAGAAAAATATAAGACCATATTACACAATGTCACAGTTTGTTGCACAAATACTAAAGTTCATTAGCCACTGTATGTGCAAAACAGTACCCCCTTACTAGTTACAAAAGAATTATGAATATTAAGCTGCAGGTTGGGTGTTGATGAACAAATACTTTGGATTAATCGCACCTTTTATTGACATGATCCCTCATCCTGTTTGCAAGTAGAGCTACCTCTATGAAATCAGGCATCACGACAGTTAACTTTCTTCATGTCCTATGTGTCTTCTAAAGTTGCGTATCATCTAAGTATTGGACATCCCAACAAATGCACCCAAAAATTAAATGATGCAATACATTACGTTGAAATTACGTTCTACTCAATGCAGTCCATTGAATCGTTAATTTGGCTTACATTAGCACAAACTACTCCTTCTTTTTGGCATATTTTATGCAATTGATAATGAGATAGTGTAAAGTGTTTTTGTGTTCTGTTGCCTAAATTTAAGACTTGGTACAGAACAGAATTTTTATGATTTCCTGTGTGTCATTTGTTTTTTTTGTTTTTTAGAACTACAAACATACTGTTTGGAAACAGTTGTAAAATCTGATTACCTTCGATCATGTCTTTGATAGAAAAGATTTAGAGTCAACCATATACATTTAATCACATAACTGCACATTGTAAAATTTTAAAAAAAGCAAAAATCAGAGCCAGGGACTTAAAAAAGCTCAACAAGCTGATAAAAAAGGCTGGTTCTGTTCTGGGGACTCCTCTGGAACCTCTGGAGATCATTGTGGAAAGATGGATTCTTCATAAAATGAAGAACATTATGGAGAACCCTGAGCATCCTCTTCATGAGACTGTCCTACAACAACAGAGTGTCTTCAGTCAGAGACTTCTTCAGATCTGCTGTAAGATGGAGCGCTACAGGAGATCCTTCCTGCCCACAGCCATCAGCATCTACAACGGCTCTTTGAGGAAACCTTCATAATATGAGCTATGACAACATTTAATTTCCCTTTGGGATTAATAAAGTATTTTTGAATTGAATTGAATTTAAATGAAAATTGCTTTTACTAAATGTTTCAGCTTCCTTGTGCCAATGCACAAAACAAGCTCGGGTTAATGGGACTAGTTAAATGATGAAAAGCAAGCATTAGAGTCACAGCCCCGTGCCATGTAGATTGGCAAGTTAAATATGTTGAGTTAACACAATGTCTGCCCTCCTTAAGTCACATCAGTTATGCAGCAGATGCTAATAAACTGGAACACATTAATTTAACACCCATGTCATAATTTATAGCTTGGACTAGATAATTTCATGTTGATACAAGTTATACAACATTGACATGCAGCATGCCCCTGGTACTATATGGATGCAACTTTGAATAGGGGTGGAAATGTTAGAATATTTCATTGCAAAGGTCAAGTACAGCAGGTGTGTTAATGACAATAAAGACATTGATAACATTAACCTGTTTAAGCAGAACTGGTAGGCATGTGGCATTTGCTTCAAAGGAATGCAGACAACCTTTGGACAACCTTGACTTTTGTATTTCTAAAGATGGATTTGATCTTTTTGTTTTGCAAAGAGCCTTGAGGTGTAATTTGTTTTGAACTAGGACCAAAGAGACTGAATTGAATTGACTGTCTAACATAGAATACTCATAAAAATGGTCTTGATCTCCAAGCTATTTACAATTTGAATCAAAAGAAGTTGTAATGTACATTTAGAATTTTGTAGTTTGCTAAACCAAGTGGAAGAAATGCTGTAAGGATACCCTGTTAAACTTTTGTCTCACATTGGAACCGTTGCTCTTCACATCTGAATGGCGTTGTATTAACTTCTTTGATCAGTTCTCAGACCTTGTCACAGACTTAGGCTGAATCCCGTTTTTAATCTAACCTTACCGCTAGCACTCCTCCTTCCACTCCCACCTGGCTCTAAAATGCACGAAGTTATTTAATTACTTCCTGCATTACACTGACGGCTAGAGGCGGGGCTTCAAGCCATAACCCTGGCCATTGGTGAGTCCATGGTTCCGTGCCGAGTAGAGTGAAACTGAGTGGAGCGGAGACGAGTAGAAAGCTGGAACCTTCAATGAAAAAGGGACAAAGATTGTCTGACACAGATCGGAGGGACAGATTGGGGTTGCGTATTTTCCTGCCTGTAGCGCACCAACCATTTTTATACTATACCAAAGTAGCTTAAAGAACTCAAAGTCTGAAGTTGTGTGAATGGACAAACCATCTTCGTGTTCGGGGTGGAAGATTCTTGATCAAAACTGCAAGGACAATAAGGATGAAAAAAATACATAGAAAAGGTTTTAATATAACTTAAATATTAGACCTACATTTTTCTTTACAAAGAAAAAATATATATGTATATTCTTGATTGTAATTTGATGGTCCCCCCTCTACCCTGGGCCTAGTACAACTGACCCGGTAACCCTCGACCCAACTGTCAGCAGCCGCGCTTTATGTCTCAAATTGATCGACGGGCATTTTCTGTCAGGATTTGCAGTTAGCTAGCGGAATTCATGTTTTCATTATTTACAGCCAGTCATCCAGATCCCAAAGCAGCAAAACAGCCCCAAACCATGAAACTATACGATTTACTCTATGATGTTGTTTTTCTAAAATGGTGTGTTAGTTTTGTTTGTTTAATATTTTTCTGCAAGGTGGTGTCAGAGTCTGGTTGTCTCCGTGCCTGCTGCTTCGTTTTTCCACCTCTATGGGGCCACGGAGCTGGAGGACCGAAGGCGTGACAGGTGTTCTTCATTGACTCATCAGTTCAGAGGACTATATTAGGGTGGCACACCTGGACTTCTGCGCCTGAGTGTTTTTGTCCTTCGTGGTAGTACTCCCTGGCCATATACCTTGTATCTTGTGATTGTTTTATGAGGATTTTTACTAACATTCTGTTTACCTTGTCTTAGGCACCTCAGCCTTGCTCCTTGTTGGAGATCTCAAGAAAACCACTGATCACAGTCTGGACTCGGGATTCATTCCATGCAGCGGGCCGCCCTGGATACCTCTCTGTCTGGTTAAGCGAACCCTGTCCATCCTCCTACGGTTCCTCCGGGATCATCAAGAAGCCCCAACGGAATCAGCACTACCTCACTGTCCCAGACTCGCAACCATTTACCCCTTGGCGGATCGCCCCACCCGAATAGTAAGTCTAACCACAGAATTAGCAAGTCTGTATCCCGATCTGAACTCACCTTGTTGTTTTCCCTTCCAGTCAGAGGGCCTTTCTGGAAACTTCGCTCCTTGTGCATTTCACAAATTGTTAATAAATTCTTTAAACGTTTCTCTGTTTGAATGTTCTCTGCATGTGGGTCAAATCGGCCTTAAAATCGATGACAGGTGGAGCAGTTGATTGCAAGTACTGGGTGGAATCCCAGCCTGGGGTCTTTCTGCATGGAATAAGCATGTTTTCCTGGTGCATGTGTAGGCTCTCTCAGGGTACTCTGGTTTCCTCCCACAGTCCAAAAACATGACTGTTGGTCAACTCGTCTCTCTAAGTTGTCCTTTGGTATAACTGCACGCGTGTGTGGTTCTTTATCCTGTGTCTCTGTGTTGCCCGGTGATGGACCGAAAACCCATCCAGGGTGTACCCCGCTCTCACACAACGACAGCTGGGGATAGGCACCAGGCCCAGGTAACCATACAGGGACACGTGAGTGTATACAATGGATGTATGTATGTATTAGTTTTACACCAGATGTAACAGGATGCACACGTGCACAGATAGACTCCTGGTGGAGATCGATAAAAGTGCCCTTTCCGCTGGAGCCCAATTTTTTCCTTCAGTCATTAATATTTAAAAATAAAAATCACCCTCTCTCCCATCAATTCCCTCAGAACGTTTTTTGATATTTTACTGGCATTTATTTGAGTTCATGTGAGAATTCTGCACCAGCCTGCTCCATGGCATGCACAAGCCCCCACCTTGCCTTTCCCATCACCTTATCCACTCAGCCCCATGCAGTGTTGAGCACCAGGCCAAACCACTGCAGCTTCTCCTCTGACTTGTAGCATCAGACAGGTAATGCCAATGTTTGTAGAATCCCAAACGTTGATTGGTGCAAAATTACCCACAGTACTTAGAGCTGGCAAAACCATTACGGGGCTTCCAGGCAGATGTGTTCTACAAAAATAAAGGAATGGGGGAGACATTAAGGCGTCATGCCTTCTGTAAACACTTGCCTTTTTATCCATGCATAATGCATAGCCCACGCATTTTGTACTCATGAAATCTTTCATTTCAAAGCCACCTGTTTACTGACGTTGGTCAGGTTTAATGCTCCCTTCATGTCTGCAGGGAACCTCGCCCCTTTTGTAAATAGTTGTATTTAATAGAGAATATTTGATGTTTTGTTTTTATTTCATTTATTCAGAGCAGAGTTGTGATAAAGCATGTACAATATGGCCCTGTTCTATCTGTTTTTGCCTGGTATTCATTTATTTATTCAGTTTGATAATTTGAGTTAATCGATTAGGCATGTACTGATTGTGTTAACAACATAAATATGTAATTTAAATATAAATCCTGTGTTTTTTTTTTGTTTTTTTTTTAATGAATAGATTTGGTGATAGGTGCCTTTATTTGAGCTTGAGCAACTGACACACATCATCCAAAAAGTTAAACTTTTCTCACATTAGTGCACAGAACATTTTTCCAAAAGTCTTCATCAAGAGTATTTTTTTTTTTTTTGGCAAAAGTGAGAAACAACTGTGTGTTGTTTTTGGTCTCTATGGTGAGAAAAGCCTTAGAAATGGAGTTGAAACGTACCTTTCCAAAAAATGCAGCTAATCACAATTAATTCAACATTTTGTGAAAAAGGCTAATCTTTTTTAACGCAGGGCCCTATGTTGCAGGTTGGTTTAGTTTGGATTATTTCTTTCTCTTAATAAATAAAATAATAAAATATCCATTTTATATTTACTCAGGTTTACTTTGTTATACTAAATTTTGTTTGTCATTTGAAAAATTTAAGTTTCTTCTCATTTGAGGAAATTAGAGTTGGACTTGCTGGTGTCCTTTAGATCAATTTCCTGGATAAACCTAGTGGGCTTGAGCTTCAGGTCACAATCTAATGAAATAAATCTTTAAGGGGAGGAAATGCTTTTTCAGCACATTGTAAAAAACTTACAAGCCAAACATTAACTTTGTCATTCATACGGAGAACTGCATGTGACCATTTGAAGAAGAGACTTCCTGCCCTAAAGATTGTCTGTTCAATAAGTTTAAACGTGGAGCAAAATACTTTAGTACTACACTACAGAAAGTATCATATGAATCCATGCTGAATGTGGAAAACTTTGCTGCAGCTTTCTAAAGGGCACAGGGAGCACAGAATCCCCCAAGGCAATGCTTAATACACTGGAACTGCAACCTGATCAATAGGAGAAAACATGGAAGGTTAGAAAGGCCCAGGGGAGAATGAATAATTCTTTTGTATACTTTTAATAGTAGGTGTGGGTGCGTGCATATAACTCTTGACTTCACCTATTGTGTGTCCGCGTGTGCACCTTTTTGCTTCATTCAAAACTAAATTACGTTTCTGCAGTGTGTATGGCAATTAACATATTTTTCATTTGTGCAGTAACTATGCCCCTCAGGCAGCTTTGTCAAGCTACCCCTTATTTCAAACACGAAACCACAGTATACGGTGTTATGCTGATTTATGGAAAGTTGTGCAGATTTAGAAGCTAGAAAGGTGCAAACAGGCTGTGATGTAACAGAAACACAAACATAGATGACGCAGGTGAGATGAGTGTTAAATGTGTCAGTGAGGCGATAGATAGATAGATAGATAGATAGATAGATAGATAGATAGATAGATAGATAGATAGATAGATAGATAGATAGATAGATAGATAGATAGATAGATAGATAGATAGATAGATAGATAGATAGATAGATAGATAGATAGATAGATAGATAGATAGATAGATAGATAGATAGATAGATAGATAGATAGATAGATAGATAGATAGATAGATAGATAGATCCTGCAACAAGCAGGAAAAATCTTCCTCTTTTTGCATCTGGTCCTCCATAGAATGCTTCACATGTTTGTTGGATATTTACTGGAAAGCAGTGCAACCTCCTAGTGGACAGACCTGTCTTCCTGACAATTTTCCTCCAAATCCTCAGATGTCAGACATTACAGTAAACTCTGGGATGACTGGTACTCTGTGATGCACCAGCAGGGACATGGGTCTGTTGCACAGTAAGGGCTGAACAACCTGCAGCTCAATGTCACAAATAAAAGAAGAGGCTGGCAATGGAGAATTCAAGAGAGAAAGGAATCCTGCTGTCACTTGTCCTCATCAAAGGGATGGATTTAGCAGTGGTGGTTGAGGACTACAAATACCACAAAGTCCACTAGGGAGATCACTGCCTCTTACTCGCTCAACACCTTTCTAAATGAGCACAGGAGCAACTACTAACATCCTGCTGTCCTAAATGGAAACAATGAACACCACAGGAGATTCTCTCTCACACTGACCATCAGACTACACAGGCATTATTAACTGGCAAACAGTTATTTACCTTCAATTCAGCCAGGTGTTGTTAACTCCTTTATTTTGCTGTGTTAAGCATATCTACCCTGTAAATCATGGCACATTATTTATTGTCTATGATCCAGTTGGTTCAACTGGCCCTGTTGTTTCCAGGTTTTAATTTTACTTAAGAGACATAACATTGTTTCAATTTTTTTTTTTTTTTTTTATCAAATGAAACAGTTCTCTCAGGGGTCCCACATGGGTTAGTTCTAAGTCTATTACTCTTAATATGATCATAAAGAATCAAAATGTCCCTACTATTCATATGTCACAGACATTTTAGGAATAACCTTTATTAATATTATTCATAGCTGCTATTCCCATTTATACCATAGTGATATAAAACACAAGTTCTAATGTCTCCCTTTTGTTAGAATAGGATAAGAATGCTCATGGACACATGTTACAAGGATAAATGGCCCAAAGTTTGTCATGAACGACATGAGGCGGGGGCACTGGGTTTGATAGTGGAGCAGCTGGTAACTGGTGTGATTAGAAAGCCACCGCACACTTAGATTAAGTATGGACACCCGCTACTACACAACGTACCAGATAGACACCACAATGGTGACACATAGTCTACCGATAATCACTGAGGGAGAGCACATCCATTGCATTGGAGTGCCAGATATAAAACTATATGTGACCTTCTATCGGGGCTCTTTGTCATCCTCTAACAGACGGCGACGGTCTGAGACGGGAGCCTCAGCGCTGATCTCTATAATCATTCCTCTGCCTAATTTATATTAAAGGAGCTGAAAGTTAGGAACTGGTTGAGAGTCGTTCATTTAAGAGTCAATATTAGAAAGAGTGTGTGATCGCTTCTGGGGGACCAAGGACCGGAGGAACTCCGAGCTATCTGACCGCCAACAGGGTGCAGTAGTTTGGACAGACACAAACTAGTTTTGGTTCTGTCTTTTCTGTAATACTTTCTGTATCCCTGTGTTTTTTGACATTTTAATATTGACTATTTAATTATTGCCTCATTATGCCATTACATTCTGCTTTGCAGTGAATTACAGACCAAGTAGCATAAGAATGAGTAAAGGCAAATTTACATCATGAGGGACACAGTCGAATGCTTTCTCCAGGTCCACAAAACACATGTGGACCGGTTGGGCAAACTCCCATGAACCCTCGAGTACCCTGTAGAGGGTATAGAGCTGGTCCAGTGTTCCACGGCCGGGACGAAAACCACACTGGTCCTCCTGAAGCCGAGGTTCGACTATCGGTCAGACTCTCCTCTCCAATACCCTGGCGTAGGCCTTACCACGGAGGCTGGGGAGTGTGATCCCCCTGTAGTTGGAACACACCCTCTGGTCACCCTTCTTATGTAAGGGGACCACCACCCCAGTCTGCCAATCCAAAGGCATTGTCCCCGTCCGCCACACAATGTTGAAGAGGCGTGTCAACCATGACAGCCCAACAACATCCAAAGACTTGAGGTACTCAGGGCGGATCTCATCCAACCTCGAAGCCCTGCCACCGCGGAACTTTTTAACCACCTCGGTGACTTCAGCCTGGGTGATGAAAGAGTCCAACTCCGAGTCCCCAGCCTCTGTTTCCATCAGGGAATGCGTGATGGCAGGATTGAGGAGATCCTCGAAGTATTCCTTCCACCAGCCGATAATGTCCCCAGTCGAGGTCAGCAGCTCCCCCCCACTGTAAACAGTGTTGGCGAAGCACTGCTTCCCCCTCCTGAGGCACCGGACAGTTTGCCAGAATCGCTTCGGGGCCAACCAGTAGTCCTTCTCCATGGCCTCACCGAACTCCTCCCAGATCCGAGTTTTTGCCTCTGCCACCGCCCGGGCCGCGGCACGCCGATAGGCACAGCCGATAGGACTCCTTCTTCAGCTTGACAGCGTCCCTTACTGCCGGTGTCCACCACCGGGTTTGGGGATTGCCGCCGCGACAGGCACCACAGACCTTACGGCCACAGCTACGGGCAGCAGCATCGACAATAGATGCGGAGAACATGGTCCACTCGGACTCTATGTCCCCAACATCCCTCGGAATCTGGTCAAAGCTCTCCCGGAGGTGAGAGTTGAATACATCCCTGGCCAAGGGGTCCGCCAGACGTTCCCTCACTATGCGCTTGGGCCTGCCAAGTCTGTCCGGCTTTCTCCTCCCCCAGCGGTTCCAACTCACCACCAGGTGGTGATCAGTGGGCAGCTCAGCCCCTCTCTTCCCCCGAGTGTCCAAAACATGCGGCCGAAGGTCTGATGATACGACAACAAAGTCAATCATTGACCTCCTGCCTAGGGTATCCTGGTGCCAAGTGCACTGATGGACACCCTCATGTTTGAATATGGTGTTCATTATGGACAATCCGTGACTAGCACAGAAGTCCAATAACAAAACACCGCTCGGATTCAGATCGGGGAGGCCATTCCTCCCGATCACGCCTCTCAAGGTGTCACTGTCGTTTCCCACGTGGGCGTTGAAGTCACCCAGCAGAATAATGGAGTCCCCAGGAGGGGCACTATCCAGCACCCCCGACAGGGACGCCAAGAAGGCAGGGTACTCTGCACTACCACTCGGCCCGTAGGCTGAAATGATAGTCAGAGACCTCTCCCCAACCCGAAGGCGCAGGGATGCGACCCTCTCATCCACTGGGGTAAACCACAACACAAGACGGATGAGCTGGGGGGCGACAAGCAAACCCAGCCCAGCCCGCCGCCTCTCCCCGCGGGCCACTCCAGAGTAGAAGAGAGTCCAGCCCCTCTCGAGGAGATGGGTTCCAGAGCCCACGCTGTGCGTGGAGGTGAGCCCGACTATTTCTAGTCGATATCTCTCGACCTCCCGCACAAGCTCAGGCTCCTTCCCCCCCAGCGAGGTGACATTCCACGTCCCTAGAGCCAGCCTTAGCATCCGGGGATCGGGCCGCCGAGGTCTCCACCTTTGTCCGCCGCCCAATCCTCTTTGCACCGGTCCCTCACGGTTCCCCTGCAGGTGGTGGGCCCACTGGGGGATGGTCTCGCGTCTCTCGTTCGGGCTTGGCCCGGCCGGGTCCCGCGAAGAGCAACCCAGCCACCAGGCGCTCTCCGACGGGTGGGACCCCGGCTCCGCCGTACCGGGCGACGTCACGTGCCTCGATTTTGTAGACGTCATGAGGGGTTCTTGAACCACTCTTTGTCTGACTGGTCACCTAGAGCCTGTTTGCCATGGGACACCCTACCAGGGGCATTTAAGCCCCAGACAACATAGCCTCTAGGATCATTCGAGCACTCAAACACCTCCACCATGTTAAGGTGGCAGTTCAAGGAGGGGTGCATCAAAAGTGTCTAAACAAATTTTTGAAAGCATTAAAAAATGGGCTTCTCAATACGAAGTCCTTTTTATGACATTTGTAGTTCTGTTTTTTTGTGGGTAGTGGTCCTGAACTTTTTATCAATTAAGATGGACACCCTCTTTTTTTTTATCTGCCCACTCTGCTCTCTCTTCCTACTGTTTCTTCTTTTTGCATTTTGAAGCTCAGCTTACAACCTGGTTACAACCCAGCACTGTGAAATGCTCTTGTGCTCCATCCTCAGCTTTTTGTTATCTTTATTGGATTTCGCTGAACATATTCCTTAGATCAGACGGATACTGGAGGATCATAAAGTGGCTCTGTTCTCTTTGCACCATCAGACTGCTTCTGTCTTTGCTTTGTATTGTATCACTACATCCCAATACATCGCTGCATCCCCATTGCTCCATGATCCTGTCTTATGCAGCTGATTGTGACTGAGGCTACCTCCCAAGGTGGATCAAAGGCACAGCAGGGGTTCATCAACATCCAGCCGCCATTCTGTGCCAGGACCTATTCAGATGATTGTGAAGAACATGGGTAGATCACAAACTGAAAGCATGTTTAGAAAGCAGCTTGTGTTGAGTTCATTTTTACCCAACCCCTCCAGCCTGAGTTACTGGACATCAGCACACTAATACATCACCTCCTACTTCCATACATGAAACATCTTGACTGCAGGCAGAGTAGTTTAGCACAGAGTAAAAAACTACTAAATTGTGGTGTAATGAGGCCAGACTTCATTTTTTGTTTGTCTTGCACAATAAATGCAGCCTTCTGCTTAATCATAATATATTTGGCACCAAAAGCTTTTTTTTTTCATTTTTCACTTTTATTGGCTCTTTCAGTGATGAAGCATTAGCATCATAAATGCAGACAGTGAAATTGGCCCCAACAACAAGCCAGATCATCCATCTTCTGTTAGACCAAAGGAGACAAAGTTTCCAAGCCAAAGATAAAAAGAAAGAAAGTTAATATATCTGTCCTCTTAGCAGCTTTCTACTCTGTCTTAGTCCAGCCTGATTGACTCACTTTTGACTTTCATTTGCCAAAGCTGCATCAAACTGAGTTCAAAGACAGTAATTTTCTGTCAGTTTTAGAGACTGAATCATGACTTCCACAACAGAATCCTAATCGCCTAATGTGTCCAAAGTGTGGGTTATGTGTGCATGCTTTTAACTATGTTCTTTGTGTAAAGAGATTTTCATTTCTGAAAAAGAGTGAAAATATTAAAATGAATGTTATCCAACTTCTGTAAAATGTTAAATTCAGTACAGTCAGCTTAATAAAACAAGAGGACTGGTTTGAATCTTGGCAAAAGTTTCCACATTCATCCCCACAAACTGAATATTCCACTTTTCTAACAAGTCTAAAATATACATGTGAGACTATTTGGTACAGAGTTGGTTGTTTTGAGAATTTTTGAGTTAGTTCTGTTGCACACTGAGGACCAGTCAAATGGCAATGGCCTTGCTTCAGCTCGAGTGCAATCCTGAACAGGTTTAAGCATTGTTAGAAAATGAATGAATGATGCTTTTGACATCTTTGCGATCTTGTTTTATATTTGGCACACCCATAGCCACATTTTTAGGACAATTGTGAGAACATAATGCTGCCTGCATTGTTAGTCTGCCTACACACAGCTTCCACACACCAGTGAACAGAATGCCTACACTGTCACTGTTAAAATTAAATCTTTCACCCTTCCCACATTCAGCCATGCTCACTATGCCATGTCCTCAGTTATGTTGAGGACATGGCAAACATGTGGAAGAAGGTGCTCTGGACAGATGAAGCCAAAATTTCACTTTTTGATCTGCACACAAAACACTGTGTGGCGAAAAATTATCACTGCACATCACCATAAACACATCATCAACACTGTGAAACATGGTGGTGGCAGCATCATGCTGGGGGAGTATAATTCCTCAGCAGTGACAAAGAGATGGTCAGGAATGGTGAAAAGATGGACAGATCTAAATCCAGGACAATCCTTGAGGAAAACTTCAAAACTGGGAACAGAGGTTTACCTCCCAGTATGACAATGAACCAAAACACACAGGTAGATCTACAATAAAATGGTTTAGATTAAAGCATTCAGGTGTTACAGTGACACAGTCAACATCCAGATCTAAATCAAATTAGCAATCTGTGGCAAAACCTGAAAATGGCTATTCACAGACACTCTCAATCCAATCTAAGTCATCTTGGGCTAATTTGCAAAGAAACGTGGACAAAAGGTACTGACATACACCAAAAGCTGTTTCAGTTACAATTGTAGGTGGTTGTACAAAATGTTAACTCACAGGAGCAGAGTACAAATGGGCACAGGGCTTTTCAGACTTTTATTAGTAGAAACACTTTAAAAACCATGTATTTTCCTTCCGTTTAAAAATTGTGCACTGCTTTTTATTTCTGTCACACAAAATCCCAGTACAATACATTGAATCTTGTGGTTGTTATGTGACAAAGTGAATGGGGTTATAAATACTTTTGCAAAGCTCTTTAGGTACAAAATAACAAAAACAACCAGCTGATGCCAAAACTGCCATGATTATTGTGCAAATTAAAAATGCTGCACAGCAATCATGTCCTGAAACATTTGTATGCTCTGTTATACAGATATTCACAGTGTTTCAAAGCCTTTTTTGACTGTCAGCCACAGAACTACTCCATTTATTTATTTATTTTTGTTGCTTTCAAACAGCATTTCAGTGGGGCGAGAACTCATTTTTATCAGAGCAAGCACAGGATCAAATTAGAAAACTCACTATAGATCAAGGTGAATGAGGCAGTGCAACCACCTCTACTCACAGCAGTAACAGCCTCAACCTATACAAAAAAAAATCTATGCATTTGAGCAGTCTGCTCATGCTTCATTTCATCTCTTTGAATTATTCATTCAAATGGGCTCATGTGCAGTTTAATATTCTGAGAGGTGGGAGATCGTACCAACCTTTTCTTTCTCCTTTTTATGGTGAGTTTAATAAGGTGCCAGGTAATTCTATCAAAAATATTTTATTGTTGCATTTTCTTTTGCACTGTGCATCTATCCCAGCCAGTATAACTTTGTCATATTTTATAGTTTCCGGTTGTTCTGTTATATATGTTAAAGACATTCTGTGACAGCGATCAGTTAATTAAACAATACTTCGTGCTGCCAGAAACTGCCATTCCAATACTGACTGATAGCAAGAGAGAAATACAATATACAAATATAAACACACTGTCTGAAACTAAGTTAAACGAGCCCACACTAGAGACTCTGTGCTCAAACTAAATGAGTGCAGTTCATCTTGAAACCTCGTCATGTAAGCCTTAATTAAATGGCAGCAGAGCGTTCTGTCAAACACAAATACTCCCTGGATGCTTCTTTTAGAATAGCACAGCATCTCTTCAGCTACTTTTCCAGGGCCTTGGAGACAGACGGAGGAAATAGTTAAAGTTATGGACTACTTAAAATGCAGACGCATAGCCTGAGAGCTGGAACCTGCTTGTTAGATTGTTGGCAGATATTTTCAGGATCTGGTAGGAAAACAGACATGGAGAAAATAATAATAATACAATGCCAAAGCATTGATCTTAGGAATAATTATGTTAATTATTTTTATTATTATTATTATTATTTCATCTCCGTCTGTCATATTGAACCATTCCTTCTATCCAATTTCTCACTCAATTTTTTGTGCTGCAAAACACATTTGTGGATTATCAAGAGGTATGGTTTATTATAATGAAGATGTTATGATCCTCAGGTGTTTTTATGTTTGAGTTTATTTCATGTCTGTTTTCCTACTTTCATTGCTGTTAATATACTCTAAGTGTTGAATTTTAGTGTATTACATTGTGTACTAATTACTTAGTTTATTGTGTTTCTTTTACATTTAGATTTTCTCTCTTAGATTATCCTAGGGGGTTGTTTTCTCCATGCACCTCCTTTGTGTTGATTAGTCTTCTCAGCTCAGCCTCTCTGCCTGAGCTGTTCTACATTCTCACCTGATTTGCTCACACCTGCTTGTCATGCTTTTCTCCACACTTCCCTCTATATATAAGCTGTCTTGTTGTCTTTACTTATTGCTGGGGTTTTTTCTTCCACTTCTTAGACTGCATGATGTTCCATTGCTCTATTTCTCTGCCCATTTCTGCCTGTGTTCCTGGACCTTTTTATCCTGCGATTCCCCTTGGAAGTTCTCCTTTGTTTTTTTTATTAAAGAACTTTGTTTTTCCATTCAGTCTGCTCTTGGGTCCTTCACTAACCAGCACGACCATGACAGAAGATGCAATTAGACCAACACAGCCTTAATTTTAACTCCTTTCTTATGTGACTGTGGGTTTGTAGGCCAGATTTGTTTGGCTTGTTGTCAATGTTCAGTACGTGCAATTTCATGAGTGACAATGATCCAGATAACAGATAAAATGGAGGGATCGATCAGTGACTCATGTGACCTTAATGGTCTTATTAGTCTCCCTAATAGCCCCATCAGTGTGATAGTTCTGGCTACATCCTGATACTCCTAACATGATTAGAACCGAAGAGGCGTTTTAGAGCCACTTTAATTGATTTTGTTGTACAATCCTCTCAAGGCTGCAGTTATCCCTACTGCTTGAATGTCTTTTTGTACCATACTTTATCCCTTCACTAAACTTTCTAACAATATGCTTTAATACTTCCCTAGCAATGACCTTTTGTGGCTTACTATTCTTGTGTATGTTGGTAATGAATGTTTCTCTGTCAGTTTTTTCCATGACTTTGTAAATGGGGAAAATGACATTGCCGTTTTTACAATTGTGTTTCTTTTATTACAGTTATCTCAGTCTTATGAGAGACTTACTTGTGGGTTTACAAATACACAATCCCAAAACATATATGTAAGATTAATTTGGGATTCCTAAAATGCACTAAGCGGTGTTATTTTGTGCATAAATGGTCATTTGTCTTTATGTTTTCCTGTTTGCACTGTCACGGACTGTTCACAAAACAAAAATGTATACATTTTTCTCAATCGTTAGGATTTAAACTTAAATTTAGGGTTTTACCAATTTGACAGCCATGTTTTTTATTGATATATTCTAATGATTTAGTATTAAAACTGGACTGCAAGAACGCCTTTGCCTTAAGTTTATAGTGCTGCAACTATTATAGAAATGACAAACTGGGACAGGCTGACACGAGGTCATTACAACACAATACTGCATTGTGGAGGAGATCACTATTTCTGACATTGGGCAACATGGAATCCTCACACATAAACATGTAGCTTCTTGCCCCAAGGAAGTCATTAGTCTTCACCTCCTCAGCTCTTTTGGTCAACCTTTCACCCACACTCTTGTCATTCTACAGTTATGAGCTGCCCATCTCGCCTACACTTGCTGCAACAAATCCTGGAGAATCTCCAAGATGAAACATATTGCTGCCTGTTCTCTATTACCTTACCATATGTTCAGTGATCTGATCTCCTGAAGGCACAGACGTTTTAAGACATGGATACTTTATAGAAAAAGAAAACACATTCAAAACTATCTACATTTATAAATTATGATTTAATTTCTGCTTACTGCTTCTGAGCATAGTGTTTTAAAATAAAAAATAACAAAAACCTTTTGTTAATTTTAGTTGTGGATAGTTTAGTTTTGTCGATCCAAAACCTAGTTTGCTGCAACTTTTGATGGTGTAAATAAGACATAACAGCAAACATGACATAAAATACAAAGAAAATAGATAAGTAAAGATATAAAACTTTACTTTATATTGTTTTCTTTTGACCTTCTAAACACCTTCTCACCCCCAGTCCCTAAAGATGGGGTTATAACACCAAATTAGAAAATAAAATTAAACAATCACTTTGTGTAGTTGTCTATAATTATACTTTCCTGGAAGATGAAATGAGGTCCAGAGGAAGGCACAGTTTAAACATATTTTATGTTTTATATAAAATGTTTTGTTTATCAAACTGTGCAGGCCTAATGGTAATAATATGATGTTTATCAAATATTGAACACAAAGCCCTGCAATGGACTGGTAACCTGTCCAGGGTGTACCCCGCCTCCTGCACCAGCTTCTCCGCAACCCACTATGGAAGAAGCAGAAGAAAATGACTGACTGACTGACTGACTGAACACAACTAAAAAATATATCTTTTAATATGTTGTGTGACAGGGCTGCACGGTGGCACAGTTGGTAGCACTGTTGCCTTGCAGCAAGAAGGTTCTGGGTCCAAAGACATGCCTGTTAGGTTAATTGGTCTCTCTAAATTGCCCTTAGGTGTATGTATGAGTGTATGAATGAGTGTTTGTGTGTTGCACTGCGATGGACTGGCAACCTGTCCAGGATGTACCCTGCCTCTCGCCCATGGACTGCTGGAGATAGGCACCAGCTCCCCTGCAACCCAATATGGAATAAGTGGTAGAAAATGACTGACTGATGTGTGACTGAAAAATGGCAGACATTGCTACACGACAGACAAACTGTTACACAAAGTCAGCATTTCTGTGATGTTGATTCATAGCTCTGTCCAGGCTTAGCTGATGATTTAAAAAAAACTTTAGGGCAGCGCTGGTGGTGTAGGGGCGAAAGCGCGCGACCATATACAGTGGCTACAGTCCTCGAATGGCGGCTGTCCCGGACCCGGCGACATTTACTGAATGTCTCCCCCTCTCTCTACCCCTCTTTCCTGTCTACCTACTGTCAAAAAATGGAAAAATAAAGGCCACTAGTGCCGAAAAAATATCTTTAAAAAAAAACAATAAAGCTCTCAAGTTTGACTCCCAATCAGTAAAAATAATTTTATAATTCCAGTGCAGATACATTTTGAAATGCTTTTATCATTTTCTGAAAATAAGTTCTAATAAAAGTTTACTTCAAGAAATTTGAGTCCAATTTTTGCGAACATATATACAAATGTTTTTATTGTCCAGTCCCTTCAATAATCTCAGCATCATAGAGACAGCATACTGTTTATTGTGTTTTGAGCCAACATGCTGCACAGCTCACACTGGCAGCCATGCATTTATTTACATGTGGTCACATGGAAAATCCGACCCATTTAGTGACCCTTTAGTCCGCTACCCTCTGAGAATCCCTTCTTAGGTAGACCCTTTTTAATTTTCCAGCTTCTAACTCTTTGAACTTAGTGATGGTTTATTCATTAATATTTATGCCCCTTTGCATCACTATGATGGTGGAGCTTTTTAAATGTTTAATTCAGTTCAGGGCCATTAAACAGTAATGCTGGAGTCTTTTAATTCTATACAAATTATGCTGCAGCTTGATCGAAGGCGAAATGTGGGACAATCTGGGTATTCTCCACAATAGTGATCTTGTTATATATACATCTTGATTTATTGTACACTCAAAATCTTATTTAGCATTTTAGTAGTTCTTAATATTTAATGTTTTATTCTTGATACAATTATCTCACATAAAATTGATGAACTGCTGCTAAGGATATGGTGTGCATTTAAGTCCCACCAGCATTCATGCAGCATGTATGAATGTATAATTCTGCAACCTTACTCGTGAAATATAGTATAAAGCTACACTGCTATGGCACAAGTAACTGTCTATAAAATTCTTTTAGATAAAATCAAACTGACTTTGATTTATCTTTTCAGTTTTGTGAAACATGTTTGAACAAGTGACATGCTTCTTTCATTTGAAGTGACTGCCAAAAATGATACAGAGATCTTTACAGTACTGGACCAAATTTACAGACAACAAGAACAGGTATGTACTTGTTTGTGTTTCAGGTGCATTGGAACCAACGAAGAAGACCTCCATTTTGTCCATATTGAGCTTTAGGAAGTTCCATCCAGCACTTCATAACTCCAGTCATTTAAAATGTGTAGTTTAAAAGCGTCACCGGGGTTAGTACAGATTTACAGCTGCACATCATCAGCATAGGACAAACTTTGACCTATGTGTATGGATGACATTTTGCTGTAGTAACGTAAAGAAAATAGGAGAGTTCCAAGAACGTATTCCTGATGTACTCCCCAAGAAATTTTTATAGAGAAAGATTGACTATCCAACAGGCACACTACGGGATACACTGTAAGTGGAAAACCACCTTAAAACTGTCCCAAAAAAGTGTCAAAGGCAGTGCTCTAATCTTATAAAACTAAAACAGAGGATTTGCCAGTATCAGTAGCAAGAAGGAAATCATTCATGACTCACTGTAATTCTCTTCTCTCTGCTGTGGTTTGTCCTCAAGCCTAATTGGAATATTTCTGTTTAAGTATTCAATGTGTTGATCAGCAGCAATCTTTCCTTAATCATTTGAAAAAGAGGGAAGTTTGGAAATTGGGCTACTCTATTGAGTTATCCACTCAATCAGGGTGCAGAGGGGGATTTTTCAGCAGAGGTGGAATGAATGCTGTTTTAAAATAACCAGAGGCAGAACCAGTCAGAAGTGAGGAATTAATTACAGACACAATGTGTTGTCAGTCAGTGATCATAATGCTATAGCAGATAAGGAGGGAGGAGAGACAACAAAGTGATCGTGCATTTAACATGATGAAATAATTATATTATATTATATTATATTATATTACTTAGGCATATTTAGTTGCCCCCTAACCTTAAATCTTTGTAATAACTATGTAATAAAAGTTCATGATGTTTTAGAGTGGATTGCAATTTCTAGATCCTATAATGCAGGAATGAAAAATCCCAACGAAAAAGCAACTAGTTATTGTTCTGTTTATTTATAATGCATTATTATAAAGCTTCAGCTGGTATATGAGCTTAAAATCCATGTTCTGTTATTAAACAGTGGTGGTGTCAAAAGAAGGCTCTAAAAGGATGCCCACAAATTTAGTAACATCTTTTATGCATTGGTAATAAAAAACATATTTCAAAAGCCCATCAGTACGATTGTGTGGATAAAATTAGCTTACAAATAAAATTTATTTGGTGGTAATCTCGAACTCAATAATAAGAGTTTATTTTTATGAGTAGTTTACTGACCACTGGTTAAGAAGGTGTTTTGCTTTCAGTTTTATAGATTTTACAGATTTTACGTCTTAAATAATGTAAATGCACATATAATTACAGGTTAAGAAGCCATTAAGCATATTATAGAGGATAAATGCAACCCATTATTGACCCAGTCTTTCTCGAATTTCAATGAAAATGTACAATCAACGCATCTTATTACTTGATGATTTAGTGTACTTATATTCTCACACAGTAGCATTTATGTTGTGACTGCTAGGAGCAAGTGATTTAAAAGAGATGCATAAAATTGGACTTGGGAAGAATCCCAACATACATGTGTTAAAGCAGTCCCCTGGAACCAAAGCAGCTGTGAAAAACAAGAAACAGGTATCACATTAGCACTTCTACTAGAGGCAAGCAGTGGTGGCCAGTGATTCCCCTTCATACTGTGTGCAGACATGTTTTTTCAGTCTCAAGCTTACAATATATTACTCATATTCATTATATACTGGTCCTTCTCAAAATATTAGCATATTGTGATAAAGTTCATTATTTTCCACAATGTCATGATGAAAATTTAACAT
The DNA here is from genome assembly GCF_021462225.1 of Girardinichthys multiradiatus. Taxonomy (NCBI): domain Eukaryota; kingdom Metazoa; phylum Chordata; class Actinopteri; order Cyprinodontiformes; family Goodeidae; genus Girardinichthys; species Girardinichthys multiradiatus. The sequence goes on from NC_061804.1 coordinate 16,078,733, forward strand.
TCATATATTTTAGATTCATTGCACACTAACTGAAATATTTCAGGTCTTTTATTGTCTTAATACAGATGATTTTGTCATACAGCTCATGAAAACCCAAAATTCCAATCTCACAAAATTAGCATATCATTAAAAGGGTCTCTAAACGAGCTATGAACCTAATCATCTGAATCAACGAGTTAACTCTAAACACCTGCAAAAGATTCCTGAGGCCTTTAAAACTCCCAGCCTGGTTCATCACTCAAAACCCCAATCATGGGTAAGACTGCCAACCTGACTGCTGTCCAGAAGGCCACTATTGACACCCTCAAGCAAGAGGGTAAGACACAGAAAGAAATTTCTGTACAAATAGGCTGTTCCCAGAGTGCTGTATCAAGGCACCTCAGTGGGAAGTCTGTGGGAAGGAAAAAGTGCGGCAGAAAACGGTGCACAACGAGAAGAGGTGACCGGACCCTGAGGAAGATTGTGGAGAAGGGCCGATTCCAGACCTTGGGGGACCTGCGGAAGCAGTGGACTGAGTCTGGAGTAGAAACATCCAGAGCCACCGTGCACAGGCGTGTGCAGGAAATGGGCTACAGGTGCCGCATTCCCCAGACCTGGGCTACAGAGAAGCAGCACTGGACTGTTGCTCAGTGGTCCAAAGTACTTTTTTCGGATGAAAGCAAATTCTGCATGTCATTCAGAAATCAAGGTGCCAGAGTCTGGAGGAAGACTGGGGAGAAGGAAATGCCAAAATGCCAGAAGTCCAGTGTCAAGTACCCATAGTCAGTGATGGTCCGGGGTGCCGTGTCAGCTGCTGGTGTTGGTCCACTGTGTTTTATCAAGGGCAGGGTCAATGCAGCTAGCTATCAGGAGATTTTGGAGCACTTCATGCTTCCATCTGCTGAAAAGCTTTATGGAAATGAAGATTTCATTTTTCAGCACAACCTGGCACCTGCTCACAATGCCAAAACCACTGGTAAATGGTTTACTGACCATGGTATCACTGTGCTCAATTGGCCTGCCAACTCTCCTGACCTGAACCCCATAGAGAATCTGTGGGATATTGTGAAGAGAACGTTGAGAGACTCAAGACCCAACACTCTGGATGAGCTAAAGGCCGCTATCGAAGCATCCTGGGCCTCCATAAGACCTCAGCAGTGCCACAGGCTGATTGCCTCCATGCCACGCCGCATTGAAGCAGTCATTTCTGCCAAAGGATTCCCGACCAAGTATTGAGTGCATAACTGTACATGATTATTTGAAGGTTGACGTTTTTTGTATTAAAAACACTTTTCTTTTATTGGTCGGATGAAATATGCTAATTTTGTGAGATAGGAATTTTGGGTTTTCATGAGCTGTATGCCAAAATCATCCATATTAAGACAATAAAAGACCTGAAATATTTCAGTTAGTGTGCAATGAATCTAAAATATATGAATGTTAAATTTTCATCATGACATTATGGAAAATAATGAACTTTATCACAATATGCTAATATTTTGAGAAGGACCTGTACATTATTAAAGTCCTTCTAATTCAAAGATTTGACTTCATATGCTTTTACAGATGCCATACATCTCACATAAAACAGTTTTATATTTGCAGAATTAGCAACAAAGGGTGATGTTCATTTTTAAAAATAAATTACTATAATTTGTTTATTTCTAAAGGAAATATTTACTGTTTTGTTTTGTCAGCATAGCAAATCCAGCATTATCTTGCGCTAACAGAAGCATTTACCACCTGCTGAACAAACGGCCCTTTTTTGTGTTCTGTATTCTTCAGATAAACTCCAGGAAGACCAGTAGATTTCCACACCAGATGGAGGTACATTAAAGAGGCATTTCCACATCAAGGTCAACTGACAGAAATCACACAGCCCAATTGGTGTCCAACTTGAATTTCAGGGTTTTTGCTCATTTATTCCTGTCTTTTGGGTTTACACAAGAATGATTGACTTTGGTTTTCCATGATTTCACTTGCATCAGTGGGAACAAACTTCATGTATGCTTTTGATTTTCTTTTTTACAGCTGTTGCAGCAAACACAATTTTTAGACGAAGCCACGGGTGGCATTTCAGACACATTCTTCTGTTCTGAGTCTAAAACAGAAATTCATATGACCAGTTTCAGCAGACTACATGCATGTTAGGCTGACTTAGGCTGACAGACCATTGCTCTACGGCTTCAAAGTAATTTCTGTGTTTAGTAATAAAACCTCTGTGCCATGTGGAAAATCTTGAGGCATTTTGGTGTACTTTTGAATGCATGCAACCATTGTGCACTGTAGTGGATTGTGGGTTCCATATTATAAACTAAATATCAACTCATTAATAAAATTGGAAATAAACAAATAAGTAAATAAAGGTATCAATCATTAAAAAATTAAGAAATACTTCACAGTTAGGCCTTCTTTAATATACCTTATGTATAATATACCTTTAAAATACCTTACTATCCTGTGAATTCTGGCAACGTCACTCACTGCCTGTGAAACTTTAATTAGGGTTCTAATAACCACAAATCTCACAGCAATACTTATACTGAGAACTAATTAACACACTCACTATAGTAGTTATCTGTCTAAATGATTACCAAATTGCATAAAAATCAACAAACAGCTTCTAAAAAACCTAATGACATTTGAATCAGTGGCACATTGTGGTTATGGCTTCCCAGTCAGTTGCAGCAGATGGCCACTCATACTTAGTCTCTTTCTTCTCGAAGTTTTCTATCGTGAAATGCAGGCATTCCTCCCCACTGTCGCCACAAGCATGCTTAAGAGGAGGGACTGCTGCAAAGTCAGTGTATCAATGCAATCATTTGGGCTAGATAGATTTATAGCTTTTTCATAATTTGTATTATCAAATTGATTTGATTATATTCTATTATGATTACAAGTGAAGTGGACTAAATCAAATTTGTGCTGCTCATACTGTCATAATAAAAAAAATCCTGAATGGGTGTTACCTGCAGTGTGAATATAGAAAACCGAATTGAATTTAATTGGAGTTTAAGTTTTTACTTTTCAAACTTCCTGTACTAGCTATGCTACAGCACTAACTCTAGCTTGTATGTAAACAGCAATAATAGTAGGTGGGGATTCATTTTCAGTTTTTTTTATTTCTATCATCTTCTATAAAAAGAAACAGCTTTGTGGGCACGGCCGTGGTGCAGGTGTAATGTGTGCAAACCATGTTCGGAGACCTGAGTCCTTGTCGCAGGCTATCACAGGTTCCAGTTCCGGCCTTTGACCTTCGCTGCATGTCTTTCCCCTCTCTCCGCCTCTTGCCTGTCAGCTCACTGTCAAAAACAAAGAGAAAATAAAGGCCACTAGTGCCGCAAAAAAAACATTTTTGTTAGCATCTCCAGGTATAAAAAAATAAAAGGTTTATTTGTCTCTGCTTTCCTAAAGTTACTGCTGGGGTGACTTAATTAATTACTAATCTTTAAACCATCATACACCAGTTTCTTTTGCCCTGCTCTGTTATGTAGTCTACTTCATTTTCTGTCACTTCTGTATTTGCTTTTGTCTTGTTTCCCCTCTTGCCTTATACCTGTGCAAAACTCCCTGATTTCCCACATCTGTGTTTCATGGGTTGATTACTCTTGTCAGATTGTAGACATTTTTGTTTTATTATCACATTGCCAGAGTCCACCATTTCACTGCCAGATCAATGGCTGCCATGTCAATGTGCTACCCCTTACTCCTTATGTAGTACCTTTCAAGTAGAGATTAATTTAAAAGGACTTCACAGGACCGAAATATGAAACTTAACATGAAAAAAACAAGGAAATAAAACTGAAAATATGAAAACAAAAACTCTTCTAGTGTCTGAAATTGGTTTAGGAGGAAGACAGAACTATGATTCAAACAAACCTGCTTCAACCACATAAATGTCCTAGGATGAGAAAAACATAATGATGCAAACCTCAGTATCTTGAGCTTGTAATAGTATATGCAAAAGGTTAAGACAGGGTCACAAAAGCTGCTATAAATAGAAAGGTTTGAAAAAGCTTTGACAAGGCCTAGCATGTGACACACTTCAAGCATAGATGGACACTGAGACCAGTTGGCAAAGAACAAATTTGAATATAATGGACAGTCTCTCTTGGTCCAACAGGCGAAGGTCAGGTCCGAGTGATCCAATCTAACTGGCAGGGTGGTCCAAGTTCTCAAGTTCAGGCAGACAGAAGGTCAAAGCCAGGGAATCCAAATCAGGCAGGTGGGAATTCAGTTTCCAGACTGGCAAAAGTCTGGTGCAGGTCAAGTAGACAGAGTAACTGGAGGAGGGAGAAAACAGACAGGTTATTAACTATTCAAACTTGACTGGAGTTAATGAATGGCCTGAAGGTGTTATCGCGTAGGGTTTCACGACAATCTGAGGCTGTACAGGAGGACGATCTGTCCTTATATGGCAGCTGCTGCAGATCAGAGCGATGATGTTCAGGTGTGATGGTCATGGCTCAGCAGCAGGCATGACAATGTGTGCACACCACGAATCCTGCATTATTGATGAAGTTCATTTTGGCCAAAAACGTCTGCTGATTTATTCAAAACTGTATAAAAGGGTAAGATAATATCTGCAGCAGTCTTTCTTGCTGCAGGAAAGGTATGAGTATTTTTTACTCCAGGGATTACGATGCAAGAGTTTTATCAGTTTCAAATGAAGACAAAGATAACCCCAAATGATTTATGAAAGATAATAAATAGATTGCTATGGAGCAGAAACAGTATGATCAACTGGTGGGCTAGCGCCTAACTGACCATGACAATCTTGTGAGGATGCAAAGAATGCAGCATCTCGTTGTTAATTAAAACTGTCAAAAAAACAGGTAAAAAGCTGATGGAAATAATCTAGTCACATTTAGTTCTGCAAGTGCCACAACTGCACATTGTTGTGCTCTATTAACAAATATCTCCACAGCCAACAACTAAAGCGGCCCACCATTAAACCAGTATCTTCTTTTAGGATAACAAAGAGGGGTACTGGACTGCAGAGGTGCCCTGTTGTGACTCAGGAATAACTGAGCAAAATAATTACACTTATAACTCTTTGTTCAGTCAAACAAAAAGATAAAATAATCAATTTACAACCATGCCCTTTTCACACTCAGCAACACATACACAATATTCTCCAAGAGTGTAGATTTACACAAAAAAAAAATGAAAAATAGGAATGAGAACCTTTTGGTTTTGTTTTCATATTTCATTCATCTGCCGTATCATAACTTGGACAAAGGCATACAATTTCCCCAACATAGCAGTAAACTATTAAATCTGGCACTACTGCTGGAAACCAATGTTAGTCCATCATCCATTCTATAGTTACTAGGCTCTTTCTGTTTTTTGAGAGGCCTTTTAGAGGATGTACAGTGAGTGCATATAATGCTCTATCAAAGCTTCTACAAATTATTGACCTTAAGTGCCTTGGGAAAATATTCCCTTGAACGTTTTACATTTACATTGATTTACTTTAAGCCCCACTATAGTGCAATATATTGAGTTGTATGAGAAACACCAACAAAAAGTAGTGTATAACTGTGAAATATTAAACTTTTAAGCTTTTGATTTGGCAAAATGTAAAACATTTTGATGATAATGAATAATAATAAGTGACACAATATCTCTTATGAATGCATTCCCTTTGGCTTCAGTTGTCTGTGTTGTTCACTACATCAACATATTTAATAAACCAGCATTGTGAGCATTAAAAGCATTAAAGTGCCATCCCTTGAATTGACTCTATATTTGAGATAATTTGAAGATGGTGAACTTTGAATGACCTTCCTTAGAACTGAACTCAACGTCATAATTAATACGTCAAGCTTTTCTGTTCGCTGCTTGTGCGCTCCATCAAGCTCAGATTACTGGGGCAGGCTTTACCACATAGCTGTTTAAAAAATGTCCTCGTGTTAAACTGGAATGGCATACAATTATTGGAGCTGTTGGTGTAAATGAAAAGATAGGCTTCTTCAAAGTGGATGTTATTTACTTTTTCTTGTGTGCGTGTATGTGTGTGTCACTTTTTTAATGAGCACTTTCTAGACAGGTTGTTGTGATGGAGACTGGTGCTTTCCGTTCCTCAGAGATGGGAAATGATGGTGGCAACCAAAATTCTAATTAGAAAATAAACAAACCAGTAATTCACATGTCTCTAACAGTTTATCACCTTTAAGATAAAAACCCAAACTTTTCTGCATTTCTTTTGTATTTCAGGTGGGGTTTTTTTCTTCTTCTCCATTGAATGTCATCCACCTCCTTTTACACGTTTGCAGCAGCCACCTTTTTCTTTGATGTATATCCCCCCCAGTCATTCTCCTGCGAGGAGAGACATCACCACTAGGTTTTGATCGTTTTCAGACTCCAGCAGCAATGCTTTAAAAAGGCTGTTCCTTCTGTGGGAGGATGTTTGGACATTGTTGTAGTAGAAGAACTGGAAACTATTTTAAATGTTACTGATTTATTTTTCTCAACCTGAGGGGCAAATCTCCTCAAGGTGGAAATGGTGAGTTTTTGAGGTCACAATAAGATTAAAGGGATAAGGGAGAGACAAAAACCACAATAAAACCATTTTCTTTCTCTCTGCTGGCAATTATAAAACCTACATCAAAATAATCTCTCTTAATCTTGTCTCATAACATAGTAGAAATAAATGTTGGTGTTTTTGATCCTCTTTGTCATGCCTTTTTCTTGGTTTTTCACTTGTTTCTTCTTTTCTTTCTTATTTTTGTGTGTGGGCCTTTGTCTTTGGCGGGGGCATATGGGCAGAGAAGATTCCAGCCAATGACACTTTGGAATGTGGCTATACAAATGCAGCAATTAATTAAATCTGTTGCAGAAAAGCTCATAACATTCTCCATTGGCAGGAATTTCACATAAAATCTCCTCAAACAGACAATAGCCACTGAAAAGCAATCAGTAATTTTGTTTAACTACTTTGAATTACTCTTTTTTTCGTGGGACTGGTAGCAGTCAGTCTCTTCTTTCTTTGCAGTTGTTGATGCCAAATGGGAAACAAGTGACAACAGGTCATATTTTCTTTTAAAAAAATGTAACATTTTTATTGTAGTTTCAATTTATCATAAGGTAATTTTAACTTCAGACTTCATGAAATGTTATTTGCAGCATGAAAACCACCCCACCACCACCCCCCAAAAAACACAGAAAGTGTAAAGAGCCTGCCAAAAATGCTAATGTATGCCCTTAAAAATCCCCTGTATATGGTCCAAGGTCCAAATGCCAAAATCTAAAACGTATTTTGAAAAACATTGAGTCTTGTCATGTCCACGAAGGGCATTGTTTATGTTGTACCACCACATATATTTGGATAAAGGGTGTAAATACTTTTCAAATACTTCTTAGCTGAATAAATCAGAAAACACATAAAAGTCTCCTGCCATTTTCATCTCTCCAGTTATTCGGTATGCTGCAGTGAGTGAGGCTTCATCAGTGCAGACAGAGCACCTGCATTGGGTAGCATGAGATTAGGCTACATTAATAAATTTGTAGGACATTTTTTGCACTAGCGTAAATGCTATATATATAGCATTTTGTTTCATGTATACATTCCCTCTTAGAGAATTATTCAACATGCTGTGGCAGCTTGGATTAGCCGGAAATCTAATCTGATGGTGCATTATTTTTATAGCTAAATATCTCCTTACACCATTTTAACGAAAGTCAGCAACACCACGGTGTGACAGGATTTTACTCAAATATGGTTTAATTCCAAAAGGTTTGATGTTCATATTTGGTTCTTAAGGTCTCTTGCATGTAATTATTTTCTGATGTCAAACCACAGACCCCGTGTTCAATTATGTTTAGCCAATTGTGAACAGAATTTTCTTTTCATCCTTTTGTAAATAGTTGATAGATGATTACTTCCAAACTTTCTGCTAGTAATAAACTGAATCAGTTACTGGAAAAGACCACTTCATTAAAAAGGGACAAGGTGTAATGTTATCCTATTTCATCTGTCATGAAATGAGTAGCACTACGTTCACAATGCAGATAAATGTGGCCCAAATCTGACTTTGTGACCATATACAACCTATATCCGACTTTTTCATGGCAGTCAGAAATCCGAAATGTCCCACATTCATATAATGTACTAAATCGGAGACCTATCCGATAGTTTTCAAAGCCTCCGCAGTCAAAACGGTTATATCGCATTTCATCTGACTTTCATTGCCCTGGCTCCGACTATGTATCCACACAGACCTATTAACACATTCATTATTACTTCTGTAAACAGTGTGCTGTTGTGTGACATCTACATTCTCCTTCTGCACAAGCGGGTCGCTTTGGGGTCGAGAACCGTTCAGACTGAAGTCTAATTGCGGTTGCATTTAATTAGTAGTTTGAACCACCATGCCAAAAAAACTTGATTTCAGCAAAAAGTCAGAAAGACCTGCAATGTGAATGTAGCTACAGCGCTGTTATTTCTAAAGAATTCTGCTTCTTATTTCTAAAGCTTTAGCTTACACATTGTAATGACCTCATCTAAGACAACACTTTGTAAATCCACCTCTTGCTACAATTACAAAGCTCTTATGGGGTATGCCTTTACCAGCTTTGTACATCTAGAGACTCAAGCCATTGCCCATTTGTTCTTCTTAAAAAAACACTCAAGTTCAGTTATAATGGATGGAGTCTTGCCACTTGCTCAATTGGATTTGGGTCTGGACTTTGACTGGGTCATTCTAACACATTATTAAGTTTTGATCTCAAATACTGCAGCTTATTTGAATGTTCAGGGTCTTTGTTCTGCTGAAAGGTTAACCAGTCTCAAGTCTTTTGCAGCCTCTGTCAGGTTTTCTAGCTATTTCCATTTTTCTATAAATGTTTCCAGTTTCTCTGGGAAAAAAAAGCATCCCCGCAGCGTGATGCTGCCAATGGCATGTTTCACGATGGAGATTATGCTTTCAGGCTGACATGCAGTGTTTATTTTCAGCCATACATAACGTTTTATGTAGGTAACTTCTTGGTGATCATTATGCCTGTGTGTTCACTAATGCTCTCTAACAACATTTTTAGGCCGTCGCTTAACATCTGAGATTAAACTACACAGACATGCATCCTTACTAATTAGATGACTTCTTAATGCAGTTGGTTGTACTTATTATTTATTATTTAAATTATGTAGAGGTACCAGAAAAAATAGGGCTGGGTACAAAGACATGTCACAATTTTCAGATTTTGAAAAAAATCATCACACTTTAAAAATGTGCTCAACTTTGTGTTGGTCTATTACATTATATCCCAATAAAATACATTAAAGTTTGTAGCTGTAATGTGAAAAAATGTGACAAAGTAGTTTCTCAAGGAACCCTAGATGCTTAGTGACAAACAATTGTCTTTTTTATTGTGATACAGTTGTCTTCTATCTTCAGGATCTTCCAGACAATGCATACCTCATACTGTATATAATCACTCTATAAACATCATATGCAACTTTTGAAATCTTAATTTAATGAAATGAGGCTATAACTCTAACAAGCAAGTCAATACATTTTAGCCAAGGCTGAAAGTAAAAAGATGATTTATTATTAGAATTAATAACTTCACAAAGTTAATCATGATTTTTACTGTCAGGATTAAAATACTGAGCAGACCCACTGATCAGCACAACTCAGGAAGCTTCTGCTCACTTAACCAAAATTTCTAAAATTACACCACAAAAAGAGCAGTGTCTGAGATTCCCAGCTTTCCAAAAGGACTGCAGTCGGCTCCTTATATAACATAATTAGGAAAAAGCAAGCCGATGAGAAACAGTTGGAGGAGTTGGATGTGCAGAATGAAAAATCAGCAGTTGCAACTCCTCCTTCATCCAGTTTAAATTAGATCAGAAGGCACTTTGATATTTCAGCATGGTTAGAGCTGCTTTCTTAAAGGAAAACCTACTAAATTCAGCGTGCTGGATTTTATATATTAGGTGTTTATTTAGACCACAGTTGCATTGTCTTGTGTGGATTATGAAACTCCCAATTGTTCCCATAATGTGCAGAATTTCCCCTTTTAATCTAACCCTTGCAGGTATTCCTGTTATGTACAGCAGTCGAAGATTAGCTGTGCAGTAATGATTATTATACAGTGGGTGGTTCCGGCAAAGCAATCTTATGGCATAAATTTTAATTTGTTTAATGCCTGAAGTAAACCCACACTCAATACCGATTAGTCTTAAATACAATTCTCCACCAGAGGTGCTATACAAGGGAGAAGTGATTTAAATGGAAATTTGCTTATTCCATTTTATGCATGAGACTGGTGATTAGAATTTAATTTTAAAGTTAACAGGTATTTTTTAAAAAAGGCTCCACCAGGGGCTTAGTCAATCAGAAAGGGAACTAAGAACAAATCCTTTTTCAGTCAAGGTGTGGAAAAAGGAGCGACTGTGACATTGGATATATGTAATTAGATTAATAAACTGTTTCGACACAGTAAATTATCGACTCTGCTTTCAAATTGAGCAGCGTACACGCTCAGATAGGGAGAGGATCAAAATGCAAGTATGATTACAGACTCAAACAGCTGGAGAAAGACAGCAAAAACACAAAACTAAACATAGTAATAAAATGAAAAGGTTTTCACAGCATCAGGATGGTTCTAATATGAGACTGAAAGGCGGAAAGCGACACAAGAATCAGAGATTGAAACTATAATTCAGACAATAAAAGTTATTGAGTTTTCAGAATTTTTTCAGCGACAGCTACTCTGCTCCCAGGATGATTTCATTATATAATATTTTCCTGCCTTTGTACTTAGAGGCTTTGCTAACTGAAAAACGACTCTTGTGGGATCACACTGCCCCCTGTTGATCTAGGATGGGAACAGCACACATTTGTGATCTGGGTGAATAGAGCTTTTGTGGCACTTATTTCATCAAGTTGTTACATCTGGAAAATAAATTTCAACTCACAAAAATCGCTGCAAAGTATTTTATAACAGAAATCAAACACTTTTTAAAGCCACTATGGTAAAAATGCATTATGAATCACTAAGGCTGCTTTAATTTTTTTCACTGAGATTTTATGTGATAAACAAATACAACATAGTGCTTGATATTATTGCAGAAGATATATAGATAGTAGACACGATCAATCTAAGTAGATTAGGTACCCCTAAATAAGATCTAGTGACAACTTTTGTTTTCAGAAGTCAACCAGATATCCTGTAAGTCATTTTGTTTCAGTATAAATGCAACTGTTTTGTGAAGACCTCAGAGGTTCGTATGAGAACATTAGTGAACAAACTGCCTAATGAATACCAAAAGACAGCAGATATGTCACAGGTAAAGTTGTGGAGAAGTCTGAGGTGGGGTTAGGTTATAAAACAACATTATAAAAACAAAATCCGGGGCTTTTAACATCTCACAGAGCACTCTTCAATTGATCATCCTAAAATAGGAAAGAGAGTGGCACAATGGCAAAACTACCAAGACATGACTGTCCACCTGAAATCACATTCCACACAAGTAGAGAATTAATCACAGAAGAAGCCAAGAGTCCCATAGTTACTCGGGCTGAGCTTCTGATATCCTCAGCTCAGTTGGAAAAATCTGTCTACAGGACAGCTATTAGGCCTATATGACAGGTTAGAATATGTTAAAAGAAAGCTGATTAGAGTTCCACACAACCTTGTTGAGGACACTGCAAACATGTGGAAGAAAGTTATATGGTCAGATGAGAGCAAAGTTTTTTTTGTTTTTTTGTTTTTTTTTTACTTCTTACTTACATGGGGAGTGGTGGCCTAGTGGTTAGAGAGCAGGGCATTTGTGTCCTATAGAGGGCACAAGTACCCTGGTTCAAATCCCACAAACTGCTCCCTGAGCAAGACCCTTAACCCTGGAAATTATCCCTGGGCGTTGCACTGTGGCAGCCAGCTGCTCCTTAAAGTATGGGTTAAATGCAGAGGACAAATTTGTTGGTATGAGCAGAATTTACAGGACACTGGATAGAGCTAAATACAGGGCAAAACTGGGAGAAAACCTGCAAATTACTTGAGACTGTGACAGAAGTTTATCTTTCAGCAAGCCAGAGCTACATTGGCTAAAAATACAGCCAAAGCATATTAATATTTTTGAATGAGCCAGTCACATATTAGACTTAAATCCAATTGTTAATCTTTGGCAAGACTTGAAAATGAATGTCCATGGATGAGCTCTATTTAATTTCACTGAGCTTGAGCTAATTTGTAAAGAACCATGGGGACAAATGCCAATCTCTAGATGTGCAAACGACTAGCAGCAGTAATTACAGCAAAAAGAGGCTCTACAGAGTTTTGACCCTGTATGTTTAATACAAAAGCACACCACAGTTTCAAGATTTTTATTTGCCAAACCACATAAAATATATGGATCCTTTTCTTCCCACATCCCAATTATGCACTACTTTAAGTTGGGAATGTTTGTGGTTGTAGAGTAATAAAATGTGTAAAAGTTCAAAAGGTATAAATGCTTTTGCAAGTCACTGTACAGTCACCTTCAAGAGGAGGTTTATAAGTAACACGTTCTATGAGACTTGGTTTTAATTTAAAGCCTCTCTGCTTGAGGTTTAATAAGACACCGACTGATGTAACCTCCCATTGTCACATTTCCATCAAGATACTTTGTCTCTGCAAAATATAGCCCCCTCTAAATTAAAACACACTGTGACGTTGATTGAGTTGGGCTTGGTGCTGTTATCTTGATGTTTTTCACCTTCAGTGTGCAAGCGATGAGAAAAGAACATCATGTTTTTGAGTTATTCATGGCGACTTAGCAACGATGGTCAGGCTTGGGGCACTTCCCTGTTCCCACCTCTTCCTCAGCACTTTCTTTCCTCTCCAACAATGTAAAGTCTCTCCCTCTGGAAATTATACTCGGGTGCCTTTCAAGGCAGGCAGGGGTGAAATCTGTCATCTGAGAGGTTCAAAATAGGAAAAGCTTGCCTTGGGAGAAGGAGCAAAGACGAAAAGAAGCATGTATTTTTAAATTAGCGAAGAATGGATGTGTAGTCTACATTTCAGCTTTTTTAAATCAAAGGGACAATAAAAATTATCCAGAAAGCCCACTGATGTAAACGAAGCCTTTGGAGTTGTCAGATAATATACATGAGCTGGCCTCTGTCTCCCTCCAGTGGTCAGCAGTAGTTGCATATACATCTTCATCTTCATTTAAATGTAAGCTTGGCAGGAAATGCATCAATCAGCTTCTATAGTGATTTATATGGAAGCAAATTGTTACTATATTTCAAATGAAAAAGCATTTTCAGAAATGCTTTTTCATTTTAAGAATGTGGCTGCATTGTTTGACTCATAAATGAAATTAGTAATCAATAATCCTATTTGCATTTTAATTTTCTTCTTCATGACTGCACATTTTATGCCATAATCAAAAAGAAAACAAAGCAGACATTGCTTTTTCGTTTTCGTGGTCTGCCCGCAAAGTACTGCCCAGAACTCGAAAACGAAAAAGCATTTCCAGCGGCGGGCACAGAAGAGTGACGTCAGCAGCCGCTCTTCCTCAGCTCCCTGCTGACCGAGCTACCCATCTTGTTCGGTAGGGGGCGCTGTGCACATCTGCATTGCATTACATTGCAAACGTGCCGAAAAATTTATTGAATTGCAGCAGGGCCGAGCTCAATTTGTGGCAGTGGCAGGCAGAACTGGTAGTTCCGGTGGCAGGCTGTGGCAGTTCCGCCACAGCCTGCCACCGAAACTGCCACCGGAACTGCCACAGCCTGCCGCAGGGTGGCACGGGATTCCGCGAGGATGCCAGAAGGTGCCAGACCGGCCGTAAAAGCTTGCCAATGCGGAAGCTGATGCTGATTATCGGCAAATGGGTTGTCATTATTGTTAATAGTGTCTGTGGAGCTGCCACCGGAAGTGATGCCAATGCTGATTATCGGCAAACGGGATGTCATTGATGTTATAGCCTGTTACCTTTAAATAATGATTTCATTATTTATTATTATTTAATAAACAGCTTTAGACCCATAACATAAGGTGATTGTATTTACTTGACATGGAAAATAAATAGCACTATGTGTATGTGTGAAGTGTTGAAAGGATGACGAAGATTTATTGCACAAACAGCCGGTTTATTATAGAGCACGAGCGGCTATTCTGAATTGTCACTCACAGAAAATTATAAATAAATGCTTAAAAACATGCTGGATGTCCCAGGCCATAAGGCTGCCACGAGGATGCCACAGCCTGCCACCGGAATTACCAGTTCTGCCTGCCACTGCCACAAATTGAGCTCGGCCCTGCTGCAATTCAATCAATTTGCAATGCAATGCAATGCTGACGTGCACAGCGCCCCCTACCGAACAAGATGGGTAGCTCGATCAGCAGGGAGCTGAGGAAGAGTGGCTGCTGACGTCACTCTTCTGCGCCCGCCGCTCGGAATGCTTTTTCGTTTTCGAGTTCTGGGCAGGACTTTGCGGGCAGACCACGAAAACGAAAAAGCAATGTCTGCTTTGTTTTCTTTTTGATTATGGCATAAAATGTGCAGTCATGAAGAAGAAAATGCAAATGCAAATAGGATGATTGATTACTAATTTTATTTATGGGTCAAATAATGCAGCCGCATTCTTAAAATGAAAAAGCATTTTTGGAAATGCTTTTTCATTTTCAAATTTTACATTTCTATTGAATTTTGAAAAAGCATTTCTGAAAATGCTTTTTCATTTGAAATATGGTAACGATTTGCTTCCATAGATCTCAGCTGCATTTTGATGGCCAGCTTTCCAGTCACTCCTCTTATATGTGCATTATAGCAGGTTGATGGGTTAGTGCAACAATTACTGGAAGCATCTGCTGATCTGTGTATATTTCCTTGCTTTGTATAGACAGTAAATGCTTCTAGCTGAACAGGAATAAATTATGTTTAAAGCATACTAAACTGCAGTATCATGATTTGCAAATGGAAAGATGACTTCAGCTCAAATGATTTTGAATTAAAGGTTTAATATGATAAAATTATAAGAATTTATATAAGAAAATATAAGAACAAATCGAGTTGAAAATGAGGTAAATTCTGAAACAACTTGAATATCCTCAGAGTTTATGACATTTTTAACGAAAAGATAGAGCGACACCTCTTTTTGGTTGTATCATCTTCTGCTTTTGTTACTTTCAATTGTCTAGGCAGTTAAACCTTATTTTAATTCTTAGGTCATTGTCCCTACCTGTAACCTTCCTTTTGTTAATTTCACTGCTTAACCATAATAAGACAAGTATAATTTCGTAAAAAGTGTTTTAAATCCAATGCCAAAATGTTCCTCCTGTGTTTTATCAAAATCATTTACGTATTGAATGTTGATTTGGATTTCAAGCTGACAGCTGTTAATGGTAGAAAGATCATAAATTTTGCGGGTTTGTACCAAAGTATTGGACAGCTGAAGGACAAGTTAAGGGATCAAAAAAGGGATGCTCTCTAATTCATTCGACACAAAGACAAAAATTTCACCCAAGTCAGAATAAAAAGCCTGAGTTTGCTGACATCAATCCAATGTTTTTTCCGGAAAACATGCAAATTCCAGTGCATCCAGTAAAGCTGTATGTTCTAATGTGACAAATATTGAGCAATATGAAAAAAGATTTGGAGCAGTCAAGACGTCGTTTTCAAATCATATAAAATATTCAGTTCTACCAACCGTCAAGCATTGTGGTGGCAGTATCATGCTGAGTGACAGCTTATCTGCCAGTGGAACTGGTGTATTTGACAAAATCCATAGAATAATAAGAACAGAAGACAGCTTCCAAATTCTTTAAGTAAAATAAAAATTCCAATATCGTCTTTTTTGGGGTCTGCCTATCACACAGCTAAAATAAATGTTAAACAATGGATAAATGTTCTAGTACAACGTTTACAAAGGGTCACCATAGCCTGAAGGGCAGTTTAACACCTTCTAGATTATTGCTGCGATTTCACCACAAATCACCACATCACACCATGATTTATGTTGAACCCATACCGCCATTTAGTGGTCTGAACTTTGCCAAATTATTCCTAATTTAGCTCATCTGGATCCTAAATACCTATATTTAAATCTAAATCTTAATCTAAAGGTAAAGGCATTAAAGGGTCAAATGTGGGCTTTTAATATATGATTTGTTTGTACTGATAAAAGCTACATAAGGCCTTAGTGCTTTTCAAACACAAGAATTGGGCAAAGATGTTTAAATGTATTGTGGATTTTCTCTAATCTGCACTGGGTCAAAACTATGCGATCTGTTGCTAACTCTCTCTGAGGCAGATGGAGAGAAACTAGATGCTTCCTGCAGGGACTAGGAACCTTCTGGTATATTTCTGGCTGGTTACTTGACCACGTTTCTTGTCAGACGTGGTAGAGCTCATTTAATTTGGAGGGTTTTCTGGCAGGGAACTAGCTTATAAGGGCAGTCCATACTTTTTTAATATGGTCCATACTTTTTTTAAATGGTCAAGATTTTTGGCCCAGATGAAGGTTTAATGTTTGCCTCTTTTATCCTTTCCAAAACCATTTAAGTTTTGATGTGTGCCCTGCATCATTGTCTTCTTGGAACATCCATCTTGCAGCTAATTAGTTGTGAAGGTAAAGTTATTCGATGTTGTCCCGCAATCTTAGTATTCTACCCACTTAGTCTGAAGCACCTGCACCTCTAGTATTGAACTGTCCCTCAGCAAGATGCTACTACCACCATGCTTGACATGTGTTAGACATGTGGTAGAGTGTTCTACACATCTTGACTCTTTCAAACCTTTTTATTGTGGACAAATTGCTCTATCTTTGTCTCATTTAACCATAAACCTTTTCTTGAGAAAGTATTTGTCTTATTCATATTGGCAGTTATGCCTGAACTTAAGGCGACAAATTCTTCTTCTTCTTCTTCTTCTTCCTCTTTTTTTTTTTTTTTTTTTTTTCTTGGATAGTGAAAACGGTGTTCCAGTACTTTCCAGTTTATGATCAGTTTGAGTCGTGGCAGTTCTTGAACGTCCTAACCAAGCGCCTTTCATTTATGAGAACATACATGAACATAATTGGATGTTAAGAGAGCAATTCAAAACTCACTGGAAAGCCCTTTTGTAAACCTTGACAACAGTCCCTATGGAAAATGCTTAAAAGTCAAGTCCTTGTCTGTATACCAACCACTTTCACAGAACTCTACCCGTTTGGCTAAGAAAATTAGTTAAATATCCAACCAGAAGCTTATCAATCTCGACAAAAAGCATATGGTCGAGGTCCAACCTGTTTTTTGCAGAGCTCAAGGGACATTTAGCCAATATTAGTTTGGGTGTATGTACATTTCTGAGCCTGCATGTATTTTTAAACCGCTGTTGATGACAGAAAAAACACAAAACACCATTAAATTTCAGCTTGTGCACTGAATTCTTTTTAAAAATATTTAAAGTTGTACATTCTCTAAATGACCCACTCTAAATAAAAGCAGATGAAATAAATCATGGAAACCCTTCAATAAAGGACTTTCACTCCCACAATCACTGGAAGTGTAGCTCAAATTGACCACAATCTTGTCAGACATAATTACAGAACATTGGATACAATTTTCATCAGCATATATCTATGGGGCCTAATTTTATGTGGACTGTGAGTCCCTAAAATATCAGTGGAGGCTCTGGAGAGGACTCAAAAGATAAAAAGGGAAATAAAATCCATTTCAGTATGGCTCAACAGGCAGTTATCAAAGTCAGAGATTAGATGTGACTTTGTGAACATAATGTGCTCAACCAAGTGCACAAAGCCTTCCTGACGGGACAAAGATGGTTAAGGGCTGACATTAATTTACAGTGTGATGGAAAGCGGACTCATAAAGGGAAGGGGGGAGGCATGGAATCTACAGATGCTATGTATGTTCTTGTTAAACTGATCAGAGCAGACTGATCCTTCAAACTCAACTGAGAATGTTCAACATGAAGATTCTCCCACTGAGCTTTTTTCACACCTGCCTAAAACTTTTGCACAGTGATATATATATATATATATATATATAAAACCACAATAATTTATTAGTATGGTGTAGGGCCTCCTTTTGCGGCCAATACAGCGTCAATTCATCTTGGGAATGACATATACAAGTCCTGCACAGTGGTCAGAGGGATTTTAAGCCATTCTTCTTGCAGGATAGTGGCCAGGTCACTACGTGATACTGGTGGAGGAAAACGTTTCCTGACTCGCTCCTCCAAAACACCCCAAAGTGGCTCAATAATATTTAGATCTGGTGACTGTGCAGGCCATGGGAGATGTTCAACTTCACTTTCATGTTCATCAAACCAATCTTTCACCAGTCTTGCTGTGTGTATTGGTGCATTGTCATCCTGATACACAGAACCGCCTTCAGGATACAATGTTTGAACCATTGGATGCACATGGTCCTCAAGAATGGTTCGGTAGTCCTTGGTAGTGACGCGCCCATCTAGCACAAGTATTGGGCCAAGGGAATGCCATGATATGGCAGCCCAAACCATCACTGATCCACCCCTGTGCTTCACTCTGGGCATGCAACAGTCTGGGTGGTGCGCTTCTTTGGGGCTTCTCCACACCGTAACTCTCCCGGATGTGGAGAAAACAGTAAAGGTGGACTCATCAGAGAACAATACATGTTTCACATTGTCCACAGCCCAAGATTTGTGCTCTTTGCACCATTGAAACTGATGTTTGGCATTGGCATAAGTGACCAAAGGTTTGGCTATAGCAGCCCGGCCGTGTATATTGACCCTGTGGAGCTTCCGACGGACAGTTCTGGTGGAAACAGGAGAGTTGAGGTGCACATTTAATTCTGCCGTGATTTGGGCAGCCGTGGTTTTATGTGTTTTGGATACAATACGGGTTAGCACCAGAACATCCCTTTCAGACAGCTTCCTCTTGCGTCCACAGTTAATCCTGTTGGATGTGGTTCGTCCTTCTTGGTGGTATGCTGACATTACCTTGGATACCGTGGCTCTTGATACATCACAAAGACTTGCTGTCTTGGTCACAGATGCGCCAACAAGACGTGCACCAACAATTTGTCCTCTTTTGAACTCTGGTATGTCACCCATAATGTTGTGTGCATTTCAATATTTTGAGCAAAACTGTGCTCTTACCCTGCTAATTGAACCTTCTGCTCTTACTGGTGCAATGTGCAATCAATAAAGACTGGCTACCAGGCTGGTCCAATTTAGCCATGAAACCTCCCACACTAAAATGACAGGTGTTTCAGTTTCATTGTCCAACCCCTGTATATACAGTATATATATATATATATATATATATATATATATATACACTACCAGTCAAAAGTTTGGACAAGCGTCTTTCAATGGCTTTCGCTTGTTTTCTTTTGGTTTTTTGCTTTCTACATTGCATATACATAGTGAAGACATTGAAACTGTGAAGCAAGAGTATATATAATTATGTAGCAAACAATAAACTGTGAAATAAATCAAAAAATGTAGACACCTGAAATGATTTTCCAACAGATAGGTGTTGTGAAATTAAGTGTATAGTTTAATGACAACCTTAATATCATTGGCCAGGTTTGGTGGTGTGTCAGTTCTGAACTAGAGAACAATTGTATCCAAGACATGGAGAGTTGGATTGAGAACACGTGATTTTTTGCCTTAAATCTGTAGAGAACATCAAATACAAGGGAAAAATTTAAGTATTTTTCCAAAGAGCAGCCTCACCACTCAATCCTTGTAATACCAACACTTTTACTATCAGTTCATTTTTACACAGTGCAGAAAAACACTTCAATGAGCAGAAACAGTGAGAAAACCTGATATACAGCCTTGTGCAGGTCAGAGTGCAGGAAATACAGAAAATTGAAAACTAGAGAATATGCACATTGAGAAAGAAAACACTTACTCACCATATGTTTAAACAACCTTTAGAGTCTGAATGGTTTAAACAAACCAGTCCTATCCCACTGACTCAGAGTTTAAAGAATAGTTTTCTCTTATGGCTCTTTTCCATTAGTACATAATAGGCTCAGCTTGGCACGACTCGGCTCTACTTCACTCTACCTGCTTTGGGTCTTTTTCCATTACAATTGAGTACCACCTCAATATGCGTGGGGTTGTTATAGCAAGACGTCAAACATATTCTGACCTCATGCTGAAACATAATCACTGTGTTCCCACTGCTTTTTGCACTCTGTCAACATGCAGATCTGCTGCTGTCTGTTGTGACCATCATTTCTTATCAGCATTCCTGCCATGACCTCCACTCACACACACTCTATTGCAGCTCTTATTTTGAATGTCAGTGAATGCCAGCAATTTTTTCCTCATGTTAGGTGATATATTTTAAATGTATGATTGGAATCTGAACCACTTCTAAAATTATCTCTGAAGATACTTGCAGGCACACAGTGAGAAAATTATACCTTATATGTCCTTTTCTGCCACTTCTCTGAACGCTGTCCTTCTCTAAGTGCTGTTTGAATACCTTAGAATCAACAGGAATTAGGCAAACTTTGAAATGTTGCAGAAGTGTTGCTAAATCTGAATAAACATTGCCCCTAAGCATTAACTTCCTGGCAGTTCCAATAACTGGCGATCAGTCTTCAAATTGCTGTGGACGAATTTTAGCCAGTCCTCTTTGCAGAATTATTCTAATTGTGCCACATTGAAGGATTTTCAAGCATGAACTGTCTGTTTAAGAACAAGCCGGAATATCTCAATGCAATCCTAGTCCAGACTTTAATTGCGCCACTTCATAACCTTATTTGTTGCTGTTGTTCTATTCAGGTATTCAGATGTGGACTTCCTGGTATGATTTGGATCACTGTTCTGCTGCATAACCTACGTGTGCTTGGCCTTAAGGTCATGAACTGCTGGCCTGACATTCTCTTTTAGGATTTTCTTGTAAAGAGCTGAATTCATGGTTCCATCAATTACAGCATGTTGTCTAGGTCCTGAAGCAGTAAAGCAGCCCTCGAGCATCATGGTACCACCACCGTCTTTGACTTCTTGTACAATCCACGCCTTCAACAATTGCCTTTCACTTTTGTCTTATCAGTCCACATAAAGTTTTTCACAAACATCTTGGGGATCATCAAGATATTTTGGGGAAATTTGAGATGGAACTTTGTGTTTTTTTTTTTTTTCATTTGCAGAGGTTTTGGCATTGGAACTCTCCCTTGGATGCTTTTTTGTTTCTGCTCGGTTCTTGAATTTGTGTGGATTACAGCATGATGTGCTGCTTTTAGAGTTCCTTTAGCGGAGTAAAAAATATGTATGTTTTGCAATTCCTGTGGTGTTGAGGATCAGAACTTACGAATAAACTCACGAATGCCCAAACACCCACCCACCTACTACACCCTTGCAAAATATGCACCCTCCCAATCTTATAAAAAAGGCCCCCCACATTTTCTGGGAGGGTATGTCCTGTTGGTGATGCCATTTCAAAGATTTTACTGTTTACAGACAAGCCCTGAAATCCTATTATTCACCTTAAAATGTGAATAGATTTGCTTATTAATTCTTTTATTTTATTTTATTCTATTCTGAACTTGGATTTTGCAGGCATCAATAAACATTTTATGCCAAAGAGCATATTTGGGCAAAATGGGACTTGATGCTCTATCAAGGCCAAAATAGAAAGACTTGAGAAAGTCGGTAGATGGCTTAATTAAAAAAATTTTTAAATTGTATTTTACAGTTTCCTCCTAATCTCAACTCTGCATTTAATGTTTTGTTTTTTTTGTAAAAAGCTTAATCAAACCTCCGACAGCTCTTCCCTTAGAGCTGGTGCTAAATTGAATGAAGGCAGAGAGATAAGAGCAGGGGGGATGTGATTGGGGGTAAGGATAAGAGCAGGTTTATTACTGACAACAGAATCGATCCAATGTAGCAGCAATCCTTTCTCCTGTTGTTCTGATGTGTTGCTCCTAAAAGCTGAAAACTGTGAATTAAAGAAACTACATGACAAACAAGCCTAATGCAATAATGTGGTTCCAATGGAAATTGTCATCCAATTGCACTGAGAATGGACCACCTTGCAAGCACCCCTATTCATATCCTTTTAACTTGTGTTACAACTGCAAACCTCAATGTGTTTTATCTTGATGTTTATGTAAGAGACCAGAGAAGACGTCCAAAAGACATCTTTTGGAAAGATAAGACCAAAGTAGAGATGTTTGGCTATAATATGCAGCCCAATACTAAAAGAGCTGCACATAAACACAATTATGCACCCTCAATGAACTATAATGACATTTTAAAAGAAAGAGTTAGTCAAAATTCCTCTGTGTTGATGATACAGTCATACAAAAATTTGCTACTTTAGGTTATTCTTTCTTCTACAAGCTATTGAATCATGGTGTGTACACATTGACCTACAATGCCTTGCAAAAGTAGCTTTGCACAACTTGAGACAAAGATTTATGCCCATTTATCTTTGTAACATAGTTCAAGCTCCATCAGATTGGATGGAGAACATCTGTGGACATTAATTTTCAAGTCTTGACACAGATTCTCAGGTGGATTTAAGTCTGGACTTTGACTGGGCCATTGTAGCACATGAATATGCCTTAATTTAAACCATTCCATTGCATCTCTTGCTGCATGTTTATGGTTGTTGTTTATCTGCAGGGTGACTCAGCCCCACCCTCAAGTCCTTTGTAGCCTCTGAAAGGTTTTCTTTCAGGACTGCACTGTATTTATCTTCTGATCAGTGTCCCTCTCTCTGCTGAAGAGATGCATCCCCTCAGCATGATGCTGCAACAATGCCAAATGTGAAAACTTTCAAGGAGTATGAACACTATTTCTTAGTGCTGTACCTTTTTACACTTTGGCTGCATCTTTGTTTAAGGAATCTGTTTGCCATATTTGTACTCCCAAGTTTGGATTTAAATTATTTAAGAACGTCAAAAGGACCAGATGCTTTATATTGTGTTTTGATATGGTAAAATTCTTGGCTTGAAAGAGGTTGTGCTTTCTTTGCCACATGGCTGTAAAAATGACTAAAGCTTTGCAAATGATTAGAAACAAGTTATCAGTGTCAGACTGAAAGAACAGCTGATTGACGTGCAGCCTGCATACTTCGCTGCAGAGTTCATCCACTGAACAGCATCTGAACAAACAGCTTGTTAGGAAACCCAAACAGCTGAGATCTTCCATTTCCAGACAAAGCTCGACCATTTTGTGCGTGAAGCCCCGCACGTCTGACCCACTAACACATATCTGTTTGTGAGACGTCATGAGGGGGCGGTGCCCGCAGCGTTCAAAACACAGCCTGTCCCCAATCCTTCCTGATATCTGCTTCCGGCCTCTTTTGCGCTCTTTTTTTTTTAATTTGCGCATTTTTTATTTTTATCGTATGCTTTGTAGAACTTTTCTGCGTTTTTACTCTTTGTTTTACTTTTATTGTTATAGATATAATGCGGCTGCTCTCCTTGTATTGCCTACGAGATACATTTTGTTCCGAGATTGTTTTCCCGAGCAGCATCATCCCACTGTTGTTGATTGTTGATTTGTTGCCTTCGGTGAATATGGATTGATGAAAGGAAAATACCGTATAAATGCAACCGCCGTCCACGACACTGCCTGGTTTTGAGATCAAAGAGGTAGGACTTTCTGAATGTAACAAGCCAAATGCTTTTGTTTGCAGGAGCAACTGTGCAGGAAGCTGCAGCAGCAGCTGCTGTTTATTATTCCGCAGGAATTCGGTTGTGTTGGGCTGCATCCACCGCAGATTTAACCTAATTTTGTCCTTTAAATTTGGAGCTTAAAGTTTTTGCACTGCTTCGTGTCTTTGTGCAGTGTCTGAAAATGGCGTTGTTTTTGAACAAAGTAAACGCGCAGCTTATTTCCTGCTGCACAATCGGATGTTTGTTTTTTTTTTTTTAGTTTTTTTTTTTTGCAAAGTTAACAGTTAATGCTGTGGTTAAATTGACGCGCTTTAAAAACAGAACATATAAATACACGTTTGCTTAATCAAACATTTGGAGTCATCTAGTTTGTTCCAAAGAGTAAACCCTCACTTTTACAAACTGCATAAAAACCAATGTGTACGCAGGTATATTCATGATAGTACATTTATTTAAGTACATTTATTTAGTACAATTATTTAATAGTTCTGCTTTGCAGCCATCCTGAATGTATTTTGCCCTTCAGTCAGTCGACAGGGCTTGACCTCAGCTGTACAGGGTCTCTTTCATGACCCCGAGCGAGATGATATGCTTGATTGTAGTATAGGATATAGAAATAACCGAATAAATATTACAATAATTGTATACGATTTTACAATACTATTTAACATAATGCTTTACACATTTAATTATTTGATGAATTATTGATGTTTATATAAGTACTGACACACTTAAAAATTTGCAATGCATTTATTACCTTTTTGTTTTTACTGTCAAAAATATACATATTTATTTGGCCCTGGGTAGAGTTGTGATGCTTGTGGTCAGTGCAAATGAATCTGATCTCACTCTTCCATTAGGTGTGTGAGCCCTGGGACTAGGCTGGCCTGTGCTGTGGACGGGATGAAGAACCCAGGAGCTGCAGAGAACCGTCAGCTGCTCGGACTGCTGGAGGCCTCTCTGCTCAGGGAGGCTCGTCTTTGGAAGGTGCCGGTCTTCAAAAATGGGTGCATTCAGGTGAGCCAATAATTGGGGTGTATCTTGGAGAGATCACGTTAGTTTTATCTTGTTAAAATGTGCAACGTTAGTTTTATCTTGTTAAAATGTGCAACGTTAGTTTTATCTTGTTAAAATGTGCAAAGAGATGCATTTTAATTCCAATGAGCATGGTCGGCCTGAGTGTGTATGGGGCCTTAAGTAGAATTTGATGTGGGGGCCCACTTCCTGTTAAGCCCAAGATTTGGTTGAATCAAGAAGAAGGGACTTGTGGAAAATTCAGTTATTTTTTGAGATGTAATTGTCAAAAACCTCAGGTCAAACACTAGTGGCAGAAAATATTAAACTACCAGCATTGTGAGTAGTTTAACATAACTATCAAACTATGCCACTTTTCTTTGTACTTTTACAGCATGGATTTGTCAATTCTTTTAAGTCCTAAGCAAATTTACATTTTGAGCAATTGAAAAACTAAATGATCTATTCTGAAATTGTCAAAGCAAACTTATTGGAAGCTTCTTTTTTTTCTCAGTTAACAAACATGAAAGTCTGAGATCAGTGCTTTGTGTGAAAATTTAAGCCGTTTTTACGGGGACGGGGAGGTCTGGTGGTTTAGGGACACTAAGCGGGCTAAAGCTCTGCTGCTAACCCAGATTCATCTGAAACTATTGTAAACTTGGCTGGTTATACAGTTTGACAAATGAAGCATGAGGCAAACAAAACAAAAAGGTAGAGTGTGGACTTTTTGTAACATGGGGGAAAAAGACAAATATTTTTCTTGGACATCTATAATTTGCAAAGAAATCAATTAAATTACAAGTAAAACAGGCAAAGACAATAATATCTTCAAAAAACGAATTGTTTTGTTGATTTGAATTATTTAACACCCGTTTTTCTAGAGCATTCACCCCTTCTCTGTCATGTGCAGCCTTTTCATTCAGTCATCAGGGACCCAATTTCCCCAACATGTGGCCTAATGATCAACACTTGTCTCTCTTCATCCCGCAGGGTGCTGACATCATTTTGTCCCAACACCAGCAAATGATTGTTTGGATCGGAGAAATGAGCCGGCTGTTTCAGTTCTGTCCAGAAACCTTTGCGCTGGGAGTGTGTGTCCTTAACCGCCTTCTGTCCACTGTCAAGGTAAATGGCTGCAAATTTCTATATGGGGTCTACATTTTGCTTTTGTCCAATTACTTTCAGATTTGACAGCATCTACAGCTCAAACTCAAGTGTGCTTTGCACTAATTTTTAGCTTCTAGTTGTCATGTCTGTGGAAATATGATTTAATTGTTTAGATCACTGATGGGTTTTTAATTAACACTGCTTAAATAAACACTTTTTTTCTAAGGCTCAGAGAAAATATCTAAAATGCATCGCTTTTACCTCCCTGGTCCTGGCTGCCAAAATCAATGAGGAAGATGAGGTAACATCTTTCAAAGATGTAAAAAAAAAAAAACACTTTACACATTTTCAAAACAATATGTTTATTTGGCTTCTGTTATCTGTTTGCAACAGGTTCTTGGTTCTGTTAAAGACCTGGTAGTGCGGAGTGGATGCAACTTTTCAACAGCGGAGATTCTTCGCATGGAGCGGATTATTCTGGACAAGCTGCACTGGGACTTGTACACGGCGACACCGGTCGACTTTATTCACATCGTGAGTTTACAGACCAGCAGATAAACAAACATTTCTTTTTTTTCTTTTTTTTACAATTTTTCACTCTAGAACTCAGCATCTTTAAGTTAGTTCTGGTCTTACAGGACAAACGCAAGCAGTTACAAAAAAATCAGACATTGTAAACCATCATGCTTCAAGATTCTGTGTCTGTTCCATATTAAAGGATTGGTCCTAGGTTACATTGTGCATTTATTTAATTGGACTTTATGTGCCTGTGATTATAATAGCAAACCTGATTCAGCTCTGATTGATATGCTCACTTGAGTTTAACATCTTACACCTTAAATCAGAAACTTATCAGAGAGCGTTAGATTTCCCACTTTCTGATAAATTATAACTTAAAATAAAATGTGTAGCATTTGTGTCGATGTCTTAAATTAAACCATTTGTAGCTTAAAAATATGTTTTCCGACACAATTATAATTAACAGCTGCTTAATGGAATACTAAATTCTTTATATTCCAAATGGAGGCTGCAGAACAATTGGTTCCAAATTTTAAGAGTGCATTTGCAAGCTACCAATAAAACAACATGCATGTTGCACATTGGGCCAAGGCACTTCTGACTTTTCTGTAGCCATATTGTGGAAAAATAAACCCTGTCACCACCAGATGGCAGGTTGGATGGGCTGACACACAAATCCTGCTGTTTGCAACATAGTCTGGTTTGTGTGTCTTAAATGGGGTTTATCATGCTTGTTTGTTATGATTACAGCTTAGATCTGTGCACCATCATGTGAAAACCATTTCCCAAGTTAGTACCCGCTGATTGAATTGCCAACAGACAAACACATTAATGCCTCGGGTTGTACTCATAAGGCTTTTAGGGTTGAACAGAATTAATTTGCAAAAGGCAACCCTGAGCATGGCTGGTTAGTTTGAGCTCATGATAAACGCAAAGCCTTGCAGAAGTGGTCTTTTTGAACTTTATTTTGTCATGTTACTGCCACAAAGTTAATTTGTTTTTATGGGTTTTATTTACTGAGCAAAACAAAGTAGCTTATGACTAATTAAGGAAAAGGATAGATGGTTTCAGATTTTGTTTTACCAATAGAAATCTGAGAAGTACATTTGAAATCAGCCCCCTATGCACCCATACTGCTATATAAAACCAAGTGCAACAGATTACCTTGAAGAATCACCTAATAATAGGTCAATTAAACTGTTATTTAATCTCATCTTCAATTCAGCTATTCTGTGAAGGCCTCAGAGTTTGGTTCAAGAACATAAGTTAAGACTCCAAATGTCAGATATGGCTAACATGCAAAACTATATTGAGGATATCCTACACTGAACGTCACCCTGAACACAATATCCACACAGTGAAACAAGGAGGTGGCAGCATCATGCTGTGTGTGGGCTGCTTTTCTTTTCTTCACTGGGGACAGGGGAATAGGTTAGAATTGACAAGAGAGATGGTGCAAAATACAGGGCAATACTGGTAGAAAACCTGCTAGGATGCCAAAAATACAGCCAGAACTACAATGGATTAATTTAGATCGAAGGATATTCACGTGGTAGTATGGCCTAGTCAAAGTCCAAACCTAAATCTAATTGAGTATATGTAGCTAAATTTCAAACTTACTGATCTTACACAATTCTGCAGAGGACAATGGGGGGAAAATGGCAGATGTGCAAAGTTGGTCAAGATATATGAAACTTGGAGATGTAATTGCAGTGTGATTCTACAGAAGCATACCAAACTTTTCAGATTAAAAATACTTTAAAAAACAACAAAAAAAACATGTCTCCTTTTCCTTCCATTTTACAATTAGGCACAACTTTGTGATAGTCTATCAGGAAAAAAAAAATCCCCATAAAATGAAGCATGTTGAAAATTAGTTCTGGGGGTATGAATACTTGCACTGCAAATCACCCAGAGAACCACTAGTTATGAGCCGAATGCTTTATGAATACAGCCTATTTTGTAATGGTTGCCAAACTTTGCTGAGCTGAACATTACAATGAGATGGCTCCTTTTGCTATAAATGGTTCCTATCTTGTGGAAAATCAACTTTTAGACATATATCACTTCTAGTTAACTAGTCTCATTCTCCACCAAAAGGACAGTTCCTTCAGTACCAGTGCTCGATTTGTCTGCAAACATTTTAGACATATTTTCCTTTAAAGCCACAAACCATAAAACTTTCACCAAGAAGCAGAATCATCTCCCAAACTCCAACCCCAGGGTCTGAATTTGAGTTAGTAATACAAAATCCAGGACTTCTAAAATAAAGAGCCATAATGTAACAAAACTATTATAAAATAAAGACCCTTTTCTCTCTTGTTTTACTTTAAATAAATATATTTCAGATAACGGTTACTTTAAATATTTCACATCTATACTGTAAACATCTGCCCTGAAGAAATTACTTTGCATTCCCTTTTTAAATAGTGAATAGTTATTTTCTGTTATCTACAAAACGGCAATTTGTCACAGACTCTCCACCATGACACGATAAATTTACAGAGGTTCACAGATTAGCCACTGGAGTTGGTGTGCATCCAAATAAAAACAGGTCCAATCAGCTGCATGGTGGTGAGGAACAGCCACCACGTGTGGATGATCTGTAAAGTCCAGTCTAACCCAATGTTTATATTTAATCAGTGAAATTGAGGAATTTCAGATGGTTTTGGTTGAGCTTTATCTCATTTGGCACTACAATGCTGAATTTACCTCCCAGTGCAATTCCACTTTCTTTTAAACACATGGCTTATTTCTGCTCGAGACAAACTGAAGCACAATATGAATGGACTAATGAAGGAAACACGAGTTATCTGATAAGAACAAATGAAAGCATGTTTCACTTGTAAACCAAAGAGCTTCTAAGTCCATTTATTTTAAATAGAAGGTGCTGAAGATTTTTTTTGCTGTTTTGGGGGGGGGGGTTTCAACACCTTAATCCTACTCAGGTTAGGTTTAATACTGTCTGCACACAATCGAGAACACAAAACAGTAATATACAGACAACACAAAACCAACAAGATGCCATGTGACATAGAGTGGGCGATTTATAAAAGATGAAGTAACAGTTTCTGGACTGAACCTCTACAAATACTTGGGAGGACAATAAAATCCCCAACTGTAAACTGACAGGAGATTAACGTTTAGGCTTAGTGGATGGTAGGACATTTAAAGAAATAAACATAATGACATGGTGAAAGATGGACAGAAAATTACATTATGCTAACATTTTGGCCTTATTTCTCCTTGCTGCTATCAGTTCCACGCCCTGCTCGTCTCCGGCCATCCCCACCTCGCTCCGTCCTTTGGTCTCAGCTCCGGCACGGGTGCTGGTGCAATCCCCATCAAGCCTAGGCATCAGAAGACGCCCCCCTCAGGCTTCCAGGCGGCATTGTGGACCAGGCAGGTACAGCACTGTATGGCCTGCCACCAGCTTTGGCAGTTTAAGGGCTCCACATTGGCCTTGGCCATCATCACCTTGGAGTTGGAGGCGCTCACTCCTGACTGGTTCTCCGTTTTCACCGACCTACTGAAAAAAGCGCAGGTAAGAGAACATCTTAGGCCCACTAAAGGATTAATTCATTGCTGTTTATCAGGAGCAGGTTAAAACATTGAGTTTGCTTTCATGAAAACTTGTGGTGTTGAAATCATGTATTATCAGTGCAAACTCCAGCCCTACAGTTTGTAATAAATTCAGGTTCTGAGAGACTTTAGCTTGAGTTTTTATTAAAGTGACATAGAACACCCTCTACTGGGCACACCTAATGATGTGCACAAAGGGCTTAAAATATTTTTTTTTTTCGTGATGGCGATTTGATGATTCTAAGATAACAGTGAGCTTTGGTGACATTTAACCTCGCCTACCATTCTCTTTATTGTGTGTAGAAGCAAAAACACTGCTGCCCTTGCTCAGCTTGGTATGCAAAAAAATCTTCTTTTTTTTCCCCCCATTGAATAAATGTAATAAAAGATCTTTTTTAATTTGAGATTATGCTGCCTATTAGAGCTGCACAATAACTTGCGTATATATCGTCGTTGCAATTTTCAAATCGCAGAGATCAGTTTGGAGTGCAATAATTGTTGGCTAATATATTCCAAGTATTCTAAACTTGCACTTTAAATGCTACTTTGATATTTAGCCAGGTGAACAGAGCATCATAGCAGCACATGCTAAAACTGAACACAATAGACATTATCCAAAAAGCCAAATGTCCTAGAGTGCAGGAAGCACAGATGAGGGGAAAAAAAAGTCGTTGTGTCATCGTAGTCTTCTGCTTCATCCAGGACCGGGTCGCAGACTCAGTAGAGACAGTACAGACGTCCCTCTCCCCAGACACCTCCTCCAGCTCCTCCGGGGGGAACCCAAGGCGTTCTCAGGCCAGCTGAGAGACATAGTTCCTCCAGCGTGTCCTGGGCCGTCCCCCTGGACATCCTCCCGGTGGGACGTCCAGGAGGCATCCGGTATAGATCCCCGAGCCACCTCAAGTGGCTCCTCTCGATGTGGAGGAGCAGCGGCTCTCCTCCGAGCCCCTCCCGGATGGCCGAGCTCCTCGCCCTATCTCTAAGGGAGTGCCCGGCCACCCTACAGAGGAAGCTCATTTCAACCGCTTTTCTCGTAAATGTATCTCGTTTTTTCGGTCATGACCCAAAGTTCATGGCCATAGGTGAGGGTAGGAACGTAGACTGACCGGTAAAATCGAGAGCTTTGCTTTTCAGCTCAGCTCTCCACCACAACGGCCCATTGCTGCGGCAGGCACAACGATCCGTCTGTCGATTAAAAGATACACTAAACTCAGCATGTTTTTTTTTTTTCTTCTATTGTATTATTTTTCATGCACATATATGAGGTTTGTCTAAAAATATCCCCCTGAAGGCACGTTTTGGTTCATGCAGATGGGTAATGTGTTATTTCCTGTTTTAAAAAAAAGAAAATTTAAATCTTTGGTTGAAACAGCCTCCCACGGCTCCAACCTCTGTAATTATTAGCACAGGTAAACAAAAGTGTTTTTAAATGCAGGTTTACATGTCTAGTACTTAATGCCCACTTTGAGACCAAGTAAATGCTTGAAAATGTAAAACCCACACATGATATTGCTTTAGAAATCATCACCTCATAGCTGTTGTTTAACGCTGGTTGTGATCCAGCTGAACTCATCACTTACGTTTTTCCTCCCAGGTTGACAGTGCTGAGTTCATCCACTGTAAAGAAATTGTAGACGAGTACCTACACAGCATGGAGTTCTCCCCGCCAGCCAACTCTGTGTACATCTTGGATAGCTCCCAGATCCAGGAGCATCAACAGCAGCAGGTATGGAGCCCCTCACAGCGCCACTTGGCTGCCAGAAGGGTGCATGGTGGCAGTGAACAAGGGGATTTGGATGACTACTATGACGGTTTTAGGCATTTGTATAATGAGGAGAGGGATATGGAAGATTTATTTGAATTTCAGCAGAAAGGTGTCTTACCCTGCCCACCGCTTCACCCCGTTGACAACTAACATCACCGTCCACCTTCTGATTGGATGATTCCAGAAGTTACCGATTTACAATCTAGTTGGTTTTAGTTGAATGTGGATTTGGTTAAAAGATCAATTTTATTTTGCTGTGACATTGGGGAAGCTAAAGAGAAAATGAGAGAATTTGTTCAGCTTAATTGTCATAAGACATGACCGTTTCTCTTTAGTGAAGTTTGTTTTAGATTATCAGCCAAACGGTTTCATGATGTTAGACGTAAGCAGTTTTACTTGTTTTGTTTTTCTTAACCATAATTTTGTTTTTTAATGTGCGATGTCTTGGTGCTCAGGTTCCTCCCCAGAGCCCAAAGCACTTTAAGATAAAGTTGAGCTTTTTACAAATATTTTTGCAGCCTCAGTTTTTTATATATGTGAAACTTTTCCTTAACACCTTATTTACAAAAGCGACATTTTACACAAAGCTTTACTTTGTTTTGCTAAATTATGCAATTTCTTTTTTAGTGTTATACTGCATTGTGTATTCATTTCCTTCATGCAACTGTTGTTACATATCAAATATGAGCACCTTTTTTGGGAGATTAGTTCAAGACTACAACAGAACGACAAAGCAGTTAATTTCATGGTATTTATTTAATTTTCAGTATTTTGCAAGTGCACTCGGTGTGAGAGCACAAGTAATGTGAGACTTAAGTTTGGGATCAAGGCATCATGTTTTGATTTAATCAGGCAGAGATTAGCCAGTGCCATGAGATTATCTTGATCAAAGCATGGTGAAAAATGTGACCATTTAAGCAACATTTTGATGTTTGTTTATAGGCGCAGAGTGTGTCTCCACTGCCAAAGCTCTGAAGCTCAAAGACACTGAATACTCACAGCAATAATGTTTGCATTGTGAACCAGTTTTCTAAACCTTGAAGATGTTTTTTAATGTTACTTCATATTTTCCTTCATGTGCCGAGGCAGCTATGTCATACAGATTTTCTGACCACATAAATAAACTACAACGTAAAAAACCTTTGTGTCAAATGATTGGTTTGTCAGTCTCAAAGAATGGGAGGGGGTTGAAGAAATTATCTCCTTATTGGCACCATTGTATGAACTGAAAGAAAATTTAATTAAAGTGCTTTCTTCTGGTTGGTGTTAAAAGGAATGCAATAGTCTTATTTAAAATAACACCAAATGGCAAATAAGACACCATCTGCAAGGTCATGAGTCGGACAAAGTTAAAGCACACCCTATGGGAATTGAGCAATACTCCATAACACCTGCCATCCAAGAAACCATATATCACATATGTTGATAGATTTAGGAGAGAATACAAATAATAAAGAAAGCTGTCAACTGGAACTAAATGTAATTACTGAAGATAAGATATGGGAGGATATGTGTGCGACCTGCCATAAAGGTAATTTAGCTGGCAGCCAAAATTTAGGTTGGACCCCCCCCCTTTGTAATCTACAAATATATCACCGCTCTGCTGGAGAAAATGTGGTATGACAGGAGACCACTTGCATTTCTTTTGGGACTGCCCTCTGTCAGAAATACTGGGACGACATAAAAATGGAGACAAAAAAAATATTTGTATTGACATTCCCATGGGACCTGGGACTATTTGATCTAGGAGCACCCCCTGAAACTGAAGTTTACACAATGGAACAGCCAACTGCTAAACAGGAGATGAAAATGGCATTTCATCCAATGACTCAATATTTAAATGCTTGATCTTATTGAAATATGCACTGTCAAGAATTGTTTGTATGCATGTACATTAATAATCTTTAATAAAAGTATTTAAAAAAAACAGTACAGTTATTAAGCAATTTCCAGTAAACATTTTGTCAGCCCATAAAATACAACTTCTTAATTTTGCAGCAGTATTTGGAAGTTCCTAATTGAGGAATTCTGCTTCATTTTTCTACAAATAAGCTACTATTTTGACATTTGTTTCCAGCAGAGTCTTACTTTTGTCATGAGCAGATTGAAATGAAACTGTTAGCTTTAGCAGTAGGATAGAAATACTGTAAAAGCAATGCAGTGGATTCCAAAACTGAGCTGTCTCCTGTTCACATACAAGCTAGCAGGTGTGCTGCAGCACAGCAAGCTGCCACTGGAAGTTAGGAAAGTAGCAGTTCTGTGACCAGTTGTCATTCTTGCATGAATGACACCCTCTCCTATGCTACCCCTTTTTTACCAATTGCAAACTTTCTTTTAAAGAACCTGCAATCGGTGTAGAATACGTCAGTTTAAGTGTGATCAGTCTTTTTATTGTGTTTACTCTTGAATTTATCTAAACAGGGTTTTAATGGAAACAAAAACTGAAAAAAATCTCTTTTGTTCACAAATAAAGATTTCAGAAATCCTAAATTATGTTAAAATAATTGCTTTTCAGTGTAAAATAATCCATTTCAGGTTTGACCAATTCAAACTAATTTAGACCTCAAAATGGAGATGATTCAAACAAAAAAACTAAAATAGCCCTTTAATTTAGTACCAAATGTAAATGTATAAATCACAGTCAGGGCCAGATTTAATTACAGAATTTACAGTGTAACAACACAGGCTGACAATATTATCTATTAAGTAGACATTCAAGTAAGTGATAGGGAACTCCTTAAAGCCAAAACTGTTTTTGCCCTCTTTCACTGTTAACAGACTAGATGCTCTCCTGAGTGTAGCCATGTTGCCCATATCAAAACAGCCACTAAGCATGCACCATTGCTTTAAATGTTATTGGATTGTTTTTGAACAGTTTTTTTTAGGTAGATAATTATTGTAGTGATGTTTTCAGTGGTAGGAGTTTAACGCTGTTCAATAAATGGTAGCTAAAGCCACCACAATAATGCCTCTAACACACCTTGGCTCAGTTATACTATTAAAAAAATCAAAACATCTCACACAGTTCCCTCCTCAATAACAGGTGTCCATTACAGAATATTTTTAAAGTTTAGAAAGTTGTTTCTTTTTTTGATAAGCTTTTCATTTTTCATAATGTTTTAGCTAATTAAAGTCTGAAACAATGAAAAAGGAAAGCCTTGAATTATCTGAGCATAAAAAAATCTTGTGTGGCTTCACCTGCGATTAACTTTCCTTTTTTAATGCTGCGAACTGTGAAACACGTCCCTGCAGCAGAAATGAGCAGCTGCTCTAGACTGTCAATGATTACCACTCAGCTCTGTTAGCAGTGTCCTGATGCTTTAGAAGGACACGTGTAGAGATGTGAACATATTGTGCTGCTGGAAGAGATCCAGTAAGCCACGCAGGTGGTGCACAGAACAATAATAATAGACCTGGCAAAGGCTTCACAGTAAACAGAGAATCTGCATTACTGCGGTGTGACTTGCTCTCTCTGTTTCTAAAGGATTACTGAAGTACTCTGGGTGGAGAAACAGAATGGATCAAAGATACGAGAAACGGTTGGTAAAAAACAAATATGATCTTTTGACAAAATTAAGCACTTGAAAATATCTGTTTTCCAGATCGCACATTGAAAATTAATAAGATTTAAAAAGAACTGATATAAGGCAGGGCTGCACGGTGGAGCAGTTGGTAGCACTGTTGCCTTGCAGCAAGAAGGTCCTGGGTTCAATTCCCAGCTGGGGGTCTTTCTGCATGGAGTTTGCATGTTTTCCCCGTGCATGCATGGGTTCTCACCAGGTACTCTGGCTTCTTCCCACAGTCCAAAAGACATGCCTGTTAGGTTAATTGGTCACTCTAAATTACCCTTAGGTGTATGAATGTGCATGGTTGCCCTGCGATGGACTGGCAACCTGTCCAGGGTGTACCCCGCCTCTCGCCCATAGACTGCTGGAGATAGGCACCAGCTCCCCCACGACCCACTATAGAATAAGTGGTAGAAAATGACTGACTGACTAAAATAAGGCAACATTGTATTCTTATGTGTAAAAATCTAAATCAGAGTTCCAAATTTCATAAAAACTAATAAAGTTGATTTAAGTTTTTATTAATTTACAATCACTTCCCTTAAGACCTAAAACATCATAAAATGAGCTGGTTCTCGATTGTCATTACATGCAGTTTGCATAGACACACAGGCAGCATCTCTTTATATATTAGAAAAGTTAATAAATGGGTAGAAATGTTCATAATGCTTGAACTTTTTCACATTTTGTCTCAATATGACTACAATGCATTGTGATTTTATATAGACCAACACAAAGTAGTGACTAATTGTGAAGTGGAAGGAAAATGATAAATGGTTTAATTTTTTCTTTTAAGAACAAAAACCTAAAGTGTGGCATGCATTTGTATTCAGACCCCTTTACTCTAAGACCAACATAAATCCAGTGCAACTGATCACATTTAGAAGTCATGAATTAACTCGACAATGTAGTCTTAGTTGTGTGAAGGCCTCAGTGCTTTAAAAACATCATCGGGGATAAAGTTGAGAAACATAAAAGCGGGGTTAGATGTCAAAAATAATCTCACCAAGCACTGTTTGATCTTCAGAAAATGGACGGCAGAACTCCAAACCTACTATGAGATGGCCATCTTCCAAATATGACAAGCCAACCAAGGAGAGCATTAATCAGAGATGCAGCCAAGAGGCCCATGGTAGTTTTGGAGAAACTCAGCTCAGACGAGAAAATCTTAAACTGGAAGTATTAGTTTGGAACACCAACACTGCACATTAGCATGAACTCGCCATTCTCACTGTGACAAATAGTGATGGCAAGACCATGGTATTGGAATGTTTTTTTTTCCCAGGAAGTACAGGGAAACTGGTCAAAGCTGATGGGAATATAGAATAAGCTAAATACAGGGTAATTCTGGAGGAAGAACTCCTAGATGTTTTGAGACTGGGGTAAAGGTTTACTTAGATTGGTCCAGTTAAAGTGCAAACTAAACTCAAATTGAGCTATTTTGTAAGGAAAATTGGGCAGAAATGTCAGTCTCCAGATGTGCAAAGCCATAAGATACATAGGGTGAAAGACGAAGTTGCAGCTGCAGCGCGGTTCTACAAAGTATTAAGTCAGGGACGCAACATATGAATATATAGCTGAAAAAAAAAGCTGTTTATAAATATACAGGGGTTGGACAATGAAACTGAAACACCTGTCATTTTAGTGTGGGAGGTTTCATGGCTAAATTGGACCAGCCTGGTAGCCAGTCTTCATTGATTGCACATTGCATCAGTAAGAGCAGAGTGTGAAGGTTCAATTAGCAGGGTAAGAGCACAGTTTTGCTCAAAATATTGAAATGCACACAACATTATGGGTGACATACCAGAGTTCAAAAGAGGATAAATTGTTGGTGCACATCTTGCTGGCGCATCTGTGACCAAGACAGCAAGTCTTTGTGATGTATCAAGAGCCACGGTATCCAGGGTAATGTCAGCATACCACCAAGAAGGACGAACCACATCCAACAGGATTAACTGTGGACGCAAGAGGAAGCTGTCTGAAAGGGATGTTCGGGTACTAACCCAGATTGTATCCAAAAAACATAAAACCACGGCTGCCCAAATCACGGCAGAATTAAATGTGCACCTCAACTCTCCTGTTTCCACCAGAACTGTCCGTCGGGAGCTCCACAGGGTCAATATACACGGCCTGGCTGCTATAGCCAAACCTTTGGTCACTTATGCCAATGCCAAACGTCAGTTTCAATGGTGCAAGGAGCGCAAATCTTGGGCTGTGGACAATGTGAAACATGTATTGTTCTTTGATGAGTCCACCTTTACTGTTTTCCCCACATCCGGGAGAGTTACGGTGTGGAGAAGCCCCAAAGAAGCGTACCACCCAGACTGTTGCATGCCCACAGTGAAGCATGGGGGTGGATCAGTGATGGTTTGGGCTGCAATATCATGGCATTCCCTTGGCCCAATACTTATGCTAAATGGGCGCGTCACTGCCAAGGACTACCGAACCATTCTTGAGGACCATGTGCATCCAATGGTTCCTAAACATTGTATCCTGAAGGCAGTGCCATGTATCAGGATGACAGTGCACCAATACACACAGCAAGACTGGTGAAAGATTGGATTGATGAACATGAAAGTGAAGTTGAACATCTCCCATGGCCTGCACAGTCACCAGATCTAAATATTATTGAGCCACTTTGGGGTGTTTTGGAGGAGCGAGTCAGGAAACGTTTTCCTCCACCAGTATCACGTAGTGACCTGGTCTCTATCCTGCAAGAATGGCTTAAAATCCCTCTGACCACTGTGCAGGACTTGTATATGTCACTCCCAAGACGAATTGACGCTGTATTGGCCGCAAAAGGAGGCCCTACACCATACTAATAAATTATTGTGGTCTAAAACCAGGTGTTTGTTTCATTGTCCAACCCCTGTATATAAATATAATGAAATGTGGTTGTAACATGATAAAATGTTCAAGGGATATGAATAGTTGGGCAACGCACTGTACTTCTCCTTTTCACTGCTGCACTTCACCTTCGGCAAACACAAACAAATCAGAGCGGTTAGCAGCTCAGTGTTGAGTTACAAATCGTTAAACTCTGCATCTCAAACTGACAGCTGTTTTAGTTCCAGACAAGAAGCGCTGCATCGTGTCTGAGTGCGTCTTTACCTGCCCCTGTTTCATCATCATCCTCATCTCCCAGGAGTAAACACAGACAAACAAATCAGAGCATAGAGAGGCTTTGCATTTATTTGCATCAACAGACAGTAAATACAGCTGCTCTCTTCTCCATGTCTGAGAGTAAACTCTCCTGCAGAGAGCTGAGGCTTAAATGTTTACTGGCTTCATAATCATGATTCCACTGACATAACATATCAACATGATCACGCATGGTTTACAATATTGTTAAGTCACTCACAAATAATGTACACTCTCTTATAGGCTTCTTACATCATATTTATTAATCAGATTTAAAAACTATTACATTTTGCATATTACTATAAGCTTGGTAAGCTCTAGAAAATATTCACATACATTAACTGCAGCACTAGAATATTGCATAGATTTTTAAGACATAGGCCTACGTTAGGTTGTCAGTACCTCTGTAAATTAAGGTACTCAGTTATTGCTTGACACGCTGAGATTTAAATCTATTATTACCTCTATTGAGGGACTGATTACACTAAACTAATTTCTCATGGTTACAAAAGGTTTGACAAGACAAATCACATGGGAATATTTCAAATCGATCAGCAACGTTGAGGACGTTTTCATCTTGGATTTGAATGTCAGTTCTACAAAAACTGGCCACACCATATATTTTCTTTGAATACATATTTTGCCCGTATTTCTTAAATTGCAGTACCAAAAAAAAAATGACTATGCTCGACAGGTTTTAATCACCGTTTTGATGGCTAATGAGGAAACAAATAAAATACAGAATTTTTTTTAAAAACAAAGAAATTAAAATAAACAGATATACTCATAACAAAAATCTCCAAAAATCACATAGAAAGATCCTGAATCAATGAGATGGCCACTGATGGGATGTGAAAATGTCTCCTCAATATCTCTCTTACCATCTTTCACTCTTTTTCTCTTCTGTGGCTTCACCACCATCATCATCATCCTCAGTGTCTTTGGTCCATGTGCACAATGTCAAGATGGAATGTCAAATAACAAGACAAAGAAAAAAAAAAACAACAAGACAGATGTGGTCGTTGCTATGGTGATGAAGGACAAATCCATGGTCGTGTGTTGATGGGTGCGCTGTGCCCCAAAAATTAACTGAAAAACAATGAAACAATAAAGAAAATAAAGTGAATCAATGGCTGACTAGGCCTTTGAAATTACAAAATAAAGACATGAATTATGCAGACAGAGAAAAATGAAGTTGCAATGAAATAAAAAATATATATTAAGTGTTAGTGATAGCCAGGGGATAAACTAAATATAGCTTTTAAACTAAAACACCTGCCTGTTTAATCACCTGTGTTGCAAAAGGCCACATCTCATCACGTTTTCGTTTGGGCAAATAAAACTGTCACTTTATTAGTAATCTCGAGAGCTCCGGAAGCACTTGAACATATTCACAAAATGGAAGACCAGATTGCCTCGTATTTACACTGGCAGTATTCATGGGCAGCCACAAGAGGGAGCAACATGTCTGCTTTCACAATTGAGACCACACGAAAATGAATGACCGACAGAACAGAACCGACCAAGGCTCATTCTGAAAACAATGGCCAGAATTGATTTGTAAGACAACAATCCTGCAACTTTCTCTGTGTTAATGTAACTGACCACCTCAGAAAGGATTCCAGGTATTAACAGCCTTCAGAAAATGTGAAAAATAATGAGTCAACAAAAAAAAACTGTGTTATTACAGGTCCTTCTCAAAATATTAGCATATTGTGATAAAGTTCATTATTTTCCATAATGTCATGATGAAATTTTAACATTCATATATTTTAGATTCATTGCACACTAACTGAAATATTTCAGGTCTTTTATTGTCTTAATATGGATGATTTTGACATACAGCTCATGAAAACCCAAAATTCCTATCTCACAAAATTAGCATATCATTAAAAGGGTCTCTAAACAAGCTATGAACCTAATCATCTGAATCAACGAGTTAACTCTAAACACCTGCAAAAGATTCCTGAGGCCTTTAAAACTCCCAGCCTGGTTCATCACTCAAAACCCCAATCATGGGTAAGACTGCCGACCTGACTGCTGTCCAGAAGGCCACTATTGACACCCTCAAGCAAGAGGGTAAGACACAGAAAGACATTTCTGAACGAATAGGCTGTTCCCAGAGTGCTGTATCAAGGCACCTCAGTGGGAAGTCTGTGTGAAGGAAAAAGTGTGGCAGAAAACGCTGCACAACGAGAAGAGGTGACCGGACCCTGAGGAAGATTGTGGAGAAGGGCCGATTCCAGACCTTGGGGGACCTGCGGAAGCAGTGGACTGAGCCTGGAGTAGAAACATCCAGAGCCACCGTGCACAGGCGTGTGCAGGAAATGGGCTACAGGTGCCGCATTCCCCAGGTCAAGCCACTTTTGAACCAGAAATAGTGGCAGAAGCGCCTGACCTGGGCTACAGAGAAGCAGCACTGGACTGTTGCTCAGTGGTCCAAAGTACTTTTTTCGGATGAAAGCAAATTCTGCATGTCATTCGGAAATCAAGGTGCCAGAGTCTGGAGGAAGACTGGGGAGAAGGAAATGCCAAAATGCCAGAGGTCCAGTGTCAAGTACCCACAGTCAGTGATGGTCTGTGGTGCCGTGTCAGCTGCTGGTGTTGGTCCACTGTGTTTTATCAAGGGCAGGGTCAATGCAGCTAGCTATCAGGAGATTTTGGAGCACTTCATGCTTCCATCTGCTGAAAAGCTTTATGGAGATGAAGATTTCATTTTTCAGCACGACCTGGCACCTGCTCACAGTGCCAAAACCACTGGTAAATGGTTTACTGACCATGGTATCACTGTGCTCAATTGGCCCGTCAACTCTCCTGACCTGAACCCCATAGAGATTCTGTGGGATTTTGTGAAGAGAACGTTGAGAGACTCAAGACCCAACACTCTGGATGAGCTAAAGGCCGCTATCGAAGCATCCTGGGCCTCCATAAGACCTCAGCAGTGCCACAGGCTGATTGCCTCCATGCCACGCCGCATTGAAGCAGTCATTTCTGCAAAAGGATTCCCAACCAAGTATTGAGTGCATAACTGTACATGATTATTTGAAGGTTGACGTTTTTTGTATTAAAAACACTTTTCTTTTATTGGTCGGATGAAATATGCTAATTTTGTGAGATAGGAATTTTGGGTTTTCATGAGCTGTATGCCAAAATCATCCTTATTAAGACAATAAAAGACCTGAAATATTTCAGTTAGTGTGCAATGAATCTAAAATATATGAATGTTAAATTTTCATCATGACATTATGGAAAATAATTAACTTTATCACAATATGCTAATATTTTGAGATGGACCTGTACACAGATTTTCTTTAATAATCCACTTTTCCAGGAGGTCTGCCTGAACACCTTCAAATGAAGTCTTTTGTTAGTGGCGTTAATGTTTCAAAACTTTGCAATTAAACGTTTTTTTTTTTTACATGATGAAACCGTGGAAAACACAACTTGAGCGCAGCTCTTGATGACGTCATTAAACGGAGTGAAAGCAAGACACAGCCTGAGCAACTTAAAGTCAAACCACTAGTCACAAAAGCTTATAGGTATGCGCAATTTAAGCTGTTAAGAAAACATATTACGGTCTCTGCAGCAACCCGCTACTGATAGGAACACTCTCTCCTAACTTTAAACTTAATAATAACAACCAAAGGCTTTTGCCCTAACAATCAAAAATGATAGATTACGCAGAGTTGCTTCTGTGCCCCCGTGTGTCTTATTACGACTCTGGACTTTCCGCCAGGCAGGGATTAACATTTGGCTGTTGGTTAGCAGGACACAACTGAAGTTCAAATACCAACACAGATGTAGCAAGTGACGATTCTGCATGCTGACCTGCTTAATAATTAAGAATTTTAATAAAAGAAGAACATCCCTGTAGGGGTTAAAAAATGTAGTGCAAATAAGCAAACTTTCTGTCAAATCTTTAGACTCGTGTTTCTTTTTCACAATTAAAGTAGGAAAATATGGAAATGAAAACTGACTATTCGGCCACATTAAAATCCAGTTTATATGATCAAAAAGGACAGCAGAAAGTTTACCAGGCTCCAAATATGATGCTTCACATCTTAACCAATATATTTTCCAAGGCTGAAAAATTAAAGTGAACAAGTTCTTGTTGACTGTAAATCTATTTCTGAATATTGAGCTGAACTATAAACATGAAGTTATATAATTAGTGTAAGATATAAGAAGCAAATTTTGTGCAGGGGGAAGAACTTAAGAAACAAAAAAAGCCTGGATTAAAAATATAAACACAAGTTTATTTACATACATAAAAATCTGAAGTTTCCTTGAATGTGTATATGGAAAAAAGGCAAATAAGAAGGCCTACACGTAGTTTTATTTAGACTATTGCAAGTTTAATACAAGACTCAATAATGGAGGCCCCTTCATAAACAACTCGCTGCTGATGAATGTTTCGTTTTGGTCTTCTGAGAGCAACATTTCACATTTTAGTGCCGATTATACAGATTTTTTTTAAATAAACAGAAATTTCCCCGTGTTTTTTTTTTAGTGTGTTGTATCTAGCTCCCTGGAGAAGAAAAATAATCACTGTATTTTCCGGTCTATAAGTCGCTCTAGTCTCATCATTAAAAAAATGCGTCATGAAGAGGAAAGAAAAAAATAAATAAATTATAAGTTGGACTGGACTCTACGTCACATTTATTTAGAAATTTATTTTACAAGAAAGTCCAAGAACAGACATTCAATCTGGAAAGACCAGTTATTCAACTACACAACAGCACACACAACAACTGGCTGAGTAGATGTCCGGTATGTTAACCTGACACATTAATAGCTATTCAGCTACAGCATAAAGAACATACCTGGGAAGCTGAATAGGCTAAATTAAAATAACAAGCCAGCAAGTCCAACAAGCAAGCTACCGGTGAGGAAACTCACCAAGCTCCTGATCTCATCACTGAATCCACTGAATTCTACATCCTCGGTGTCGCTTCTGAACAACTCCGCCAACTCCAGAGGAAGATGGAGCATAGTCTCCTTCTGCGGGGCTCAGCATCAGTCTCAGTTATTCCAGCCTTTCTGAATCCCGACAGGATGGTATTGATTGTCACTGAAGTCCCCG
This sequence comes from Girardinichthys multiradiatus, assembly GCF_021462225.1. Classification (NCBI taxonomy): domain Eukaryota; kingdom Metazoa; phylum Chordata; class Actinopteri; order Cyprinodontiformes; family Goodeidae; genus Girardinichthys; species Girardinichthys multiradiatus. Next base: position 16,122,051 of record NC_061804.1, read on the forward strand.
CTTTGTCGATCCATCCAAGAACGTGCTGGATTTATATTCATCTCATCTCTCCCCAGGGCGTGGAGACGTAACTGCACCGTTGATATACCTCTACGGCTGCACGCTGTTCAAACACCCATCTGTGACTCGTCCCTTCAGCTCTGGCCATCTTGGTCTCAGCCCGCGTTTAGCTGTCTTGGTTTTCAAGAGTAAGCTCTTTTTTTCGCCAGTCCCTCACAAGTTTCTCGCTCACTCCAAACTTTCTTTCTGCTGCTCGATTACCATTTTCGGCTGCATATTTTACTAACTGCAGAATACGATTTTGTTTTTGGGGACGTTTTGTTTGTGCTCAGTCTTTCTAAATTCTCTTTAAGTTTATGTTTAGTTCAGAGCCCTCTCGCGGCTGCAGACAGCAGTATTTAGTCCTTGGTTCATGTCAGTCGGTTTAAATTGACATTTAAACATGATAAATATTTATATACAAGTCGCACCCGACCATAAGCCAGAGGACGAACCAAACTATGAAAAAAAGTGCGACTTGTAGTCCAGAAAATACAGTAATAATATAATCTAATGTAGTCTTAACTGTATTATACAGTAGTTGTCGTTTTGAAGATGAACTTGGTTTGAAATAAAAATGTGTGGCACTTCAACTGTACTAGAAAAGACATCAGAACATGTAATTTCATCAAGTTTTGCCTTTTCTTGGCTAAAGCATCACTTAGTAAAGCTTTTTGCTGCCTGAGAGAGCGAGTTGACTGCCTCTACCCCAAGCATCCTGAATAATTAGAGCGAAACTAAAGGAATGAGTGAAAGCACAGGAAATGTTAAACTTGGGCAGGACAAAAAAGAAGGGGGAAACTGGCTTCACATTTGCCAGGTCCTTAAAAAAAAAAAAACTTGTGTTTTGGAGATAATTTCCCAGCAGCAGAGCACACTCCTTCACAGGCTCATTAGTGAGAGGATTCACTGCTGGACATGGCAGAATGTGTACTTCCTGCTTATAAGAAAAAGAGTTAAACAGCAAAACAAGAAGGGAAAACTGTAGCATATGATGGGTTAGGGTTTCAACTCTGAGGCACATAATGGAAGGAAGGGTTGGTTAAAGAAATTAGAAGGCTTAGAAAATGAAGCGTCCTGTTATTGGAAGTAGATTACGGGAAATGAGTGATTAAGAGGAGGGACCGCCTTACTTTTTCTTGTCCTTGTCTTTTTTGAGGGGTTGAGATAAGGAAAGGGTCTCAACTGCCACTTTCTTCCTGTTGAAGGCATTCATCTCCTCCTCAAGCTCTCTCCGCTTCTCCTCCACCTTCCTCTTCTCCTCCTGGTGCATCCGCTTCAGCTGCTCAAACTTTTCATGGAGCTGAGGAGAAGGAAAAAATTCATTAAAATCAAAAAAAAAATATTTAAACTCTTATTCTTTTTTATCCTGGCTATGGTTACGTTTCAAATGCTAATCACAAATTTATATGAAATAAAAGAAAAAGGCTTAAGGTTAAGGTGACAAAAAGACAATTTTACCAATGTTGTTTTTATTTAAAAAGCAGTTTGTTTTGGGTTTCTGTTCTGGTTTTCAGGCCAGCAGCTTTGTCTTTTATGGATTCAGCATCTGCAACTGCTCACTCCCGGACTGTGAAGGAAGTTAAGCTGCTAAGAAGTTTGAAACTAAACTAAATAAAGCTTTACCACAAGCAGGTAAAGCAAAGGTCACAAATCTGCACAACTTCAGTTCACTACTTAAATGATAAACTGTACATTGGTTAATTTCCGACCATTTTACATATCAAAATGTCTTACTTTTCCAGACTCAGTCCTTTTGCATCCAATTTTTAAAGCATAAATACAAATACAAATTCATGGCAGATATTTATACAGTAGACAGACAGATTCACACAAGAAATGACACACCAAAAGACAAAGGCACGGATGCGTCAACAGATGGTTTAACAGACTGTTGCATCGGCGGATGAATGAATAATGATAAATAAATTATGAAATTGTAACAACAAACTACAGACTTTAAACTAATATCTCCTTTTAGTAACTGACAAACCTCTCTCTGGTGCGTTACTATCCCAGAAGCATCTGATGAGTTAGACTTCTCTAAAATAAAATTGAGTATGCTAAAACTAACAGTTTACTGTGTGCACAGAGCTCACACTTTCCTGTTTTTAAAGGGAACAATATAAGCTCTCTTTACTCAGATATCCCCCCACAAATTTATCGAATTGCTGTTTACCTAGTACATGGCATGCTCTCAAAACTGCCTGCGAGTTTCTTAGTGAACATGGTGCCAAAAGTGATTATATTACAGGTCCTTCTCAAAATATTAGCATATTGTGATAAAGTTCATTATTTTCCGTAATGTAATGATGAAAATTTAACATTCATATATTTTAGATTCATTGCACACTAACTGAAATATTTCAGGTCTTTTATTGTCTTAATACGGATGATTTTGGCATACAGCTCATGAAAACCCAAAATTCCTATCTCACAAAATTAGCATATTTCATCCGACCAATAAAAGAAAAGTGTTTTTAATACAAAAAACGTCAACCTTCAAATAATCATGTACAGTTATGCACTCAATACTTGGTCGGGAATCCTTTTGCAGAAATGACTGCTTCAATGCGGCGTGGCATGGAGGCAATCAGCCTGTGGCACTGCTGAGGTCTTATGGAGGCCCAGGATGCTTCGATAGCGGCCTTTAGCTCATCCAGAGTGTTGGGTCTTGAGTCTCTCAACGTTCTCTTCACAAAATCCCACAGAATCTCTATGGGGTTCAGGTCAGGAGAGTTGACGGGCCAATTGAGCACAGTGATACCATGGTCAGTAAACCATTTACCAGTGGTTTTGGCACTGTGAGCACGTGCCAGGTCGTGCTGAAAAATGAAATCTTCATCTCCATAAAGCTTTTCAGCAGATGGAAGCATGAAGTGCTCCACAATCTCCTGATAGCTAGCTGCATTGACCCTGCCCTTGATAAAACACAGTGGACCAACACCAGCAGCTGACACGGCACCACAGACCATCACTGACTGTGGGTACTTGACACTGGACTTCTGGCATTTTGGCATTTCCTTCTCCCCAGTCTTCCTCCAGACTCTGGCACCTTGATTTCTGAATGACATGCAGAATTTGATTTCATCCGAAAAAAGTACTTTGGACCACTGAGCAACAGTCCAGTGCTGCTTCTCTGTAGCCCAGGTCAGGCGCTTCTGCCGCTGTTTCTGGTTCAAAAGTGGCTTGACCTGGGGAATGCGGCACCTGTAGCCCATTTCCTGCACACGCCTGTGCACGGTGGCTCTGGATGTTTCTACTCCAGACTCAGTCCACTGCTTCCGCAGGTCCCCCAAGGTCTGGAATCGACCCTTCTCCACAATCTTCCTCAGGGTCCGGTCACCTCTTCTCGTTGTGCAGCGTTTTCTGCCACACTTTTTCCTTCCCACAGACTTTCCACTGAGGTGCCTTGATACAGCACTCTGGGAACAGCCTATTCGTTCAGAAATTTCTTTCTGTGTCTTAACCTCTTGCTTGAGGGTGTCAATAGTGGCCTTCTGGACAGCAGTCAGGTCGGCAGTCTTACCCATGATTGGGGTTTTGAGTGATGAACCAGGCTGGGAGTTTTAAAGGCCTCAGGAATCTTTTGCAGGTGTTTAGAGTTAACTCATTGATTCAGATGATTAGGTTCATAGCTCGTTTAGAGACCCTTTTAATGATATGCTAATTTTGTGAGATAGGAATTTGGGGTTTTCATGAGCTGTATGCCAAAATCATCCGTATTAAGACAATAAAAGACCTGAAATATTTCAGTTAGTGTGCAATGAATCTAAAATATGTGAATGTTAAATTTTCATCATGACAAATAATGAACTTTATCACAATATGCTAATATTTTGAGAAGGACCTGTACATCAAGAGGTGCAAAAACGTTGAAACTAACTTTATTTTAATCAAAGAGACACAGCAGCTGCACAGGAATAAGTAAAATTGTACATGTTTATTTATTTTTAATTATTTGTTACAAGTAAAGGAAATAAATTTTGGCCATAGCATATGTGCTCCATTTAGTCCAGCTCCAAACATCATATGGGACCTTAAGTACTTGGAATTTAAATCCATATCAGAAATGAATGGGATGATGAGGGCCAATATTCACAAAGAATCCTAGGAATAAAAGTAGCTCCTAATGATCTCATCCTAAGAAACATTTGAAAATTTCACAAATTCTCCAATTTTTCTTAGATTTTTACCTCGGTAAGATAAAAGTTATTCACAAAGCACCTTAAGCCTTAAGAGTGCTCCTAAAGTGGACAAATGTTAAGAGTAGTGAAATAAAATCCTGGAATTTATGTTTTAGTGCGCTTGCACCAAAAGCAACAATAGACGTGAATCTTCATGCACCAGAGAGGACAAGTTTATTTCTCAACAAGCAAAAGACCAAGGCTAACTTTGTCAAAAGAACACAGCGAAGAGTTGCAGCGTGGGAAAAGGAAGAACTCATTACATTTCGTTGCAGATCATTACCTCTGTTTTCAAAACAGCGATACTGCACAACGCCTTGGAGGCTGTGGCGTTGTCCAATATGATCAGAAACGCAAGAAGTTCTACTTACCAGTTCGGACCTCCCGCTGGCAAATGATCACAAAACACAATCAGAACCCCAACGTCATTTTATATGTGTAGCCTTATAGATTGACACCTGCATAAAATGCGTGGATTTGATATTAAGAAAAAATGTTTAATTTTAAACTGTTGGAAGCAATTCCCCTTTATGGAGGTTTGAGCTGAGATCTTGGTCATGGGCCAAGAGTGTTATTGCTCCTTCTGTTTTCAAGACAAGCAGTGAGATTTTTTTGTTGCCCTTTAACTGAAAACTGCCACAAAAAGCTACATCAGGTGGTTTTATATTTATATCTTTGCTGCTGGTCGGTGAAAGTGGTTAAAACAGGAAGTCCCAGATGCATCTAAACAGAATCGCCAGTGATGCTGAAGGCCCTGAACATGTAAAACAACACGTGCCACAGCAACGTTTTTCTCACTTACCTCTCGTTCCTTTTCTTTGAGTTCTGCTTCAGTTTCTTTTACTTTGTTTACGAACATTTGCCGCATTTCTTCTTCTTTCCGCTGCAAGTCCCCTAAAAACTCTTTCCTCTTGGCTTCATATGTTTCTTGAAGACTGCAGGAATGCAAAGAGAAGGAAAAGAGACAAAAATAAGAAAGTTATTGTTCCTAAACAATAGAGAGTGTTTTCTGAAGTTGACATTTGAGCAGTTCTGTGGTTTTGCACCCTTTCCCTCTTTGTGACTCGGTGAGTGAGAATCACTCCGTCTACCTGAAAGGCTGGCTATCTGGATCTGTGTCTTTAAAGCCCATCTCCTCCAGTTTGCAGCGCCGGTACAGCTCGTAGTGGCGGGCGTGTGTCTGCTCCCTCAGATCCTCCATGTTGACTCGGATCAGCATCTCTCTGAGTTTTACAAAGTCACAGTGGCTCTCGTTCTCAACTAAAAAGAGAAAACAAACACACACCACCATTAGGACAGAAATATGCTGTTTTGTTGTCCACTTTCACCTCAGATTCCATATATTTCCAGACTTCATCTTCCAGGGCTCCCTTTAGCCATTTTAAAAATACAAATATAGTACATAGCAAAAGTATAAACTTTAATGTACTTCATTAGAGGTTTATGTAAAAGGCCAAGACACTGTGGTACATGGCTGTTTAGTAGAAGGAAAATACATGGTTTTCACAATTTCTGTCTAATAAAAATCTAGAAAGTGAGGGATGCATTTGCATTAGGCCCTCTGCAATTATAGCAGGTGTTTTTTTGTAAGTCTCCATCAGCTTCACACATCTAGAGACTGAAATGTGTGTCCATTCTTCAGGGAAAAATAGCTAAATCTCTCTTCCACTTCAATCTCAAGTCGTTTACAGTCTTCAAAGGCTTTTCTTCCTGAACTGCCTGTTATTTAACTCCATCTATATTCTCATCAACTCTGACCAGAGTCCCCTCCCCTGCTAAAGAAAAGCATCCCCACAGCATGATGCTCCCACTGCCATGTTTCACAGTGGGAATGTTGTAATAATGTTCTCTATCAAATTTAAAGACCCTCCCAAAAAAAACTTTAGTGATAGCGAAATTACACAGGTTGATTCTATTTACTAATTAGGAGACTTTTTGAATGTAATTGGTTGCACTTGATTTTATGTAGGCGTATCAGACTAACAGGGCCGGACACGATTATACAAAACATTTTCATATTTTATTTCGAAATAATTTTGAAAAACCATGCATCATTTTACTTCCCCTTTATAATGACACACTACTTTCTGTTAGGCAATCACCAACAGAAAATCCCTATAAAATGCATTAGTGCTTGTGGCTATACCAAAAAAAAAGGTTCTGGCTTATGAAAACCTTTGCAAAATACAAAATTTTGAACTCAAGTGACCTCTAACAACTTTGTTAATTTTCATGTCTGAGTGAGTCTCTTGGTTATATTCCTTGCAGGAAAAACAGCAGGACGTGTTTCCTGCCTGACAGACTGACAGCAGGCGAGGAGAAGTGGTGTTGGTGCTGCTCTGGGCATCATTTCTATTCTGCTCAAGCCTTTATTCAGCAGTCCCCTCAGCTAAGCACAACCATAGGAACTGTTCTGGTGAAGTCAGACTTCTTTCTGTCTGAGCTCAAAATATAAAAAAATTGATCCTGCAGGGTTTTTTTTTTCACTGTAAGATAAATGTTTCAAATGATATTATATCTGAAAGCACATACTGGTAAAAACATTAACAGATAAAAACTTGTGTCCAGAATCTTTCCAGGTAGGTCCAATAATTAATGTCCCCACCCCCTCAATTCATCAAGGAAATCCTTTCCTCATTTCCTTCCTCATCACAAATCAAACTTGTCCAAGACGGCACACAAAACCTTCCAATGTTGTCTTTTTTCAGATAAGGAGGAAAGAGAGCTCACTTTCAACTGCCACACTTGATCCTTTTTGGGTTTTAACCCTGTCTCTGAATGAAACATACCATTACAGAGCAGTAAGAGGACAATCTTCAAATCTTTGTTAAAGCACCAATCAGAACCAATGTATCATCACATCTTTACCCAACGGGCATGTGCAGACTGAAAGCACATGGACTACAAGGGTCATGAACCCCCACACATGGCAGTGGAGGGGGAATGCTATGTTTAAATGCCACCACAAGCTGCAAACATTGATAATGTAAAGGCAACTAATGTGACTTTCAAACTGCCTTTTTAAGCAGGGTAAATAGCTTTGATTTGGTGTAAATTACAGAAAAGGAGCCAGCAAAGCATAACAGTCAATTACTAAAGTAAAATAGGCAACACAACAGTCCATGTGCCAGATAAACTCAAACATCTGAGCTAAACAGAATGAAATGTTCGTATTAGACTAGGAAAAAGGGAGCAACTGAATAGCTAACAGCACATTCCCGTTTCTGTAAAAACTCCAGAAACAATCAATTTATCTTTAATAAGTGTGCAAATTTTACTGGCAAACCACCCATTAATGATTAGAAACACGAGGTAAAAAAATTAAACCACCAGCTTTCTGGAGGCGCTTTCAGTTCTGAAACTGTCTGCTTATTGGGCTCTTAATAACCTATCTGTTCTGGCCTCCTGCTGAGGGCTAAATAAAGGCCAATCCTCTGACTGAATGCAGATCTGAGCCGTCAGAGGGTCGAAGCAGGAAATCTGCTGACACAGAGGAGAGTTTCATTCTGGTGTTACCATGCGAATCTTGGGTGAGCCGATCACACATGGAAACAAGAAAATACACAAGTGAACACTGTAACAAAAGACGGAGGAAGCAATGTGCACCTGTGACCACATCCCACTATAAAGGACCACCTACGGACATGATATGACTCAGTGTAAGCAGCAGAGATACAGCCTGGGTCTTTTCTTAATGACAAAATTCATACATCTCCAAATGTTGCATGTTCCACCTACTTAAACAGCTTAAAGGCTTTGGTGGGTATTTTCAATCAGCCAGGGTTTTGACGTTACAAATCTCTGACATCTGAAAGTTTGCTCCATTACTTTCATATCACATACAGTTCAGGTCAGGTTTACATGGAGTAATTCTGGGCACTAATCTCATATAGAAACTTTGGTCTTCTAATAATGCGTTTAAACTGTTCTTTTTTCCCAGGATAAAATGATAATACAAAGACCCATTACTTTTTTAAAACACAAATTCGGTTCACAATTTGGAATACACCTTAGGACTAATCCATACATGGTCAACGTTGTACAAACACAGAGACATGCAACCCATGATTATTTGGTTGAGTTCCACATAACCCAAACATTTTTGAAGCCTTGAGATGGCTTCTGCCATAACTGTAGCTCAATATTTTCCTGCTTTACCCTCAGCTATACCAGTTTTGATGTGTTTGGAAACAGTGTGCTGTTGGAACACCCAGTTCTGCCCAAATTTTTAACCATCTGACCCACTTCAAGATCAAGATTGAGCTTCTTTGGCTATAATGAAGAGTAGTTTGTAGGAGTGAGGCTTTGAAATCTAAGATCACTGTACCAATACAAGCGGAATTGGTGCTTTAAACAAAGTGGGTGGAATAATAAAGACAGACCCCCTTCTAATTATTCAACTATAGCTTACATCAACAGATGTTGAAATTTGGATACAGTTGGCTGCTAACCCTGACCCAATAACCCCAAGTATACATTTAAACTGGTTTAGAAATAAATAAAGCAAGCCAACATTATCCTTCTGGAATGGCCCTCAACCAACTTGTAAATTCAGGGACATTGCTTAAAAAGCAAAGTCTGTGTCAGTAAGACAACTGATATATTTGAGTTCTACCATTTATCACAAGAAGAAGCAGGTCAACTATCCTGGTATCTATAAAAAGCATTTGGTTCTTCTGTATGTAACTCATGAATGGAAGTAAATATATAACCTGAATGGTAAGAGGTGAGTTTATTGGAATGTTTCTAAACAATATTGTGGCTCAGGTGAATCAAAAACATCTTAATACGCTTAATGTTTAGGTCATTTAATGTATTCTTTATGTCTATAAATCCACTGATCAACTGTCAATTGCTATTCTGAAAGCAGAACATCAACAGAAACTTGATAAGGAGAATGAAATGCATAATTTGCTTGCATGCATTGCTTCCCGACATCCATTTTCACATAAAACACTTGAAAATGTTTTTGCAGCATAACAAACACACGGCCATCGGGTTCCAGAGCAGAAATATCAGAGGTCTGCTGTATGTCACAGATGTCAGGAAGCACAGAGATCACAGAGCCATGAGATCCTGAGGGAAGACAAGCACACACTCACTAAGCTCCATACAATTACTCTTTTTTTTGTCACAGCACAGTCCTTCCTCTGTCTCTCTTCAAGAAGATGGAAATTTCTCATGGCTCTTTTCAAGAGGCTATATAACCAATCTATATGACATCTGGCATGAACAAACTGGTTTCTCTGATGGAGATCCTTATTTCAGTTGGAGAGCTGCAGAACACAAGGACTTACTGTCCTCCAACTCGGGTTTTCACATTCAGTTTATAAAGTGTGTTGGAAGATAAATAATTAAATTAATCCAATACATTTCTCACCAAAAAATTAAGAAGAAAACGTTTTACCACTTTGTATTAAATACAGTAGTTTGTTGGTAAATAGTGGTAGAAAAACAAAAATCAAAGCAATCAAATGTAATTTTAGGACCTTTCTACAAAGTGTCATTACTTGTCGTTAGCTTAGCTAAATAACTCACTCTTTTAAAAGATAGTGCTCTAAAGGGTTCCTATGTGATAAAAGTTACACACTGTACAAATATACGCATGTAAATTGTGTTATAGCCATCTATGATTAGACTTTGGATAATCTTTTTAATATTTCTAAACTATATATTAATAAACTGAGATCTAGAACACATAACCTGACAACTGCAGGCAGAACTAATGGCAGCTAGCCACCTTTTTACTGTGGTTCACGATTTCTAAAGTAATAAAAACAATTTTGGTGAAACATTTTCCAAGCAGCTTTAAAATAAAGGTTCAAAAAGTAGTTTTTTAAAAGGTTGTTTTCAACCACCATTAAACTGTTACTGAGCTGTTGCTTTGTTGTGACTCCAGCAAAAACAAATCTGTCCCCCAGGAAACACACAACAAGCTTCATAAATAACCAGAGAGCATCCTCTGAGGGTTTGAGAATGAGAATGGTCGCAGCATAATGGGAAGAGGAAAGGATGAAGGGTTCAGTCAGAGCAGTAAACCTAGGAGAGGATGGAGGGAGTTCCTGAGAGGAGCTCCCACATGAGCAGTCATATTCTCACAGCGCATCTCTGTGTCACTATTAAATTAAACTGTTTACCACACCGACAAACACTGTGGAATGAGTGGGGATGAAAAGAAAACTCCCAAGAAAGCTAACACTAGAGGTGACATCTCCATGAAAAACGCGTTCCATGTAAAGAGGTCTCATCCCAAAACTGTGCACATGTAACCCGTCTGCTATAATGACATCTTATTTTGGCGGATCTGGTGGTTCCTCCTGGATGATCTCATCTCCTCTACTTCCTCTCTGCTATGGCTGCGGCGTGAGCTTCTCCAAACAAGCTCTGTTAGCACGGAAAAATACATGAGGGACAGTACTATTTCAGCAGTAGGTCGTTTGTTTTAGTGTTTACGTTGGTGCCAATCATGCATTGTGTGTTTTAAGTGAGCTTAAATTGTTATTGCCACCACCCGGAACTTCATAGCGTTAGCGGCTAATTTTAGCTGCTACTCATGCTTAATGTTTGTCAAATAAGAACTTTCTTTAAAATTTGAGGGTTACTGGGCTTGATTTACAAGCCGAATTTTAGTTAATATCTTGAACCATTAAACTATGTCATTAGTTGTGATTATTTAGTTGGTTTTTATTAGGCCCGAGCAGGAAGGCTGCAAGGGCCTATTATAATCGTAGGACTTCTTATTCTTTCTTTCTTTCTTTCGTTACATCTTTGCGGGGCAATTTGGAGACTTTGCCATGCACCAAAACTGACACGATTTTATCCAAAGTTGTCCCCTATGAAAATTTTTGTTCCTTAATGTCGTCGTCAGTAGGCATGGCCAAACCACTTAGCCACACCCCCAAACGTGAGATAGGCCAAATCGTAAGTCGTAGAGATCTGAAATTTGGCACACAGGTAGAGCTCCTCAAACCAAGAAAAAACGTATCTTGGGGCATGACCTAAAACGCACAGGAAGTCAGCCATTTTGGGTAAAAGGCCAATTTTTGGCCGTTTTTCACTTTTACCCACCTTGAACTTTAACAAACTCTTCCAAGGGATTTTGAGCTATCGGCTTCATATTTGGTCAATATGCAGTTAAGGCACGGGGGTTAAAAGGATTAAATCATGAGTTTTCGGCCATGTGGTTGACCAGGATGTATTTTTACACCCCTATAGTTGGGTGAGGAAGAGGGCTAGGGGCCTCGTACAAAACGGGTGAACGCTGGCGCGACTGGCTGCCGCTGCTGGCCTTAAATAAATTTTTGACGCCGGTAACCTTTGATTATACTCAACTTTTTGAAGCTTTAAAGCATTCTTAGACTATGGTCTAAGCAATCGCTTTCATCTGGACAAATAAATACTTACTGTACTGTCAAGACTGGCGTGTTAGCCTCACATGTTTCACAACGTCAACCTCTGCTTACCTGTCCAAACTGCCCTGTGGTTTTTATCTACAATGCTCACCGGAAAGATACATATCTGGTCGGTGTTTCTCTGGGCATCTCTGGCATTCATTCACCAACCTGTGACGGGTCTGCTCTAGTACTCTGCTGCTGAGCTCCTTCGGTTGCGTTTCCACCTGTCTGCACCTCTGCCGGCTTCACTACTACATCAATCGGATATAACATTTCGTGGGTCTCGTCGGAATGTCCAGGAAGACTCCTAGAAGGCAATAAAATCCATCTGGTCCACTTCTCGCCGCCCTCAACTTAAGACTGGCCGGATTGCTGACCACATCGTGCTAGTTCGGCTAACACCTGCGACAACTCCATCGTCAACTTCGGTCTGCTCAACATCCGCTCACTCACAAACAAGGGACATCTCATCAAGGATCTCATCACGGACCGTAAGTTTGACTTTCTCTGCTTAACTGAAACCTGGCAACAACCCGATGACTTTTCTAAACTCAATGATTCTACCCCTCCTGGGTTTGTTTACATCTGCCAACCACGGGTCACCAGCCGGGGAGGAGGTCTCGCCATAATTCATAACGAGAAGTGGAAAGTCTCGTCGTTGACTGTTCCTACCTTCTCCTCTTTTGAATCGATTGTGTGCAAAGTGTCTGGATCTACTCCCACCATCATTACAGTTATCTATCACCCTCCAAAACCAAACAGCGAATTTTTAAATGATTTTGCTACTCTGCTCACTCACCTCTCCACTCTTTCTTCAAATAACATTGTGCTGGGTGATTTTAATATTCATATGGACAATATTAATAACCCTCTCACCAGAGACCTCATGTGTTGTCTTGAAGGCTTTGGACTCTAGCAGTACACTGACATTCCATCTCACTCTAAGGGTCACATTTTGGATTTAATCTGCTGCTCTGGTGTCTCCCCTTTTGATCGTACTGCTGATGAACTACCTATAACAGACCATTTTCTCCTCTCATTTAATGTCAGACTCTCTCTGTCCATCACTACACTTCCCCGTATCATTTCCTTCCGCAAAATTAAGGACATCAACTTAGATTCCCTCTCCGCTAATATTAACTCCAAAATGGACATTCATAATGTAACCACCCTTGACGAACTGGTATCACACTACAATATTGGTCTTCGTTCTGTACTCGATTCTCTGGCTCCGCTAAAAACTAAATCTGTCTCATTCGCCCCCTGGTTTACGTCTGAACTTCGACTCATGAAGGCCAAAGGACGGCAACTTGAGCGGCTTCAAAAGAAAACTGGACTTTCTTTTCGTAAAGACATGTACAAAAACCACATGCTGCACTACAAGGACTGTATTACTCAAACAAAATCCAATTACTACACCGATATAATCTGCTCTAATGAAGGAAATTTGGTGTCACTATTCTCATTATATAGGCGACTGTGGCTCAGTAGGAAGAGTAGTCGCCTTGCAATCAGAAGGTGGTGGGTTCGATTCCAGCTTCCTCCTGCCATATGTCAATGTGCCCCTGGGCAAGGCACTTAACCTCAAGTTGTCTACCGATCTGCGTATCGGTGTATGAATGTGTGAGCGTTAGTGAGTGCGATTGGGTGAACGTGGCTCTAGTGTAAAGCGCTTTGAGCGGTCTGTATGACTGGAAAAGCGCTATATAAGTTCAGTCCATTTACCATTATATAAGAATATTACTCAAGCCTCAGACTTTTTTCCTCCTCATCTGTACTCAACTAACTTTTGTAACTCACTCATGTCTTTCTTTAATGAATAAATCCAGAAAATTCACCATCATCTTAGTTTGCAACCAACTTCCAATGTTAACTCTGAACTCTCTCCTCCTGCTTATTTCTTTTCTTTCTTTAATCTCCCATCCATCCCAGAAATCTCAGATATCATCCAGAAGCTTAAACCATCCACCTGTCAGTTAGACCCTCTCCCCTCAGTGCTAGTTAAAGCCTGTCTTCCCTCATTGGTTTCTATCATTTCTACTATTATAAATTCCTCTCTTTCCACTGGAACTGTTCCTGCTTCATTCAAAACTGCAGTGATCAGTCCTATTCTGAAAAAACCTGGTGCAGATCCCACTAACTTCAATAATCTTCGACCAATTTCTAATCTACCCTTCATCTCCAAAATTCTAGAAAAAGTAGTAGCAACTCAACTTCACACATACTTATCTCATAATAACCTGTATGAACAGTTCCAATCTGGTTTCTGCCCTCTCCATGGTACAGAAACTGCTCTCATAAAAGTCACCAATGACCTCCTCATGGCAGCTGACTCAGGCTTACTTTCCATCCTTATCCTCCTTGACCTAAGTGCAGCATTTGACACCATTTGTCACGCCACCCTCTTCAATAGACTTTCCTCCATTGGTATTACTCAGACCCCTCTAAAGTGGTTTAAATCATATCTCTCTCATCACTCTCAATTTATTCAGCTAAAAGCATTTTCTTCTCAGCCTTCTTCTGTCATTTCTGGTGTGCCCCAAGGCTCTTTCCTGGGTCCCCTTCTTTTCATAATCTACCTCCTCCCCCTTGGCCATATCTTTCGGAAACACTATATTAGTTTCCACTGTTACGCGGATGATACCCAGTTCTATTTTTCCTGCAAACCCATTCCCAACATTCCGTGTACCTCCCTTACTGACTGTATGGCTGAAATAAAATCATGGTTTTCCACCAATCTACTCAAATTAAACAGTGAAAAAACTGAGGTTCTCCTAATTGGCACAGAAACCACATTATCCAAAACAAACGGTTTTTCCATTGATATTGACAACTGCTCTGTTTCCCCTTCGCCTCAGGTAAAGAGTTTGGGTGTCATCCTTGACAGTAATCTCTCTTTCCAATCTCACATCAATAACATGACCCGGTCCGCCTATTTTCATCTGCGAAATATCTGTCGTCTTCGCCCCTCCCTCACTTCACACACTACTGCCATCCTCGTTCATAGCCTTGTCACTTCCCGTCTTGATTACTGCAATTCCCTCCTGTTCGGTCTTCCACACAAATCTCTTCATAAGCTTCAACTAGTTCAAAACTCAGTTGCCCGTATCATCTCTAGAACCCCTTCCTTCCATCACATCACTCCTGTTCTGTCAGAGCTCCACTGGCTCCCCATCAAGTTCCGTATAGACTTTAAAATCATTCTTCTCACTTTCAAGGTTGTCCATAATCTCGCTCCACCTTATCTATCCCATCTTCTCAACGTTGCTACTCCCTCTCGCACTCTCAGAACGTCCTCGTCTATTCACCTGATTGTTCCCTCTGCTCGTCTCACCACCATGGGGGGTAGAGCTTTCAGCCGCTCTGCTCCTCGGCTCTGGAACTCTCTACCGACCGATTTAAGGAACATAAATTCACTTTCTCAATTCAAATCTTCACTAAAGACTCACTTGTTACATTTTAACTGCTTGATCGCTGTGTTTATATTTTTATTTTATTTTGTATTCGTTCTTGTTTTTAATATTGATTTGTATTCATTGTAAGGTGACCTTGAGTGCCAGAAAGGCGCTTATTAAATTAGATTTACTATTATATTATTATTATTATTATGTTTAGGGGCGTGGCCGGGGCACGAAAATGGCGTTCGCGCCCACAGTGAAAAAATGCAATAACTTTCCCAAAGAAACGTCAAATCACACCAAAGTTGGCATGAAGGAGGACCTTCGGGTTCCCAACGATCCTATGGGGTCATATGCTGACATCATCAAAGTCACGCCCTCTGAGAACAGGAAGTTCGTTCGTTCGTTCGTCGTCTTCCGCTTATCCAGGACCGGGTCGCGGGGGCAGCAGACTCAGCAGAGACGCCCAGACGTCCCTCTCTCCAGACACCTCCTCCAGTTCCTCCAGGGGGAGCCCAAGGCGTTCCCAGGCCAGCCGAGAGACATAGTCCCTCCAGCGTGTCCTGGGCCGTCCCCTGGGCCTCCTCCCGGTGGGACGTGCCTGGAACACCTCCCGAGGAAGGCGTCCAGTATAGATGCCCGAGCCACCTCAACTGGCTCCTCTCGATGTGGAGGAGCAGCGGCTCTACTCCGAGCCCCTCCCGGATGGCCGAGCTCCTCACCCTATCTCTAAGGGAGTGCCCGGCCACCCTACGGAGGAAGCTCATTTCAGCCGCTTGTATCCGTGATCTCTTTCTTTCGGTCATGACCCAAAGTTCATGGCCATAGGTGAGGGTAGGAACGTAGACCGACCAGTAAATTGAGAGCTTTGCTTTTCGGCTCAGCTCTCTCTTCACCACAATGGACCGGCACAGCGCCCCCATTACTGTGGCAGCTGCACCGATCCGTCTGTCGATCTCCCGCTCCATTCTTCCCTCACTCAAACAAGACCCCGAGATACTTAAACTCCTCCAGTTGAGGCAGGAACTCCCCTCCAACCTGAAGAGGACAAGCCACCCTTTTCCGGTCGAGTACCATGGCCTCGGACTTGGAGGAGCTGATCCTCATCCCAGCCGCTTCACACTCGGCTGCGAACCGCCACAGCGCATGCTGTAGGTCTTGGCTAGAGGGGGCCAGCAGGACCACGTCATCCGCAAAAAGAAGAGACGAAATCCACTGGTCCCCAAACCAGACCCCCTCCGGCCCTTGGCTGCGTCTAGAAATCCTGTCCATAAAAGTTATGAACAGGACCGGCGACAAAGGGCAGCCCAGCCGGAGTCCAACATGCACTGGGAACAGGTCCGACTTAGTGCCGGCAATGTGGACCAAACTCCTGCTCCGCTCGTACAGGGACCGGATGGCCCCTAATAAAGGGCCCCCGATTCCATACTCCTGGAGCACCCCCCACAGGGCATCACGAGGGACACAGTCGAATGCCTTCTCCAGGTCCACAAAACACATGTGAACCGGTTGGGCAAACTCCCATGAACCCTCGAGCACCCTGTAGAGGGTATAGAGCTGGTCCAGTGTTCCACGGCTGGGACGAAAACCACACTGAATTTGACAACCCCCAAACAACTCTATTGGATTACATTGGAATTTGCATCAACAGCGCCCCCTAGGATACTTCACGGGCTACATATCCCTCATACATCATCGGATCCACTTGAAATGTAGTTTCATGAGTTAATGATGGACATGTTGACACAGTCAATTGATGACATCACTTTAGCCCCGCCCACAAACAAAAAAGTGAGTGCAGCTTCCATTAGGAATGTCCGATTCACTCCAAACTGAACATGGTTGTTTGGCAACCCCCAAACAGCTCTATTGGATTACATTGAAATTTGGATCAACAGCGCCCCCTAGGACACTTCAAGGGCTATATCTCCCTCATACATTATCGGATCCACTTGAAATGTAGTATACATGATCATGAGTTAATGATGGATATGTTGACACAGTCAATTGATGACATCACTTTAGCCCCGTCCACTAAGAAACAAATGAGTGCAGCTTCCATCTGGAAGGTCAGATTGCCCCCAAACTTTGAATAATTCTCACTAGACCAGAATTCTGCATGAGTGAAGATCATTACATGACGCTCACAGTGCCACCTAGAGGCGACATTTGGAATTGATTGGCGGCCTCGTTGGTGGCGTGCAGCCGACGATGCCAGGCTCCCGCGGTCGCTCCACAGGCCGAGTTGCGCTATGGTGCGAGGGCCTTCAATGCTGCTTGCAGCTTTAATTTCATTTTGAACTTTTAGGGATCCGTGTTAGAACAGCAGCTTGTTTTGTATATAGAACGAAAGTTACGACTGTAACTACGGTTCTATGAATCCCGGATGACTGGGAACCCAGTCCCGACAATCTGCTCGCGAGAACGCGGAGACCAAGCGCTCTGGTGGTCATCCGGGATTCATAGAACCGTAGTTACAGTCGTAACTTTCGTTCTATTTAATCCCTACTGACCACCAGAGGCGGTGCATCAAGCACTGGATGACGCATACCAACAGGTCCCGAGGGATCCCAGAGACCCCAAAGAACACAGCAACACCACCAACCTCAGCGGGACATAGAAGGCGGTTGCTCCAGTATGCCCTGCAGAGGATGTGGCGTGGTGACGTTCACTCTGTAAAGTCTGGCAAAGGTGCTCGGCACCGCCCGGCAGGGGCCGATCCTGCAAGGAGTAAGCCACAGAGATCATCTCCACAATCCAACGTGCCAACCGGTGTTTAGAAAGGCCCTGACCCTTCCGAGAGCCAGCATAACAGACGAAGAGACAGTCGAATGGTTGCCGTGGAGTGGACATACGCCTCGAGCGCTCGGACAGGCCAAAGAGGCTCAGAGGGGGTACCAGGATTAAAACGGGAAAGCCGGAGTGGCAGAACACTGCCAGCCACTGCAGGCACCTTTGGAACAAAGGAAGCATTAGTCCACAGCGTAACACCAGAGCCATCCGGGTCTCACCGACAACATGGTTCAGACACAGACACAGAATGCAATTCCCCCACCCGTTTCTGCTAAACGGGTAGGGGTTTATTTTTTTTTATCCTCCTCCAACTGTTAGTATTGTGTTCATTTGTTTTGAATATCAATATATTTTCAATTTAAAACTTTATATTTGGTGCTTGTCTTCATTCACCTCCCAGGCTCCATTACGAACCAATCTTCTGATGCTGCTATTCATTATTAACATTGTGTAGCTTAGCCTCTAACATTACACACAGATACACCCACACACACACACACAAACACACACACACACACACACACTTACTGATATAAAGATACCAGCACAGATTAGCAACCTTACAAAGAAAACTCTTCTGCCCTTTTACTATGGTTTCGCTCTGCAGTAAATCACACGTGGAGCACTAACAGGCAGAGTATAAATAAAATGGCCAACACTGTGCAGTTGTCACTTTCCCACAAGCAATTTTTCACCATTGACACAGATATGTTCTCTCAACTGTTGAATACTCAATGTTAAAATCCGTCTTCTTTATATAAAGAGTCATTTTAGAAAAACACAAATAAATAAGCAAAAAAAAAAGAAAATTGCTAAGGATAGACAAGCTGCCCTACAAACCTTTGGGCATTTTTTGCCTTGGCCAAATATTCAAACAACAAAAAGACTTTCTCTAAGACCCAAAAAGACAAACTCGGAGTAATCCATTTAATACCCAAGAACAATCAGTTAGTTTTACTGTATTTACTAAATATAATATTTTGATTTTGCTTTTATCATAAAAAAACGTAGACAATCCCACTCCAGGGTTTATGTCACTAGTGCAAACTAACCATTTGTGAATGTAGCTACATAGATGAAGGAAATGGCAACATTTATCCTAATTATTATTGCAAAACTGTTGCACTGTCTATTGTCTATTCACCACACTTCAGAGTCAGTGAGCTAATATTTCACATCATAGTCTTTTATAATATTAAATAGCTACAGTGTCTTCCACATTTATTGGTCCACCTAATCGAGAGTCACATTTTTACTACAGCACAGAGAATTCTGAAAAATGTAACTTTTAATTTGATTAATTTTCCTTGTTAAAAAAAGGGCAGGTTAAGAAGTTGTTTAAAAAAAAACTTAGTTGCACAATTGTTAGCATGCCTATCAATTCCTATGAAATGCACATAATGGTGATTCATGTCTACTTTAAGGTTGATCAAAATGTTAAGGAACTTATAAATAATATTTCATGGTAGCAATAAGTTAACAACAGCTTGACAGAGGGCTTCTTCTCTCAGCCACTCTTCATAATGGGAAAGACAAAAGAACATTCCTTTTAAGTAATGCTGATGTGTTACTCTTCATAAGTCAGGAAATGGCCACAGGAAAAAGAGCTACCCAATCTAAGCTAACCTAAGAGGCTCAATTGTTGTTTTTGGTGTCTGCTGGCACCAACTCAGGATTTGCCTAAAGAAACATGAATGAAATTTTGGAACATCTGACGGACATTCAACACTTCACAGACAGTCGTGTTTGCCTGCGTGAAACAAACACCCTGGCGACAGCGATCAAGTCTTTAAGAACAGCTCTTACCTTGCACCACTCCCCAGGGGTACTGTCTGGCCCTCACCGTTTTGTTCCCCACTTTCACCTCTTCCACGCTCCCAACCACAGCAAATGGCAGATGGGCCTGGAGAGGAAGAAAGGGCCATGGATGTTACACAGACCAAAAGGTTCAGCAGTACCTGGAGACATTACCAAAGGCTTCCTAAAAACAAAAGCGTAAACCAATTTTATAGTTTTCTAATCTTTATTAATAGATTAATACATCAGCTTTACTGGAGCTGTTAATTAGAACACAAGCCTCAGATGAAGATTTTCACCACACACACACCTCATAATTGCTTCCTTAGATACACCGTCTCTTTGGGACTGACAGCGGGGAACCATGTGAAAAACATGACCGACATGTGAGCTGAAAACCAGCTGGGATAGGGATGAGGGGGACAAGCTGGTGGCCGTGAGCACTGATGTAACGGACTATAAATAGATCAGGAGAAGGATGAAACCACAGAGAATTAAATGCAGCCTCATTTGTGCATTTGAACATCAGGGGGTGTGTATGAAAACTGAATACAGCTCGTCATTGAAACAGAAGTAAAAATGTGCAATTGTTCCAAGGAAAATCCAATTTCAGAATAGTTTAATTTTAATATGTTGTCAGGGTTTTATTTGCACTATTTGTGACTTTTTGCAAACAGTCAAACATTTAAGCTTTTTGGAGTAAAAGGGACAGACAGTGTTTTCAATTATATGTGTCTTATTATATTATAGAAAAAAAGTAGAGCAGGAATTAGTTTTAATTTTTATGTTTCATGTCAAAATATGTAAAACACTCATAATCACCAAAATATCACTATAAAATATAAACACCATTTAAAATAATAATAATACAAGCACCAGCACCCCCCCGGGGGTGTGTTCAAACCTTTGTGGCTGTGTATGGATGGATGCTCCAAATGCTACTGAGGTCTCCTACAGTTTAAAACAAATGAGTAAAAATGTCCAATATGTGTTACTTTTTCTTATTTCTGTGGGAAAGTGAAATCATTATTCACAAAGGAACTGAAACCATGTGTGAATATCAACAGAAGGATATTGTGGGAGAACTATTTCTGGGGGCACTACCCACTTGTTTTGCTGTGTTGCTCATTCCACTGATAAGTACACATCAGCTGAATTGTGGCGCAACGGAAAAGATTTCATGTGTGTCCTAAAAGAATCTGGCATTTTTGTCAATATCTAAGTAAAGGCACATGATACCATCCACATTGCGCAATGAGGCCTCTGTTCACACAAGTAACAAAATGCGACTTACATTCATTGAGGCATTGATCTCGCTGACCGCTTCGTCGTCTGTCGGGAACTGATAGATCTGGACGCCATTGCTCACGAGCTCGCTCATTATCTTGATTTTGAATTTGTGGAGCTCGCTCTTGGAGATTGTGTCCGCTTTGGCGATGATAGGAATTATGTTGACCTAAAGAGAGGACAAACAACAAATGGTAGACAGTGAATTAAATCAACTACATTAAGGGTCCCTTCTGAGTTTTCCATTTACACGAATCTATGCAAGTGCTTAATTAGTTTGGTTGGATTTGCCTAAAGATTATATAAAATATCTGCCAAAATGGCAACTGGCACCTCTGTAAAGTGCCTTATAAATAATCTATGACTTCCTGTTTCTTTGGGGTATAAATAAGATAACACAGAGTTCCATTCCTCTCAGCACCTCTTCAAAATGGGAAAAACAAGCAAACATGCCATTTAATTAAGGTAGAAATATTAAGAAAATAGCAACTCATTAAATGTACCCATATCTAGAGTGAAATACTTGATTAAAATATTTAAATAATTGAAACTGTGACAAACCAGGATGGAGAAGAACATATGTTTGTCTTTCCTCCAGGCACAGTGAGTTTAAGGAAGTTAAGAAAAATCTCCAAAGCTAAGGGTTTAGAGAACTGCCATGTTGGGAGGTCACAAATGTTCAGGAAAAAAAGCTTATTTCAAATCTTTTTTACACACATGTATCACAGGTGTCAATGACTGTGGAGGGCGCTTTTTATGTCGCCATGACAGCATACTAAACAATATGCAGCAAATCTGAACAGTGAATAAGTTCAGTTAGGACTGAAGGGCATTCATAGAAAAACCTGTGATTATGAAAACAAACTGCATTCCACGTAGAATCAGCAACAGATGTGCAGAATGAAACATAATTTGTCTGCATTCCTCTATACAGCTGCTTTACTAAAAATCAACTGGGATAATGTGAAGACTCCCAAAGATCCACTCAAATCAATCCCATAGTGACCCCCTGAGCAAAAGCCAGCGCTCATTAGGAGTCGAATTACAATCTCATCACACTTTATTGGATCATTAATCTGCAGCCGGGCCCCCCTGCATCATGCTCTAACCCTTATTTAACAAATAGTGTTCACTAATCGCTACCCAGTACTGATAACAGCCTTGTTTGGCTGCTGAAGCAGTTGGAGGGGAAGATGGCTGGACATGTAGACTGAGGATGGAGAGGACTGTGATGTTTGTTCACTTCCCACAGCCGGGTTTTCCCAGCTGACCAGAAAGCTCTCTAAAATAGCTCCCTTTGCTGTGTACATGAAAGATCACCAGCTGTAAACACATTTCCGTTCACATGTAGGAAAAATCATCAGAGAAATAGACTGAGATACAATTTGACACTGGGTTTTATACAGTGACATGAGTGACACTTTCTATTTAACCTCCTTAATGCAACACAATATTAATTAGTGTAGACAGAAATATTTAACAAGCAACTCAAGGAAACATTTATAATAATAATTGTAGAGAAGGAGCTATCAGCCATTTAACTCTTCGATTTTGAACCTGAAAGTCCAAACTTGGGACACCATGAAGTGTGAATAAAAATTTGCCATTTTTAAAACTAATTTTAAAAAGAAACCAGCACTGTGAAAAGTTAGTATAATACCTCTAAAAGTGCCTTTATACTGTATTACATGTAATATTTTAGCCATATATGCCAGTTTTGGAGTAAAAATACATTTAGTTATTTATTCATTCTCTTCAATAGGTGTAATTTAATTACAAACTTTTTAGCCTATTCCAGCAAATTAGTCACAATTAAATAGCATAAAATGACTATGTGTAATTCACGCCACTCAATAGATTGTAATCTAACCGAAAATAGTTATAGAAGGAATTTTGTATTGAAAACTTTATTGGAAGTATTGATCCTTTTTTTTTTTTACTGGGTATCTATGTAACATGTCAGATACTAATGACTTTCTATATACAACCGCCCACTCTGCAGGTAGTTGTAATCTCTTCCATATCAAGGGGTGGTTGTTATTCTGCTTTTATGAAAAATACTACGTCCAGGTTTGACAGGAAAACCTAAAAACTGAAAACATTGCTTCTGGTAAGTTTTCTTGTTTTTCCTGCCACAGGGGTCCATGGCAGACATGAATACACAGATTATTTATCTTTAAATTTCAGACTAAATTCAGTAAATCATACACAGTAATGATGTTTGACGCGATAACTATGAGGGGTCAAAGTAACAAAAATGAACCTGAAAGTGTGAAATACCGAACATGGTAAAACTGAGTGCCATAAAAACCAACGTGTGATTAAGATCACCTTTATGAAAATTAGAATCCATGCATTTGGAGGTAATTAAAATGACAACATGGTCAATATTGATAAATATATGAAAACGGGCAACGTTAAATCTAATACACTTAATGATAAATCTGAAGAGGTAAAGGTTGAGGCGCTAAAATCAAGGAAGCGAATTAAAACAGGCAACGTTAAATTTGATAACCTTAATATTTATAACATTAATATTTACCATGTTATCATTTTAATGACCTTCAAATTCACAGATTCTAATTTTCACAGAGGCGATATAAATTACAAGTAGATTTTTATGGCACTCAATTTTACCATGTTCAGTATTTCACACCTTCAATTCATTTCAAGTTCATTTTTGTTACTTTGACCCCTTATGGATAACATGATAACGACAGCTTGAAATTGTAATGAGACAGGGTGATTTAGTTTACCATTAAGTTATTTTCAAAGGTAAAAAAAGGCCCAGTCTTAAGCTAATGATAAAAATTATTTTAAAAAAAGTTTTTTTTTTTTTTAAAACAGTAAAGCGCATCTAGCAAAGTTGCAGATCTATACAAAATTCATGAACATAAAAGCAGGTAGAAACTAAGCTGCTGATAACAATAACTGTTTAACCCTCAACTGGCACATCAGCATGAAAATATAAATAAAATATAATTGAACATTACCACTTATTTAAATCATTTTTAGGACAAAAACTGATCCCTACCACAAGCAGGATCTTTACTTTAAAAAAAACAGAATCGGTCAAGAAGAAGCAAGTTCTAAACTGAGATCAGCGGCTCAAATCTAAAAATCTTTAGCTCAGGTAAATTACCGTCTCTTTTTGCAACGGGAGCTGAGAGAATTGGCTGTGTGCACTGTGGTTATTGGGATTGTGTCAGTAGACAGCTGGCAAATGCCATGTGCCAGGATTTGATCGCTCCATTGGGCAGTTAATGACAACTGAAGCTCAGTGGTCAGCACTACCGACCCACGATGAGTTCTGAATTTGGACCTCTTCTTTTTAGTAAGTGTGAGCAGACTAACTCTTAGCTCAGAACTATAGTTGGCTTCTCTTTTAAGGCTTTGACAATAGCCAAAGTTTTGTGTATTGGGTTAAGTTTTATTATATAGAAAACAATTTTAGCCATTGTACACTTACTTTAAATATGTATTTCCAGAACACATAATCCAATTCCTGTTCCTTGAGCGTGAATTTTGGCTAAGGTACGAGTCACTGCTATGAATAGTATCAGGAGGTATTTGGCAGACATGCGCTGATGGTTGGCAGAGGTAAGGATGCAGGTTCTAGTTGCACGATCTCCATCTGTTTATTTTGGATTTATTGTTTGTGCATCAGCAGAAAAACGAAAAGCTCAAAGACCGCCTCAGTCATTTCTGCACAAGTGCTGTCAGCAGCCATAACAATGAGACACTGTGAAGGCGAAAACTAACTCTCAGAGGAGGACGCTGTGCATCAAACTGATGATACAACAAACACTCGATTACTGAAACAGTCTTATGACTTGATGTTAAATCATACTAATGGATGATAAAACTTTGTCTTCAATGTATCAAAATAGCAAACATAGTAAAAATAATGCAAAAATTTAGGCTTCACCTATTTTAAAAGGACATTATTTTCAACAAACCATCTTGCTGAAATAATGCCAGGAGTTTCAAGTCTATCCAGCTACACTGAGAAGATGCAGCAAAACAGATGATCCACTAGCAAATACTGTGTGTAGTAAAACTCACTCAAACGCACACAAGCCATAAATCAATGTGTTTCTGAGTGTGACTAATGCCCAGCATACAACTCATTATTGACCTGCAAACATTTCAGCTGAAGCTATATCAAAGTGGAACTTAAAAGTCATTAGACGTGCCACAAAGAGGAGCATTTAAATACAAAAGGCTTTTATGAGTGAATTTTTTTATTTTTATTAACGGTGAAAATTTAATTAAATAAAAGTAGAGATGAGTTGATCAGCCTTGATTGTTGATCGAAAACAAAAAAATTAATTTTTTTCCCCCCAATCATTGTAAACTTCATTTAGAAGTTGATATGGAGTCAAAAGACAAATGTAGGCTATTTTCAGGGTCAGTCTTGTCAGAGAGGAAATGAAGTCGGATGAACCACAAAAAGGTGTAAAAAGATTCAAGAAAGGAAAGTATAGAAAACAAAGGCACCTGTTTTATCTTCTATAGGATTTTACTTCTGTGTCAAGAAATATGCTGGATTAGGAAATCTCACAGTTAACGTACTATTTTTACTAACTTTTAAGGAAAAACACACCTGCGACTGTGCTAGTTGCTAACATAAGATGTCAAAGAGAGTTCAAAATGTCCTCTTGGCAACATGTCATCTTTATTTTAATATATTACTGAAATCCTCTGAACTGCAGAGCTTTGTAATGCAGATTGCTCTGTCACACACACATTGTTGCAATGCCTGTGGTCCTAATCTAAGAAGATAAATGATTATTCATGACAGAAAAGCTTCTTAATGTTCTTGTAAAGTTAAGCACACCAGAGATTTTTTTCTCACACCTTAACTGGATACGATTGCTATTTATTTTTAAAATCATGTTGTAGAAAATTATTTATTATAAAGTGATGTGATGCACATTTCAGGTTTCCAAAAATTTTTTTTTTGAAATTTCGGAGCTAAGATTTGTCTTTTTAAAGTAGTAAATGAAATGTGTTGTAATTCTTTTCGGATGCCTTTTATTTATACCAAAGGTTTTACAATATAACATAGAGGTTTTATTATATAATAATGTATTACGTAAAACAGCATTTGGCTTAATTCTCGCTTATTCTTGCTGATGAATATGCATTTTCCCTATCAAAGAAAAAGAAAATGCAGAGAGAGAGAGCTCTGTAACTCTGGTCTGTCTTTTACTATAAACATGATTTGTTAACAGAGCTCAAATTTCAATGTATCCAGAAACTAAGAAAATATCATTTTGTTGTTATTTCTAGTTCTCAAAAGAGAAATTAAAACTCTAAATTGGACGGTGGCCACAAAAATCTCATTGGTCCACCTTTAAAAACAACAACATCCATATTACCTGTACAACTTGTTTTTTCAGTTAGACGGCATTGACAAAAAGCAGGTTGTTTACAAATCCATGTTTTTAAAGTAATTTGTTTCATAAGCCTTATGACATCAAGTGGAAACTTGAGACATTTTTCTTTCGGAACAAATAATCCACACCCTGAAGGAGAGAGACCAGGAATCCCAGTTTATTGAAACCCATTCCATTCAGAAAAAAGGAGAGGTTTGGATTTCTGGTAAGCAGGAGTGAGTGTTTTGGCCAGAGGGTAAGAGTATTTGTGTGTGTGTGTGTGTGTGTGTGTGGGTGGGTGTGTGTGTGTGTACCTTGCTGTCCAGTTTCTTCATTGTGACGAGGTCCAGAGACTTGAGGGAGTGTCCTGTCGGGGCGATGAAATAAAGGCAGATATGGATCCTGGTGTCGTGGTAATTAAACAACGACCGTTTGATCTTCAGCTCCTCCTGGAGATAGTTTTCAAACTGGGTGTCGATGTAGTCCACGATTGGCTTGTAACTGTGGACAAAGCCAAAGAGAAACTGGATCTATGCCTTTTTTGTTTAAACAAAATATTTTTCTTCCCATTCATGTGTTGGTAATGAATATGAAAGAAAATATGAACTTGTCGCTGGATAAACGAACTGGAAGAATTATGTTTTCAGTTACTGTGTGTTCTGATTCAATGCCAAGATTCCAGCTTAGAGTTGTACAGCTTAGTTCTGATGAAAATCATCTTACTGACATCTGACTAAAACGCTACAAATCACCCTTTCCTCTCTGGTACAGAAATATGAAATCTTCAGTTTCGTCATGTTTTTCTCATGAGAAATTTAAATGTCTGTGTAAAAACTAAAAGATTTTCCTGTTATTCAAAACTCACAATAAACAGGAGGCAGAGTCAAACATGATCACAGATAGACAGCAACAACGTAATGCTGCTTGATTCCTTGGAAGGGGTTCATTAGATTAACTAGTGAAATTGTAAGAAATGTAAAATATGGGACCCATCAGTTTAGTATTTCATGTAAATATAAGGGGGAATGGGTGTACTAATTTCAGTTAGTATGACCTGAAAACTTTAATTTCGCTTACAATAAAAGCATGTTTTTAATAGTTTATTTAAATCCGACACTTCAAAAGACGTATAGTTTCATTATACATATATTGTATGTTTATACTTCATTCGTTGTTAAACCAGTTGATGTTTATTTAATCCTAATAACTTCTCTCTGTATGTTATGTTGCTATCTTTATGTGAGAAGTCAGATTAAGACATTTTGTTCCTTATGTAAATCTCACTAAATGCTGTATCTTCCAAAACCAAGTCTCACTCTAACACTTGTCACACAGCACATAGTAGAAATCTGCATACTGTAAGTATGTCAGTTCAGTTCAGCTCAGTTTATAGTTTTTATTTTTTATTTTATGTAGCAACAATTCAAAACAAATATCAACTCAAGGCAATTCTCAAGACCAGCAAATCCAGTTTAAATCCAATAACACAAAAACTAGTTTGGTCCAAACTTAATTAAAATTGATCTAGCTGGTACCAAAGAAATCTAATCATAAAGTCAGAATTATATACAATTAAATACAGTTAAATAAATCCCAATTATAATAATGCACTGTGATATTAATGAATATTTAATGCAAATTGGTAATAAAGTTATCTAAGGAACCCCAGCCTATCGCATGAAGTCACTCATTCAGCTGCAGGAATCCTGAACAAGTGGAAAGAGAACTCACTCCCTTTCAGCACAAAACCCTTTGAACAGCAGAAGGGCTGAAAGGAAAAAAACCAAACTATGGAGAAAAAAAAACACAGAAGCCCAAGCCAGGAGTACTTTCTACCAAGAAGAAAAACAAAGTAAGCAGGCTTAAGGGGAATATTAGCTTTGTCAGTGGCTTCATACAGAAAAGAGACACAGCACTTAGTTGGGACTACTTTCTATGGGAAAGAAAAACAACAGGACTGCAAAGAGTCAATTGCAGCAATGCTTCATTACTAGCAAGAAAAAACAAAAGATGTACAGTATTAGTAAATGCAATAGCTCAAATAGCACAATCGAGTAAAGAGGCACGGATCAACCAGAAGCACTGAGCCAGGGTGTACTTTCCACGAAGAAGAGCAAAAAACAAAGGTTACACAGTTAGTGACAGCAGTAGCTTAATCGGTAGCTTTATCCAGCAAAGAGACACAGCTAAACACAGACGAATTGAGCCAGGAGTACTTTCTATGGAAAGAAAAAAAAAAGATTCCAAAAAGTTAATGACAGCCATTGCTGTGAAAACGGCTTCGTCCAGGAAAGCGCAGAAGGTCTGTGGTTAGGAAGTAATTTCTATAGAATAAAATGAGGAAAACATATTGTATGACAATAACTTATGTCAATAACTTAATTTAGCAAAAGACAGAAACCCTAGACCAGCAGTACTTTCTATCAAGGATCAAAAAACAGATTACCTATAGTTAATGGCAGCAATACCTTCACAAAACCACTTGACCACTCATTAGCTCCTTTATTGTACTAATAAAAATACATTTTCCATATGAGTCATCACTTCTGCTGCCGTCTTATTTCTCCCAGTCATTACCCTATCTGAAATCCTACCGATGATGTACATCAACTGTTTGTTTTCCACATTTATTTTAGATAAGGCACATTAAGACTTAGCAGAAACAAGCCCGAAGTGCATAGCTGCTGCTATCTGAATATTCAGCCATTAAATTCAACAATGTTTCTTTTTGTGCTTTCAAATGTTGGATGTTCATTCTGCATCATTTGAATCTTAAGTTTTACAACATTTTGTTTTAACTGAAAAGCTTTTAAAAGATTGACTGTTTTACCAAGAAAGCTTAACCATAAAGCTTACAAATATAAGTTAATTATGTGATGAAGTAGTGATGATTAAACCATTTTGTCCACCCTTCAACACCAGGATGTCCCGCATCAATGACATTTTACTGCTCAGAGTGAAACAGAGGTTAAAAATCCTTTCCATTTCCTCAGTAAATGCTATGTTTACAGTCATCTGTCCTCTACCTTCATATTTCTCTTCAATCTTCTTTGTGGTATGCACACACTCTGACCTTTCAAACCTCTCTGCATTTCCAGCTTGCTGCAGGCTCTGTCCTTCACGACATCGGTTTATGAAGCCTACAGAGAATGCTGCTATCAAAGAGCGTGAGAGTGTAACTTACTGGCTGAGCCACAGCAAGTACACTTCATTCCACAGCTGAATGTTTAAAAAAAATAAACTACTTCCTCTTTATTTTTTCCCACCTCCTCCCCTTTAAATCCCACAGAGACAAGAAATATGTGTGGAATTCTGGGGTGAAATACTCTGTTCCTCTCATTGGTATCCGTTTCAACATTAGCACAACATCATTTTGTACACAGAACTTAAAGATGAGAAATGTTTATGGGAGACCTAGCAATTACACCACTTGTGATTTATAGAAAACTTGCTCTTTAGTAAGATCTATCAATGCAGTGTGTCGACAAGTATACCTGTCCTCCTTGTTAATCTGGTCACCAAACCCAACGGTGTCAACAATTGTTAGTTTGAGGTGGACGTTGCTCTCCTGGAGATCGTAGGTCCGCGGTCGCAAATACACGCCGTTCTGGTAGTGGCTCGCCTCTTCGTTTTCAAACATGGTGTTAAACAGTGTGTTCATTAATGTTGATTTACCAATGCCAGTCTCTCCTGTGAAAGATAAAAGAACAGAGGGAAATCAGACACAGGAAACAATGTTAAATGGCTAAATCACCCAGTGCTAGTGTACACCATTGTAAGGATTTGAAATATCTGTCAGTATTTTGTCGGTATTTCACTTCCAAAGAACCAGACCTTTTTGTAACCTGAAAATAAGTCAATAAAAACCCGTCCAAACAGTCCAAACAAAAGCTTCAATCAACAACACACTGTTTTTGTAGCCAAACAGCATCTTAGGAAAAAATATAATCTAAAAAAGATTTAGAAAAAAACCTAGCTTACGTTGCTGCAAGAAAAAACAAACAATAGGCAAGTTTCAGCTAAGCTTATCTAAAGCTTTCCCTTCTGGAATCAGAGAAGCAAAGAAAAAATAGTTCATGACCAGAATGAGACGATTTTCAGCTTTATGCGTCTTGGACGGTGACTGGCCGATCACAAACTCAAAAACTAGGTTTGTAAATTCACCATATCTAAGCCACATCAAGTCATGGTAACAATAACACTCTTCGGTGTGGATGCTGTGTGTATTACTGAGTGAAGTTAGTCATTTCCATAAGTAAGGTGTTTAAAGTTAAAGACAAAGAAAGCACAGAAATGAAAAAAACGATTTGAAACTGAGCTTTTTTTCTACAACATCTCAATACGTGTCTGTAGTTCATGTTGCAAGAGAGCAATACTTTAAGCAGATAACAGAGAGGCTAAACTGATCACAGCAAAGGTCTTCCGTTTTATCCGTTTTAACTTTTAAGCTCTGTCATGTGACATGGTTGATTAGGAAATGTTGGCAGCCTTTTGGAAATTCCTTAGTCAAGGTAAGGATCTTATTCTACACACACAGAGACTGCTGTTTTAGGAATGCTAGCCATGCGATAACTAATTCAACAAGATCATTTAAAGTCATTAAAGTCAACTCCAAGAACTTTTTGTGTTTATTTTAAAATAATGGTCTGATTTGTAATATAGAACAAAAACCGTAGTTTGGAAATCTGCCACAAAATTCTGATCGGTGGATTCTCTACCAATAAATTATTTGCCCTAAACCCTCAATCTACCAAAACGTTTTTGTGCGAACTTGTATACAACTAAGTAAATCATGTGCACTGTTGATGAGAGGAGGTCTTTGTAAATTATGTTCCTGCTTTTATTTGGATTATGGTTGGACAGCCTTTTCATTTCCTGTTCCATCTAATTGTTATTTTATATATTTTAAATAAAGTTAACAGGAAAAAATAACTCTTTTGGAAGTGAAGGTGCTAATAGATTATTTCTCCAACAGCAGCCTGTTTCTACCATCAAAGCTCCGCTGGTTATCATGTCTGCAGCATGTCCATTATTTCACACTTTATCATCACTCAAACACATTTTGTTACTCACCTACACAGAGGATGTTGAAGCAAAAGCCCTGTGTGACTGATTTACTGACCAGTTGGTCAGGGAGGCTGTCGAATCCAACATGGCCGCCCAGGCTGAGGTTCCGTTTCTCCTCGTTCTGAAAGACACGAGACAAAACATTTAGACGTCTGGTGCATGTGAGGAGGAAAACATATGGCAAAGATGTTAACTGAAAGTAGAAAGACACATCCGCATTTCTACGCAAGTAAACATCAAAGATCTACTGCTCAGTGTGCAGATGTAAAACCCGTCAGCCATATACGTTGTGATGTAGTTAATCAGCGCCTGCAGGAGGGATCAGCGTGATTAATCCTCCACAAGAAGGGACAAGAGACATGTGAACATAGAATGGATTCAGGCTCTCAAACCCTGGAAAATATTATTCAGGGGTTTAATACTTATTGAATCTATGAACGTTTTCTATTAAGTTACCAATGCTATATAAAAATGGATGAGAGTCAGTCCAACCAACACATTTTCCTCTAAAAGGGGCATCCCAAAACATAAAGGACAAAGATTTCAAATATAGAACAAACTAAACCTAGCAGACAAAACTACTGGAAGCGTTTTCCCTTTTGATCCTCTATCTGAACTGAATCGACAGT
Source organism: Girardinichthys multiradiatus (assembly GCF_021462225.1). Lineage (NCBI taxonomy): Eukaryota > Metazoa > Chordata > Actinopteri > Cyprinodontiformes > Goodeidae > Girardinichthys > Girardinichthys multiradiatus. Next base: position 16,154,023 of record NC_061804.1, read on the forward strand.
CGAAGAGAGAGCAGATAGCACCTTGAGATGAATGGAGCCACCTGATGTCATCTGGCTCAGCCAAGAAGGGCTGCATACCTTTAGGCTGCTGTCACCCAACACAAGCAGCTCAGCTGAACGCAACCCAGGCATGAGCCGAAGGGGTACAGACTGGCTAAGAATACGGACCAGATCTCTTAATAACCTAACTGAGGTTCACAATAAAGGATGAGCAGAGTGTGAGATAGTAGGTATCTGCAGGTTTTAGGGTGGAAAAAAAGATCACAGTAGAAAGAAATATGGCATGAGCTGAAAAATAGGATTTATTGCACAACTGTTACACAAGGACACACACATATGGACACACACATACAAAAACAAATTAAGATGCTAAATTGTGGTATTTCAACAACATCAGAAAACAATAGATTTGTTTCAGTCAGAAATCTATAATTAACCAATTTTCTTTAATAAATCCTTGATAAATTCTTCACAGGCATTAGGTTTTAATGCTTTTTCCAGTTATCTGTTAAGTGGAAAATTTGTCAGCTGGAAGTCATTCAATATTCCATAATTGCATTACCTGAAGCCATCAACACAAACTAAAACCCTGGAAAGATGGCAGGAATGAGGAGTTCATGTTTGTTGTTCACTGTAAACCCAGACCTTGTTTCACAACATTCATGTTTTCCTGTGATATTTAGCTTGCTGACTGAACATTCCAGAGATATTAAGATTCCTGTAGAAAAAGGAGGAGGACAACATGAAGGAGAAGGAAAGGGAGGGTGCTAGTTCATCATGCCTGGAAGGAAATCAACGCAATTACACTGAAGTTTCACGAGGCAAAGTTTGAAAAGGGGAAGCTACATGAGCCTTTATTTATCCAGGAAATGATCTATATGTAGGGTGGCATGATGTTTCCATCAGCATATTTATTTAAAAATACAGTAATGTAAAACTGAATAACCTTCCTTTACTATTCAACTGAATTCATATCAATAGTGTGGAAGGCTGCAAACATCAAACTGGAAACTGGATCTTGCTGTACATATTCTGTCCACAGTACTCATCCTTCTTTACTCTGGTACCCCAAAATAAAATCCAGCAATGCCAACTGCCCTCCAAAGTCACCGAATGAGTAAATCGAGTCAATATCAGTATAAATCCAGTGGTTCTGTGAAGGTCTCAGCGGTTTATAAGAGAACAAGAAGTATTCATGAAGACGAAGGAACACAGCAGACAGGACAGGGATAAAGATGTAGAAAGGTTTAGGGCAGGGTTAGGTTATACAACAAGAGCACTGTTCAATCCATCATCGAAAAATGGAAAGAGTATGGCACACCTGCAAACACACAAGAGATGGCCGTTCACTTAAAGTGACAGCCCAGGCAAGGTAACCATTGATCAAAGCAGCAAAGACGCCAGTAGTATCTCCGGATACCCTGTAGAGATCCACAGCTCAGGTTGGAGAATCTGTTCACAGGACACCTATTGGTTTATCTTTGTGGTACAAAACTAACAATCAACCTGAACACACCATCTTTACAGTGAAACAGGTGGTGGCAGCATCATGCTGCAGGGATGCCTGTTTTCAGCTGGGAAAGGGAAGCTACTCAGAGACAACTGGAAGATTGATGGAGCGTGAAGGCTTGAAACTGGGATGGAGGTTCATGTTAAAAAAGGACAACGACCCTATTCATAAAGCCAGAGCTACAATGGGATGGTTTAGCTCAAAATATATCTATTATTAAGGCTCAGAAAGAAATATGGCCCTAAATTCAACTGAGAATATGTGGTAAGACCTAAAAACTGTCCACAAACACTCTTTAATCCTATTTTTTAAGCTCATTTTCAAAGAAGAATGTGGAAAGATTTCAGTTTCTAGATGTAAAAAATCTGATTGAGACATGCAACAAAAGGCTCGCAGCTGTAAATCACAAGAAAAGGTGCTTCTGAGGAGGCATATATATATATATATATATATATATATATATATATATACACACACACATATACATATATACATATATGCATACATACATACACACACATCACACTATTCTGATTTCTATATGTAAAAACCTTTTTTCCTTTCACTTCTATGGCTTATTTATGGTCTACATCATAAAATCCAAACAAAATACATTAAAGTTTGTGGTTGTAACATGACAATATGTAAGGCTCAAGGGGTTTGAATATTTTTGTAAGGGACCGTAAACAGCCTCAAGCAGAACTCTGAAAATTTAAAACTCTTCTTTTTTTTTATTTTTTTATTTTAAACTTGCTTCTGCTCCAAACCGCAACAGTGAAACTGTCCAATTCAAAAGAATAACAAAGGTTCTGAGTCAGGGGATAATTAAGAGTTAACCTCCTACACTGAACCAGATCGAGCTTGTCTGTGTAGTGTATGTAGTAGTGACACATCAGAGGCAGATGGGTCTGTGACTGAATGCTGCAAACTGATCCTGCTGACCAAAACCAAAAGTGTTAACTTTTAGCATTAAACCGGACAGAACTGCAGACGTGGACACAACTGGGACTTAACCATGTCAGTCAAGACTGAACTGCGTTCTCGGCCCCTTCACTTTTTTGCATCCGTAGCTTACTCCAAGTGTACAATCCTGCATTTTTTTCTTTATTTTATTCAAGTATTTAATATTTTCTTCTAAATTCCTCTCCCTCAGGTGGAACCAGCTGAATCCCATCCCAAAATGTGCACGACAAAGTTCAAACACCCAACCTATTAGCTTAGCATACATAATGTATTTAAAGTAGACAAAGAGAACCACCAGAAAACACAGGACGTTTACCCATCAGTTACTATAAGACCACTCTGGGTAACTGTGAAGAATTGGCTTCCACAAACTTGTGTTTGTTCAGACAAAAGAAGAGTATAGAGACAATGTGAAGTATGAAAGGAATGAAAAGCTTCTGGTTAACTGTCCCGGGGTGACGAGACAACACAGCTCCCAGGCCACTATATCACCAGGCCAACAGGAAATGGCTGCACAGAGAGGCCCCTGAGGCGCTATAAAGTCAAGTGAGGCGCAAACATTATGGGCTAGTTAGTATAGCGTCATTACACCACTGTAGGCTTGTGACTTACATAGCTCTTTTTGTCACAGATAAAACTTAGAGATGAAGAGCAAATAGACAGAATCCCAAAAGGGTACACAACCCTGCCACAAATGAGACAAGTCATTCCAAAACATTACTTTTGTTCAAGTGAACCAATTGTTTTCTTAGTTTGGATGTATACTCTGACTCACTATGAAATATATTATTTACACATATATACATTAAATAAACATTATATATATATATATATATATACATATAAATACACATATATACATACATGTATATACATATACATACATACACATATATATATATATATATATATATATATATATATATATACGTATGTATATATATATATATATATATATATATATATATAAAATTGCACTTTTTCCATTTTGCCATTGGACAGTAAGATTTTTCTTTGGATTTTAGTTTTTGAGCTGCTGTGCTATTAAACATTTCTTCTGACTAGAAGTAATGTTAATGTTTTGGAGTGGCCCAGCCAGAGTCTTCACTTGAATCTGATAGAGAATCATTGGAGGGAGCTAAAGATTAGGGTAATGGCAAGGAGGCCTTCCAACCTCAAAGACCTGGAGCTCATCACAAAAAACACAGGTAGAAATGTGCAAAAAGCTTGTCAGTAATTAGAAGATGTGTTTGATTGTTGACATGTCAAGAAAAGTCTTTTCCATTGATTATAAAAAAGGATATACATATTTCTAAATTATGCTGACAATAATTGATGAAAAGCAAGTACCCACAACTGGGTACCAAATCCAGAGGTACTTCAACAATGTAATTCAGCTTCACATTATGGCTCCTGATGCTGTGCTTACATGCCTATGTTGGTACAACTGCAAGGTTTCCTGGAACACCTGTGTTCATTACAATCACTGTTAAATCCATCAGAACTTTTATCAATAGTTGTTATAGTGCAAGTTTCTATTTATTAAATTTAATTTATCAGGCTTTCTTATCCCTCAAGTCTCCATGACTATTAGGTGAATATTTTTTGGGTTTCTGACAGAGAAAGCTACCAGAAGAAATCACTGTTTGATTGTTGACTTTATGGTGAAAAAAGACTTGAATAGTGGCCTCAACTGTGAAAATGAAACCTTTTATGACCATAAATACTTGTGTGGCACATCCTTTGAGTGTTTAAAGAATGAGTCATGTCTAGCTGTTGACAGTTGTGAATGTGCAGATGTCGGTTTTAAGGGCTACTGAACTAAGTATTGGGTTTAAAAATCAACTAAGGTTTTGTGAGAGGAGGTGACCACATGATAACTTCAAAAAACCAACACTTACAAACCATACACTTTACATGAGGTAACTGCTGACTGTTTTTTCCTGTCTGATGGCTGCTAAGTAGTTTCAGGCAGCAGGACTAAAAAGTTCTGAATCATGAATTTGAGGAGAAACACTTTATTGGCCAAGATGTTTTATCCAAAACAACCATCTCCAACCAAACCTACAGAACTCAGATTTCCATGCTGTCACTCTCCAGCACCTACATGGGCCAGCAATGATGATGCAATGGCAAAAAAATGTTGACGGTTGAGATTTCAACAGTCAGATATTCAAGAATAACAAAGGGATGAAAACTAGTTTCTTTATGGTAAAATATGACTTACTCACATCAACTACGGTGTTGCCTCAATGCTCATTCATGCCCAACAGAAATAGACAGATGTAAGGAGACAGAAAGGAAATATTTTATGAGGCAGATGTAGTTTGCTTTGGGAAAATACAGTGTCGTTCCTGATGCCAATCCAGGTAAATAACACATTTTAGGTCAATATGTTAACATATTGCATCCCCGTCTTTTGCATTAATTTTATATAATAAATAAAGGCTTTAAATATGGAAGCTGGGAAAAAAAACAGGGAGGGAAAAAGGAAGAAAGACATGAGGTTTGAAGGATGCTGGACAGAAGGAAGGAAGGACAAAAGGCAGGAAAGAAGAAAGGCCACATAAAAAGGAAGGAAGGAAGGAAAGGAGGTAGGACAGAAGGAAAGAGAAAATGAACTCAAGTGAGAAAGGAAGGAATGACCCAAGGAATGAAGGTAGGTAGAACTGAAGGAAGGAGGGAAAGACTCAAGGAGGGATAGAAGTAAGAAACAAGGAAGGAAGGAACGAGAGACAGGAGGAAGTCTTTCTTCATCATCATGATGTCTGAGCCACACTGTGAGCTTTAGCATCTCAGCTACAAGAATCTCTGCTGAGGCCATCAAAGTCCATGCTTTAAATATATGTAGCGCTACAATAAATTATACTTCTGTATTATCAAGACATCAAACATTCTAATATGTTTATGAGAATAAATCTATCAATTTATCAAATCAATTTATAATCAATGGAATGAAAACCTATATACACACATTTACAGATTAGAAATGTAAGTAATAAAACAAACTAACGCAACTATGTTGAACCAGAATCATCATCCCATTGACAATGTGTGCTATTCTGCAATTGGAAGGACTGCTGAGATGTTATATTTGGTAAGTTGTTTTTTCCCTTACAATAAAACTATGCTCGCTAATAAGCTATTTGACTTTTTGAATGGACTTTCACTCTTTCTTTCATGCCAACACCTGATCGAGATTCATAGTGACCAACAACCTGAAGCACAGGGAGAGCGGTATGGACAATTTGAGCGTTAAAAAACAAAAGAAGCTAAGAAAATATAAGTTATTTGCAATCAAATGCTCACTGCAACACTCAATATCGCAATACCATATTTTCCTAATGTCGCACATCCTCCATGCCTACAGGTTTAAACACCACAACATTTATCCATTACAAGCGACCTGTAAGGCCTATAAAGAATATTTTTAGTACAAAAGCGTGTGCTGTTACACCCGTTAAAAGTAGTCAGGGGAAACAGCATTAAAAATTATTTGTAGGCTACCGTATTTACAGTGTGTCAGGTCTAAACGATTGAGCTGAAGACTACTGTTGTTTCACCATTAAAACACACTAATGACAGCAGCACAAAGAATTCAATAAGGCAAGAGATGGGATTATAACGCTACTTAAGGGACCGGCAAAATCAATAAACAACATTCATAATGCAAGTGAGTTTTAGAATCAGATCCAAACAAGACAGATGACAAGTGTTGATGGGTCTAACGGGAGCAGATAGGATCCCACTTCTAAAGGTGAAGAAATATTAGCTTCCAGTCTGTGCAACATCAAGCATTCCCAACGTTCTCTTCAGAGGCATGTTAGCCTTACTTCATGAGAGTTTTGGGACCCTTTCTTCAGATGAATATGTTCTCCTCAGCAAAGATACTACAGCTTGACAGTCACCCTCCATCAATGTTCCTGGGGTTGATAAATTTGCCTCAGGACAGCTCTGTATTTTATGTGCGCTTGCAGCCAACCACATGGAAAACCCACCAACATCAGTATACGTGTCGTACAATCTGACCTGAACTACAAGATAAATTTGCCCCCATTTGTCTTGGTGTATAAAAATAGTGAGTTTACGAGAGAAACATTCAACTAGAGCACATCTGAACACTTCCTTGTCCTTGTCTCTTTGCTTTAAGTGCTCTATGAAGCGAATTTCATTTTATTCATGCAGGACTCAAGGGAGAGGCAATACTTTTCAGGATCAGCGAGCACGGAACATGCTGGATATGTTGCAAGGCTTTTATTATATAACCACTTAAAAGTCACTCTTTTAAGGTACACAACTTGATGTCTTCACTGAATGCAAACAATAAAAATTACTGGTCAGTTAGGCTAAATCGATCGCTTCCTGCGTTTCCTGCTCAGAAACTCATCCCAAAGCTACCATTTCCATCAGATTGGATCGATGTGGACCTACAGTCCAACAAATCACATGTCTCTATCAATAGCTGCACATAATTAACAGCCCTCGCTTTACGCAAACAGGCAGGAGGGCATGACAGTTTGTTCAATGTGGTCTCACTTGGTTCACAAAGTCAGACAGGAAGTCAGTCAGGCAGCTGCAAACTCTGGCCCGTTCCCCTGCATTCTCAGCATTTCCCTCTAATCAATCCTCTCGTTTTGTATTCCAAGAGAGACATTTAAAAAAAAAAAATCACCAGTCTGCAAGATCTCCTGGAGCCAGTGCTGGACTCTGTCTTAAATTAAAAGTTCTAATAGAGCAGTATCAGCTGTGTCCTTTCAGCTTTTAAAGACGTGTTGCACCACTAAGCAGTAGGAGTGGCCTGGAGTGTGTACTTAATCTCTTTATCCCTGGATCTCGGTGCTTCTTGCTGTCCAATTCAAGAACCTATTCAAGCACCTGCCAAAAACGTTAATCCCCACTCGTTAAATCCCCGTCGTTTGCAACGGCCACTCTCCTATGAAATTCTCTCTCATACTATCATTATTATTATTATAGGTTGTTACTGAGGTTTTCTATAAACTGCACTGTCACACCCAGCTGCTGTTTCTATTGGGTCACACCTGACTGGTAACACACTACATTACAAAGTGAGCTCCAACCTAACCTGAAAATATACTCATCCTGCTACTGCTGTCTGCTGTGGAGAAAAGCTGCAAGATTTAGCATCTAACTCTCCTGACTGTAATATACACAGACTAAAAATTTGACACATAAAATAATTAGGTGTTCCTTTAATTAGACAACAAATTGTGTTTGAAAAGGTAAATACAGTTGTGTTCGTGCACGTGAAGAATAAAGTAGACATTTCCATGTCTTCTAAAGCAACTTTTCTTCAACTGTTTAAATGCTAATTATATTTAGCTGCATATAGAAGTAAAATTACTTGGTAAGACGTGGAAAGTTGTCCAATAACTGCTGTAATGTTTATGTAAATTCTTTTAAATACTGAAAAAAACATTTTTTCTATTTAAATCAACATAAAATGAGTTATTTTGATCAATCAGATTGAAAACGGCAACAATCACAACGTATAATTGACTGAATATATACACTGATTAGTACAACTACAATTATTTCATCCATAAGTATTTGTTATTTGAATTCTGCTAGACTTAAACAAAACATAAAATAAACCCTGGTTAAATGTAGTATTAGTTTTCCCACGCTTATTGCCCAGAATATCACATGTTCTTGCTAATACGCTCTTCATATAGTAACACAAGCATAACAAGCTTCATTAGCTGGTTAATAAGGAAAATGGATGGCACAGCTTTAGTTTTCAAACCAACATTTTTTCAAAGAGCCGAAATTGTCTTTCCTCTAAGCAAGAAAGAAATTATTGCACTATCCTTTCTGCTTGCTGACCAGCGGAGGAGAGGCAGCACTGTGCTAATCTACTTCCATGCAGCCAAACATGACTTGAGTGTAAAGAAAATTTTAGCGGTTTTTAAATTGTAACTTTTTCACATTTTGGCCCAACTACGTATCAGAAACCAAACATTGCCACAAAGATTACAGTTAATTGCTTTCAATTTTCTGTTGTCTATGCAGGATTGACACATGGTCAGTAGTAAACGCACCACAGCAGATGGCTCCTTTTCACAACGAAAAAGTCGATGCAGAATAACCAAATCACCGAATGCACCGAAATGTCTAAGGACTGAAATGGCCAACACTGTAAAATTTAGGATCGCTTTTCATTATGTGACACTATTTACAAGCTACAAAACAGTTGGCATTAAAAAACAAAAAATGAAATACCCATACTGTTTTCCATATCGCTACTACAACTTTGGTAGATAGTTTCTGATTTAATTTCCAGATTGTAACATTTTCACCTCCAAGTAATTCACCGCCATTACAATCTTGGAAACCTCAAAAAAAAAAAAAACTGTGTGTACTTTAGTTTAGTTGCCACCAGTGAGTATGAAGCTGCATGCTCACTGATAGTGTAATCACCAATCGCTTAATTGGTGATTACACTACTGGCTGCACTGACATATTAAAAACTGCATTTTATTTAGTCGCTGCAGTTTTGAGAATCCCATTCCTGTTACAGACATAGCACAATGTTAAAGTTTTATTCCCAAAACAAAAAAAAACTTAATTTCACCTAAGGGTGAGCAGAATTTTTCAAATTATGTTCATGTTTTCAACCACAAATATATACCAAAAAAATTAAGCGATTTGATAGAGGAGCACATGCTTTTCCAGCAAGGTTTGTTGGTAATCAAAAACTGAAAGCAATTTACAGCTTAATTTAAATTTTCTACCTAAAACTGTTTTAAATGATTTAATATCACATTCAAGAGAAATGAACATGACCTTTTGGGTGAATAAAGAGACTACTACAAGTCAATTAAATGCTGATAAATCTGACCATTAAGGGATTAATGGCAACATTTAGATCCTCTGCCTGCACTAAAGATCTCCGAGGAAGAGGTAAACAGGCTCTTTCAGCGCATGAAAACAAAGAAAGCTGGAGGACCTGATAACGTCTCCCCATCATGTCTGAAAGCCTGCGCACATCAACTCGCTCCGATCTTCACAAGGATCTTCAACAAGTCACTGGAGAAATGTGAGGTCCCCTCCTGCCTCAAACGATCCACCATCATCCCGGTTCCCAAGAAACCCACCATCGTAGGATTAAATGACTACAGGCCTGTAGCCCTGACGTCTGTGATCATGAAGTCCTTTGAGCGGCTGGTGTTGAAGCACCTGAAAGACATCACAGGCTGGACCCCTTGCAGTTTGCTTACCGAGCAAACAGGTCGGCAGATGATGCTGTTAACTTAGGTCTACACTTCATCCTGCAACACCTCGACCACCCAGGGACGTACGCCAGGATCCTGTTTGTAGACTTCAGCTCGGCCTTCAACACCATCATACCAGACATCCTCCACCAGAAGCTCACACAGCTCAACGTCCCAGGCTCCACCTGTCAGTGGATCAACAGCTTCCTGACAGACCGACAGCAGCAGGTGAGACTGGGGAGCATCTTCTCCCGATCCAGATCAATAAGTACTGGTGCCCCCCAGGGGTGTGTTCTATCCCCACTCCTCTTCTCTCTGTACACAAATGACTGCATCTCATCGGACTCCTTAAGTTTGCAGACGACACCACTGTCATTGGACTGATCCAGGATGGTGATGAGTCTGCATACAGACAGCAGGTGGATCGGCTGGTACACTGGTGCGGTCAGAACTACCTTGAACTGAACCCACTCAAGACTGTGGAAATGGTGGTGGACTTTCGTAGAACACCACCCCCATACACCCCCCTCACCATCCTCAACAACACTGTATCGGCCGTGGACCGCTTCAGGTTCTTAGGAACCACCATCTCTGAGGACCTGAGATAGTCTTCACACATAGACACTGTTCGAAAGAAGGCCCAGCAGAGACTGTACTTCCTGAGGCAACTCAAGAAGTTCAACCTTCCACAGGAGCTACTGGTCATCTTTTACACTGCCATCATACAGTATGTCCTGTCTTCATCCATCTCAGTGTGGTTTGGATCATCCACAAAACAGGACAGGTCCAGACTGCAACGAATAATCAGGACTGCAGAGAGAATAATCAGAGCTGACCTTCCCTCCATCCAGGACTTATACAGGTCTAGGGTCAAGAAAAGAGCTGCTAAAATCTCTGCCGACCCCACACACCCTGCACATAAACTGTTCAGAGCTTTACCTTCAGGCCGCCGCTACAGAGCACTGTTCACTAAAACCAGCCGCCACAGAGACAGTTTCTTCCTCCGGGCTGTTTCTCTGATGAACATTCAATAAAGTACAAAACAACAGCATATAGATGTTGCAAATGCACCTTTTTATTATATATGTGTATATTGTACATTGTAAATTGTAAATTTGTATATTCTGTAATACAAAAACAGAACAAAAGAGCAAAGTGTACCGGAGTCAAATTCCTTGTTTGTATGTACGAACTTGGCAATAAAGCTGATTCTGATATATATATTATAAATTCAGTTATTTTTTGGCAAATTGCAGCTTTTTAAACTCTGTAGCTGTCTTTATTTCTACCTTGCATGCGCCATCTTGGCAAAAAACAGTTATTTTAATGGACCCTTTTCCAGGTAAATTTGACTGTTTTGAAATTGGACTCTGTGGGAAATATTGCTATTTGTTTTAGGTATGTCTGCAGTTCAAATCAGTAAGTTTGCAGCAAAGATATTTAAAACAGAAAGTACTTTCTTCTGTAACTATGCACTCTGTACACTCTCTCATACATTGTCATATTGTTGGTAATTATTTTTCCTTGGTGCTGTGTTTGGAAGCACTTCTAATAAAAGCGACCTTTAATGTTAGCATATTTTTACATATGTCCAACCAAGCATGCATCGGTTAAAAAAAACGGACACAATACTATACACAAATTAGCAATAGAAGCCACATTGATTAGGGTTAACAGCGACAAACCCACTGAGTCACCGTCGCAGAAATCACTTCCACCATCTCGTCAGAGGCTGATGAACAGGCTCCACAAGCGGGGGAGGCTTAGCTACACCCCCGCTTACACGCACGGATATTTACGACAAACCAACCAAGTGTTCCACCTAAACGCCACACTTCGACTGTTTTCTGTTCCGCTGACCGGACTCAAAATACGAAGCGCGGTGCCATTTACTTACCGAAAATACGTCCACGTCCGTGGCCGCCATGGTGTGGAATGTGTGTTGAAGGCGTGCTGAGCAGCAGACTGAGCAGAAACGAAAGAGAACTGGACCTCCTCTCTCCGTACTTAGCCTGCTAAACTGACTGAAGGCGAGCTGACAGGGATGGGAACAGAGGGACACAAGGCGGAGGGGAGCTGCAAGCTGCTCAAAGAGAAGACGCGACAAGATGACTCCCTGCTGCCTGCTTTGGTCGTCGCTCTGTCATTTTCTTTAAAACAGAGCCGAAACGCTTAACCGAGGGCCCTAAAACGCTTTGTTCGCTCGTGTAAAACGCAGGCTTGGCATTCAAACACGTAAATTCAAGTAAATGAAGGTCGACATGAAGCGTTAGGGAATTTTTTTAAGCGTCCTCTTTGCACCTGCGTGCAAACATTCTGGTCACAAATAAAGCAGACTGTGTGTTACATTAGTTTCTAGGTTTGTTTATTTTCTCCTACACCTCCAAAGGACAGTATTGTTAATTTTGCCTTAAATGTTTATCTTGGCGGAGTTTGCATGTTCTCCCTGTGCATGCGTGGGTTCTCACCGGGTACTCCAGCTTCCTCCCACAGTCCAAAGACATGCCTGTTAGGTTAATTGGTCAATCTAAATTGCCCTTAGGTGTATGTATGAATGAGTGTGTGCATGGTTGTATGTGTGTTGCCCTGCGATGGACTGGCGACCTGTCCATGGTGGACCCAGCCTCTCGCCCATAGACTGCTGGAGATAGGCACCAGCTCCCCCGCGACCCACTATGGAATAAGCGGTAGAAAATGACTGACTGTTTATCTTGGCGTTGCTTTGCGTCTTTGTTAGTGACGGATACGTTCCAATCAGTGATGGGAATTCCAGCTCCGTTCAGGGATCCGAATCATTTGGCTCAGCTCCTCAAATCGAGGTCGCTTCTTTAGATTCCCAAACCGACTTCTTTTTCGTGTATCTTTAAAAAAATTCGTTCACTTTTTTTCATATTTAATTATGTATGCAAGCCATCTATGGTAAACTAATTTAAATACAGTAATTTTGTATTGTTTTTGATATAGCTAAAATACATTTGACAGCTTAAAACACAAATAGTGTGTCTTAAACCAGTGGCACACACAGTTCTATTTAACTTTTAGTTGTTGACATGTTTATTTAGAGTATGAATGCCTAAAATGGAGAGAAATAGTCAGTGTCCACAACAAATACCAGACTTTTGAAAGGGCTTGCAGGTGCTGTAACCTGGCATCCCTAAAAGACTTAAGTTCATAACCGTGTGAGGAGCTTCTATTTCCAATCTCTTTTATCCAACTTATTGGATTTTCATGTAGATAACTAGTATACAACTATTTGAAAATGATGATAGCATAGCCCCAACCAGGTAAGAAATAACAACACCAAGCTCATACTTCCATTAGACTAAAATGTAACTTGTATTCACTTTCAGTGGTGCAGAAGGATACAAGACAAATAGGTAAATAGCACTCCAAAATCACTTGTACTCGTCTTCTTCAGCTTCATCCAGGACCAGGTCGCAGGGCAGCGGACTCAGTAGAGACACCCAGACTTCCCTCTTCTCCCCAGACACCTCCTCCAGCTGCTCCAGGGGGAGGCCAACGCGTTCCCAGGCCAACCGAGAGACATAGTCCCTCCAGCATGTCCCCTGGGCCTCCTCCTGGTGGGATTTGCCTGGAACACCTACCGAGGGAGGCGTCCAGGAGGCATCCAGTATAGGATGCATCAGCCACCTCAACTGGCTCTTCTCGATGTGGAGGAGCAGTGGCTCTACTCCGAGCTCCTTCCAGATCTCTAAGGGAGTGTATTCAGGTTCTCGTTCTTTCGGTCATGACCCAAAGTTCATGGCCATAGGTGAGGGTAGGAACGTCGACCAACCGGTAAATCGAGAGCTTTGCTTTTCGTCTCAGCTCTCTCTTCACCACAACAGACCGGCACAGTGTTCCCATTACTGCGGCAGCCACACCAATCTTTCTGTCAATCTCCCGCTCCATTCTCCCCTCAAGCAAACAAGACCCCAAGATACTTGAACGCCTCCACGTGAGGCAGGAACTCCCCTCCAACCTGAAGAGGACAAGCCACCCTTTTTCGGTCGAGAACCATGGCCTCGGACTTGGAGGAGCTGATTTTCATCCCAGCTACTTCACACTCAGCTGTGAACTGCCCCAGTGCATGCTATAGGTCTTGGCTAGAGGGGGCAAGCAGGACCATGTCATCTGCAAAAGACTTGACAGCTGTTGAGCAGTCAGTCACCGAAGCCCTCCACAAAGAGAAGAAGTCAAAAAAAAGCAATCGCTAAAAGCTAGATGGCTGTTCACAAATTGCTTTATCCAAGCATTTTAAAGTAAAATTGAGTGGGAGGAAAATATTTGGTAAAAATAGAGCAAAAGCCAAAGGGACAACCGCAGCTTTTGGAGAACTCTGAACTAAAGCATAGTGCCAATTAAGTATAAAGTGCATATACTGTACAGTTCCTGGAAGCAACTTTTCGGTAAGGCCAACATTTCTGTATGAGAAGTCTTTTTTTATTGGTCTATAATCTTAAAATTTCCTGTGAAACTAAACTTTGGGGTTTCATTATTTGTAGTTCATAATCCTTGAAATTAACAGAAATAAACACTTAAAATGCATAATAAGTGGCTTAATCAGTGATATTATAAGTTTCACTTTTTGAGTTGAATTACCAAAAAAAATGATGATATTCTAATTTATTGGGGCATGCCTGTATATTTAAAACTATATAGTTGGAGGTTGCTGTGATAAATGAAATATTATTTGAATAATAATACTTTATATCACGTTTGATATATCTAGAATTCAATTTGAAAGATTTGTTTTTTAATTTAATATGAGACATATTTGTTTTTGTTATGCTTCTTTACACTCCATTTTTTAGAAAAACCTTTCTGCCATCGTTCACTAACAATTTAGCACTTGGAGCCAGCTCCCACAGACAACACATGGCAGGTTTCAGTATGACCACTTCTTATTTGATCCTCCCCTTCAGGTAAAGGAATGTCATGCAGCTTACAGTGCAAGCCAGGGCAGGAGTTGTTCCCGATACAGATCAATAATATGACAGAACAAATATTTGAGGCCAATAAAATAATTAAATAACATTTTTGCGCATTAATTGTTTTAAAGTACATTGTTTTATATATTAGAATTGAAACGGTCTAAGATTGACTTTACAACTGGCTACAGCCAATCAGGGGATAACTAAGTCATCATGTGACATTTTGTACTTTTATTGTAGGCTTATCTAAGTTTTTGTGCATATCACACTTAAATTTGTGAGGAAGCCTTATAGTGGTGGATCCGCGTGAAAAAGTGAACACGCGGAGGAGTTTTCGCAGCTTTTAATTCCTATCGATCATTTTATTTCTTAAATAGTACGACATTTCTGCCTACATATTTACTACAATTGAGTTAAATCAGTAGGCTACTTTTCCAAGCACGCATATGTTAAAGTTCGGATTTTCTCATCAGATAATAACGCGTCTTTTTTTTAACTCGTCGATTTACTTTTGCTTGTAGGAAAACATGCATATATTATTCAAATCATTTCCACGTCCGCATCTTGCCCGGACCACAAAAAAGGAAAACTCCCTTAGGTAGAGAGGGAGGAGAACAGTGCAGCCTGGTGTCTGGACTGAGCGGCTGTGAAACACAAGTTAATAGTTTTTTGACTTTTCTGACAGTTTTATTCATGGATTTGACTCAGGAATCCATCATTTCTCTGCTGGTGTTGGAGGGTGGCAAAGTGAAGAAATCCGAGCTGGTGGTGAAATTCGGATCCTCAGTGGACTGCGTCGATCCGGCGGAGAGAGATCGGAACAGAGAGCTCTTCAAGACTTTTGTGAACAATGTCGCTTACGTCAAAGAGATCGACGGAGCCCGGTACGTCGTTCTCAAAAAGGTCTACCAGCATTTGCTCGGAGGAAGCCAAACGACTGAAAACAGTACTGATAATAGTAATCAGGAGATGTCAGGTGAGCAGGAGCAGAGTCCACCTGTAGAAGATGAAAAGACTGAGAACTCCATGGACCCTAGAGGGCCCACTGTTTCTGAGGGACATCCTGTATCCTTATCTCCCATACAGCTGGCCCTGCAGAGGAGCAAGTGTGAGGAGAACAAAGTTAAAAAGATGCTGAATTTTGATGTCAACAGGAAGGAGAAAGATGAAGCCAAGGTGCAGAGCAAACCGTACGCTCTGCCTTTGAGAATGCCAGCTTCTACCAGGGTGGAGATCCACAAACTGAAGCCAAACTCAGAAGAACTTCCCAAGAGCCAAAAACTAAACACCATCAAAGCCAAGAGGAAGCCATCCTCAGTGGACAGTCATTCGCCCCAGCTGAGGAGAGCAGCAAGGAGCTCCAAGGTTCCAGAGGATCTTGGCGGAGACTCAAGGATTTCCTCCATGTTCCCCCTGGACCATGCAGAGCATGAGTGGCTGGTGAAGTGTGCTGCAGGCCACTGGAATCAGGTCTATGGCCTGCTGCTCAGCGACTGCAAGCTCGCAGACAGGAAGGACTTCATCTCAGGGTTCACCATCCTTCACTGGGCTGCCAAGTGTGGGAACAGTAAGATGCTCCTCAAGGTCATGGACATGTTCCGTGAAGGAAGGGTCGACGTCGACATCAACGCAAAATCACACGGGGGGTACACTCCCTTACACATAGCTGCTCTGCACGACCAGGAGTACATCATGGCTATGTTAGTGGGCGAGTTTGGGGCTAATATGACCATTAGAGACAACTGCGGGAACAGGGCCTACCACTACCTGCATAAAGGCATTTCCAAAACTATCAGGGAGATGTTGAGTGAGCCCAAAGCTCAAGCACAAACTCAAGAGAAGGGCCCTCTTTCCCAGAGAGAGGAGCAGGACTTGCTGCCAGACCTCTCCAGGGGTCTGCACTCCATAACCCGTCTCTTCCAGCCGACGGTGATCAGCCACAAGAAGAAAAACAATCAGAGGTCCGGACTTTACTCTCTCAGCGAGGAGGAGCAAGAAGACTCTGGCTTCAGACACAGAGTGATGTCTAATGCTTCTATGTGTTGATGAACGATGGAAACGTCACTTTATTCTGTTTTTTCGGTCCTAATTCATCAAACAAGACAAATACAACACAACAGACCAGGCATGGGCCAGTATGAAATTCTCACAGCATGATAACCTTCAGTACAAATGTTCTAGTAGTTGGTTTTTTTTTGTTAGTTTTTTCCCGTTCTAGTAGTTTTACTAAAAAAACAGAAATGCAAATAGTTATTCCTGCTGCTGCTAAAACATATTGACAATTACAGGCGTAATAAAGCAATTTATAAAATTTTTTTGATTTTCATACAGAGACTTTAGTAAAAATTTAAAACAAACACCCATATTAAAGAGGGTCTTAACCCCTGAGCTAAAATATTAAACTTTTTTATAGTCATTCTGCCTTTTATAAAGTAACATGTGCATAACAAAGCCAATATTAACTGGTAGATTAGTCAGGCTAGATAACTTGCCAACTTTAGCTTTAAATAAGAGTGATGACTTGTGTTTTTCACGTACAAAAATATCACAGACAGCCAAATGTATCTTTCTTGTAAGCAAGTGATAACTGTAGTAGCCTTCTTTCAGCTGGCTGGCCAGCAGTGCACAGCAACGAGGCGGGGGGCTTTCACGTTGCCTCACCATGAAAACGATAATAATGCTGATCTTATTGCCTTAATTTAAAAAAGAAAACAATTATTCCTAATTATTCCTGCTAAAATAACCTGGCATACTGACAGTTACAGGTGCAGTGATATAATCAATAACATTTGTTTTATAATTTTCAGACACACACTTAAATTGAAATATTCAGCCATTAAATTTAAGAATATGTCTGAAACGCAGAATATACACTTTTATAGCATTTCTGTTTTTTATAGACTGAGACAGATATAACAAACTAATATTAATGGGTTAATTAAATTGTGATGTGGGAACTCCTTTAGTCCACATCATGAGCTGTATTTTTAACAACCCCAATTATTTCCACACAGCCAAATATATCTTGCTTGTAAGCAAGGGATAATTGTAGTAGCCTTCTTTCAGCCCCTTGACCAGCAGGATGCAGCAACAGGTGGGGGAAGGGCTGCACTGCTTCACTCCTGTTTATTGAAACATTGTAACACATTTTTATGTGGTTTTTAATCAGTTTTTAATCATATCCGTTTCAGAAAGAAATGTTATTGATGTTTGGAATCTATTTTCAAAAGAACTTAATACAAGTAAAGAATTTACTGATCAAGACTCAACATGTTTTGCTTTCTGAGTTGTGTGATCATGGGGGGAGGCTTTACAAAGGGCAAAAATAAAATGAGGGACGTATGTGTGAATCCAAATCTTCAGTAGCACTACAATTCATTAAAAATTTAAAATGTCAGTGAAATGCATGGAAATGTTCACTTCTTTTTGTAACAAAAACTTTTAATAAGTTCCATTAAAGTTCTCGGATGTTCTAAATTTTACTAGAGGATTTATTAAAAGTATTTATGTTGTAACTAAAGTACATGAAATCCTGCTAAAAGCTTCAAAAATGGGTCATTTATTAAGAGCTGTCCAGGTGTTCCATAAATCTTTTATGTGACTCGGTGCCAAGATTTTCTTGAAATATTGCTCGGCTTGTTGAGACTGCTGTGATTCGGCCTGATAAGCAGCTCACTGGGGCTAGGTGTGTTCATTTGCAGCTGGAAGCAATGATATCAGCATGAAGCCGAGACCCACAAAAGGAGAAGTCTGAGGGGGGAAAAAATCATCATCTCCCTCACTGCTGTTTGTCCTCTGCTTCTACTGTGAGTCATGATGTCACTTCCCCGACAGCCCTAAATGTTCCTGCGTGAAGACGATGAGTTATCTCCCAGCCATGAGGTTTTGTTACGCAAATGTCCTTTTCTGAGGCAGCTGCGAGGGAAAAATAGGCTGGGATGAGCAGAGAAATGGAAGGAATTAAAAATACAGCGTACATTTCTGCATTCAAGAGTAAAGATTACTATATGGAAGTGTTGAAATGAAACATATCAGGGAAAATTTATTTTCATGCATGGTCTATATAGCTTCTTGATTGCATCGGGCTTCAGTCCTTTAAAGAAAATAGTGAGTTTTAAGTTATTTTTTACTACCTTTCTATTTGACATTTTAGTAAATTTAGTTTTTCATAGCGGCAATCAACTACAAATGTCATATTAAGGCATTTAACAAGACAAAAAGGTCAGATAACAATGACAACTTCGACATCTGGAGATATTGAAAAGAGGATTAAACAGTTTTTAATAATAGTCAATTCTCTAACTAACATTAATTGAAGATACATAGAACAAAGGGCTTAGACCTCTAAAAAAAAGTGTAAATTAAGTTAAAAACTGAATATTGAAAATCAGTTTACCTGAAAAGGTGTAGTTAAAAAGTTGCATCAGTGTCTTTGTTCAGGCTAAGTTTGGACAGGAGCACATTAACTTCCCAACCTGAACTAGCGATTGACAACCATTATTGTGGTTTAAAGTTGTTTATCTTCATAGTGGCTCAACAGCTGCTCACCTGCCCTCATGTAATGCCATAATATCAACCCCTATGCTGAGTTGTCCATTATCCCAACAAGCCAAATGATAAAGACTTCCTGTTAACAACAAATATCAAAAGGCTCCAACAGTGCAAAGAAAAATAAACCCATATGAGGTCTAAAGTAAAGCACCAGCAGAGCCGGCCCAATAGGTGAACTGGTGCATACCGCCCCCAGGCTTGTAATTCGTGGTTTTTGAATAGCAAATTTAAGAACAGCACAGGGGACTGTACTCTCACCATTCCTTTTCACTCTGTACACTCAAACGTCCAGTACAAGACAGACTCCTGTCATCTGCAGAAATACTCGGATGATTCTGCAGTCGTGGGGTGGATCAGAGATGAACAAGAAGCTGAGTACAGGAAGGTGGTGGACCGCTTTGTGGCATGGTGTGGAAACAATCATCTCATTTTGAATGTGACTAAAACAAAGGAGATGGTTGTAGATTTTAAGAGAAACAGGAATAAGTCAAAAACTATTTCTATCATGGGAGAAGAAGTGGAGGTGGTAGAGGAATATAAATACCTCGGTGTTCACCTGGACAATAAACTGTGAAGCCATCTACAAGAAGGGACAGAGCAGACTGTACTTCTTGAGGAAGCTTAGGTCCTTTGGTGTTTGCAGCAAGATGCTGCATATCTTCTATAAGTCTGTTGTGGAGAGTGTGATCTCTTCTACCATCATCTGCTGGGGAAGCAGCATCAGAGCCAGGGACTTAAAACAGCTCAACAAGCTGATAAAAATGGCTGGCTGTGTTCTGGGGATTCCTCTGGAACCTCTGGAGATCATTGTGGAAAGACGGATTCTTCATAAAATGAAGAACATTATGGAGAACCCTGAGCATCCTCTTCATGAGACTGTCCTACAACAACAGTGTCTTCAGTCAGAGGCTTCTTCAGATCTGCTGTAAGACGGAGCGCTACAGGAGATCTTTCCTGCCCACAGCCATCAGCATCTACAACGGCTCTTTTAGGAAACCTTCATAATATGAGCTATAACAACATTTAATTTCCCTTTGGGATTAATAAAGTATTTTTGAATTGAATTGAAGACAATTAAAGATTGTTCAAGTGTAAATTTATTTAGGATTTTATTATAAATTTATACAAAGGAAATGTTTCATATTTCACAGTTACAATGAAAGGCCTGCTGTGTCCAGTGAAAACTGGAATTGGGGCCCCAAATCAAATTTTGCCAAAGGCCCTGTTAAATATTGAGCCGGTCCTGGTTACAAAAAGGATTGTGGCAAAAATAAGACAACATTACAAGCCAGCAAGCATGAGAAGACAAGATTAATTCCAGAAATACAAATAATAGCAGAAAATAGATGCAGAGTGTGGAAATAAGGTCGTATGTGACTTAAAATACTTTATGTATGACCAGGTGTAGCAAAGTTAGGCAGAGGCTAAATTTAAAGAAGAATTTACAGACTGTTTTGTCTTTTGTCTTTACTTGCACACTTATTCTGAGGACAATCTTTGGTTAATCTTCATGGGTGTGTTGAGTAATGACTGGTAGGTGAGGCTGACTAAGGTGTGCTGACATTCCTGTGGGTGGGGAGTTCAGAGTTCAGACTGAACGCCTGAATCATACGTTTTGTTTTGCTTATTTTAACAGCTGATGCAATACAAAAAAAAAATGCCACCCTGTTTGCCGTGTGCGGTTTTCACCAATTCCTCACACTCCAATCGCAGTTTGAAGGTTTTCCCCGTGGTCTGTTTTCATGGCTTTAACAATATGCATTTATTTTCCGACAGAATTAACTTGTTTTCGTAGTTTCGTAGTCTCTTCCTTTTCATTAAGTGATTGGTGAGGCTGGAGAAAGTAGCCGCAGGAAAAACAACCGCGGTGAAGTTGGTTTTGAGTTGGACATTGGATATTCACGCTCCGCAGATTCAGCGGCGTCCCCGTCCTGATTGAACCGATGCTGGCAGTCTGATTCCGGGCAGCCGGTCTCTGCTTGTTCCCTCCTTTCACACACGGTGGTTCGCTTAGGGACCGTCACTCTCGAGGGACAAAAATTAATAGCTTTTAGGTCACATGACCTAGTGACACAAAACTAATGTTAAATCATTCTACTAGACTGCATAGATGAGGAACACAAATTTTTTAAAATCTGATTTTAATCCATTTTCTAGTTCTTTATAGACGTTTTGTAATCACACTGGATCATTTTTCACCGGTTACTCCGGCTTCATCCCACAGTCCAAAAACATGGCTGTAAGGTAAATTGGTCTCTCTAAATTGCCCTTAGGTGTAAATGAGTGTGTGCATGGTTGTTTGTCCCGTGTGTCTGTGTGTTGCCCTGCGATGGATTGGTGACCTGGCCAGGGTGTACCCTGTCTCTCGCCCTTAGACTGCTGGAGATAGGCACCAGCTCGCCTGTGACCCAGTATAGAATAATTGGTATAGAAGATGAATGAATGAATGAATGAACAATTGATCGTTTTGATTAAACATAGGGTTATTATACATACTGTGATCAGTTGCAAGTTGATTCTCAAAGCTTACAAGCTACAGTCATATGCAAAACATCCATTTTAGCAGATCACACTTGCTTTTTTGAAACTGTCCAGCTTTACTGTATAAGTCTTTAATGCATAAACTCTTTCACCCACATCAGTAGTTGACAGAGGTATGTGTGTGATTGTATTTTTTAAGTTCATATTTCACTTATTTGTCAACGTTTACTTCATTATTTTAAGATTCATATCAACAAATGTTCAGATATGCTGGCAAAGACAGTTTTAGGGACTTTAAATATTTATAAAATATTAAGTTGTTTATGTAGAATATTGCAAACCTGTTTAATGAGGCTGTCCATGTATAGGGAGTGGTTGACACCAATTACCGCCTAAATCACTCCACAGCTGGTGTGATTCAGTTTGGTGACAGAATAGAGCTTCCTCTTCACAGTTTACCAAAGGTAATATATATGTTAATTGTGAAATTGTGCCAATGTAAGAAGTAGAACTCTCATACATCAGCTACAATGAGTTAAACATGACTGGGAATTAACAAATCTGCCATATAAACCAGTAATTCATTAGTGAAGATTTTTAATAATGTGTCTGTCAGAAGTTGTACTTCACTAAAATAAATGTCTTACACACTACGTCCGGAAAGTATTCATAGCGTTGTGCTTTTTCAACATTTAGTTATGTTACAGCGTTCTTCCAAATGATTTCAAATTAATGTCTTTCCTCTAAGTTCTATGCACAATACCCCATTATGACCATGTGAAAGAAGTTTGTTTTTGCAAATTTATTTAAAATAGAAAACTAAGAAATCACATTTACATAAGTATTTACAGTTTTTGCTTAATACTTTGCTCATCCACCTTGGGCAGCAATTATGGCCTCAAGTCTATTTGAATATGATGCCACAAGCTTAGCACACCTATCTTCAGGCAGTTTTGCCCATTCTTCCTTGGACTACATCCCAAGCTCCATCAGGTTGAATGGGAGAAGCCTGTGCAGAGCCATATTTAGATCTCCCCAGATGTTTAACTGGATTCATGTCTGGACTCTGGCTTGACCACTCCAGAACATTCACAGAGTCCTTTGTCGTGATGAGCTGTTGTGGTAGGACCAATGTGCAAAGAAGGCTTCCAGGAACAAGGTGAATGAATGTAAGTTCAGTTTAATAAACCTTACTCAAACTCCAGACAGGCTTGACGGGTTGAATGGTGAATGGTTGACAGCCTGTCCGGATTTTGATTAAGGTTTATTAAACTGAACTCACCGTCATTCACCTTGTTCCTGGAAGCCTTCTTTGCACGTTGTCCTACCACAACAGCTCATTGTGACAGAAGGAACCAGCCTAATGGACCAAGCAGAGAGGTTAGAAAGGGGGTAAAAAAAGATGAGGTGATTGCAAGGTTGTTTTGCACCTCTTCAGTTCTCCCAGCTCACCATGGCATAGATTGGAGGCTGCAAATCGGCAGAAGGACTGGGTGGAAGTATGGGGTAGTTTTTTCCCTCAGAGTCCTCTGGCCCACAAGACCGTCAAAAAAGAGCGTCAGAAAGCTCTGGAGGAAATCTGCTCTTCCATCCTGAAGCTTCCAGCTTCCTTCTCCTCTCGCTTCACCGCTGAGGGTTCTGCTGGCGCTTCAGCTCCTGTCTCTGCTGGAGGTCAGCTAGACGCCTCAGTTTCTGCTCCTGTTCCTGGCTCCACTGAAAGTTGGTGCAACGCTTCAGTTCCTGGCTCCACTGAGGGTTTTGCCAGCACTTCAGCTCCTGCTTCCGCTGAAGGTCGTTCCTGATCCTGACCCTGTTCCTGTTCATGAGGGGTTCAAGGACAAACCGCCTCAGTTACCTGATCTTGTTCCTGTTCATGAGGGGTTCGAGGACGAACTGCCTTCACTTCCTGATCCTGTTCCTGGTCCTGTTCCGGAGGGGTTCGAGGATGAACCGCCTTCACTTCCTGTCCATGAGGGGTTCGAGAACGAACCGCCTCAGTCTCCTGACCCTGTTCCTGTTCATGAGGGGTTCAAAGACAAATCGCCTCAGTTATCTGATCCTGTTCCTGTTCATGAGGAGTTCGAGGATGAACCGCCTTGGTCTGGTGATCCTGTTCCTGTCCGTAAGAGAGGTTTGGGGACGAACTGCCTCCACTTTCTGTTCGGGTTCCTGAGCTCCACCGCCGGCCTTCTTGAGGCCATCCTCCTGAACGGGTTCGCCAAGAGTCCTCTACTCTGCTCCTTCGTGGCCGGCCTCCAGACAAGCTTCTTCGTAAGTTCTCATGGCTTCGTCACTGGCCTCCAAACAGCCTGCTTTTTCATCGCAGACCTCCAAGACTCCATCACAGTCGTCGTAGACCTCCCAGCCGTCCACCTGAATTCTGTGTCTGTCAACCCGGAGGTTGCCTGCCTGAAGAGTCGTAGTGGTTCCAAACTTCTTCCATTTACAAATGATGGAGGCTGCTAGTTGTGGTGACATATCCTTAAAATGTGGAAACCTCTTAGTGGTTTAAATACACATTTTAAGAATGTGTCACCACACTTTTTAGTCTAGATGTCATTCTTTAATTAACACTGGCAGAAGTATTCATACCCCATAGACTGTTCCACATACTACAACCACATATTTTATCATACTATCTCTTTATTAAGCAACATAACTTGCACTGAAAAAAATATCCTTTATCCACTTTAATGCTGTGAAACCACAAATTACCAAACATTTGTATGTGATGACCAATACAAAGTACAACGATAAAAACAGATCGTTTCCTGTCGTTAAACTAAGCAAAACCTGAAAAGTGTGACCTGCATGTGTGTTTAGCTCCCACAAGTCAACACTTATAAAACCATTGGGTTCTTTACAGCTGCAAGTGTTTTGTCAATATGTTTCATCTAGCTTTGAGGGTGTACTTATGGCTCAAACAAATCTTATGTATTGTCCATAAAAAGGCTTGTTCTTTCTAAAACATGAATATGGTTTGATATAAACCATGGATCACCAGTGACCTGAAGGACCTGCTTAGCAGGAAAAAAGAGTCTTCAAAGAGGGAGATAGGTAATTATTGAAGAGTATACAGAAGTAACTTAAATTATAGATAAGGGACAGCAAGGAGGTGTACAAGAAGAAGCTAGGGAGCAAGCTCCAGCAAAACAGTATCAGAGATGTGTGGTCAGGGATAAACAAGATCACAGGCTTCAAGCAGAAGGATGATCAGACAGATGGAGGTTTGGACAGAGTCAATGAACTAAACACATTCTTCAATAGGTTTAGTTCAAAAACAAGCTCAGCATCCTTCTCTCCTGCTCACAACCAAACAGCTTTCCTGTCACACCTCAAATGTTTTATCTTCCACCTCAGCCATGGACCCTTCTGCTTCTACATGTTTGCCTTCAACCAAATCAGAAGATGCTGATGCTCCTTTTGCTTCCTCCTTCGACCTTTGTGTCTCAAGAAGTCAAGTGATGATTCAACTGGAAAGACTGAACCAGAATAAAGCTGCAGGTCCAGATCGTGTCAACCCTAGAGTCCTGAAGGCCTATGCAGAGCAGCTCTGTGGGCTTCTGCAGTACCTCTTCAACCTTAGCCTGGCCCAGAAGAAGGTTCCAATGTTGTGGAAGGCCTCTTGTCTTGTTCCGGTACCAAACAAAATCCCCCATCAACCCTCAATGACTATATTTCTGTTTCTCTGACATCCCACATCATGAAGGTCCTAGAGAGACTCCCGTTAGTCCACCAAGTAAACACAATCAACTATCAGGACCCTTTTAGTTTGCTTATCGCTGTGGAGTTGGAGTTGAAGATGCCATCATAGACCTGCTTCAACAAACCAACTGTCATCTGGGCAAAGCCAGCAGCACTGTGAGGATCATGTTCTTTGATTTTTCCAGTACATGTAATACAATTCAATCTGACTTCCTTTGTCAGAAACTCCAAAATACTCAGGGGCCTCAACAATCTCCTGGTCAAAGACTACCTGACAAAAAGACCACAGTTTGTGAGACTGAAAGGTTGTGAGTCTAACCAGGTAGTCAGCAGCACAGGAGCACCACAGGGGACTGTACTCTCACCATTGCTTTTCACTCTGTACACCTCAGACTTCCAGTACAAGACAGACTCCTGTCTGGGGTCAAACACTAGTTCCATAATGGAAGTATAAATACCTCTGTGTTCACCTGGACAACAGACTGAACTGGAGATGCAACTGTTAAGCCGCCTGCAAGAAGGGACAGAGCAGACTGCAGTAAGATATTGCATATCTTCTATAAATCTGTTGTGGAGAGTGCGATCTCTTCTGCGATCATCTGCTGGGTAGCAGCATTAGAGCCAGGGACTTTAAAAAGCTCAGCAAGCTAGTAAAGAATGCTGGCTCTGTTCTGGGGACTCCTCTGGAACCTCTGGAGACCATTGTGCAATGAAGGATTCTTCATAAAATAAAGAACAGCATAGAGAACCCTGAGCATCCTCTTCATCAGACAGTCATACAACAGTGTATTTAGTCAGAGGCTTCTTCAGATCTGCTGTAAGACAGACCGCTACAGGAGATCCTTTTTTCCCACAGCCATCAGCATCTAGAACGATATTAACAGATCGAGTGTGGCTGTGATAGATGGCTCCATGTGCAGTGCCTCAACACAAACAATGGTGAAAATTTAAATGCAAAGAAAGGCAGCTGGAAATGTCCATCATGCAAGTAAGGAGCAAAGTGTGAAGTGTGTCCAATAATACTAGAAATAAATTATTATAAATTATATGTTGGAACTAAAACTGTATATCTGTTAGATTGCTTTAAGACTGTACCTCATATGTCATATTTAGTAGAATAGTTTAGCATTCATTTTGTGAAAGGCACATTACCTTAAAACTGTTGAGAAAAAAAAAATCATGAAATTTGATTTTTTTAAATTCTTAATAGAAAATGCATCAAAATCAGATAAAAAGAAGTGTGTCTCATCTATTTAGTCTAGTAAAATGATTTGACATAAGTTTTGTGAAACTGGGTCATGTGACCTGAAAGCTATTGAAAAACAAAAATCAGGCATTTTGAGAAAAATGCATATAAAATAGAAAATACATTAAAATCGGATAAAAATGAGTGTGTCTCATCTATTCAATCTAGTAGAATGATTTAACTTTAGTTTTGTACCACTGGGTCATGTGACAAAATCCTGAATTTTGATTTAAAAACATCATGAAAAATATAAAATGCAATCAAATCTGATTTTTAAAAAAATGTGTGTATCATCTTTTCACTTTAATAGAATGATTTTACATAAATGTTCGGTCACTAGGTCATGTGACCTAAAAGTTATTCATTTTTGTCTCTCAAGAGTGTTTGGTGAGGAAATTTATTGACGGTCCCGGAATCAGACTGCCAGCGTCGGTTCAATCAGGACGGGGAGGCGGCTGAATCTACGGAGCGTGAATATCCAATATCCAACTCAAAACTAACTTCACCGCGGTGGAAAGACACCCAACCCCAGAGATAATTAATTCTGTTTACATACTGGAGGAAGGCGGAAGCAGCAACCCTGGCTCTGTTCAAAGTTCAATAATATACTTGTCGACACGCTTCGCCAATTAGCTGCGTCTCGCAGTTTAATCTGCAGGCACGTAAACGGAAAGACGGCTTTTGTATAATAAACAAACAGGCAGCTAGTTGTAGAGGCGTTCATGGGCGTTGTTTTTTTTTTTATGTTTTACCTTTTAGGAACTCAAACCGACAGTTTCCTCAATTTGAGTCTTGAATCGTAAACATGACCAAATCCCGCACATTTTTTGACACTGATAAATGTTTGTTATTTGAGTTTGATTCAACAACAGTTACTTTAATTCAGTCAGTCAGTCATTTTCTACAGCTTAATCCATACTGGGTCACGGGGAGCTGGTGCCTGTCTCAAATTTGTCTATTTGAGAGCTGACCAATTCCATCTTTTTCCCCCTAACAACTCTGAGCAACTTCTTCGTTTTTGTTGGAAGAAAAGCATCCTGTGGCTCACCATATACAGGTCCTTCTCAAAATATTAGCATATTGTGATAAAGTTCATTATTTTCCATAATGTCATGATGAAAATTTAACATTCATATATTTTAGATTCATTGCACACTATCTGAAATATTTCAGGTCTTTTATTGTCTTAATACGGATGATTGTGGCATACAGCTCATGAAAACCCAAAATTCCTATCTCACAAAATTAGCATATTTCATCCGACCAATAAAAGAAAAGTGTTTTTAATACAAAAAACGTCAACCTTCAAATAATCATGTTCAGTTATGCACTCAATACTTGGTCGGGAATCCTTTGGCAGAAATGACTGCTTCAATGCGGCGTGGCATGGAGGCAATCAGCCTGTGGCACTGCTGAGGTCTTATGGAGGCCCAGGATGCTTCGATAGCGGCCTTTAGCTCATCCAGAGTGTTGGGTCTTGAGTCTCTCAACGTTCTCTTCACAATATCCCACAGATTCTCTATGGGGTTCAGGTCAGGAGAGTTGGCAGGCCAATTGAGCACAGTGAAACCATGGTCAGTAAACCATTTACCAGTGGTTTTGGCACTGTGAGCAGGTGCCAGGTCGTGCTGAAAAATGAAATCTTCATCTCCATAAAGCTTTTCAGCAGATGGAAGCATGAAGTGCTCCAAAATCTCCTGATAGCTAGCTGCATTGACCCTGCCCTTGATAAAACACAGTGGACCAACACCAGCAGCTGACACGGCACCCCAGACCATCACTGACTGTGGGTACTTGACACTGGACTTCTGGCATTTTGGCATTTCCTTCTCCCCAGTCTTCCTCCAGACTCTGGCACCTTGATTTCCGAATGACATGCAGAATTTGCTTTCATCCGAAAAAAGTACTTTGGACCACTGAGCAACAGTCCAGTGCTGCTTCTCTGTAGCCCAGGTCAGGCGCTTCTGCCGCTGTTTCTGGTTCAAAAGTGGCTTGACCTGGGGAATGCGGCACCTGTAGCCCATTTCCTGCACACGCCTGTGCACGGTGGCTCTGAATGTTTCTACTCCAGACTCAGTCCACTGCTTCCGCAGGTCCCCCAAGGTCTGGAATCGGCCCTTCTCCACAATCTTCCTCAGGGTCCGGTCACCTCTTCTCGTTGTGCAGTGTTTTCTGCCACTCTCTTTTGAGTGATGAACCAGGCTGGGAGTTTTAAAGGCCTCAGGAATCTTTTGCTGGTGTTTAGAGTTAACTCGTTGATTCAGATGATTAGGTTCATAGCTCGTTTAGAGACCCTTTTAATGATATGCTAATTTTGTGAGATAGGAATTTTGGGTTTTCATGAGCTGTATGCCAAAATCATCCGTATTAAGACAATAAAAGACCTGAAATATTTCAGTTAGTGTGCAATGAATCTAAAATATATGAATGTTAAATTTTCATCATTACATTATGGAAAATAATGAACTTTATCACAATATGCTAATATTTTGAGAAGGACCTGTAGAGGTTGGTTTTGGTCTCATCTACCTAGAGAATCTTCTTCCACATGTTTGCTGTGTCCGCTGCATTCCTTGTGCCAAACTGCAGAGGAAAGCTCCCATGGCTTTGTTTCAATGACCTTCTCTTGCCTCTCTTTGTCAACCAGAACTAAAATGTACACTTAAACTGCACACAGGTGAGACCTATAAACATGACTTCTCTCAGGAGTGGGCTGTATTTTATTTTATTTAGTGGACTCAGAGTAAAGGGGGTAAATAAAAATGCAAAGCCACACATTTCAGATTTGCATTTGCAAAGTATTTTTTCAATCTTGGTATTAGTCCCCTTAACAATAATTCTCTACTTTGTGTTGATTTATCACATAGAATTTAAGTAAAATGCATTGAAGTTTGTGTTTTAACATGGCAAAATGTAAAAGTTATAAGTTGTTATAAATGTGTTTACATAGAGGGCACCTGGGGATCACTACACCACTAATGTTACTAATGAATAGTAACCCCCAAAGACTCTTGCTCTTTTATTTTCTCTCACAAAGTGGGCATATTTGTTAAATTGCTACGAGTAAATCAAGACATAACAGGCCAGAAAATATTAGTAAAACGGTAAATAAGAAATTGTGATTGTTCCCTCATCGTTAAAAAACAAAGTTCGTGTTGATTCGACTGCAGAGGGCAGAAGCGAGCTCTGATTGAAGCAACTAGACGTGTTCATTGTAACTTTTTCATACTCTTTTTGTGCACAGTCACACAATTACATGCACACAAGGAGCAAACAGCAGGTAAGACAAACCTCTATATTTGCTACTCACATGGCTTTAGGTGCAGTGGACATATTTGGTCCTTGGTGTCTTATTTTTATTTAGTTTACTTTTCTTATTAATATTGTCAGTATCAAGTAGTATTACTGTTATTTTGTGTTTTTTTGTCGTTTCCCGTCTGTCTCACCATTGTCATGATCTGTCCATTCGGATGCCTGAACCAGATATGGCCTGGAATGGAGTTAATTTAATAAAGTCAACTATGCAACACGATGAATGTCTCATTTTCTCTAGTTATTTTAGCAAATCTGCCTCTGACACAAAAAAAGCAACGAGACGAGCCATACAGCTGGCCTAAGATCCCAGGACAAAAGAAAACAAAGGAATGGACAAATTTGTCTGTATGTCTTGCTGTACCAAAACTCATATCTACAGTGTTCAGAGCAAAATGATCTGAAAGAAATAATCTGAACATAGAGAGCAAGACTGCAACTATTAAGTGCAGATTTAACTTGTGGGAGAGGAAGTGGAAAATGAAGACCACCAGATGAGCAGTGAAAGCTTAATTTATTCACAATAATACAAACATGGATTTCTTTAAACCCCAAACAGGCACAAACCAACAATTCTCAAGAGAAAATGGGTATGAAACGAAACAGGGAAACTATATTTTGAACTGTTTGCCATGATTACACCCACAATGGGTTAAAATGTGTTTCTTACTTGGCTTTCATATAAATTTTCATTTTTAATGTTAGATATCTGTAATTGAAATATAATCCCAACAAAACTGGTTTGATTGAATCGGTAAAGCACGGAAGTTGGTAAATACAGAAACATAAAAATTGGGATTCATTCCTGTGCTGCACCAATCCCATTTTATTTCTCAATGCTTTTCGTTTCATTGTCAAAAATATTGGAGTTTTCCATAAGTTAGGAATTCCAGCTGGGTGCAGAAAACAGTATGAAAGTCTTTTCAGCCTTCAGCCCTAAAACCAGCAAGCGTTTGTTTAGCAAAGAGAGACATTTTTCTATGCTGGTGGCAAAGCTGGAACAAAAAGCAAAGCATGGACATATCAGTCAGGGTAGAAAAACAGTATATTTTGTTTACTAATTAAAATGTAATATTGGAGACAGTACAGCCAACAGGGATCATTTCTGAGGGATAAAATGGGATAATTGTCTGATGTCACAAGTTAAAGAGTCCCAATAAAAATGAATACAAATGCAGTGTAAAGACTGCATGTTGATGGTTCAAGTACCAAAAGATGGCTGGAAATAAACATATGGGTTAAAATTGAAAAGGGAGGTAGGAAACTGAAAGATAATAGACACCTCAAGGGTAAAACTGAACTTTACCCCTTTATAAAAAGAAAGTGTTTCAAGTATAAGATGTCGCTTCTGCAGCAAAATGACACGGTAGGAAGAAATACTCTGTGATAACTGCTCCTTACTAATAATCTGCTCAAGTGAGGTTTACCATCTGTTGACAGGTATACAATATTCAAGCCATTGAGTCACTGGAAGGCACTATCCTATACGAATAATGACGTGTCTGGAAATTTCTCATAATAATCACAAAAAGGATTATTTCTCTGACACAAAAAGGCCTTTTTAACGGGAAGATGTCAAATGAATGTGTGGCCTCTTATTGGCGACACACAAAGAAAGGATGTACTAAGGACTTTTCTACAAAGAGCACCTATTTTATGACACATTACTGAAACCATGGAAGTAAACAAGGGTATGGAGGATAGATTTTAACTAGGCCATCTCTGCAATCACTGCATGGGTCGCTATTATAAAGTTTTCTGGTGACAGAGTGAGTTGGGAGAAATGGGACTGCCGACGACCGTAGGCTTCTGAGTAACAATGCTGGTCAGAAGTGGAGCAGAAACCATGTATACGTGCCTAGACCCGAGTTTTTGACACAAGCAGTCACCCCACCATAGAGAATTGGTTAGACTGGGTTCACCACAGAACCTTTTTCATCCTTCCATAGGGTGGTGGTATGTTAAGTCTCCAAGACACTGCACACAGACAAAATTTCTCATGACTTCTTTCTACTCACTGGATCAATTACTATATAAATCCTCACTTTATGAACTCACATTTGCCCTGGAGACTTTGCTGTCACTACTTTTGCCTTTGGTGAAGATTGTGCTATGCATTTTCAAATATTTCTCTCATCTGGACATGAAAATGAATGGAACCATCATGGGATACAAGCCTGAACATGGTTGAAAAGTAAAAGTTGTAAAGGTGATGATAAACGGATTTTAACGAATGGAGTAAGGCTTTTGCTTGAAATTATTTACTCTGATTTAATGTAATGTGCATTCATGTTTCTTTAAAAAGTGCTTTTTTTTTTATCCATTCAACGTTTTTTTTTTTTGGTTTTTAGTGCCTTATTTGAAATGCATTTAAAAATACAGACAACCGAAAAGAAGAATATTAAATCTTCTACATCTACAGTACATTTTTCCTGACATGATATAGCACTCCGCCCTCTGTCAGGCTACTGAAGCCTCGTCGCTGCTCAGAGACGATCTTAAAGCTTATAGTAGGTTTCCACAGGTGCAGGTACAGGGCTGCAGGGCTGTTGTCTCAGTGAAAAACAAAGGACACTATCCCAAATTACTACAAGTTTCTGCACAGCAGCTCTACGATAAAATGTTTAACAGCTACAATATATCAAGGCACACCGGAACAGTTCAATTCTGTTCAAAGTGAAAACAAATGTACAATATAAAGACATGTTTTAATGCACACTGCTGATTGTGCAAACTGATGGGCGGAAAGGGTTTACTTGACTGTCATCAGTTATTTTTTGTCCTGATAGGGTTACCTCCAACAGGCAAACTGAGCCTGAAAACTAAAAGCCAAAGTATTTGTTCCTTCACATATTCAGGCTGTTAGAAAGCGCCTCCAGCTGCTCCTCTCCCAGCCTCTGCTTCTCCTCCAGGTCCTTCTGACGGATGAGGAGCGAGGCCTTGGTCTGGACGAAGCGCCGGTAGTCCTGCAGCTGCTCGGCGGACAGCTGGCGCGACAGGAAGGTGGAGACGAGGTTCTCTCGGCGGTCCAGGTTGTCCTTCAGATCTTTGGCATCCTCCCTCTGTTTGCACAGCAGACGGTGGCGACTGTCCAGAGACTCCTGCACAGAACGAAGTAGGCTTGTTATAGTTAAAGGTCACACATTGCATGCAAATGTAATATTCCAGCTGTTAAATAGAGTCTCATTGCAGTAGTCACCCACACCTGTCACGATTATGTGTGTCCAAGACACTAAAGGTGACAGAGATTTCTAGAAAACTTGTCAAACATATTTGTTTCTTTTATGCCTTTAATATCTGTATTTTAACATCTTTTTCTTTAATGCGATGCTTTTATGCGTAGGCTTTATTTTCTTTCTGTCTTTCATTTGATGTCCCATAAAGCACTGGTTGGATTGCCTTGTGTATGAATGGTGCTGTACAAATTAACCAGCCTCGTCTTTACTTAATAGAAACACACATGGGAAAATTAAGAAAATAAAAAAGGGGATTTACCGCAACTAATATCTTAATTTGCATAACTGTCAAACGTATGACATGAATTTGTATTTAAAGGAAAACTGGGAAGATTTATTAAAGGCCTGGAAGACAACGTGCTAGTTTCTGTTCACAGATGTTTCTATCCAGTCTGACTGAGTTTGAGCTATTTTGCCATGAAAAATGGGAAAAGATTTCAGTACCTAGATGTGCAAAGGTGGTAGAGACATGCCTCTAAAGACTTGCAGCTGTATATGCAGCACAAGATGATTTTACAAAGTATTAACTCGAGGCTTGAATTCAAATGCATGCAAACTTTTTATGTTCTTTTATTTACAAAAAACATTGAAAGGTGTGTAGAAATTTTAGGTCTACTTAACAATTTTGCACCACTTGGTGTTTGCATATATAAAACTCAAATAAAATAAAGTAGGCTGACTTTTTTAGTTATAACAGGAAAAAAAAAAAAA
Source organism: Girardinichthys multiradiatus (assembly GCF_021462225.1). Lineage (NCBI taxonomy): Eukaryota > Metazoa > Chordata > Actinopteri > Cyprinodontiformes > Goodeidae > Girardinichthys > Girardinichthys multiradiatus. The sequence goes on from NC_061804.1 coordinate 16,187,904, forward strand.
AGCAAAATCATCAAAAAGGTGTCAATTATATTGTTAGACCCCCGTGGAATGATTTCACTTTCAAAATAATTTTCCTGTTTGAACTGAATGATGAAAGAAAGGTGTGAAAGTTGCAGCATCACATGCCAGTGGCTGCAGTGTGTCCTTGTATCAACAGAGGGCAGGTCAGAAACAAATGTCATCGAAACTGGGCAGGAGTTTCGGTGAGTCAGTGTAAATAGCACTGTTGCTGATAACAGCAAGAACACAAATGAGGCTCTAACAAGCCCTCTGTGTGCAGCACGCTCTGCAGTCGCATTCAGCTGATGGACACGTGAACAATGAGCTCTTTCAGGGATAAATCTAGAAATCAAATTAATCCATGCAAACATGAGCTGAAGCTGAAATTAACAGGGAGGGGCATGACATCCGGAGGGGTAATAAGGCACAGCATGTGTCATATTTCTTAGTAGGGCTGACGATTTCATTAAAAAATGTCCTTGTTCTTGGTTTTAAAGACCATCCTAAAGATTTATATAAAGTGCAATAGTGCACATACAATATCTGGTAATCAACCCTTCAATAGCTATTAAAGTGTTTGATCTGAGGAAAGATAAGCTCCACAATTAAATTAATTAAATACAGATAAACTCAGAAACATTTTTTACATTCCACACGGTTAGAAAGCCTAAATTCATCAGAGCTGCCCTTCAACTTTTCCGTACTGGTCTGTTTGCTGTAGCAAAACTAAACACAACCAGCGTAAAGCTGAAGGTACCAGAGCCGCTTATGCTTATCGTTTATCCAGAAGCTCTAAATGAGCTGCTGTAAATGAAGAAATGTGTACGGTTACTTAAAAAAAAACACAAAAAAAACATGTCCTCAGGAGCACTTGCTGACACTCTGCTTTTACTCACACGCATCAGTGTGTATGTGTAAACAGCATCAGGAGGGAAAGGCAGAAGCGGAAAAGGAACATTATATGCAGAGCTGATGGTAGGGCTTTAGGGACATTAGCAAATTATTGTCAAATCATAAACTCATTAATAATCTTTGAACTCTACTGTGTATGAATCATTTTATGCAGGCAGCAAAAATTAAACTTATAGCAAAATCTGATACACTACAATAAAAAATAGTCAAAAAAAAAAAAAAAAGGGATAATGTGTAAAGTAACTACAGGCCAGTATAGTACTCCAGCGATGGAACGAGAAACAACAGACTGGCTTCCTACCTTCTCTTCAGCATCGGTGTGTTGGTCCACGACACTCAGGGCGTTCTGGACCCTGGCCAGGCGGGCAGAAAGGCACAGCAGCAGGTTGACCACCCTCTCCAGGTCCCCAATGAACAAGTTGTACCTCTCCAGCTCCATGGGCAGACAGTGTTCATGCACCAGCAGCTTCATCGCCTCGCCGAGGGCTGCGTTCTCCTCCACCTCTGTCTGCAGGGCGCCACGTGACTCCTCCAGAGAACGCAGATGCTCGTTGATATAACAGACTAATAAACGCTGCAAACACAATAGAGAAACATATTATTATTATTATTATTATATTACACGTGCTGTTACAGTGCCTTGAGGAAGTATTCACACCCCTTGAATCTTTCCACATTTTGTCAGGGTTACAACCACAAAGTTTTATGTGTTTTATTGGGATTTTATGTGATAGACCAACACAAAACAGTGCATAATTGTGAAGTGGAAGGAAAAAGCTACATGATTTTTAAAGTACCTCATTTACTCTGATGCCATTAGATAAAATCCACTGAATCAGTCATAGGATACTATGCCTTACCCTGTCTGTAAATCTGGCCCATATGGAAAGTGCCAATAATTACGACAGTGTTGAAAGAAGGTCATAAGAAGTTTAGTTTGCAGTTTACCTTGAGCCAGGAATGGGACACAAGATCTAAACAAAGGTGCTACTGCCAGATCAGACCAAAACTGAGCTATTTGGTCTACATAAAAAATGCTATGTGTGGTTTAAGATTTACACAGCCCACATCACTCTGAACACACCATAACAAAGGTGAAACACGGTGGTGGCAGCATCATACAACCTCATCTCATCTAGTCTGACTGAGCTTGAGTTATTTTGCAAAAAAGAATGGGCACAAATTGCAGACTCTTGATGTCCAAACCAGGCAGAGAGAAATCCTACAAGACTTGCAGCTGTCCTTGCAAAAGATGCTTCTTCTAAGGTCCTTGTGAAAAAGTTTGAAATTCATGTATCATTTCCCTTCCACTTCACAATGAATACTTTAGGTTGACCTATTACATAAAATAACAACGAAGCAGAATAAAGTTTGTGTTGGTAACAGGATAAAACGTGGAAATGTTCAACATGCATCAATACCATTGTAATGCACTGGAAATGATTAAGGATGAAGATATAAAATTATAGGAGAGAGTCTGCAGGGCAGCCAGAAAGAAAGAAAGGCGAGAGTTAGTTGCAAAGCCAAATATTACACAAGCTGGAGACACTGATAAGAGGCAGACAGGACATCATATGATAATCAAGGGACACAGCCATCTGTAGTGAAATGGGTGCACTTAAGGCCAGATGTTATCCATATAAAATCCCCAGTTTCTGCAAAACAAAAATTGGAACCCACTGCAAGCTGTAGTTGGGCAGCTGAAATCAGCACTGTTGACCTGTTTACACCAAAGATGACTGTTTTAATTTTATTTATAATGTGAAGACAAAAAGGAATAAAACCATTACATTTTAAACTTGTAGATCCATCAGAACGCAAGAACGTTTACCTTGATACAACCCAGAAAATACTTTTATGCATGTCAAGAGTTCATTCTTTATAACGAGCTCCTTATGTGGACTCCTTTTTAAAAGAAAATATCATGAGCTATTCTGAGTAAACTAATAATTACCTTCTTCTCAGTGATATCAGCTTGGCTTTGCTCGTCTGTACACTCAGATTTTTGGCTGTCGGAATCAGGCGGACACGGAGATGGTTCTGCTCCTTTACACGCGTCGCTGCTGAAGACAGAAATATGTTTATGTCAACACAACTTTTACATCCACGCAGGCTCTCCTGTTATTGCAGTTCAGGCATGATGGGGATTAAATGGCATTTTTGCCGAGTCAGACTGGTAGAACTACAGGAGGGTGAGGAAGGCCAAGAGGCAGGTTTAGGCATTACAAAAATCTAAAGTAGAAGATCACTGTCTCCATGTATCCAATTACCCAGGCAGACATCCCGGTGCATGTTCAGCAAATAACCAGGTGTGTCTGCTCATGTGGCGTAACAAAATGTAAGGCAACACTGGTGGAGCTCAGTTGTGGAGCCAGTGTAAAGTTTCATGGAAACATTCATCTACCAGTCATTGTTAACTCCATTATCCTTTCAATAGTCTGAAATAGTAATTGTCAGCTAGAAGGATTACAGGTCAAAGAGTGTAAAATAAATCCACTTTTGGACCAGGTTTTCCCACTAAATTTACCTTTCTACAGTTCCTTTCTGCTCCTGTTTCTTCTTGTAGTGCTCCTCCATCAGCAGTGTGTCTTCCGACAGAAGCTGCTCCATCAGCATCAGCGCGGTCTTACGATTGGCCAGCGGACAGAGCACCCTGACCAGTGAGTGGTCAGCTTTGACCACTGCCTTTACAAGCTCCTCCCACTTGGGTTTCTTGGCAGACCTCTCTGAGCTGTCAGTCTCTCCCTCTGGCGTCCCCCTCTCCTCTGTCTCCTCCTTTTCTCCCACTGTCTCAGCCTCCAGGTTCAAATCTTTCTGCTCATCCTTCTGCTGACTGACGTCTGCTTCGGAGACAGATGTAGAGGAACACACAGAGGAGTCGTTTGTCTGCTTCGTGGCGATGGAGCTGCCAGGCTCGTCTGAAATGTTGTTTGTCAGCTGGCAATTCAGCAGGTCCTCTTTGAGCTCCTTCTCTGGTGGGAGAATCCACAGCGACGGATCAGTGGTGACGCCGCAGCTCAGAGACACTTCGTAGTTTGTTTCGCTGCTTGATTCGTCCACCTTTTGCTCCCTCTCTAACCCATGGGAAGTCCCACCTCTACTAGAAACAAAATAATAATTAGGAAATTGCAGAGGCAGAAGAATAACTCTTAAAGAGACTTTATTTTGTGAAGTATGATACATAAACTCGTGATTATCTTGAAAACAGAATAGTTTGGAAACATCAGTTGTCATCCAGAAAGCAGAATGACAAAGTCTCCTCTTACCTGGAGATGGGTGTGCTTTCACAAGGAAGCTTTGTCTGGGTGGGTGTGGAAGAGCCGGATTTGAGCTCCCATTCACTGATCTTTTGACCTCTGGGGGAAGGTGGGTTAGAAAACGTCTCACTAAGTTCTCCACTGGAGACCGAAGGGATGGATCTACCAGAGCTTCTTTCACCTGTTGCATCCTCCCCTTGCTCAGTATCTTGCTTCTCTGGAGGATTTTTCTGGGTTTGGTGTTGGCTCTGTACCTGAGAGTTATTCGGACCAACAAACTCTGCTTCTTTCCTTGTTTCCGGTCGTCGAGCATCTCTGTCTTCAGCATCGTTTGAAGCACTCCTCTCATTTCTGCTAACGCCTGCAGGCTCAGCTGAATCCTTCCGCAGCCGATCTAGGTGTTCGGAGCTTTTACTCAGGCCTGATACTTTAGTCAACTTCGATGCTCCAAGCTCCTCCATGGACTTCCCCCTCTGTCCCACCTTCCGAGGACGCTGCTGGCCCTCAGGGGCTCGCTTCTCTGACGGTTCTTCTGCTTCATTCTTCTGGCAGCTGAAATCCAAAATTAAATTCAGAACAAAACAGAAGGAATAAAATCTAAAGAGGCTCCAGAAAAGTGGAAATTTAAATATGTTTGATTAAAAGAAATACAATGTCTTACAAAACTATGTGTACTTTAACATATTTTGCCCCAGAACAACCACAAACTTCAATGTATTTTGTTGGGAATTAATAAAAAAAAACAACAACACTGAGCAGTACATATTTTTAAGTTGGATTGAAAATGATACATAGTTTTTTTTTTTTTTTTTGCAGCACTAGAGACCTTTATTTTTGCATATTGTTTTTTTGACAGTAGGTTGACAGGAAACAGGGCAAAGAGAGGGGGAGACATTCGGTAAAGGTCACCGGGTCCGGGACTATAGCCTCTGCAAATGGTCACGCGCTTAACCCCTACACCACCAGCGCCGCGCCCAACGAATGTAGTTTTGAAGGTCAGTCAGACTGGATGGAGGAGAACCACCAGCCCGATCTCATATCTTTTGCAGCCTTTAAAGGCTTCCAGGATCACTCTGTAGCAACACCTATCATCACACCAACTCTGACCAGTTTCTGTGTCTCTACAGAAGAAAAGCATCCCCACAGCATGATGCTGCCACCACCATAATTGTGTGTTCAGGGTGTTGGGAAGTCTTATTTTGCAGCTGCATCTAGCCTTCTGCATGCAGACCAAAAAATGCAACTTTTCTTTTATATGACCAGAGCACCTTGTGTGTCATGTTTGTTTTGTCCCCAACATAGCTTGATTTTACACACAGTGACTAAAAAATGTATTTTATCTCTTGTGGAATTCTTCTGTTTCAGATTTTTTTGTGAGACTTAAATGTTTCACATCATTTTAAAGTGCCCATGACATCGAATTTTCATGATAAATCCAATTACATTTATGGAAAGGAAACATTTATAAAATGTGTTCAAAAGTAAGAACGCGCAACTGAAATAAATAGTTTTTGATATATATGGTTAGAAATATCACTAAAAAGGCATCTCCAGACTACTCCTTTGCAACTTTGTTGCGCTCTTTTATGACATCAAAGGGGAACCCCTGCACAAATACTGACAGCTGCTACAATGGCAGCAACACAGACAGCAGTGAAGAATCTGATATTTCTTTAGATATATTTTAGTCAGTAGCACAGAAAGAGTCAGGAGAAGAAAGTCAGCTGTCATCAGACGGTAGAGAACAACTGCTGCCACGTGCTGATGGCCATCTAATTCGACCAGTCTATTTTGTCGGATAGTGCTGCTGTCATAGTATTGCTGCCACCACCAGCAATGCACCGTTTCACCATATTAACGCTTTTTTTAACGCTACTTGGTTTCTCCCTGAACAGTTTATCATTGATGCTCACACAATGAATGACGGGAGATTTTCCCTTTGACATCATTTCAGGACGACTTTGGACTTGCAAAATTTAACATTGAAATATGCTTATTTTGTGTCACAATTGTCTTTTATCATGTCTTTAATCCTATTATCATGTGAATTACTGCCCCTTTCCTTCAATATTAGGATGTTTTCTTTCAGTTTTTGCATTTATGGGAAAAGCGTGTCACAGGCACTTTAATATCATACAAAAACAACCTGAACAATAACAAAATGCATTTTTTTCAACACAATGTTATCTTGTACACTCTTCATCCTTCTTTCTTTCCTTCATTCTATTCTCCTTCTCTTCCCTTTTCCTTTTTGCCCCCCCTTTCTGTCTTTCGTGCTTCTTTTTGTTTCTTTTTCATTTCTGTCTCTGTGTCCGTAACAACTGAAATAATCCAAAAGCAGTTTCAAAGAACAAAAAATGCAGTTTTGTAATTACTCAGCACAGTAAACAGATTTCTGCTTGCTACTCTTTCATAATTGCCAGATTTGTGGAATCTGTGGTTGCTCAGCTCTTAAAAGTCATCATCTGCCTCTTGGCAGCTTCTCTGATAAATACCCTTAATGATTGGGCTCCAAGTTTACGTGGCTGGCCATGTCTTAGTAGGTTTGTAGTTGAGCCACACTCTTTCCATACCTGGCTAATTGACTGAACAGTGCTCTGTGAAATGTTTAAATCTTAAGATGCATTTCACAACCCAACATTGGTTTAAACTTTTCTATAACTTTATTCTTGTCTATTTGTGCGTTCTTTGGTTTTATGATCCATTCATCTATTGTCACCACCAGTTTATCCATGCAAGGTTTTGGGGGGCTGGTCTCCAGTGGTCAATAGGTGAGTGGCAGGGTGCATCCTGCCCAGGTCACCTGTCCATTACAGGGCACCACAGACAAATGACTAACAACCATGTACACTTAAACTGATACCAAGGGGTAATTTTAGAGTAACCAATTAACCCAACAGTCATGTTTTTAGACTTCAGTAGGAAGCCAGAGTACCTGGAAAGAACCCACGCATGTACTAGGAGAACATGCCAATCCATGCTGAAGAGCCTAGGCCAGGATTCGAACCCAATGTTGTGTGACTCTGGGTTGGTCTGTCACAAAAAATCCCAGTAAAATAAATTGAAGTTTAGGGTTGTATGTGCCAAATGTGAAAAAAGTTAAGTGCACTGTCTCCCAGCTCTTGCTGCTCCTGCTTTCTGGCTCTTGTGTAAATCTTTACAAAAGAATGTTGGTTACTGAAGCAGGTGGGTGTTAACTTTTTAGGTGCCAAAATGAATTAAGGTGAGATTTATGCTTGGTGCACACATCATTGACATAAAAACCAATTATAATGTCTGTATTTGTCTACAGCACTGGAACATACCTCTGGGTTTCCATAGTGTTAACTGGTAGTGGATCCTCTTCTTTGCCATGTGCCTGTAGACCCAATAGAAAACACACCAGGCACATGTGAAGTTTCATAGTTCTTTTACTTTTTAATCTTCTTGAAAACTAGTTTTCTTTACATTTAAAAAAAGTGAAAAGAGACGTTCAGTTTAAAAGTAGAAATAAACTGTAAACATTCCCAATTAAACAAATGACTGAGTGTATTAGTGATGTACCTGAAATGTATGTGGTGTGGATTTGGATCTGTTCCTTAGGAAACTGGCTGGCTTTTGCTGGTCCAACAGACTCTCTGCAGATGCAGATTTTCCCTGAGATGGACCTTGACTCTTCCTCAGTTTGGAGGGGTTTTGGTGACCAGGATAGTGGCCTGAGCAGGACTGTGCAGAGAAGAACTGGGCATACCTGTTTTGTGAAATTTAAACATAATCTTAAATAAATCTGGAGAGTATCAAGGTAGAAACAGTGAGGCTTTCTGAATGTGTGAGTTTCTTTGGTACCTGATGGAGCTACTCGAAGAATCAAGAATGCGGCCAGCAGAGTGGGGCCTATGGTGTTTCTTGTTTGTATGTTTCTCATGATTTCCTGACTGGGGGCGAGGACCCCAGTCAAACGGTTTCTCACCAAGAGAATGTCTCTGTCTGGATGGAGTTGGCAAATGAGGTGTTGGGAGCTGCAGCTCAGCCACTTTCTGGCCTGTTTTGCGTCCCATGTATTCCATGAGGGCCTGATACTGTAGATGCTTTAGGTTCGCCTTTGACACGCTTGAGACAGACAGAGCTCGACCTCTTGACTCAAACATCTTCCTCCGCGCTGCAACTAGTCCCTGCTCGGTTTGCTGCATCTCCTCCTCTCCTTCACACTCAGCAGCAAACAATCCCTCACTTTCATTCCCAAAGGAGCGGCAAGCCGAGTGGTTGGATGTGCCACCTAGGAGGTTGAGTTTCTCTGGCTCGGAGAAGCACATCTTCTTCTGCTCCAGGGTCAGTCTCTTTCTGCTTCCAATGCGTCCCACCTGAGGCTGGGCCACATTCACTAACCTCAAGTTTTCCCTCTTAGCTTTATCGATTTCCTTTAGATTTTCCCAGATCTCTTCCGTGCTGCCCTTCTCCGTGTCCTCGGATGTCAAAGAAGGAGTGAGTGTATCTGTAGATATCTCAGAGTCTTGTGATGAGGAAAATGAGTGAATCACTGCAGGCCTACACTCAGAGGTTTGGGTCAAACAGTGTGGCCAAGGCAGCTGCAGGTCCCTCCTCTTAAATGACGTCTCTCTCAAGACTTTGCATTGGGCATCCTTAAGTTTTTCTTTGTAGTACTTTTTAAAAGAATCATCTAGAGTGCCGCAGGAAACGGACAGAACCTCTCCAATGTGGTTCTGGCTAGTGTCACCTTGTGCAGGTCTCTCATTATCATTTACCGCTACATCTCCCTGGACGGATTTATTAGGGATTGCTTCTCTCTTTCCACTGAATCCAGGATCTACCTTGGGTAGGAACACCGTTCTACTGGCTCCGGTAAGGTGATACAGCAGCGGAGTGGTCTCTTTGTTTATCCTCTCACTAGCAACATCTTCCAAAGGTTGCCAATTCCCTCTGTTTGCATGATCTTCTCTCTTGATGTAGTTTGGCGACTCGTTGCTCATCAGCAAAGTGACCTCGTTTTGATGAGCGGCTGAATGTAGAGGGCTCTGTCTGTCAGGTCCGCAGTAGAATATTGGGTTGCTTGCAGTGTGGCGGCCAATCTCACAACTATCTTCCAAGGCATTTAGAACGTGGGGCGGTCTGTGATTTACCTGGTCCAGGCTCTTGGACATCAGGTCCATTCCCTGATCCACAGAAATAAAAACCTCCTCGTCTTCTGGAATCGTATTGCTGGAAGGGTGAGAACTCTCCTGGAGAGGTCTGAAAAAATTATCCATAGTACTATAGGATCGCTTATTATCTCGTTGACGGTGGGTCTCCAACACAGCAGAGACCTCCCTTGCAGCTTCTGTACCGGTTACGGTTGCAGAGTGTGTTCTCATTCCAGATTCAGATGGCTTATACACTCCTGTAACAAAGTAGAACTGGCCCTTATGTTGAATACTGCTGCTGAGAAAACTCTGACTGCTGTTCCAGGGGCTGGGGGCTCGCTGTGGTTCTGACCCACACCATTCCTGAGCTGAGTGTGCCCTTTTGCGCTCACTTTGAAAATGACTACTGGATCTGTTCTGATGGTCCCCATTACAGCCACTGCTGGTAGAGGGCGGTTTGTGAGTCAGGTGTTCAGGCTGGTTTCTGAGTTGAGGTGGTGATCGGCTTAGGGCGTTTGCTGACCTGTGCGACTCAGAGTCGGCATCGTTGTCCACGATAAAAGGCTTTTCTGGGATCTTTCTTGTCTGATTGTGAAGCTGGAGGTGCAACCGGTAGCTCGGTGGATGCTGGGCCTGCTGCATCTCGTGAGAGCCTCTCCATACTGAGTACATTGGTTCAGAATTCAAGGTTGAGCTTCCTTTATCTAGGATCACTGTCTCAGACCTTGGGGCATTAAGACTCTGAGAATCTGGTGGGCCATGGGGTCTGAGCTGCTGTTGAGGTTGTTGTGGCAGGGGTTTAAATTCAGTACCATGGAGATGAACCCTGCTGTTCTCCAAGTTTTTTGTGGCTATAAAACTATCAAGGCGTGCAGGGACTGGGGGAGCATAGGCAGGAGCATGAGCATTTTGGGGCGGAGTCTTGGAATTGACCTCTTTTTTAGAGTGTACATTGTTGTTGGTGTGCAAATTCTCATTGCTATTGTGGCTATGGTAGTTCACATCAGTGTTATTACGATACTGGTGTGAGATGGCTTCAACTGAGCGGTAGAGCTGATCCATGGTCTTTGAGTCAGATTGCAGAAACTGGGTCGGGTGGTAAACAGACTTTATATATTTAAGGTCAGCATAGTGGCTAAAGGAGCTTGACTGTAGGTCATCAGGGAGGAAAGGAGATGGGTTGTCTGGGGCAGTGGACCCACCGGAGAAGGAGCTGTACGCAGAGTCTCCTTTGCCGTGTTGGTGGTGGGCTAAATGTTCGACAATGCTAGTGTTAGACTTGGCTGGCGAAAGCCGGCTTACAGACAAGCTAAGAGGATGCAGGTCCACGTTGCTCATTCTCTCAAAGTGCAAGCTGTAAGAATCCATGAAGGACTGGGGCAACTGGCAGGAAGGGAAGGACAGGGCTTGTAAATCATACGTATGTGAATGTGCACTGATTGATGTGTCCGCCTTGTGGGGGGAAAACTGGGGTGAACTACCTCCAGCGTACGTGCTCCCAGTTGTCTCTTATGCTTGTCTGAATTTAGGTCATGTTCCTGACTTTGTTAAGTTAAAGCCTCTTGAAACAGTCTGCTCCTGGTGGAGAGAACATAAACACAACACAGACAGGTTATTGGTCTAACATCTCAACTCAGGACTCAGACATATACAGGGGTTGGACAATGAAACTGAAACACCTGTCATTTTAGTGTGGGAGGTTTCATGGCTAAATTGGACCAGCCTGGTAGCCAGTCTTCATTGATTGCACATTGCACCAATAAGAGCAGAGTGTGAAGGTTCAATTAGCAGGGTAAGAGCACAGTTTTGCTCAGAATATTGAAATGTACACAACATTATGGGTGACATACCAGAGTTAAAAAGAGGACAAATTGTTGGTGCACGTCTTACTGACGCATCTGTGACCAAGACAGCAAGTCTTTGTGATGTATTAAGAGCCACGGTATCCAGGGTAATGTCAGCATTCCACCAAGAAAGACGAACCACATCCAACAGGATTAACTGTGGATGCAAGAGGAAGCTGTCTGAAAGGGATGTTCGGGTGCTAACCCGGATTGTATCCAAAAAACATAAAACCACGGCTGCCCAGATCACGGCAGAATTAAATGTGCACCTCAACTCTCCTGTTTCCACCAGAACTGTCCGTCGGGAGCTCCACAGGTTCAATTTACACGGCCGGGCTGCTATAGCCAAACCTTTGGTCACTCATGCCAATGCCAAACGTCAGTTTCAATGGTGCAAGGAGCGCAAATCTTGGGCTGTGGACAATGTGAAACATGTATTGTTCTCTGATGAGTCCACCTTTACTGATTTCTCCACATCCGGGAGAGTTACGATGTGGAGAAGCCCCAAAGAAGCGTACCACCCAGACTGTTGCATGCCCAGAGTGAAGCACAGGGGTGGATCAGTGATGGTTTGGGCTGCCATATCATGGCATTCCCTTGGCCCAATACTTGTGCTAGATGGGCACATCACGGCCAAGGACTACCGAACCATTCTTGAGGACCATGTGCATCCAATGGTTCAAACATTGTATCCTGAAGGCGGTGCCGTGTATCAGGAAGACAATGCACCAATACACACAGCAAGACTGGTGAAAGATTGGTTTGATGAACATGAAAGTGAAGTTGAACATCTCCCATGGCCTGCACAGTCACCAGATCTAAATATTATTGAGCCACTTTGGGGTGTTTTGGAGGAGCAAGTCAGGAAACGTTTTCCTCCACCAGTATCACGTAGTGACCTGGCCACTATCCTGCACAGAAGAATGGCTTAAAATCCCTCTGACCACTGTGCAGGACTTGTATATGTCATTCCCAAGACGTATTGACGCTGTATTGGCCGCAAAAGGAGGCCCTACACCATACTAATAAATTATTGTGGTCTAAAACCAGGTGTTTCAGTTTCATTGTCCAACCCCTGTATATAGGTAAAACAAAATATCAAGGATGGAATGGTTTGACAAAATATGAGTTCTCAAACTGCAAAAGGAAAAAAAGGACATATCAAGTTGACAATCTTACAACACCATAAATGTTTGTGTTCGATCAGCTTGGCACAATTCATGGGCCTGTTACTGTTATCAAGGTTTAAATCATTAATATACATTAAAGTCCTCTTACTGAAACGCCAGTAAAATGTATATTTCCACTCACCGGCACATGCCAAAGCCAAGTGGATTTCTCTTGTTTTTTCAGAGATATTTGTTGCATATTTGAGTCTTCAATGTGGATCTGAGAATCAGAAGGGTTAACTACCTGCTGAAGGTAGCATGTGCTGTTTAGCATCAATAAAGCCTCTCGTTCTCATTAAGGGCTCTGAGGCTAGTGCTGCACATTGCAGCAAACGTGGAAAAAAATGTCAGGAATCTCACATGAATTCTCTGGGCATTAGTCATGTGACAGATGTAATACAACAATGTAAAAACTGTTCTAAACTTGCTCATTTTTAATGAGATACTAAAGTGTTTCTTTTTAAATCGTCTATGTTAAATAGTTTGATTAAACTTTTTAAATATACAACGTGAATATTTATGACCACGCACTGCTCACCACCTGTTGAACTTTGTATGGTGCCTTCCTATAGTGAACCTTTACAAAACTGCTTTTCCTTGGTTTATAAAGGGTTCTTACACATTTTTAAGACAAAACTTCATACTGTAACAGACTCACATTTCCAAAGTTCCAAAATTCACAGATCCTCTATAATAAGTTTAGTTCTGAACATATAAAAATCACAATTTATTTAATAAGTTGCCAGTACTTTAAGCAGTTTTGTACCACATGGAAACCTTCTGTGATCACCCGACATCCAAAGAACTCAGAGCATTGTTGGCACTGAAACGAGCTCCAGCAAGCTAATGATTGGTTTAAGACTTTAATAACAGGACTCTCTCATGACCTGCATGCCTTTCCATGACTTTGCAGTTTGAACGTTTGAAGCTTGATGCTTGTCAAGCATGTACAAAAGTAAATGCTGCTGGTAAAACAAAGACACACCAAACAGTGACCTAGCAGAATCAATATTATATTAGTGATGGGAAAATGTTCAGATCCTGAATCAGTTGAATTTGCTTTTTTTTGGTTTATGATAATTAAATGTTTTCTATGTTATGCATTAACTGCCAAGGTCTGCCAAGTCTGTGGGGGGGCCTGAAAACCTGCACCAATCATGACGCAAGGTGGTCCTTTTGCCTACAAACAAACCCTACACTATCTCATTTAATGGTTTTCTTTATGTTTATGACTATTTACACTGTTTGTATATTCTCACTGAAGGCATCAAAACTGTGAATGAACACGTTTGGAATTATGTCGCAAACAACAAATTGTAAAACTGTAGAACTTTAATTATGTTTTATTTTTTAGATTCCTTAAAGTAGTCGCCCTTTGCTGTGATGACTGAAATGTTAACCTTTGGCCATCTCTCAACGAACCTCTAGGAAGTTCTTTCAAGACTTTTTGGAAAATCATTTCAGGTGACCACCACATGAAGCTCATGGAGATGGTGGCCAAATGGTGGCTATATGGAAGTATAAAATTGTTTAAGAGTCATTTCACACTTTTTGTTTACTATATAATTCCATGTGTGTTTATTCACCATTTTGTTACCTTTGGTGAGAATCAACAATGTAAATATTCATGAAAATAAAGAGACCTATTAAGTAAGAAACTGTATCTAAAACCTTTGACCGGTAGTGTACCTCCTGACAGTCTTCCAAGAAAAGTGTTAAAGGAAACTGAATGTATTTATGAAGAGGCTTCTAATCAACAGCGTCTCTGTTTGAGTGTAGTTTCCAGCCCTCCTTCTCTCCACTGAGAACAGGGAGAGGCAACTAAACAGGGGGGCGCTCAAGTGGAAGTGATGGAGGGGACAAGCGGTGACAAAATGTACAGAGGGGAGCAAAGTGGGGGAGGGAGGGTGAGGCAAAGGGTGACCGGCCCAGACAAATACTCTCACACGCAAACCACAACAAGAGACAGGAGATGTGAATAATGACAGCCAGAAAGCAGAGATGAGTTGAGAAACTGGATGGGAGGACGCAAGCACGGAGACGTACTGGGAGCCACTTCGATATCAACAGTTTGTAAAGTGGACTGAAAAAGTTTGTGAAGAACAGGCTGCAATAAAATGATGGAAACAAGAAATGAAAACTCACCAAAACTTTGAGTCTAAGTCATTGACTTTCCTGATTCCCATCTGAAAAATGAACGATTTCTTTTGTTTTATTCCTATATGGAGATGAGCTAAATTATTTCCGTCTTCTTCTGGAGTATGACCGGAGCAAGTTACCAGGAGAGGCAAGTGTGAGAGGGAAGACTTCTAAGTGGGTCTCTTCTCCCCCCACAGAGACCTGAGGCTGCCTAGTGGGGGCCACTGATTGGCTAGCCGATGACGTCCGGCTCTCCGATGCACAATGAGCGCAGCGGAGGGAATATTTCACTGCTGCGGATAGTCGCTAGTGCTGCCGGCTGCCTGAACAACAGAGAGAGAAAGAGGTGAAAAAAAAGAGGCCTTGCATTCCTGGCTGGCTTCAAAGACGGAGCAGAGCCGGGGCACCATTCATTCCCAAGGCCCTGAGCCTGGCGCATGGAGACCAGCCAAGGCAGGAGGGAGGACAGAGAAAGGGAGGAGGGGGATAACGGCGATGGGGAGAGTGGGTGTAGGGTTGACCTCCCAGCCTCCACCCCATAATGGGGGGAAAAAAAGTCATAAGACTAGTTATTTCTCACAGTTACCCTGATCCGTCCTTTCCTCTTTGTTGGTTTCTCTAGTACTTAACTCCTTTTAATGACCTGAAAGTTTTAACTACAGTTAGGTTTACATATCTTAATAAGGTACAGTATACAAAATATCTGTGAATATCACGATACATCCAGATCAAGAGATGAGATGAAAGACAATATTGGGTTCATAAGAATGCGAGCGGGACGATTTTTAGCAATATTTAGAGGATAATTAAAGAAGATTTTTCCAGGTTCCACAAATAATATTTTTTTAAACTTTAAAAATCTACAATCAGTGTCAAATAAATCACTCCTGGTTTGACATGTCAATTGCATGTTTTGTTTGCTCGTCTAACTCTAATGTGGTTCAAATCCAAACAGGATTTAAAAAATGCTTTAAAAAATCCCAATCTGAATGGAGGAACCGGCCACATTTTTATGTTTAAATTCTGTACTTTTCCAGGCTTGAATTTCTGGAGTTCAATAGTTTAATCCAAACGTTCACAAACAATTTACAAGTTATTTCTACAGCAGTCATGCTCGAAATGCAGAATATGCATAAATACATGTATGCATACATGCAAAAAAGGTTGAAAATAGAAAGATTTTCTGTCCTGCAGTTTCTTTTACAAACTTCCAAACCTGGAAAATACTCAAGGCCAGTGTTTTAAAGAATCTCTGTTTAGAGTATAATGATCTAGTTCAGGTTTGAAAAGTTTAAGTATTTTAGAGCTCAAAATGAGGACAATAAAATGCTGTCCCTCAACTAAACCAGGAACCTCAAGAACAGCTTCCTTTCTTTCATTTAAAATAAGAACGCCAAACAGATACAACATGATGTCGAGCATAAGTCCCTCTCACCTTCATATCCCAAAAAATGAGATGTGAGAGTATAAATGGCGCAGCATTCCTTGTCAAAGTTTAGTGTGCCTTGGGAAGATCTGTGTAATTTCTGTCAGAATATGACTTAAACTAAGTCACCCTTGGTGAATAGTGTTTAAAGACTTGTTGCACTTTATCTCAGAAATCATTTCGATTAATAATACTATTAGTCGTGTACTCCTAGCCTGCTTCTGACTTCAGACCCATCTGAGACAAATAATAGTTGCTCTTTTAAATATCACGAATTACTGATACACCAAGGAAATACATCCCGTAAACCATAGCCTTCAAACTGGACACTGATCATTCTGTAATGTGGTTCAAACTCGCTCTCGATAACAATGGGAGCTTACTGAACTCGTGTGTTCGTTCATCGTTCAACAATGACCCTTGTTGCCTTCCCTATTGTTTCCTGCTAAAGCTGGCAGCACTGGTACTCAGCTATGCAGAGGTTGTGTTACTGTTAGGAAGGCGTCAGCAACCAGCTGCATTTAAGTCCTGCTGGTGGCTGAGGCTAATTTCAGCATAATGCTTATTTATGAAGGCTGAGTGTATTTGGAAGAAAGAGAAGAATATAAGTAACTGCAGCAATATAACAGGGCAGTGTGCACAGCCAAACAGCTGAGCTAAGTGATACGTCATGGTGCATAGAGCAGAGAGAAGTTCAAAGATCGAAGACAACAACTCACTCAGCTCATGAGACAAGACCAAATGAGATACTGGGTTCATGGAAATGAGATGAGATTTTAATATTTTTAATAAAACTAGGAATCCCCATTTGTTGTGTTTTCACAAATAAATGTAAATGTTTCACAGATCCCAAACAGTGTTTTAACGAACCCGTAATCAGCTTAGAATAATTCAGTACAGGTCTGACTTCTCTAAAGTACTGTCGTTTTTCAAGCAGGACTCCATCTAAAGTGATGCTAAAGCCAAACGTTACAGTTAAATCACCTTTTTTGTGTTCTCACAAAATACAGTAGAGGTCTTACAGATTATAAAACTGTGTTTTAACATATCTCTTTTCAGCATACAGTTATCCAGTTTAGGTTTTATCAGTCAAAAAACTATTAGATGATAAAATCAATTTCTGATTTATAAAAAACAAAAACTAAAGTAACCCTTTAGCGTAGTGCTTCATTTTAAGCTCTGATGTGTTTAGCAATTTCAGTATTGTGTGAACAAGGTAAAAAAAAAAAAACGTTGAATAATCAATTTCTGTGATAAACTATTTGAATAAATGGATGTAACAAACCATAAAATATATTTATGATGTGTAAGCAGTGTAAAATGCAGCAACCTCCAGAAACATTGGAACCACATGTACAGATGGACAAAAAGACAACACCAAACACTGGCATCTTGGAGTCTTTCCAAAAGGTGCCAAAACTGTGAAAGGTGCTGTAATTTAGTTCAGCGTCATCATTTTTCCTTTCAGTGCAAAACTTACTCGTCTTGTTTGTATTCTTTTCTTTTTCTAAAAATGCTGCCACATGCAAAAATTTAAAAGTAACACTAACAGCAACTGGATAGGGATTTGCAAGAAAGGGATCCTCGGGGTAAGGGATATTATAATGTTTTAATGCCATAAGATCTAAATAATGCTAAGAAATGTTTCAAGTTAGAAGACATTTATATACAGAAGAGAACATTGATAGATGAATCAATAAAACAAGATAAAAAGAGACAAAGCTGGTCCAGGGAGGGAGGAACAAAACAACATAGAGAAATAATATATTAGTGCAAAGAGGATTGGGTGGCGGACGAAGGTGGAGACCTCAGCGGCGCAATCCCCGGATGCTTAGGCTGGCTGTAGGGACGTGGAATGTCACCTCGCTGGGGGGGAAGGAGCCTGAGCTTGTGCGTGAGGTCGAGAGATATCGACTAGAAATAGTCGGGCTCGCCTCCACGCATAGCGTGGGCTCTGGAACCCATCTCCTTGAGAGGGGTTGGACTGTCTTCTACTCTGGAGTGGCCCATGGGGAGAGGCGGCGGGCTGGTGTGGGTTTGCTTGTTGCCCCCAGCTCAGCCGTCTCGTGTTGGGGTTTACCCCAGTGGATGAGAGGGTCGTATCCATGCGCCTTCGGGTTGGGGAGAGGTCTCTGACTATCATTTCAGCCTACGGGCCGAGTGGTAGTGCAGAGTACCCGGCCTTCTTGGCGTCCCTGTCGGGGGTGCTGGATAGTGCCCCTCCCGGGGACTCCATTATTCTGCTGGGGGACTTAAAAGCCCACGTGGAGAACGACAGTGACACCTGGAGAGGCGTGATCGGGAGGAATGGCCTCCCCGATCTGAATTCGAGCGGTGTTTTGTTATTGGACTTCTGTGCTAGTCACGGATTGTCCATAATGAACACTATGTTCAAACATAAGGGTGTCCATCAGTGCACTTGGCACCAGGATACCCTAGGCAGGAGGTCAATGATCGACTTTGTTGTCGTATCATCAGACCTTCAGCTGCATGTCTTGGACACTCGGGTGAAGAGAGGGGCTGAGCTGTCCACTGATCACCACCTGGTGGTGAGTTGGATCCGCTGGAGGAGGAGAAAGCCGGACAGACTTGACAGGCCCAAGCCCATAGTGAGGGTCTGCTGGGAACGCCTGGCGGAGCCCTCGGCCAGGGGTGTATTCAACTCCCACCTCCGGGAGAGCTTCGACCAGATCCCGGGGGATGTTGGAGACATAGAGTCCGAGTGGACCATGTTCTCCGCATCTATTGTCGATGCTGCTGCCCGTAGCTGCGGCCGTAAGGTCTGCGGTGCCTGTCGCGGCGGATATCCCAGAACCCGGTGGTGGACACCGGCAGTAAGGGATGCTGTCAAGCTGAAGAAGGAGTCCTATCGGTTGTGGTTGGCTTGTGGGACTCCTGAGGCGGCTGACGGGTACCGTGAGGCCAAGCGTGCTGTGGCCCGGGCTGTGGCAGAGGCAAAAACTCGGGCCTGGGAGGAGTTTGGTGAGGCCATGGAGAAGCACTACCGGTTGGCCCCGAAGCGATTCTGGCAAACCGTCCGGCGCCTCAGGAGGGGGAAGCAGTGCTTCGCAAACACTGTTTATAGTGGGGGTGGGAGACTGCTAACCTCGACTGAGGACATTATCGGGCGGTGGAAGGAGTACTTCGAGGATCTCCTCAATCCTGCCATCACGCATTCCGTGGTGGAAACAGAGGCTGGGGACTCGGGGTTGGACTCTTTCATCACCCAGGCTGAAGATCACCGAGGTGGTTAAAAAGCTCCGCGGTGGCAAGGCTTCGGGGGTGGATGAGATCCGCCCTGAGTACCTCAAGTCTCTGGATGTTGTAGGGCTGTCATGGTTGACACGCCTCTTCAACATTGCGTGGCGGTCGGGGACAGTGCCTCTGGACTGGCAGACTGGGGTGGTGGTCCCTTCATAAGAAGGGGGACCGGAGGGTGTGTTCCAACTACAGGGGGATCACACTCCTCAGCCTCCCTGGTAAGGCCTACGTCAGGGTATTGGAGAGGAGAATCCGACCGATAGTCGAACCTCGGCTTCAGGAGGAGCAGTGTGGTTTTCGTCCCGGCCGTGGAACACTGGACCAGCTCTATACCCTCTACAGGGTGCTCGAGGGTTCATGGGAGTTTGCCCAACTGGTTCACGTGTTTTGTGAACCTGGAGAAGGCATTCGACTGTGTCCCTCGTGATGCCATGTGGGGGGTGCTCCAGGAGTATGGAATCGGGGGCCCTTTATTAGATGCCATCCGGTCCCTGTACAAGCGGAGCAGGAGTTTGGTCCGCATTGCCGGCACTAAGTCGGACCTGTTCCCGGTGCATGTAGGACTCCGGCAGGGTTGCCCTTTGTCACCGGTCCTGTTCATAACTTTTATGGACAGGATTTCTAGACACAGCCAAGGGCCGGAGGGGGTCTGGTTTGGGGACCAGTGGATTTCGTCTCTTTTTTTTGCGGATGACGTGGTCCTGCTGGCCCCCTCTAGCCAAGACCTACAGCATGCGCTGTGGCGGTTCGCAGCCGAGTGTGAAGCGGCTGGGATGAGGATCAGCTCCTCCAAGTCCGAGGCCATGGTACTCGACCGGAAAAGGGTGGCTTGTCCTCTTCAGGTTGGAGGGGAGTTCCTGCCTCAAGTGGAGGAGTTTAAGTATCTCGGGGTCTTGTTCACGAGTGAGGGAAGAATGGAGCGGGAGATCGACAGACGGATCGGTGCGGCTGCCGCAGTTATGGGGGCGCTGTGCCGGTCCGTTGTGGTGAAGAGAGAGCTGAGCCGAAAAGCAGAGCTCTCAATTTACCGGTCGGTCTACGTTCCTACCCTCACCTATGGCCATGAACTTTGGGTCATGACCGAAAGAACGAGATCCCGGATACAAGCGGCTGAAATGAGCTTCCTCCGTAGGGTGGCCGGGCACTCCCTTAGAGATAGGGTGAGGAGCTAGGCAGGGGCTCGGAGTAGATCCTCTGCTCCTCCACATCGAGAGGAGCCAGTTGAGGTGGCTCAGGCATCTATACCAGATGCCTCAAGGACGCCTTCCTCGGGAGGTGTTCCAGGTATGTCCCACCGGGAGGAGGCCCAGGGGACGGCCCAGGACACGCTGGAGGGACTATGTCTCTCGGCTGGCCTGGGAACGCCTTGGGCTCCCCCTGGAGGAACTGGAGGAGTTGTCTGGAGAGAGGGACGTCTGGGCGTCTCTGCTGAGTCTGCTGCCCCCGCGACCCGGTCCCGGATAAGCGGAAAACGACGAGTACGAGTACGAGTATATTAGTTTTAGCATTAAACGGAACCATACCATCAAACCTCTGGGTGTCAGGGGACATACAGTACAGACCAAAAGTTTGGACACACCTTCTCATTCAAATAGTCTTCTTTATTTTCATGACTATGAATATTGTAGCTTCACACTGAAGGCATCAAAACTATGAATTAACGCATGTGGAATTATATACTGAACAAAAAAGTGTGAAACAACTGAAAATATGTCTTATATTCTAGGTTCTTCAAAATAGCCACCTTTTGCTTTGATTACTGCTCCGCACACTCTAGGCATTCTGTTGATGAGCTTCAAGAGGTAGTCACCTGAAATGGTTTTCACTTCACAGGTGTGCCCTGTCAGGTTTAATAAGTGGGATTTCAAGCCTTATAAATGGGGTTGGGACCATCAGTTGTGTTGTGCAGGAGGTGGTTACAGCACACAGCTGATAGTCGTACTGAATAGACTGTTAGAATTTGTATTATGGCAAGAAAAAAGCAGCTAAGTAAAGAAAAACGAGTGGCCATCATTACCATAAGAAATGAAGGTCAGTCAGTCCGAACAATTGGTAAAACTTCAAAAGTGTCCCCAAGTGCAGTTGCAAAAACAATCAGGTGCTACAAAGAAACTGGCTCACATGAGAACCGCCCCAGGAAAGGAAGACCAAGAGTCCCCTCTGCTGCGAATGATAAATTCATCCGAGTCGCCAGCCTCAGAGATTGCAGGTTAACAGCAGCTCAGATTAGAGAACAGGTCAATGCCACACGGAGTTCTAGCAGCAGACACATCTCTAGAACAACTGTTAAGAGGAGACTGTGTGAATCAGGCCTTCATGGTAAAATAGCTGCTAGGAAACCACTGCTGAAGACAGGCAACAAGCAGAAGAGACTTGTTTGGACTAAAGAACACAAGGAATGGACATTAGACCAGTGGAAATCTGTGTTTTGGTCTGATGAATCCAAGTTTGAGATCTTTGGTTTCAACCATCGTGTCTTTGAGCGGCGCAGAAGAGGTGAACGGATGGACTCTACATGCCTGGTTCCCACCATGAAGCATGGAGGAGGAGGTGTGATGGTGTGGGAGTGCTTTGCTGGTGACACTGTTGGGGATTTATTCAAAATTGAAGGCATACTGAACCAGTATGGCTACCACAGCATCTTGCAGCGGCATGCTATTCCATCCTGTTCGCGTTTAGTTGGACCATCATTTATTTTTCAACAGGACAATGACCCCAAACACACCTCCAGGCTGTGTAAGGGCTATTTGACCAAGAAGGAGAGTGATGGGGTGCTGCGCCAGATGGCCTCCGCAGTCACCGGACCTGAACCCAATCGAGGTGGTTTGGGGTGAGCTGGACCGCAGAGTGAAGGCAAAAGGGCCATCAAGTGCTAAGCATCTCTGGGAACTCCTTCAAGACTGTTGGAAAACCATTTCAGGTGACAAAGCTGTTGTGACCATACAGCCATGGATTTCGACACCAAAACTCCGGTACATACTTTTCTGGAACTTTTCAAAATAAAGTGCATTAACCTTCTTCCGGCACAGCCAGAAAGGGGTAACTGCGGACTTCCTGTGGCGCCATTACCCAAATAAAAGCACAGCCAGGAAAGGGGGTAACTGCGGACTTCCTGCAAGGACACTGCCGCATATAAGCCCCCACCTTTCCACAAGTCTTCCACGCGGCCTTCCATAGGAACCGGATAGGAGAGGAAAGCGTGCTGATGTCTTTTGCTGGCAAAAGGACATAAAATTCAACTGGATCCAAAGCCATACGATCATCGATCATATGCAAAGTTAAGTAGAATGAAATACTGTCTGTGTATCCGGTATTTTCATTCATGAACGCAGATAATTAAGGTACAGGCATTGCTGACTGTCTCTCCGAGGCCCCGCAGACTCAAACGGTGTTCGAGAGAAGCCTGAAGGAAGACAGCAGAGACCGCAGCGGACAACGTTCGTTCTTCATCCACAGCTGGAGGTTAGCGGGAAGCTAACCTTTTGTTCACAGAACGAACGCACCTTCTGATCGGAAGGAACTGAGGAAATTAGCGGTAACGAACAGCTGGGCAGCGGACAGGCCGAGCCGCCAGCTTTCCGGAGCTAACGCTATTGTTCACAGAGCGAACGCAGAGGTTAGCTGAAAGCCAACCGCTTGTTTGACTGTGGATGTTTCGTCGAACTTCATCGCCCTTGGACAACATATCCTCGCTACGGTCAGAGGTTAGGTTTGGGCAGATTAACAGATAGGTTTAGGATGAAATGATCTAAACGTTTTCATGTTATGAAGTTTGTTTTGTGGAACTCGGCTATCTTTGTGCTAGCATGCTACCTGTAGCACACAGGCCGGTTCATGTTCTTTGTATGTTTTAAAGTTAAGACAAACTTTATTTAAAGAGTTGTTTTAACCAGAACATTGCTCATAACGCGCCGCTTATGCATTTTAACCCTTTTATTAACCTGGTATTTTAAAGGTATGTGTTGATTCTGGTGCTAAGCTATTAGCTTCGTTGTTAGCCCAACGGCCAGCCGGTAAGAACACGTGTGTGCTAGCATTAAGGCTAGTCAACAGAAAGGTTGTTGGTTTTCAAGCTAGTGAATAATAGTCCCTGAACATCATTTACTAGTGTTGATAACTAAGTAAACACCATTAAGCCCATTTCTCCAGAAAGATTTGGCTCTTTTCCAAAATACTCAATAATATTTCTTCAAATATTATTTCAATAAATAAAGGCAGTTAATTAGACACCGTTGAGAATTAGTCATCCAGGAGATTGGTTTTATTTGACAGATCATTATTTAAAACATTATTTTATTAAAATAATATTTTACCTGATCTTGCATTGTGAAGGGTTGTCTAAACGTTTGCTGATTATTTCCTAAGTTAGTTCCAAGACTAACTTAACTTCATTTCCAGATTCTTCAAGATAATCCTTGGTTCTCAAACATAAACATTGTATGGTAATGTTGCATCACTCTTTTTGGTCATGATTTCCAATCATCTTTAATCAACTTGTTTATATTGTACATAGCCCATTAGTCTTCATTATTCTTTAATTCTGCTTTGTAGTTTAGTTGAATTGTTTTAGCATAGTAAAGAGTTTGTTGATTGAAATATGTTTGACTTTGTGTTGACTTATTTTTGTTAATAAATTCTTGTATTTTAAGTAATTGTGTGAATTCATTCCATATATGTGCAGAGTTTATGCTGTTCAATAATGCCAGAGCTCGTCTCACACCTTTCTATTCTGTCCTAATACCATCGCCTTACTGGGCTGGTATTCATAGGACAATCCTTAACAGACCAAAATATTATTTGGTAAAATATTAAAATATTAATATTAAATATTAAATAATATTCTCAGATTCATATTTACAATAGAGCAAAAGGTGGCTACTTTGAAGAACCTAGAATATAAGACATATTTTCAGTTGTTTCACACTTTTTTGTAGGATATATTTCCACACATGTTAATTCATAGTTTTGATACCTTCAGTGTGAAGCAACAATATTCATAGTCATGAAAATAAAGACAACTCTTTGAATGAGAAGGTGTGACCAAATGTTTGGTCTGTACCGTATGTAAAGAAAATGTTTTCTGGCCCACAATTCTCATTCACCATAGAAAACTTCTAACCCTTTATCAGTGTTAAATAAAGGATGGACTGAAGTTCCTTTCAGATCTATTGAAAGGAAATCTTTAACTGCAGAACAAGAAGTAAAATATCAGTGGGGCAACACAGAGGAAGTAGACAAAAGAAACGGTCTGCCCGAAAACCTGAACTGGCACTCCTGCTTACATTTACACTGTCAGGAAATATATCAACTCTGGGACCAAGTGGACTCTTCTTCCAGCACAGAACATTCACAGTGAAAAAAGTTCAACCACAGCAAAATAACACATTTACTTAAGAAAGAAAGAGCATTGCTTTGACTAAATGAATAAAACAAGGAGGTCCGCAATTGCCATCTCTGCACCCAATCAAAGTAAGTTCAGCTACTTTCTCTTAAAGATTAAAATTGTTTTATTGACCCACATCAGACTGCAAGTCAATCTTGGATCACTTTCTCTATGTCTGTCTGTGCAAATGTGTCATCGTGACTCATGAGTTTCTGGAGAAGACAACTATAATAGGAAATACTACAAAGAAGAATTTTGAAGTTTATACGACTAATGGCGGATAAGTGGCTGAGAAGTTATATAACAATACTTCTAACATCAAGTTTCCAATAGGCAATAAATCACATAATTCCTATTATCAAACAGAAACAAAGAGGTAGCCCTTAAAAAAGGCAGGAAGTTCTGTGACGTTGAGCACTGACAGAGCAAAGCCTCTGGCAGCATGGAACGGGAAAGGCACCTGCAACAGTTTTCCCTCCAATGTCAATGTCAACACAGAAAATAAATTGATTCAATGATGCCTGCATCACAAATGTTGCAGAGGGAAACCATGGCTGCATGTTGCTGGCCAGTGCTCACATCAGTGTCTAAAACCTCTAGCTGACCAAGACAAGCTGTCACAGTCTAACAAGCTCTGCATTCCTGCCCTGATCTGGCCCAAATAGCAACGGAGACCTTTACCCTACTTTATTTAGAGGCTGCATGTAGCTGAATGAAGTGATATGTTTGTAAAGCTTAACAGAATGAATGCACGTTTAACTGTGACAATATTTTTCGGTCTTTGCAGTGATGCAAAGTGATAACAGCACGGTTACATAACATCACAAACAAGATACGCAAGACGCATCTTGTCATAAAGAGGGTAATAATACAATTTTTCTGTCTCCTCCTTGGTCAACCATTAACCAGAAACTACATTATGCCCTTGCTGAGAAATGAGCAGAAGATTCAGTGAATGACAAACTTATTACATTCGCCTGGCTTCTGCAAACACCATTACTTTTGTATTAAGGACCCCCAGGGGTTTGCAACTTGATCCGACCGCAGCGAGTTTAACTGGATACTGCAGGAATTCCTACAACTGCAGGCCACTGAGATTTATTTGTGTGTAGGTGTGAATTTCTTTACTCCAAAAGGCTGGGTGCCTTTTGGAGTAAAGGAAATATGTAAGATATTTTACTAATCAAAAAGTGACCTAGACATTTAACCCTTTGGCTCATGTTTCAAAATCATGACAACATCTCACACCTTAACAAAGATAAAACAGAGATGCACCATTTAATGGCCAGAAGTCAGAATTTGCCAATTTTACCTTGACCGGCACAATCAGCAGGTCAGATTTTCTTTGAATGTTCCATTTCTTTCCAGTTTATAACCAGCATGTAACAGCACGTACTTGGATGCACTTTTTTCAGTTTAAAAAACATGAGATAAAAGGTTAGGGACAAGTTCTTCAATGGCCTGATACTGATTTGGAAATCAGGAAAAGCCTGGTCGGTGCATGTATACGAAAAATGCTTCAGACATAGAAAAGGGAGAGCAAAGAGAAACCTGTCCCTGCGGGAAGCCCAGGGAACAGCAAGCATAACAACAACTGACCCACTTCCTGTTTAAAAACGGGAAAGTCTCCATCATTGGGGAAAAACGTTATCCTTCTGGTCTGTTTGTGAGATCCAAGGGGTTGCCTTATTTTAGCCTTCATCTATCGTCTGACCCTGAAGACACTTTTGACTGAGAAATAAACAGAGAAGACGATATGTTTACTTTATATTTCAAGCAATACACATTTCCCCCCAACATCTGGGGTGAAGTTTAATGTATTTTTATGTCTGATCATTCTAGTAATACATTTCAGATTTAAATTAGTACTTTTAAGTCAAAGCAACAGACATTTGTGAAGGTTTTTTTGTAATGTTTTAAAACAAGCCTAATACTTTGATTCAAATTCATTTTAGATTTGTTAAACAGGTATCTTTTCCAGACCTTGACAGTTTTTTCTGTTTTCCATTCATTTCTGGTGGAAAGTTTGGATTCAGTTGTTATCCCTTTATAAACATTACAATCTTTTGAATAATGAATTGTGTCAAAAATATATATAAAACATATTACAGTAAACATTCCTATTTATTTTAATAAAATAGTTAAATAAGGCTCTACTTAATCTGACATTAAAACTATAATGTTTACACTGAAACCACATTTATAAAGAAGTCAAAGTTATAAATCTGGAACATAAGACAAATATGAAGAAAAACATTTTATTTTTCAAACTTCTAAAAGATTCGTCTGGTTTATTGTTTTCCCAGATATTTACAGTTTTAAAGGTTCACCAATTAGGTGGAAATAGTGTGGCTATGTTGTGAGACGACTACTGAACAATCTGCCAATCAGAGAGCTGCCGCAGTTAGTGGTCTAATGGCCCTGCCGGGCTTCTGTAGCCATCTCCTGCTACATAATGAACTGTGCTCAGACCAGCCGATCAAGACACCCAAATCACCCATGAAGGCCCTTGTGCTCACACTGTGGCAACAATGACTTTGTAAGACCCATTTAAGGCGTTTCATACAAGCATGTTTGCTAACAGATTAGAATAGTTAACAGTTAATAGTTAGAATAGTTAGAATAGTTAATAGTTAACCTTTTTGGTCCTTCATTGGGGGAAATTCAAGTTTTCCCCAGCAAAGTGAGAAGCAAATGGGAGCACAGGAATACACATACAAATAAGCAATAAAAGCAAAAATAAAATACAGACTGTAACCCCAGCAGAAAGCTGATGGAGTGACCAAATAGTGACAAAACTAAAGTGAGAGTATAAGGAAAGTTTCATTTTGCTCTCACTTTAGCCAGCAACAGACTGGATAACCCTCAATGCTTCCATTAAATTTAAGAGCAAAAGTAGCAGTCAGGTGCTGCTTTTCACAGACACTTGGTTAACTGATCAGCAGGTGTTGCTGACTCTATAAAAGTTTGAGTTTTGACAGATTGATGCTGGAGAGGATACAGGTATGCGCTAGGACGATCCCAAGAAGGGAAGACATCAATAAAAATGATATAGTGTGTAAAGGCCCTGGAATTTAAAGGGGGTTTACTTTGATTTCAAATCCGTGACTGTATTTTACCCATTAAAACAGTTTGCATTTAAATAAAGACTACTAATATAAAAAAAGAACCACATTTATTTCTTTAACCCCGTAGCAGGCTTTTATGGTCGGTCTGGCACCTTCTGGCATCCTCGCAGAATCCCCTGGCTCCCTCCGGCATGCTTCTGCCGGCCACAGCCACTAATGGAGCTCAGTCCTGCTGTCCCAGCATCGCCCCACAGATAAAACTCCACCCCCTCATTTGAATATAAGAACATGAAATAAAAAGAGCTTAAAATGAAAAACGGGGTTAAAAAGTAAAAGTCACTGAAATACGTAAAGTAGCTTTACGAAATAAGTGTCACAAAATAAAACTGCATTATGAAATAAATAAATAAATCTTTAAGTAAATTAAATAAATCTTGAAATGAATTAAATAAAATAAGATGAAAATTTATTTTAACATAATTATTTTGTTTTATTTCATGGAATATTTATTAATAATTTATCAATAGCAGTATTTATTTAATTTTGAATGAATGGCTCTCCATAAAAAGCATATGTTGTATCAAAATAATAAATTATTCACCATATCCACTTACCCTTGCAGGTTTGCAGGGGGGCTGGTGCACATCTCCAGCGGTCATTGTTTTACACATTATTATAACTGTAATAATGCATATGCCATTATTTTTAGCCACAAAAGCAAAATTTGTTGCTTCTCTGTTTTAAATAAAAGTAAATTGATCTTGTTATAAATGTTTGTTTTACGGTGGTTATTTCACTCAACATTATTTCACTGTGGCCATGCCAGCTCTACATACTGACAAAAATTACTATTAAAAGAACTCACATTTCTGTGACAATAAATTTAAACAGACAAAAAGTTTAGAATAAAATGAAATATGTATTTCTTTTATACCAAATATGTCCACTTTCTGACCTTATTGTCTGTTTAGTAAGAACCTTGGTCATCAGTTGTTGCCTGTTTTGAACCTTGTTTCCCAAACAAGCACTGCCATGGCAAAACCTGATTTATTTTTTATTTCCACATCTATCCATGACAAAAACTTTGATAACCTTGTTAGACAATTTCAAAATCCAACAGAATAAACACTTTAACACCAAACAATGTACTATCTTGGCTGGCTAAGCAAGCAAAGTGACAAAATCTATCAGCAGGCCAAACACCTGACACTTTTGACAACTCGTGAGGTATCCATGAAAGTTTGGTTGCTTGGCAGAAACACATGGGAAGGAATGTGCTGGATAAGCAGTTGGAGCAGGTAGTGCAGGCAACGCAAACAGGTTTTCATAATCGGCACACAGGCCTCCATTTGACTGGTAAAAACCAAATATGCAAATATTATTCAAAGATTGAAAACTTTTCCCTCACTCACATACTTGTGTTTGCTGTTTACCTAACACACACACACATCCGTGTTTTACTATCTTTATGAGGACTTTTCAGTTACTTCCATTGACTTCCATTCATTTTCCTTGATTTTTAGTGCCTAACCCTGACCCTAACACTAACCCTAACCAGTTAATACATAACCCTAACCCTAACAATAACTCAATTCATACCCTAGTCCTAAACCTAACCCCTGTCCCAAGAACGGAATTTGGAAAAGTGAGGACCAGGAAAATGTCCTCACTTTGTCAAAATGTCCTCATTTTGCGATAAAAATACGAAAATTGGTTCTCACTCAGCAACAAGTACAAGTACACACACACACACACACACACCGGGCAGTTACACAATGGCACCACTCAGTTGGACAACTTGTTCTCACATACAGTACCTGACAAACATTTTCATAAACCCTGAACTATTTTTTAACTTGTAACAAAATCACACCTTTCATGTATTTTATAAGAATTGTATTTAACAGATTTTGTTTTTAAAAATTAATATCTGAAAAGTGTGGCATGCATACTGTATGTATTCAGCCCCTCACTAAGTCAATACTTTGTAGAACCACTCTTCAACTACAGCTGGAACATAAACTTTAACTGGGACATTTTAAGGTGACTAATTTTTGATCCAAATCATTCCCTTGTAGCTCTGGCTGTATATTTATGGTCCTTGTCCACAGTGTTTTGCATGTAAGCAAAAAAGTTATTTTTTTGTTTCTTCCGAATAAGAGTACCTTCTTCCACGTGTTCCCTGCATGGCTTGGGAGGTGTGAATCTCTGCAGCTCCTCCAGAGTTACCATGTGCCTGTCTCTGCTTTTCTTAACAAAAGCAGAGACAGGCACATGGCCTGGCCCACCAGTGTAGGTGGACAGCCATGTCTTGGTAGCTTTTCTGGAATGTTACTTTTCTTTTTGGAGAGCTCTATGCGATGTTCAGCTTGGGGACATGTTGGTCCATCATAAAAAATATTAATACATTTCAGTTTGTGATTGTAGCAAAATGTGAAGAAAGCTTCAAGGCGAGTGAATAATTTACTTTATTACTTTACATTTTCTCCATAACATTTATCCATGTCACGCTTATTGTGGGCACTCCACTGTACCAATACAGATATCAGTGCAATGCTCTTGCCACTCACCTGTGAGTCTATGTTGATTCCTGATAAGAGAACAATGAGTGGGACTCTTCCAAGTGGAACAAGAAATCGCATGCAACACAAACACATGTATATAACGTTAGAGCATTAAATATCAGCAAATAATTTCCACATCCAGCTCCAAAGCTATCTGAGAGTATCGTTGGTCTAAATCAACTTTTTCCCTCCAACACATATCTCAACATAGGTCAGTTCTGTTTTTGCATCAAATAGTTCTCCTCCCACATCCAGACTGGAAAAATAAGCACGTCTTGAAGCTGTTATATCATGAGGACAAAGATTTAGATTCAATACCTCTTATATAATGACATTACAAATTTAATCCCAAAGTGAGAAGAATATGCAAGGGAAGAGGTGCCAACCTAACAACGTGCCACAGGCGATTTTTACAGATGATGCCTAAGCACCAATTATGAACGCATGACTTGAAACTGTGAGCAACTGCCCTTGATTAAAGCCCTCCAGGAAACACACAAAGCCTACCCTTCTTTCTTCGTAGAGAAACACATGTAAAATCTCAACATCAACACTCTATTCTATTCCCCTTTGAGACACTGCAGTATTAAAAGTAGGCGTTTTCCCCTTTTGTAATTGCTAGACCTCCTGGGGGGGGGGGCAGAATAAACATGACATGGAAGTCCAGGCCAACAGCATTCCCTGCACTGCTCTATTGCTCCTTCGGACCGCGCTAATATCGGGCTGTTATGGTACATCAGCATCTGAAACATCCCAAAACCAAGTTATTTGCAGATAAATGCTTACAGAGACAGGTTTTACTTAAATAGTGGTGATTTAGCTATCTATAGAACAAGGAGAAATACCTGAGAGTTGCAAGAAGATGATAAGGAACTGTAAGAAACTATGAAAAGTCACAGTTCTCCATTATGTTGTTATCAGAATCAGAATCAGACACGGCTCTAATATAACCCCTAACCCTATACCTGCCAGGATACGATAGGAAGCATGACGAAGATAGCCCAGATAATATACAATACTCTGCACTGTAGGGCAGCAGCTTCAGGACAATAAAGGAAATATTTGCTTAGTTTTGCATGGAAAATATGAATTGCAAACCAAGTTACCAGTCAGGCACAGACACAGTGTGGGAGCTAACAATTGACACTCACATTTCCCACAGCCCACTGACATGACTGACAGGGACGTCAGCAACAGACTGGAGAACAGGATGTTTTTATCTGCTTTGATCAGAGATCGCTTATCTGCTGTGACGTTTCCAGTGAGTGGCAATGTGAGTGACCAATAAACTAATCCCCCCTTTAATGTAGTATTTATTCAAAGAGAGCAAATAACCTGGAACTGTCACCTTGTATGCATTTTGTAAGTCACGTATGGATGGAGGATGGATGGATGGATGGATGGATGGATGGATGGATGGGTGGATGGTTGGATGGATGGATGGGTGGATGGTTGGATGGACAAAAATCAAGAATGAAGATGAATAAGTTAATACTCAGATAACAGATCTAAGCCAAGTGTTGTCCACCTATTATTCATCCAAGTCCAATCATCTATCTAACCTTTCATTCGAACTCATTCACCAAAGAAGGTTCAGTTACTTCAGGTCAGAGGAGTACTGAGTCCTTTCTCAAAGCTTGAAATCTGATCCAGTTTCTACAATGTGTAAAATGATGTTGCAGCACACCTGCATTACAGTTTCTAAAAGTTGTAAAACATCACTGCAAACTAAGGAAATAGTGGCAGCTGTCTAAGTATGAGTTTATCCTAGTCGCCATCTTGTACATTACTGCACATTGTAATTTATTGAGCAAGGCAGCAGAGACCAATGTCGACCATTTAAAATAAAATGTGGCTTGATAAAATCTCTCAATGTATCTGATTTCACAATTTTTAAATGCCTGAGCTTCGAGGTTTATGTGAAAACATTTTCGAATGTCCTCCCTTAAGTGAGAATACAAGCCACCTGAAATTAATTATACAGTCCGACTCACGGATAACCTCAAACTTAAGTGTTTTCCATTTTCAATCATGCCCAAACTGTATGTGCTTGCTTTCCCATGAAAGCATAAATAATTTAGTCTTAAGGACAGAGCGGAGATTTTATCTCTCAGCAGATATGTTAGTGGACCTTTGATGCTCACATACTGACACTGAATTGGAAAATTACCTTAATCTTATGACCTACTTTCTTTTACTAGGTAATCATTAACATCCATGGCACCAAGGCAGAAATTTTGTTATTTAGTAAAAATCTGTTCCAGATTGTGCTTTTTCCCCCCGGAATTGGCTGATCCCGATCAAACATTTATCCTTTATTCTGCACAAGGTTTTAGAGTAAAAATAGTAGTAGAACAATTATTTTATCCAGAATACTACCAGTCTTTCTTATTGTGCAACATTGTTTCAACAG
Source organism: Girardinichthys multiradiatus (assembly GCF_021462225.1). Taxonomy (NCBI): domain Eukaryota; kingdom Metazoa; phylum Chordata; class Actinopteri; order Cyprinodontiformes; family Goodeidae; genus Girardinichthys; species Girardinichthys multiradiatus. The sequence continues at coordinate 16,220,457 of NC_061804.1, forward strand.
CTTTGCTTTTCTATTCAATTCACCTCTAAAACAGACATCGAAGCTCTATGGAAAGAACAGATGTGTGTCTAATGGGCCAGTAATTGCCTAAAACCACCCACACCTTTTGTTATAAATCTATTGGGTCTGATGAAATGTCACCTAAATTACCTGGTGCTAAGTCTTGAAACTGATACAGTTACCGAATAGCACCAATAATCACTCTCAGGAGTCAAGTGATTTCTAAACTTCATTGTGCATCTGCCACCGTGGTTAATTTTGGGGGACCTGATCACAATGGGGTCATTTTACTGCTGCCAGTGGAGGTGTTCCACCTCTGTGCAGAGGAGGAGGAGGGAGGTGCAGTGTTGGTAAAGAGAGGGGCTTAAGATAGTAAAACGAATAATCAAAAGATGAAACCTCACTAGAAAACAGCGAAATGCAACCTGGACTTTGCAACCTGGGAGAGAAAAACAAGAGTGTTGGTCTCAGGTATATAAACCCTGGTGTGTCTGACTTCTGGCTTTGGATTTTATTCTGTAGTCTTGCCTTATGTGTCTGAAACAAACCTCTGAAGCAAATGTGTCTTCAATTGCATTAGCTAATAACATAAAAAACAGAAAAGCGCTTTATGATTACAGAAAACCAACAAAATAACAAATATCTGAATTTTAAAGGGCTGGAGCCAAAACTTTTACATTATTTCTAGTTGAAAAACAATAAAATTGTTTACTATATTTTAAAATGGTGATATATTACAACATATCAAAATAAGCAATTAATACTTAAAGCTTTAATTCTACTGTTGTTCTAACAACTGACTCCCAGCCCAGCTTCTACAGCTCAGACCTGCTCATTCTGACATGTACCCTTTACCTTCAGCGATGACAGACAGCTGTAAAAGCCTTTTTTTTTTTTATTACCTCCACATCACAACCATATTAATGAGTCTGCTGCTGGCTCAAGTCTCAGTGACAGCTCCTCCCATGCACCTTTTCATCGGGCCTGTGAAACCTGAGAGGATCCTCTAACAGACCGTCCTGGCATGATGTATCAGTGTGAAAACAAACGTGAACCCCTTACACGGCTCGTCTTTTTCCATATCAGACAAAGGTATTTAAAAAAATATGAAGCAAACAATAAATTAATCTTCAAAGTGCAAATGCTGATCAAAAATCTATTCTGAAAGCCATCACAGCTTCATAGCATTTGCTAGACTTTTGATTGTTTTTATATAAACAGCTGCAACTTTTCCTGGGAACATGACAACATTCGACTCATAAACAGTGAAGGAGAAAACGATTCTTTTATTATTTAGTTTAATGCAATTAACTCTGATCAAGTAAATAAATCCATCATTTCTTTGGAGTAATTACATGATTAAAAAAAACATATTATTCATATACATCATGTATAAGAGCCTTTTCCCGTTACATCAAAGATAGAAAACCATCACGGTTTCAAAACCGCTAACGTTTTTAGATCATACATTTCCTACAGTTTAAAGTAAGAATGGTATAATGATAGATAGTCATGGTGTGAAATAAAGGAGCACCTCCCATCACTCTTGTTAGGGTAGCACTGTTTTAAAGTTACACGCATGCTCCAAGCCACATGGTTGATAGACAGCCGACCACAGGCTGGCTACCTGAGCAGATAGCATGACTAACTAAACAACTAAATGAAAGCAGTTGTATTGTCCAAATTGTTCGCGTTAGAAAATTTAAAGTAGAAATTGTCCATTGTAGAAATGGAGTTACTTTAAATAATTAGTCAGTCAGTCAGTCATTTTCTACCGCTTATTCCATAGTGGGTCGCGGGGGAGCTGGTGCCTATCTCCAGCAGTCTATGGGCGAGAGGCATTAAATTAAATCATGAAAAATAATGTAAATATTTCTGATACAAATCAATGTAAAACTTGTTAAAATTGTTAGATAAAAAATTTAATTTATAAAAGTAAGTGAACTTAGCATAAACGTTTTTTTTTTTAAACTCTTTATGTGTGTCATACAATCCGGCATGCGGGTTAACATTGTTACCCGCATTGTGACAGCCATACAACAGAATAGGAGGGGCTGGTCAAGAAACCATGGTGGGTATTGACTCATAACCAAACTCAATATCCTGAGGGACTCTTGTGTCATCCAGCTATTTTTCTTTTTCTTATTCTTTTGTTATATACGGATTCAAGAGGCATTTCGACCTGTTTGACAAAAGAGGGAGGGTCTCATAATGGATCACAATTACAGACAAGTGGGTGGACAAGCGCAGGTTTCAGGACCCCTGACATGTAGACAGGAAACAAGACAAAAATGGAAAGTAAAGAAGAGACAGCTCATTCTTTAGTGAGGTGAATGGGAGGATTTTGAGGCTATGTCAAAAACTAGCCAACAGAGCAGTGCTACAATATAAGGAGTGTTAGCCATATGAGGAGAAGGAAGTAAGAGGAAGACTTAAACCGGTCCAGAACAGGAGGTGGGCAAAGTGCACACCAATAAAACCCCTAAAAATTAAAAAGACGGCAGTTTTCTTCCCTCCCAGATGATTAACCTTTTCAGTGGTCAGTCAGTCAGTCAGTCATTTTCTACCGCTTATTCCATAGTGGGTCGCAGGAGAGTTGGTGCCTATCTCCAGCAGTCTATGGGCGAGAGGCGGGGTACACCCTGGACAGGTCGCCAGTCGATCGCAGGGCAACACACAAACAACCATGCACACACTCATTCATACACCTAAGGAGAATTTAGAGTAACCAATTAACCTAACAGGCATGTCTTTGGACTGTGGGAGGAAGCCGGAGTACCCGGTGAGAACCCACTCATGCACAGGGAGAACATACAAACTTCATGGAGAAAGACACCCGGCCAGGAGTCAACCCCAGGACCTTCTTGCTGCAAGGCAACAGTGCTACCAACTGCGCCACCGTGCAGCCCCTTTTCAGTGGTATTTCAATCATTTATTCGTCCAGCAGAGATATCGCACTTTGAATACACCAGCCTACAATCATCTCTGACCTCACTTAACAGAATCAAATAAGCTGCTGATTTCTGTGTCAGTGTTTGACGTGACCTTTGTTGCAGTTACTACACTTTTCAGCGTATATAACAATCTGCACGTATGCCTTCATTAACTTCCACAACATGCACCAATCTAATGATCCTCCTTTTCCAAGGCCGTCATCTTCAGAAACGATCACCTGCTGAATAGCTATCAAATGACTAACCTCTGTGCTCTCTTCAGTTTAATTGTTAGGTAACAGTAACGCCATGGTGTCACAAATCTCTAAATGAGTAACTGCTGCATGACATAATCTCCCAGACTGAATAAGGAAGGCTTTCCTTATATTTCACGCAGTTGATAATGTGTCTGGAGGACTTTGATCAGCAAATAGATCTTTACTTTTAACTTAATCAAACAAGCACTGACTAAATGTTATTTTATCAATTCAACGTATCCTGTTTCTATGTTCCAACAATAACAGCAGCAGAATTTAAACACACCCAAGTGGTTTCCACTTGAGTGTGATTATTTATTTATTTATTTATTTATTTTGAGGGATTAAAGACAGTTTGGGTCATGCACTGCTTCTGCTCCTTCCTTAGCAACTTGGAAAACGTGTTTATTTCCTGAAAACTTCATGCAGGTACAAAACAGGAGAATCACTTTACAGGAAGGTGTGAACAATATAAGGGTTGGGATAACAAAAGAAGTAACGTGCTGCTAACTGATTTAAAGCTACAACACCTTTCCGATACATCCTATATAAAGCAATGGAAACAGCTATCATTGGGGTGATTTGCGATACAACAACATTCGTTTAACGTTTCGATTCTTTTACCAAGCTCCTTCACAACAAATATCAGGGAACATTTTAGCATACCTCCACTGATCCCTTATTACCAGACCGGGTCGTCCTTGCAGAGGTGGGCTGAGTGAAAGGTCACATAAAGAATGTAAACATCCGTGACTGGACCACATACTCAAACGTATAAATAGTAATTTTACACTGCTTGAAAAACACAGCACACAGTCCCCCTTCCTCTAAGCCTAAAGCTAGTACTATGGCTACATGGTGCAAATGCTTCTCTTTTTTTCTGTCTTTTTCTTCCCTTTAGATAAAGACATGGTAAAAACAAGGCTGATGAAAGAGATCGGGTTACAACACCCTGGCTACATTTACAAGACTTCTGTTATTTCATTATAGCCATTACTTTCTATTTACTTCCCCCGTTTGTTTCTCTCTCTTTCTTCATTAATCTTCTAGTAAACACAAAAAAAAAACCACCAAGTTTAGCTTGGATCGAACACCTCCGCCAACTATAGTACATTACAAAACATGAGTATACGCTTCCACGTATTCGATTTGTATCATTGAGCAATTGGACTCTGAAATTGGACTTGGATCAACAGGTGCTTCTGTGGCCACCGTTAGCAGTTCTCTTATCCCGTTGAATATACAATGTCTTTTAAAAAAAAAATAACTCCTGACAAAAACAGAAAATCGTGGATCCAGTGCAGCACACTGTCTTCAGAAGTAATTTTATTAGCAATCAAAGTCAATACCTGTGTAATTTAAACCGCAGAATAAAAGCAGCGGTTCTGTGGAGGCCATAAAGGTTTGCTAGAGAACATTAGTGAGGAGACAACATCGTGAAAATCAAGATCTATGGCTCAGGTGGGAAAATCTTTTGACAGAAGATTGGTTGTGTACTCACGAAATGTCTTGTTGTAAGACTACCAAGAAAAGTCATTGTTGAATGGATGCCAAAAGAAGGCCTGTTTGCAGTTGGCCAAAGGTCGTGTAGGGGACACAGCAAATATGTATAGGATCTGGTTATATTAAAACCTTTTGATCTGCATGCAAAAAGCTCTGTGTGGCAAAAAGAACACAGCATGTCGCACCTAAATGCACCGTCCCTGTAAAAACGGTTCCAATTCAGAATCTGTTGCAAGACTTGAAAATTCTTAATCAAGTCCAACTGAGCTTGGGTTATTTTGAAAAGAAGATCCAGGGTAGGGACAACTCTGGAAAGACCTTCAGATTTAATTGTGGCAAATGGTGGTTCTACCTTCGGCACAAGGGGGCTAAATGCAAATGCATTGCACACTTTTTAGATTTTATAATTTCCCTTCCACTTCTTAATAATGCACTGCATTGTATTGGTCTATCTCATCCAAATCCAAATAAATTACAGAGAAATCTGCATATCTATCTTGACAAAATGTGAAAAAGTTCCAAGGGTATGTCTACTTTTGCCAGACATTGAACATGCATTTTTCACACACTGACAGTGGTAAACTAGCATTGTGGGCACAGCTGCCCCGGGGCAGACCGACAGAAACAAGGTTGCCATACAATCGGCGCCACCGGGCCCTCTGACCACCATCAGCAGGCAAGGTGGGCGAAGTGTCTTGTGTGTATGAATGGGTGGATGACTGATTGTACTGTAAGGCGCTTAAGGGGTCGCTGAGGACTTGATAAAGTGCTATACAGGTGCAGCCGAATAACCATTGACCATTTTCCATCTATGATACAGTAAAAATGGTCTCTGCAAGCCAGGAGTAACAGCATGTGGGTGCACAGCCAGCAGTGTGGGCATCACATCCAAGCAGTAGCATAGTGAGCTCAGTGTGCTCCTCCTGCACCCAGCATCTGACCAACGCACGGCAAGGGGTGCATCAATTTCTGCCTCTGCACAAAACATCAGTGTCTGGTTTCCCCTCAGCAACCCTGGCCACAGAACTGCTACCCTTTGTTCCCACTTTAAATAAAACATAGCCCGCTCATTTGGTAAAAAGGGCCCCCCCTGTGCATAATTCAAAACTTCAGGTATCAATTCAATTTGAAGTTTTGCGTTTTCTTCTGGTAAAATATCATGCTCTGCAACACAGAATGTACGACTATTAGATGTGTTAATAACAGTATTTAGAGCAGTCTCTGGTGTATTACGCTGCCCATTGCATCAGTCTGGTGTATATTCAAAGTTTTGGAAACAGTGAATCATGAAAGGTGGAGATGTTTTTGCCTGCCTCTTATCTGTTTTCTAATCTTATTAAACACAAACCGACTAATAATCAGAGATAGTTATGAGGGAAAAAGCTTAACCTAAACGCAAGACCAAAATTATGTTGGTTTTTTTTATATATATATATATACGGATATTAATTTGTTATCCCTATTAGAAAAATAACTAAGAGCAATTGTAGATTATTCCACTTCAATGACACTCGATTTTCCAACGGACGCTAAGTACAACTTTAAAAACTACAACTACAGAAAGATGTTCAAAGTAAATAACATCATATTTATTTATATAGAGGTTCCCTGCCTCTGCTTGGAAGTGAATTATTAAACAAAAAGCCAACCGTTGACAACCGAAACTGAGAGGTCAGGGCGATACCGAATGCACCTGCCGTTGCCGAGTCAATCCACTTACCTGACAACATTCCCGCTCACTTTGAGCTGTTTTAATTTGTCTTTTCTCTTTTTCCTCGACTGGGCTTCCTCTCCTACAGGCAGAAACAGCGAAAATAAAACCGCATAACCTCAAAGGGACATGTCCTTTCACTGCGCCAAGAATGGTGTGGCTGGTAATGAGCTTTCCTTTTCCCCTACTCGGGAGTTAGCTTACTTCATTCCCTGAGGAGTGAAGAGGATGAAAGGTAACGGAGGAGCGATTAGACCAATCAGGTGCCGCGATGGGCGGGGACGCTGGGAATACGGGAAACGGCATTGGTCAGTTAGTAATTCATGAAGGAGCAGTGGAAAAAAGTATCCTGTCCTGTTTTGATGATCAAGAGGGAAAAAAATAAATTGCTTTCCCTTTATTATTAAATGGTAAGCTGCTAGGTTCTCGTTATCGAGTCAAACTAAAGACAAACATATAGGGGAAATATACAATACATACACTGAAGGAGTTTCACATTACGACAAATGGTAGAAGTGTAGAATGACAACAAAAACATCAAACTATCTTTGAAGAGGTACACATACATCAATTATATTGCTTTTATCCAGTAGATTTATTTAATTTGGTATATATTACACTGCATGCAGTTGGTTAGAAACAGCCTTTAGTTTCTTTTTCTATTAATTACCTGAGAAAAATTACAGTAAAGTGAGTCTTTATTCTTGAATATTTAAAGAATGGCTTGGATGTCTACTTAAACAACAACTAGAAAGATAAGGAAAATACTTTAGAGCAATAAAAAAGTATTATCTTATACACGACCCAAATTTGTAGAGCAAATTTTAAATGATAATAATGTGCAAAAAAAAGTCATATTTGCAATTAATCAAATATTCTAAATACCAATTCTGATACTTAGTGATCTCAGCTTGAAAGACAATGATAAGTGGAAGAGGATGAGGAAAAAGAAAAAGGACCACAACAACACCCCTGGAATTGATAGTTGTTAAGGATAACCAAATATGAGAAACTAAAAGTAATATATTTTCTATAAATACTAAATAATACATTTTAAGTAATATAAATGTGGCATCAAGTAAAAACTGCAAATTATAAACAAAGAAAAATGACAGAATTTTTAACAATAAAAAAACTGACATCTTTTTATAGCACCTATGCAATGAAAAGTGCTAAAAAACATATCAGTAAAAATGGTCCATAAAAGAGTGCTAGTTACCCTGTGGAGCAACGTGAGATCAGTATGTGATGGCAGTACAATAATGTGAAAAAACTGTCCAAGATTTTGAAAAGAAACCGTGAACTTTTCAAAAATAATTGTAAATAAAGTAAAATCCAAACAGGAAAAACAAAACTGAGAAAAAGTTATAAAAGATTAGAGTCCATAGAAGAGTTAAAGTTTTGAGGGCAGCACATTGTGAACTGAGAGCAGCTAATCATTCATAAGAAGCTCTGCAATGCAAAGCTATATAAACTACTTTAAATTGTTTTGTGGTTACATGCACAGGAAGCTTAGCTGAGCACATATTTTCCTTTGGAAATAGACTAAACAAGTGAGGATGAAATATTTAGATAGTTTACAACTAAATAATGCTTTTTGTTTGTAACAGAACAGTCAGATTTAAAATGGGCCTTCAAGCCACATACATAAAATGTGACTCTTCACAATAAAACAACATACTTTAGAATAATAAGCACTCAAATTCAAGCTTAAAACCTACTTAAACCTGACAAGCTTTTACTCTGTTTTCATTGAATGACTGACACCCGTTACGTTCAAAGCCAGAGCCAGAAACAGAATTTGATTTGGGCAATTTCAAACTCCCATTGCTTACAACAGCTCAACCAATATCTCTATCATGTCTATGTTTGAATGTTGGAGCGTTATTAATCTCAGATCAGGAATTTTATAGTTTACAACTGGACAGAAAGAAAGTTAGCAAACAATTAGGCGTAGGGATTGACTGTATAATTGGATGAGACCTCAGTGCTCAACGCAACCATCACGGGTTCAAGATCTATGCTCTCCACAACATTTCATGTGTACTTTGAAAGAAAATAAAGGCCACTAGTGCCTGCCAAAAAAATGTCAAATGTTTTTTTGTTGAGAGAAATTATTGATGGGACTTGTAGAGCAGAAAAGGTAATACTGGCGAAGCAGAAGGTAAAAGTCAGTTTAAAGTCAAACAGAATACTCCTTTTGTGAAGATTCGTCAACCTGACTTCTGTGACAGTTCTGGTGACCTTTGGGGGACCCCTGCTAGTGTGGTGGACCTAAGCAACCACTTAGTTCGCTTGTGCCTTGGGCAAGCTGTGATTATTGCAACGATCACATTGCTGTATGGCTCCCCTCTTTCTAATAATAATCCCAGTAATAAAAGCAAGAATGCAGTAAAAACAAAGCAGGAATGAATGGAATGAAAATAGCAGCGTATGAAAACATGGTATTAATTTTCCTGCTGAAATCTGTCTTTCATCAGCAGCAGTCCAAGCAGTGAACATCAGACATTCACAAAATTTATTGAGAACAATCTGAAAAAAAAGGTAGAGACCATTAAATGGTGCCTACATTCAGCTCACAGCAATATGCACAATTGTTCTCAATATATATAGATACTCATTTTATTAAAAAAACACTATATATTTACCTCCAAACACTCAAGAGTGTTAAATGGGATATTTTGACATGGTTTTATTCACAACTTTAACCAGGTATGTCTGTTTGGGCCATTGTGTGTTTGAATTACATTTATTGCGCAAGGTCACTATAACTTGTGGAGTTATTCTGTCATTTTCAGTTTTCAAAAACCCAGAGTGACATTATAATTTTATTTTAGATGGGACAACAGAACAGGATTAACAGCAAAACTTTAAACACTATATTTAAAACTTTTGCAGGTCATTTCCCATGCCAGGGGTCAGCACCTGTTTTATTTAAAAAAACAATAAACTTTTTGCTAATGCTCCTAGTAAATAAAGTTTGCTGAAAGCAGCAAAACCTACTTAACCCTGAGAAAAAAGACAGCTTATGAAGTTTTGTGAATTCTCACTGTGCTTTTTGATGTTTTATGCTTACATTTATTAAAGAAAAAGGCAGACCTTTTACAAGAGAATTGAAACATTTTCTTGAATAAAGTTTTTTTTTAAAGTAAGCAGTTTGTAGCCCAATTATGAAAATTAAAAGACACAAATCAAAAAAGAAAAAGGATTCCTTGTTCCATTATGCCATTCTGTTGGGGAAATCTTTATAGATATAGCACGATCATCCATAAACACATCTAAAACCTTTTTTTTTTAAATCCATCTTTAATATTTATTAGATTTTAATTTTAAAAACATAACTCATACATTTCTGAAACAAGTTATAAAGAGTCACTGATTTGAGTGTAAAGTTATGACCTACGTAGACAATGAATGTTTGCCCTCAGCCCTTTTTGTTGATTATAACAGTTAAGACCCGCAGCTTCCCAAACTTTCAGCTTCTGACCCGAGAATATATTTCTGTACATTTCACCCCCACAAGCAGGGTAAGTCACAAAATGTAATTCCTTAGGTAGATGGCTGTTCAAATAGTTCTTTTTGTAGTCATATTAATGGCAAATTGCGTGGAAGGAAAAAGTGTGTTAAAAAAATTGCACAGGCTACAGGGTCATTCGGAGTCTTGAGAGGATTGCGAAGCAAAGTCAATTCAAGTATCTTTGTCGTTTGAGCAAGTACTTCGAGATCCACCAAACACAGACATGTTCAGGACACGGTCTACAATTGTCTCATTTATTGTGTTAAGCCGCTCCTGAACAAGAGTTGTCAAGTGTCTCACCTGGCCTGAGGTGAAAAAAAAGCCTTGACCGGTGCTTTGTGGTCCAAGGTCTTCTTCTCAAATTAAGGTAAATGTTGCATTTAATTTTTAAATCAGTCTGGAATAGTGGAGGCATAGAAACCAAGCTGTTGAGATCCAGTATGAGGTTTTCACAAACAGTACTGATTTTGCCAGCCAATTTCACCTGCTGATGTTGGTCCACAATCTTTTTTCCAAGTTTAAAGTCAGCACAAGTGTCTACTTGGAAATGTTAGAGCACCTCCTGCTTGCCTCTGCTATGCTAATTATGTTTTCTAACAGGACTTGGCATCTGCACACGCCGTTCAAAAGAACCAGTACCTGGTTTGAAGACCGCATTATGACTGTGCTCGACTGGCCTGACCTAAACCCCATAAAGAATCTGTACGTTATTGTCAAGCAGATGATACCATTCCTAACAATGCAGATGAGCTGAAGGCAGCTAATGAAACAGGGACTTCCTTAACAGCTCAGCAGAGACACAGGCTGATCACCTCCGTTTGCCTCTGTGCCACACGCACTGATGCAGTCATTCATGAAAAAAAAGTGCCTTGACCAAGTATTAAATTCACTTACAGCTAAGATCAAAATTATTCATATCCCTGGCAGATTTTGATTTAAATTATTTTTATTCAACCAAGATGTTTCTGTTAGGAAATAAGGCAAAAAATGTCTGAGAAAATAATCAGCTTTAAAAAATTGTTTTAACATACATTGTACCATCAAACACCATGTTGAAAATTATTTATAGACCATTCTTATTCAGTGGGGAGTGTCTTTATTGGCATTATAGAAATCAAAGTCTACTTATTTGATGACGAAATTGTTCCATGATAAATTGGTATTTTGACAATCTTTGGTGATGAGGTCTATGAGGCTGGAAGGCATCCTTGCCATCACCTTAATCTTTAGCTCCCTCTAAATATTCTCTATCAGATTCAAGTTGGGAATCAGGCTAGGCCACTTCAAAAACATTCATGTAACAGAACCAGACAAAATATGTCATTAAAATGAAACAATGACTTTAAAACTTAAATTCTACCTCCTTTTTTGTTTAAATCTTCAAAACTTCACACTTGATTTGTAACCTTGCATTTGGAAACCCGCCATTTTAGAAATTCTAATAAATTATAGCCATACAAATCAAATCCATAAAAGGGAGCTAAATGGGATGGAGGATTTTATTTCTTTTAAATAATTTGCACATAAATCAATCAACACTCGCTTAAACATATCCATATATATTTTATTCTCAATACGGCAAAATACAAAGAATATTTAGGACAGACTCTCATTAGTCACAATTAATACTCACTTCACAAGAATGCTTTTAAATTACATTACCCGAGTTTGAAGATCAAACTCAACAGGTACCTTTAAAACATATTGCATCCATCATATATAGTATCTCTATCATCAGTTCATCTTAAAAGTAGCCAAATTCAGATTATTGTACATCATGTATGCTGCTGGTCTCACTACGGAGACGGCTTTTGCTCTTAGAAAGGTTATACAACATACTGTAGAAACTGCTACAACTGCTCTGAGGTGGGTCGAAATACCTCGGTTTCAAAAGACATGTTGGACACAGTAAATACACGCCTCTCTCTCTCTCTCACGAGGAAGCAGACGACAGACTGTACATGTTATCCATCCAACACGTGAGCTCAACGATATACACGTAATGAAATACACGGCTCCATATCAAATACAGAGGGGACAAAAAAATGTCTGCGTTTGGACTTGAGAGACTACCGATGATGTGGCGATGGTGATCTGATGAGACAAAGTATACAAGCACGTTGGAAAAAAGATGGCGAAATCAATTTGATTTATGGTGTTAACACACTGGGATTGCCTCTGTAACAAGGGGAGAAAGAGGAGAAAAAAATATGTGCATAAAGTCTCTCACAATATATTTACAGCATTTTTTTTCTTTAAATTTAGTAAAAAATGCCAACCTGTAGTAGAAATTCACCCTGAAAGAAATGTTATATTTACAATTTGTACAATTGTATTTAAATAGAAACATGCAAGTGTTAACATCTTCCTACTGAACGTCCAAAAAAGGGGATAAAAAAAAAAAAAAAAAAAAAAGCAACAACTTCATCTTACCATGGATTCGTTCAAGTTAGATTAATTACTACTTACAATGAAATCTCATCATAAACAGCTCAAATACATTTACATCTTCGTCTTTCATAAAATCATAATCATTAAAAAGGCGAAACAGGGAAAAACAAATGGGCAGAAAAATAAATAAGCGTGAGTAGCAACTGTTAAAGACCGTTCTAATGCTATTTTCTTACATTTCACTACGAGATAGTGTAGGAAGCACAAGGCGCACATCTTAACTTACAAAGTGTACCAGTGTATGAAGACAGTGATCGGGTCGGCAAAACCCACTGAGGAAAAGACGACTCTCCAGCTTTTGTGTTTGGTTATAAAAAAAAAAAAAAAATTATATACACAGGTATAATACACCACTACAGAAAATTGCAAAAGCTAAAGGCAATGGCCGCTTGAGCTGAACAGGTTTGTCACTGATGTGGAAAAAAGGAAGAAAACCCCTAAGCTTAAAAATGATCTTTACTCCTGAAAACATTTTTTTGTTTGTTTTTGTAGAAATCCTGCATAGATCAAAAAATAATACCTCTCCTGACTTTCTCCTCTTTAAGTGGAAGAGAAAATAACAGTATTCCCTCCAGCAATAAAAGTCCAGGGAGCCAGTGAAAAAAGGAAAATATATAAGCAACAAGAAAAAGCTGGGCCAAACAGTAAACAGTATTTAGGTTTTAATGCAGAAACAAGAATAAAAAAAAAGGTTCAATAAATCTCCAAAACTTTGTGGCACTTTCTTACCTTGTAGCAAAAATCAACTTATGATTTTAGCACAAGTACTATTTGGCCCAAGCTTGGGATTTCCAGCATGGTTTCTCAGGAACAAAACATTTTAATTCCTCTAAGTAGTGACAATGTCATCTAATCACCCAGGATAGTTATAACTACAGATGCACCAATCAGTCGGTAAGAGATCAGGTTCGGCTAATTTTCACTCACTCTGGAGGTGAAATTGAGAAAAAGCTGATTTTTCCCAGGTTAACTGAATGCCTCCAATCGAAAAATGCCCATTATTTTCAGTATAAACCAATAGCATTTTGCACTTTTATGCACTTTGTGAATTTAATAATAAACAGATAAAAGTTAGAGACATTTGGTTTGATGCATGAGTTGATAACTACAATCTATGTCAAAGAACCTGCAACAACACACGTTTTCCTGTTTCGCATTTTATGGACTTAAAAGGGAAACAAAATATCAAATTTGGTCAAAATTGGAATCTGGAGGAAAGGAAACTGATATCGGCCTGATTGGTGCATCTCCAATTATAACCATTATAAGCATCAATGATTGCAAATGGAAAGCAAACATTTATATTTACTCAATGCATCTCTTTGCCTGCTGTACCAGCTATTTTTTTGTAAGACAAGTATGATTTGTTTTAAAAATGTCATCGTTTAGAAACAATACCAGTACAAAGACTTGTTCATATACTAAACGCCAACTAAATCTTTCATTTTGCACTAGCTAGAAGAAAAATGATCTGCTTGGCATATAAATAGAATCTATAGTGGTCATTATATTTCTTATCTGAGATATACAAAATCTTTATCACATAAATACAACACTGCTAATCTCTGTCAATGATTAGATTTTCCCCTTATAAGAAAGAAAACCTCTACTTTTTACTTAATTTGTTTTAGTCTTGACGATTCAAAAAAACCTTGGTTTGTTTTAAAAAATTCAAAATAAATAACTGCATTTGCATTGTATGTGTGGACACAATCTGCAATACTTATGACAATCCCTGCTGTTCCTTAGAAAAATACACTGTTAAAAGGATTTCAAAAAAATGGGAATAACACTATGTGGGAGTGACCCTTGCTTGAGAAAATGTCTAAACAATATAGCAATAAAAGTGTCTCTCAGGAGCAGAAATTTTAATCTTCAAAAAGGTAAAAATCTTCCAGTTGATACAATAAGTTTAAATTTGCTATCTTATGCATTTTGAAAACAACAATCTACATTTTGAGAAGTTCCTGATTCTAAAAACAGCCTCTGATTAAAGTTTGACATGAAGACCCATCTAGTATTCTTAATATTTTTGTCAGAATCCTTCCAAGACATTTTACAATCACTTTAAAAATATGCATAACTGTTAAAAAGTATAATTGCCAGCTTCAATTAACTACTAATTGATGACTTAAATACCAGCAAGTGAAGAAACACATATAAAAAGAAATCAAATCTTATTGGTGACTGTTTTCCTGTAGCTCATTTACAAGGCACAAAAATGATAAAGAGAAACCTTCATTTTAAAGCACCTTTGGTGTTTCTGGGAGGTACTTTGGTGAAATAAAGTTGAAAAAAAAAGAAGTTAAAAGCCAAAGTAGCCTAAAAAGAAACAAAAATCCCAGGTTTAGTGTACTTATAAGAAACAATCACTTTTATACAGAACAGATAAAAACAGGGCCTTGAAGATTTTCATAGGGTCGCTGAAATGTGAAGCGTGGCGATCAGCTCTTGAGTTTTGACGCGTTGCCGCTGAAGGTGTGAGATGTCCTAAATTGCTCAGTTTTTTTCTTTTTGGCAAGCTGGTGCATAAAAATGGACACAGTGTTGGAGATATGTCTCAGAGGTTAACCATGTGTAAGAATACATGGAGGACCAGAGGTGGGCTGTGTTGGTGTGTGTTTGTATACAGTACATATATTTGTGTGCATGTTTGTTGTGTCTTTGAGCACAGGCTGCAAAGCATGAAAGGCTGAGGTGAGTTTGAGGAAGCAGCTTGCAGCGAACAAGTCCTCGCTAGTGGCTAAGATTAGCGTCCAGTCGCAGCCAGTGGAGACCCTGCCGAGTGTAACGCACCAGTTCTGTCATGCTGCTGGTGTTGAAGATCAGAGGACCCATCACTTTGTCCAACTCCAAGAAGAAGTCTGGGGAAGAAAGATATGACAAACAAAAGCTAAGCAACAGTTTAAAACAGATCATGACATTAAAGTCCTGTTTTTACACAACAACTCAATATCCATACGCTGTTTAATTTACACGGGGTAAAAGCGTGCCACGCTTCAATCATAACATATCGCCTTTCAGAAGTACTTATATTTCTTGCTCAATCAGATTGAATGGGGAGAACAATAGCTGTCGAGTATTGCCGCAGATTCTCAGTTTGATTTAGGTCTAGACTTTAATTGGGTCATTCTAAAACGTAAATATTCCTGTGCATCTCCCGCTGTAAATTTAGATTCATTGTCCTGCTGGAAGGGAACCTCTGCGTCACTCTTTTCTAGCCTCTAACAGGTTAATTTACCAGTGTTTCGATCTATTTATCATCCTATCAAGTCTGACCTGCTTCCCCGTCCCCTGCTGAAGAAAAGAATCCCCACAGCATTGATGCCGGCACCACCATGTGTCATACTGGGGGTGTTCTCTAACAAACATTCACAGAACAGCTGTATCTATACTGGGATTAAACCAGACACAGGTGGACTATTTACTACTTAGGCAACTACTGAAGGCAACTGGTTACACTGGATTTTATTTAGGTGTTTTAGAGAAACTCAAACTGAATAAATGTACACATCAGACTTTTCAGATTTTTTTTTAACATTTGAAAACCAAGTATCCTTTTCTTTCCACTTTACAATTGTGTTCTCCTTTATGTTGGCATATCATATATTTTCATTGGTTGTTGGCAAAATATGAAAACATCAAAGGGGTATGAATACTATTTCAAGGCACCAGAAATTAAGTTATTTGAAGTTTTATGATTCCAGCTTATCCATCCATTAATTTGACATTTTAACACTGGGTCCACTACATCCACTAAGAATCACAGCTCCAATAGAAGAAAGAAACCACTACTAAAGCACATCTTACATTAGGCAAGTCTCTAACAAAAGGCTGACTATCAAACTGCTGATTAGAAAATGCCCTTTTACCCTTCTGCTCCTTGGCAACTTGCTCAGCCTGGTCCCAGATCTCTGTGGCGTAGAGGAAGTTGGAGGTGACCTGGACGTAGCTGGCAGCCATCTGGTGGATACGCTGAGGTATGGTCACAGACGAGCTGCCACTGCTGTTGCTGCTGACTGACGAGTAGCTACTTGCTGTGCCTGGTGAGAGTTTTGGCGAAACTGGAGAGGGCATACCTGCCGCCTTACTGCATATAGAAACAGAAAAAAGAAATGATGAAATTAATTGTCATTTTTTACATTTTTTATACATACAGTCTATTCACATTTTTGTGACAAACCATCACAAAGTTGTGTATATTTGTAAATTGGTAAAGTATTCATGGTTTTTCAAAATTCTCATAAATTAAGACTGGAAAGTTGTGGCGTGAGTGACAAAGTTGACCGAAAAAGTTTAAGGGGTGTGAATACTTTGGCGAGACATTGTATATCAATAAATTTAGCAGAATGGGGAAATTATCTTTGACAGTAATATCAATGTACTCTCTGTAAGATATGACAAGATGTGAAAAATAAATTTAAAAAAATTATTTAGGAATCTTCTGAACATGGAACCTGGAAAATCCATCAGCCACATTTGTACTAACATCAGCAGGAAACATGTCTCCTAGAATAAGGTCAAATCTCTAAACAGCACAGAAGCCGACGACTTACTTTCCCATTCCAGGAGAGGGAGCCTGGGTGTTACTCAGAGAATTCTGTCAAAAGAAACAAGAGGAAGAACATTATGTACATAGAAAAATGCATGTTTACAGATGAAAACATCATGCAAGGAATCTTACTGAGTTTTTTTTTTTTTACAAAGAAAACTGGATTTAAGCTTGTAGAAAAGATGAGAGTACCTTCAAATGTTCTGTGAGTGTTTTGGAGTATTTTAGAGCACTGTCTTTCCTCAGCTTGAACAACCGCAGATGGAGAAGGGACTGGCATTTAAGACTGGAGAGAAAAATGTGGATATCTACTTTTAAAACTAAAAAAAAAAATTGACTGAACTGTTATTTGGAAGGAGCCCATTTGCACACATTTTCATAAACTACAGCCACGATTAAGTACTTTGGGCCGTTAGGGACACTTCTACCATGTGAAGTGAAGCATCATAATAATGGAGTCAATAAATGAACTTACCAAAGCACAGCTAGCCTCTTGTCTGCTGAAGTAGCATCTGGGGCCATGTAGCTTTTTAACTTCATAGTGTATCTGGGTGCACAGGCAGGATAAAGTTGTAAGACCTTTATAGGTTAATACATACATTTCTGTAAAAAGGATTGCAATGATTTTACATTTTACTCTTGTATCATTGTCAACTTTGCAGCAGCAGAACCAGAAAACATTCTTCATTCAATTTTGGAGCCACTAAACGTTTCATACAGCTTTGTCAATAAAAAAATAATAATACAATACCCTTTAAACTTTTTGTGCTTGTGTTTTTGCTAACCTGATAAGCTCCACTGTTTCAGCGTACATCGGGAAGGGTGACTTGGCTTCCTGGGCGCTCTTCTCCAGAGCATTACCACATTCAATGAATGAGACCACAGCATCAAGGTAGTACACTGCCTTTTCAAAACGGTTCGTCTGTCAAAGAAAGACTGGGATTAAAACACTGACCAGTTCCGGGTCAAATACTTTCATTTTATCTCTAAATGCAGAACAACATGTTGTTCACATTGCACAAATTTGACAAACTGGACTTGACGGTCAGTTTTTACACAACTTCCAGCATATTTAAACATTTTTTGTCCTACATGTTTTTGTGTTGCCCTTTGGCTCCAATGCCAATATACAAAGAATCATTTTACAAAACTGAAAAATGTTTGGTTAATTTGTAACTTTGCAAGTAAGCATGCTGCTATAAGGTAATATTGGTTCTGTATGGACTTTAATATAATTTACAATAGCTTATCAACACTGCCATACAAAACATGATATTAAATAATGGTTTCTCAAATGCAGAGGTGGAAAAGGAACTATATTCCAAAACAGACAAACAAAAACAGAAGAACTTTCCCACCATCAGAAGAAACAGGTCAAACACTCCTTAAAGTTCAATATTATGTGTTCCAAGCTGGTTTCAAACTTGTTTAACAGTCCTCCAACTTATGCATGAGACAAACATTACAAATTATAGAAGTAATTCTTACCAGTGCATCTGCATTGTGCTTGAGTTTCTTAGCTTCTTGTAAGTAGTGATCAGCGGAATGAACCCTGAAACAGAGTTGTAAGCATGTTAAAACACAAATTTTATTAATATCCTCTAAACTTATTAAATCTCTTTCCTAAACAGGCTAAATATGACACAGAGACTCATCAGATAGTCTTTCATAATGGAAATGTCAAGACTTTTTCAGGGATGCAGGCAAATCAACTAATGACCTCCCTAACCTCCTACTGTTTCATACATACAAAGGCAATCCCAGAGGCCCACAACAGGTCTCTTTGTCCCACTGGGGACTTTTCTAAAGTGGAAAGATCTCCTCTTTACCTGTCCTCAAACAGCATCTTGGATCTCTGAGACCTAGAACCATCCGTGGGAAGAGGGGGCACAGCCATTTGGTTAGATGATATTTTCTCCTGCAGAGACAGTAAACGACAAGACAAATAACTTAAAGGAAAGAAAAATGCTTTCAATGCAATGAAAGAACAGAGACAATGTGTTAAGATTCTATGAATATGGTATCTATGATGACAAAAAACACGTTACTCACATCAACCTTGCCCTCGCGTGTGCTGCGTCCCTTGTCCTCTCCTTTTTTGTGTTTGGAGGTGGAGCTGCCCTTGCTGCTGTGGCTCACTGCTTTTTTACTTGTGCTGCCGCTTGATAGCAACGTGGATGACTGGTTGACTGTCCCCTTTCGGCTCGGATGCTCTGACTTAGGCGTCCGCTGAGGACCGGATATGGAAGGAGAGGGTACAGGCTCCTCTTTCTTCTCTAAAGGTCTCTTTGACCTGGTGGAATAGAAATCCATATTAACAGCCCTGTTTTGCAGCTGTAGAGCTCTTACTATGAAAATGTTCACAGTGGAAGGTTAAATGTTAACATCACAGGCAATTCACAACTAAGCTCAAACATTAGGCAATCAAGCAGAGGATAACCAGTGCAACTGAGAGCAAGTTGTAAAACACAAGTTCATATATATTGTGACTTTCCCGTTTAAGGTTAAAGGGTTTATTTTCTGAATGGTAAGAGAAGTGAAAAACACGTGGAAAGCTTTGTTATCTTCCATTACAAAATGAGGTAGTGGTGTTGTACCGGCAGGGTCAGAGTAGAATGAATCATTATTAGGGGAAATAGACATAATACTCACTCTTTACTGCTGGTTTTATGAGGAGACTGAGTTTTATCGTCAGGCTTGAATCGCTTACTCTCTGGCTTTGAGCCTTCCTCGTCGGTCTAAAAAGAAGAAAGACAACTATCAATAACTCACAGGAATACTTTGATTTATTAGAGGTTTGTGTGTTTGTCTTTTTCAACCTATGAACTTCTATTAAGTATTACATAGCACAGTTTTTGCAATAGTGAAAGATAACCTTTCTTTTAGAATTATTTCTTTTTTTTATAGCATGGCTCTGCATGCTCTAATATGGATATTTTGAGAAACTCATTTTTCTCCTCCATTTGCACCCGACGTCCACATGCAGAGTTTCTGGAGACACTTGTTTTGGTAAAGCTTACAATAGCACTGCATGATATTGGAAAACACTGATTTTGATAATATTGATAAATATTGGAGCAATATCAATAAATACATAGATTATGTATACATATTATTTACTACACTGTATTCATGTATATCTTATACCCTCGTTAGAAACTTTAGCCTCTTGGCTCCTGCAACCTGTGTCAGGTGTGGGCCTCATGTACTGCATGGAGACTCCCTCCAACAAACTGAATATCACATTGGCATCAAAAGTGTAAACTCAGAACAACTGGAATATATTAGCCAACAATTACTCCAGTCCTTATGAGATAAATGTTGTGCACACAGTTGTTGCCATGACAATATAGTCACAATGCATTGTGGAGGAGTAGCCTAGATCTGTTCAAAATTCCCGTTCCTAGAAAAAAAGAATACTAAATTAGACAACTACATTCTTTACGTATAGAAACGTTGCCCTTCCGTGAAGTATGTCCATGTAAAGTATGAGCACTCAATGCTTGACTGGAGTTTCTTATCAAGGAATTGCTGCATCAGTGCCGCAAGGCATGAAGGCCATCAGCCTATGGCTCTGCTGGGATGGTAAGGAAGCCCAGGTTGTTCAGCGGCCTTCAGATCATCTGCATTGTTCGGTTGGTTTGGATTCACCACAATCCTCTTAAAGCTGTGACTATCTCTGTAGTTTGTGCCCCTTTTTTAATCAAACCTTTTCCTTCCACCTAACTTTACAATTACATATGTTTGAATACTGCACTCAATTTTATTGCTCTTATGTACCGTATTTTCCGCACTATAAGGCGCACTTAAAAACCTTTAATTTTGAAAAAAAATGACAGTGCGCCTTGTAATCCGGAGCACCTTATATATGGATCAATTGGTTAATTGGTTGATCCATACTGGTTGTACACGGCGCTCTGTCAAAATGTTTCAGTACGACTGGTAAACTACAAAGCCGCACCGCTTGCAGCATTACGGCTACCGTAGTCAGGGGTGTCGCCGAAGTAATAGCGGTAAACACCTGTACTGTGCTTATTCCTAGTCCAACACCACTTGTGTGTGTATAACGTTTGAATGTACTGTTGCAGGAATTGCCTGAACTGTATGTGATTAGAAGCTCAGTGTGTGGGGTGTATGTTTTGTGTGTGTGTGTATGGAAGATGTTGACATTACTCCTCCGGACAGAGGTGGCGCTGTGTGCTGCCGTAGCTGAGAATCAAGAGTGAAGGAGTGACGTCGGTATTATTGTGTGTGTGGGGTGGGTAGAGATGGCGACCGGAGCAGCGGTGTTTGAGTCTGTAAGCCCTGTGTTTTTACGTGCTGCAAAGTCATTAAAAAGAACCCCGAATCTCGTCAACAACTCAGTGTTTTGATGCTCAGCAACGTATGAGTGAGGGAGTTAACCCCGAGGAAACTAGTAACTTCGGCCCTGGAGAAAGCGTCTCCCCTGTGTCATCAGACTACGGTCAGGGGACAGAAACAGGAAAGGTTAACAGTACTAACGTTTGATTTAGTGCATCAAACTGTTTCTTTTACGTGTTTACTGAATCAGGGAAAAGTTCCCTTTCACGTTTTAACTAACGTTTGATTTCAACTTCAACTTCATAGACTCCAATGCATTCCTAACGTGCGGTTGGCTCTATTCAATATAATTCTATGTAGAGGAGACCTTACCATGAGAGTGAATGGAGTTATCAGAACGCTGGTTTGTAGTGTATTAATAAAGTTTGACTGACTGACTTATCTGACTGTTTTGTTGACATTCTCTTTAGCACAGCTCCATCTAGTGGATGCATAACGCAACCCCAGTCAAACGTTTGACTGCAGTAGCTTCTATTCTATGCGCCTTATAATCTGGTGCGCCTTATATATGAAAAAAGTTCTAAAATAGGCCATTCATTGAAGGTGCGCCTTATAGTGTGGAAAATACGGTAATATTATACTGTTATAAGAAAACAGATTTTGGGTAAACATTAGCTGTTAGAAGAGTTAATGAGCTAATTACCTCTATTAGAAAGATTGGATTAGAACCAGCTCTTACCAGTAAACCCCCAAGGATTATTAATGTCATTTGATTTGTTTTTCTGTGTTTGATTTTCTGTATCATTGTAATGATTTTCCTTGTGTACAGCGCTTTGAGTGCCTTGTTGCTGAAAAGCGCTATATAAATAAACTTGACTTGACTGGTTAGCCATAACCAACAAAATTAACAAAAACATTTGAAATCACTGTAGTAAATCTAAATAAACTTTTTGATGATGTTCTAGTTCATCGAGATGCACCTGTGTGTGCATTTAAATCTGTTTATTTATTATTATAGCTATCTAAATGCAAATGTAAAAATATTTATGGTATGCATATGTAAAAATATCTAGTATTAAAACTGCAACAAAAATAGTTAAGCTAAAATACAATAAACTCAAAAAAAGGAAATCAACTGAAGATTTTGAGTGCCTAAGAGTGGAGAAGGGGTAGTTTTTAATTTGGTCTTTTATTTCACGTGTTTAAATAAAATTGTTACAAAACATTGTTATGAAATTAAACCTCTTGGTGGTTAAAAAAGAAATTAAATGACACACAACAAAAAAAGAAACTACCTTGTGTTTCCTCTTGGACTTGCTCTGCTTGCTGATGTCCTTGCTGCTTTCTCGGTCGTGAGAGTCTTCCCTCTCCACTTTAATCTCTGCAGGCTCCTTGTAGGTCCGCCCTGGGATCCTCGACAGCAAGCTGAGATCTATGGGAAATAGGAAGGAAAGGGAAGGTTCATTTTGTCCAAAATAAAGGAAAGCCTCAGTTATGAAAACATACAAGGGCGCCGGACAGAAGAAATTTTTTTTGTAAGACATATAAGCAGTCGTGACTAACCAATCTTGACGAGTAAAACCTGCTGCTGAGGTTGTCTTGTGGGGTAGCGTTCCTCGGGGTCACTGAGCGGAGACAACACAGGAGAAAACACACACACGGGGGTCCTGATGCTCTCCGTATACTTGGGAGTCTGCGACGAGGATGGGATGCTATCGTTTTCCTCTGAATCTGATGAAGAAGAGTCTGTAGAAATAATTTCACGAGACTGAGGGGTCTTGGTGGGTGCCTTGGTCTTGCGTTTGTCTGTAGTGGTATTGACGGAAGTTGACGGGGGCCTGGGAGAGTACTTGGATTCTTTTTTGATGCTTGGTTTGCGTGAGCCTTTGGTGGGGGCAATCGGCCGGTGAGAAGGTATCTCTGGAGCTGGCTCGGTCTCCACTTTTAGACCTCCCTTGGGTTCCTCCACCACAGGAGGCTTCTCCGACTTTTTAGGCTGCTTTTTACCAACTCGTATTCTAGGATTTGTGCCACCTTCGCTCTGGGCGGGGGACTTCTGTCGGCCACGGCCACCCTCTGCACCCTTTTCCCTGCTAGGTGGTGGTGGTGCTGAGTCCTCTGACCTGTAATCTCGGCCTTCTTTCTTACATTTTGCTGGAACGTTCTTGAACCAGTTATCCAGCTGCCACTTGTTGGTCACAGGCTGTTCAGGCTAAAACAGACACCACACCGCAGAATTAAAAAAGGTTCTTAGGAAGTCAAAAAGTTAAAAAGATTATTCTGGACACAAAAAAGACATTCTACAGGTGCATCTCAATAAGTTAGAATATAATTGAAAAGTTAGTTTACAGATCTTTTTATTCCACACATTTTCCTTCCCCTTAACTTTCCTTTAATATGCTTAGATAAAGCAATGCCAACAGCCAGCTTGTTTAGCAATTGTAGGGCAATTATAATTTTTATTATAAGTAATATTATTGTGATAAAATTGCAATTTGTCGAGATAAAAATAAACTAATTATTGATGTTTGCAATATTGAGTTTGTTGTATTTGCTGCTTAAAGCCTATTTTATATTGGGTAGGTTTTAGAGCAATAGTCATGGTTGCTGGGCTCAGTATGCAGCAACAGATTTACTGTCAAAAAGACTCAATTTAGAATAGAAAACCTTTATCATCAGTTTAGTAGTTTGTATTAAAACAAATCTAGCTTCTATAGTGATTATATTTTAATTCCATATCACCCATGTTTTATGTCAATAACTGTCTGCAGGCCAATGATAAGTCATGGTTATGTAGGCAGTAAAATGGCCATTTCCTCCCTTTCTGTATATGTCCTACTGTATATAATATCCTAATTTTCTAAGAAACTGAACTTTAGGTTTTCCTTAGCTATAAGCCATAATCATCCAAATTTAAAGAAAAAAACCTTCATATATATATCAATGTGTGGTAATCTATATACAAGTTTCATTTTGTGAATTTAATAACGAATAAACGATAAATTAACTTTTTGATGATATTGTAACTTACATATAAAATGTGATTCTTAGCCTCACAGTTTAATACAAAGTTAGAATAAAATGAGTACTTCAGGAGAGGCGGTCCGCGGGCGCTCGTTAGCTTCGCTGTCTGTCGTGCTGCTTTCGCTCTCGCTGTCGGAACCAGAGCTGCTCTCCGAGCCGCTGTGGCTGCTGGAGTCGTCCCTGGTTGG
This sequence comes from Girardinichthys multiradiatus, assembly GCF_021462225.1. Lineage (NCBI taxonomy): Eukaryota > Metazoa > Chordata > Actinopteri > Cyprinodontiformes > Goodeidae > Girardinichthys > Girardinichthys multiradiatus. Next base: position 16,244,895 of record NC_061804.1, read on the forward strand.
CTCGGCAGCTTCACTGTTATTGCTGTTGATGGACAGAAACAGGCAGGTGGTAAAACTCTTATAAATAACAGGTAAATGTACTTATCTTAGTCTATGAGGAGATAATACATTTAAATTGGCTTTTAGGTAACATTTACGCTTTGTTAAAAAAAATTTAAAACAGAATTTGACGTGCAGTCATTGGATGACAGAGCCAAATAAAATACCACGTTGAATCAAATCAGAAGTGCTGTGGTTAAACTTGAAATCTAATTATTAACTTGTGCCAGCTTGACCTTTCTTAAATTTGTATAATAAAAAATAAAATCCTGTTAATGTCTAGAATATGGTTCAACAGAAAAAAAAAAAAGTCCAATTTGCACATCAGCACTCCCAGGTACAACTACTGGCAGATTACGTTGAACGTTTTTTTTATCAGCAACAATTGCTATATAAAGGCAACATGGGTAGACAAAACAGATTATGTACAACAGATTTGGGTAAATAAATAAAGTTCACCAAAAAGTAATACGATTCTTATGAATATTCAATAAAAAAACAAACAAACTGAACTTTATATGGTAATTAGGCATAGACTCAGTATCAGTATCCAGGTATACTAGCTTTTTAAAAAGCTATTGTTTTGGAAAACCTGAACTGCCCTTTTGCTACTTGTTGCTGTGCACCACTGGTCAGCTGGCCTAAAAAATGGCTTTAACAAATTCCCTTGCTTACAACCTCAGACAGACAAATTTGGCTGTTTGTAAGTTTAACTGGACAAAAAAAACCACTGATATTTATGGCTTGAAAACTAAAGGAACACCACTTATTAATCTTATTAAGTTAACATTTTAGAAAATAATTATATTTTGCACTTGAAAAACTGATGCTAAATGTTGAATGTGTTTATTCATATAAGACGATTTGTTAGAACTAAATCAAGGACCACAGGTAACCATAAAATGACCAACACGACAGCTTGTATAGACTATCATTGCTAGTTAAAGACAATATGGTGTCCCAAGATAAGCATAGCTGAACCCCAAAGCTAAAAAACTAAATATGAATCAAAAGTGGACGGACTCAAACAAACACTTTTGCAGAACAAATAAATAAAAAAAACAATCCGAAACATAAATTTTTTATGTTGTGCACTTCACCTTGCTGACGTGTTCCTTGAGGCGTTCTTGGATTCTTGTTCTCCATCGCTGTCCTCACTGCTGCTTACTATTAAATCTTCTTTCAGCATGCTGAGCAAGACAAAATTTCAAAAAGATAAAAGCTTTAAATGCTTCACTGAATCTTCAGTTGCCTGAGCTTTCTTTCAAGTTAACTAAGCCCAGGAAAATGAATGTCGTTTATTCTAAATCAATGAAGAAAAACAACAAACATGCACTTTTGACAAGCTAGGATAACTACAGAAAGATAAACCACTTACGTGCTTTCTTTAGGCTGATGGCTGCTGGAGCTCTTTGAAGAACTGCCTCGCTCTAAGACAAAGATAATTAAAAGGAAAATCTATAGAAACCCAGTACGTACACACAGAAAATTCAAATACGGATTTGAATTGTGAAACTTACTATGTCCACTTTGAAAAGAGTGTGCATCCTGCAGTAAATAACAAACACATACACATTTAGTTTTATTGTTTTTGCTTTTAATTATAATTATAATAATTATTAGAATAATTTTACAAAATAAGGTTGGTTTTTTTCCCATAAAAGCGAGAAAGCATGACTGCCCTCATGGAACAATCAGATAATAAATTAAATAAGTAGTTAAACTCCTGGTGCTGACCTTGGTGGGGAATGGAAACTTGGAGAGCTCTGTTTTGCAGGGAGTGTGGATGGCTGTAAGTGGAGGAGGCCATGACTGAGTCATTTCCTGAAGGAAGGAAAAAATAAAAAGAATTGAGGAAAAACCCACATGCACACACAAAATCTGAGATTAGGCCCAGGGTGAAGCTGAATTATTTCAGTCAGTTGACATTTTTCCCTCTGTTTACTGTAAAGCTGAAAGATGAACTATTTAAAAAGAAAAATAGTTTTTACATACCTTTAGGATTTCGTCGACACAGTTGGCATCACCGGATCCCTGTTGAGAGAATCATCATCGTCATGATTAGCTGATGTTTTCATAAGCATGATCTCAGTACAACAGGTGAGGAGGTTTGCATTCAGAGCACCACGAGTCATCCTATAGACATTTTGTGAGACGCAATAGTTTATTCAAACCTAGTGTACAATACTGTAGAGCTTTTTTTAAATTTTTTTAAAAGAGAATGTATGTTTCAAACAAAACCACTGCTGTTAGAATGGCTTTAAGAATGCTGGAACACGTTCTGTTTATCCTCAAAGTCATGAAGAGGTCCTTTTCTACTGGTCTGCCAGTGTATGTGCACATACATTCACTGAATGCTGATAACCCTGAAAGGAGACTTAAGTGTTGTAGATAAAGTTTTACCTCAACAGGCTGTGAGGGGATCTTGAGTTTTGTAAGGGAAGCTTTGCCGATGGACTTCACTTCTCCCATGGTGCTGCTGTGAGACTGCCCGCCGTAGCTTTCGGATTGTAAGCTCTTGGGTTCCGCCGTTTCTTGGCCATCCATAGGCCGCACGTAAGCTGTGGGCTTTTGCAGCATTGAGCTGGGCTTGACGAGAGATGGAGGGAAGGCTTGACTCGAGTGCTGTCCACTAGGGAATGATGTGTGAACCCGTGAGGGGGAATCCCAGTTGGCCTCCCTGTCTCTAGGTGACTTGTTGCGATACTTAGGGTGATGCTGCTCAGCAGACAAGGAGCTTCGTGAGTGGCTGCCAGAGGAACTCAACGAACCCTTCGCTGGACTTGAAGTGTGTGACTTTGAGTGCTCCGAGCCTCCGCTGTGCTTACTGGATTTCTTTTCTCGCGCTTCTCCTCTCTGGCTACTGCTGCTGCCGCTACTGCTGCCGCTGTTCCTCAGGCTACTGTGTCCGCCTGCGGTTCCGGAACGTTTCTGTGACTGAGATGAAGATCCTCCCGCTGCTGGGCCTACAGGAGTCCACTTACTGCTCTGGCTACCACCTCCACTACCAATACCACGCTGGTCCCCGCCAAATAAAGGCGGGCCGGACTTCTCTTCAGAGGAAGACGAGCTGTTTGAAGGTTTACCCGGAAGCTTTGGAAGAGTGTCACCAATCGGCTCTTTCATCTCGTCGTAATTGCCCAACATGCTCTGAATACGGTTGGACAGTATATCTGCTTTGCTGACCTGAAGACAGAAGAAAATGATAGAAAGCAATCAGTAATGCCAAGGCTATAGATAACTCACAAACAGGAAGAAAAATCTGTGGAAAACAAAAAGAATTATTGGTACAATTTTACCTTATTGGGTTCACTTTGGAAACACAGAAACTTAATAGAGATGCACAGTGAACTCAGCTGATGACTAGTCAGATAATTTCTGCATCTTCTTGTATTTATGTTTTAATATGATATCTGCTCAGCCCTTTGGTCAGTTTTGCTGTTTTTAAAGTGCTTATAAACAAAGGTGGCTTGACATAAGATGCTAAAAGACTGTTAAAAAGAACTGCTTAATAATGTCATTGTTTTAAAACCCCTGGTTACACAGCAACTGCTCTCTGCCTCACACTGTGTGACATCACCTCTGCTTTAACGACAGAGAGGGTAGAAAGAATATTTTAAATACCGGTTTTATATCTTCTCCTAATATTTATTTCTTAAATAGAAATCAGAATATGGCACAAAATGCTACTTCATATATTTCTAAACTTACCAAAAATGATAACCGAATTTCCCTGCTTCATTTAACAAAGGAAGCCAACAGTTAAATCACTAGTCATAAATGGTAAATGGCCTGCACTAGCATTTTATCCAGTCCCCAGAGACCCCAAAGCACTTTACACTACGATCTGTCATCCACCCATTCATACTCACATTCACACACTGATAGTGGTTAGCTATGTTGTAGCCACAGCTGCTTTGGGGCCGACTGACAGAAGTGAGTCTTGTAGATTAAGAAACTTTCCTGAATAGAAATGGTCGAAGAGCCTCATCAACCCACAGTTTGCTCATACTGAGCTCTGAACAGCCTTTCTGAACTGTGGGTCAGACCACAACCTCGGCGCAGAGGTTAATCAATCACTTTGATGGCCGTGGGTTCCAGTTGATTTGTTTGCAGCCTGTGCAAAGTCTCCAGTTTCACATGCAGTCTCACCTCTATTTTGTTTGACAGATTCACACTGAGGGTGAGGAAACTCAAGCCGTTATCTGCAGCAGGAAATGTTACTGAGTTGGTCATAACGTGCACTCCACCCCCTCCTGCTAGCATGGAGCCTGGGTCTCATTAGCACAGCTAAAGGAAGAGTAGCAGCACCTATTTTCTTCTAGTTTGTTGGTTTTAGTTGGTAGTGTGAACAGAAATGACAAAGTTATGGTGGATAAGTAATTTTCTGGACAAAAGTGAAAACAATTCAAACTAAAACAAAAGAATTCTAGTTATCTTCAACAACTGGAAACATTACAGTTTAGTTAAAGGTTTGTAGCGATGCATGATTGCAACATGTCTCATTGTGTTTGCAGAGTACATGAGTTGTGCAGCAATATAAATATTGTGTGAACATATTAAACAATGAGTCATTGTGTAAAACTGATTGTATAGCACTTTGTAACCAACCACATCCATTCAAAGGTCATAACTGGGACAAAATGTTCCAATTCAAAGTCGTGTTTTTTTAAACTGCTAAAAAAAAAAAAAAAAAAAGTCAAACAAGAACCCCTTGAAAGCCAAATGGACACAATCTTAATTTGGACCCACAAATGAAGACCCACAAATACATTGTCCAGTCAAGCATCACACTTCCACAACAGGATATCACAAAATACCTACTTGTTTCCAGAGTTTCTTTAACCTAATGTCTACTTATATTTAGATATTTGTTTTAGAAAAGACACAACGTACCTGGAAACAAGAACACTTAACATGCTTTTTATCTTCTTTGGGTTTTGTTAGATCTAGGCACAATTGGGTTAAAGGAGTCTGATTTGATTGGCTTTGGTCATATGTCGTATGTTTTCAATTAGAATGAAATGCACTACATGCAGCAGCGTTTATAGAAAGTTAAATGCTCCTCACTCTGCACGAATGAGCAAGCACATAAACTCTGCACTATAAAAACGTTTCTGCTGTACTGGTTTAGATCCGGGAGGCCACAGCTGCAGCTGTGTGTGCACACAAGCTTTAAAGCATAACGCTGTAAACTTCCACTTAGTGAAGCATGACAGTCAAAGTCAAACTAAAGCTTACATAAGGCTCATACTAGCAGTTGGCAAGATGTACAAACTACAGACATTCGGTGACTTTAAGGGCTGATTTCTTTCATTTTTGATCCACACAACTTCCATCACTCAAATCGACGTATATTTAAAAGCAACTCTCTAAGAAACGTTGAGAAATTCTGCAGAGTGAAACTGTATTTCATTGGTAAAGGTCAAGGTCGAGGAGTTTTCTGTCATTAATCCCAGCTTTCATCTTTTACTTTGTTGTGGTCAAAACACACACACACACACACATACACACACTCACCTCTGGTGGCTTTTCTATTCCCAACCTGTCAGAACACATTCCTTAGTGCGTCTCTGATGGGTAGCCCTGGCTAAGGGAGAGGAGCCACTTACATCTGCTCAAATCTGGTTAGTGGCAAAGATTAGAGCTGGTTCAGAGGACTTAAATCCTCTTTACAAGTATACTGGCTGAGAGGAGCTGGCTGGCCTACATTTTTGCATGCAGGTATAAGCGGAAGACATGGGAGGAAGTGCGGCAGAGACGTAGCGTGCCGCTTTGTTTACTTTTAACAGCTGATTAGCCTGTGCTGTCAGCAAACTCTTTGCATTTTCTGATTTGAAAGTCTGTTAATAATTACTCAAATCACTACAGTTGGGCATCTAATATTGTTTGTGACATGTCATTATAACACACACTTTAATCTTGGAGATGATCTCTATTAAAACAAGGTGGAGTATCACTTTCAGTGGACTTTTTGGACATGTTGGGACAAAACAACGTATCTTGGGTTTTCCTGTTTCATCACGTAGACTGTAAACAAGGTGATGAAGCAGGAACTTAAAGTGACAAAAACTGCACTGCCGTGAAAGCACCTGATAATGCAGTTTTTACTCTTAACTGATCAATTACACACCGGCAGTAAAACAAAGAGCAAAACAAACCCACACTAACCACTTTGTAGGGTTCAGGGAAGAGGGGGGAATTTGCTGGAAAGGCCTCTCCTCCTCCCTGTTGTATTTCTTGATTTCTCCTTTCTCTTTCTTTCATTCGGAGCACATTCCGGTCCTCACGGTTCATGTTGCTGTCAACACAAAGCAGAGCATCGAGTCAACAAAAAAACATGCTACGCCAGATAATATAATCTTAGAAAAACAATGACAGGTTGCAGAGGAAGCAGCAGTATGCAGGAAACCCCCTTTTTGTTTTCCCCCAAAAATTATTTTATAAAAACATTGCCAAATTTTTCAGACTGCCATCACACATATGCTCTGGTACATAAATGCAGGAAGTGATATTTCCATTTTTTTTTTTACTGCTACAGACCTGACGAGACTAAAATGAGACAATAACTGAGACGGCCAGTGGAGAAAGTAGCCTCTAATAAGCTTAGGCTTATCTACACAAAGATGAGTTTCTGACTTCTACTGTAAACAATCCTCCTGTGCAGATGGTCAATTTCATTATGCACCACAACCCCAAGTACTGATGTAATATCGTAAGAAACTTGCTTAATCTTCGTCTTGACACAAACGCATCATGATTATTTTCACAATAGCGGTCTGTTTGTTCTTTCTTTGTAGCACAAAAAGGATTAAACTGTTGCGGAGCTGCATAAAAGAGATAAAAAAAAAATGTCAAAGGTCAGCTAGTTATCATTGACCCCATAAAAATAGTTTAAAAACACCACTTTGCTCCTTGTTTTCTATTTGAACACCATCTTTAATCAAAACACAGAAGCAAAAGGTGTAGTAGTAATACCAAATGCCATACTGCAGTAGCACACTATTGGTTGTGCTGCGTTCTTGTTTCACACTCAAAAAAAAGAAGAAGAAAAAAAAAAACTGTGGGAATTTTCTAACGGTTATTGTCAGGAACGAGACTAAACTGGTAACAATGGTCTTCTCTGCATTTTGTACTTTCAAACACACAGCAAAATTTAAGATTTCCTAAGATAAAAACCACCCAAAATGTCATTAAAACTGTTTTCTTTTTACAATGTTTTTATGTGCAAAGCAGACATATTGGATTCTGAGGTAAGGATTGGTGAAAAACATCCAACTTTGGTAACTGGAATTTTAAAGAAAATAACTTTATGTTCATATTTTCCAGTACAACTGTGGAAATTTCAACTTCTGTCTAAAAATGGAATATATACAGTACAGACCAAAGGTTTGGACACACCTTCTCGTTCAAAGAGTTTTCTTTATCTTCATGACTATGAATATTGCAGCTTCACATTGAAGGCATCAAAACTATGAATTAACACATGTGGAATTATATACTGAACAAAAAAGTGTGAAACAACTGAAAATATGTCTTATATTCTAGGTTCTTCAAAGTAGCCACCTTTTGCTTTGATTACTGCTACGCACACTCTTGGCATTCTGTTGATGGGCTTCAGGAGGTAGTCACATAAAATGGTTTTCCAACAGTCTTGAAGGAGTTCCCAGAGATGCTTAGCACTTGTTGGCCCTTTTGCCTTCACTCTGCGTTCCAGCTCACCCCAAACCACCTCGATTGGGTTCAGGTCCGGTGACTGCGGAGGCCATCTGGCGCAGCACCCCATCACTCTCCTTCTTGGTCAAATAGCCCTTACACAGCCTGGAGGTGTGTTTGGGGTCATTGTCCTGTTGAAAAATAAATGATGGTCCAACTAAACGCGAACAGGATGGAATAGCATGCTGCTGCAAGATGCTGTGGTAGCCATGCTGGTTCAGTATGCCTTCAATTTTGAATAAATCCCCAACAGTGTCACCAGCAAAGCCCTCCCACACCATCACACCTCCTCCTCCATGCTTCACGGTGGGAACCAGGCATGTAGAGTCCATCCATTCACCTCTTCTGCGCCGCACAAAGACACGATGGTTGAAACCAAAGATCTCAAACTTGGACTCATCAGACCAAAGCACAGATTTCCACTGGTCTAATGTCCATTCCTTGTGTTCTTTAGCCCAAACAAGTATCTTCTGCTTGTTGCCTGTCCTCAGCAGTGGTTTCCTAGCAGCTATTTTACCATGAAGGCCTGATTCACACAGTCTCCTCTTAACAGTTGTTCTAGAAATGTGTCTGCTGCTAGAACTCTGTGTGGCAATAACCTGTTCTCTAATCTGAGCTGCTGCTAACCTGTGATTTCTGAGGCTGGTGACTCGGATGAACTTATCGTCCGCACCAGAGGTGACTCTTGGTCTTCCTTTCCTGGGGTGGTCCTCATGTGAGCCAGTTTCTTTGTAGCGCTTGATGGTTTTTGCGACTGCACTTGGGTACACTTTCAAAGTTTTCCCAATTGTTCAGACTGACTGACCTTCATTTCTTAAAGTAATGATGGCCACTCGTTTTTCTTTACTTAGCTGCTTTTTTCTTGCCATAATACAAATTCTAACAGTCCATTCAGTAGGACTATCAGCTGTGTACTGTATCCACCTCCTGCACAACACAACTGATGGTCCCAACCCCATTTATGAGGCTTGAAATCCCACTTGTTAAACCTGAGAGGGAACACCTGTGAAGTGAAAACCATTTCAGGTGACTACCTCTTGAAGCTCATCAACAGAATGCCAAGAGTGTGTGGAGCAGTAATCAAAGCAAAAGGTGGCTACATTGAAGAACCTAGAATATAAGACATATTTTCAGTTGTTTCACACTTTTTTGTTCAGTATATAATTCCACATGTGTTAATTCATAGATTTGATGCCTTCAGTGTGAAGCTGCAATATTCATAGTCATGAAAATAAAGAAAACTCTTTGAATGAGAAGGTGTGTCCAAACTTTTGGTCTGTACTGTACATAAAATGTAACCTTGAAACCAATCCCACAGTTCCATTGCATAAAAACATGTTTTTATTCTTCCCTTTATTTTTATGACATTTCACCTTGAAAGTCCAAGACCTGACGCACTATTGTTCTAAAATGTCTTTCATTATACACCCATAATGCATTACAAAAACACTTGAGCCAGTTTTATAGCATGACACTGCAAACAGCAGTTTATATTTACATACCTGACTTCACATCTGACATTATAACTGATTTGATTAAAACAGGTTTTTAGACAAAACAGAGTTATGTAAAGCCAATCTCACTAAAGGACCAATGAGTCTTCTCTTTTCTGTGCACAACATTTAGCAGGAAGCAGCCACACAGTTTTGAAAACGGGAACAATTTCATTTCAGTTCAGCTTGTTGTCTACCAGTTTAAATTGACCACTTGTAAATCCTTCAATGAAAACAATGAGTTTAGGCCTGTTGACAAAGTGCGACTGTGCAGGAACCACCCAGACTCCTCCTAGATTACTGAGCACACCACATACAGGTATCTTACGTCTCTACAAAGTATTACTAAGAAAATGAGAATGAAATCCAACATGAAAACACAAGACACTGGGAAGCGTATGTCTGAAACTCTGAGTTTCCTGTTAGGAACAAGTCTATCAGCAATAACGCCAAATGAAACAGAATCAGAACAGTGTTTTCACAAGCCAACGTTTGTTCACCAACCTGTCAGTGAGTCTCAACTGTACGTTTTTAAAAACAAATTTCTGTTTTACGCCATAAGCCACTTCCAAATACAAACCATACTGGATTGGATTTACTCATGAATGAGAAATATTCAAATTATAGCTAGTAAATGGAACATGGTTTTATCAGTAAAGATGCAGAACGGGCATTATCTGTGGACTTCATTTACAGCACAGCTATGAAACAGTTTTCATGATGACAAACTTACAACTGACCCGACCGCTGATTACCACCTTCAGACATTGAGTGTCTACAACAGTTAACTATGTGGATGATTTACTAAAGCCACATTCGGGTAAACGCTACTTAATGATAGTTATTTGGTCTCCTTTACCTCACAGCTGACAATAAGCTTTCATTTGAAGGTCTCAAGCTATAAATGTTGTCTGTGATTTAAGAAAGAGCAATGGGGAAATAATGATCCATGCATTTTGACTGCACAGAGAGAAACTGATACTAAATGATGGTGTCTCCTAAAGTGGTGGGTAATGAAAATGTAAATGAGCTTGTTGATGTTAGCTGGGAGTAGGGCTGCTTGTGTGAATGACTCGCAATGTTAATCAAAGGCCCCCAGAAGCACGGCCTTTCATAAACATGACTCTGGTCCATTTAGACCATGAATTGACCTGATCTGTTGACATTTAAGAGCACGGATGAGACTCTGTGTCACTGTGGTACACCTCTAGAGGAAATCAACACATGCAAGGCTCAACTGACTGTTGCTGGTTTCAACAAACTAAAGCAGAAACGTGGAGGAACACATGAAGCAGCTGCCAGCTTTAGATTTTGAACCTTTGCCAAAACCAGTTAAACAAACAAAAAGTGAAAAACAAGGGAATAAAAATAGGTTCTAATGCAACTTGGGCTGAACAACAGTTAAAGAAAAATTTGTGGCAAAGCAAACCTTTTTTATAGATTAAAGTTTTGTCAAGCATCTGAACTGAGGACACAACAGGTCGAGCATTCCACCCTTTCACCACTTTGCACCTTTGGCCATTACATATCCAAGTTTTTAGGGTATATAATGGACACATTTGCCTCAGGACATTTTGTACAGATTGTGCGTCATGTTGTAAAAACCAAGAGTTCGTACCCTCTTTGAAAGATTCAATAGATAATAAACGGTCTACCATGGTTTTATGACTCCAATTTATATAATCTACCAGCAGGAGGGTGCTCAGACTTATTTTGGTTTGATCTGGGGTCATAAGCTGTCAAATTAACAAGAATCACTGGGCCCAAAAGGGGATTAGGATCAAAATAAATGAATAAAGGCCGGGAAGTAATTGAATGGCTATTTATCATATTCTATAAGTATTGCAAATACTTATTTACCATGGGAAATAAAATGATACACTATGGTTTAAGTGGATGGATAGAAAAAGTTTTGTATAAAGCTACAAAAAGCAATGACTTTATTTCAATTTACCCCTCCGCCAATTCATATATTATAGCAAGGGACAAAAACTATAGCGCAGCAGCTCATTTTTTAATGTAAACCAGTATTTTATAGAAAGATGAAATTAAATTCTCATGAAATTCCTAACTACACCTTCTAACTCAATTTAAACAGAGTTATCTGAAAATCCTACTCTCTACTCCTATGCTGTCGCTCTGATCCCAATTTCCGTTTGACACGTAGAAAACATGCAAGATTAAGAACTCAGCTAAAAACAAAACAACACTAAATGACCTACTGCTGGTAGATATCATTTATGGAGGTCATATATTAAAATCTCTTTACAGTAGACTGAGTAGAATATAGAAAATTATTTCAAATCATTGATTGTCAAACCGGGTACAAAATGTCTCCCTGTCAAGTTGGTAGGAAAATGTTGGCCAAACAGCACAATTTTCTGCTTTTAATAAGGCTGGATACGAGACAACAAAAAAACCTTCAAAGGTATGAAAAGAGGTGAAATGATCAGCACCCAATGGCAACATGTTGGTACTAAATAGCAGGACGAATTGCTAAAGGGTTGAATTGGCCCAGAGCCCTATAGAGATAACTTCAGTACGTTATTTAGAGATGAGGAAAACACTAATATTTTAAAATATTCCACATAACAGCTTGCAGGATTAGTGGTTGTCGTTGCTGTTTATAAAAGGTCGGCAGGGATATTTTGAACTGACCTGGAGAACAATAGTTCTTGTAGGTGAAAGGTTGTATCTGATGTGTTTGTGTACACTACATAATTTACAACAATTTTCAACCTACTAAAAAACTACAATACCTAAATAACCACCATGTACAAAACAACTATGTGAGAGGATAACAGCAAAATCAAGGCAGCAAGTTAAAAAATCTACGCACTACACAAGAAACAAGTTTATAGTTAACATACAGGTCTGTCTAATGCTCTAAAGTCAATACTTAAGGAATGTAGATGGCGTGTTTCCTGTCTTACTCATAATTCCTCAGAATAAGCAATAGCATTTGCACTTACTTGCAGACAAATATTTCCCTTCTCATATTAATTGAACCTTTGAAACTGTTAAGGTCCTGTTAAGTTACGTCCATCTACACATACTGCCTGTATCCTCATAAACGTCCAAAATATTAATTCTAACCTGAATCCCCTATTTTAGATCAAGTTTAGCTCTATTCTTCAAAGTAACCCGTATAATTTCAGATCTGTTTTGGAAAAATCAATATCAAGCAGATGATAAATATGATGTTACATAATTGTTTAAAGTTCCACTCAGGTCAAGCTTTGACTTGCATGTTTGGACATGCCCACGTCCGAGGCCCAAGTCCTTCTGCACTGATCTGTTGACAAAATAGTAAGTCAGAGTTTGTAGACTGTTACAAAGTTAAATAAAACTCTCGCTTTATTTCTCAGGTCTCAGCTACGTTTCAATACTAATGTGATCTGTGTAACTGTAGTGAAATCAATAGTCTGCCAAACTTAAAAGGTCAAAGTCTCCAGAGTTGAGAACTCCAGTCACGTTGCAGCTAAATTAATCAGCTCATCAGTCTCTCTGTAACTCACAACATAACAGCCAGGCCTCATCTTCAAGAAAATTCAAGAAAAAAAGGACAGAGCTGATGGTTATCTGATCACCATGAATACAGGACAGGCCCTAAGTCATGCAGCCATTATGCAAGCTCATGCAAACAGAGAAAGAAAATCTAACTTGGACACTGGAGTATTTAACATTGGAGCATTTTACTCTAAAAACAGACACCAAGATTTTAAAAAAAAGTACCAAGCCAAGTACTTGTGCATTTCTTACCCTGACTGAGAGGCCATGGCCTCAACCACTGAAACATTGGAAGAAGGGTTCAAAGGATCTCCTAGAATTTCAGAAATACCCTCATCATAACTTCTTAACCTAGACTTAAGCGCCAACCTCCTCCTGTGAAGCCTCTATTTCAATAAATGTTATCTTTTAGCGTCCAGCAGTAAGACTGCAACTCCAGTTTTTTAACCCGACTCGAAGGTACACTGCATTTCCTTGGAGTGGAGACAAATCTGACTCAGGGAGGGGAGGGGACTGCCTGCTCTCGGTAGATACCAAGTCGGCAAACAGTGGGGGTGGTCACATGAAAGGTAAAGTCTAGAGACTGAGGCTGCTTTTGTTTCTGTTTTGTTGCTGTGAGGTTAAAGCATGAATGGAGACCCAGTGAAATGAATAGACCCTGGGGGTGCAAACGTATGTGGAAGGTTGCGTTAAATAGTCACAATCAGCTTTATTGGCCAAGGCATTGGACTTTGGTTCCACTTTGCCCTCAATGTAGACATTTTAAATATAAATATATAAATTCGGTGGGAAATTAAAAAGGCCTTTTTTTAAGTAAATACCCAATAGTGAAAATGTGTTTACGAGATTCTGACAATTAGGCGTATGTAAAGTCAGACAGTAATGCTGGATGAAAAGTTATTAAATGTTAAATATCAGTATGTTTTTAACAGAATGTGATTAAGACATGAAGAGACATGGTGAAAATATATGCTGGATTAAAGTACATATTTACAATATCACTAAAATTAAGAAGAGTTAATCAAAGTATGACAACATACAACAACAGAGAAATTACAACAATAAATAAGAAATTAACCATAAACAACAAAAGAAAAGATTAAAAAAGAGCAAAAGGGGATCCATAACAGACAAATAAATCTCACCTCTCCCAGAAAGTGGCACTGTCCACTTCCTCCCATAAATGGAGATGTTATTTTACACCACAGGCCTCTGTCTGCCTGATGTCACTGCCCTCAACCAATCAAGCTCCATCTTTCAGTCAACAAAGTCCCATCCTCCTCCCCACTATGCCCCAAGCACAAGGCAATGAACCCATGAAGCCTGTTAAAGACACAGTGCACAGGTTTCCACCATGCTGCTGCTTACTAACAAAACATGACATATTTTCATCAGCTACGTGTGCTGATGAAAGAGCGGGCAAATGTGCCAACACTACATGTTGCAAGAGTTTCCATCTAGTGCATATTCTGAAAATATAAAGCTACTTAATCTACAGTTATCTATATACAAGCTGATTTTAAGAAAAGCTCCCTACAAAGGAAGCTTTACTAAAGCTTTTTAGTAACTTAGGACAAAATAATCAGAATTAGTGAAAAAACTAAATGCAAGAAGCTTGTGGACAGTATGGGTACTAAGTTTTTGATACTTTAAGTGTGTAAATTAGATGCACCAATCAACCTTTTCCCAACCGATTATGACTTACAATTGTATTTTTTGGGGTCTGACCTGCTGATTGTGATTAACAAAATTAAGCTTTATATCTATATATATAAATAAAAGAGCACAAATGCTGGGTTTGAGTCATCACTCTGGAGCTCCATAATACATTTTTCTGTAAAGCGACAGCTGATACTCCAGGTTGATCATCGTTCTTGTATTTCAAGTCACATTTTAAGGTGACTCCACATGCGTCATGTTTACAGATCTTCTCTGCCTCACAAACGCCCAAATGCAAATGACAACGTGGAAGCCATTTGCTTTGAGACCTTCTACTGGTTGGAACTCATTGCTCACCAAGCTTTGACAAGAGCTGATGGAAGGCTCAATAATATTCCTCCAGCACAAAGAAAATGATGGCCTGCTGATCCATCTTTGGAGTATTTTAGGGTATTGGCCAGTATTTGTTTTAAAATAGCTGATTGTTGAGAACTTGAGAAGTACCATCACTTATCAATGTTGCCTACTAAGACCAGAAGAAATACGTGATTCACAAACGTTACAATCCTACCTAATGCAACCCGAGTCTTCTTCATAACAAATGATAATCCCCTCAGGTAAAGTATATCCAAATTTCTACTAACAATTGAAAGGTATTACCAGTCCAAATCCTCCTTCCCTATTCATCCTTGCAAAATGCAAATCACTAAAAGCAACAGAAACCCAACTAAGAAAAAGACTATCACCACACGATAAGTAATAATTGCTCAAGCTATACAGTATTCCCCATTCTACTCTTGGAAGAAATATATCCTCACAAGACAGTTTCTTAGGCTCAAACGTGTGGAAAAGTAGTTACCTTCAGCAGATCCAATCTACCACTCGTATGTTTTACAGAATCATTGTGGAAACTGAGATTGCTTACTCCAGGAACACTTTGGTTGAACAACCTGCATGAGGTATTGCACAAATTGCAAGTATCTTCAAAATGAAGCCAATAACAATCTTTATTACAAGCACAAAACATTTTTAAAAGGCTGAACTGTACCACTGTAAACAGTCAGAAATTGAAGACTTTTTACAGGTGGTTAATAAATGGGTGGGAAAAAAGAAAGATTTTTCAGTTATGTTGATATAGCCACCAAATTGTCAAAAATACTGCTGAATGCATCTCATAGAAATACAGTTCAAACATAACCAGCAAGTAATGGGTACAGATAGGGAGTGAGTGCCACCTCACGTGCTGCTTTTGAAGAGAACCTGCTGACAACAGGAATTCCAGAGGGAGCATCCATTCAGCTGAACCTTTCCTCTGGAAGCAGCTGTTTAGGGAGAAATCCTGCGACTATAACCATAACAATGCAGTCAAAAAATTGCCTTTGAGAAACTGTCCTGAAATAATAGGTTTCATAATACCAGAAAACTATTATTTACCCGAATGGTGGAGAAGAAAAATATTTCTCCATGTATTTTATTGTTGTGTTTATTAAATAGGATCAGTAATTTGGGAAAAAAATCTAAATTTGCTTTGTTAGCCTTCAGTTTAATAACATAGCCCGTCCTATTTATCATGCCTTTAACATTAAATTGCAAGAGGTAAACAGCACATATTATAATTTGCATGCTTTCTAAACCACTGTCAGGGTCACTAGAGTATTTCCACGTTAAAAATCCCTACTTTTCGAGACTCCTTTTTTTCCCTTGGTTTTTCCATCATTTTTATTAAATGGCATTATACCAATACAAGTACAAAATTATGCCCATCTGCATGTTAGTATGAATTTCTTCCCCAAATCATGAAACACAGCGCTGAACTTGGCTTCGATTTCAGAGGAGGTTTTAGCAAAATTATATTTGCTTTTTGCCCAACTTACTCAGACCAACAATGTTCTAACTGACAGATACCACACTGTTCCAGGTACTTTTTCAGCCACATTGCTTCTGGAACGTGACACAAATCTTCCGGTTGCCCATATACTTTTCAGACAGCTTAAACTGTCTTTACCCTCGTTTAAAGTTTGGTACGTTTTAAAAAGAAATGAAAAGAACTTTCTTGGCCCTAAGCAAAGGGGAATTCAAAGCACCACATTTGACTTTATGGAAATTAAAATTGTATTAAATCCATTTGGACAAAACAACTATTTTAGAAGTATTAAATACACGTTCTAAGCAGAGATGCACAGATTGATTGGCAAGATAGATTTGCTTTTTGCTGCTGCACTATGTGTACTTTTTTTTTTTACATCGCACACTATTAGTACTTTAGTTTTTACAGCAGGTCCAACAGTTTTTCTTATCTAAAGCATTTCATTGGATTGTTGACTGTGTGTTAACCTGCATATAAACCAATAAAAAATAAAGAATAGTAACCAGAATCAGAATATTTTCAGCTTAACCTGCCCTAATCTGCGACCAATCAATGATCGACCCGTTCTAAGCGTGGGGTCATGCTGACCACAACACTGTTTTTGACGGAAGAAGACCAAGTTAGCCATTTTCAGTATCAGTGCGTCGTTTTGAACTGAAGTCAGAAAAGATTTGAGAGGCTATTTAAAACACATCTGTATTTTCCACATGTCGTGACATGTCTACATTTCATTCACACTGTGAGAGTGAGACAGAATTACAGCAAATAAAAGGAAGGTGCAGCTCAGCTTTATCCATTTGAGCTTTCAACCTGTGTGTGATAGAACGTGCTGAGTTAGGAAATATTGCCAGCCTTTTCAACATCTGAATTAAATATACAATTTCCAGAAATTACAAAGACGTATGTTTACAGTTATTAATGCTAACTGCACTAATCACTAGATAAGATGCTGAAAACAACTTAAAATATAAACTGTGGGGCGTGGTAGTGGCGCAGGAGTTAATTGCGCGACCCATGTAGGGACGCCTTGGTTCTTGACGCCGCTGTGACAAGTCCAGGCCCATTGACCTACACCACATGCCATTTGGTCTACGTTCCTACCCTCACCTTTGGACATGAGCGTTAAGTCGTGCCTGAAAGAACAAGATCCGGATACAAGCGGCTGAAATGAGCTTCCTCCACAGGGTCGCCGGGCACTCCGCCCGGGCTGCTCCTACATGCCGATAAGAGTCAACTTCCACTGATTTTATTGGGATCTTATGAGATAGGTTAACACAAAGTCGTGTGTAATTGTCTAGTGGCAGGAAAGTATTATAATTCTCATTATATATCGTTTTTCCTTCTTTTTTTAAAGAATTAATAATCTTAAAAGTGTGGCATGTATTTGCATAAAGTCTCCTATTACTCTGATACTTCTAAATGAAATCCATTGGAACCGACTGGCTTCATTAGTCCTCTAATCAGTAAGTAAAGTCTGTGCGCAACCTCAGTATTAACAAATTTGATAGCATAGCAACTTTTTTATTTTCTCTCCTTTATTGGCTTGTTGAGACGCTGTTAAAAGGGTTTAAATATTGTTTGATTTCATATACGGAATTTCTATGGTTTTGTTTGTTCGTATTTGTTCTTAAGGTAACTCTGTAACACATGTCCAGGGGCAGCCTGAAACATAGCATTTTAGAAAACCATGGCATGTTTACTTAACTGCTTATTAATACATTCTGTCCCAGTTAAATAAACGTTAATATCGCAGGACAACAAATTCTCCTGAAGGTATTTTGTTGTTCTCAGTAACGATAGTTGTCCATCCCTACTCAGCAACCACAGAAAGGATGACTTAATGAAAATTAAACAGCAAAATTTCAATGTATATAACTTTGCAAAACTGCAACATAAAACGCAGAAACTGTATTCATGCAATAACTTTTTCTCCAACATCCTACTCTGCGACTTGAACAGTTTGTTACACTGACCCAGCTTTTTTTTTATTCATTTCCTGCAAAGACCTTTACCTGCTTACAAAGGACATTGTGCTAAATGAATTCCATTAGTGTTTATGAGACATCTGACTCCTGCGACACAACACAAAGACTGTTATTGTAATATTTCTGAAGCAGGAGCAAAGTATTTCACAGTATTTGTCTGTGCCAGATCACAGAAACCGGAACGGGCTTAATGAGTTTCACCTTCACAGGACTGTGTAGCCACATGAGGACTTAACTCTCATCCTAAAGAACAAAAGCAGAAGAACAGATGAACGGGGTCGGGACACCGTGAGCTGCAGATTTTTCTGCTGTGTGAGCAACAGCACTGAAACGTGCAAAATAAAATAAAATACAGCTACTGATGTCTGATAAGATTTGGGCTAAATGAGTTGGCAGACTCTGAAGGAGCAACTCAAGCAACTTACCCCTGTCAAGCTAAAGAAATATTATTTGATTATAGACTTAAATACATAACCTTACTGACATTTAATCCAATAATGAAGCTTAAAAGTATTAGCTGTCTATACATTATACAAAACAATGTGATTTTAAACCTAGAAATTAAATTCAGCTTTTTAACTAGGACGAAAACGTGAACTATGCATTGTTTTAGAAATCTGTACTAGCTGCTCCAAAGCCAAAGAAAACATGCTCTCTCTGCTCTGTCTGGACTGGACGACCAAATCACTGACACATCTTCTCAGAGCATGTGCCCTTTGCCGTGGCAACAGGGGAAACAGCTCGACTGAAGCCCCTAGGCAAAATTTCAAGAGGAAGCGAATTCACAGCCAGCCGTGTCACAGGGAGCACACTTACACATTATTAATATGTTGATTGCTTAAGCTGCTCGTTTTGTTAGTTTCATTCAAATCATCTGGCAAAGTTAACACCTGAGATTAATCTTCCTTTGCTTTTGCATCATTTGTCTTCGCAGCCTAATAAGGGAATGCAACCGATACAAACTATTACAGCCAGGCAAAATAGAGTAACTAATCTATATGAAAAAATTTGATTTTTTTTATTTAATAAATATTTATAATCCAACTTTAAAATATATTTTAAATGTTTTTGACAGATTTGACACAGATTTCATTTGCAAGTGTTTTACCACAGCTTAATTAATCACTGAAACTGTTTTAATTTCTGTTTCCATTTGTATATGACATAACGAACCTTTTAAGTTTGGTAAAATCATTATGCCTTAAGCTGCCGAACAAGCGTATTAAAATGGCATTGAAAAGACAGGTGGGTTGCCTTTTGTGCCAAATCATTATATTGCAAAACATAAAAATTAAAAGAACTGTAGCTCATTTTTGCTAGCATACAAACATAAAGTAATACGACGTTTAAAAACCGACAGCCAGAAAGACGTCCACTAACACAAAATGGGATTATATTCATTAGAGTATAGTTAACATTTAGAGATGCACCAATCAGCCCTTTCTGCTGGATGCAGATTTCCTTTTATTCCATTTTAAATCCTAGATACAACATCCTTCCCATTCAAGCATGTGTCCCTGAAACAGGATTAAAAAAACATTCTGGTTTTTTCAGTCTTGACCAGCAGATTACTGATCAGAGCAGATCAAAGGAAAAATTATCAATTTCAATCTCTGATTTATTGTTCCAACTTTTATCAGTCACATTTCTAAACCAAGGTAATGTTTAATCCACCAAATAGGGCAACGGATCTCTAGACTGGACTGTTATGTCAAAGTAGGGTCAACATTGAAATATCACATTCGTAGGCAACACATTTAATGTTCATCACACAAACAGCTTAGGTCCTAGCTGTAAGTTCTTCTCGATTACAGCTGTAAAGGTTCAAATCTAACTGGCATATTACCGTAAAATAACCCAACCATGAGATGTCAACCAAGATCAACAGGCGCGGTTCTTTTGCCCAAGTGCCAAGCCTGTTCTCGTCATAGCCACCTATGAACTGTCATGTATTAAATTTAACTAGGTTTATCTTTGTTTCAAACATGATCAAACATGTTCACATTATTTCCTTTTCTATTAATGTCATTTCAAAATATATAGTCACAAGGCACTTCACAAGACAAGCAAGTCCATTTCATATCCAGTTATATAGACATATATCATTCAATTAATAAAACTTATGCCAGTACAATCCAATCATAAAGACAGATATTAAATACTGTCTAATTCAACTGTAATTATATTACACTACAGTCAAATTCAGCTGATTGCATAATCCCAATTATGGAGATGCTTTTCTCAGCAGATCCAGACTTCCAATGGTCTTTGAGGTCTGATTGGACAGAACCCAAATTTTTTAAAGGACTATAACACAAATAAGAGAGGAAAAGACACGCGGTGCAAGTTCATTATTAGAGTTGAGGTCTAAATCCAACTTAAAAAAAGATGGTTTCAATTTATGCATCAATGCATAAGGCCCTAACATTTATCAGATTTTTATTCAACTGAAACAAAGCAATCAAAGTACATATTTGGTGAGTTTATAGCCCGGAAATGTTGGAAGTTCTTATTTTTGGTGCATAAAATAAACTGGGGAAGATCTACTTTTTAAAGTATTTGACCTGCCGATCAATTGGACATTGGCTGATTCCAATCTCTGGTTGATTGACAAGGGCATGTCCTGATAAATAAATAAAAAAGGCTGTTCATCTAAGGAAACTCGGATGACTGCATCCAGTCACCGCCTTATATATATAACTGGCAAAAAGTAACTTTGGACTTGTAATTCCTTTTCTGGCCCATCCCCGTAGTGTGTCACTTAAAATGGCTTCCTGGAAACTAATGTCATGTTTCTTTCCTAAAACTAAATATAGTTTGGCCTGTGTGTGAACTTTGATTTGCTGCACATAAAAGCAATCTGATTAAATAAAAAAATAATCTTAATTCTTAATGTTTTGTTTCATATTCGTTGGATTGGTAAATACCGTCAGGTGTAGAATAAACAATTTATATCCATCTCACCCACTTTAGGCCGATCCAGAGTGTGTGTTGCGATTTTCTTAAAATCTTGTACATTATACATACATTAAAAGCTGATTCTGATGATTTAACTGAAATTATAATATTATTAATATGCACCACATTTTAAGTTCTATAACTTTACTTCAATGTGTACATTTATTTTATTAAGTAGTTCTAAACTATTTTATTTCTGGAAAACACAAATGAGGCCTATGAATTTACATTATAAATACAAAAACAAGATCGCTACCACCTAAATGTTTGACTCAGTTTGCCACAACCAAAGCCCAAAACACGTAGAAAAGTATTATTTACACTTTTGTTGTGAAATAAATAAAGTTTTCTGTGAGAAAAGGTCAAAAGAAGCCCTCAAATCCAACTTAATGTTTTAAAAGAGGCTAACCTGCAGGACTACCTGCGTCTTTAAGCGGAACGTTTGCTAGCTAGCGGCGTTTAGCTGCTAAGCTAGCGGCTAGCCCGTTTAAAACATTTTATTTTCTGCGGAAATTCAAGTTAACAATCACTCCCAATGTAACACAAGCGCAGAGCGAAGTTATTCGAGAAATAACGCCTTTCCTCACACTGACAAGCCTTACCTCTTGTCTTCTTTTTAGGCCCAAACCATTCTAGCTGTTGGAAAGCTGTTTTCTCTTTGTCTTTTTCCACTTCCAGTTAGACGCAAAATGGACTCAGCTAAACAGCAAAAATACTGAAACCAAACGGACACTTCACATGTTTTCTTCAAAACGCACCTGCACGCCGACTTTGAAACAAAACGGCATCATTTTTTCTGTCGGTGATGTTGTTACCAGTGAATAAAAGTGACTGATAGGTAAGTTAAGCAGCCAAGCAGGTACAACAGACAGGAGTGGATGGCAGCAGTCAGCGATGCTTTCACCGTCCGTCGGAAATATGTCAAACACATCCTCCGAACCGTCCCGGCTGGTTGAAGAGGCATTACTTTAAAAAATATTAAAAAGCTTGTCATATTTCTGCAGGGAGTACTGTGTTTCCTTAATAAATTAAAATTAAATAAATATAATTTAGTAAATTAGGCATCTACAGGCCTAAGGCAAAATAAGAATGAACCAGAATAAATCCGATGTCAGTTTCAAATAGATAAAATCTGTTTGAAACTGACAAGATTATGAAATAAAGAAAATCTGTCAAATGATGAGAAATGGTAGCCTATATGACATATATTATTGTACACGTAAAAAAGACTGCTGGAAGGACTTAGAAAATGGTATTTCCAGATAGCAATTTTAATTTATCTTGGAATTTATACAATATAAGTTTCCCTTCTATGATTTGCTTTCGTTTTTTAGAAATATTTCTGCACATTTTAACAAATTGTTGCACATTTACTAAGCTTTTATGGCAAAATAATGGAAAATTTGAGGCTTTGTCTTAGGTCTAATAATTTGTACAATGGCTTCATTAAGTAAACGTTTGCTTGTGTAACTGAGAGAATAACCTGAACATGTTTTGTGTACACTAAATCCAGCTCCTTTTGGGTATTCCACTTGTACTTGAACGCAGCATTTCAGTGACGTAAAGGTTGCCCATGTTTTGACGTACAAAGGGATATCACGCACGTCTCATGTGTCCTGCTGTTCATTGAGGGCTTGTGATCATAACGGTAAACGACCGATTCTGGTTGTTATTCACTTTTGTGAAATAAATAAATATATAAAAATGTGTAAAATGTTGTTCTGTATACATAATTCAGCTCCACACTTTATTATGTAACATTTCTGTTAACTTAAATGAAAACAAGCTGGTGGATTTATGTGATCCACCTTACGTAGGAATAATTCTCGCAAACATGTCAAGATCTCTTCCTCTGATTACCTTATTAGGAAATACATTTTGATGACAGGATAGACCCGTCACATTCAAATACGTATTTTTATGTTTATTCAAATCAAAATCACATTTGAATTCAGAGCAAAAGAACCATTCACATGGGGGTTTTATCTTTTAATCAGTGAACATTCCCCCACGGTTGTGAACAACAGAGGTTTGGTAACTTGCTAAGGGGTTTCTTCACTCTGAATAGAGGACCAGTTCACTGGAGGTCATTCACTGCTGCCGACCTCTTGGCCCCAACATGGTTCTATAGCCTTAAAGGCTGACCTCTCCCCACCAAACACACAAAACCCACTTTGATGATTTGGCTGCAACATGAGAGATAGCTTGTGACCAGACCAAATAAAGATAAAAAAAAAAACAAAAAAAAAAACATTTCTATGGTTCATTTCCATACCCAAAGCACTTTCTGCTACTATAGTAGGCCAACGTTTTTAATGATTTAATGTATTATCATAAAAAGGGTGTGCTTGAATTTTTTCCCTTTTTGTCTTATCACAATAAGACTTCTGATTTTATTAGGATTTTGTGAAATAGACTAACACAAAGTACTGCATCACTGTGAAGTGGCAGGAAATTATAATATATATCTATGATATATATGTTATAATATATATCATTTTTGATAAAAATGACAAATGTGATAAAAATAAAAATCTTAAGTGTGGTATCTATTTGCATAAAGTCTCCTTATACTCCAGTACTCCTAAAAAAAAAGCCAGTGCAACTGACTGGCTTTATTAGTCCCCTAATCAATAAAGTCTGTGCGTAATACAACTTAACTATCAACACCTCACAAAGGATCTATTAGCCTAAAATGGAAAGCAAGGCAAGTTTATTTGTATAGCCCATTTCAGCAACAAGACAGTTCAAGGTGCTTCACATGATGAAAATATATAAAAACATTTGTTTTTAAAGTACATGGCAGTGGCATAATTAAGGAAAGAAAAGTTGGACCACAAACTGAAGTTAATTATGTTTCGGTTAATAGTTTAAATGGAACAAGTATGGTACGACTGCAAACCTATGCAATAAACTTAAACTAGGCCATGCAATAAGAGCATTGAGAAAAGCAGCCAACAGGCACATCGCACCCAAAGATCCCCAACTTGGGTGGCAATATCTGGTGACCAGAAAACTGATGGTTGTGCACTCTGTAAAAGTGGCTTTTAAAGAAGAGTTGAAAAACAAATCTCTTGTTGAAAGACAGCCATAAGATGTGACACAATTAGTTTTGGGGTTTGTGAAATATCCATTCAGCACCCGCAGATGGTGCAAAAAATGCTGCAGCATATCCCAGAATGTTTTTCAATTTTAACTTTCCTCCACTGGTTACCTGTGTATTTTTAGAAAATTATTTCCTTTAAAATCTCTAAATGATCTTACTGCCCCCACCTAAACATTTTAAACATATTTATTTTTGGTGTTTTTTGTACAGAATTTGTAAATCATGGTTTATTTTAAAGTTTTTTTTTTTTTTTTA
The DNA here is from genome assembly GCF_021462225.1 of Girardinichthys multiradiatus. Classification (NCBI taxonomy): domain Eukaryota; kingdom Metazoa; phylum Chordata; class Actinopteri; order Cyprinodontiformes; family Goodeidae; genus Girardinichthys; species Girardinichthys multiradiatus. The sequence goes on from NC_061804.1 coordinate 16,269,483, forward strand.
CAAAAATCTTTACAAATAAAGCTGGTTTGAACACACTGAACACATCACCAGCACTAAGAAAAATGAGAAAAATGGTGGTGGTGGCAGCATCATGCTGTGGGGATTATTTTCTTCAACAGGGAAGCTGGTCAGAGATGTTCAGAAGATGGATGGAGCTAAATACAGGGAAATCATGGAAGAAAACCTGTTAGAGGCTTCAAAAGACTTGGGACAAAGGTGGAGGTTCACCTTATAGCAAGATAATAACCTGAATCACACAGCCACTGCTTCAATGTAACGGTTTAGATCAAAGCTTATCCATGCATTAGAATGGCTCAAAATCCAATATTTAATTAATTTTCAGAGTCTCTCTGACAGAGCTTGCAAATTGAAATGAGAAAACAAATATCGGTTCCTTCTGATGTGCAAAGCTGGTAGATGTATACCGCCAAAAGATCCAGTCTAAGGTGGTTGTACAGAGTAATAACTCAGGGGGATTGAATACAAAAAACACAACACCCTTTTCTGAGCTTTCCCTCCACTTTACAATTATGGACTAGATTGTGTTGGTCTATCGCATGGAAACCAAACACGATACACTGATGTTTGTAGTTATAACGTGACAAAGTGTGAAAAGGTTCAAGGGGTACGAATACTTTTGCAAGGCACTATTTAACAAACAAAACCAAGCCAAATTTATTTATTAGTAAGACAAGATTATTTTACAACATGAATTTCTATTTTGTTCTGCATACTTTACAATCTTAACAATTTATTCAATCAGATGGAGATTTGCTCATGTTTACCTGTACAGATCCGGCTCAACTAAAAACATGGTTGAGATCTAAAATCCAAAGACTTAACTCAAATACCTTTGTTTCTCCTAACAGGTTTTGAAGTTTGTTTTCTTGCTAGAAATACAAACATTACAAAATGTCACATATGCAGAAGGATCTGTGGAGAGGAGTTTAAAACACAGAAGAAAACACAGCTAAAAACACATGCCCTCCTTAACAACACACCTGTACAGCGGTCATAAGCTCAGTTTAAACCAGCTGTGATTGCCCTTTAAAAAAAAAACAGCATTTATTTGAGACATCGAGCAACATCAAGAAAGCCCACCGTAATTCCCAGCATGCCTATTTTTTCTTTTTCTTCTTCTTTGGAGGTCCTTCATCTGAATCGCTGGTGCTTCCCGAGTCTGAGCTGTCTGAGGACAGGGAGGAGGAGGAGGAAGAGGAGGAAGAGCTGTCGCTGTCCTCTGAAGAGGAGCTGGAGGAGTCGCTGCTGTCTGACGATGAGTCGCTGGATGAATCGTCTGAGTCGTTGCTGCTGTCGTCGCTCGAGTCTTTTGCCCTGAGAGCAAGCAGAGCTCAAAGTGAGAAGCGAGCCTCTCCCACTGTAACTGTTACGCTGGGATGTTACACGGACCGTGATCACAGGTGACAAAAAAAAAGTTGTTCTGATTATTTCTTTGTTTTTGCAGTCAAACAACCCTTGCAAGTGGATGTTGACAAGATCAACGCAACTGCACATCAGATTTATGTGTCTGCTCCTGACTATGTGCCTCATGCACCCTGTTCTCTAACCCTGAACCTGTGACTGCCTCTTCACTGCTTGCATCCATCCCCATCACCAACAATAACCAACACACATTTTTATAGAGAAACATGTTGCTTCTTTTCAGTAATAACCATATAAGCAAATTATTTTGCAGCTTACTCAAACCATATTTTATGGTTCCCAAGTTAAGAGACACGATGACCAGCCAGAGCAGAGAACAGTAAAATAAAATAGATCTAATTTAGGAAATAGTCAGAAGAGATTTATAGTGCAAAGAATAAAATTGTCAGTCCCTCGTGTAAATCTTTTCAATAACATAATCAGTGTAGTTAGAAAAGGAGTAGTAGCTGCTTGGCTTAAAAGAAAAAGAAAAGCTGGACAGTGTGACAGTCTTGTGCTGTAGTTTTGCATAAAAGGTAACATCTCAATGTAGAGAAAACACAAAATGTTGGTAAGGAAATGACAACATGTTTCATTCAACTAGATCAGTTTAATTGTTGTACGTATAAATAAGCAAGAATAACAACTATTTGCAACTGATTTACAATTAAATCTGATTATATTTAAAAATGTAAAAAAAATACTGTAAATGCTTGGAATTCTATGTTGTCTTTCCATTTGATTGCTTTAGCTATCAACACCTTTACTACTAAAAAGCAAAAATGCAAACACAAATAAAATCACGCTAGTCATTTTCTATTGCAATTTCTGAAAGAAAGAACAGAAATCATGAGTAAAAAGTCGATTCATACAGACCAGTGCAGTTATCAAGACACTCCACTAGAGTGCGCTATTGAGTCATATTTCTTAAACTTGATTTGATTTCAACCAAATAAAAGATGAAATAATTAGAAAAAAAATCTATGAATAAATACACTTTTTGAAAAACCTAATAAGCTTAAATCTAATTAGGTTTAATTAAAAAATGTACTCGGCACCAAGAAAAAAAACATACTTACTTCTTTTTGCTTTTCTTTTCACTGGAGCTTTCTCCTGGTCTGTGAAGAGAAAAAGAAATTAATACCTATCCCAGTTGAAACTGACAATGTATGCATTAAAAATGTTTTTAATGCAAATTTTGTGTCTTTATCATTTTATGTAACAGTTGATGGATTATTTTAGATCAATGAACTGCAATCAAAGCTAATTTTAAATGTTAACACTGGTTTAAAACAAACACTGGTGTTTGCTGTGTAAGTATGTTCCTTTCATTGGATCATTTTAGTGAACGATCGCTGCAAAGTATTGCATTCAGACTTTTAGTGCGTAAGTGGATGCACCATTGTCAGTAGGAATGAAAGAATGAGGAGCCCTTACCCTGTGATGCTGAGAGATTTGTTTTCATTTTCCTTCAGCTTTTTCTTCATTTCAACTGTTCTTGATGGTCTGTGCAAATACTTTCGTTTCCCGGTGCATTCATACGTCCAGTGGCCCATCTCAAGGCACTTCTGGCATCGCACATGTTGTTTGTTTGCCTCCCTGTAGACAGGAAAAAAGACAAATACCCTTCAAATAAGAATAAGAAGACAGCAAATGATTAACACCTCTGCATTCTTTTTTTTTAAATCAATTTAAGTTTGTGATTCTTGTAAACAATCTGTGAATTAACTGTATTTGAAGGCTAAAGGTCACCATGTTGTTAGTTGTGGAAATTCAAGCCAAAGACATTTTAAAAGTGTTTAAGTAGGGTCACTACAATATTCTTCATTATAAAAACTTCAAAACGTTGAGACTAAGATTTTTAGAGTTTTTACAACTTTCTTTACATTCGAGCACAATGCAATTATCACCCGCATCTTCTGCAAATCATTAAAGAACACTTCACTGCTTTGTTGGCATTTGGGCAAGCTTAGATCAGTTCTCTTCCAAGTCTGTAATGCGAGGATGTGTACGTTAAATACAGACTGTCACAGGAAAACATAGCAGGGTCAGCGCTATGTTTGCCATCTTAAGCCGAACTTGGTTACAAAAAACCACAGGCCTGAATTAAAATAAAAATTTAAAAAACAAGTTTTGATCTAGCAACTTAAAGATAAAGGATGTCATCTTAATATAAATCAATACAAATTGTCCTTTATTTTTTCACAAATACATTTATTTATTTTTAGATATTGGAAAGAGGAAATAATATTTTTTCATCCATTTTATTCAAGCTTACAAAAATTACAAAATCAAATACCAGATTTTTCTAGAATTTTCAAGGCTGGCCAGGAACCCTGTTTAAAGGGAACTTTTTTTCTACTTAAGTTGGAGAAATAATGGAACAGTATAGATTTTATTTTTTTGTATTTTGAACATGCTGCACGGTGGCTAAGGAAATACACAAATACCAGGATTTATGACTTTTCAACCAACTCTGGAACAGTTTTCCAAATTTTTTAATTTCTTTATATGCCTTATATAAAGAAAAACATTTAAAGTAAAACCTCTGCTTCTAAAGAAAGACTATTGCTTTGTGTAAATCAAAATATCTAAACTTTTTTTTTTATTTTACCGTTTTCTTTTATGGTGCTTTTGATTTCGGAAGGCTTGCATACAGGCTGACATTACTTGGAAAATGTATATGCTGTCCCCAAGCATGCATGGGTGCTGCAGACTCATGCTTCCAATACATTCTTATTTTTCATCAGTTGCACTTTAAAAACAAAGAAAATCTTTGATATATTTTTTGCATTTTTTCATTCACCGTAACTTCACTGAAATCATAGGTGCCTTACACTTTCCATTTTACAAAAAAGAATATAAAAAAGGAGATGAAGTATCAAGAATATGTCTAAATAATGTAGCTCTTTAATATTTATTCTACATTAATCTTTACGATAAAAAAATCCAAAACACGTCGTTCTTCTGCTCTCTGTAACTACGTTATTTGTATAAACATTTGCATATTTTAATAGAAGGTTTAACTTAATACGTCCCGACATACAGGACCGAGTAAAAACGTCAGCACAGACAACAAATCTACAAAAAATTAAAATATCTTGTAAACAGAAGCAGCGGCGGATTTCAGCGCTCCGGCTAGTGTTAACTGAGGTGTTAGTGTTAACTAGTGTTAAGTGAGGTGACGCCCAACGACCTGAATTTAGTTGGTGTTAAAAAAAAGAAAACTAATGTCGCAAACTTTGCGAAATATTTTACTGATAGTTTCAATTATACAGGTTCTACTTACGCTTGTCTCCTCGCAATTATTCTGTGCATGGGAGTCGCCATGTTGCCAGATCTACGTCCTTCTTCGTTGCTATTGTTAAGATGTAGAGAAGCAACAGCGGCCCCTGGAGTCTTCTTCTTCTTCTTCTTCTTCTGGTGTTTAATGGCGGTTGGCATGAATCTGTAGGTGTGCATTACCGCCACCACTGGTATGGAGTGTGGTTCAACATGGATTAATATCTTATATACTCAAATTCTATTAAATAATTTTGTTCTTTTTAGGAATCTAAAAATAATTTGTATATGTTTGCTCCCTATTGTCTTTTGTAATTAATCTATTATGCTAAACTTTTCTTTAATCCTTTCAAATTCTCTCTTCATGCTTCTTCTTTCCAGCTCATATTTCTGACACTCTATAAAAATATGTTCAATTGTTTCATCCATCCCACAGTAGTCACATTGTCCTGTATTATGTTTATGTATTTTAAAAAGTGTATAATTAAGTCCTGTATGTCCTAATCTTAGTCTTGTTATTACCCTTTCCTCCTTTCTATTCCTTCTTCCAGTTCTTTTTTCACCGACTGCCTTTTTGATCCTATAAAACCATCTTCCTTTTCTTTCTCCATCCCACCTTTTCTGCCATTCTTCCTTCAATTTTTGTTTGATGATGCTTTTTGCTTCTAATTTACTTAAATGTACTGTAAAATTTATATGATTTTGCGTTGCCTTCTTAGCCATCTTATCTGCCATCTCATTTCCTTTAACCCCAATATGTGCTGGAACCCATAAGAATACTATCGATAAACCCATCATTTGTAGTCTTAATAAAGTATGCTGTATTTCTAGTAGAATATCTAGCCTGCTGTCTGAATGGTTATATTTTAAACTCAATAATACTGAGCTTGAATCTGAACAAATGATTGTTTTTAAAGGCTTTATGTCTTCTACCCACTGTACTGCTAAAAGTATTGCTAATATTTCTCCTGTGTATACTGATACACCATTTGTGATTCGTTTTCTTACTCTTATTTGAAATTCTGGTACTATGAATGCTATTCCTATTTTGTCATTTACTTTCGATGCATCTGTATAAATCTGAAGATATTGATAATAATTATTAACATATTCCTGTACTATATTTAACTCTAATATACATGTTCTTTTCTTTTTTTCCATTAAAGACATATCTACCTGTGCTTCTGGTAAGATCCAAGGTGGTACAACAGCTATTGGCAGTATCGGACTTATTACTATATTTTGTATATGAAACTCTTCTGTTATTTTTTAATGATCCATCCAAAACTTCTTGTCTCTTTTTAAATTTTTTCCCAGTATGACTTCAATATCTCTCGTGCTGGATGACCCGGGTTATTGCCTTGTAAATTTATCCAGTGATTTATTGTTAATTGTGTTCTCAAATCTAACGGCGTTTCTCCCATTTCTACTTCGAGTGCTGCTGTTGGGGTTGTTTTGAAAGCTCCTGTACAAAGTCTTAATGCTTGATGTTGAATAATATCTCATTTTTCCAGGTGCGTCTTTGCTGCTGAACCATATATAATACTTCCATAATCTATATTTGATTGGATCAATCCTGTATAAATTTGTTTTAACGCTTCCCTGTCTGCTCCCCGGTCACTGCCAGCCAAATATCTCTTAATATTTAATACTTTCTTACATCTATCTATTATTTTCTGAATATGTATATTCCATAGGATTTTCTCATCAAACCATATTCCTAAAAATTTTATACATTTCACTTGTTCTAATTCCTGATTATATCATTTTAATTTTATTTCCTCTCGTTTTTTTTCCGTGTAAATACCATAACTTTTGTTTTCTCTACTGAGAACTTGAATCCCCATTGATACTGCCATCTTATACTGCTCTACATTTACTCTCACTCACTTAAAACTGTGCACATATATTTATATTATATTGTAGATATGTTTATACTGTTTAATTTGTATTGTATTGCACCGACTAATGCCAAAACAAATTCCTTGTATGTCCAAAAACGTACTTGGCAATAAAGCTTTTCTGATTCTGATTCTGAAAAGCCCACTCCTCTATCCTTCTTATATCCGCCTGTATTTTCTTTCCAGTTATCTTTACATTTTCCCCCCTTTTCCATATGGCTCCATCATCTGCAAAAAGTGAACATCCTACTTCTTTTCCAATTTCTGTAAATACGTCGTTTATCATTATGGCCCCTGGAGTCGCAAGATAAAACACCTTTTAGATCCTCGGCTCACATACAGTAAAATAACAATATTCTAATAAGAATAATAAGACTAACCTGACATTGACTGTACTCTTTCATAGATGTAACTAGATCTGAATATGTTTGGATTTTTAAATTACCATAAGTACAGACTCTATGTAACAGGATAGGAATTATATTTGTTTGTTTTGTAAATGGCCTGACTAGGAGGAGGAGGATGTCTAGTGTTAACACAGCTGTCATACTAAAGTTCTCAAAAAATGTTGAAAAGCTCTCAGAAATTCTTTATTACTCACTTTTAGCTTATTGTACATATACAAACTGTCTGTCCGAGCTTTATTTCAGACTAGGAATACAAATAATACAAACTAAAAAAAATATCGATGTGCAGTCATATTCAATAAATTAGAATATGTGTTCCAGTGAGGCTTGTTTGTCAGATTAAAAGTATTTTTTTAAAATAACCTTTAAGCAGGTATAAAACATATCTTTCAAAAAGCCCACATTTCTGTGATCAAAACGTTTTTTTTATTGGTGTGATATAATATCCCAATCTTAAATGTCGTATTTCCATTAGCTGTAGGCAGAAAATCCTCACAATTTACAGAAATAAAGTATTTAAAACATCAATTTGTGTGCAGTAAACCTTTATAATGTGTTTCACTTAATGAACTAAGTTACTGAAAAATTACCTTTTCAACAATATTCTAATTTATTGAATGGGTCTGTATAATGAGGAGAGTGAACCTACACTGAGAATAATAGAACACTAAAAAGCCATGAGAAATACATTATATACTGATACTGAAACATCACCTTATGAGTACCTATCCCCACAAATTATATGTTTTTTTTTTTTCATTGGAAGATTCAGAATGAACCACTTATCAGTGACTATACATGTATAAATAAATTTGACCAAACAGCCAAACCAAAATAATTCCACCTTCAACTGAAGATCAAATTCTCGTTCTGTTTTACCTTTCACAATGTTTCCCTCTGGTCACTCACAGGGATTTGCATGCGTTAATGAAATTGCTTTTAAACACATAATTGTCATTTCATTGTGGAGATTATTCCATAGATTCACTCCTTTAACTGAAACATAGCTTTACTGGAGGTTTTGTGAACTCTGAGGTCAGTAATATTGTCTCTTTGTCTAACAACGTTTGGATATTTCCAGGCAGCTATTTATGGTTAACTTTATACATTATTTGGGATGTTTGAAAATCTAGTAAGTCCTAAAACTAATGTACAACAGATGCAATTGATGGTTTTCAATAATAAACTTAATTCACAATTCCTATGGATCAAAAACATATGCCAATATCACGCCCAAGTTAATATGTATCTTAATTAATAATGCAATTGATTTGTTAGTCATTTATGTGTGACTTATTATTATTATGTAGTTACATAAAATGTCAAATATATTCTTAATGTTTAGATATAGTATGGCAGCTAAACAGTTTGTAACTATTAGATTTTGAAATGTGAACTTATTGCATTCTTATTTTTGTCCTGGAACTGACTTGATTGAATCATCCTTAAATATTTTTCATCTCTGTTGTTATAGTTTAAGACATATCCTGCATTTAGAAATTATGCAAAAGCTCCGCAGAAGTTTCAGGACCTGTCCCCATAAAAAAAGCTCGAGAATTGGAGAAGCGTCACTCACATGGTTATGGAAAAGTCCAGAGAAGTCTGGAACAATGCACATCTCGCGAGAATTACCGGCGAGAGCGCGAGAAGTCTGTTAAACCACCTTGCTGCTGCCACTGTGCAGATCAGAGACACCGGTAACAGTCAGTGGTGTGGATTATGAGGAGAACTAGCTCTTTATAACAGAGCAACACAAACATTTGGATTTTTGTATTCTTTACGGTGTAAATAAACATTGACTTTACTTTAGGTCCTGCTGTGTACAACGTTAAAGCCAAGAGACAGGCTTATTGTTGAAGATGTCAGTGGTCGGATTTGACTTGGGCTTTCAAAGCTGCTATGTAGCTGTAGCACGAGCTGGAGGAATTGAGACAGTCGCTAACGAATACAGCGACAGGTGTACGCCGTAAGTATTAAGAGTGCATGTTTCATATTTTTAAAAATCTGAAATTGTATCCTTATTGCAGAGTCGTATCCTTGTCTGTGTTTCCGTCACACTGTAGGATTTTTATAACCGTTTTCTGAACTTTCATACATTCATGTGCCCGTATGTAATTTCTTTATTAATTAAACTTCATTTCATTGTGTATTACGTTAGGAAATATTTGTATGTGCTTTTGCATCTTAGCTACAAACCGTTAGCTAGTTAGCTAAGCATCCCAGTTTTATTAGCGCTAGGGACTGGTTTGGAAGTGTGTTTTAGTTGCCCGATGACCCCGCGCGGGCGGCGATTCCAGTTTTAATTGCCTTACTTTCGCGGAAGGCCTAAACTCCGACCTACCCGGTGTGTCCCGTGTGGCAAAACGTGCGTCTTGCGTTAAAGGTTTCGCTCGATGACGACAGCAGTCGAGATTTTGGTGGAATATTCTAGTAAGAAGTAGCCCTCCAAAATGTAGTGATTCATCACAAAGTATATAGCAATTTAATTTTTGTTTAACCTTTCTTAAGTGTCAATGAATTCACTTTAAAGACTGTTAAAGCTGAGTTCCTATAACTTAAACGGTGCGTGTTGTAGTTGAACTGGACCGGGTGTATATAGTGCTTTTTTTTTTAAATGTTTTAAGATGAACGATTAAAAACATTTTGCCTCCTTTTTCCTAAATTTGTACCTGTGCTGTCAAAGAAGTACAATATTGCTCATACCTAATTTTATTTAGCATATTATACAAATATGCCTTTTGCTTTTGAGCTCTTTTATTGAGTTATACAAGTATAAAAAGCTGACATTAGTTGATTAATTAGTCAGGTTGTTTGTTCAGGCAGCCGGCTTTCCAAATATACCACAAAAAAAGCAGTACCTTTTAATAAGAGTAGTGAGTGATGCTCAATTCGGTTTCCATGCCATAACTGTTTCTTTTGGGACTGGAAATATTCCCCAATAAGCTGAGTTTGTCTGTCTGGAAAGCATTGCCTAGCAGCCTTCTTTCATCCAGCTGACTGGCAGTGTGCGGAAACAGGTGGGGCTAAGGCGGTAGTGCTTTACTTTATCCTACGTAAGATTGTAAAGGAACTTTAAACTGTAGGATCGTGATGATGGAAAATTTTGAGACCATTTTCGTTTAAAACCTGGGTAAACCGTGATACCGATACAGATGTTTTCTCTCTTTGTCCAGCTGTTGGGAATTTAAACATGCTTATCCCAAAACCTATTAGTATAAAATGTGATCTCTTAATAAATATGCTTAAACTAAAGGGTATCTTAGTGGTGTTAAACTATATAAATGATCTTTGTAGTTCTGTGCGGGCTGAGTTGGCTTGTGTGTAGGCATGTGATGATATTATGTACTAACTTCTTGCAAATGGGTTGGCCTTTATTTTACCCATGGCTACAAATATAATGCCTGCTTAGATTAGCCCATATTGCTTGATTGTCAGTCAGTCATTTTCTACCGCTTATTCCATAGTGGGTGGTGCCTATCTCCAGCAGTCTATGGGCGAGAGGCAGGGTACACCCTAGACAGGTCGCCAGTCCATCACAGGGCAACACACAAACAACAGTGCACACACACTCATTCATACACCTAAGGGCAATTTAGATTGACCAATTAACCTAACAGGCATGTCTTTGGACTGTGGGAGGAAGCCGGAGTACCCGGTGAGAACCCACGTATGCACGGGGAGAACATGCATACTCCATGCAGAAAGACCCCCGGCCGGGAATCGAACCCAGGACCTTCTTGCTGCAAGGCAACAGTGCTACCAACTGCGCCACCGTGCAGCCCTTGCTTGATTGTAATAACCAATTTTATTTTTAACCTTTTTTTTCCCCCCAGGTCGTTTGTATCATTTGGCCCAAGAAGTCGATCGATTGGAGCGGCTGCAAAGAGCCAGGTAAAAGTCAATCCTGCCAAATTATATGCATTAGATTCTTCATTTTCTTTTACTTGGCTGGCACATAAAAATCCTAAACCGTATTCTAGATGTCAAACATATTCCAACTTTTTTCCTGCTAAATCACCGTTTCCAGGTGGTGACCAACTGTAAGAACACAGTGCAAGGCTTCAAGCGCTTCCATGGCAGAGCGTTCTCAGACCCAATTGTTCAGGCAGCCAAGTCAAACTTGGTGTATGATCTGGCACAGATGCCCTCAGGAGCCACCGGTATAAAGGTGAGGTGACCCCTTATTGTGCTGTTCTATTAGTGAGGGTTAGAGGTCAACTGATGTTGGGGTTTTCTTAGGTCAATGCCAATAACTAAAATCCCAGAAAGCAGATTCCTTAAACTTATTCTCCCCTTGGATGATTTTTCTAGTGTCATTTTTTTGTCATAGGAAAAAATCTTTGTGCCAATTTTTGATGAATGAAAATATAGGCTTAATAGTTGACCAGGAAGTATTTCGGCTTGCTTTTAGTCAAGGTCATATTCTGGATTTATTCAAAGCACTCTGTGATAAATTAGCCCGAAATTGTGTTTGTGTCAAAAGCTGCATCTTTTAATTGGGTAAAGTCTTTGTTCTGACTCCAAGTGTTAATAAAAAAAGAATTATGGGCACTTGTTAACGTTTAAGGTGCTGGATTAAAAACCATTAAATGACAGGATTTCTTACAAGTTCATAAATGATAATGCCAGATAGCCCAGCAGAATAATGTCAGTACAAAGTGCACTGTCCTGTTGTTGCTTTAAAATTACACTTTGAATAAGAGTTTATGCTAAACACATTTACTGTTATTGTGCAGGTTTGTTGTATGTGCTCTCAGTCCGGCTTTTCTTTTTAGAAAAAAAGAAAAAAGTCATCTTAATAATTCCTCTAATTCCAGGTGATGTACATGGAGGAAGAGAGAGTATTCAACATCGAGCAGATAACTGGCATGCTACTGACCAAGCTGAAAGAGACTGCTGAAAGTGCACTGAAGAAGCCAGTTGTTGACTGCGTCATCTCTGTAAGCATACTGACATCCATGACTGTATCTGTAGTTTGAAGAGCTCTGAAACTTCAGCAGATTTTTCAAGACTGTGAATACAGTTTCTTAGATCATCCGTTGATGAATTAGTTCTAACTTGATGGGTTTTTTGGTTGGCTCTTCAGAACTTTGAATTGCTTAAAAAACCTGAACTCTCAAGTATGGCTATTGACATCACGGCTCTTGAATTGACGGGCTGTTTGGGTTAATTTATACATGTACATAAAAAAATGACTGGTGTGGTGTATTAATATGTTGCCATCTGTTCATGTGACATTTTGAGCTTTAGCCTCTTCATCTGAAAGCCGCACTCCCTCTCTCTTGCACCCTGTTGATAAAGAGTGGGAAGTGTGTGTTGAGGTGTGTTGAGCTCGGCGTGAGAGTGCACAAATAGCACCTGTTATGTAATGTTATAGATCCAGCGCAGAGAGGCTGTTACTTTAACCGAGCCTAAATTTGTTGGTGACGTCAGCCCTGGAGATGGAGAACATGTTACTAGTGTTGTGGCCTATTTGTAAATTTAACTCTAGAACTTTTCCACATTTTGTTTTGGCATCCCAAGGTATTAAAATGGTGACAAAATCCAGACACCTTTTTGAGACAGGCGCTCAATACCTGGGTGTGGAAGTTGATTCTAGTGTCAAAACAAGAAGAAGAAGAGTTTTCTTGGCATCTCTTGCATCATTTTTAACACTTGTTGATGTGGATTTATGTGCACACTAAATATCTTCTGTTCCTTTATCAAAGGTACCAAGTTATTTCACTGATGCAGAGCGGAGGTCGGTCATGGATGCAGCTCAGATCGCAGGCCTCAACTGTCTACGATTAATGAATGAGACCACTGCAGGTACAGATGGCATCTTGACTTTTTTGACACCCCATTTTAGCTGCTTATACTCATTTAGAGCACAGCAACATGAGATATTATGTATGACATTTGATGTAAGACATTTTGGGTCAAGTGTGTTATTTTTCACTGCAGGAACCTTTTCCAGGAACCAGGATAGTTTCTTCTTACCCTCAGCAGGACAAACTAGAAATGAGTAAATGGTTAACAAAAGTTGCAGCATTGGTCATTCTACACTTACAACATATTTATAAAAAAAGGAAAGAGCCACTATTGTGTCAGTTTTGCAATATGAACCAGTCAATTAAACATATTTTTCTTTAACATTCTGGTCTGGAAAAGGTTTTTACCACCTGATAAGTCAGTTTTTTTTTAATATTGCGGTTTCATTTATCAAACCTTGTTTAAATTGCTTGTTAATGTTATTTATGTATTTATCTGTTTTAATCAGAATGTTTTTGATCATCTGTTATTTATAATACTTATTTACAATACGCTGCCATGATGAGTCAGGAACATAAATCAGTGTCCTTGATATTGTAATAAACCTAAACTACTATTTCCACTGCAGGAACCAGACTTTAATCAAAATAGCCAAGGTAGAAATTTATCCCAGAAAACATCCCTGATTGCCCCTATTAGTATCTTTGCAGGTAGAGGGAGTTAACAATCTTGTCAAATTCACTTCTCTGGGATGTAAACTTGTAGTGTTACTGTATTAGTGCTCTGAGATACAAATACAAGCGATCATGAGGGTGTGTGAGTGATGCTCATTTGAGACACATTGCACAGGCTTTATTGAAAAATTAGCAATATTGCAAAATTCTTGTGTTAGAGACTGTAACTGCAGTGAAATAATTGCTAAAGCACATTGTACAGGTAAGCATTTTCAGTGTGCAGCAAAAAAAACCCCCCAAATGCTTCAATTGTTTCCTGTTCTGTTCCAGTGTCTCTGGCTTATGGAATCTATAAGCAGGATCTTCCAGCTCCAGAGGAGAAGCCCAGGACCGTGGTGTTTGTGGACCTCGGCCACTCTGGTTATCAGGTATCCGTTTGTGCCTTCAACAAGGGAAAGCTCAAGGTAAGTAATCTAGAACTTCTGAGTGGTCTTGCACAGGTATTCATATTAGTAGTTGGACCATCATGTACTGGTAATTCAGATTTTGTTAAACTGATACCTCAACAACCGTACACATTGATAACACACAAACAAACACAGGGTAGATTAGATAATATTCGTTTGGAAAAAAATGTATCACTAGTAATTAATTGTTGGTTACTCAAGATTTTTACCTTTTCTTCTTTCTGTAAGATTCTGGCTACAGCTTTTGATTCAGACCTCGGTGGGAAGGACTTTGACGACATCCTGGTGAACCACTTCTGTGAAGAGTTTGCAAAGAAGTACAAACTGGACGTCAGCTCCAAGCCTCGAGCTTTGGTGCGCCTTTACCAGGAGTGTGAGAAGCTGAAGAAACTGATGAGTGCCAACTCCTCCAACCTGCCTCTCAACATCGAATGCTTCATGAACGACGTTGATGTTGCCAGTAAACTGAACAGGTGAGTTTGAGACCTTTTCTTTATATATACAATTAAAAGTAAACCTCACCAAAGACTTTCAACAGCAAACTTCAGTGTTTTTTTTTCTTGGATTTCTTTGTGATAAATGAACCTAGAGTAGCAGCTCATGGTGAAGTGGAAGGAAAAGGATACATGGTTTTCAATATTTTCTACAAATAAACATGTGGAAGGCATGCATATTCAGCCCCCATTAGTCTGGTAAACCTAAAAAAAAAAATCCAGTGCAACCAATTGCTTTCAAATCTGGCGGTTTTGTGAAGGCCTTAGAGGTTTGTTGAAGAAGGTTAGTGAACAAACGGCCTCATCAAGGAACACACCAGGCAGGCCAGTGAGAACGCTATGCTGTAGTTTATAGCAGAGTTCGGATAGAAAACAGCATTCAAGGCTTTAAATAACTCATGGAGCATGAAGTTAGCTCTTTTCTTCCACTTCACTATTGTGCCCTACTTTGTGTTGGTCTGTCAAATAAAATCCGAATGAAACAGTGAAGTCTGTAGTTTTAACATGACAAAATATATGTTTTTCTACTGTGTAAGAGGTGTGAATACTTTTCAAGACTGTAAGAACCTGCCAGAGCCGTGCCGTTTGACTGTACTTGCAAAGGATCTTTCAAAGTGTTTGTTTTTGTTGCTAAGCTATATCTATTTATGATTTATGATCATGTTCCCAGAGGTCAGTTTGAAGAGATGTGTGCTGGGCTGCTGGCCAAAGTTGAGGGTCCCCTGCGCAGCGTCATGGAACAGACCAGTGAGTGTGTATATAAATATCTATCTATATATATATATGGCTTTAATAACTTCTGGTCTATCCTCATAACCATATGTAAACACAGATGGTCAGTGTGAGCCTTCTAGTAATTGCCCCATATCTATTAATTTCGTATGGCTCCTGCCTCTGCTGACTAAATCGAACTGTTTACACAAAACTTAACACTTTGCTGCTGTTTTAGATCAGACTGCATTGGAAAGTAAAGTTGTGACTTTGGAAACCTAACAAATGTGGATTGATTGCATCCCGCTTCCTTTTGCTTCCAGAGCTGAAAAAGGACGATATCTACGCAGTGGAGATTGTGGGCGGAGCCACCAGAATTCCAGCCATCAAAGAGCGGATCGGCAAATTCTTCGGCAAAGAGCCGAACACCACCCTAAACGCAGATGAGGCCGTCGCCAGGGGCTGCGCTCTGCAGGTACGGCTCAGACGCTTTAGCTTTCCAAAGTTTCACAAATAGCCGATTTTTTTCTTCTTCTTTGTTAACAAGAAAATAATACGTTTTTGGTGTTCATAAAGTCTAATAATCTCAGTTTGTCTGACTCAAAAAATGTTGCTGGATATCTCACACATCCCAACCTACTTTATTGACTAATGATTTGTCTTTGTCTTCCTCAGTGTGCCATTTTGTCACCTGCTTTCAAAGTGAGAGAGTTCTCTATCACGGATGTTGTCCCATACTCCATTTCCCTAAAGTGGAATTCAGCTGCAGAGGAGGGACTCGGGTATGAATGTTTTTACTGTCATCCCAGAACAACACAAAACTGTGCAGTCTTGTTTCATGTCTGGGCAACTGGGTGTACGACTTTGTTCCTCATAGACGATAATGTAATTATAGTAGTACTGTATTAGTATCAATCTCAGAAGCTTAATTGCCGAACAAAAACACCTATCTCAGTGTCATCGGCTAATACACTTCATCTAAACCTTGATTGCTGAATGAATTTTTGTATCTCGTTTTTTTTTTCTAGTGACTGTGAGGTTTTCCCAAAGAACCATGCGGCTCCCTTCTCCAAAGTCCTGACTTTCTACCGGAAAGAGCCCTTCACGTTGGAAGCCTATTACAATAATCCGAAGGAGCTAAACTACCCTAAAGCCACTATAGGTACTACAGGTTCCACTTCTTACAGATACCCATTAGACCATCTTTTCCTGTGATCTTATTTTGTTGTTTTTGTTTTTACTGAACTTCCCTCTGCTTTGCAGGTCAGTTTCTGATTCAGAATGTGGTTCCTCAGGCATCAGGAGAGAGCGCCAAGGTCAAAGTGAAAGTGCGTGTCAACGTTCACGGTGTGTTCAGTGTCTCGAGCGCATCTCTGGTAGAAATCATTAAAGAGACAGAAGGAGAGGAACCAATGGAGATGGAGCAAATAGCAAAGGAAGAGGAGGTATGTATTTGCTCTGGATACAAGAAATAAAATGCAGAGGTGAGTAAGGGTCAAGGAGAAGCTGTTTGCTTTGTCATGTTTTTTTCACAAGAATTAGACACCACTAAGGTGGTAAACACGACTGCTTTGTGTTTTCAGATATTTTTCCCACAGTTTGTACTTAAATATTTGGGCATTCCTTCATTTTCACTTCTGTTCTTAGTGCCTCTAAAAACTGCTGTCTAGAATTAACAAAACATGGATTTAGATTATTTATTTATTTATATATAGTCTGTTTATGTTTTAGCCGCAACTTGCAAAAACAACCTTTTGTGAGTTGGACAAAACTATGTTTAGGAAAAATCTAAAGCTGGGAACAAAAAAAATAATTGCATGAACTGGTTTAATGCAGCAGAGCCCAAACAAATGCGTTTGACGAAATGTTCTGCCCGCTACAAGGTGTCTTCTTAATGAAAATTTCTAAATATGCTTTCTTCTGTTACCATGCAATAGAGCAAAATGCAAGTGGACCAGGAAGATCAGAAACCCCAGCCTGGAGACATCGATGACAAGAAAACAGAGGCGGAGGAGATGGAGGTAACCTTGTGCTGGGCGATAGGACAGTATTAATCTCCCCATGCTGCTCTGTTGTGAATGAAGCAAACGTAAAGTGGCTCTCTGCAAATTCTTTAAGTAGACACCTGAAAACCCTCCAGATGCCCTTTGTGATGGATGCAAACTACAAAACAGGAGAAAAACATACAAATTCAAGTGTGGCGAGAATGCAGTTCTTTACAGGTCACTTATTAGTTCAAATCCTTATTCTTTTATCTAAAGGGAAAATATCTGCATGTCAGCAGATTAGATATTTTATCCAAAATGTATATAATAGAATAAAAACACACTTGTACAGTACAATGGAAAATGCCTTGTATTGCCAGAATATGTGAAATGCATCAGTTGTAGTAAAAACAAATATAAATAAAAAATTGCAGAAACTGGTTGTAAATTAAAACAATTGTCCCACAAAACCTGGTATGTTTCGATCCGATCCTAAATATTAGGATCCAGTCAAGGCATTTTTAAATAATCTGTATCAGAGCCCCACCAAACTCAACTCTCGATCCTTGTTGTTGGTTTAAAGTCTGGGATTTTATGTCAGCTGTAACATCAGACAGCCAGTGTTGGTGTCCAACATTCGCCAAACTTTTTTACAGGTTGCGGATATTATTTTATAATGTATAAAGTAAAAGAGAGACTGTATTGGCAGCTTCAGCTGTTTCTTTCTGTCGGTGTGTTGTAGGGAGCAGCCGAAACACTCAAATGTTACGACGTTCAGGGCAAACTTCTGAGTTTATAAAGCAGGGAATAAATGTTTTGTGAATTTTGTTTGCATATAATTAATTGGAACACCTGATATATGCTAGGCCATCGAGTCATATTGAAACAGACAGAAACTATGATGGGGTTAGCCCTGCACTTCAGCTTCATATGAAAATATTGCTAGCAGGTGTGAGACGAGGGTTTATAGCGGGCTGTAGCTGTTTTAGTCAAGTCAGAAACACCTTTAGAAACATATTGTAAATGAGATACTGCAGAGATCAGAACATCAAGTGGGACACAATCAACTATTATGTAGACCATGTGATGCTGATGAAATGTCATTTTACTGCACTTCCTAAGCCAGTACATATAGTATTGCTTTAGATTACTTTAATGTAGTATTGGATTGAGATTCTGCTTGATTGAAAGCTTGTTTGAACTTTTCATCCATATCGCCCAGCACTAGGTACCTAGTGGAGGAGGCGCACTAACTTTTTTTAATTTTTTTATATACCTACTTTCCTTGTTACACTTCTGCGCTGGATGGTTAGTTTGTAGCAGAATTTTTAAAACGACCTCAGTTCAGTTTTCACATGTAGCTTACTGGTGCTTTTTTAAACACGAGTTCATGTTCATTTGGTGTTAGATTTTCTAAATGTGTTGAACAATTCTTCACTTTTTTCCCCCCCCAAGACGTCACCAGAGGATGTCAAGGAGGAGAAGAAGAACGACCAGCCTCCTCAAGCCAAGAAGGCCAAAGTGAAAACGAAGACCGTGGATCTGCCCATAGAGGGCAAACTACAGTGGCAGCTGCCCGCTGAAGAACTTCATACATTTCTAGAGAATGAGGTAATGTCTTTAAATTCACCAGTAGTGTTTGACATGCACACATAGTAAAGAGACTCACTTCTGGCAAATAATTTTTTATTACTGTACTTGATCTGTTTCTGACTGTTGAATGAGTGTGGATGAATGAAGCCCATGGTTTCACAAAGTGTGTGTAGGGCTTTAGTCTCAATGATTTGACTGGTTTTAGGAAGATTGTGATTTATAGTTTATTGCAATCGTATACAAGATAAAGAACGGTAATTATTTTTTGTACATTGTTCTACCATTACTTTCATTCATTTCTGTAAAAAAAAAAATGTTATGTTAACAACAATCTACCCGGGGACTACAGGTGGAAATTAGCATTTATTGCTATAACCTGGTACCATGCATTTTTCCTTTTATTAAGGTCAATGAAATGTTTTACATTGCCTCTGTAAAAATAAATTTGGTCCTCATCATCATCGAGGTTTGAAACCTATGATCAATTGTTGGGTACTAATAATATAGCAGCCCTGTGTTATCTGATTTGGTGCCTACATTTGCTTAACATGTTGTTTTTAAGTAAACAGAAAAGAAACTTGCTTTCGGCTGCTTCTCATTTCCCTGGGCCTCCTATAGGGGAAGATGATCATGCAGGACAAGCTTGAAAAGGAGAGAAACGATGCCAAAAATAACGTTGAAGAATACGTGTATGAAATGAGAGATAAACTGCACGGAGCACTGGAGAAGTTTGTGAATGAAACTGTAAGTACAGACAAGAAGCGACATCAGACTTTTGTTTAACCTCTCAGCTGTATGTTTATTTTTGACTTTATGGTATAAATTTAATATTCTGTTTTGCGCTCATATTTTTCTGTTTTCTTCTTTTTTTTCAGGATCGTGACGCGTTCACGTTAAAACTGGAAGATACAGAAACTTGGTTGTATGAAGATGGAGAGGACCAGCAGAAGCAGGTTTACATTGATAAACTAGCTGAACTGAAGGTGAGTCTTTTGGAAATTAAAAAAGGACTGTTTAGGTTAGAGTGGAGCCTGTGCTCTGGGTAAAAGGTAGTGGTGACTTAAACAAATGCTTTGCAGATCAAACCAAAATATAGTATTTGTCTGACAGTTTGCTTATGTTTATGATCAAACTTCCTCTGGTACCAGAGTTCCTTGTGGAATACCTCAAGGCTCATTGCTTGGGCTAATCTCCATCTATCAGTGTAACCGTCTGTCTTTTACTCAGTTTAATAACTAGACCTCAAGCAGGTCTTTAAGACAGTGAAAAGTTGACTGAGATTTAAATGGTTTTTTTGACCAGAGTACAAAATGAATTAAAATGTATTATTTTTGACATGGTTTAATGTTCTTTTCTGCAGACAATTGGTCAGCCCATTCGTGATAGATACATGGAAGCTGAGGAGAGACCAAAAGCATTTGAGGAGCTTGGCAGACAGATACAGATGTACATGAAGATCGTTGAAGCTTACAAGGCAAAGGTAACTATATCTGTACATTAACAAGACAAATGTATATAAAGGTTTGATTTTAAATGGTGTAAATAGTTGTTGGATTTATCTGTATATCAACTTGCAGGATGAGCAGTACGACCACCTTGATGAGTTGGAGGTGACTCGGGTGGATAAGCAGGTTAATGAGGCCATGGCCTGGATGAATGCCAAGATAAACCAGCAGAACAGTCAGGACCTCACTGTGGACCCTGTGGTCAAAGTTGGAGAAATTAAGTCCAAGGCGAAGGTACTTTGAGTCACCTACACAAATCCTTAACATTTTTATACAAGTTTTTGACTTGCTTGCAAAGTGTACCTTAAAATTCTTGCTTGCTTTGATCTTTTCATCGTCTAGGAGCTTTATGCATCCTGCAATCCAGTAGTAACTAAACCCAAGCCCAAAGTGGAGCCTCCTAAGGAGGAGAAGACAGAAAATGGGCCAGTCAATGGACAGGCTGAACCAGAAATCCATCCTGGCAAACCCGATAAAACAAAACCCGCAGGCGCGCAACAGGACACGGCAGAAAGCAAGCTCCCTGAAATGGACATTGACTAAATTTTTGCTCCCGCCATCCTTGAGATTCCCGTCCGTTTGTACCGCTACTCGTCCCATTTCAGCTCTTTCTTCTGAGATCAATCTTGATGACACAGCAGCCTCTTTCGTAGAAACAGACAGCGGCATCTGTTATCAAAGCTATTTATCAGACCGCCTTAATGGCATGTGTTTTCTTATATTCTTTGAATATAAAAATATTACATAATATTGAATAGATTACCTGATGGCTTGAAAGTTGCAAGTGTGGGTTCCAAACCCGTGCTGCTTTGATGGCTCTTATGATTGTTGTTAAGCTTCTCCTGAGCACCTTTCAAGCTAAGAATGTCAGATATGGAGAGTCTGCCAGCAAAATTTCTGCTGGCTGAAGATGACTTATATAGTGCTTAAAGAAATCGTGAAATTGTTAAATATTGTTTAAATAAGGTATCAATGCAGCGGTGAAGGAGACATCAGTAGTTAAAGTTGTAAATGTCATCTTGTGTTTTTGTTTTGGATCATTGTTTTTCACCTCAAACACCTATTACTCTGAGGTTATGATGTATTTGGTTAAAGGAGTTTTGTTCTGTTGTAAATTATGTTGAATTTAGATACTTAGAGTTACTGTTATGCAGTATTTAACTGTTCTGCTTTTCTCATTCAAAAGCACACTATCAGTTTGTTCTCCGGTAGCCTCGTTATTTGATCTTTTTCTACTCAACAGTGCGATTGCAGGTCCAACAAATCACCTTTTGGGTGCTGCTGTTGTTGCCATGTCACTGAAAAAAGCAAAAATAAATCTCAGGATAAAAACTAAGATGAGATATAATCTTTTCTTCAAGATCACTCCAGTAAATGAAGAGTCTTTGCCATCCTGCACAAGAAGATGGAATAAAATATTAGATGAAAGGAAGAATACATAGGAATATTTATAGGGTAATGGCAGGTATAAAAGATTGTAAAAGAAAAAAAATTTAGATTTAAAAGACAAATCCAAATCTAATCCTAAATCTGACACGGTTATTAGTCAGATTGTTTGATCAAAAGCTGCCGTAAATAAAAATGTTTTCAGTCCTTTTTAATGGTGCCAGCAGTTTCTGCAGATCTCAAGTTTTCAGAGTTGGTTCCAGAGCTGAGAAGCATAGAAACTAAATAAGAGTAAACCCGTCTCTGATGTCCTGAAGCAGTCTTGTTACTTGTCATAGTTAACAAGTAACTGATATGTATTTTAGCCCAAGATTAGTGCTTTATAGGCCAATAGTAGAGTTTAAAAAATTTGTCATTTTACAAATGGAGCCATTGCAGTGATTTAAAAACTTAGAACGATCCATTTTTCCTGATGTCGTTCGGGTCTCTGGCAACAGCATGTTGGATGAGCTCCAGCTGCCTAATTGATTTTTATTTTACATAGATTACTAAAGACATCTTTGCAGTGTTACTGAACAGAGAGACATGCACCATTATTTTTGGGTCCTATTTTGACAAGAAATCCTTTATTCTTGCAATGTTTATAAGATAATAGAAGCTGAGTTAGTAACAGTATCTGGTTGTTAAAATTTAGATCTATGTTCAAAATGACCCCAAAGTTTCCTCCATGCTGAGTGATCTTTAGTTCCAGGAAAATGTTAGTACTAATATCTATTTTAGCATTTTTGGGACCAAAAACAATGATTTATATCTTAAATGTATAAAGCTGAAAGAAATTCTGACCAATGTGTTGATATCATGAACACGATGACAGTGACTGTAGAGGACCAGGGTCACAAAGACACTGTATATGGCTGTTTGACGTCGGCATACATATGGTGAGAGATGTTGACGTATTCCTTATTTGGAGCTAGTGGGAACATAGATGGTAAATAAAAGTCACCCGAGAAAGGACCCTTGAGGAACCCCACAAATAATTTTTATATTTAGAATTACCCAATGACACAATTTAGGCCCCGTCTGCCAGATATATGTACCAGTTTAGCACAGTACCAGACAATCCCACCCATTTTCCAATCTTTTAATTGGTATGGTTTGATCAACTGCCACAAATACTGCACTGAGATACAAACAGCCAAAATAGCCAATTTGTATATTTTGCAAAAAGTTTAGTTATATTTTATTTATTCTGTTATTTGTAGAATTGCTTTTAACTAACAGATTTTTGGAATGTTTTTTAAAACATGCTCTTGGAAACATAAATCTCCTGACTGCTATATAATAAAAACATTTTCTTTAATATAACCAACAAAACTGGGGTTCTGAGAAAAGAAAACATCACCAGAATATTATTATACTGTATGATGCATATCACTGTATTGTACTTGATATTTTCAGTACTCAGCCATAAAATCCACTGTAATATTTAGTTTGTTGTATACTGATACCCTGGTACTAAATACGTTTAATAGGTATTTTAAATGACCCTTCCTTGAACCGCCACCTTGGTGGAGGGGTTTGAGTGCTCAAATGATCCTAGAGGCTATGTTGTCTGGGGCCTAAATGCCCCTGGTAGGGTCTCCCATGGCAAACAGGCTCTAGGTGATGGGTCAGACAAAGAGTGGTTCAAGAATCCCTCATGAGGACCAAAATATCGAGGCACGTGACGTCGCCCGGTACGGCGGAGCCGGGGTCCCACACTGGAGCCAGGCCTGGGGTCGGGACTCGTCGGAGAGCGCCTGGTGGCCGGGTTGCTCCTCGCGGGACCCGGCCGGGCCAAGCCCGAATGAGAGACGCGAGGCCATCCCCCAGTGGGCCCACCACCTGCAGGGGGAACCGTGAGGGACCGGTGCAAAGAGGATTGGGTGGTGGACGAAGGTGGTGGACGAAGGTGGAGACCTCAGCGGTCCGATCGCCGGATGCTTAGGCTGGCTCTAGGGACGTGGAATGTCACCTCGCTGGGGGGGAAGGAGCCTGAGCTTGTGCGGGAGGTCGAGAGACATCGACTAGAAATAGTTGGGCTCGCCTTCACGCACAGCGTGGGCTCTGGAACCCATCTCCGTGAGAGGGGTTGGACTCTCTTCTACTCTGGAGTGGCCCACGGGGAGAGGCGGCGGGCTGGTGTGGGTTTGCTTGTTGCCCCCCAGCTCAGCCTTCTCGTGTTGGGGTTTACCCCAGTGGATGAGAGGGTCGTATCCCCGCGCCTTCGGGTTGGGGAGAGGTCTTTGACTATCATTTCAGCCTACGGGCCGAGTGGTAGTGCAGAGTACCCGGCCTTCTTGGCGTCCCTGTTGGGGATGCTGGATAGTGCCCCTCCCGGGGACTCCATTATTCTGCTGGGCGACTTCAACGCCCACGTGGGAAATGACAGTGACACCTGAAGAGGCGTGATCGGGAGGAATGGCCTCCCCGATCTGAATCCGAGTGGTGTTTTGTTATTGGACTTCTGTGCTAGTCACGGATTGTCCATAATGAACACCATGTTTATTATGGTCGCATGTTTTGGACACTCGGGTGAAGAGAGGGGCTGAGATGTCCACTGATCACCTCCTGGTGGTGAGTTGGATCCGCTGGAGGAGGAGAAAGCCGGACAGACTTGGCAGGCCCAAGCGCATGGTGAGGGTCTGCTGGGAACGTCTGGCAGAGCCCTCGACCAGGGATGTATTCAACTCCCACCTCCGGGAGAGCTTCGACCAGATCCCGGGGGATGTTGAAGACATAGAGTCCGAGTGGACCATGTTCTCCGCATCTATTGTCGATGCTGCTGCCCGTAGCTGCGGCCGTAAGGTCTGCGATGCCTGTCGCGTCGGCAATCCCAGAACCCGGTGGTGGACACCGGCAGTAAGGGATGCTGTCAAGCTGAAGAAGGAGTCCTATCGGCTGTGGTTGGCTTGTGGGACTCCTGAGGCGGCTGATGGGTACCGTGAGGCCAAGTGTGCTGCAGCCCGGGCGGTGGCAGAGACAAAAACCCGGGCCTGGGAGGAGTTCGGTGAGGCCATGGAGAAGGATTACCGGTTGGCCTCGAAGCGATTCTGGCAAACTGCTTCCCCCTCCTGCTTCCCCCTCAGGAGGGGGAAGCAGTGCTTCGCCAACACTGTTTATAGTGGGGGTGGGAGACTGCTGACCTCGACTGGGGACATTATTGGACGGTGGAAGGAGTACTTCGAGGATCTCCTCAATCCTGCCATCACGCATTCCGTGGTGGAAACAGAGGCTGGGGACTCGGGGTTGTACTCTTTCATCACCCAGGCTGAAGTCACCGAGGTGGTTAAAAAGCTCCGTGGTGGCAAGGCTTCGGGGGTGGATGAGATCCGCCCTGAGTACCTCAAGTCTCTGTGGATGTTGTAGGGCTGTCATGGTTGACACGCCTCTTCAACATTGTGTGGCGGTCGGGGACAGTGACTCTGGACTGGCAGACTGGGGTGGTGGTCCCCCTTCATAAGAAGGGTGACCGGAGGGTGTGTTCCAACTACAGGGGGATCACACTCCTCAGCCTCCCTGGTAAGGCCTACGCCAGGGTATTGGAGAGGAGAGTCCGACCGATAGTCGAACCTCGGCTTCAGGAGGAGCAGTGTGGTTTTGGTCCCGGCCGTGGAACACTGGACCAGCTCTATACCCTCTACAGGGTGCTCGAGGGTTCATGGGAGTTTGCCCAACCGGTTCACATGGGTTTTGTGGACCTGGAGAAGGCATTCGACTGTGTCCCTCGTGATGCCCTGTGGGGGCTGCTCCAGGAGTATGGAATCGGAGGCCCTTTATTAGGGGCCATCCGGTCCCTGTACGAGCGGAGCAGGAGTTTGGTCGGCATTGCCGGCACTAAGTCGGACCTGTTCCCGGTGCATGTTGGACTCCGGCAGGGCTGCCCTTTGTCACCGGTCCTGTTCATAACTTTTATGGACAGGATTTCTAGATGCAGCCAAGGGCCGGAGGGGGTCGGGTTTAGGGACCAGTGAATTTCGTCTCTTCTTTTTGCAGATGACGTGTTCCAGCTGGCCCCCTCTAGCCAAGACCTACAGCATGCGCTGTGGTGGTTCGCAGCCGAGTGTGAAGCGGCTGGGATGAGGATCAGCTCCTCCAAGTCCGAGGCCATGGTACTCGACCGGAAAAGGGTGGCTTGTCCTCTTCAGGTTGGAGGGGAGTTCCTGCCTCAAGTGGAGGAGTTTAAGTATCTCGGGGTCTTGTTCACGAGTGAGGGAAGAATGGAGCGGGAGATCGACAGACGGATCGGTGCGGCTGCCACAGTAATGGGGGCACTGTGCCGGTCCGTTGTGGTGAAGAGAGAGCTGAGCCGAAAAGCAAAGCTCTCAATTTACTGGTCGGTCTACGTTCCTACCCTCACCTATGGCCATGAACTTTGGGTCCTGACCGAAAGAACGAGATCCCGGATACAAGCGGCTGAAATGAGCTTCTCCGTAGGGTGGCCGGGCACTCCCTTAGAGATAGGGTGAGGAGCTTGGCCATCCGGGAGGGGCTCGGAGTAGAGCCGCTGCTCCTCCACATTGAGAGGAGCCAGTTGAGGTGGCTCGGGCATCTATACCGGATGTCTCCTGGACGCCTTCCTCGGGAGGTGTTCCAGGCACGTCCCACTGGGACCCCGCGACCCGGTCCCGGATAAGCGGAAGACGACGAGTACGAGGTATTTTAAATGTTGGCATTCTTAAATGTTATTGCAGTCAGACCAACCCTCACATACTTCAAGTATGTTCGAAGATCTGTATACACAAAGTTTGGTAATTCAGAAAACAATTTGAAATAGTATGCTGTATTGGTAACAATGTATTTAATTCTAAATTGCACATTAAACACAATAGATAAAATTTTTACAAGGTTACCGATGCCTGTAACAGGAACAGCGGCAAACTCCTTTTTGCCACTCGTAATCACATCTCGCTGGATCATTCGCCGGCTGACAGGTGAGGAACAGACCCTATCATTCTCTAGCTAACCGGGAGCGCCTAGGGTGGCGCTGTCGAACCTAAACTGACTCGTCATGACAAGAACCAGTCAAAAGGGGCAGAAGTCGTTTGTACTTGGGACACACAAGGTACTTAACTTCTTCCTTTTAATTGCAATGTACTTTTCAGTTAAATAATCTATAATAGTTTTGAATTGAACCACAGTGGTTAGAATATAGGGCCTATCTTTGCCAGTTAGCTAACAGTGCTGGCTAGCCACCTATAGCGAATATCTTTAGTTAGTTAGCTAAGCCGCAACCTAACTGTAAGCTTGAATAATGTCGGCTGGCTTCAGTCCTCAAAAACACTTTACGTTGGTTGGTGCAACATTATTAGAACACATAAGGCCTTAGAAATGCGTCCTCCAACTTTTGTACAACAGCGCAGCTTAGCTAAAGCTAAGTTATAGCAAAAGTCGGGTTATCCGCATCCATATTTGTTCCATTTTTTACATTGATCACTTTCTTTTTGGGTTACAGTTTAAGAGACAATGTTTAACCGTTTAAAGCCAATTGATAAACGAGGAATTAAGAGTTTAATGATGGACAGCATTGTGAAATTCTTATGGCATGACCAGCTGCAGTTCTCTTTGACACGGTTTATATTTTGTCTGACGTTTCTACACCCACTACATTTCGTGGCTCTATGGATCGTGTTCTTGTAGGTATGTAAATGTCTGAGGATAAGGAAGCCCAGGAAAACGAACTGCTTGCTTTAGCAAGTATCTATGATGAAGAGGAGTTCCGACAGGCGGAGTCTGCTCAAGGAGGAGAGATACAACTGTGTCTGGAGCTCCCTCCTGATTTCAAGCTGGTTGTAAAAGGTACGTCTGTCAGTAAGGCAATGAATGAAACAAGACTGGCTGTGCAGTTCGTTCATTCAACAATAAATACGAATGAACCTCTTCTCTATCTGCTGCAGGAGAGAAGACAGCTGAATATAATGTCTGCTTTTTGCCTCCTCTGGTGCTCAATTTTGAGCTTCCGGCAGACTATCCATCTACATCCCCACCGATCTTTTCACTCAGCTCCAAATGGATGGCCAAAGCTCAGGTAAGAGTCATGCTAACTCTTATGTTTTTTGTATGAAGAAAAAAAAAGATCTATCCGGGTACAATCTAGGCAGGTGAAAAGTCGGGGGATTTTCATGTCTTAGATACAGCTACACACTCTGGTTTTACCTTAGAAAATATTTATTGTTGGTCATAATTTTTTCTTAGTATTTCCTTCTCTAATATATGTCCATTTCAGCTGAGCTCTCTCTGCCAGCACTTGGATGAGTTGTGGGAAGAAAACCGGGGTTTCGAGGTTCTCTTCACATGGATCCAGTTTCTCAAAGAGGAGACTCTAGACTTTCTGAGCATCCAGTCTCCTCTTGAACTCAACAGAAGCAGCAGTAAGGGTCTAGGTGAACGACGGAAAACGGATCCAGCAGCCAAAGGTATTTTTGTTTCTTCTAATGTTGTCATTAGATGACACCAGTGAATCTTTGTCATGTAACATTTAAGTACCAGAACCAGCACAGTTTATCTACAAATTGTTCCGTTTTTGGAATTACCATTTTAAATGAAGGATCTTTTGTGTTATTATTTTAAAAATGGGTCTAGGTATAAAACAAATTAGAGTACAATGAAAAAACAAATATCCTCTTCCTCTGTTTGCTTTGTATATTACATTCTTGGGCTTTTTGTTTTCATTTTCCTGGAGGCCCCCAGTGTTTGTTCTCATTTGGAGCGAACAAGATCTTGCTTCTCTTTCCTGGATAGCATAGCTTCTTTGGAGAAAAGTTTTTTTGTTCCTACGCGTCCACTAGGAAGTTTACATACACCCATCGTGGGCATGAAAATCATGTTAATATAAGTTTTCTCAAAACGCACATAAACTGTTATATTTCCAGGGTGGAATTATAACACAACTAACAGCCCGAGTCATTTAAAAACTAGAATTTTGTGCACAGCATTGAGTTTCTTGTGGATTTTTCTCTAATCCATAAAAGCTTAAAATGAGGCGTTCAGGCAGAAATATGTATGTACACCCCTTTCTGGCACAAATCCAGCTTTTAAGCATTTTTTTTAAAACATTTTCTAATGAAGTTGGTGTCTGGGGCATTCCAGAAACTTAATGTTAGCTTGCTTTATCCACTCTAAAACCAGTTTTGATGTGTGTTTGAGATCACTGTCCTGTTGTCTAGCTGTTGATTGAGTTGGTAATAAAGATTTTGGATGCAACCCCCCCCCACCCCTTCTTCATTGTTCCATCCACTTTATGCGATGCACCAGTACTGCTGGCAGCAAACAGACCATCGGTACAATGCTACACCAACCATCCTTGAGAGGTCCTTGGCTTAAAGGCCTCATCTAAACTCCTTGCAACATATATCTTGTCTTTGTCTCCTTGGCTTTTCCATGTAGGTAGCATCTTCTTTTTCTATGGTTCCCTCTCTGTCTATTGTGATGTCAACTGGGTTCACAGTGGACAGTGCCACTGGTGTTCCAGTATCTTCCAGTTTGTGATAGGCTTGAGGCCTGGTGGTTCTCAGGTTGTTCCTGATCATTCTAACCAATTTATTTTCTTCTGAAGTTCACAGTTTGGGTCAGATGGTTGAAACTTGGACACAAAGTTGGTTTTTCCAATAGGACAATTATCCCAAACACACATCAAACTGGTTTTGGGATTGATAAAGTTAACATTAAGCTGCAGGAATGTCCCTAACCTTAACCTGTTTGAAAATTATGACAACGTCTAAAAGTTGGCTCCATGAAATAAACCAATTTCAATGAGCTTCACTATTTCTGATATAATAATTTACTTGGTCACTTCCTTTGTTTAGATTCTGCTACTTTCACAAATTAGACTTTAAGCTATGGGAGTTCCAAGCATCATCTTTGATGTACTGATAATATAAACCACTTGGTTTTATTTCAGAAGTTATTAAAAATGATTGATGTTTCTCAGTCTTTAAATGTAAATCCACATTGTGCTCTGTGTCAGTTTAGATTCTATGTAAAATCTTCAAAAGATACGATTGTTTCTTGCATGATAAAGAAATTCTTGCTCAACCATCTGTACATTATTCTAAAGTATGAAAAATTGGTGGCATGTGGAAAAACATATTTTTGCTTTTCATCTGTCCAGCTGGGGCACAGTGCGTGAGTCTGTCTGAAAAACCCGAGGAGAAGAAACCAGAGGTGAACAAAGAGATCTCTGAACAGCACTTTTCATCGTCATCTCAGTTGGACCCGCGTGCTGTGGTTTTGAAGGACCCGCACTCTGACCCCTTACCTCAGCTCCTGGACTTTGATGAGGGGCAGCGGCAGAGGGTGTTTGACAACAAGGTGTTCTGCTGTGGGATCTGTTTTTCAGATAAGCTGGGCTCCAACTGTCTCTGCTTCAAGGGGTGCCAACATGTTTACTGCAAGGTGTGCATGGCCGAGTACTTTCAGATTCAAATACGGGATGGCAATGTCCAGTGCCTTAACTGCCCTGAACCCGAATGTACCTCATTAGCCACTCCGTCACAGGTGAGACCTGCAGATTACCTTACGTTTTCTGTTCACATCTGTTTTAATCACCTAGTTATTTCACTTCTTGTCTTTGTCATTCAGGTGAAGCAGCTTGTGGACGACGAGTTGTTCGCCCGATACGACCGTTTGCTCCTTCAGTCAAGTTTGGACCTTATGGCTGACGTTGTCTACTGTCCCCGTCAGTCCTGTGGCACTGCTGTAATGGTGGAGCCAGACACAACCATGGGCATTTGCTCGGTTTGTCAGTATGCTTTCTGCACGCTGTGCAAGCTGGGCTATCATGGTGTCTCCCATTGTAAAATAACTGCAGGTAATCCCACTGATGATTCCAGTTATTGTATTGATACTTAAAAAGTATGTTGTAGAATTGAAACTGTGTTACACAAGATTAAGTAATTTATCACATAGAAAAAACAAGAAGTCATCACAAGATGAATATGAACGGTGGAACTGCTGCCTTTAGAAAGCCATACAATCTCAAATGCAAAAATCAGTTGGATTTGCAGCTGTGGAAATACTAATATGAGCCAACTGCTGCATTGAGAAACTTCTGACGACTAAATAAAATGTACGCAGATGCAACGAAAACACTGGAAAATCAGAAGATATATTTTCTACCAGTTTTAGCTTCTGTTTTACTCCTCAGATGATCTGCGTAACATAAGAGATGAGTACCTGTCATCCACCTCTGAGGGCCAGAAGTTCATGGAGCAACGCTTTGGGAAGAGGGTGGTCCAAAAAGCGGTGGAGGAATCCTTTAGCAGGGACTGGCTCAAAGAGAACTGCAAATGCTGCCCACGCTGTGGAACCAACATACAGGTGGCCTTTACCTCCCTCTAGTGGTTACAAGGCTTTAGTACATAACCATTAAAAAGGCTTCTGTCTAAATGATATGTCCCAGTTTTTGTAATTTGGTGGCCTTTCGTCTCTTCCAGAAAGTGGATGGCTGTAACAAGATGACGTGTACTTCTTGTAAACAGTACTTCTGCTGGCTGTGCCTCGGTGTCCTCAGCAAAGTCAACCCATACAGTCACTTTAACAACCCACATTCACCCTGTTATAACCAGTAAGCCACTCTTGTCAGGTTTATCCACTGCTCATAAATACAGTGCCATCCACATTTATTGACACTTCCTGTAAGGATGGGTAAAAAGCCTTGTTGCAGGAACATAATTTAACACCAAAATGTAGAAAAAAATCCAACTTTTACCTTGATTTTCTTTCTGCGGTGGTAAAAAGACCCATGTTAACAAATTCCCCAGTACTCATGCTTTGTTAGAAGAGCAGCACCTTATCTCTACTTTCAACATTTCATAATGTCAAGATCCCTCTATCTTCTCTTTTTCAGCTCAGCCCACAGATTTAGTATTTAGCTATGGGGACTAAGATTGCCATGAAGGGAGGTTGATTTCCATTTTGTTTTATTTGTCTGGGGAATTTCTGTGTTGATTTGGTCATACGTTTTATGATCAGTACTCTGCTAAAAGACCAAATAATGGCCCGATTTATTGATTTCTTGCAAAAGTCACCAGATCTGTTTAAAAAAACTTTAATGATTGCCATGGTTTTTACTGCCCCCATCCTTCTTAATGTATCTGGAGATAAGACAAAGTTAAAGGGATCTGGAGGGTTTAGAAGAAAAAAAACATCTAAATCTAAAGGATCATGGATTACAAATAAATGGAAATAGAAACATCACCCAACTTAGAAGTGTAAGAAAACATGTCCATAGAAAAACATTGTAGACAATAAAATATGCATTAGTTATATTTGTTTTAATATAACGTAATGAATTTATTAGCGGCATCATTTCTCATTAAAAACAGTTATTTAACGTGTTTTCTTCCCACAGCACTGAAAAAATGTATTTAACAGCTGGATCTTTCTTCTTGTGCTACTGTGATAAAAGATGCAATTATTTTCAGGCTTTATTAACCGTTTTTTTGCCAACAGATTACCCCAGCACTTAAAATGTCTGAATGTTTTCTCATTCCTCACTGCAGACTCTTCCACGGTGTCGAGGAGGACTGGAGCGACGAGGAGGACTGACACCAGAGGAGCGCCTCACAGCTGTACATGTTACCTAAATGCACTTTATCCTTCATCTCACGACCGTCACTTCATCTGCCCTGGAGCTCAAATGCCACTACAGTCGCGTACCTTAACACAGTTGTCATGTGTTTTGAACGTTGCCATGCCACAGAGAAGACAACAAGACAGTCAGCTCTGGGAAGTGTTTATAGTCGCAGTGAAATATCAAAATGCTACGGTTCTTCTGAACAACCTACACACAGCTGTAGGGTGGGTTAGTTGTTGCTAAGGGATCCAGCAGTTTGTCTAACAAACTTTCTGACTGAAAATGAATTATTTTAAACATTCAAAACTCAAATTAAGAGAAGATTTGACAAATAAGGTATGTAGGTTAGATCCACAATTTTTATTCCCACTCTTTTTCTCTGTGTTGGGGCATTTTCCAGCCTTGTAATAACCAAGACAATATGGAGGATCCAGTGAACGTTTTATGTTGAAAATTTAACTTGCCTGGTCCCGTATGTGAAAAGTAGAACATGACAGTTTTGAAATTCGAGATAAACTTAACAAAATATTTCTGTCCTATAAGGTAGGGGTAAAAATGCCATGACATGAGTTCCTAACTGAAATCTGTTTCTCTGCTATGATAAAGTCTGAGCACAATACAACCGTGAACAGTTTGAGTGTCTTTAAAGTTCAGTGCATTGGCCTTTATATTTTGCTGCTGGAATTATGATTATAGTATGTGGGGATGAAAACAGGTGCTTAAGTCAGGGTTTGTGGTGGACCCATTGCTAATTGCAAATACATTTTTGAATAATAATAGACTAGTGAATTCACAACTTACGATTATTTTTTGTTATGATGCCGAAACGTGTGAAAAAGAAGCAAAGAAATCCAGGAAAAACATACCAAATATCTATTTAACTTTTTTGTTGAAAAGGAACCCAATACAACCAGAACATAAAATTTGTTCCATTTTGGCATGTGATGTGCTGGTTTTCAACTTCTCACTGAAAACTATGGGTTTGAAGTTGGTGTGCACTTGGTAAAACAAATCTTAATTTCAGCCTTAAAACGCATGAACTTGCAGTTAGTTTGCAGAATCATATTCAATAAATATTCCAAAAACAGTTTCCATTCCTTTCTCCTTTCTGCATAACACCATCACTATTTGTTCATGAGCAACGCTTGTGCAGACATAGCCCCAATGACATGGAGCTGTAAGCAAAGATGGTTCAACAACGTATTGAAACAAGTGAGCTGAATATGAATCCACACATGGTTTTCAGATTTTGTATTCTTGGTCTATCACATAAAATCTAAATAAAATACATTTAGTGGTTAGAGTTTGATGGAATGAGAATGTATATTGTTAGTTTGTATTTCTATTCCAGTCGCACAATATTGTACTTTTTTTTTCTTATTACTAGACATTTTAATATAAAGATAAGTAGATGGTAAAAACAATGTTATATATAATAAAGAAAAATGCTTTTAATTTGACTGTTTAAAATCCATGCAGTTATTGGAGCAGTTTTGGATTAAATAAGAGGACTCATAACAGAAAATTACTATCAGAAATGGTAGCAAAACAGGATTAGGAATTTGTAATTTTTTACATTTAGAAGATTTTATTTGTATTTGTTTTCTTTGTAGAATGCTGGTATTTTACTGCTTGTTGGAGAGGTTAGATTAACGCTGGGTTTCTACCAGCATCTGAAATGTATGGAGAGCCGTTTCATTGAAAATTAAATAAATACTGCTAATGATAAATTATTAATAAATATTCCTTGAAATAAATAAATATCCCCATGAAATAAAACAAAATAATTGTTATAAGAAATTTTCATCAATAAATTCATTTCAAGATTTATTCAATTTACTTAAAGATTTGTTTATTTCATAATGCAGTTTTATTTTGTATAGCTACATATTTCGGTAACTTTTACTTTTTAACCCCGTTTTTCCTTTTAAGCTCTTTATTTCATGTTCTTATATTCAAATGAGGGGGCGCTAGGTGGTGCTTTCGTGGCAGTGGCCGGCAGAAGACAGCATGCCGGGGGGAGCCAGACCTAAGGGGTAAGAACGCTGTCAAAAACAATGAGTGGGTAAAGACGGAAATGTGTGCATACAGGTCCTTCTCAAAATATTAGCATATTGTGATAAAGTTCATTATTTTCCATAATGTAATGATGAAAATTTAACATTCATATATTTTAGATTCATTGCACACTAACTGAAATATTTCAGGTCTTTTATTGTCTTAATATGGATGATTTTGGCATACAGCTCATGAAAACCCAAAATTCCTATCTCACAAAATTAGCATATTTCATCCGACCAATAAAAGAAAAGTGTTTTTAATACAAAAAACGTCAACCTTCAAATAATCATGTACAGTTATGCACTCAATACTTGGTCGGGAATCCTTTTGCAGAAATGACTGCTTCAATGCGGCGTGGCATGGAGGCAATCAGCCTGTGGCACTGCTGAGGTCTTATGGAGGCCCAGGATGCTTCGATAGCGGCCTTTAGCTCTTCCAGAGTGTTGGGTCTTGAGTCTCTCAATGTTCTCTTCACAATATCCCACAGATTCTCTATGGGGTTCAGGTCAGGAGAGTTGGCAGGCCAATTGAGCACAGTGATACCATGGTCAGTAAACCATTTACCAGTGGTTTTGGCACTGTGAGCAGGTGCCAGGTCGTGCTGAAAAATGAAATCTTCATCTCCATAAAGCTTTTCAGCAGATGGAAGCATGAAGTGCTCCAAAATCTCCTGATAGCTAGCTGCATTGACCCTGCCCTTGATAAAACACAGTGGACCAACACCAGCAGCTGACATGGCACCCCAGACCATCACTGACTGTGGGTACTTGACACTGGACTTCTAGCATTTTGGCATTTCCTTCTCCACAGTCTTCCTCCAGACTCTGGCACCTTGATTTCCGAATGACATGCAGAATTTGCTTTCATCCGAAAAAAGTACTTTGGACCACTGAGCAACAGTCCAGTGCTGCTTCTCTGTAGCCCAGGTCAGGCGCTTCTGCCGCTGTTTCTGGTTCAAAAGTGGCTTGACCTGGGGAATGCGGCACCTGTAGCCCATTTCCTGCACATGCCTGTGCACGGTGGCTCTGGATGTTTCTACTCCAGACTCAGTCCACTGCTTCCGCAGGTCCCCCAAGGTCTGGAATCGGCCCTTCTCCACAATCTTCCTCAGGGTCCGGTCACCTCTTCTCGTTGTGCAGCGTTTTTTGCCACACTTTTTCCTTCACACAGACTTCCCACTGAGGTGCCTTGATACAGCACTCTGGGAACAGCCTATTCGTTCAGAAATGTCTTTCTGTGTCTTACCCTCTTGCTTGAGGGTGTCAATAGTGACCTTCTGGACAGCAGTCAGGTCGGCAGTCTTACCCATGATTGGGGTTTTGAGTGATGAACCAGGCTGGGAGTTTTAAAGGCCTCAGGAATCTTTTGCAGGTGTTTAGAGTTAACTTGTTGATTCAGATGATTAGGTTCATAGCTCGTTTAGAGACCCTTTTAATTATATGCTAATTTTGTGAGATAGGAATTTTGGGTTTTCATGAGCTGTATGCCAAAATCATCCGTATTAAGACAATAAAAGACCTGAAATATTTCAGTTAGTGTGCAATGAATCTAAAATATATGAATGTTAAATTTTCATCATGACATTATGGAAAATAATGAACTTTATCACAATATGCTAATATTTTGAGAAGGACCTGTATTAGTCAATAGTTGTGCATAAGTAAAATCCAAAACAGGTATTGTATATTTTCTCTGTAAGAATACAAAATAAAATATTACGGCTTCAAGAACTTACAAACACAAAGTTCAAGTTTACAGTTGTGGTTTATTCTTTATGAATACAATATGCTATAACAGTTTGTGAATACGATTTATTTTTTTTTGAGAATAAGAATTTACATCAGCGACTTGGTGTCACGTGATCTCAGGCTGGTTAGTGGAGCGTAGTTCGATTCGCGTTGCGCATGCGCTGTCACACTCCTCACCGCCATTAAACTTCGTGCCGGAATGGGAGGTAATTCAGTCTAAAAGGAATATTAGGAACAGAGGGGAGATAGGGAGGAAATCAAGAGTATTATAAATAATGCATTGTTCCTATTTTTATGAAATACAAAACTAAATTATAGAATATAGTGGGTGGAGTTATACAATGATGTACAGTAGGTGGCGGTATGCACCTCTGAATTTGTTGCGAACCGCCAGCAGAAGAAGAGAAGAAGAAGAAGAAGCAGCAGCAGCACTAGCGCCAAAAGAAGGGACCAAGAGCATATATTAACGACATTAATACATATATAAACTTTTTAACATTACCTGGCTTTGTACCGTAGTTTCTTGGTCCGTTCTTTTGGCGCTAGTGCTGCTGCTTCTTCTTCTGCTGGCGGTTCGCAACAAATTCAGAGGTGCATACTGCCACCTACTGTACATCATTGTATAACTCCACCCACTATATTCTATAATTTAGTTTTGTATTTCATAAAAATAGGAACAATGCTTTATTTATAATACCCTTGATTTCCCCCTCATCTCCCCTCTGTTCCTAATATTCCTTTTAGACTGAGTTACCTCCCATTCCGGTGTTACGTCGCTTCCGTTTCCCCATCAGATACAGTTTCCCCAGCGTCTCCTTGCCGCTCACGCGGCAAAAAAGGCGCGTGCTTGTTGCAGGCTCGGAACTGTGGAAGCAAATTGTTACCATATTTCAAATGAAAAAGCATTTTCAGAAATGCTTTTTCATTTTAAGAATGTGGCTGCATTGTTTGACTCATAAATGAAATTAGTTATCAATAATCCTATTTGTATATTAATTTTCTTCTTCAAGACTGCTCATTCTGTCACTTAATTAAAATGAAAAAGACATTTGAGATTTATTTTTCAAAATGTACCCCAGCAAATAGATACCAAAATTCAATTTGAAATGTAAAATTTGAAAATGAAAAAGCATTTCCAGAAATGCTTTTTCATTTTAAGAATGCGGCTGCGTTATTTGACCCATAAATAAAATTAGTAATCAATCATCCTATTTGCATTTGCATTTTCTTCTTTACGCCTGCACATTTTATGCCATGATCAAAAAGAAAACAAAGCAGATATTGCTTTTTTCGTTTTCGTGGTCTGCCCGCAAAGTACTGCCCAGAACTCGAAAACGAAAAAGCATTCCGAGCTGCGGGCGCAGAAGAGTGACGTCAGCAGCCGCTCTTCCTCAGCTCCCTGCTGACCGAGCAACCCATCTTGTTCGGTGGGATGCGCGGTGGGATTTATTTATAATTTTCTGTGAGTGACAATTCAGAATAGCCGCTCATGCTCTATAATAAACCGGCTGTTTGTGCAATAAATTGTCGTCATCCTTTCAACACGTCACACATACACATAGTGCTATTTATTTATTTTATACCTTATGTTATGGGTCTAAAGCTGTTTATTAAATAATAATCAATAATGAAATCATTATGTAAAGGTAACAGGCTATAACAATAATGACAACCCATTTGCCGATAATCAGCATCAGCTTCCACAAAAACAGCGGCAACCGCATTGGCAAGCTTTTACGGCCGGTCTGGCACCTTCTGGCATCCTCGCGGAATCCCGTGCCACCCTGCGGCAGACTGTGGCAGTTCCGGTGGCAGCTTCGGTGGCAGGCTGTGGCAGTTCCGCCACAGCCTGCCACCGGAACTACCAGTTCTGCCTGTCACTGCTGCAAATTGAGCTCGGCCCTGCTGCAATTCAATCAATTTCTCGGCACGTTTGCAATGTAATGCAATGCAGACGTGCACAGCGCCTCCCAACGAACAAGATGGGTAGCTCGGTCAGCAGGGAGCTGAGGAAGAGCGGCTGCTGACGTCACTCTTCTGCGCCCGCAGCTCGGAATGCTTTTTCGTTTTCGAGTTCTGGGCAGTACTTTGCGGGCAGACCACGAAAACGAAAAAGCAATGTCTGCTTTGTTTTCTTTTTGATTATGGCATAAAATGTGCAGGCGTGAAGAAGAAAATGCAAATGCAACTAGGATGATTGATTACTAATTTTATTTATGGGTCAAATAACGCAGCCGCATTCTTAAAATGAAAAAGCATTTCTGGAAATGCTTTTTCATTTTCAAATTTTACATTTCAAATTGAATTTTGGTATCTATTTGCTGGGGCATATTTTGAAAAATACATCTCAAAAGTATTTTTCTTTTTCATTTTAATTAAGTGAAAGAATGAGCAGTCTTGAAGAAGAAAATTAAAATGCAAATAGGATTATTGATAACTAATTTCATTTATGAGTCAAACTATGCAGCCACATTCTTAAAATGAAAAAGCATTTCTGAAAATGCTTTTTCATTTGAAATATGGTAACGATTTGCTTCCATAAAACCGTCGCGCTGTGCTCGCACCATAGGGGAACTACGGTAACCCTGAAAGCTCAAATGTCGTGTTTTGGAGAAGTCGATCTACATTTGTTTAGCTAGTGTGTTGTTATTAGATAAACTAATATATCATCATTTATAGATAGATAGATGTAAATATAACGACACATATTTATATACACACACACAGACGTATATATATATATAGAGAGAGACTACAGATATCTATACTGTTGTGATCCTATATGGTCCTATAAATGTACTATAAACCCTCGTCAGATTCCCCCTGCATAAAACAGGGGAAACGGTATCTAACGGTCCTATAAACTCCATCAGATACTGTTCCCCCTGTTTCGCATCCTGATGGATCTCCACACCCTGTCAGATAGCGTTCCCCCTGTGTTAAACAGGGGGAATCTGACGGGGTTTATAGTACATTTATAGGACCATATAGGATCACAACAGTATAGATATCTGTAGTCTCTCTCTCTCTCTATATATATATACGTCTGTGTGTGTGTATATAAATATGTGTTGGTATATTTACATCCATCTATCTATCTATCTATCTATCTATCTATCTATCTATCTATCTATCTATCTATCTATCTATCTATCTATCTATCTATCTATCTATCTATCTATCTATCTATCTATCTATCTATCTATCTATCTATAAAATGATGATATATGACTTTATCTTATATCAACACACTAGTTAAACAAATGTAGATCGACTTCTCCGAAACACGACATTTGAGCTTTCAGGGTTACCGTGGTAACCGTCGCGTCAGAACCGTCGCGCTGTGCTCGACGGGCACAGCCTGCAACAAGCACGCGCCTTTTTTGCCGCGTCAGCGGCAAGGAGACGCTGGGGAAACCGTATCTGATGGGGAAACGCGAATCGACGTAACACCGGCACGACGTTTAATGGCGGTGAGGAGTGTGACAGCGCATGCGCAACGCGAATCGAACTACGCTCCACTAACCAGCCTGAGATCACGTGACACCAAGTCGCTGATGTAAATCGTATTCTCATAGAAAAGAAATCGTATTCACAAACTGTTATAGCATATTGT
Organism: Girardinichthys multiradiatus; assembly: GCF_021462225.1. Classification (NCBI taxonomy): domain Eukaryota; kingdom Metazoa; phylum Chordata; class Actinopteri; order Cyprinodontiformes; family Goodeidae; genus Girardinichthys; species Girardinichthys multiradiatus. The sequence continues at coordinate 16,309,101 of NC_061804.1, forward strand.
ATTCATAAAGAATAAACCACAACTGTAAACTTGAACTTTTTGTTTGTAATTTCTTGAAGCTGTAATATTTTATTTTGTATTCTTATAGAGAAAATAAACAATACCTCTTTTGGATTTTACTTATGCACAACTATTGACTAATATGCACACATTTCCTTCTTTACATACACATTGTTTTTGACAGCGTTCTTACCCCATAATAATCAGCATTGATTTCCACAAAAACAACGTGGCTCGGTCCTGCTGTCCCAGCGCCACCTAGCGGATAAAACCCCGCCCCCTCATTTGAATATAAGAACATGAAATAAAAAGAGCTTAAAATTAAAAACGGAGTTAAAAAGTAAAAGTCACTGAAATACGTAAAGTAGCTTTACAAAATAAAAGTGTCACAAAATAAAACTGCATTATGAAATAAATAAATAAATAAATAAATCTTAAAGTAAATTAAATAAATCTTGAAATGAATTAAATAAAATAAGATGAAAACTTCTTTTAACATAATAATTTTGTTTTATTTCATGGGAATATTTATTTCATGGAATATTTATTAATAATTTATCAATAGCAGTATTTATTTAATTTTGAATGAAACGGCTCTCCATAGAAATGTGACCCCATATTTACCCTGTAATCCAGAGGTGATGCTGTGAGAGACAGGGGAACAATGAAACGACAAAGGAATAAAGAGCCACCGTTTTAGCTGAACTTGAAAAGAGACGTCATTGTGTATTCTCTTTGGCCAGAGTTGCTGACTGTGGAGAACCCCTTAGAACGGCCCCTCTCTCCTGCCCTGTCCCCATCCCCTGACTCGTGCCTGCCCTCCTATCCCCCCCTTCCTTCTCCATAGGCAATGACTGACTGATTGACTGATTGGGCCTTTACTACGAAAGGCTCCTGCAGTCAGAAACTCAGGAAACCAGTCCCAGGAAGCACCAGGCCTACACTGAGAAACGTCCGCACATCAGTCCCTAGTCGCTCCTCGTTTATTCACAGCAGCACAACTGGACTGAAAGAAGCAGGTCAGTGGATTTTGATGGGGTCTAATGATGCATATGGAGCTGCCATGTTGTGCTAAACTCTTATTGCTCATAATTCAACCCTGTTCTGGGTGCTCTTTAGCTGTAAGGAACATGAAATTCGTTTTTGAATATTTTCTTTCCAAATAGATTTTTACATGTTCACTTAGGTAGACAGCATGCATTTAGACTCTGGAACATGTGTGTGACAAATTAAATATACTGAGTGAAAATGAAAAAATAAAACCAGGTAACACATAAGCTTTTCTTTCTCATTGCCTGACATTAAAATAGACTAACCATATATTGTTTTAGGTCAATTACGATTGTCAAAATTATTTCTATTTGCTACGTCCCAAATTAATGATGAGAATTTGTTCAGAATTTATTGTTATGTTGGAGAATTGCCTTTTAAATTAATGTCAATCATTGTGAGTATCTGTCCACAAAATTCTCACTGTAGTTTACTGGAATTTTGACCCATTCCTCCTGACAGAACTAGTATAAATGAATAAAGTTTCAACCATTTACCATTTCAGAGTTAAAATCAAGGCTTTGTGATGGCCACTCCAAAACAATGACTTTGTTGTCCTTAACCTAACTTGCAACAAACCTGTATGGTTTGTATAACTGCCCATTTTGAAAACCTATTTGGCCCAAGCTTTAACTTCCTGGCTGATGTCTGGCGATGTTAGTTAAATATTTCTTCACAATGTTCTTTCCTCATGATGCCATTTATTTTATAACCAGTCCCTCCACATTACACAATCCTGCCATTCACATACTTCACAGTTACAATGGTGTTCGTAGACTTGCAAGATTCCCCATTTTCCTCCAAATATAATGACAGCTATTATGCCCAAACACCTCAATTTTAGTTTCATGGGATCACAGGACATGTCTCCAAAACTAAAGGTTTTTGCCCCTACGTGCATTGGCAAACTGTAATGTGATTTTATGTTGCATTTTGAGTAATGGCTTCTTCCTTGCTGAGTGGCCTTTCAGCTCATGTCAGTAAAGGACTCGTTTCCGTGTGAACAATGAAACTCCCAGTATCTTCACAAGGTTCACAAGGTTTGTTTCATTTGTTCTTGGGTTGATTCGCACATTTCCTACTAAAACACAGTCATCTCTGGGACATGGAATCCATCACATCCCTTAACGGTATAATGTCTGGACAGTCCTATGTTGTGCATACTTGCATATAATTGTTTGTAAAGATGAAAGTGGCACCTTCAGGCATCTTAAAATTGTACTGAAGGATAAACCACACTTGTGGAGACCCAGGGTTCTCCTCATGATATGTTGTCTTATTTCTTTTGGTGTTTAAATGATGTCACAAAAAGAAGTGGTAGGTCTCAGGCGTTGCCTTGAAATACATCCACAGGCATCCTTCTAGTTAATAGAAGCTTATAAAGTCATGACATCTGCGCTTTCCCAACCGCTTAAAGGTATAGAAAAGTTTGTGTATGTAAACATCTGGATTTAGGAAAGTAATAATCTCTCTCCTCCTATTCTGGTATTCAGTAAATAGAAAATATTTTGGTAATCCTAACTGATCTAAAACAGAAAATCTTAGTCTGATGTAATATTAGATAGTGAGATTAAAACAGTTCTTTTTAAACAGTGAATGTAAATATGTCGTTTCAATTATATGTCAGATGTTTGAGACTAATTAATTTTTTAATTCATTGCTTTAGGATATCCAGATTTGTAATTGTTTACCTCTGGAGGTCAGCTGAGGCATTAACCTTACCACTGCGATCAGAAGGAGACTGAGACTGAACTATTTTCGGCAACCGTGGAACGAGGAGCACAAGGAGCACAAGGAGCGACTGCATGATGATTGAGAGTGACAGAGAGCTGTCGGCCATGGTGCAGGAGATATGGGACAACGATGTCAGCCGACTCAAACCTGGAAAAGACTACAGGATATCTCTGCAGGTGCACCGCCTTCAGGGACATGTAGCAAAAAAATATTCAAATTATTTCATGTTATTGCAGATTGTTCCATTTTCATTTTTTTTATTTTTGATCCTGCATTAAACATTAATAATGAGGTCAGGCCCTCACTGTTTCGTCAGTCTTATACCTGTACATCAGTAAAAAAAGCATTTGTTTAGCATCCTTCTAAGCTTTTTGGAGTAAACAAAAGGTATGATCATGTTTTCTCTCTGCTGCAGGGCAAAGCTGGAGACAACATGGGCAGCAATGACAACAATGAGAGAGCAGGACTTCCTCTGTTTACATTTGTCAATGAGAATATTTTCAAAAAGGAGACGTTTTTAGGTCAGTGCTCTAGGTGGAATTTTACGTGAGTGGCTGAAGAAGCCTTTACTTCTGCAAGCTTTCCCTTGTCAAAGAATACAGCAACTCTTTCACCTATATACAGTGCCTCTATAAAGTATTCACAACCCTTGAACTTTGTGATATTCAATATTTTATTGCATGGGACATAATTGTAAACTAGAGGGGAAAAGAAAAACTTTTTTAGGACTACAAATCTGCAAAATGTGGTGTGTATTTCAAGTGACTCTCCCTGAGTCTAACTTTGTAGAACCACCTTTCACTGGAAACACAGCTACAAATCTTATGGGGTATTTCTCTACCAGCTTTGCACACCTAGAGAATGAAAATTGTTCCCATTCCCAGCCAACATTTACATATGGGGCCCATATAGGTCGGAAATGGGCTGAAAATGGACTCCAGATGGAGCTGACCAAGACACAGTTGCCTAATGTTAGCTGTCTATATAGGTTTGATCTAGGAACGTTGATGGTTAAATGTGGGATCCAAATGGGTTCTATATGTGCTGCCTAGTTTAAATGTATCTTTCCTAATAACTGTTTGAGACCCTACTATAACTTATATAAGGTGTTCAACTTGTTTTTCTGTTATGGGTTGTTTTTGGTCTACCCATTATAGGGTGCACACAAGAGACTCATTGTGAGCTCAGGCCCAGTCAGTATCCCTAAGCCCAAAGAAAATTCATACGGGGCCCACATAACAACGTTGACTGAGTCCTTCAACACAGACATTCCTCTCTAGTTCATTTTAGGTTATCCCAAGGATTTTCAAGGCCAGAAAGGATAAAGAGTCCTTCCAACATGCTCTGGGTCTTCTGTCGGGGTCTCCTCCCATTGGGAGTGGCCCAGAATATCTTGAAAGGAAGACACCCAAGAGGCAGATGTATTTAAACAGTTAAATTACACACAGATAGACTCAATTAACTACCTAGGTCTTTTTTGCAACTTTCATCTGGTTTCATTTATGGGTATCAGAGTAACGCAGGCTAAATACAAATGCACACCACACTTTTCAGATCATTATTTGTAAAAAGAAAAATTAGGAAAAAGATATCATAAAAACCCAGCATCATTCCACTTGACAATTATGTTCTACTGAGTGTTGGTCTTTCACATAAAATGACCAGTGAAATATATTAATGTTTGTGGGTGGAATAAAAAGTTTGAAGGGAATGAATACTTTCACAAGGCACTTGTACCTCTTACACAACTGTCCTATAAACAATCCCTACAATGCTGTAACCACGTCATACATTCTTGGCCTGTTTGCTGTAAACCATCGCCTCCTCTTAAAGGGAAGCTGCACCATGACAAACAGTGGCATATTGTGCAATCAGAGCATGTATAGCAGAAAAATGTTCATCTTTTTTCATATCTGATGAAATTTTCAGCTAGGTATACTCTGTTGTAAAAGGAAACAGAGCTATTTCCCATTTCCAGTGGGGTCAGAAAAAGAGCAAATTCATTTTCCTTGCTTGTATTATGTTTAGATGCTGTTCAGCCCTGGGAGGATTGATCAGAGTATTTCTGCCTTGCTGATGGTTCTCCGACTGTGCTTTACTTGCTGTAATCTTCATGTTTCTGGGATTGGACAGCTTTAAACATTAGATAATAGCCTGCAATGCATGCTGACCTAAAAATAAATAACCAATATTTGATTCCACAGCCTTCATCTCACTTCTGGATAACTATGAAAGTGACACAGGTGTGCCAGAGATTGTAACCCCTGAGGAAGTAGCCGAGAACCACAGGTTCCTGGACGCCATCATTCAGACTTCCACTATGAAGGTACCTGCAGCGAAGGGATTGAATCTGACTGAATGAATCACTTTCATTAGTGTAAAATATGACAGCAATTCTGAAGATCCTGTTTTAAAAGTTTGAAAATGAACCCAAAAAGCAGCAGGGTATCTAAAGGCCATTTTTGCAGATTAATGTAGTTTCAGCAAAGCCACAGAAGAACAGCCTGCCACGTGTGTGAGGCAAAGATAGCACGATGGCCAATCAAAAACAGACCAAAACCCATCCCGTCACCTCTTAATATAAAGTTCCAGACAGAAATACAAAGCCTGCTTTTCGGGGTCATTCCAAAACATTAACATTAGTAAGCTTTATCCAGTTCATAGCCAATATTGATGTGTGTTTGGGATCTTTGTCATGTTGTCCAAGTTTTAACTGTATGATGTTCTTTTGAGGTGAAGCTTAGGAATTTGCAGAGGTGGTATATATGGGGTAAGAATGCTGTCAGAACAATGTGTATGTAAAGACAGAAATGTGTGCATATTAGTCAATAGTTGTGCATAAGTAAAATCCAAAACAGGTATTGTATATTTTCTCTGTAAGAATACAAAATAAAATGTTACAGCTTCAAGAAATTACAAACACAAAGTTCAAGTTTACAGTTGTGGTTTATTCTTTATGAATACAATATGCTACAACAGTTTGTGAATACGATTTATTTTCCATGAGAATACGGATTTACATCAGCGACTTGGCATTGCTTGATCTCGGGCTGGTTAGTGGAGCACAGAGTTAGTCGACTCGCGTTGTGCATGCGCTGTCACACTCCTCACCGCCATTAAACGTAGTGCCGGGATTGGATGACGGAAAAAGGTAATGGGAGATAATTCAGTCTAAACGGAATATTAGGAACAGAGGGGAGATGGGGGGGGGAAATCAAGGGTATTATAAATAAAGCATTGTTCTTATTTTTATGAAATACAAAACTAAAACATAGAATATAGTGATTAGAGTTATACAATTATGTACAGTAGGTGGCGGTATGGACCTCTGAATTTGTTGCGTACCACCAGCAGAAGAAGAAGAAGCAGCAGCACTAGCGTTAAGATGACAACTGTAAACTTGAACTTTGTGTTTGTAATTTCTTGAAAGCTGTAACATTTTATTTTGTATTCTTACAGAGAAAATATACAATACCTCTTTTGGATTTTACTTATGGACAACTATTGACTAATATGCACACATTTTCGTCTTTACATACACATTGTTTTTGACAGCGTTCTTACCCCATAGGTACCAAGTCATTGTATTGCAAGTCACAAGTAAATCTCAAGTCTTTCCACGAAAGTCTCAAGCATAGGCATGAAAGTCGCAAGTCGAGTCCAAAGTCAACTGATGTCTTTAATTTCAAGTCTTAAACAAGTAATACCAATTTTAACATGATTTAAATTAAAAAAGTGCTTTCATCCAGTAGAACAACTAGCAAGAGGACATTAACTTCAAAATTGTCTGAAAATTCATACTGATGTTGCTTTTTACAATAAATATTAATCGAAACACAAAAAACCAATAATATTTATATAATATGTGCAAAATTCATATTTTACAGCCAATATTAACCAAAACAAATATGAGCAAACCAAAAAATTCATTAAAAATAAACCAAATTAAAAATAACCAAATTTCTATACAAAATAAACAATTATTTCCATGTTGACCAACTGCAACAGTACAAACCTGCTTTTTCAACAGGCATTTTGCATCTTACAAATTTGTATGTGAAAAAGAAATAACTGAATAAATAAACAAAGCTATTTTTAGCATAGTGCCATTAAACCTAAACTATAAAAATGAAGCACTGCAAGCATGGCATTTGTAACAAATCAAGATATCAGGTCTTTTCAAGTTAAAGTCCAAATGAAGTAATGACTCAATGGTGTGAAAGTCCAAGTCAAGTCCAAAGTCTTTTATGATTTTATCAAGTTGAATCAAAAGTGATTAAATTTGTGAGTTTAGTCTGACTTGTTTCTAAGTCACCTGAGTTGAGTCCAGACCTCTGGGAAATTGTAATTAGTCCTCCATCTTCCTTAAATCATCCACTTTGTGTTGTGCACAAGTACTACTGGCAGTGAAACAGACCCACAGCATGACGCTACCTCCACCATGCAGTTGTTACAGTGTTCTTAGGTTTGAAAGCCTCACCTTGACTCCACCAAATATTTATCTTGATATTGTAACCAAATAGCTCAATACTAGTCTAATCTGACCATAAAACGTTTCTCTAGGAGGCATTTGGCTTGTCCATCCAGGCAGCTGGACGTTGCAGTTGAGCTTTAAGGTGTAGGTTTTGGAGAAGGATCTCTTTTCTTGGTCGGCACCCTCTCGGGCCATGTGATGTAAAACATAATTCCCTGGTGCTCCAACATCACTGAAAATCTCAGTGGTGCTTGAGGCGTTCTTAAATTTCTTTCATCTAAGGGTAATGGTTTGGGTCACATTCCAGCAGGATAAAGATCCCACACACACATCAAAACTAGTTTTGGAATGGACCAACCAGGCTACAATAAAACTCCTGGAATGGTCTTCCCAAAGGCCCAACCTCAGTCCAACTAAACCCATACAGGCTAAGCTTAAAGGCCAGATCCTGGAGCGGCGGGTGGCTCAGTTGGTGCAGCATTGGCATTGTGTGCAGAGGCTATAGTCCTTGAAACGGTTGTCCTGGGTTTGACATTTGCTCTCCATCTTCCTCTTCTCTCTCCACCCTTTTTCCTAATGGATTACTGTTCAATAAAGCCAACTAGTGCCAAAAAAAGCTTCAAAAAACAAAAGCCAGACCAAGACCAGGAAACTAACCAATTTACATTAACAATACCAAATCTGACAAGAAAAGTGGCCAGTCGTCTAGACATTGTTTCAAAGGCTTCTTGATGCTGACAAACCTGTCTGATTTTAACCACAGGTGGATTAGTGAAAATCCAGAATGAATTAAAACATCTGTACTCAATTCATGTTTTTAAAAATCACCAAAATAGGTTGTTCTATCCTAAAAACCGTTTTGAGTGCATTTTAAAAAGCCTAAAGTTGAGATGATAAAAATACCAAACTGATTGCTTGTAAACTTCTGACTGAAACTGTATTTATGAGGGTGCAGGAAAACATTACATCAGGTGTATGTGTCCAACATCTAGGCAAAAATACATATGCTACACATCCAGTCACACCATAAAACTACAGACCTGACAAAGCTGCACAGTGGTGGCTCTTGCAAAGGTTTATATATACAACAATGGCACAGGAATGATGCTCATCATGCATCAAACTACAGGTCCTTCTCAAAATATTAGCATATTGTGATAAAGTTCATTATTTTCCATAATGTAATGATGAAAATTTAACATTCATATATTTTAGATTCATTGCACACTAACTGAAATATTTCAGGTCTTTTATTGTCTTAATACGGATGATTTTGGCATACAGCTCATGAAAACCCAAAATTCCTATCTCACAAAATTAGCATATCATTAAAAGGGTCTCTAAACGAGCTATGAACCTAATCATCTGAATCAACGAGTTAACTCTAAACACCTGCAAAAGATTCCTGAGGCCTTTAAAACTCCCAGCCTGGTTCATCACTCAAAACCCCAATCATGGGTAAGACTGCCGACCTGACTGCTGTCCAGAAGGCCACTATTGACACCCTCAAGCAAGAGGGTAAGATACAGAAAGAAATTTCTGAACAAATAGGCTGTTCCCAGAGTGCTGTATCAAGGCACCTCAGTGGGAAGTCTGTGGGAAGGAAAAAGTGTGGCAGAAAACGCTGCACAACGATAAGAGGTGACCGGACTCTGAGGAAGATTGTGGAGAAGGGCCGATTCCAGACCTTGGGGGACCTGCGGAAGCAGTGGACTGAGTCTGGAGTAGAAACATCCAGAGCCACCGTGCACAGGCGTGTGCAGGAAATGGGCTACAGGTGCCGCATTCCCCAGACCTGGGCTACAGAGAAGCAGCACTGGACTGTTGCTCAGTGGTCCAAAGTACTTTTTTCGGATGAAAGCAAATTCTGCATGTCATTCTGAAGTCAAGGTGCCAGAGTCTGGAGGAAGACTGGGGAGAAGGAAATGCCAAAATGCCAGAAGTCCAGTGTCAAGTACCCACAGTCAGTGATGGTCTGGGGTGCCGTGTCAGCTGCTGGTGTTGGTCCACTGTGTTTTATCAAGGGCAGGGTCAATGCAGCTAGCTATCAGGAGATTTTGGAGCACTTCATGCTTCCATCTGCTGAAAAGCTTTATGGAGATGAAGATTTTATTTTTCAGCACGACCTGGCACCTGCTCACAGTGCCAAAACCACTGGTAAATGGTTTACTGACCATGGTATCACTGTGCTCAATTGGCCTGCCAACTCTCCTGACCGGAACCCCATAGAGAATCTGTGGGATATTGTGAAGAGAACGTTGAGAGACTCAAGACCCAACACTCTGGATGAGCTAAAGGCCGCTATCGAAGCATCCTGGGCCTCCATAAGACCTCAGCAGTGCCACAGGCTGATTGCCTCCATGCCACGCCGCATTGAAGCAGTCATTTCTGCAAAAGGATTCCCGACCAAGTATTGAGTGCATAACTGTACATGATTATTTGAAGGTTGACGTTTTTTGTATTAAAAACACTTTTCTTTTATTGGTCGGATGAAATATGCTAATTTTGTGAGATAGGAATTTTGGGTTTTCATGAGCTGTATGCCACAATCATCCGTATTAAGACAATAAAAGACCTGAAATATTTCAGTTAGTGTGCAATAAATCTAAAATATATGAATGTTAAATTTTCATCATTACATTATAGAAAATAATGAACTTTATCACAATATGCTAATTTTTTGAGAAGGACCTGTATATCCTGTTAGAGTGCAAACATTTGCCATAGCCATTACAGGCAAACTGTTGCAGAGATTCTAAAAAGTGGGATGGATGGAAATGAAAAAAAACCCTGCATACACTTACAAGGTCTCTATCACCCTTGAATGACAACGTTACCTCCCTTCATCAGGCAGGTTATGATGTCCATTAGGTTGACTGAAAACGTTGGAATAGTTCCCTTTATTCTTTCAGTTAGTTTGTATGCGGTCCTTAATTATACAGTACCTTACAGTGATTTCATACCCTTAAATTGTTCCAACAAACAAAACTAAAAATTTTACAAATGAAAACCTGAAACATACGTTGTGTATTTGTATTTAGGTCCCTTTACTTTTATACCCCTAAATGAAATCTGGTGCATCCAGTTGCCTTCAGAATTAGTAAATAGAGTGCACCAGTGTGTGATTTAATCTAAGTATAAATATCGTGGTTCTGTGAAGGCCTCATAGGTTTGTCAGATAACGTTAGTGAATAAAATTACATGCCACACTTTTGAGATTTTTCTTTTCCTTTCACTTTACAATTGGGCCCTACATTGTGTTGGTCTATTTCATAATATCCCAATAAAATACAAAGACGTTTGTGATTGTAATGTGACAAAATGTGAAAAACCTCAAGGGTCAGGAAAACTTTTATCTTGGCACTGTTTTGATCTGATTTTATTGTACGGGACTTTAATGGAAAATGTGTATCTTTTTGCCTGATAAAATTTATAAATCCAATTTACATCATTACTATTAATAGCATGGGTCACTGTGATGGCAACATGACAGGACATTGAAGAGAAACCTGTGTTTACTGCTTTTAGATAGCTCATAAATACCTGGTGGAGAAGCACCTCTCTCCTCAAGATGAGACAGAATTTAAGGAGCAGCTCTACAGGATCTGGTTTGAACTCTATGCAAGGAGAGGATCCAGTAGGTGGGTGGTAACTGCCAAAACATCTAAATATAACTCCACAAGAGGAATCTAACAGCATGATGGTTATCATATCACACCGAGAATGTGTCTCAGAAAATTAGAAGCTGATGCAAAGTACCAGTGTAGCGCATAATGTTTATAGCTGTGTCGCAGGCACGTTATATATCGCCTAAAAATAATTTAGGTGAAACCATATGATGTTTTCGATTTAATAGAAAAAAAATAAACCACATAGGTCAACATATTACTGGATCCATGTTCTTGTTTCTGCCTGCAGGCCAGACTCTTCAGGGTTTGAACATGTGTTTGTCGGTGAGACAAGAGGAGGCCGGACTGTCATCGGTTTTCACAACTGGATCCAGCTGTACTTACAAGAAAAGCTGGGTCACATTGATTACAAAGGCTACAGTGTCACAGCAAATTCTCCTCAGGTGCAACATGCTCTTATATACAGATTATATTTTGACTCCCATCTATTTACTTTTGTACCCACTGCTTGCATAATCCTGCTTGTTTTATTTCCTGTTCCACGCAGCCCGACGAGTACAAACACATCCTGGCGTTACAGTTCAGCTGGAAAAACGGCATAAAGCCCAAGGGCAGCATCTTCATCGGCGTCAGTCCCGAGTTCGAGTTCGCCCTTTACACTCTCTGTTTCCTCACCTCGCCAAATGAGCGTGTCAAAGTGCATTTCAGTTTCTATGACGTGGAGATTGTCTGTCACCACTACAACCAGAAGCACATAGGCACCACCTACCCTGTGCTACTTAGGTACAGGAATCCTCAGTAAGACTTGATTGGAAATCAGTCCGATATATTGCCTCTCCAACACTTGATGTTACAAAGTGTCACGGGTACTGTTGGTGTCTTTTTGTTTTACACAATAAAGACTTCCAAGACCCATTTGCATTTTGTTTCTCTGCCCAGAATAATGTTCAGTGCCATGCAAAAGTATTCATATTCCTTGAACTTGCTTTTATATTTTGTTGCAATATAACCATAAACATTAATGTATTTTATTGGGATTTTATGTCACAGACCAACACAAAGTTGTGCGTGATTGTCAAGTGAAATCAAAATGTATGCAATAAAAATGGAAAAGTGAGGGAAGCATTTGTATCCAGCCCTCTTTACTCAGAGACAATCAATTTAATAACTTTAGGAGTATTGGAAAACTGCTAACCTACAAAGGCATGACCATCCACCTAACCCGACAGGCTGTTCAAGGATAGCACTAATCAGAGAAGCAACCAAGAGACCCATGAAAACTCTGGAGGAGCTCCAAAAGTCCACCGCTCAGGTGGGAGAATCAGTTAATAGGAGGGCAAGAAGCCACTGTTGAAAGTTTGTGACAAACTGTGTAAGGGACATAGCAAACGTGGTTGAAGGTGCTCTGATCAGATGAAACCAAAAGGAAAAGTTTTTGTTCGCATGCAAGACCCATTGTGTGGGGGAAAATGAATATTGCGCATTACCCTGAAAACACAATATCCTCAGTGATACACGATGGTGGTTGCATCATACTGTAGGGATGCTTTCCTTTGGCAAGGACAGCAGAGCAGGTCAGAGTTTGCAGGGCAGTCCTGAAATAAAAGGTTTAATGTTTGAATGGCTCAGTTAAAGTCCAGAAGTCAAACCCCAATTAAGAAATCTGTGGCAAGACTTTAAAATTGCTGTTCACATATGGTCTCCATTCATTCTGAATAAGCTTGAGAACGGGCACAAACGTCAGGCTTTAGAACGTCAAAGCTGGTAGAGACATTCTCATAATAACTAGCATCTGAACTGCATTGAAGCTCATGGTTGTAAAGTGACAAACGGTAAAAATGTTCAAGGGGTATGACCATTTTTACAAAGCATTCTCTATCAGTTCGTGATGTGAGTTTTCACGAACGAATCGATTCTTTTGAACGGTTCCTTATGTTGAGCGATAGGACTCGAGTCTTAGTGAGAGCCATTCTTTGTTTTTACTACTTTGCTTGCTTGTAATGCTGCTTTTTCAATTTAACTTAATTTCAAATTATAGTACTTGGGCAGTTAAAGACGAAAACTGAAAGCGTGTAGGTACGAGCATACAGCACGCATGCTCATTGCTTACAATTGCGTTGCCTTAATTATTATATTTAATGGTGCAGGAGGTCATTTTTGTTTCGGCCAAAGCAACTCAAGTGCACTTTATTCTCTTCTATTTTGTTTAATTTTGCTTTCCTTATTTTGTTTCTGTATTACATATAGCATTAAAATGCTATTAATGCACACAAAACTTGTAAGAACGACATGGATATTTGATAGTTATGTTTTTATATTTTATACCTAATTTTATGAAAAATATATACATGTAGATTTTTTTGCATGAACATACTGTGGTTCTATTTTGCACCTTTTAAATAAAACAATTAATCTTACTTAATACAGATGATTTAGTTTTAGTTGTAAATGTCCCCTACACATGACTGGTTTACCAAAAATGAATATGTTTAACACTGTGTTAGGGGAAAAATTGCTTGTTCTTGAAAATATGCACATCTTCAAAAACTGATCATTTGTACGGCTTTTTGAAGTGAAGATTCGGTTCCCTTTAAAGAGCCATAAGTCACATCAGTGAGTTCCTCTGGGTGGTTTCTATTTCAGACAAACATAGCTTCCTCAAGGCATTATACATGCCATTATGATCTCACACCACTCTTGAAATTGATAGGCATTTTAATGAGATTTTAGCTGCCATTGTTCAAAGTTTTGGTCATTTACATCTCTAACATGTGACATACACGCAACATGGAAGTGTATTTTTTTGTATTACTTATACTGGTTAATGCGAGTATTAAAAAAAAAAAAGTTTATCTTTAAAAATTGTTATAGCTGGAAATAGTTGCTCCATTTTATATCAAAACGGGGCGGAAGAGGGTTTGTTTTGGCGAATGACGTCAATCATTTAAGCCTTAATGAAGTTAGCGGAAAAAACGAAAGCTAACAGTATTACTTTTCAAAGTGAAAGCCCGTGAATATTTTATGGAAGTCGAAAATGGAACAAAATGTATGTTAGAGGGAGATTATAAATAAAATTTAGCTTTACAGCTGCTTAGAAAATATAGAAACAAATATATTTTGCGCAGCACTGCTTATATCGCGAACAATGCCTTAACCCTAGCCGGAAGTAACGCGTGTTCTGCGTGTTGGACCTTCACGGTATTACCAGCTTCATTTCCTCGAAGAGAAGCAGTTTTCCATTTTGTTGACTGTTGTCAGTTTTAGTTTACAGGGTTACATCATTTTGTCCTCATTTGGGTGGAATTATCTGTTAGCTGTAGATTACCTGCCGTTTGGAGCGGAATGGCGGAGTCGAGCGTCAGGTATCAGCAGGTAGGTGACAACACAGCAGCGTCCTAACTGTCGCCGTTAGCTCTTCGCTGTTAGCCACCCGAGTAGGCGTGTTTGTATCGTGTCGTGTTCTTAAAAACGGACGTGTATTATGTTGGAGATATGGATATCGGTCTCGTTAAAACATCTAACTCCATTTCGTTGTGTGGGATATCCTTGTCGTCGATGGAATGTTGTTAAAACGAAGCTTACGTAAACACACAAGCGAAAGACGCCGACCTTAACCTCCGATTCGACACAAAAGGAAAGGACTTTTCCACTGTTTTAAGTGATCTAAACTTACTTTGATCAGTTGTAGTTCAGCCACTAAAGTTTTTAAAAATAATCTGACCGAGTTAAAATATTTTTCACATTCATAACATATTCTTTAAAGTTTTTACTCTTTGAAAAAAAAACAAAAAAACCCGATTTAATGCAAATGTGGCCTTAAGATCACCTTAGATGAGATCTTGAAAGTGCTGTTTTAAGCAGTTTCTCCAACAACTATTCCACTCTTAGAAAAAAAGACAAATAATAGGGTTGAGCTTAAAAACTGCAACACTTAAGACTGTTTCATTGTGGACTGGATTATTCCTCTTTGGTCGTAGATTCCTAAAAGTACTCTTATTTACACAAAGAAATAAAACAAAAATGTAAAACACCATCTGATTGACTTTATTTTGAACTGAAAAGAAATAATTCTTCCTACCGCTGCTAAAATATAAAGCGTATTTATTAGGGCAGTTGTAATATGTAACATTTATTGGTTACTTTTTGTATATTTGTTACTTTTTTACATAGATATAAGGAAAAACATCTGCCAAATATAGTAATATCCAAGTACTTATACATATTACAGTTCTACTCTTCAGTTTTCCTCTCCACTGTCGCTACATGCTCATCCAGTAGAAGTGAATGGTACAAGTCACCGACTCAATGCAATATGCTGGGTTTCCTTACATAGAAAAGTTTTTAACCAATTTGAATAATAAACTGAATCCGACTACACTGTTTGATAGTTAGGATTAATTGGAATGTACTGGTCCTTCTCAAAAAATTAGCATATTGTGATAAAGTTCATTATTTTCCATAATGTCATGATGAAAATTTAACATTCATATATTTTAGATTCATTGCACACTAACTGAAATATTTCAGGTCTTTTATTGTCTTAATACGGATGATTTTGGCATACAGCTCATGAAAACCCAAAATTCCTATCTCACAAAATTAGCATATTTCATCCGACCAATAAAAGAAAAGTGTTTTTAATACAGAAAACGTCACCCTTCAAATAATCATGTACAGTTATGCACTCAATACTTGGTCGGGAATCCTTTTGCGGAAATGACTGCTTCAATGCGGCGTGGCATGGAGGCAATCAGCCTGTGGCACTGCTGAGGTCTTATGGAGGCCCAGGATGCTTCGATAGCGGCCTTTAGCTCATCCAGAGTGTTGGGTCTTGAGTCTCTCAACGTTCTCTTCACAATATCGCACAGATTCTCTATGGGGTTCAGGTCAGGAGAGTTGGCAGGCCAATTGAGCACAGTGATACCATGGTCAGTAAACCATTTACCTGTGGTTTTGGCACTGTGAGCAGGTGCCAGGTCATGCTGAAAAAGGAAATCTTCATCTCCATAAAGCTTTTCAGCAGATGGAAGCATGAAGTGCTCCAAAATCTCCTGATAGCTAGCTGCATTGACCCTGCCCTTGATAAAACACAGTGGACCAACACCAGCAGCTGACACGGCACCCCAGACCATCACTGACTGTGGGTACTTGACACTGGACTTCTGGCATTTTGGCATTTCCTTCTCCCCAGTCTTCCTCCAGACTCTGGCACCTTAATTTCCGAATGACATGCAGAATTTGCTTTCATCCGAAAAAAGTACTTTGGACCACTGAGCAACAGTCCAGTGCTGCTTCTCTGTAGCCCAGGTCTGGGGAATGCGGCACCTGTAGCCCATTTCCTGCACACGCCTGTGCACGGTGGCTCTGGATGTTTCTACTCCAGACTCAGTCCACTGCTTCCGCAGGTCCCCCAAGGTCTGGAATTGGCCCTTCTCCACAATCTTCCTCAGGGTCCGGTCACCTCTTCTCGTTGTGCAGCGTTTTCTGCCACACATTTTCCTTCCCACAGACTTCCCACTGAGGTGCCTTGATACAGCACTCTGGGACCAGCCTATTCGTTCAGAAATGTCTTTCTGTGTCTTACCCTCTTGCTTGAGGGTGTCAATAGTGGCCTTCTGGACAGCAGTCAGGTCGGCAGTCTTACCCATGATTGGGGTTTTGAGTGATGAACCAGGCTGGGAGTTTTAAAGGCCTCAGGAATCTTTTGCAGGTGTTTAGAGTTAACTCGTTGATTCAGATGATTAGGTTCATAGCTCGTTTAGAGACCCTTTTAATGATATGCTAATTTTGTGAGATAGGAATTTTGGGTTTTCATGAGCTGTATGCCAAAATCATCCGTATTAAGACAATAAAAGACCTGAAATATTTCAGTTAGTGTGCAATGAATCTAAAATATATGAATGTTAAATTTTCATCATGACATTATGGAAAATAATGAACTTTATCACAATATGCTAATATTTTGAGAAGGACCTGTATGTACATAACTTGAAATCTGTATGATTCTATTGAATTTCATTTTTAAAGCGCCTTGAGACGTCATGTGTTGTGAATTGGAGCTATATAAATAAACTGAATTGAATTGACTTGAAGTTGTACCACCGGGAATTTAACAAGTTGATATTAGCTGATTCCTTGGACAGGTAGTCACCCGACAGTCGGTCGATTAGCAAACGTTTTACTAGTAGTTTAACCACTGTAGTTTTTAAAAAGGTGATGGGCGGCACTCCTTTAGTTTGCAAGCCACGATTGTCTGTTTTTGTTTGTTTTATTGATTGTTTTTTTTTTTATGGCTGAAAATTTGGTCTTGTAGTAACCATCTCAAAGCCAGCTGACCAGCAATGTGCAGGGGAATTTAGTTCTACTCTGTTTTCCATACATACAAAGAAAACCCCGGTCACTCTGGCACTTTTTCTGGCATCTTATTTAAGGGACTTTTTTGTAACTGTAACTTTTTAAAACCTTTACATACTTTAATAGCAGTAACCAGCCTGTCCCTTACTGTAAAATGACTCATTTTGATTATATTATTTAAATTGATTTAAACACTACATAGTATAAGGGATAAATTTAAGAGCTGTAAAGTATTCATTGTGTCTGTAGCTGAGAAGGTTGACAGATGTGCTCAGAGAAAACTGCTCTGCATGTTAGTGCCCTTGATTAAGACTTAAAGCCAGGTCTTCCAACAGGTTTTATTTGCCTTGCAACTTATAGGTCAATCATGTAAATAAACATAAAAACAGGAGATGCAATAGAGCTGACCATTGATAGGAATATATTTAAATTCTTGGTCTTGCCCTTCCCTTTATTATGGCTTTAAACGTTTCATGTTTATATAGCCTGCATGGGGCCACATGTTATAGTGGTTATTTATGGAGAAACATTAAATGTGGTTTTACTTGGACAGACCTGTGTGATTCCCCTTTCCTGAAGCTGTGATTATCTAAATTTTTGTATTGCTCATCCTCAGCTCTGATAAAATCTTTTTTAGATCTTTAAAATAACGTTTTTCAAAGGTTTAAAACTGTCTCTGTGGCCCTCCCCAGAAAAACAAAGTAATATTAATGTTAGTTAATCATTTCTGCTTGGTTTTATAATTATGATTTTCCGGCATGACAGAAATAGGTTTGACTTGTGCCTGAATGACAGAAAAAAGGCTGGTTGGGGGTTTCATTTATCATTTTTTCTGCTTTTAATAAAGAAAACGACAAGGCAAAAGTGAGAAATGAGACGTATGATGTCCATGCTTATTTCTTGTGAGATTTTTATACTTTACCTTTCGAAAGCTTGTTGTTGACTCATAATTTTAAGATTCACTTGAAACTTGACATTATGTGACAATGATCATTTAGCACCAGAATTAAACTCCTTATGTTATGGCTAAAGTTGCCCTAAAAGAGGCACGGCCTCTGGAGGCTATAGTCCTTGATGCGGCCGTCCCAGGTTCGAGTCCCGGACAGGTCTCTAGTGCCAAAAAAAAAAAAAAAAAAAAAGGATGCCCTAAAAGAAAAGGGCACATCGACTGTGTAAACTTAAATTTTGCATCTCCTTCTTCCAGCTGCCCAACGAGGAGGAGACGGAGGAGAGTCCCGAGCTTGCATCCGATGCTCCCCCTCCATACAGCAGCATCACACTGGACAGTCCTGGTAAAACCGTGGCTCATTGGGTGGATTTTCTGATGCTGAGGTCTTTTTGTGTCAGTAGCATACTGCGGAATTACAGGTCCTTCTCAAAATATTAGCATATTGTGATAAAGTTCATTATTTTCCATAATGTCATGATGAAAATTTAACATTCATATATTTTAGATTCATTGCACACTAACTGAAATATTTCAGGTCTTTTATTGTCTTAATAAGGATGATTTTGGCATACAGCTCATGAAAACCCAAAATTCCTATCTCACAAAATTAGCATATTTCATCCGACCAATAAAAGAAAAGTGTTTTTAATACAAAAAACGTCAACCTTCAAATATTAATGTACAGTTATGTACTCAATACTTGGTCGGGAATCCTTTTGCAGAAATGGCTGCTTCAATGCGGCGTGGCATGGAGGCAATCAGCCTGTGGCACTGCTGAGGTCTTATGGAGGCCCAGGATGCTTCGATAGTGGCCTTTAGCTCATCCAGAGTGTTGGGTCTTGAGTCTCTCAACGTTCTCTTCACAATATCCCACAGATTCTCTATGGGGTTTAGGTCAGGAGAGTTGGCAGGCCAATTGAGCACAGTGATACCATGGTCAGTAAACCATTTACCAGTGGTTTTGGCACTGTGAGCAGGTGCCAGGTCGTGCTGAAAAATGAAATCTTCATCTCCATAAAGCTTTTCAGCAGATGGAAGCATGAAGTGCTCCAAAATCTCCTGATAGCTAGCTGCATTGACCCTGCCCTTGATAAAACACAGTGGACCAACACCAGCAGCTGACACGGCACCCCAGACCATCACTGACTGTGGGTACTTGACACTGGACTTCTGGCATTTTGGCATTTCCTTCTCCCCAGTCTTCCTCCAGACTCTGGCACCTTGATTTCCGAATGACATGCAGAATTTGCTTTCATCCGAAAAAAGTACTTTGGACCACTGAGCAACAGTCCATTGCTGCTTTTCTGTAGCCCAGGTCAGGCGCTTCTGCCACTGTTTCTGGTTCAAAAGTGGCTTGACCTGGAGAATGCGGCACCTGTAGCCCATTTCCTGCACACGCCTGTAACGGTGGCTCTGGATGTTTCTACTCCAGACTCAGTCCACTGCTTCCGCAGGTCCCCCAAGGTCTGGAATCGGCCCTTCTCCGCAATCTTCCTCAGGGTCCGGTCACCTCTTCTCGTTGTGCAGCGTTTTCTGCCACACTTTTTCCTTCCCACAGACTTCCCACTGAGGTGCCTTGATACAGCACTCTGGGAACAGCCTATTCGTTCAGAAATTTCTTTCTGTGTCTTAACCTCTTGCTTGAGGGTGTCAATAGTGGCCTTCTGGACAGCAGTCAGGTCAGCAGTGTTACCCATGATTGGGGTTTTGAGTGATGAACCAGGCTGGGAGTTTTAAAGGCCTCAGGAATCTTTTGCAGGTGTTTAGAGTTAACTCGTTGATTCAGATGATTAGGTTCATAGCTCGTTTAGAGACCCTTTTAATGATATGCTAATTTTGTGAGATAGGAATTTTGGGTTTTCATGAGCTGTATGCTAAAATCATCCGTATTAAGACAATAAAAGACCTGAAATATTTCAGTTAGTGTGCAATGAATCTAAAATATATGAATATTAAATTTTCATCATGACATTATGGCAAATAATGAACTTTATCACAATATGCTAATATTTTGAGAAGGACCTGTATATTAGCATTGGTCTGCATGGGAGTGAAGATCAATTTGACCAGAGAAAAATAAATATATATACTCTGTTACAGTAACTACGGTGATATATTTTTGTATTATCATGTTCCTCTCAGGTTACTGTATATATTACATGTTAAAAAGCTGCCTTTTAAAAATTCTGCTCTTTGAAATAAAATGTATAATCAGTTAAAATGATGTATGTGAAACTGTGCTGTTTTATCTGCAGACTACTTTGACAAGGAAGGCGGAGTTTTCCCCAAGCCTCCATCCTACAACGTAGCGACTACGCTACCTTCCTATGACGAAGCAGAACGAACTAAAGCTCAGACTTCTGCTCCCCTGGTAACTGGAAGAGTGAGTGGCTCACTTTTTTTTTTTCTCCATGTCATCTTGTTATCTGTAAAGGTCGTCTCACTCTCATATACACACGGGAGCGTGGCTTTTTTTTCAGACTCTTCCGGAGTTGCTCACAAGGCAGGAAGTGTACAGCGCCCTACTATGAGATGTTTTTGTGTTCCTTTTATATCTGATCTCATCTCTGGTTTGAAGGAAAGCAGTTTCATATGATTAAAAGTTGCTAAGCAGTCATGTGAAAGGAAATACAGTGATGCTTTCGGACATAACGAGCTCAAGTAATGGCTGTTTTAGTGCTCAGAATGAATGTCTAAGCTTTGTTTTCTAAATAAATTACAATAAAGACAGTTAAACTGCGGGTGCACTGATGTGGCAACATGATGCAAATTAACCTCAGACATGATGGTTTGATCCAGAAAGGTTTCATTTTGTACAAGACGGCCTGTTTTGACTTGTGATTTTTATTTTTTGATTGCTTATTGTCGTTGTGTTTCTCTGCCACACATTGCTTTGCTCAGCAGCAGCCTCATCACAGGGAACGCCTGGAGACTTTTGACGATATTATTCACAGTTCACTGGAGGTAACTTGGAGCAGTGTGTGATAATGGGAAGCTTATTTAGTCCTAGTTTGTGGTGTAAAAATGCCCCCACATCATGTTATGTTCTCAGTATCCCCTTCCCATGTGTTTGTAAAGTGTTAGTGATTCCTGAGTGAAGTTTTATAGAAGAACCTCAGGATGTGCTGAGCTTTAGGGTACAGTCATAGTGGTCGTGCTGATTTAGGCCGTCTCGTGATGTCTCCATTTGTCCACCAATAGTTTGTTATATTACTCCATTACTCCACACTCATAGTTTGGTTTTCTTTAGCAGCTGCTTTTCTGGGATAAATCACTGTGTGCAAGAATAAGTTGTCTGAAATTCAATATCATGGCTGGACTTAAACAAAGAATAATACCTTGCAGAATATTCACAGCCCATTTTGACAGTTGGTCATTTTGGCCTGGTCTCAAACCTTTTGCAGCCTCCCAACAGGTTTTGTGTCCGGATTATTTCCTATTCATCCGTCCTTCAATTCCACCATGCTTCACAGTGGGGATGGTGTGTTCAGAGTGATCTGGTTTTTCTCCACACATTTTGCACGAAGATCCACCTCTTTCCACATGTTTCTAAACAATATTGTAAGCCATTTATCCCTTTCCTCTCACTTCACAATTATCAGCTACTTAATGTGGGTCTGTGACATAAAATGTCATTTAAAATAAATGCAAATTGTTGTTTCAGTGACAAAATGTCGAAGAGTTCAAGTGCTGTGAACACTTTCACAAGGCACTGAAACTCTCAGGGAAGCTCTGCTAACGTCCTACTTTGCTAACATGTCTTTTCATCCATTTAAGTGTTTTCTGACTTATTTTGTTGCAGGATGAGGACTTTGTCACAAGAGATGATTTTGATGATGCCGATCAACTGAGAATAGGAAATGATGGCATCTTTATGCTCACGTTCTTCAGTTAGTAACCCTTTGCTTAAATCAGAAGGATATGAACAATTTTGACTGTTTGTATTTGGGACCATGAGCCTAAATCGTGCCATTTTTGTCTCCATCTGTCGTTTTTCAGTGGCCTTCTTGTTCAACTGGATCGGCTTTTTCTTGTCCTTCTGTCTGACCACTTCGGCAGCCGGACGCTACGGGGCCATCTCGGGCTTCGGACTCTCCCTCATCAAATGGATTCTCATCGTCAGGGTACGATAAACAAAAACCAACATCCTGCTGCACACGCACGCACACACATACACAAAAACACAATAAAATGTGGCTTTAATTACACACAAACAAATTAAAAACCTCAAACACCACTGTGGTATTTAAAAGTGCCTTCTCTGTAGTGGTCAGCTTGTTTGCGCTCAGCTATTTCCTCAAAGATCTCTTGAGAACCGCGCTCCTTTCTTCATGCGCTTTTGAACTGTCCCAAGCTGTATTTATTCTGACTGATTATTTGTGTCTGTGTTGGGTTTTTAGTTCTCCACATACTTCCCGGGTTACTTTGATGGGCAGTACTGGCTGTGGTGGGTGTTTCTGGTGTTGGGTAAGTAGCAAAAGCCTCTGCATTTAGTTGAATCCCTCACTTTGTCTCGATTGTGACACATTTTTACTCTCATGAGGTTTATTGCAGCGGTGTTGTAAAGTAAATGTTATTTAAATAGCACAGAATCCTGGAGAGATTGTTGTTTATATTATTAGAAAATCTCAAGGTTGAAACTCTTGGATTTAGACATTTAAAAAAGTTATTTTTTTAAAAACAATTATAATCTTTAATATTACTCATTTTTTTAACCACAAATAGGTTTTGGTTCACTGCCATGAATCCCTGACTGCATTCAAAGGTCTTCAAATTCAGGCTCTACAGAAAACAGCATCTACAAAACTAGTGGCATCAAGGGCTGCTACTAACTTTTATCTATCAGCTTACTTTTAAAATAATTTTCCAAAAATCTAAAGCTATTTTATCCAAGCTTATTTTTTACCACTCAAATTTAGATTTTTTATTATTATTTTTACATGCCACTAAAATATGGCTTAAGGCATTAGATGGCAACTCCAGCATGACTAATATATCGAAGTCTGTTTTATTTATGTATTTAAAAATAAAATGCTTGAATGTTTGGCCTGTTGTGAATGTCAAATATGAGGGGACTGAAATGGAAATAAACAAAAATAAGGTTCATTTCAGTATTAAGTGCAACACCAAAGAAAAATCACTCTGTCTCTGTTGTACTCTGTAAAACACAATAAAAAATATAGTATTGGAGTTTAATATGTGTCCATGCAACGTACATATGAATTGTATCAATTACCTACATGTTTTATTCATGAGTTTGTGCGATTTAAGTTATTAATTGAAATATCAACATTATTTACATTGTGAAATGTGTTTAAAACTGGATACAATAGAAGAAATATGCTCGGTTGGATAAAGTCTGTACCTTAACACACGCAGATTCCTGTCTAAATGTTGGTTCAAATATACATTCAGAGGAAAATAGATCACAAAGACAAAGTGTCTCACTTCGTAAGGCTTAGA
Source organism: Girardinichthys multiradiatus (assembly GCF_021462225.1). Lineage (NCBI taxonomy): Eukaryota > Metazoa > Chordata > Actinopteri > Cyprinodontiformes > Goodeidae > Girardinichthys > Girardinichthys multiradiatus. The sequence continues at coordinate 16,332,754 of NC_061804.1, forward strand.
ATGGTCCATGGCGACTTCTGTCGGCACATTGTGGCGTCAGACGCTCGTACATCGTGCTGCCCTTCTGTGTTAAACCTGGGTAGCTGGCAGAGCGTACTGATCCTCGGTTTATTGTCGCTTAACCTAAAATACTAACAAACCCTATGCACTCCCTATGCCCTTGAAAACCTCTGCAACCCGGCTACTTCATTACTGATGCGGACGCTTTCTCCACCGCGATTATTTTAAATGGAGATTTTGACTGGTGCCGAACCCGGCAGATGTAAACTGTGCACACATGAACAGACTTACACATGCAGCCTGCAGCCAGGGGCTTCATCTCACACACAGCGATGTGGAGAAAAAAGTTATTTTTGTTGAACAGTTTAGGAAATCAAAATAGATAAATTCATTAAAATGTGTCTACTTTAATTTTTGATGCTGACTTGATTATTATAGTTGGAGGCATCAATTACGATGTCTGTAGTGTTACCCCTGCTGTTGATACTTTATACAAAAACCTTTTGATTGTAGGACAACACTTAGTTTTCTCTTACATTTCCTAAGGTTGGAATAACCAGAGAGAGCGGTCTTTGACTATTCCTTTGCGCAATCTGCACAATCCCTGTAGATCGTCCAGAGTCCCAGCTCCTATCCTGCGAACTCATATCGGCTGCTCACCTCACACGCTTTTTGTAGGGTTTAGCTCTAGCATCTGAGGTAGACGTTGAACAATGCTGATGCTGTGTCTGTTGATTTGGCCTTGTCTTTTGGATCATTATCTTGTTAAGAGACCAATTTTTAGTTCTTAGGAGCGTCCACAAGATTCTTATTTAAAGAGTACTGGTATTTCAAAGAGTTCATGATGCCACAGACTTTAACAAGATTTCCAGGGCTTTTGGTTGAAAGAAAGAAACAGGCCCACAGCATCACAGATCCTCCTCTTTACGTAACAGGTGGCATGAGGGTCTTTTTCACACGAGTCTTAGCATACTCAGCTGAAGTGTTTGTCAAAAAAGATAAATTTTAGTCTAATCTGACCAAAGCCCACAGTTCCTGTTAAAGTCTGTTTAGAGTTTGGTTTACATCACACTCTTGTGATGGTAGGAAGGAAAAGGCTTTTTCTTTTCTAGAATGTCTCTATTTGTGCGGCAACTAACAATTAATTCGCTATCAGAGATGCTATCTGTAAAAAATCGGACAAGTTTAAACTTGTCAAAAAATCTGAGATTTTTTACAGAGTTTGAACCAGGTGAAGATAAAGCTGTACCACTTAAGGAGTTATGGATAAAGCATATTTACAGAGAAAGAAGAGTTTTCATCTTAAATGCAAAATGTATATATTTTTTGTACAGTTTTGGCCTAATTAATGCTCTAAGTGGGTTCTTTCAGCAAATGTTCCAGAATCTGCATACTTCAGTAAACAATTATTCGATTACTAAATTAGTTGAGGATTATTTCAATAATCGATTAATCATGACTAGTCCAATTAATTGTTTTAGCTCTATTCTCCATAGCAACTGGTTATCATGTAGATGAGCTACTTTATAAAGTTCCTAGACATTAAAGTACTGTATATACTTCAGTTACTTTCAAGGAGTGGTTAGAATGTCCAATAATGTGGTACAGCTTATTTTGTTACAATGATTTCTTAGTATAGGATGTTTTCCCCATTGAATAAATTTACTTTAATTAAAGTTTAAACTTCTACATTTTTTACTGTGAGATTATACTACTGCAGTAATGGATCAAATGGTTTTAAAGCATTTTATTCATTAGTAGTGAAGCTGGTAACTGTGGGAAGTACTTCTAACGTTTAGCACCTTTTTCATTTATTGTTACAGCTCCTTTCAAACATAGAGTTTTATCATTATTTTAAACATGAAAGTTGGTTTGTTCTTTTGTTTTAAGGCTCCTGTTTTTTATTTTTCTCTTCAGGCCTCTTGCTCTTTCTCCGCGGATTCATCAATTATGTCAGAATCCGTAAGATGGCTGACGCTTTCTCCACTCTGCCCCGTACCCGAGTCCTATTTATCTACTGAGCCCACAAACAACTTTTATTTGTTGTTATTTTTCATGTTTCTTTTTACATTTTCCAATCAGAAGGGGCCAGGAGCATATTTTCCTCTCATTGAAACAAATTGAACAGTTAGACATCAGTCGCTCCATTTTTGGTGTAAAACGCTCTACAGCACTTGCGTTGTTAATGGTGAACTGTAGAGTGCTTTCTATAATTATGAAATTTGAAATGTTTGAGTACCTTACTCACAGTTCTGTTGTAGCTGTTCTCTCTTTCAGCCACCAGGGGGCAGTATTGTATGCGTTATTTTTCCTCAAATAATGGCTCTTCTGCGCAGGAAGACGCCGATTCTCAGCCCAGGGCTCTGTGTGTGATTCAGGGGATATGGGATGATGCTTTTCAGTTTAATGTGCTTTTACCTTCTCTGACCAATGCGGTTTGTTGCTAATGAAATAATAAGCCATGCAGTAGATGTAAAGGGAATATTTTTAGGTTTATATATTTTTTTGTGGGTTCAGCTGCTAAGAGGACCGTTTAAAAAGCAGGTAAGGGACCACATTTTACCATAAAGATATTTTTTTTTATGCATTCAGAAATTGTCTACCTACCTGGTGTCAGAGATATTTTTACCTTTTTATTATCTGCTAAGATGTTTAAGTTGATCACAAAAAAAACAAAAAACGTTTGGATTTGTTTATAATTTGTTATCTGGATTTAGATGTGCAGTGTGACATTTCAAACTAATAAATCATTGCAACACCTTAAATTAGTCTTGGTCTGCTTTTGGTTGAATGACCTTAGTAAGATTAAAGTATGTATGTTAAGTATGTCTGTTTACTGAATAGGAAATAAAGTGGAGAATGTGATGTTTCTGGGTAAGTGGTTATAAAAGGAAAGGTGATCAGTAAAACTGTTCTAAAATCAGGAATGTGTGTTTCCATTCGTATTAGAGAGTGATTTGTTCTCACAGGACTTCTTGAAATGGAGTGAAATTAATTCAAAAGTTAAGATTGAATCTTGACAGAAAGGTGTATGATTATTGTAAACAACTGAAAAATATTAAAAAGGCTCTTCCAGATTTTGATTGGAGTGGCCTTGAATCTAGCTCTATGGAGGATTCTATGCAGTCTGGAAAAGTTTGGAATTTAATTTCAGTATTTTCCAGTTATTGATAAGTATAGGAAAATACTATTTTTTTTACGTTTCTTGTGTCCAGCCTTCATCCTTCATGTCCTTCCTTTCTTATATTCTTCCTTCCCTCCTTGTGTTCCTTAATTCTCCCACGTCCTTCTATCCTTCCTCAATCATGTCTTTTGTTCTTTTTTTTTTTTTTTCTGTAGCCCTTTTATTTAACCCCTTCTGTCCTTTCTTCTGGTTTTTCTTCTTTTCTGTCCATTCCTTCTTTTGGCCTTTCACGGCCCTTTGCTTTTGACCTTTTTTTTGTCTTTTCTCCTCCCTTTTGTCCTTCCTTCTTTCCTTCCTTGGACCTTCCTCTTCATTTCCTTGTGACCTTCCTTCCTGCCTCCCTTCTGCCTGCCTTTCTTCTATAGAACCTGGCCACTATAAATATCTGCCATAAAATCATAGTGAACATTTGTGTTGCGTATTGTATAAGAAAGGACTGAGACCTTTGGAAACTTGAGTCTAAGAAATATGGAATTTCTACCTGAAAATGTACAGGAAACTTGATCTTATCAGACTTTAGAAATGTAAAAATCCAACAGTCCCTCTTGAACTGTAGTTTTACTAAATGTAACACAAGAGATGTGGTTGCCAGAGTGGAGATGATGTACAGCCAGTGGCGGCTAATTACACATGTCAGCTGGATTTTTCTGTGCAGATGGAACAGGAAGCAAAGGTCGCCCCACCTGGAAGAAATGTCGCACAAACTGAAACAGTCTACGTTAAATGGAACCTTTTCGTGTCACATTTAGATGCTTCTTGCCACATCATCTCAGATTTCCCCACAATATTTAAAATATTTTTTCTGTTAATTTTGATGATTATTGCATATAATATATATATATACATCTCAAATTTCAATTTCTCAGACAAAGTGAATTTTACAGTGCATGTGGAAAGCATTCACAATGCTTCACTTTGGATTTACGTTACTGCCCTAATCCAAAATGGATTAAATTCACTTTTTACCTTAGAACTCTATACCCAACATCCTATAATGATGTGACTTTTGCAAATATGTTAAAAAGGAAAAACTAAGAAATCACATGTAAGGAATGTCTCACAGCCTTTGCCATGAAGCTTAAAACTAAACTCAGGTGAATCCTGTTTCCACTGATCATCCTTGAAATGCTTCTACAGCTTTGTTATAGTCCAGCTGTGGTAAATCCAGTTGACTGGACAGGGTTTTAAAAGGCACACACCTCTCCCACAGTTGATGCACCCGTGTGGCTCGAAAGGTTCTGCAAACTTGCCTGTTTTCCAGCAGACATTCAATAACATCATCCACAAGAAGGTTAATCCACAAAAGGTAATTGCTATATAAGTTCTTTGTTCACACGGTGCTCTATCCAAGCATAATTATTTAAAGTTGAGTGGAAGGAAAAAGTGTGGTAGATAAAGGTGCACAACCAATAAGGATAAATGCAGCCTTAAGATGGTAGTGAATTTAAGATACAAGTGTTTGGGGGATATTTACCAGGCATGGACTGTGGCTGGGCAGGCAGACGGTCCCAGGACATAGGCTACAACTGTTGCATTGCTTGTGTTAAGCCACTACTGAACCAGAAATAAAATCAGAAGTGTCTCACCTATTTTAAGGAGAAAAAGACTGGACTGCTGATATTCCTCCTTTTCAATTAAAGTAAATCTTTTGTTTCAGTTGGAAAAGTCCCTGAGTCTGGAGGAGTCTTTAGTCCAGTTTGAAGTACATACAGTACAACTGGTGATGGTTTGAGGAGCCATATCATCTGCTGGTGTTACCCACTATGTTGAATCAATTCCAAAGTCATAGAATCTGTCTACCAAATAAATTTCTGAGCATGCTGTTAGAGCATGCTTCTCTCTGTTGACTAGCTATATGAAGATGCTGATTTTATTATCCGGCAGGATTTGGAACCTTCCCACACTTCTAAAAGTGCAAATATCTGCTTTATAACCAAGGCCAACAAACTGCCCTCACCTTAACCTCATACAGTATTTATAAAATATTGTAAAGATGTAAATAAGAGACACCAGAGCTAACAACGCAGACGAGCTGAAGGCCACTATTCAAAGGGCTCATCACCTCCATGCTATACAGGTCCTTCTCAAAATATTAGCATATTGTGATAAAGTTCATTATTTTCCATAATGTCATGATGAAAATTTAACATTCATATATTTTAGATTCATTGCACACTAACTGAAATATTTCAGGTCTTTTATTGTCTTAATACGGATGATTTTGGCATACAGCTCATGAAAACCCAAAATTCCTATCTCACAAAATTAGCATATCATTAAAAGGGTCTCTAAACGAGCTATGAACCTAATCATCTGAATCAACGAGTTAACTCTAAACACCTGCAAAAGATTCCTGAGGCCTTTAAAACTCCCAGCCTGGTTCATCACTCAAAACCCCAATCATGGGTAAGACTGCCGACCTGACTGCTGTCCAGAAGGCCACTATTGACACCCTCAAGCAAGAGGGTAAGACACAGAAAGAAATTTCTGAACGAATAGGCTGTTCCCAGAGTGCTGTATCAAGGCACCTCAGTGGGAAGTCTGTGGGAAGGAAAAAGTGTGGCAGAAAACGCTGCACAACGAGAAGAGGTGACCGAACCCTGAGGAAGATTGTGGAGAAGGGCCGATTCCAGACCTTAGGGGACCTGCGGAAGCAGTGGACTGAGTCTGGAGTAGAAACATCCAGAGCCACCGTGCACAGGCGTGTGCAGGAAATGGGCTACAGGTGCCACATTCCCCAGGTCAAGCCACTTTTGAACCAGAAATAGCGGCAGAAGTGCCTGACCTGGGCTACAGAGAAGCAGCACTGGACTGTTGCTCAGTGGTCCAAAGTACTTTTTTCGGATGAAAGCAAATTCTGCATGTCATTCGGTAATCAAGGTGCCAGAGTCTGGAGGAAGACTGGGGAGAAGGAAATGCCAAAATGCCAGAAGTCCAGTGTCAAGTACCCACAGTCAGTGATGGTCTGGGGTGCCGTGTCAGCTGCTGGTGTTGGTCCACTGTGTTTTATCAAGGGCAGGGTCAATGCAGCTAGCTATCAGGAGATTTTGGAGCACTTCATGCTTCCATCTTCTGAAAAGCTTTATGGAGATGAAGATTTCATTTTTCAGCACGACCTGGCACCTGCTCACAGTGCCAAAACCACTGGTAAATGGTTTACTGACCATGGTATCACTGTGCTCAATTGGCCTGCCAACTCTCCTGACCTGAACCCCATAGAGAATCTGTGGGATATTGTGAAGAGAACGTTGAGAGACTCAAGACCCAACACTCTGGATGAGCTAAAGGCCGCTATCGAAGCATCCTGGGCCTCCATAAGACCTCAGCAGTGCCACAGGCTGATTGCCTCCATGCCACGTCGCATTGAAGCAGTCATTTCTGCAAAAGGATTCCCGACCAAGTATTGAGTGCATAACTGTACATGATTATTTGAAGGTTGACGTTTTTTGTATTAAAAACACTTTTCTTTTATTGGTCGAATGAAATATGCTAATTTTGTGTGATAGGAATTTTGGGTTTTCATGAGCTGTATGCCAAAATCATCCGTATTAAGACAATAAAATACCTGAAATATTTCAGTTAGCGTGCAATGAATCTAAAATATAGGAATGTTAAATTTTCATCATGACATTATGGAAAATAATGAACTTTATCACAATATGCTAATATTTTGAGAAGGACCTGTATATGCCCCATTGATGCAGTAATTCATGCAAAAGGAGCTCAGACTGAGTACTGAGTGTAGATACCATTAATATAACATTTAATACATTGACATTTCAGTATTAAAAATATATATATTTTTATTGGTCTTATGTAATCACATTTTTTGAGAAACTAAATTTTGGGTTTTTATTAGCAGTAAACTGCAATCATCAAAATGAACAAAAATAAACATTTTAAATGCATCACTAATCATCAATTAGTCTATTGAGTTTCACTCATTTGAAATACAGTAATCTTTTGATAATATTATTGAGATGCACATGTAAAATGATATAATCAGCCTCTAAACGTATTTTCAACTGTTTGTTGCAATGACTGAAATAATTAGAGATGTCATGTCAAATATAAGTCACGCACATTTATCAATAACTCACAGGCGACGTACTTAGCAAACATTCATCCTGCTGTTCATTTTGGGCCTGCTGTGCCCTTGCTTCATTTTGAGATCAGATTTTCTTTTTAAAATTCCCTCTTCAGCAGTGAGCTCCTAAGGGAGTGAAGAATGATCTAGCTGTAGCATGTTTAACGTTTTTACGAATTTATCACTGCCCAATTAGCCTGCAGGGTAGAGGAAAAAGGAAAAATCAAAGGTCACCAGAAAGACCTTCAACGCCGGATCAATGAATCACCACGTCACCAGATGACCCCCGAATAAACAAACTTCACTGCCAGGTGCAGAGGGTTTAACTGTTGATAGAGGTTTAGCCCAACCACTGCAACACATACATACAACAAAATTCAGATCCCACTCTATTCTCCTTGCCTCCGCTGCAGAACGCCATTCTTCATCGCCTCCAGAAGGGTCACTCGGTGCAGGTGTTCTCGTTGTCCAGATGTCATTCAAAAAACAGCTACGTTGTTCCAGGACCTGTCTGTATCTTGTCAGCTGCCATCGATTTACACAGACGGAAGTTATTTCTCGGAGTAATTGATGGGAATGATGTGTGCTCGCCAAGTGCTTGCGATGCTTGCATGTTTTAGCTATCAGAAGATAAGAGGAGTCTTTATGATTTACAGAGAGCGTAGGAGTGCTTTACTTTTCTGGCTTCAGTTTAGAAGATCCTTTTTGTGTGTGTGTGTGTGTGTGCGTGCAAAATGCAGATTCAATTCAGTATAGGGGTAGCCTGGTGTCCGAGACAGTGGAAAGACTGGGAATGTCAGCAGATTTGATATAAGGTTTTGTGTTTAATATTGATACTCCAGCAACTGTAAAATGCTGGTAAGCTTTGCATAAAGGGTACAAATCACGAACCTGGTTAAGACCTCAACAAAAGAGTGACAACTTTAATCTGGACATGAAACAATGTTATTAAGGACTTCCATATGCCATACTAATTTTTTAATGAACTGACAGTATGGCAACAGTGTTAGCAACACCTTTCCAAGCAAATGTCACTTAGAAAACCCAAACTTGATGAATATGTCTGGACAACATCATGTTCTAGTTACCATAGGTGTTACAGCATCATATAACACAGGAAGCTCACAGCATGTTTAGGCCATATGAATCATCCATTGTTGACTAAATTTAGAGGCATTTTGGGACTTTATGGGAGGGACTTTATGGGAAAACTACTCAAGCAGTTAGGAACTCTGAGTATCATCGATGGACTAATGAAAAAAGAAAACAAAAAGTAGCAAAGAAAGACAGTAAAAAAAGATAAGAAACTGGAATCGTTTCCTGGATAACCCAGTCATTAATTACAACATTTACCAAAGACCCTTGATCTCTTTGTTAAGTTCAATGTAACACATATTGAGGTTATATATTCTTCTTAGGTGACATACTGTATATCTCAAACCTTGAATGAATACATACATTTGAAACGAAGTTAACATGTAGTACATGTTAAAGAATGTATGTGTTTCAAGTTTTAATTATTGATAGTCAATATTTTTGCCAGTGTTAATGCATAATTTAGCAAATTGTCTGAATTACTGGATTGTTTTAATAAGTAGCTAATGGCTATGTTACCCATTTTAAAGTCACTCTATTCTGACAACAGTAATATTCTCTTCATCGTGCGCTGTCTGCCTCCATATAAATCCTCAACAGTGTTACTGCGGGTGTAATTCTCCACCTTCAAGAAGGCATTATGCAGCGGTTTTGTTTACCTCTGGGTTGTATTCCCCCTTGCTATGCTGCCTGCTCTTTGTCATCAGAGGTGAGTGTTTGGCTATTTCTGTTTTATTATAAAACCAGTGCACTAACTTTTCAACAAGTGTCAAAAAGAGATGCATAATGCTGAGATAGGACCTTTAAGGAGATAAAGGAGCCAGGACTTCAATACTGTGGAAAAAATAATGTAAGCAGCAATTCAACAAGAACAATTAATGAATTGATAGATTCAAACAACATTGCTCCAAGCTAAACAGTTATTTGCTGCTTCATTTCCTGCTGGCCCCACATGTCACCCACCAAGAACATTTTGTTCATTGCACGGTTGATCAGCTGAAATCATGACTTAAGCAAGAATAAGAAAACATTTTTGCTTTCAAAACTGCTGCAACCATTTTCTCAAACACATACCGAGTGATGCAACAGTCTGTTAAACACGTCCATGTGCCAACATTTTTATTGCAGCATGTCACTTTGTCAAAGGCAGAAACGGTAAAATAAAAGAAGCTATTTTTGTTTTTCAAACAATAATGTGAATAAATCCCATATAATTAACATTAAAAATAATTTAGACAACATAGTGCAGACATGAGGACTTTACAGTAATTAGCAGGGCTAAGTTGCAGGGCTAATAGAGGGCAATGTTCAGTTCAAATCGAAATAAAGAAAAGAGTGATCCGTTGTAATACATTTATACTCTGTGGTCAAAGATGATCATCATAGTCCAGTCAGAAATGTGACCTTTAGTGTGAAACATACCAGCGTAGGATAACATAATTACTCTGTAACATCCATTCAACTTTCACTTAAATAAAATAGGATTCCTATCACTTATAAATAAACAAATTACCACCTTCATGACTCCCTGGTTGGGGAAAAAGGTTTAAATTCTGTCCTCATTTTGTTTTAACTCAGAGCTTCCGGCCAGAGAGCTCCCATCACCTTAAGACAAACAGCTGTCAGCTGGAGCCTCACGCTGTCAGACCCAGTTTCAGATGGGAGGTTCCCAGGATGTGGGGAGGATGTGGGTTGCATTCAAATGATATATCCTTCTTCATGTTTAGTGTGTGATTGGGGCAGGGGGGAGGAGTGTTATCACTGAAGTGTGAGTCATCCTGACGCTCCCCTCCTCTCTCTCTCTCTCTCCCATCACTTCACATACAAGTGTGTCTATGTGTCCTACCTGTTTTTTAATAACATGCATGATATTTGTGTGTATGGTGGTTGATGGCGTGGGCATCCCAGAGTATCTTGTGCATACGTGTGAGGCTGGTAAAACCTTGGTGAGTCATCCGCAGGCCAGCATCGCCTTGTTACCATGGGTCACACTCAGCAGGGACCCCACCTCTCTTCCATATCTTCCTTTTTCCTCACTGAATCAGCGATGACTCCCCACCACCACCAATGACATCATCACCCCCCTCCTCTAACACTTTGAATCATACTGTACGTTAAAAATTTCTCTGCTCCTCTCCTCGGCACAAACCTCAGGGTAAACCTGAACTCAACACTGAAGCGTCTTTATCTCCGACGGTTGGGGCGACTGGCATCCGATACAACAAACATCCAGAGCTTGCATTATAGATTTCTTCTCACAGTTTCAGTTTTTTTTCAATCCAAACAACCAATTTCTGTCTTTTTAGCACAAACTACATGCAACTACAACATATAGTTTCTTTCCACTTACAGTGCCTTGAACTTTTTCACTTTTTACATGTTTTAACCAGTATCATTAATGTCTTAAATTGGGATATTTTGATCCCCTGTGAAGGGGAAGGAAAATGATAGATGGTTTTCACGTATTTTTTTCAAAACAATTTTAAAACTGTGTTGAGTGTTTGTATTTACCCCCATTTACTCTGATGCTTATAAATAAAATAATGTGATACATTCAGAACTCACCTAAATAGTAAATAGATCCCACCTGTGTATAATTTAATCTTAATGTGAATACAGCATCGCTGTGAAGGCCTCAGAGATTTGTTAGAGAACATAAGTGTACAAACAACATCACAAAGCTCAAGAAACACACCAAACAGGTCAGGATTAAAGCTTAAAAAACAATATCCCAATCTTTTAAAATCTCCCAGAGCACTGTAAACAAAATTCATTTGACCTACATGCAAAATGGTAAGTGGAAGAAAACTAACATTGCACATATCCTGAACACACCAGTCTCAATATGAAATATGGTAGTGGCAGCATCAGGCTGTGATTATTAACTTTTGTGGGTCTAGGGAAGCTGGTCAGAGTTAATGGGAAGATGGCTGGAGCTAAATAGAAGACAATCCAGGAATGAAACCTGTTAGAGGGTGCAAAAAACGTCCCCCTAATACACAGCTACAGCTACAATGAAATACATTTCATAGATGCTCTCCATCAAATCTGATAGAGCTGGAGCTATTCTGCAAAGAAGAAGGAACTACAGTTTTGTGTTTGTCTATCACATTAAATCCCTTGAAAATACACTGAGTTTGGTTGTAATCTGATAAATTGTGAAAAAGTTCAAGAGGTATGAATACTTTTGCAAGGTACAGTATCAAGTCAAATGTGTTAAGTACAAGTTTATGTTAGACATCAGCTTTGAATTGTAAGACAATAAATAATTTGGAAATGAAACTATAAACACTTTTTCAAACAGTGTTCATTCTTTATGTTACACATTAGTGTATCATGTTTGAGATAAGTAATGAGAATTGTTACATTATATCCTGAAATTAGTTTTGATCCCTCCCCACCTAAACACAGCATTTCAGCCAAAATGTATCACATCTACATTTTGCTGCTTTTGCATTCATTTCTTTTACTTATTGCCTCTTCAGTGCATGTAATCCTATCCTATTTGTCTCTGTTATAACTTGCTGTTTAGCACTATTTTATCTAACATGAAACATGACCTCCATTTCTTACTTTACCGCTTACCTCCATGGACTGCTGATGAAACTGTATCTTCTCTGCAGGCGTCCTGTGACTATCATAAGAAAATTCACTGTGTGGGAATGCAATGGGTTAATACCATGATGCTGTATCAGACCCAGAAAGGTGTAGAGATGCAATGACGTCAGAGTAAAAAAAACAGTGTTAAGTCACCTCTTTTCTTTGTCTTCAGTCTGTTAATCAGCTCTAGATGCTGCTAAAAAACACAAAAAAGGCATCAGATAACTGTGTGTAAACATGCGAGGGTTAGTCTATTATAACATTGTGTTATACTATATAGCAGTTTGATGATGTCCAGGATGTCTTATTTTTCTGCACCAATTGGGCTGTTTAAAGGCAAACCGGGCTTGTGCTATCTTTTTTTCCTGCAATCAACATGCTTAGAATGTAATTGTTACTTTTTAAACAGCTCAAATACCCCATCAGCAGAGTAATGTCTGTGACAAATTAGTGTTCCTGGCAAGCCTCCATATTTGACTGCACATGCCGTACCCATGGGAATGCCGAATTTTGCACAGCGTTACACCCAAATGTGGTTGGAGTAGCTATTTTCTGCATTGGGGTGTCATAAAATAAGCACACCTTGTGATGCATTTCATCTGCACTCATTGTACAGCACATATTCTGTGTGACTGTTTGTTTTGTTCCAGTGCTGTGAATCCACCTGCCGCCTCTCTCCGGCTCGTGGGGTTCAGTGTTTTTTCTTTTTTTTGTGAACGGAGGGCTTGCTGTGCTATGACGGAAGGACGGATGAATGGGAGGGAATAAGTGAACAAATGAATGAGAGAGACGAGAGGGTTGCATGTGGTGAAGCGGGGAGAGGTGGAGGCTGTACGTCACATTACGTTTCCGCAGCGCATCAAGGGAACTGGTCTGTGTGTGACTCATACCAGCAGGATGGAGGGTGGGGGGAGCTAAAGGGAGAGAAGGGCAGAGGGAGGAGGAGGAGCAGGAAGAGACAGAGATGAAGAGGATGTGGAGGAGAGGGGGATGGTGGTCTTTTTTTGTCCTACCTTTCACTTTTTTTTTCCCTTTCCAATGCTCCATCCCCCATCAGTGATGTAGTACAGGTGACCTATTCAGCAAAGGGAGGAAGCCTTCTCTTCCTCCATCTCATTTTGTCTTTCCTTCTCCCTCCTCCCTCTGTCTTTCCTTCGCTCAGCTGACTGCCTGAATGCATGAATGAACAGGCCTCTCTCTCCTTTTGCAGCGGAGAGAGGAGGGGTGACACAGGAAGCTGTGAGGCAGAGGATAGGGGGAAAGAATAAGCGATAAAAAAGAAAGAGAAGGACGAAGAGGAGAGAGAGTTCCCATGGCATCGGAAGAGATACACACTGACTGCTGATCCCATCCTTTACACAGAGAGCTGTTGCCATGGTGTGCAGACCAAAGCATGCATCTGTGTAGGTGCACATACTCATACATAACTCATGAATGGATGCAACTCAATTCATTGAGAAGTTCACTGATACATTTTCATTCTCTAACAATGATATGCAGTTTTCAAAGAAGAAAATAAAGTCATATTCAACTAGCTTCCACAAACATTTCCACTCTGCATATTCTTGGTGATGAGTCATTTTATTAAAAAATATGCAGTTTCTACTAAGCAAGTGAGATTTATTAATCACACTATGTTGTTTCAAGTATTTGCTCATCTGTCTTTGTACACTGATGAACCTGAGTGATATGCCATTCTAAATCCATAGGGTATAATATCACTATTGACTATTCTAGTGGGAGAGCATTTGTCAAGTCAGTCACCGATGTTGGATAAGTGAGGCTTGGCAGATCAGGACTCTGTACAGGCCAGTCAATTTCCTCCACACCAAACTTGCTCATCCATGTTCTTATGAACCTTTATACAGTATTATAGCTACAGGGGTTGGACAATGAAACTGAAACACCTGTCATTTTAGTGTGGGAGGTTTCAAGGCTAAATTGGACCAGCCTGGTAGCCAGTCTTCATTGATTGCACATTGCACCAGTAAGAGCAGAGTGTAAAAAGGAGATTTTTCTAATCAGGAAAACACCAACTTTTATTGACACAGTTTTCTCACAGTCAGCACAACACATTTCTCCAACAACATTGCTGTGATAATTGTGTTTGTGGTGTATGAAATGTTCGCACCTAAGTAATTTAAAAAGCATTTTATGCCTAATCATGGGAATCCTGATATTCTCTCAATTTACATGGATGCACCATTCTCTAGTTGATTCGTCATCTTTTTCTAATCTTTTTGGGTTATAGTATAACCAATTATACCATTAGAAAAACATCTCTTTGATACAATAACACTGTTTTATGTTCGTCAAGCTATGCTTCTCTGGTGTTTCTTATATATTCAACCGAAGAAACGGAAACAATCTGTGTCTTTGTACCTGGCTGCTGGTAAAAGAAAAGTATTTATGATATAATTTAAAACTAGTTCGTTGTTAACTTGCTTGTTAAAAAACAAGAAGAGTCTTTTTATGCCTAACAGATTTATAGGTCAGTGTTAAGGTCAGTAACCCAAAGACCTCACTCCAGCAAAACATTGAAGGCAAAATAATGACCAATGTAAAATAGGTGAAGAAATAGCCAACGTCTATAGAAAACATTGACAGCAGGAAGAACTATTCTTCTGCTTTGAAAAATTAAAAATGTTTTTATTTTTGGAAAAATATATCAAAACCGCAGCTTTGCGGTAAGATTCGGGCAAATAACATACTCCTTTAGAACACAAATATTGCTTTAGATTATAATATATGCCCTCACATTGTAACCTCTTTTTAAATTTGATCCCAGCCTGGGAAAATGAATTGTAGAATCATGCTGAATAATTGAGTTTGTCAGCATGTCTGGCAAGTAGAATATTTTCTTTATTTTTCTATATGTGAAATTACAAGTAGGGACAATGATTCTTATTTATCTAACAAGCATTGTTATTTTCCATATGTGGTTTTTGAATTAAACCACCAAACCTAGCAGTCATTAAAATAAAGGTTAATTGCTTTACTTAACCAGTTTATCTTTATTTGTAAGTAACCATGAAGCTTAGACTCTCTGATCACCTCTGTGTGTTGAAGTGGTATTTGCAGGATCAAGGGTGCACATTATGCCCACACCTCTTCACTCTATCATATATGTATATGTTAGTATGTTAGTTTGTCATGGAGCCACATGTGTTGATGTGTGTGTATGTTCGTTCCCAGTCATCAGACCCTGGTGTCTCTGCCTCCACCTTGTATGAGTCAGAGCTGCAGCACAGTGAGGGAGGGGCTGGGATTGGATATCCTACACACACACACACACACACACACACACACACACACACTCTTGATTTGCTATATGTAGTGAGGACCATGTGTTGACTCCCATTGACTTCCATTGATTTTCAGTCATTTTCAACGCTTTCTATGCCCTAACCCTGACAATAACCCTAAACCTAACTATTACCAGTGCATGCCTAACCTTAACCTTAACCTAAACTCAATTCACACCTTAGTCCTAAACCTAACCGTTAGCAAAATAGGTCGTGAGGACCAGCAAAATGTCCTCACTTTGGTACAAACGGTCCTCAATTTGATGGTGAAATTGGGAAAATGGTTCTCACTGTGATGCCAAGACAGGAACACACACACACACACACACACACACACACTCTTGATTTGCTATATGTAGTGAGGACCATGTGTTGACTCCCATTGACTTTCATTGATTTTCAGTCATTTTCAACGCTTTCTATGCCCTAACCCTGACAATAACCATAAACCTAACCATTACCAGTGCATGCCTAACCCTAACCTTAACCTTAACCTTAACCTAAAGTCAATTCACACCTTAGTCCTAAACCTAACCGTTAGCAAAATAGGTCGTGAGGACCAGCAAAATGTCCTCACTTTGGTACAAACGGTCCTCAATTTGATGGTGAAATCGGGAAAATGGTTCTCACTGTGATGCCAAGACAGGAACACACACACACACTCTTGTTTTGCTATATGTAGTGAGGACCATGTGTTGACTCCCATTGACTTCCATTGATTTTCAGTCATTTTCAACGCTTTCTATGCCCTAACCCTGACAATAACCATAAACCTAACCATTACCAGTGCATGCCTAACCCTAACCGTAACCTAAAGTCAATTCACACGTTAGTCCTAAACCTAACCGTTAGCAAAATAGGTCGTGAGGACCAGCAAAATGTCCTCACTTTGGTACAAACGGTCCTCAATTTGATGGTGAAATCCGGAAAATGGTTCTCACTGTGATGCCAAGACAGGAACACACACACACACACACACACACACACACACACACACACACACACACACACACACACACATTTTTACATTTTTATACTTTAAGGCCCTTTGCAATGAAACCTCAACCCGATGTTTCTAAAAACAGAGGATCAAGGGCTTTATTGCTTGAACATATATGTGAACAAGAGGAGCAAAGAAGAAAAAAAACCATACTGGAGACAAACAGCAACAGACATATCTCCACTCACACACACATATACATACAGAGCATGCTGTCACATCCGGCCCTGCGCTTCACAGCGTGGCCTATAATTAGCTGCCTGCAAAGCTGACTGCCTGGAGATGAGATGAGCTAACCAGAGAACGAAGGAGAGGAAGAAAAGGAGATGAGCTAACCACATGTAGGTAGACGCTTCTTCACTCAGTGAGGAGGAAGAGGAGGATAGAGGATGAGGAATGTGTCTTTGTGGTGGTTAGGGGAGGTTAAGCAAGGCAGAAATTACCAGACAGAGATGAAGCAGCTAAAGCAGCGGATCTGCGATGAAAATAAGAAATGTAAAATACTGACATGGATTCATCCAAAATCTCTTACCATGCAACATGCTCATATAGTGAAAGGGTTAATAATGACATGTTCACACAGACATTCACTTACTTTACAAAATGGAATAGCAAATATGTGTGTGTGGACATATGAAGTCTGCTGGAGGCTGGAGCGCTTTTTATGAATGGTGCTTCAGGTAGATGGTGTGCTAAAGTATGTCACTGCACTATAATGAGAGCTGCAACGGTCTCTTCAGAAGCACAATTTTGATCGGTATAACAAAAGCAGTCTTGAGACTTGGCTGTGAATGAATGAGTCAGGATCGACGTAATCATGGGCTGAGGGGAGTTAGGGGGGGGGGATACTGAGGGGAGAAATGGAGGGAGGGGTTTGTGTATGACTCATACTCTCTCCTCTCTCATTGTCACTTTACTGCAGCAGCATTGGAGGACATCTGGTCTACTCTTTCCTTTGACTCCATCCTCCTGCCTGTCCAGCTCTTTTAAATGCTCAGCATCATTGCTTTTGCTTAGTTCACATCTCAGTGGGGTTTGTCGCAGGAAACAAGAAGCCTTCAGCTTCCTGAAACAGCCGACCCAAGGTGGTTGGTCATTTAGTTCAAACTCATATTGTACAGCTGGAAATATCCAACTCTCTCCCTTAGTCAAAAATTTGTATTACTTTCCTCAGATTCTACATACATTTTTCCTCCATCAAAAAATCAATGAGCCAAAATAAAAAATGTCCAAAGTTAAATGTGAATATTACTGTTGAGTCCTCAACAAATAACATTTTTCCTTAGCAGGAAATGCAAAGTTGGCTAAATCATGTTTTTAACAACGGAAGTCAAGTTGCTTTGTTTTAAACAGAACAAAGCGAGCAAAAAGCTAACGTTAAAACATTAGAATTTTTCTGACAGACAAAATTATGATACAAAGAAAATAGGATCACCCCTAGAATTATCTGTTGCAGTAAGAGGTTTATATATTTTGCATGATGGAAATACATCCTGGAAACACATAAATGGTGGAAGTGGTGGTAGGAGGGATTCTCTAGCTCACGCATGTGAGGTGCATTTATTATTATTCCATGCCTTCCTCAGCTTGACTAATGGGTGCACTGGGCCCTGAGCCTTCATGGTGGACTGGAGGAGGCATGGAAACAAGATACAGAATGTGTCCGTCAGTCACTGGCCATTACAAACAAATCACTGGCAAGCTGCAGACTGTGTGGGGCCACAACATGATGTCTTTTATTAGAGCGAAGAAAGTTGTAAGTTCTAATAATCATACTCATTGATTATAAGTTGGAAAACATTAATTGTGATGTTTTCTCTTTAAATCCACATTTTAAAAAACATTGAGCTTGCAGGCTTGGAGCTGATAGTAAAGCACATGTTTCAGTGCATGCAGGGCAGCTTTTAATCTTTATTAACATGCCAACTACACTACAACCCTACATGCTCATTGATTTGTTTCTTTTTTTGCATTCAATTCACCTCCTTATTTCGAGCTTGGTTCAGAAGTTGCACCCGAGACGAATGAATTCTAGGTGCATGTCAGGAAACTGTTTGGATTTGTTGCCATCAGCAAAACAAGCTGATGATTTATTTCTCAACATTTAATGGCTTCAAACACTAAATGGACATGTTCAAGAATAGTAGCTGTGCAGTACAATCGATGCTACTGGTTTAATAAAATAAAAACTTATACCTTCAACTTTCACCAAATTTTATATGTGGTTCAGACATTTTAGATATTGAACTCAGGGCTATTCGGAGACCTCTAGTTTTCCAAGTTGCAGCAGCATCTACAGGGGTTGTTGTTCTTGCTTTTTTAAAGTAAAATTCAGAAATCCAGTCTTTAAAGGACAAATTGAAGCACCATAACAATCATAAAGTCTCTGATGTTTAGTTTTTTTGTGTGTTTTTATGCATTTTTGATGGTTTCTCAAGCTGTAATAGATTTGCATGCTCTATTCAAACTCTAAGGGTAAAGTATAAAGGTTTGTCAATGATGTTCTCCATTGCATTAGTATATGTGTGCTTCCTGCTTGTTGTTTTTTAGTACTATTAGTTTAATCTGCCTCTTGCCTATTGACCCCTGGAGAAAGTCACTGTATTCTATTACATTGAATCTTATTAGAACTGTACGTGATTTTTTTTTTATACAACTAAAAATCTGAAATCTGGTGTGCATTTATATTATAACAAGTTTAATTAGATTTAGTCATTATTGAGTCATCTAGCTACTAAATAGAGTCCAACTGTGAAATTTAATTTCAGGATAAAACATCTGTTCTTTGAAGCCTCAAAAATTATGAAGCAAACAGCCTAACGAAGACCAACAAACATGTAGGACGGTAAATGCATGGGACAGGTAAAGCTAAGTTGGGAGAATCTGTTTACACGACAACTATTATGCGTGCATAGACACTTTGTGGTGGTCTATTATGTAAAAACCAGACATTGAAGATTGTGGTTGTAACAAGACAAAATGTGAAAAAAGCAGGGGGAGGAGTAACGTTTTTGGCACTACATGTTTTAGAATAATTCAGAAATGTGATGCTCCTGAAAATAGTTTTGAAAAACACCTGTAGCCAGCGGAGGAAACAACAGACAGATGTAGTTTAAGGTTTAGATTATTGTAGTCGGTATTTCTGGATTTAATAAATGGACATATTTTTTTTAGATAATAGAGTGGTTTAGAGGGGAAATTACATCAAACACTCCAAAATGTTTAGAGGCAGTTCATCCTATTGCATTACATAGATATTACATGGTTTTAGAGATTTAGCATCTTGGATAAGTTTCCCTGCCCTCTTAGTGGTTGTACCCCACCCTGAAGGCATCATGTGTTTATGTTTATTTACTTATGTTCCATGTCGTTTCTGCACCAATTATATACCCCAAAAAACTCCCAAACATCTGCTCTAAATTGCTGCTATTATTAACATTAATATTTGTACATATCATATATTATGTAATAGATCCAAAAGGACACTTAGAGCTGTAAGATAAGACTACTAAGGGGGGAGTTTTCCTTCTTTATCTAAACTGGTTGCTACTTTTATGAGCAGCCAAGCCAGCTGCTGACAGATGTGAAGTGTCACAGGAACACAGAGTAATTTTGAAGCAATGACCAGAGGAAGCGAAGAGGAGGAAAGAAGAAGTAATGAAGGCGTAATTTGCTAACCATCTGTGAAGTGCCTGGTTGCCCTGGGGGTTTCCTCTCCCCTGGAACTTCCCCTTTGCAGGGCCACAGGTGCTGGATAGATGAGGAGGAGGAGGAGGAGGAGGAGGAGGAGGAGGAGGAGAAGGAGATGAGGATGGCTGGCAAAAAAAGGAAGCGAGCAGTAAAGTGGCAAATGCACTAAAAGACAGATACTGGTAAGACTAAGTAGAATAAGAAGAAGAAGCAGTGAGAAAGAAGAAGAGCAAACAAAGAATGAATGAAGAAACTTGTCAAAAAAATCATGTTGATGATGTTACTTAGAAAAAGGAGAAAGGATGTTCATGGTGCTGTTACATGCATCAGATTTCCCCACTTTCATGCCAGGCTTTGTTGCATAATCCCTTCTTCACAAAGGACATTTTTGAAATGTTATCTCATACAATACCCCTAAAAAATCCAGTGAAGAAATTTAAGAGAAAAGGTGCATTAGTGAGAGTGTAAAGCAGAGAGATTCAACCTGAACAAATACCCTTCTCTATTCTTTGTTGTCCTCTTTGTATCTGACAAATCACTCTCCATCTCCTCTCCTCACTTCTTTCATTTTCATCAACAGCTTTTTGAATTTAAACAAAGAGAGATTTTCTGTAAAGAAAGAAATAACCTGTAAAACATCATAAACCTGGCTTAAGGATTTAATTGCTGTGTTAAAAACTGAATCATGAATTCACTGAACTTTTGTTAACCATACCCAGAAGTGATGTTTAATAATGCAGCGGCACCCTGAAAAACTTCACCCTGACTACCTGGATAAAAGTGGTTTTCAATTGAAACATTTACTTTTCTTTTGAACAGTCATTTTCAGTGGCGTTCCTGGAAATCGCTTTCTTACTTCATCACATTTAAACTGAAGAGTCATTACCAAGCTTTTGCTGAACTTGATGACAGTCTGATGAGATAATTCAATTATTTGACTAAGGTGTGCGAGAGCAGGGAAACATGAAAGATATGCAGGTTAATAGGTCCTGAGGATTAGTGAGTTGAGAAAATTTCTTCTGTGAGATTAAAAGGATGGGAACACTGAAGACAAAAATGTTTTTTTTAATTTTATTTAGTTAGCACAATAAAATGGCAATAAAACGGCAGAGAAGAAGCTGCACATTGCAGGGAGAGAGGCAGAAAGCTCAGTTTATGTAAGGCATTATGCCAAACAATCTTAAATAATACAAATAATATTTAATACAACTTTAATACTAAGAAAAAGAAAGAATAAAAATAGCAATTACTTAATAATAATGACAATAGAAAATATACAAGGTAAAGCTATAATATATCAAGTTGCCAATAGGTGTTTACATAATAAAGGAAAGAAGAAGAAATAATCAGACAATCAAAACTAAACAGCTTAGAAAAGCAATCTTCTGTTGCTCAAACAAATGTTCACACCTCTATTGAAATACCAATGAATCAAGGTAAATCATTTCAAAATCTTTTTCCATCTTTAATGTGACATATATCATGTGATATATTCAGTCGTATTACACACCGAACATTGACTAACATCACCAATCCCATGTTGAAACTACTTGATGGATAGATCAGACTGACATAATGTTTCTGGAATAGGTCTTGACCCCTTAAGCCCTGATCTCATGCTATTCAAACTTTGTGGAGGATGCCTAAAAACCAAGACCATGCAAAGAGACCAACCAGTTTAAATGAACTCCACAATTTCTGCCTAAAATATTGATCAAATATCCAGATGTATGTCTATTTTTGAGATTGTATGTATGATTTTGACTGTATTGATAAGAAGAAATCCACAATAAATTGTACCGAAATCCTATTTTAAAAATTTACTGAGGTTCTGTGTTTTATCAGCACTGCACTCTGAAAAAAAAACATTTCAAATGCATTATTAAAGCCCCAAAATAATATGATTTTCCTGGTGATCTTGAATATGTTAACCTCCGACCACACACTGAGCACAACTATGCTGCCTGTGTCAGTAGGAAAGTAGTATGTTGCTGTTTTATTTGGTGTGGCTTCACAGAGAAAACACAGATTTTGGTTTTGAAAAGTGAAAAAAAAAAAAAAATCAACATGTTTAAACTCTTGTCCATAAGTTTACGCCTCATTTAAAATACAGCAAGGACAGACATCCAGAAATCTCTAATGAACCATTGTGGGCTTAAACTCCATCTGTGCTGATAAAATATTAGAAGATAATTATTTTAAACCCGCTCATCCTTTCTGCCCTTTAACATCGCCGCCCCAACCCATTAAACTCTTTGCTTCCCCTTGAACATGCAGGCAGGTTGAGGTGGTGGTGGCTGGGCTCCTTCCTGCTTTGAAGAGCTCCAGTCAGCCGTGTTGCCTCTGACCGCCTCCCTCTCTGAGGGGCACATAATGCCGTTCAGACGCTCCGGCTTCCTCCATAATGACTACTTCCTATGCTCTTGTCCTGCCTGGCTGGCTGGATGGATGTGTGGGTGGCTGGCTGGCTGGCCGGCTGGCCACCTGACAGGCTGACCGCAGCTCAACTCACATCTGCAGCACTACTATAACCCTAAACGACTGAATGTCTTATGTGACCTTGTTTGCATATTTTATTGTTATAAACAAGTAATGTTCTCTTTATACAGTGCTTTCAATATCTCTGTCAAGAAACCAGACCTTTTCGTTGTCTTAAAAGTGGCCTTGATTAATATTAGTCCATTCTGTTGGCCTTTTAAAGTTTGTCTTTGGATTTTTCTGATCTTTCAATCATTTTCTAGTCTGTTTCTCTATCTGATCAGCATTTTATGTATAAGTGAAATTTAGGACTTTAAAGAATGGTAACATGCAAAGACATCATAAGAATTAATACACTTGTTTGTTCAGCTTTAGATGGTGTTAAATGCAGTTTTGACCATAAACTGTTGAGATGGATGGTTTCTTTATTGCCTGGCCCTTTGATGGACTGGGCGATTAATAAGCTGGCTGCTTAAGTAGCTTACTTATTGGCTGGGGAATGCAGCAGGTGGTTCAAGCTCTGAAGGCCTTTCACTGCTGTGTGAGTATGTGCACATCAAGATTTTTGTCTATGGGTGCGTGCTTGCGTGCATGATTTTTCCCATGGTCGAATGCATCGTGCTGGTCTGTAGGTTCTCAGAATTCCTCTCTAATCTAACAAGTTTCACATTCGCAATTTCTTCCGCTGCTGCATGACTCTGCTTTGTGTTTAAGCAAAAACTTTAGAGGATAAATGATGACAACTGCCTGCCTGTCTTTCTCCTCGTGGTTTCCTGTTCTTTTTGTTGACTGACTTACTTTATTTGTCTGTTTTTAGTTTGCTGTCCTGTTTTCTATTACCTCCTTTTTCAGATTCAGATTTTCATTCATTTTAGTTACAGTTTTCATGCAAATTCAAATCAGGAAATTTATAAACTCTTACCCATATGAATTCCTACCTAACCAGCCCTGCAATAAGGCTTTGGCTCATCTGCCTACAACCTGCCTTTCTTGAGATACATACAAAATATTTACATTTGCATAAATATTGGATGTGGAACTGGTCCATAAGGTGGTCAATGCCAAAATATATTCAAGAAAACCAAAATGGGAAATGAAACGGAGAAAAAGTATTGAAGACATGAAAAAATTGTATGCAAAAAGGATATAGAAACCCAAGAAACTAGCTGAAATAAGTCAGTATTTAGAAAGCCTTCCTGCTGCTTTGTGCAAATCAATATCAGCTAGTTTAATATTAACTGATGGCCTATAAAAATGTTTCTAATCAATCTAGGTCAGAAAGACCCAGCAAATAGATCTTTACAAAAAGTCTTACTGTGCAAAATGCACTAATGGAAATGGTTACAGATGCATTACTAAACATCTGAATTAGCTTCAGAAAGACCTGGAACTATTATGTACAGATCTCATATCCACAAAGCTGTGTGCATATTTTCTTTGACTATTTTCCCTCCCCTTCCTTTCCAGGGTGTGACCTGCTGGTGCAGACTCTGCAGCTGTCACTCACTAAGGCTCATCAGGAGGAGCCTAAAGAAGAGTTGGCTCCCTAAGACAGATGCCAGATTGTTTTGCTCACGAGTGTTAATCAGGCCCTAATCTCCATGTGTTCCTTGCTTCCTAAAGTCCTTACTCTAACCTCCCTTGTTCTTCGTTGATGTCTGAGTTCTGTACTCCAGTAAGAGGCAGTTCACCTACCTGATCTTTTTTCCTCTCTCCACCACTTCTCCAGCAGTCCTCTTGGTAACTGCTCTCCAAGTCCTTACCTTTTCCTCTGCTTCATTCACTTGCCTGCCCATCCTCCGACGTACCACCACTTACCATCTCCTAACTGGAAAGAAAGGACAGTGCATCACTGAACAATCAAATACCAAACACCTGCCAACCTCAGCTCTGTTGATAACTGAGACCATGACAACAGTTTTCCCTATGAAGACAACAAGTAATGCACTAAATCGCAATGGCCTCCATGCATAACTCCACGGCTGAAAAAAATACATGCTGAAGCACACACCATGTTAGGAAGAAGTATGGTTCTGCACCTCAAAAACACCACGGGCAACAATGTGTAGATGAGAACATAGTGTTGTTTGTCACTTAAAGTATAAGGTAAAGGCAAACTTCATATAGAAGGATGAATGGAGAGATGTACCAGGACATTCGAAAATGGCCCAGTTAAACATGTGAGTTGTATCCAACTAAAAATAATGGAAGATCAGAGGGCATAGAAGGGAACTCGGGAACCTTCGAGATCTGAAAACAGTTTGTGTGAATGCTTAAAAATCACACCTGAGCAATGTCTGAGACAAGCTGTCACTACCAAAAAAGACTTTTCTACAAAGTATTTAAGAGATTTATGTAAATGTGTTCAACACTTGAATACTATTCCATGTGTTATTCCACTTTTTTTACCCATAACTTAATTTGAGGATTAATTTGCTTAGATGTCTTTGTGCATGTGTATTACTTGGGTTGTTGCCCACATCTGGTCTGAATATTTTGTCAGTGACCCCATTAGTAATATTTAAACTAAGAAACCTATTGTAGTGTTCAATAATTATTTTACCCACTGCAAATTCCAGGTAGCAGACTAATTATGCATATAGAAATTCAGCATGTTTGTGTCACAATTAGAGATGGAAGCCACCCACAGAACCACAAAACGTTCATGTGCACACACAAAGATCCACTTGATCATTAGGTAAACAAAGGTCAGCGGAAGCAAGGGAACACTCTATCAGCAGGCTATCTGCAGTAATGTTGATTTTACCATCCCTTTATCTGTTACATGAACTCTACACTTTCACATAAACAGGTTCCCTCTGTTTGTGTGTGTGTGTGCTTTACTGGCTGTTATAAATTTAGCTTTCAAACATTTTCAAAGATCTTACAGGAATGTGTATGATAGACTGGCTTTGTGTGTTATCGGTGTTATCAGGATGATTATGGGTACAAAAATGTTTAAGTGGGTGTTGGTGTGTTTTGGTACTAGTGTGAGGCAGAAGTCGAGTGGTTGTGATATCCATTATTTTTCCCATAATGGGATACTGTCTCAATTTGTGAAGGACTGCATACATTTGGTGTACCAGAACACAGTAATACAACCTTTGCCCTTCAAATAGGAAATAGCATAAATAGCATAGAGCCTGACAATGCCACCTTTACAAATACATCATAATAGCTGTTATTGTTGGGAACACGTGGAGGACATTTTTGACAGTATACAGGGATTTATCCTGAAATGTTTCTATCCTTCTGATGAAAATGTTGCTTAGCTTGTGGTTAATTGTTTTAGAAAATAGTATATGCTTCCAGCTAGGCTATTTGCTAATGACACCTACTGGATGACAAGTGGCAAGACTATTTTTAAAAGGTCCTTAATACTTTTTCAGCAAAAAAAAATGTCTTATCTTATCTTTCATAATACGAGTTGTCACATTAAGGAAAAAATGTTAAAAGCTAGCTAGCAATTTGCCAATAGGTATTGCTACATGGAACAACTGTGTTTTTTCAAAGATGTTTATGCTTTTTCAGTAGGAGCATATCAAACAAGTGATGATTATTTTTACTTTAAATTATCAAAGTTCGTTCGTTCGTCGTCTTCCGCTTATCCAGGACCGGGTCGCGGGGGCAGCAGACTCAGCAGAGACGCCCAGACGTCCCTCTCTCCAGACACCTCCTCCAGTTCCTCCGGGGGGAGCCCAAGGCGTTCCCAGGCCAGCCGAGAGACATAGTCCCTCCAGCGTGTCCTGGGCCGTCCCCTGGGCCTCCTCCCGGTGGGACGTGCCTGGAACACCTCCCGAGGAAGGCGTCCAGGAGGCATCCGGTATAGATGCCCGAGCCACCTCAACTGGCTCCTCTCGATGTGGAGGAGCAGCGGCTCTACTCCGAGCCCCTCCCGGATGGCCGAGCTCCTCACCCTATCTCTAAGGGAGTGCCCGGCCACCCTACGGAGGAAGCTCATTTCAGCCGCTTGTATCCGTGATCTCGTTCTTTCGGTAATGACCTAAAGTTCAAGGCCATAGGTGAGGGTAGGAACGTAGACCGACCAGTAAATTGAGAGCTTTGCTTTTCGGCTCAGCTCTCTCTTCACCACAATGGACCGGCACAGCGCCCCCATTACTGTGGCAGCTGCACCGATCCGTCTGTCGATCTCCCGCTCCATTCTTCCCTCACTCGTGAACAAGACCCCGAGATACTTAAACTCCTCCAGTTGAGGCAGGAACTCCCCTCCAACCTGAAGAGGACAAGCCACCCTTTTCCGGTCGAGTACCATGGCCTCGGACTCCTTCTTCAGCTTAACAGCATCCCTTACTGCCGGTGTCCACCACCGGGTTCTGGGATTGCCTCCACGACAGGCACCGCAGACCTTACGGCCGCAGCTATGGGCAGCAGCATCGACAATAGATGCAGAGAACATGGTCCACTCTGAGTCTATGTCTCCAACATCCCCCGGGATCTGGTCGAAGCTCTCCCGGAGGTGGGAGTTGAATACATCCCTGGCCGAGGGCTCCGCCAGGCGTTCCCAGCAGACCCTCACTATGCGCTTGGGCCTGCCGAGTCTGTCCGGCTTTCTCCTCCTCCAGCGGATCCAACTCACCACCAGGTGATGATCAGTGGACAGCTCAGCCCCTCTCTTCACCCGAGTGTCCAAAACATGCGGCCGAAGGTCTGATGATACGACAACAAAGTCGATCATCGACCTCCTGCCTAGGGTGTCCTGGTGCCAAGTGCACTGATGGACACCCTTATGTTTGAACATGGTGTTCGTTATGGACAATCCGTGACTAGCGCAGAAGTCCAATAACAAAACACCACTCGGATTCAGATCGGGGAGGCCATTCCTCCCGATCACGCCTCTCCAGGTGTCACTGTCGTTCCCCACGTGGGCGTTGAAGTCCCCCAGCAGAATAATGGAGTCCCCGGGAGGGGCACTATCCAGCACCCCCGACAGGGACGCCAAGAAGGCAGGATACTCTGCACTACCACTCGGCCCGTAGGCTGAAATGATAGTCAGAGACCTCTCCCCAACCCGAAGGCGCAGGGATACAACCCTCTCATCCACTGGGGTAAACCCCAACACGAGACGGCTGAGCTGGGAGGCAACAAGCAAACCCACACCAGCCCGCCGCCTCTCCCCGTGGGCCACTCCAGAGTAGAAGAGAGTCCAACCCCTCTCAAGGAGATGGGTTCCAGAGCCTAAGCTGTGCGTGGAGGCGAGCCCGACTATTTCTAGTCGATATCTCTCGACCTCCCGCACAAGCTCAGACTCCTTCCCCCCCAGCGAGGTGACATTCCACGTACCTATTTTGTAAAAGTAAAATTATCATTTTTCAGAAAAAGTCCTTTGAACAAAAATATTGTTACATAAAATAACCAAATCTGTTGGTAAAAACTCTTTCATAATATTGGTTAATACTAAATGCAACTTCAACGCCCACGTGGGGAACGACAGTGACACCTGGAGAGGCGTGATCGGGAGGAATGGCCTCCCCGATCTGAATCCGAGTGGTGTTTTGTTATTGGACTTCTGTGCTAGTCACGGATTGTCCATAACGAACACCACGTTCAAACATAAGGGTGTCCATCAGTGCACTTGGCACCAGGACACCCTAGGCAGGAGGTTGATGATCGACTTTGTTGTCGTATCATCAGACCTTCGGCCGCATGTTTTGGACACTCGGGTGAAGAGAGGGGCTGAGCTGTCCACTGATCATCACCCGGTGGTGAGTTGGATCCGCTGGAGGAGGAGAAAGCCGGACAGACTTGGCAGGCCCAAGCGCATAGTGAGGGTCTGCTGGGAACGCCTGGCGGAGCCCTCGGCCAGGGACGTATTCAACTCCCACCTCCGGGAGAGCTTCGACCAGATCCCGGAGGATGTTGGAGACATAGAGTCCGAGTGGACCATGTTCTCTGCATCTATTGTCGATGCTGCTG
This sequence comes from Girardinichthys multiradiatus, assembly GCF_021462225.1. Lineage (NCBI taxonomy): Eukaryota > Metazoa > Chordata > Actinopteri > Cyprinodontiformes > Goodeidae > Girardinichthys > Girardinichthys multiradiatus. Next base: position 16,361,127 of record NC_061804.1, read on the forward strand.
CCCGTAGCTGCGGCCGTAAGGGCTGCGGTGCCTGTCGTGGCGGCAATCCCAGAACCCGGTGGTGGACACCGGCAGTAAGGGATGCTGTTAAGCTGAAGAAGGAGTCCTATCGGCTGTGGTTGGCTTGTGGGACTCTTGAGGCGGCTGTCGGGTACCGTGAGGCCAAGCGTGCTGCGGCCCGGGCTGTGGCAGAGGCAAAAACTCGGGCCTGGGAAGAGTTCGGTGAGGCCATGGAGAAGGACTACCGGTTGGCCTCGAAGCGATTCTGGCAAACCGTCCAGCGCCTCAGGAGGGGGAAGCAGTGCTTTGCCAACACTGTTTATAGTGGGGGCAGGAGACTGCTGACCTCGACTGAGGACATTATCGGGCGGTGGAAGGAGTACTTCGAGGATCTCCTCAATCCTGCTATCACGCATTCCGTGGTGGAAACAGAGGCTGGGGACTCGGGGTTGGACTCTTTCATCACCCAGGCTGAAGTCACCGAGGTGGTTAAAAAGCTCCGCGGTGGCAAGGCTTCGGGGGTGGATGAGATCCGCCCTGAGTACCTCAAGTGTCTGGATGTGTGTCTGGAGGGTGTGTTCCAACTACAGGGGGATCACACTCCTCAGCCTCCCTGGTAAGGCCTACGCCAGGGTATTGGAGAGGAGAGTCCGACCGATAGTCGAACCTCGGCTTCAGGAGGAACAGTGTGGTTTTCGTCCCAGCCGTGGAACACTGGACCAGCTCTATACCCTCTACAGGGTGCTCGAGGGTTCATGGGAGTTTGCCCAACCGGTTCACATGGGTTTTGTGGACCTGGAGAAGGCATTCGACTGTGTCCCTCGTGATGCCCTGTGGGGGGTGCTCCAGGAGTATGGAATCGGGGGCCCTTTATTAGGGGCCATCCGGTCCCTGTACGAGCGGAGCAGGAGTTTGGTCTGCATTCCCGGCACTAAGTCGGACCTGTTCCCGGTGCATATTGGACTCCGGCAGGGCTGCCCTTTGTCACCGGTCCTGTCCATAACTTTTATGGACAGGATTTCTAGACGCAGCCAAGGGCCAGAGGGGGTCTGGTTTGGGGACCAATGGATTTCGTCTTTTCTTTTTGAGGATGACGTGGTCCTGCTGGCCCCCTCTAGCCAAGACCAACAGCATGCGCTCTGGCGGTTTGTAGCCGAGTGTGAAGCGGCTGGGATGAGGATCAGCTCCTCCAAGTCCGAGGCCATGGTACTCGACCGGAAAAGGGTGGTTTGTCCTCTTCAAGATGGAGGGGAGTTCCTGTCTCAAGTGGAGGAGTTTAAGTATCTCGGGGTCTTGTTCACGAGTGAGGGAAGAATGGAGCGGGAGATCGACAGACGGATCGGTGCGGCTGCCACAGTAATGGGGGCGCTGTGCCGGTCCATTGTGGTGAAGAGAGAGCTGAGCCGAAAAGCAAAGCTCTCAATTTACTGGTCGGTCTACGTTCCTACCCTCACCTATGGCCATGAACTTTGGGTCATGACCGAAAGAACGAGATCACGGATACAAGCGGCTGAAATGAGCTTCCTCCGTAGGGTGGCCAGGCACTCCCTTAGAGATAGGGTGAGGAGCTCGGCCATCCGGGAGGAGCTCGGAGTAGAGCCGCTGCTCCTCCACATCGAGAGGAGCCAGTTGAGGTGGCTCGGGCATCTATACCGGATGCCTCCTGGACGCCTTCCTCGGGAGGTGTTCCAGGCACGTCCCACCGGGAGGAGGCCCAGGGGACGGCCCAGGACACGCTGGAGGGACTATGTCTCTCGGCTGGCCTGGGAACGCCTTGGGCTCCCCCTGGAGGAGCTGGAGGAGGTGTCTGGAGAGAGGGACGTCTGGGCGTCTCTGCTGAGTCTGCTGCCCCCGCGACCCGGTCCTGGATAAGCGGAAGACGACGAACGAACGAACGAACGAACTAAATGCAACTAGTTGGCAAATTGCTAATGAAATGTGGGAAAATCGTATTTTGTGAAAGTATTTACTTTCTTTCGACAGTAGTCTACCCAACAAGCAATTAATCTCTTTGAAACTTTAAATTTCTGTTAAGAATGGTTTGTAGAAATGAGGGAAATTAACTGGCAATACAATGTTTTGTAAAAGAAGTTCAAGCTTTTTCAGTTTGGGTCAACTGAACTACTGAATACTATCTTTATTGTAAATTAGCCTTTTTTAAAATAAAGGTTTTGTCACTGGTAGCGTTTATTCACAGTAACCACACAGAAAAACATGTGAAACGTGACCTTTTCCATCTAGCTAAGGTCCCAAGGTCATGAATCAAACTCCGGATGGGTATGTTGAGGACTAATAGCACATAATAGAGAAACTGTATTTTGAAGCAGACGTTCATGTTTTTTTTCAGTCAGAGTCAACTGAACAAGTGATGAAAATCCTTACTTTAAATTGCTAAATATTATTCTTCAAAATGTTCCATGTCGAAGGAAATTGTCAAACTGCGCTACTTAGCCTTGAAGTTTGGAAAACTTTTTTGTGAAAGATATTTATTTTATTTTCAGAAGGGCCTTACTGAACAAGAGATGGCCATATTGACCTTAAATAACCTTGTATAACATTCTTACATTTTTGGTTAAATGCTATTAACTAATTAATTCAGTAATGATGAGTTGGTAAACTGTATTTTTTTAAAACATCTATTTTGTTACACAAGTTTGTTGACTGAGTTTATATTTTATGTGTCCTACTTGTTCTCTACTGTGAAGAACACACAATTTCTGCAGAAAAGGGTACATTTAAGAAAAGGTAAGATTACGCTTACTATATGACTGGTGTGCAAATATTTCCAACAGGCTGCTCGCTGGCTTGTTTGCATGTGCTGATGATAAGAAAATGACAAAAGAATAACACAATGTCCTTTCAAGGGTATCGTATAGGAAGCTCAAATAGACTATAATTTATTGGATGTTTGCTGTAACCACTGTGTCAACTTTTCCCAGGACACCAGGTAATCAGCACAAATTTGCCACATTATTGCAAAAGGGAAAATAGGGCTAAAGTTTTAATGCCAGCAGTTCCAAAAACCTGTGTATGTCCTGCCAAACACAAAAATTAAAAACACAACTCATTTTAAAAATTGTTTTTAGTTATCTTCTCTTGCACTGAACATTCTTTCTGTTCTTCATCTGTTCTTGATTTCATTTGATCCCATCCTCCCAGCTAAATGAAAACCAGACATTCAGCAGACCTAATCAAGATGTCCTCAGCTGAATGAGCCTTATTATGAGATGAGTAAACACAGAGTTCCGATGTTGCCGGGGGATAAAGTCCTGGGACAACCTAGAATTGGTTCAGAACAGCGCTGCAACTAGTGCTTTTATTGTCTGTAGAGTAAAGACCGCATGTTTTTGTGTATAATGAAATAATACCAATTTGATGTAGGTTATTTAGGTATTTATCATTCTTGGGTGTTGCAAGATTTGGCATAAATGTTTGTTTTGTAAAACTTTATAACATGAAATCGTAAAGTCATTGCATTGTGATGTGAGCTCCACCCCTCAGTTGCTTCTGATTGCCTAGAGTGTTGAGCTGCTGTACTGAAGCAAAGCATGCAACTTATAGAAAATCTGAGTGTAAACAATCAAAATACTGAAAAGCTGTTGTGTACATGAATTCCCACCAAGGTTAATTAAGAAATAAACATAACTATCTTTTTCGTAAAGAATGAAAACTTAAAAACTAGCTTGGCAGAGAGGTATGCCACACTGAGACTGTTGTGACTAGCAAAACAATGGGAGCCAATCATACTTTTTGTTTGTTTATTTTCAGAATTCTGTTTAGTTGTATTGTTAACTTCATCTGTAAACCCTACGCCAGGGGTGGCCAAGTCCAATCCTAGAGAGCTAGTACCCTGGAACACTTAGATGCATCCCTTCTCCAACACCAAATCATCAAATAAATGGCTTTTTAACAGGCCTCTGGAGAGCTGAATAATGTGCAGATAAGGGAATTCAGCCATTTCATTCAGGTGTGCTGGAGCAGGGATGCATCTAAAAGTTGCAGGATTGTAGCTCTCGAGGATTGGAGTTGGAGACCCCTGCCCAAGTTGATGTCATGAATAATGTGTTGTCAACTTGTTAAATAGGATATAGAAATATCTCCCGAGCAGTAATGGTTAGTTAGGTTAACTATAGCTGTTAGTAGCTTATATAGCCTTTTCTACAGTATGTGAAGCTATAGCTTTACAGATTCCTGAATCACGGAGATACTTAAAGCTCAGTTTATCATGAACTGCATGAAAACTAAAAACTATGATCTAAAATATTTAACTTACCTCAACTCGATACCTGCAGGAGGCACTGATAAAAGATAGACCCCTGATAACAAGGATCATCCTTGGTCGAGGAGGCTTGTTTGATGCCCTCTGAGATCATTAACAGCTGAGCCCTCTAATTCTTTAAAATGAAACTCCTCATCCAAATTTCCCAGGTAAAAATAATAATCTTTCAAGGCTTGTCTGCTTTCAGAGGTTCTTGTGTCAAAAGTCGCAAGTAGAGGATGAGGTGATTAAAGTTCAAACACAAAACCTTTGTCCGCTCATTCAAGACTGAACAATAGTTAAATTTGTACACCATTTTGAAAAGCAATGCTTTCTAGATTTGGGCAAACCTTTGTAGAAGCATAGAGCTTCCTGATTGGATTGGGCATGTTGTAAACTGAAAGCTCTGTTTGTTTGGTTCTAAGTTCAGAGAGACCATTCAGACAAACAACGTGCACATAAAACATAGCCATAAAGCTGCATGGTGGAGGTGATGAGAGGCTATATTACAGATTTCTTGTAGAAGACACCTAAATTATTTTAACTGAATCTTCATTCTCAACATATATTTGTCTGGAAAGAGGCAGTGTTGATGTTATAAATTTTTTTTAATGTAGTCGTGTTTTTGATACTCTTTGCATGTTTATTCATGTAGAAGATGTAAATAACTGAACACATGTCAGTAATTTCTTGTACTGTAAGGTCCAAACTCTGTACACAAACTTTAATCTCCCCTCTTTTTGATCTAGTCTTGAGTTTTGAGGAACCATCCTGAGCCAAACTCAGCTACATTACCTGGAATAACACTTAGCTTCATTTATAAGTTTCCCCCTTGTGGTTCCCCAGTTCACTTCAGTACAATTTAACTGGGGGTCAAACAGAAAGCCCTTATCATTGGTAAACATTCAACAGCCACTCAGCCTTCTAGCTCCAGAGATAGGCAGAGAGAGATAAACATCTCTGTATCCCCATGCAGAGCTGAGTTCAAATTGAATTTCCATTCTCCAATTTGGGGGCTTGTTAGTGTCCGAAAGCATCTGGAATATTAACATACCCCTAAAAGAATTTCCTGGTATGTCCCATGAAGGTGACCACAAGCATCTTTGATTATTAGTGCAACTATCCATATGAGTTGCTATATCCTGGTATGGTGGCTGATAGTGTGCTAATGAGTGAGCACTTTTGCAAATATACCTGTAGCGATACAGAACTTACTAAACACAGTCAAAACCTATGTTAAAGTTAAATCTCTCAGGGTACTTCTAATTAGTTTTTAAAAATAATGCTTTTCAAAAAGGACTGGTGCTGAGTTTTTTATTTATTCTGTGATATTGTAGTGTTTAAATGTATCACTCAAATTTACAACACACTGCAAGCTGAGAGTTAAGGACAGGAATGAGGGTATTGGACAGTTGGAATAATTATTTGTTGTATTTAAGTGTCACAGAAGCTGATGTTATTCTTCAGCAGAGCAGAGAATGTTCTGAAGGCAAGACAAGATTTGTTTGTGGAGATGAGCAGGTTAGATCTGACTTAAATTGTACATTGAATGTTTCTTGTTGCAGTTTTAGGAAAAGTACTACTGAACCTGTTGGTGCACAGTAAGTGGTGTGAAAGAATGAGCCACTTTCTAAATGACCTGTGACCTGATCTCTGGTTGTTATTATTATGTGGACTGGCAGGGGAGTTATGATAGGTCGAGTTTAGGTGCAGGACCAGTTTCCCATGTGAGTACTGCAGTGATGGGCTTAACCAGGAAGTGGCTTGAAGATCGAAGGACCAATCCGGTGGCAGCTAAAAGTAAGTTCAAAGGGCACAAGGAAACAACAATAGCAACAGAAACAATACGGAACTAATTAGGCCTCACTAAACATACCAACTAGTAGGGGTAGATTACTGCAACTAAGAGCCTGTCTACACAAAGATAAAAACAGAATTGTCAAAAAAGATTTAGAGAAAATGTGCATCCACACAACTGCAGACATCATAGCTAAAAACACTGTAGTATGTATGCAAGGACCATTGGTGACACTGCAACATAAAAACAATGAACCAAAACACTGGGCATGTGCAGACATCTCATGCGAGGTAAACACAAAGGCACATGCGGGTTACAGAGAGAGGTGGAGCTATGAAGTCATCGTTTCAGAAAAGGTGTGTATAACATACACACACAGAAACATGGAGCCGGGGTTTGAAATCTCTACACTCTGAGACATAGTTTAAAAAATTATCGTTATTGGTCTCCCAAAACCACGGATCCGTGTGGACGCAACCCTTAAAGGACAAACTACCTTTGCGAATATACCTAAATTAATCTCTGCATGGACAAGATCTAAGATGGACAATCTGGCACTGCATGAGAGTCATGCTAGTCCTCTTATACGGTGGATGGGGAGATTAGTTGTATGACAGTGGGAACAATTACCCTTATGCAGAGTTTTGCATCTGTAGCTGCAAAGCTCCAGATCCATGATCAAATTATAGTGACAAAATGTGACTTAAGAGTAAAAACTCTCTCTTGACAACAAAGAAACACACTTTAGATGATTTTCAGTTAAGTGTTCCCACTCTTGGGATACTGGTGAGCACCTGAGCCATCAGACGGTCCAGTGGGTGAATGTCTTGAATGCCAAAACAAACTATTGGTCCCCTTTCATCAATTTCCAGGGGTAATTTATCATTGAGCAGAAGTTGACTACGGCAAAGATACATTCTCCAAGTACTTCTCTGTAGTTTTAGGATGTATCCTATGTCACATCTTATCTCTTAATACTTAGCTCTATTCCTGCAATTTGCACATTCAAGTGATGGAAGTGATACAAATGAAGATTTTCAATGGGGATTGCTTCAGATAGTTACACAAAAGTAAATAATGTAAGTTTCCTCTGTCAAAATGGCCATTATACTGCCCCGGGGAAAGTTTTCTGATTTAGAGTGTTGGTGTTATATCTTTTAACCTTCTTAAAAATACTACTGTTTACTGATATCTGTTGGAAAACTGAGAACTACTTACTATGGGTTTCAAAATACATTTTTCAGCACATGCCACAGTGACACAACTAAACACCATTCTCCATGTGACAGGGACTATTTTAAGGTACAAATCAATACATGTTTTATGCACCAGTGAATACACTTGCCATCATAGAGATTGGAGATCGACTTGAAATAAATTACAGAGCCTGTGTTGACCATGATCCAGTTAACTGTGTGGATCACTGATGGGTTTTTCAATAGCTTTTCCAAGCTTTAGCTGCCTAGAGAATATCATTTCAGTGGACCAACAAGTCACCGCTACATCTTGTTATCATGTACACTACCGGTCAAGAGTTTTAAATAAAGTTTCTCACTTAAGGGGTTTCTTTATTTTCATGAATATTTACATTGTAGATTCTCACCAAAGGCATCAAAACTGTGAATGAACACACATAGATTTATAGTAAACAAAAAGTGTGAAATTGTTTCTAAAACTTTGGGTGTATATGTGCTGGGGGACTGTTTAGAGATTGCAGTAATTGAAATAATGCGATCTGTGAACATCCGCAGAAATTTTGAACTCACAGAGGACATATAAAAAGTAAGCCTATAGAGTAAAATAAGTTTTCTTAACCCGAAAGCAGCGGTGACCACACTTTTTGTCATGTGGGCCAAAAACATTAAGCCAAAAGTACTCGGTCAAAGACAGAAGGCATGTTTAAAAAAAACAAAAAAAAACGGTTTTTGCTTTAAAAAACAACAGGTTGGCCAATTATATTTTTCATGTTTTATAATTTTTGTGTTTTATTTTTCTAATTTTATTTTTCTCATTTTAATTCTTAAAATGGTATATGTTGTATGAACAGTTTTGCACGTATTTCAGCTAAGCTTTTTTGTGGGGAATGCCTTGCCAAACAGAGCCTTGTTGAACGATCTTGACACGGGGGTAGACTGGAAAGACGGATGTTGTAAAAGGTTTAAAAACAACTCCCTGCATGCTTTTTGTTTTGCTCTTGTTTTCCCGCAGCACACAAGATTTTTTTATTTTTGGGGAGGGATGGAGGAATAGAAGGAAGAGAGGAAGGCAGGCTGGAGTGCAGAGCGCTAACAGTATTTATAATCCAGTGTTCTGACCAAAATTATCAGTATACCACAAAATAACTTCCTCTGGCCTCACCGCTAAATAACAGGAAGCCTTTAATTGTACATATTTATTAATTTTAACACACACATGCACTATGTGGTAACACACTGTGGCTGAAAAGTGCTCTCACAAACAGCACATAAAAACATACACTGGAGTACACAAACAAATCTAGCGATGGTTTGCTGTCTTTATAAATAGAGCAGCTCCCGGAGCTCTGGAAAGTTGGCTGAGCAAATTACTCCACTTTCTGGGGTCGGATTTTATCTTTTCTTTTTTTTTTTTTTTGCTCACAAGCTCTGTTTTACTCTCTTCATCTGACCTGTCCCTCACTGTCTGCCACACTGATGCCTGTACAAATGGACATGGCTGAACCTGAGCACATGTGAAAGCGTACACAAACATGCACGCACTCTGGAAATCTGGCCTCCATTAGAGAGCCATTCACCTGAGTTTGAGGTCAAAGGCGAGAGTGTGTTAATAGATGACATGAGGGGTCTTTTCTGCTTGAATGATCGTCACTGGCTGGTGTGCACGCACGCACGCATGCACGCACACACACACACACACTCATGTGAAAGCAAGTACTCATTTTTACATCTTTAAAACTCTGTTTTCATCATCACTTATCTTTAGCTTTTTTTGTCCTGTTATACCTTTGGGTTGTGCTAAATGTTTCTAAGCAACACATACACACATGAAACGAACTGTGGATTTTCCACCTGATAGACGTATTGGTGAGCCCAGGGTATGTACATATGAGAATGTTTGAATGAACACTTACCAATCAGAATGCTTGTCTCATCTCCTACAGGAAGACCAAAATAAAGTATATCTCAAATGGTCTTATTAACAAAATTAGACATTGATTGACTAGACTAACATTGTTGTCTATAATTCATTCTGTTAGGGTTAGGGTTTCGATTTTCACTTTTCGAAATTTTAAAATTCATTACACACTTATTCAGCTTTTTTCAAATTAATTGGGATGGCTTAAATAAATATTAGAAGAAATGCACGAAAGTGATGCACCCGAGAATTGCTGTCAGCAGGGTTATTGTGTATTTGTCCTGTGTTTATATACTATTTGCAAAAATAAAAGTTTGTAAATAGTTATTTTTATTTAAGTGTATCATACAACTGTGGCTCTCACTTTTCTTCCCTTTTCTGTATTTTTTTTTATTGCAGAAAATGTTTTTTTTAATTTTTATCAAATACTCTAAAAGTAATCTCTGAGACGAGGAAGACTCCTCCAGAGAGGCACATTGACAAAAGTAATGTCAGAAGCTTGGATGGGTTAAAACTTTTTCTTTGTAACTAGAGGAAATTCTGGTATTAGTTATGGATTGAATGGACATCACAGTAAATACCTGTAAGCTAGGAACAAGTTGGATTGTGGATCTGGAAATAATGTCTAAAGTTGAGCCCAAAATTATTAATAGGCTAAGGTAAGCTAGCTGGTTTGTTAGCCAGGTTAGCTACTCCAGCAGCGAGAACAGATAGATTATTTGACCAACAAACACTGCAATTAGTGAAACTTGTTGCCAGTGTTTCTTAAAAACAAAAGGTCCTTTTAAAGAATAATTGGTGTCACCATTCTGGTAGCCAAGCCCTGGAATCTTTAGCAAAGAGATAATTTGGTCTTTTTTATTTTACAAATGACGTACACAGCTGACTGAAAGCTCGCAGCAATAGATGGAGACGGGAAGCTCTACTCGGCATCCAATTTAAAACCCGTTCACTGTCTCTGGCATTTTTTAAAAGACAGTTGAACTGCAGAAACTGCAAGTATTTAAATGATACACTCTGATGGTGGAAATTGATACTGTTAAGCCCAACATTATTCCAGCCCCTAGCAGATTTATGTTTAAAGTACTTTTTTTATTTTACCAACATGTTTATTTTGACTGTAAGTAATATTAATAATATTTTAAAGTGGCCCAGCCAGCTTCCTGACTTCAATCTGATAAAGGATCTGTGGAGGGAAAAAAGATTAGGGTGATGGCAAGAGGCATTCCAACCTCACAGACTTTAAGCCAGTGGAAACAGGAAAAACGTGGTTAGCAACTTTAAGAAGGCATTGATTACTATAATGCTAATACAGATTTTTCCACTGACTATTAAGAAGGGTATAAATAGGTTGATATGACAAATGAATGACTGACATGACATTATCAATCCCTTTTTTTTTTAACCACTTATCAGAAATAAACTTCTTAGATGAATTGAAATAATTTCAAATCTAACTCTGCCAGGGGTGTGAATAATTCTGGGCTTAACTGTATATGAATTTGAGATAGTGGTTGGTTAGAGACCTACTTTCCAAGTCAAAAATCGGACCTCAAAAGGCCTTCCAGTTGATTTTTCAACCACAAAAAAAAAATCACAGGTACCTCCATTTTACCAGGGTGACTGCTGTACATGATTCTGTAATATTCAGAGTCTTAAGTTGATAAATGTATTTCAATAATTCTCCAGTAACATTAATTTAATAGGCAAATGTTTAGAAAGTATTTTTCAAAGTGGCTTGACCGTTTGACAATGCTCATAATTCCAACCACCAGCCACTATTACTGCATGGGTATTCACAATAAATTGACATTTTATTTGATACAAATAAATTAACTCCTTTGCTTTTTGTCTGGACTCTCATTTGTTGAATGAAACATGAAAAAAAGGGTTAAGTGATTAGAGGATTCCTAAAACTTTGCATGAAGATAAAAAAAACCCAAAAACTATAAAAAATGTCTTTCAGCTTTTGCAGCAAGCTTTAAACACATCATAGACAGCATATACCTTCCTTTGTAAGATTTTAGGTGACCATAGTAGCCTTTTTTTACAATTACACAGGAAATGAGCAGATAGAAAGTAGGGAAAACCAGAGGCAAAGGTTTCTAAGTTAGGAATCGAACCGCAGACGGCTGCATTGAGGATCAACAGCTTCTGTAAATGGGCACCTGCCTTGCAGCTAAGCCATATGCCACCACACAGACAGGATATATCTTTCATCAGATATGGAATTGATCTCATTTTGCAAATGGAAGCTTTTAGATTGTACACTTATGTCAGACAGAATAAACATTTACTCGTTTTGTTTTATTACGTAAGAACTGTGCAGAGATAAAATCCCACTGGGCCAACTTAAGAGCCCTTGAAAGGGTCTGCAAACTGTTGAGCTTGTCTGTTTCCTCACCCAGGTGGATGCATTATCTGCATACTTGTGTGTGTGTGTGTGTGTGTGTGTGTATAAAAGAGGAGTTGAGTGGGGTTGCGTAATCACTATGTGCCTGGGTGCCTGGAGCCGGCAGCTCGTTAACCTGCCTTCCTTCCTGCTGTCACCTCAAACTAAATAAACAGAGCCTATCTACTGTGCATGCACACGTGCACCAACAGACACACAAATGCATACATGTGTAAGTAAATGCCCTCACTTGCGATCGTGCTCATGTTTTCTTTTCGGCTGATTTTTTTTAGTGCTGCACATGTTCATCACCAGAGGCTCCTTCTTTTGAGGAGGAGAGATCATATGTCTCTTTCTGATCCCAAACACACACACATACACATGCAAACACTGACTTTGAGGTTTTATTTACCCAATGGGGAGGATGTTACAGTTCGGATGGGATAAAACATGTCATTGAAGAATCTGGCCTCCCTGACAGTTGAAAACAAGCTGCTGTATCCTTTCAGATGTTAACCTTTGCTCAATGCTTGGGAGTTGCTGAAGTTTTTGCTGAGGCACCTAAGATGTTATGAAGCAGAGAAAGAGTAGAAATATTTGGCAGAGTTACTCAGTTTTTTGTTGCCTTGATGATTTCAGGTTAACACGCTGATTTGAGCTAATAGCAGCATAAAACTTCCATCAATAAGTTCAAGAGCAACCTTCTTGCTTAACACTAGTTACTCAATTCATTGGTATAAATCACCTCCTCACCTCCTCTATTTTAACAAAGCAAAGAAATTTGACTTATATAAATATGCAATGAAGGCCGGAGAAAACAAATGCATTTTAAAATTTTCTGTAACTTGTAATAAAAATACAAATGCTGGGAATGAATTATATAGGACACTTCAAATTACTAAAATCAGCCACAGGCATTTCACATCAAGTGAATGATTGGAACATCTACTCAGCATTTTAAAGTAAATTGGCCCTGTGTGAGCTTGTGCCTCTTTTCCACTGGCTCAATTTGGCCCTACTTTACTCCACGCGGCTCGTTTTGTGAGCGTTTCCATTACAGTTTTTTCCGTACTGGTACCTACTTTTTTGGTCCCTGCTCCTGAGCTGGTACGACCGGGACTGAGTAGGGACTACATGTGACGTAACCAGGCTGCTTTTCACTGATTGGCTGTGGGAGAAGAGAAATGAGAAGGTTTTCGTTGAGACAGTGCAGGGAAAGGTTAATAAAACTCAAGAGCAACTACAATAATATTAAGGACCACAGTGGTCGGAGCAGGTCAAACATGTAATTTTACCATTTGTGGGTCATAAACCATGCCTGAAGGCTGACAGAAAAGAAAAAGAACAAATCACCTTTCTGAATTACATGGAGGCAGAGCGCTGTATGTAATAACATCCTAAATCAGCTGATCACACATCAAATCAGCTGCTTAGAGGCACATTTCCCCCAAAACACAGAAAACAAAACCACCATGAAACGTGTTTGCTTCAGACATTTATTTACGGTCCTTTAGCTAACCAACATCTGCAGGAGGAGGGAGCCGGCAGAGAGCAGCTGTCCGTAATCAGACTGTCTGCATTGGATCAAACGGGAGGACGAACCCACTGAATCTGGAGAGCACAAATATGCAATATCCAGCCTAAAACTAAGGTCAAAAGTCCATGGATTTGTGCTTTTAAGTCCTTGTCCTTGTTATTGCCATGCCTGAGACAAAAACTTTTTAATAACTCCCAAAATTGTAACTTTTTCAGGCAAACTTTGGAGCTTCACCATCCAAACAGCAGCGTCTCTCCTCTCTGCTTCTCCAGCCACACCCCCTAACTTAAAAACCCCTGAGCCTTATTTTATAAAGTTGTGGCTGGGCTGTGGTCCAGATAATTATCCGAGTGGATCATTTTAGACAGAAAAACACAAATAAGTTGTTCTTGCATATACGTTAATACAAACGTTATTAGTATTTCATTTATTTATATTTTTGTGTTTTATTTATTTTTCATCATTTCATGCAGATTACTTTAATGTGGCAATGTAACACAGTAATGTTAATAGCAGCACAGAACTACACTCATGGCTGGAGGCAGGGCTTCAGCCACCATAGCTTCAGCCGTTGGGGGGTCAGTGGAAACACAACAGTTACCGTACTGAGTAGAGCGAAACCGAGTGGTGCAGAGCCGCGCTGGCTAAAACAAGCCAGTGGAAAAGAGGCATTGGTGAACTCCTGACTGTTGAAGTGAGAATGAACACTATGAGTGGATAGACAGAGCTGATGGTGGAAGCCTATAGAGAGAGGACTACAACTTACGAACCTGGTAAAGGATTCAAAGAGGTCTCAAAAGAATGTAAAGTCACCCATTCCACACCACCAAAAATAGCCTTCGAGTAAGGGACTTTCAAAACAAATGCCAACATGATAATTTATATCCACCCAATCTTGTTGCTAAAGCAACTGCAAGATGGTAAATGACGTTTTGAAAAAAAATATCATTATGGGACCAACGGGATCTTGTTATTGTTGGTGAGAAAGTGCATTTGTGTATAATCAGAAAGAGACTGTGCCATGGGAAGTGTGCAAGGAGGAAACCTGACTTCTCTAAGAAAAACGCAAAGGCCAGGCTAAAGTTGTAAAAGATCAGGACATACAAATGACTCCAAAAACTTATTTGGACACCAGAACAGAGGACATGCTTAACACTAATGAAAAGCATTTTGGCAAAAGAACCTCATACCAACTGTTAACTACAGAGCTGGAGGTGTCATGGTTTGGTTGGCTTTGCTGAATCAGGACATAGCCTGCTCATAGTCATACAATCCATCATGAATTGTACCATGTATTAGAGGATTCTTGAAAAAATGAAAGAAAAAAATAAATAAAGCTAAAGCAGAACCACACCCTGCAACATCACAATGACCCACAACATTCTGTTATGATCTGGAGGTGTTTGGGTTTTCTTTTTCTTTATCTCTGTTTTTGCCATTTGCATGTTGTTGACATTTTCAGTGTTCATTAGTGTTAGAGAAATGTTGCCTTATTAGTTCATTCCTTTGTGATTCGTTTCACAGTTTATTCTTTTGTTCCTTAGAGAATTACATGTGAACATTTCTGTTGAAAGAACTGAATATTTAATGGAATAATTCTTTCACATGACTGTTAGATGCAGATATCATGATCTCTATCACCATCACATTATGTGATTATTTACATTTGTTTCAGTCTTTCCTACTCAATAAACTGTGCATTGAAATCCCCAACAAAGCTATTCTCGTTCAAATGTTTTCAGATTTTTCTTTTTCAAGCATAAAACTAGAACTTCTAAGAATAAACTGACCTAAGAATATTTTTTACATGCGATCAGTTAACTTAAAACACAAGGGAGCATGCTATTCATGTAAGGAATAGGGCTGCACGGTGGCGCAGTTGGTAGCACTGTTGCCTTGCAGCAAGAAGGTCCTGGGTTCAATTCCCGACCGAGGGTCTTTCTGAATGGAGTTTGCATGTTCTCCCCGTGCATGGGTGGGTTCTCACCGGGTACTCCGGCTTCCTCCCACAGTCCAAAGACATGCCTGTTAGGTTAATTGGTCACTCTAAATTGCCCTTAGGTGTATGAATGTGTGTGTGCATGGTTGTTTGTGTGTTGCCCTGCGATGGACTGGCGACTTGTCCAGGGTGTACCCTGCCTCTCGCCCATAGACTGCTGGAGATAGGCACCAGCTCCCCCGTGACCCACTATGGAATAAGCGGTAGAAAATGACTGACTGACTGACAGTCTTTCCTACTCAATAAACTGTGCATTGAAATCCCCAACAAAGCTATTCTCGTTCAAATGTTTTCAGATTTTTCTTTTTCAAGCATAAAACTAGAACTTCTAAGAATAAACTGACCTAAGAATATTTTTTACATGCGATCAGTTAACTTAAAACACAAGGGAGCATGCTATTCATGTAAGGAAGCCAGTGTTGACCTTTTGTGAAAGAAGCTAGAAAAGTGTCCAAAGTGGGCTGTTAAAGAACTGTAACATTTTTAGGCAACCAGAACCTGCTCATGACTTTTGTGTGAAAAAAAATTGTAGTTTACATCAGCTTTACAAAGAGAATTTAAAAACATTTCAAAGATACATGCATCACTACTAAGAAATTTGCTTAGCTGCAGCTTAAATGTTGCATAAATTATCTGATATTAATATTAATTAATCTCTTGCTACGTTATGCAGAAACTCCTGCACGGATGAAAATTTTGTAATTCATTCACCTCAGGGTGCTGAATGCTTGAAGTAGCTCAAACTATTGGCAGCCTGACCTACTTTCTGATTGACTCAGCAAATTATTCTTTGACAACTAGCGTGTACTCACTGAGTATTAAACTTTCATCCCAAAATGGTCAGCTGTGTCAGGCCACGGAGCTGAGTGCAGGTTTGCTGTGTTGTGGTGTTTCTTTCTTTTCACTAGGGTGCGACAGGCAGGTAAAGCTGGACAGCTGTTTTGCCGAGACCTTGGAGGAGGCGTCAGATTGTTTACACTGCCGAGTGGTAATCTGGCCAGCGAACCCTACACTGCTCTTGCTCTTGTCCTGATCTGTTGGTCTTTCTAACCAGCTCTGTTCTCCTCTTAAGGTTGCTGCCAGCAAACCCTCGCCCTGGATAACTCGTCATGGTTCAGTCTTCTACCAAGCCGGTGAATACTTCAATGAATTTACGGTAGTCCAAGGATCTTCCTATACCCACCGGATCGAACAATAGAATACTTCCTCGCTCCACCTGCCCTGCCTGTCCACCCTCCAACACCACTCGTTGACTGGAGGAGCCCACTCGCACAGCCTGCCAATCTGCCAACCTCAGCTTCTGTGTTTTGCTCACTTCTCCCAGCTTCAACAGACTCATCAAAAGTAAGCCCTGCTTCTTTCTCTTCATCACACAAATCATCCTTCAGTTTTTTAATCATCATCTCTCCCTCAGTGACCTGTTTCCTTAAGCCTGGTGTCTACGGAATCCAAAAGCTGCCAGAAAACATGATTTCAATAAATCTGTTTAAACTACTTCCTGTCTCTGAGTTGTGCTGCGCAAGAGTCACCCGGTTCTGGTTCATTATGACAAGCTGATGCTTGGACAATAAAACAACAGCATAGAAAAACAACAAAAAGCAAAATGTCAGACATTGACCTCCAGGCACAAAAAAACGTACCCCTTCCTGAGGCAGTAGAACCCTGAAAAATAGGGCACAGCTGTAGCAAGACACATACATCATTAATGTGACAGGAGTTGATGTTTCATGAAATATGCTTTATTTCCTAATGGTTAGACCCTCGTTTTATAACGCACAGCATACATTCAGTTTCAATTTCAATTCAGTTTATTTATATAGTGCTAATTCACAACACATGTTGTCTCAAGGCACTTCAAAAAAGTCAGGTACATACATTCCAATTAATCCTAACCATTGAACAGTGCAGTCAGATTCAGTTATTTATTCAAATTGGATAAAAAGTTTTTCTATCTAAGGAAACCCAGCAGATTGCATCAAGTCAGAGATTTGAAACATTCACTCCTCTTTTAGCATTCACTCTTACCATGTACGATGGGAAACATTGTAAGAGCAGCTTAAAATTACTTTTGGTCAAAGTTTCATTTTTACCAGTACAATATACAGCTTTAGGCCTTTCCCCCCTATTTGTCTGATTTAGGTTTTTTTTTATTTGAAATTTTAGGTCTGGACCTTACTTGGTCTTGGCAAGCACAAAATGAATTACTTATGTAAATTATTTCAATAATTTCTCCGCTTTCCAAAGGTAAAATCGTTGACATATTTGCTGAATACACTCACTTTCTTTGTCTGGAGTTTTTTTTTGGATTATTATTATTCCTTTTATTGCTCACTCTGAAGCCTCAGTTTTTCCTTCCACTGACACAAAACATTTCAAACCACATTTAACAAACCCACATCAATGTTGCGTGTTTGTTCCATAAAAAATAATTACATTAGCAAAGCCCTAGTTTTCCCTTGTTGTTTCTAACCTCGAACCTTGTGTTGCCACATTTAAACTGAGCTGTGCCTCCCAGTCAGTAGGGGTTGGTTTCAGTATTTTTAAAACGATTACAAAGGAAGATGGGAGCCACACGCTGTGGAAGCATTAATAAACAAAGAAATAAATATTGTTTACAGCGAGCCAGACAGTGGCTTTATGGCATGACAGTATACTAGAAGGCCCTGGCTTAGAATTTACATAATGACTTCCTGGCGTAAGCTGTGCGGGGCCCTTCCTCTCCCAATTTTGTCTTCCTTGTTCTTTGTCAGTTCTAGGTCACTCATAACAGCAGCGGGACAAATTTCTTCATCAGTTCCTTCGGCCACATTTCTATAGACGTGTGGTTGTCGTGTTGATAATTGATAATAATAAATAAAATGCTCAAATCTGCTTGTCTGTATATAAAAGAATGTTCTAATAAAGTTTGCTTTAGCTACTATTGCATGTAGTCTTAGGACTTTATCATAAGCAAAACATAATTTCACAGAGAACAAAAATCTGTGAAACATTTGTAAAGAAAGGACACAAACTATAATATTTAATTCCTCAGGCAGGATCATATTAAAGCGCACATACTTCTTTAAATGCCAAATAAGAGTTTAACATACATAAATAACAAGTACATTAGCATAATAAAAATTCATTATTAAAATCTGACTTCAACAATGCTAAAACATGATCAGCGTCATTGCAACGGTTGCTACTGTGAGAATCTTGAGGATAAAAAAATAAAACTTGTCTTAAAATGTCATCTAAACTGGTCAATAGTTAATCACATTTCACATTGTTAAATAAATTATACAAAACAAAGCAATAGTTTAAGATGTTTTTATTTGTTGTGTGTTAAATTTGCATTTAAAACATTAATGATGTGACATTACTAAAGAGCAAGCATAAGGGTCAGAGCTGAAACATAATCAGGGTTTTAAAATCATTGTTTGCACACATAGTACAGTACACCCTGAGTAAAGGATGTTTGATTGCATAAATTGCTGAGAAACACAATGTTATCATTCTGTATTTTGATGTTTGAAACATTCAATCTCCTATTGGCTCTCACTATTATGAAATGTTGAGTTATATATCTTATATTAACTCGCAATGGCACCAGTATGAGTAGATTGTTCAGAATATACATTCCTCTCTTCTCTCTTTTGAAGAGGAGCTCTTCTGTAAGCTCCTTTAATGACACTTCAATTTACTACAGGTAAGGTACCCATGACTAATACAAACTGCAAAAAAATATTTTCTTGTGTCATTATTTATGTGTCAAGTATAATTCGTATTATTAGCAGACTCAGAAATATCTAAAATTCATGTATTTAATGTACGTGTTTGATTTTTATGGGATTTTTGTAAGCTTGAAACCTCTTAAATAAGAAAGCCCACTTTTTAAAATTTGACCTTACTTCCATATTTCATTTTTTCTTTAAATTTCACTTCACAGCATTGCTTGTTTGTGCAAATGATGCTAATGTTACACTTAACTCTAGAGTTTCTTTGGTGATGTGTTACAAATAACTGCATTAGGTCTAAATCTGTTGTTTGCATTCAAACAATAAAAAACAAACTTTAACAAAGTAGGTTTTCAGTTAGAAACTCTGTAAAATTGTTAAAAAAAGAGATGTCTGTCTTTGTTCCAGCTCTGAACTGTAAAGCACAGGGTTAGGGTTAGGTTTCTGGACGTCAGGGAACACAGGGACAAATTACTAAATGAAACGTTTCTTCTTTTTCGGGTCAGGCTCTTTGCCTGTCCAATGTTTATGTCCTTGTGTCAAGAAGAAAGAGACAGAGGATGACCAGCAGAGAAAGAATGATTGCTTTTCCTATTTCAAGCATGTGTGTCCTGTGGTAATTTTTCTCTCTGTTTTTGAATGTTTTCATTCTGTCCTCATACTTCTGGTGACTGTTTTGTTTTATTTATTTCACTTCTTCCCCTCTTTACTTGTGTTTTCGTCCTTTTCTTCTTCCCCTCTGGGATCACAGCCATGTGCTTTGGAAGCCCTCAGAAATTAAACCACACACATAGGAGGTGTAGCTGGGGGCAGAAGAAGAAGAAGTCTTCAGAAAATACTACGCTGGCGCTCCGGGCCAAGACACCGGCCAGAAACCAAGCTGGATGTGGTTAACTGTCAAATTACTTAAGGAAACTGCAGCAAAACCTCAGAAGGCCAAAACAGAAAGAGACAGGATTTTTTTTAAAGAAATGCAAAACAACTGAAGTAAAGTTTTATCTCAATAGCAATTTATGATTTTGAAAAAGAGCTTGGTGTTGAAACTTGAAGGTTTTGAGTTTTAAATATAAAACACATATTAGTTTATTTTACATGAATACTTTTGAAAATTTAAAACGATGATGGTTGTGTTCTTGCAATGATTTACTCAAAACAATTGTAGATCTATTTTGGGTACATCTTTTAAATGTGTTCCTGGCCTTAATTCATTAGTTTAAATGAAAACTATTTTCATTATTTATGATATTTCTTACTAACTAAAAATCTAGAAGGCATTCTTTTACCAGAAAATAAAATGAGTTAAAGAAAAAGGATTTGAGGGAAAAAAAAGGTCCCTTTACAAATATTTAAACAAATACAAATTGAGATTTCTATGTGGAAAAAGATAATTTCACTTTATATTCCAAAGCTGGTTTTATGGAAATATATGTTTTTCTAATATGATACATGATGGAAAATATAAATTATTAAAGTCATTTCTAAAAACAGTGGCTCAGGGTCAATGGCCAAAAAAGGAAATAAATTAGCTCATAGGAAGGAGGTTGAGTGTCTAGAGCTAGATAATGATCCCTACCAGCTTCCTGTCTTTTTCGAGGTCAGCCTACTGATGTACAGGAGCCAAGGCTTGACCACCAAAAGGATGAGATGAGGAGGATTGTCTGCGGGGATTTCCGGGAGCCACTGATCCTCTGCGTAGAAAGGAGTCCGTTTAAATGGTTCAGGCATCTTATCAGGAAAAGGAAAAATTCTGCAGTTTGTATGATAAGTGGAAAATATTTTATGCACCTAAACTGTAATTGCATTTTCCCCATAGTTGCTTTTGAATGTAATGTTAAATTTGACCCATGTAACAGATAAAATGGAAAACAGAAAAAGATGACGTGTGGGCAGTATAAACAGGGGCTGTGGCTGAAATGGAGGTGGGCCCCAAATAAAACTCTGCTTGAGCCCTCACACAGCCTTGCTCCAGCTGGGCTCACATTTCTACTTTTGCAGTTTAGTTGCAGTTTAGCAATGTAAAAATAACAACCCTGAGCGGCTGTTTTTTTTTTTCTAAAATGAATGTGAACAAATGTCAGCAAAATATTCCAGGTTTTTGAAGTGAACACTTTCCTTGTTACAGTAAAAGAAAAATAAACTTTCAACAATTTGCAACAATTCTCTGTTGAATTGAGAAACTGAAAAACCCTAATTATTAGCTTTAGATGCTTTATACAGTGACGTTTTTGCAGTCTGTCTCTTCTGTTGTTGCATTACTGTTGTTTTTAACCCTGCCTTCTGGGTCTTTGTGAAGAGCTAGAGAGAGATAGATGAAGAAACCTAAAGCTTTTCTTTTTATTAAACACCCTGCTGTCTCAAATCTGCCTGTTTAAAAAACACAAAATTGGGTTAAATATGTTTAGTAATGATTAGACTAACACAATTCATTAATTGTGGAAGTTTAACATGGTTTTTCCTATCATGGTATTTTTTAAGAGACACCTGACAGGGGTTTTTATTATAACTAATTAAAATATTATGTGGGGCTTTGCTTTGTTGTGTGCCGGTTGTTTTGTTCTACAGTGCTTTTTTTTGACAACAAATGTTTTTTGCCCAGTGCGCAAATCTTATAAGGACATTTTTTGGTTATTTTGGATCACAGAAAATGTGACTTTAAGGTGCATATTTATATACACTAGGGTTGCCCAGAGTCTATAATGTAAGCAAAAACAAATAATTATGTAGAAATATTTTTAGAAATGGTCATAACCAGAAGTGAGTAAAGCAGCACTGTCCCTCACCTGTATAATAACCATACATAATAGTATCCTCTGCATAAAAAATGGAATTCATTCTCTATTTAAAATGTGAAGATCATGGAGCCCAGAGAAATGATTTTGGATACAGGGAGAAAGGAGAAACTGGACGCATATTGACACACTTTGTTCAAGCTGACAAGTAATTTGAAACCAGCTTAAAGCTCTTACAGACAGGCCAATAGGATTAGCCTGTTTAAAAAAGCAGGTTTCAGTTCTTAAGCAATTTATGAAGAAGATGCAAAAAAAAAAAAAAAAAAAAACAAAATCATAAAAACACATTGAAATAGTTGGCATATGTAAGTGGTAAATCAATCAAATTTGTTTCACTGCAAGTGTTTATGACATACATTCCTCTCACATCATCCTCAGCCTTTGGAGCGTGTGAAAGGAAGACACTATGGCTGCCACAGAGGAAACATTGCAACCACATAATTGGTGACTGGGATCAAACTTCAATCACACTGAACTATTGCTGAGGTCAGGTACCCTGTTCTTTTCCCATATATCTCCTGCCATAATGACCATGACACAGCACTGCTACTACAGGGTGTGGTTTACGTGGAATGTATGTAATAAGTTTACAGCATTTGCGATAAAAAGAACCAATCTGCAGGAGACATGAGTTCTGTGATTTAGCGGAAGCCTGACATGTCAAACATCTGTTTCTCTTTAGAGGGATTTTTATATCATTAGGTGTGTTTTTGTTTAGACTGTGATGATTTTAGGGAAAAAAAATGTTTCACCTGTTTTTAGATAATACACATATTTTAATGTAAACTTAGTGTAAAGTAATCAACCTTATTTATTTTAATAACTGTTATTTCTTTTTCAGATCTAATTGATGAACCCATACATTAAACTTCTACCCCAGTTTCAAGTCTTTTGCAGCCTCTAACAGTTTATTTCTGTGCCCCTATAGCAGTTCACATTCATGAAGGTGTGTTTAGGGTGATGTACAGATTAAATTTTCCCCAACACAGTGTTTTGCATGCAGGCCTAACAATTTCATTTGGTTCTCATCTGACCAGAGTGCCTTTGCCCACATGTTTGCTGGGTCCTCAGTGGCTTGTGGCAAAATACTGACCCATTCAATAAATTAGGATATTGATGAAAAGTTTATTTATTTCAGTAGTGTGCCTCATTAAGTGAAACAAATTATGTTGATTAACTGCACACAAACTGATGTTTTCAAGCCTTTTTTTCTGTCAATTATGATTTTCTGCTTACAGCCTAATGAAAACATGACATTTAATATTAGAATATTATAACCAGCCAGTAAAAAAAACTTTTTTATTACAGAAATATGGGCCTTTTGAAAGATATATTTTATACCTGGTGTTATTTTTCTTTTTTAAATACTCTGGAACACATATTCTAATTTATTGAATATGACTGTATACAAAGACAATTTCTCCAAGCTACTCTTTCATAAAGGCTAGATTTGTGGAGTGCACAGATAACTATACTGTCGACAGATTTCCCCATCTGAGCTTTGAATCTCTGCAGCTCCTCCAGAGTTACCATGGACTCCTTTCTTGTCCTCTCAGTTTATGTGGAAGTATCTTGGTTGGCTTGAAGATGTGCAATTCCATTCTGTTCTGAACATGTTTTAGCTGTAACATGACACAAATGTGACTAAGTTCAAGAAGCTTGAATACTTTTACAAGTCGTAATTCTGCTTCCTCACTCGATGTTAATTATTTTATCTGTGTGGCACTATAAAAAAGTTTAAAAGTCTGTCTTTGTTGATTTGATAAAGGCTCTTTCCTGTTATACTCACAGCTGAGGCAATGGACTGTTATGTAAGACAACATATCATTCAACTATTGCTAATAGGTTTCTAAAGCAAAAGAAAATGAATGAAATAAATACAGTCCTTTGATGAAAGCTTTAATACATCTCTGTTTTAAAAAATATGTTTTTGTTGTCTTATTATACCTTATATCAGTAATTGCAGGGTTTACAAAACCTATGGCTAGTAAAGTGTTTCTTCCTACTGTAATAGAAGTCCTTCCAACTTTAGCAGCTCTTTAAAGATTTATGTTTCTTATCAGATTAAACAAAATTGCAAAAGATCTGTGATAAAATTAGATAATGGGTTTCCAAGAAAAAATAAACACTGCAGGCTGATTGCCTTAATAATCCCATTTGACCACTGCTAACTCACATGTGTTTCTACTTCAGTCAGATGAGAATGATGTATTGCTCTTTTCAGAAGCAATTTGGAAAAATAGATGGAATTTTGTGGTCGAAATTATTTAGTTTTGATCACTTTTCAAATTCACCACCGACCCAAGCGGAAATAAGCCCGTCTACGGTGAGTGTAACCAATGAATAAAGCTTTTGAGTTTGACAACAGGCAACTGCTTTGTGTATGTGTGCATGTATGTGAGAAAGGGTGTGTGTGCGGATATGTGTGTCAATAGAGGCAGCCTGCACAAACGGCAGATTTGCTGGGCTGACTGGTTGTCCCACCAGACACAGGAAGTTACAGTGTCCCGGACGTCATTGTGCTGCAGGACAGAGGTGTCTTTGTCTGGGCCGAGGTCACAGAGCAGGTGCGCTGTTTCTGTTCCCTCACTGTCTCTTTTCCCCTTCCTTTACTTCTTTTCCCCTTTTTTCACCCCCTTTCCAAATCTCAATCTAATTTCCCCATCAGTGTTACACACACAGGAAACCTGTGTAATTACTATAGATAGATAGATAGATAGATAGATAGATAGATAGATAGATAGATAGATAGATAGATAGATAGATAGATAGATAGATAGATAGATAGATAGATAGATAGATAGATAGATAGATAGATAGATAGATAGATAGATAGATAGATAGATAGATAGATAGATAGATAGATAGATAGATAGATAGATAGATAGATAGATAGATAGATAGAGAGATAGATTAAAACATTTCTTATAATTGCTGACCAGCTTTTTTGCATCTTTCCACTGGTATTTTGAGAATTTATTTGGTGATAAGCTCCAAGTCTTTGAGGTTGGAAGCCCTCTTTGCCATTACCCTATTATTTAGCTTCCTCTACAGCTTCTCTGTAGAGTCTGCACACTCCAAAACATTATTATTTCTTCCAGTCACAAGAAACATTTTGGTACAAATTAAAAGATTACTTTAAACCTCAATGTGCCAAGGGTATAAATAATGGCAGACAAAGTTTGATTTTAATACTAGACTTTGTCTGTTATTAAACAACCCCTTCACTTAACAGTGATTAGCTTTAGTCCCCATTAAAAACTAATCTGCTGGGCACACCGGTGGGGCAGGGGTTAAACACGTGACTCATATTCAGAGGCTTCAGTTGGGGGTTCAACTCACGTCCTAGACAACCTTTTCTGCATGTCTTACCCGTCTCTCCACCCCTTTCTTGTCAGCTTACTGTTGAAAAAAATACTAGAGCCAGAAATAAACATTAAAAAACTAATCTGCAATTTTCTAAACTGATATTCCTGTGGCTCCTGTCTACTTCCTGTAAATGCCTGAGTATGTACAAACAACCCTCAAAGCTCCTATTGTTTTATATAATATACCGCTTTTGCTGAATGCCATATCTTTGAAAAGTGGTGGAAATGTATTTCTTTGCATTTTGATATATGGGAATAAAATATGTTTGTATGGGGCTTTTGTTATTATAGTTATTCAAAAAAGAAATAGATCAAAAACTAAGGAAATACTATACACGAAATGTAAGAAAATAACAAGAGCAAAAATAAAATAAAATCTAACAGAATTTACTCAGAGCAGCTGTTGAATAACAGCCTCTTTTCTGTTTTTTAAAACACACTCTTATTCTTGCAAGAAGATGTTTTTAAGCATTTCAGTAAGACCAACCACTTCCTCGGCTTAGTTCCCTAGCCCCCTCCACATGCAGCCACAGGGACAGCCTTCAGAGCCAGAGGTCTTCGAAAGCCAGACCACTTCTCATAGACACGGCTACCACAAAATTTACAAGACTTTCTTCTAATTCAGTACATCTTCAAGTACATTTGTGTGTCTGTGCACGACAATGTGCACGCATGTAAATATGTGGGTCGGCTGAAACCGTTCTCGTAGCTTCAAGAGATTCCTTCTTTTGGAAACATTTCAGGGCATCAGTTCTTACTGTGGCTGTCAGGAAGAGACTATGGGCTGATTATAATTCTGTACCTTTCCTCCATGTTTTCAGAAGTTCTTTCCAGCAACATACATTAACTGGCAGCTGAATTCAGAGGTTTGGTGTAAAAGATTTAAAGGTATTAAATCAATGTATTATTGCTCAAACTGTCAAAGAGATTCCCACACTATAAAAAGAAAGACAAACATTCTTTAACTTAAACTATGTAACCAGAATCAATTTACTCTTTAATCCCTTGATCCTTTGGGGTTTGGGATGATTGTCTCATTAGAACACCCAAGTGTGTACGGGTCTCAACCATCTGACCCAAACTGTCACTCTCAGATAAAAGAAAATTAATGGATGTTGGCACAAGCACTGAGTGTAAAGTCTTTTAAGTGCATTTTTTGTCGCCGAGATAAGATCCAGATGATAGGGGTAAGAGGTGGTCGGCAAAACTGTGTTCTTTGTTATTCACAGCACAGAGTGTCCATTGTGGAGCATTACAAATTACAAGGTTTTAGTCCAGTATGATCAAGCCAAAGAATGATGCCCATCATTCCGAATATACTCAACAATGGGTCCCAAAACATCAAGGAATGTGTTATACGTTTGTGTTATACATGATTTCCAGTCCCTCAATATGACATGTTTAGCTAAAACCAAGAGGTACAGGAAGAGTGAGAGAGAAGTTAGAGAATCCCAGTATTATCAAAAGAATTGCGAACCAACCATGTGTGATAAATGTGCCTATACAAATGAAAAATATCATCCCAGAAGGTACAGAGCTTGGGGCAGGAGTAGAAAAAATGTGCCACAGTCATCTAATCTGCATCAATTACAGGTGGCAGGAACGGAAAGAAATACTTTGCTTATTCTTGGAAAAATGTAGTCAATGGATGAGTTTAAACTAGACAAGTTGTTCTCTAGAATAATACTTCACGTTTTGATCCTATTCAGTCCCAGGGCCCGCAACTCATCCGAAATCTCACCACCAGTGTCCAGGTCTCTTTAAGATGAAGGGAGGAGAGTGTAGCTCTAAAGAGGTTAACAAAATGATAAATTAGACGTTGTGTTACCCAGGTAATGTTTCATAATGGGGGATTGACTGCCTGACAATGTTTCAAGCTTGTAAGTATTGAAAAAAGTAAATACAGGGAAGATTGAATTTTTCCATCCACCACAGAGAAACTGCATCTATAGTGCCTGGTATAAAGCTAGAATTCTTGGAAATAGGAGAATCCAGTGAGCCTCAGTACACCCCTAATCTGTTTCAAAGTCACAAAGTCACCCCTCAGACATCTAGGAGGTGGGTTTAGATTAGAGAACAGGGTGGCTGCTAATGAGACTCCTGAGACTGCTAGACCAGCACAACTCTCAGTTTAGTCCAAGCAGGTCCAGGAGAACCTCTCAGTTCGGTTGGATCTGCAGCACAATTGCAGAAGGCCCACATTCTAGCGCTGCAAGCCCAGTAGCAATAGTGAGAAACAGGGAAGCCAAAGCCTCCTTAGGCTGTAGGTTTCGTTAAATGGGCCTTAGAGATGGGGGAAGTTTTGCCAGATCAAATTAAGGGAATAATGATTGAGTCTATTGTTTAAAAAAATTGAGGTTGTGAGAAATATAGTTATGTTAAAAATAGATTCATTAATTTGGGAAGGACCACCTTCTTGATGTTATTGACAGCTTCCATTTGTCTATCATAGCTTTTGGAGAGTATTGATTAGGTCCAAACTGTTCATGTTTTCAAAGAATTTATGGGTCCATGGTGATAGTAATCCCAAGGTACTCAAAGTGGTTGATGGAGATTTTAAATGGTATATTATTAAGAAATGAGGGGTTAAGACCATCTGACAGGGGAATGACAGTCCTTTTATCCAATTAATAATGAATCCTGAGAGCCAAAAAAAGTCCTTTACAAGATTTAAAAGGGTAGTAAGAGACACAGTGATATCGGTCGGAGTCAGGATCATGTCATCTGCATAAAGACCAATAGGGCTGTCTGAGGAGTATAACTGACTGTAGAACTCAAAGAAGCTGTTGTTTATTGATTTAGGGTCAGTTATCAGTTTTGCTGTGGGAGAAGAGATTTTGCATGTTGCTCTAAAATCCTTCAAAACAGCCAGCTCTTTTCAGGCATGACTGAAATGCAATGATGTTTAAAGGATTGAATTTCAAATTAAATCAGGGTCTGTGCATGATTTTGGGCCATTAATGTTTAAAAGCACTACAACGATGGAATTAATTTCCCCAGTAACAAGGACGTATTTCCCACCTGAGTCCACAGAGAAGGAGTTAAATACAAATGGAATAGTTTTGTGGAGGAAGATAACGACCGCTCTGGCCAAATCGCCTTTGGATGTCTTCGATCAGTTGGCTTTATATGGGTCTGCTGTGGAAAAATCATATCAGATGACAACAACCTTAGATGTTAAAACACTTCGTCCCTCTTTATTGCATTGCTGAGACCTTTACAGTTCCAGGACATAAAGGTAATAGGACTCATACCGAGCTTGAACAGGTGATTATGTGGCATTTTTTAAAAATGAGGAAAGATTGGAGCAAGCATGGACATATGGAGACCCTCTCACTGTTATATCGTAGTGGGGCACGCTGGTGACTGAGTCCAAGGATGCTGACCAAGTCACGGCTGTTGTGTACTCTGGCTATGATGATCTGTGCTCGCTTGTTTGCGAGTGGCATCAATCCCAGGTTGCGACGGGCCCAATCAATCTTTACGGGTTTAGAGAAGCAAACTAAGTTGGGCGACCCCTTTCCTCCCCCTCTTTAATGCCTGCGACTGTGATTAGGTCTGCATGAAAGGCCATCCAGGTTGTTCTGCTTAGCTTTCATGAGTCTGTTAGCTAGCTAATTACATGTAGCCTCTAGCGCTGTCGTGTGGCCTTTGGTAGAGCAGAGGACAGCATCCCTGTTGTAAGTAGCGCTGGGCTTCATTGTCTCTTTCTTGAGCTTGGTCAGACATGCATCAAACGAGTCGAGGTGCCCTTCTAGTGATTTTTTTTCAAAGAATCCACGAATACTCACATTTTAGTTAGCTCATTTTTGTGACTGTTGGCTGCAGCTAGAATAGCTGTGTTGTTAGTGGTGGTATCGGCATTTTCCTTTTTAGGCATGTTGAAATGGCCTATTTCCGGCAAGATAATTATATTATGCAAGTCCACAGACTATGCAACAGGAAAAAAAGACACCGAGATACAATGCTTTTTATCTTTGGAGATTAGCTCCAAGTCTTTGAGGTTGAAAGCCTCTCTCTTTCTCTCTCTCTCTCTCTCTCTCTCTCTCTCTCTCTCTCTCTATATATATATATATATATATATATATATATATATATACATATATATGTATATATATAACCTCCTTTTTATGTCTTTCTGATTCAAGGCTGTAAAGGCCATCTATATTTTTCTACGGTAAAGAAATGGTTCAGTATTAAAAATGCCTTATTTATTGTTGTTATTTACTGGATTTCTGTGTGGTACATGTTAAAAACAAATATTTTTGAGATAAATCTTTTCTTTTTTAATTCCTAAAGGGTTATGAACTGAAGAAGTTTTCATCTAACAGACCATGACCTTCGAGAAAGCATGCATGACAGGAACTTCACAGGAAGAGAAAAGGTCAGCCAACAGGAACACAAGAGCACCATCTAAGCTAAAAGGAAACATCGAACTGTGGTGAGACATGCCAAGACACCGCATCATGAGATCCTTCATGTGCACACACACATAAACATGCACGTACCAGGGCTCAAATGCACACAGCTCTCACATATCTGCT
This sequence comes from Girardinichthys multiradiatus, assembly GCF_021462225.1. NCBI lineage: Eukaryota > Metazoa > Chordata > Actinopteri > Cyprinodontiformes > Goodeidae > Girardinichthys > Girardinichthys multiradiatus. Next base: position 16,390,642 of record NC_061804.1, read on the forward strand.
GGCCTGACCTTATGATGGATGCTTTCAGGTTGCCTCGGTGATTTTGGAAGGTGTTCAATATGTAAACAGATGTAAGTTGAGGAATAACAGCATTAAGGGAGTAGTAGCAGCATTATAGGGTAAAGCATTTTTAACAGCTGACTGTGGAAGAGGACTTGCCCATGTGAAATTGCTTAGGTTCAGGAGGTCTCCTCAGTATGCTGTTTCCTTTAGGTGAGAGTGTGGTTCAGATAAGCTTGGTGTGTCTTTATTGCGGAGGTTATTGTTCTTTATCATGATTTTTAAGGGAGTTCTCCTTGTTTTCATTTTGATTATAAACAATCATCTAAATAATAGATTTCCTGAGGGATGCACCGTTTGTTGGGTAGAAGGGTCATACCGAAAGACAGTGGCGTCAATGTGGAGGGACTTCTGATGGTTTTTGTTATGCAGCAATGACAGCATTCTATGCCAGAAGCATGCACGTGAATGATGGATAAAGTTCTGTGATTAAAACTATTTGAATGAATTGTTGAAGTAATTTTATCTCATTACAGAATTACCAGGTTATTGCCAATATAAGAAAAAAATCATTTGAAAAAAGATTTTTGCATTTCCTACATTATCTATGTCGAAAATATACATTTATTTCATGATCTGAAACATTTTGTTGTGATTTAAAAGCAAGATCAAAAGAACTCTGTAACGGTGAATTTTCTTTTTCCACAGCGCTGTAGGTGTTCTTCAGAAAGTAGTAATGTGACACAGCAGAAATAAAAGAAGAAAAATATGAGCTAAAATGAGTAATAAGCTAAGACAAAAAAGAAATCCTATGCATCACAAAACAAGTTCAGGTTAATTCATTTAAGCTGGAGTTAGACAGAAATAATGAAATGTCGTCCAAATTAAAACCTAAGATTTCATTTCAAGACTGCATTGATTGCATTTTTGATTTTAAGATATAATTTCACTGGTTTAAGTTTAAACTCAGGCTAAAGTTTTAAAAATCAATGTATTTCCTTTAAAGAGACCACATAAATTTGGCCATTTGGACTGTCAATATGTTGTCCAGCTACAGATTGCATTTTGTAAATTTTGGAAATGTTCCATCTGTTATGATTTGTGGGTGTTTTGGGGTTTTTGTTGGTCTTATTTCACAGTTGAAGTTTTGAATCATGTTTCTGTTATTTTTTTGGTCATGTTTTAGTTTTGGTCTTGTTCATGTTTTGTCAAGTTTGGTTTTTGGATCTGGTTATGCTTTAGTTTAATGTTTTTCTGGTTTCTATTAGTTTGTATTCAAGAGTCTCTGTTTTGTTCCAGTCACGTTTTGTTCCCTCCTGTCTGTTAATTAACTTTATTTGCTTCACCTGCTCCAAGCTAATCTGGCTCCTTTCTTCACCTGGTTCACGTTCCATATATATACACCTCCGATCTGTTTATTCCTGGCGGAAACATTTTCTGGATCATGCTCATGTCTTGTTTGCCTGTCTTGCTTGCCTCATCTGCCTGTTTTGTTCCTGCCTCTTCTGTAGTGAGTTTTTGTTAATTAAATAATTTTTTACTTACCGTCATGCTGCCTGCTTGTCTGCATTCTGGGTTCCTCCGTTGCACTGAGTCGAACACCATTAGTATTTTCTGAAACGCATTTGACTTCAACTGGGCATTACTCAAACTAATATAAAGTATAAAAAGGAAGGATGTGAGGACACCCATAGCATGTATGTCCTGTGGGGATCATGCAGAACATTTTTAAACGTGAGCACATTCTGTTGAGCTTTAGGTGGGGGACACATGCTGAAAAGTTGCATCATCTTACACAGGAAGAGTCAGACTGGGCATCGATTTGTCCTCATGTGTCCTTTCCTGCTGAGTAGAACAACAAAGCCTCAGTGAGGACTGCAAGACTTATCACATGCACACTTTTGCTAAAAAATTTTAATAAAACTATTTTATAATGCTAGAGATAATGCGCTATGCACACATCAAATGACAAAACAAACACGCACAATGGCCCTCACTTCCTGTGAAGTCATACCTGTTATGCAAGATTCTCTTTCTGTGTGCTTGGCTTCGTTTTTGTTTGTCTCGACAAAAGAGAAACTGGAACACAGACAGAGAAATGAAGCAGATTTAACCTTTTAGTTCACCAGTAGAAACTGTATGGAACATTGTTAGACTTTGACTATAGAGACTATCAGCAGAAGAATTTAAGAATTTTGACACATTATGCAAAATGATTTATTGCCTTTTTTTAAATAAATATGTTCACATTCCAGTTAGTTAAATCAAGGAGTTAGTGTGAGTTGCAGACTGAAATACCTACTTCAGCATTTATTATTTTATATAAAAGTACATTTTTAGGTAGGGGGTCTTTCTGCATGGAATTTGCATATATATGCATGTGTGGGTTCTCTCCCACAGTCAAAAAACATGACTGTTAGGTTAACAGGTTTCTTTAAAATTGCCCTTATTTGTGAATGAGTGTGTGCGTGGTTGTTTGTCCTGTGTGTGTCTGTGTTGCCCTGCGATGGACTAGTGACCTGTCCAGGATGTACCCAGCCTCCAGGCCATAGACTGGTGGAGATAGGCACCAGCTCCCCCATGACCCACTATGGAAGAAGCGGTAGAAAATGACTCACTGACTGACATTTTTAAGTATTTAATTGCAGTTTGTGTATTTGTCTTTAAGAAATGTTTATTGGTGTATAAAATGGAAACTTTTTCTAAACCAGAAATCTCTGGCAACATTGTGTTTCAAAATCTAATTTCACAATGGGACAATTAATATTATTTTGATTATTTTATGGCCTTTTCTTCAATTGTCCATCTATTTCTGTCAAATTCAACATGCAAATCAAACATGCAAGAACCAGGAGTACCTTATATGGAAAATAAAGACAAATACAGTTAACAAAGTTAGTAGTAGCAATTGCTTTGTCAGTGGCTTCATCCAGGGAAGAAAGAGAGCCAAACACAGAAGCATTGTATCTGAGGTACTGTCTATGGGAAGAAAACAAAAACAAAACAAAGAAAGCACACAAAGGTAATTACAGGAAGAACTAAGTCAATGCCATATTCAGGGGAAGACTGACAGCCAAACACAAAAACACTAAACAAGGAGACAAAAACAAACCATACATAGTTAAAGGCAGCATCAGCTCAATCAGTGCCTTAATTTAGAAAAGAGGAACAGATTCACTGGGTCAGAAGTTTCTTCAATGGAAAAAAAACAATCTTAATGGCAGTAGTAAATGCAAATATAGCACAATGGGAATTAGCTGCAAGGGCATGGTTGGACAAATCTATGTGTGCTCAACAGAATTTAAATGAAAAACAAAGAAAACAAATGTTTCAAACATTCGCTTTTTAAGAGTTTTCATCTGCGATTAGATTTTGAACTAAAGAAGTCACATTACAGAAGGTCACATTACACAACACATTTTAGATTGTTTAGACTGATATTTTACAGTCAAAGCCATGACCCAGTTACACCAGAAAACAATCCTCACCTTAATTAATAACGAAATTAATATATTGTCCCATTTTTGGGCAAATTTCAAATATTTTACCAATAAAAACAAAAAACAGACTATGACTTATATTTACTTAATAAGCAATTAATCATTAATGGGAACGTGTAGTAAAGGTTTTTCAGTGTCTGTGTCCATCAGGCTAAAGATGACAAGATATCCGCAGTGCTCCAAAACATGTGGAAGCCAGTTCAACAATACATAAAAGTAAAGAAAATATGGAATAGAAACATTTGGATTGGGAGGAGGAAGCCCAGAGATATGAGAACAGATGTGAACCAAAACAGCATTTTGCAATACTCTCCTGGGGGAACGTGTATGCAGAGCACAGAGTTTCTGCCTTGTGCATGTACAGTTTTGTTACTGTGTTTTTTGTTAGTGTGAGGGGTTGAATGTCATTGGCTAAAGCCAATAGATAAATGTATGAAATGTTATTGCGGTGCAGCTGGCTGTGATCCAGAGGAAGTACTTGGCTTTGACAATGCTCTCACCAGGAATGCAATGTAACCCACTGCCAAGTGGGCGTGTCCATGCTCTGGGGTCGGGAGCCAAGTTTGGTCAGCCCAGTTTTGGCCCATCCAGGGCCTCCAATGGGGGAGTGGGTAGGTGGCGAGGGTGGGCTGGTGGGGTCCCTCTTATTCCTGTTTTTCAGAAACAGGAGAGAAAAGGGGTGCATGTTTTGTTATTTGGAGCTCATTTGTGTAGATATGAATGTGTGTGTGTGTTTTCTTTGAGAGGAGGATCTCAAAGGAATGCAACAGTGTCTTTACAAATGTCTACCCCTCCACCAACCTCTTTAGGCAGCTACCAGGCCTGTTGAAAACAGACAGACACACACACACACACACACACACACACACACACACACACACACACACGCACACACACAGACACACACACACACACACACACAGAGGTTGTGGCATTGAAGAAAGTATCAAACTACACAAGCTGAATACTTATCAAGACAGACAGGCAAAGTTGTTCACTAAGATTTCAAACTTTTCCTCCTTAACTTTAGCTTTAAGAAAATAAACCACTCACAGCAGAATAAAATTGTCTTGAGGAGAAGAAAATATGTTGAATGCATAAGCTTTCCCAAACCTATTGAGATTTAATGTTAATCTAAACCCCCCAAAAACAAATTCAAAGCCTTCAAATATCATTTAATCATTAAACAGTCCACATGCAGTAACTTAATCTCAGCATAAATGCAGCTGTTCTGTGAAGGCCTCAGATGTTTGTTAGAGAACATCAGTAAACAAAGTGCATCATGTAGACCAAAGGAACACAGCAGGCAGTTCAAGGATGAAGTTGGGGTAACAGCATCTAATTTGATGATTTTCAGTCCATCAACTGAAAATACATGGTACATAGTACAACTGTAATCCTACAAAAACATGCCTGTCCATGACAAGCTGCGCAAAGAGAACATTAATCAGAGAAGCTGCTATGGTAACTCTGGAGGAGCTGCAGAGATCCACAGCTCAGGTGGGATAATTGACAGGACAACTTTTAGTTGAACTCCAACAGTCTGTAGTTTATGGAAGAGGGGCAAGAAGAAAGCCATAACTGAAAGGCATAAGAGGTGCTGTTTAAAGCTATAGAGGAATCACAGCAGACAAGTAGAAGGTTCTTTGGTGAAATGCAATGAGTTTTATTGCCATGAAAATCGGTATATGTGTAAAAATCCCACGCTGAAACAATTTGGTGGCAACATCATATTGTGTGTGTGTGTGTGTGTATGTGTGTGTGTGTGGAGGTGGTGGTGGTGGGGGGAAGCTTTTCTTTAGCAGGGAGAGGTAAACTAGTCAAAATTCATGGGGATATGGATGTAGCCATGAAGACAAGCTGTTGGAGGCTAGTAAAGACTAGAAACTGGGGCAGAGGTTCACCTTATAGCAAGACAACAATAAAATGGAATGGTTTAGATCAAAGCATGTTCTTGTGCTAGAGTGGCCTACTCAAAGTCCAGACTAAAATCCAGTTGGAATTTGTGGCAAGACTTGACAAATGCTTTTTAGAGACTTTCCATTCAATCCAGCTGGGTTTGAGCTTTCTTGCAAAGTAGAGCTGGCAAACATTCAGTCTCTAGATGTGCAAACCTGGTTGAGACATACCCAAAACGCTTGCAGCTATAAATGCAGCTAAACATATGGTGCTGAGAAAGTATTGCCTCAGGGGGACCAAATATATATGCATACTACACTTTTCTGATTTTTATAATGAATTCTGGAAACCCTGTAACATTTTCCTTCCGCTTCATATTATGACTAGTTTGTGTTGATCTGCCACATAACCCCACCCCAAAAGACACACTTAATCATTTAGTTCTAATGTAAAGCAATGCAAAGAAGTTCAAGGAGTACGAATACCTTTGCGAGGCTCAACAGTTGTTTTGCTTCTATCATAAAGCCACAATCGGCCGAGAAAAACTGGAGAACAAGCTTATGCCTTTATACCTTCTTTGTTCAATATTTTAACACTCAGCACATAAACATCATGTAATGTTGCTTTTATTTTCTGCCCAATAAACGCTTCTGAGAAGTTAAAACTGAATGGGAAACTGCCATATTTTTGGAGATTGTCTTAACTTCACTTCAAACTGTTGTCAGATGAGTTTAATTTGTTTTCCTTTTCATGCGCTGCCCTTTCTGTTGACACTCGTCAAAGTTGAAACGAGACCCTCCCTGTGGGTACAGGCTGATATCACTGTGGTATAATGGGAGAAGGCTTGAAACAGGATGCGGCAAAGAGGCCACTGTGGTGGAGGCCTTGGTGTGTTTCAGACTGGCAGCGCCTGGTGATAAGAGGCTGCGGACTGGTTGGCCTCTTCGAGGGGAAGTGATGCAAGACAGTAGCTCTTTGTTTAGTGGCATTACTTGGTCCCATGCCAGTGGCCCCAATGAATGAAAAGAAGCGGTTGGCTTGTTTGCTGGCTGGGTGAGTGGTTTCGTGGTGGACAGGCTGGCTGCCTGGTTGACTTGCTGGAAGGCCAACAACTGTGGTCCTAAAAATTCTGGCTAATCTGCCCTTTCTTTTTCTTTTGCTTCCTTGGTCTTCGGAGACCATGGGAAATATGTTGAGCCATGGTTTGCTTGTTGAATGTTGAAATTAGCTGTGAGGTTTAAATTTCAAGACACATTACAGTTGAAACCAGATATTTAAATACACTATATAAATAAATAAAAAATATTTATATGTGCCAAATGCCTGAATAATTAGAGGGGTATTTGGAAGAATCTTTTCATTACGTTTTTTTTGTTTATTCAAAAGTTTACATACGCTAAGTTTACCATACACTTTTGAACAATTTAAGAAGGAACAACTTTTGAAGGTAATTCAAATCATTTCAGTTAAATGTATTTTAAGGCACACTGTTTACTTGTGCGACATCATGGCAAAATCATGGAGGATATCAGCTACAATATCATCAAGAGAATTGTGGATCTTCACAAGTCTGGTTTATGCGTGGGCACAACTTCCAGATGCCTGAAGGTGCAACGGTTATCTGTTCAAAACTGTTACATGGAAGCACTGGTCATTATTAATGTCTAGCCACCACAATGCTCAAGACGAAGACTGGTTCTGGGTCTCAGAGATAAAAATGTTTTGATGGAAAATCAATCACAGAACAAACACAAAAGACAAAAAGTTAACTGACGCTGCAAAGAGTGTCATTATCCAAAATAAAACAAATCCTGTACCACCATGGGCTTAAAGACCAACCAGAGAGGAAAAAGCCATTACTCCAAAAGCAATATTAAAAAAACAAATTGCAGTTTGAAAATGCACTCAGAAACTCCTGTGGTAAGAATAAATTAAAATCAATGTTTTTTGGCTGTAATGACCATAGTTACATTTGGAGGAAATAGGGCAAAGCTTAAACCCTGAGAGCCCCATTCCAACTGTGAAGTACAGGGGTGATAATACCACATTTCTGGGATGTTTTGCTGAAGGAAGGGCCAGTGCACAGTGCAAGTGTGAGGGAAGAACGTTATGTTGAAAATATAGCAAATCAAGACATCAGTCTTAATCTTAATCAAAAACCTAACCTAACTCATTCACAACAGTTCTGTCTGGAGGAATGGTCCAATATTACAACAAACTATTCTGAGAAGCTTGTGGAGGGATACCCAATCCCAAGTTATACAGCTTAAAAGGTAATTCTACCAAACACTAAGCTGATGTATGACCTGAATTTAAAAAAAGTTTTTTTTAAAACCAAAAAACTATATTTAAAAAATCTCTTTTTCACTATTCTGGCATTTAGCAAATAAAAGGCAATTTTGATAATCTTAACAAACATTAAACAAGGAAAGTTCAGTCAGATTTAATGTCTTGCACTGATAAAAAAGTTTATGTGCCTTTCAATACATTGCATGTAAGTATCTGGTTTTAACTGTGAATATCTCCAGTTGTATGAAAACAAACAGTCACCCTTTCCAATTTAGGACAGATGCATATTAACCCAGAAAATCCTATGAAAATCCTGAAAAAAGCCCTATCATTTGCATTCTGGCCCATCAACTCAAGCTACTCCAGAAACTTTTCAAGTGTTGAAATATGTGTTTTCCCTCCAGTCAAAGCCATCTTGTCACACTTCACTTCATTTTACTTTTCAATTCCACAGGGTGAAGAGAGGAGGAGATGATTTTTTGTATGGAGTGTGTGTGTGTGATGGGAAGCGACCTCATTACGCCGCCTAAATGTTAGTGGATCCATTTTCAGACAGCAATGCACTTGCTATTTCTGCCCCGTGTGAGTGTACATCCTTGCAGACTTATATAAGTTCTTATATGTGAACATTTTGTATGGATAAAACCTAAACATGTTGTAACATGAAGTTTTTTTTTAACTGTTCTTGATTTACTTAATTTTAAAAGATATTTGTCCCTCCTTGAACCGCCACCTTAACGTGGTGGAGGGATTTGAGTGCTCAAATGATCCTAGGGGCTATGTTGTCTGGGGCCTAAATGCCCCTGGTAGGGTCTCCCATGGCAAACAGGCTCTAGGTGATGGGTCAGACAAAGAGTGGTTTAAGAATCCCTCATGAGGACCAAAATATCGAGGCACGTGACGTCGCCCGGTACGGCGTAGCCGGGGTCCCACCCTGGAGCCAGGCCTGGGGTCGGAACTCGTCGGAAAGCGCCTGGTGGCCAGGTTGCTCCTCGCGGGACCCGGCCGGGCCAAGCCCGAACGAGAGACGCGAGACCATCCCCCAGTGGGCCCACCACCTGCAGGGGGAACCGTGAGGGACCGGTGCAAAGAGGATTGGGTGGCGGACGAAGGTGGCGGACGAAGGTGGCGGACGAAGGTGGAGACCTCAGCGGCCTGATCCCCGAATGCTTAGGCTGGCTCTAGGGACGTGGAATGTCACCTTGCTGGGGGGGAAGGAGCCTGGGCTTGTGCGGGAGGTTGAGAGATATCGACTAGAAATAGTCGGGCTCGCCTCCACGCACAGCGTGGGCTCTGGAACCCATCTCCTTGAGAGGGGCTGGACTCTCTTCTACTCTGGAGTGGCCCATGGGGAGAGGCGGCGGGCTGGTGTGGATTTGCTTGTTGCCTCCCAGCTCAGCCGTCTCGTGTTGGGGTTTACCCCAGTGGAAGAGAGGGTCGTATCCCTGCGCCTTCGGGTTGGGGAGAGGTCTCTGACTATCATTTCAGGGGAACGACGGGTTCACCTGGAGAGGCGTGATCGGGAGGAATGGCCTCCCCGATCTAAATCCGAGTGGTGTTTTGTTATTGGACTTCTGTGCTAGTCACGGATTGTCCATAACGAACACCATGTTCAAACATAAGGGTGTCCATCAGTGCACTTGGCACCAGGACACCCTAGGCAGGAGGTCGATGATCGACTTTGTTGTCGTATCATCAGACCTTCGGCCGCATGTTTTGGACACTCGGGTGAAGAGAGGGGCTGAGCTGTCCACTGATCACCACCTGGTGGTGAGTTGGATCCGCTGGAGGAGGAGAAAGCCGGACAGACTTGGCAGGCCCAAGCGCATAATGAGGGTCTGCTGGGAACGCCTGGCGGAGCCCTCGGCCAGGGGTGTATTCAACTCCCACCTCCGGGAGAGCTTCGACCAGATCCCGGGGGATGTTGGAGACATAGAGTCCGAGTGGACCATGTTCTCCGCATCTATTGTCGATGCTGCTGCCCGTAGCTGCGGCCGTAAGGTCTGCGGTGCCTGTTGCGGCGGCAATCCCAGAACCCGGTGGTGGGCACCGGCAGTAAGGGATGCTGTCAAGCTGAAGAAGGAGTCCTGTGTTGGCTTGTGGGACTCCTGAGGCGGCTGACGGGTACCGTGAGGCCAAGCGTGCTGCGGCCCGGGCTGTGGCAGAGGCAAAAACTCGGGCCTGGGAGAAGTTTGGTGAGGCCATGGAGAAGGACTACCGGTTGGCCTCGAAGCGATTCTGGCAAACCGTCCGGCGCCTCAGGAGGGGAAGCAGTGCTTCGCCAACACTGTTTAAAGTGGGGGTGGGAGACTGCTGACCTCGACTGAGGACATTATCGGGCTGTGGAAGGAGTACTTCGAGGATCTCCTCAATCCTGCCATCACGCATTCCATGGTGGAAACAGAGGCTGGGGACTCGGGGTTGGACTCTTTCATCACCCAAGCTGAAGTCACCGAGGTTGTTAAAAAGCTCCGCGGTGGCAAGGCGTCGGGGGTGGATGAGATCCGCCCTGAGTACCTCAAGTGTTTGGATGTTGTAGAGCTGTCATGGTTGACACGCCTCTTCAACATTGCGTGGCGGTTGGGGACAGTGCCTCTGGACTGGCAGACTGGGGTGGTGGTCCCCCTTCATAAGAAGGGGGACCGGAGGGTGTGTTCCAACTACAGGGGGATCACACTCCTCAGCCTCTCTGGTAAGGCCTACGCCAGGGTATTGGAGAGGAGAGTCCGGCCGATAGTCGAACCTCGGCTTCAGGAGGGGCAGTGTGGTTTTCGTCCCGGCCTTGGAACACTGGACCAGCTCTATACCCTCTGCAGGGTGCTCGAGGGTTCATGGGAGTTTGCCCAACCGGTTCACATGTGTTTTGTGGACCTGGAGAAGGCATTCGACTGTGTCCCTCGTGATGCCCTGTGGGGGGTGCTGCAGGAGTATGGAATCGGGGGCCCTTTATTAGGGGCCATCCGGTCCCTGTACGAGCGGAGCAGGAGTTTGGTCTGCATTCCCGGCACTAAGTCGGACCTGTTCCCGGTGCATATTGGACTCCGGCAGGGCTGCCCTTTGTCACCGGTCCTGTCCATAACTTTTATGGACAGGATTTCTAGACGCAGCCAAGGGCCAGAGGGGGTCTGGTTTGGGGACCAATGGATTTCGTCTTTTCTTTTTGCGGATGACGTGGTCCTGCTGGCCCCCTCTAGCCAAGACCTACAGCATGCGCTCTGGCAGTTTGTAGCCGAGTGTGAAGCGGTTGGGATGAGGATCAGCTCCTCCAAGTCCAAGGCCATGGTACTCGACCGGAAAAGGGTGGTTTGTCCTCTTCAAGATGGAGGGGAGTTCCTGTCTCAAGTGGAGGAGTTTAAGTATCTCGGGGTCTTGTTCACGAGTGAGGGAAGAATGGAGCGAGAGATCGACAGACGGATCGGTGCGGCTGCCACAGTAATGGGGGCACTGTGCCGGTCTGTTGTGGTGAAGAGAGAGCTGATCCAAAAAGCAAAGCTCTCAATTTACCGGTCGGTCTAAGTTCCTACCCTCACCTATGGCCATGAACTTTGGGTCATGACCGAAAGAACGAGATCCCGGATACATGCGGCTGAAATTAGCTTCCTCCGTAGGGTGGCCGGGCACTCCCTTAGAGATAGGGTGAGGAGCTCGGCCATCCGGGAGGAGCTCGGAGTAGAGCCGCTGCCCCTCCACATCGAGAGGAGCCAGTTGAGGTGGCTCGGGCATCTATACCGGATGCCTCCTGGACGCCTTCCTCGGGAGGTGTTCCAGGCACGTCCCACCGGGAGGAGGCCCAGGGGACGGCCCAGGACACGCTGGAGGGACTATGTCTCTCGGCTGGCCTGGGAACGCCTTGGGCTCCCCCTGGAGGAGCTGGAGGAGGTGTCTGGAGAGAGGGACGTCTGGGCGTCTCTGCTGAGTCTGCTGCCCCCGCGACCCGGTCCCGGATAAGCGGAAGACGACGAGTACGAGTACGAGTACGAGTACGAGTACGAGTACGAGTACGAGTACGAGTACGAGTACGAGTACGAGTAAAAGATATTTGCATAGTCTTTCAGTCTGGATTTATTGATTATATTCTACAGACCATAAAAGTACTGAGCACAGGATCACAATGACACCAAGTATGTGTCTTGAATCTGTATATGGGGCTTGTCAGTGGTGCTAGAGGTTTTGCCTAAGTGCTATACCAGATGCAAAACTAACTTTTTTTTGCGAGCCAGTATGTCTTATAAAGAGCACACTGTAGGGGATTTACTTGAGCATGTAAGGTTGGTATAGTCAAAGCTACAGCTTGCGTTTCAAAACATCATATCAAACAGGTTCCGAAACAGGCTTAATGAAACCATCAATTATAGCAGAGCACTCGTCTAACATCCTCCCAGTAGTAGATTTTTGTCTGCAAACTCATGTTGAAAATCAAATGGATTTTAGTGACAGATCAGGTGACACACAGATGTGGGCCTATTTAGCCTTACGAGTTATGCCGGTTGTAAAACACAGAAGATAAGCAGGCAAATGTGGGATGGGTCCAGTCTGATTGTGTTGCCTGGGTGTTGCTTTGTTGTGCATTATAGCAGTCCTGCTTTAGTTTTCAGTAGGGCTGAAAATGTGAATTGTGTAGGCTAAGATTAATTAGAATAGTGAAGTACAAAAGTAAGCAGGGAACTAATTTAAAAAGTTGGTGAGTTAAAACCAAATAAAAGAAAACTCAGAAATATAAAGTCAAGTCATACAGAAGGAATTAGGTATGAAAATAAATAAGTAGGTGGGTCAGTAAGCAAATAAGTAAATAAAGAAATAAATAGGTAAGCTATTCACGAGTAAGCATATATGTAAGTAAGTCAAAGGGTAAACAAATAAAGAAATAAACAGTTAAGCAATAAGTGAGCAAATTAAAGAAATAAATAGGTAAGGGAATCATAAATAAGCCATAAAGTAAGAAAATAAGTAAGCAAATAGAGAAACAAATAGATAATTATGTAAATAAATAAGCAGTTAGTAATTATGAAAGTAGATAAGTAAATTACGGGTAACTAAGGAAATAAATTGGCAGGAAAGTACCTAAGTATGTATGTTTGCTAATACGTAAGTGAGCTGGTAAGTTAATTAATAGGCAATTATGTAAATACATTAGTAAGAAAATAAAGAAATAAACAGGTAAATAAATAAGTCAGTGGGCAAATAAGTGAATAGGTCAGAAAATAAATAAATTGTCAAGTGAGTAGGTAAGTTAGCAAATAAGTAAGCTGTTAAGTAAATAAATGATTAAGTAAATAAAAAAAATATTAAATAACTAAGTTAAGAAAATAAACTTAAGCAACATGAGATTTAAGTAATATAGTTAATCTTAAAATATTAAAAGGTCAGTTTGTCAATAGTTACCCTCCTGCACTTACCAAGAACATTTAGCTGTAATTCAACTCTGACTTGCTAATTAGAAAACGTTTTTTTTCTAACAATACATAATTATCTCACGGTCAGATTTAGGTATGTGAGTCATAACCTTTGTCTTAACAACATTTGATATTTGCAGTAAATATGAGCAGATTCTCTCTCTCTCTCTCTCTCTCTATATATATATATATATATATATATATATATATATATACTGTATATACAGGGGTTGGACAATGAAACTGAAACACCTGTCATTTTAGTGTGGGAGGTTTCATGGCTAAATTGGACCAGCCTGGTAGCCAGTCTTCATTGATTGCACATTGCACCAGTAAGAGCAGAGTGTGAAGGTTCAATTAGCAGGGTAAGAGCACAGTTTTGCTAAAAAATATTGAAATTCACACAACATTATGGGTGACATACCAGAGTTCAAAAGAGGACAAAATGTTGGTGCACGTCTTGCTGGTGCATCTGTGACCAAGACAGCAAGTCTTTGTGATGTATCAAGAGCCACGGTATCCAGGGTAATGTCAGCATACCACCAAGAAGGACGAACCACATCCAACAGGATTAACTGTGGACGCAAGAGGAAGCTGTCTGAAAGGGATGTTCAGGTACTAACCTGGATTGTATCCAAAAAACATAAAACCACGGCTGCCCAAATCATGGCAGAATTAAATGTGCACCTCAACTCTCCTGTTTCCACCAGAACTGTCTGTCGGGAGCTCCACAGGGTCAATATACACGGCCGGGCTGCTATAGCCAAACCTTTGGTCACTCATGCCAATGCCAAACGTCGGTTTCAATGGTGCAAGGAGCGCAAATCTTGGGCTGTGGACAATGTGAAACATGTATTGTTGTCTGATGAGTCCACCTTTACTGTTTTCCCCACATCCAGGAGAGTTACGGTGTGGAGAAGCCCCAAAGAAGCGTACCACCCAGACTGTTGCATGCCCAGAGTGAAGCATGGGGGTGGATCAGTGATGGTTTGGGCTGCCATATCATGGCATTCCCTTAGCCCAATACTTGTGCTAGATGGGCGCGTCACTGCCAAGGACTACCGAACCATTCTTGAGGACCATGTGCATCCAATGGTTCAAACATTGTATCCTGAAGGCGGTGCCGTGTATCAGGATGACAATGCACCAATACACACAGCAAGACTGGTGAAAGATTGGTTCGATGAACATGAAAGTGAAGTTGAACATCTCCCATGGCCTGCACAGTCACCAGATCTAAATATTATTGAGCCACTTTGGGATGTTTTGGAGGAGCGAGTCAGGAAACGTTTTCCTCCACCCGTATCACGTAGTGACCTGGCCACTATCCTGCAAGAAGAATCCCTCTGACCACTGTGCAGGACTTGTATATGACATTCCCAAGACGAATTGACGCTGTATTGGCCGCAAAAGGAGCCCCTACACCATACAATAAATTATTGTGGTCTAAAACCAGGTGCAGACTAAGGCACAGTGCAAATGATTATGTGCATCCACACTTTCTTACCATAGCAGGACTGGTTCCTCTGTAAATCCAGTCTGCCACAATGGCTGCTGATAATATATGGTTTCTGCTCCACCTGCCTGTGCTGAAGCTTGCTGTGTTGATGATATGTATGATGTTCGGCGGGGTGGGGATGACAATGTGTGTGTGTGTGTGTGTGTGTGTGTGTGTGTGTGTGTGTGTGTGTGTGTGTGTGTGTGTGTGCGTGTCCGCCCAGGTGGGTGCTGGCAGACCGGCAGGTAAACAGGCAGGTTAGTCTCTGATCTCACCTGTTGGAGCAGACACGGCAGCGCCTACAGGGCTTTCGCAGCGGAAACATGTTCTTTATATGATGCTGAAAGGCAAACTTCTTTTCTTTTCTTTTCTCTTTTCTCTTCTTGTTCATTCGTTCCATTTTCCTCTCCAAGGCGCATTCGAGTTAACACCCAGAAAGTACACAAAGTACAGAAATTAACAATTGGGATTTGGAAGACAGTGTGCATGAGAGTAGGAGGCGAAACGCCTGTGGGTAGCAGCAGTGCAGGTGGGCTTGGGGCGGGTGGGAGGTGACGACAATGTGTGTTTGTGTGTGACAGGAAGGTTTTTGAGTGTGTTCTGGCTTCATAAGGTGGTGCTTTGGGGGGAGAAGAATGTTACACATCTTGATTAGAACAGACCACCCCTATAAACTTTGAGGAAGTTAGTCTAACCTGCAAGGCAAGCACACACAAACAGGAACAGCAGCTGTGGAGTTTAAGCACTGATATAAGGTGGCCAGGTGAGCAGCTCAAGTCTCAGGTTACATAGTCCGGAGGAAGTCTGTGGATTATCTCCTGTTTCTTATGTAATGTTTTCTTTCTGTTTAAGGTCACTCAGTTTATTTTGGCCTTTAGGGCCCTGAGAGTGTTTTATGGTGGGTGGCTTATTGAGCAACAGGAAGGGTGACCTCAGAAAGGCAGAGTGATAATGTAAAGGAACTTAAGCCATTAAAGGTTTTATAGCAAGATGATTAATGGAAAGATCATCCTGATAAGAACCCTATTATTGGCAGAGGTTTTCTCGGTTCTTATTTATTCAAATTAAACGGCAGTGCAAATTTTACTTAAAGATATAGTTCAGGATTTTTTTTATTGAGGTTCTGTTAAAAGTTTATAAGCAGCTATTATCTTACCTCCAGTAGATAACACTCTTGGCATCTTCATTTAGTCTAAATTAGTTCGGATTCAAAATCAGCATTTCCTCACCATGTTCATGAAATAATTTATAAAATGTTGTTAACTAAAAACATTCCCAGCTATTAAGGGTTTCAAGAGTTTAGAAAAAATCGATTGAAGGGAAAAAATCTGTTTTTCTTGAGAGGCAGTCATTCGTTATTCTGTTACAGTTTATTGTGTATTTTATTTTAGTTGTATGTTTGCATGGTTACTACCTTGGCCAGATCTCCCTTTTATTGGAGATTTTTAATCTTAGTCAGGCCTGGTTTACCTGCTGGCTACTAATAGCTAGTCTGTCAAGGTATAGGTTCAACCATCTAATGGCTTATCTAAGAGGCTAATGGCTAGTCCAAGAAGCTAATGGTTTGTCAGAAAATTTTATAGCTTGAAAGAGGTAACTAATCTGATCATCAAATGGCTAGTCTGGGAAGCTAAATGCCAGTCTTAGTAACTAATGGCTAGTGAGAAAAGCTAATAGCAAGTAGTAGAAGCTAATGGCTAGTCTGACAACTAATAAGAGAAGCCTTTGGCTAGAAAATAAATCTCTTGACATTTTCATTTTTAATACACCCAGATTACTCCAGATACTAATGCCTAATCTGAAAAGATAAAAGCTAGTCTGGAAAGTTAAAGGCTAGGCTGAGAAGCTAATGACTAGTTAGTAAAACTAACAGCTAGTAAAATAATTTACCAGCTACCTTGACCTGCTAACAGCTTGTCCACTAAATTAACAACTAATCTGAGAAGCTCTCCGGAAGTCTGAGAACGATCAAAGGAAGTTTTAGCTTCTTAATCAACTCCATCGTCAAAACTTTTATAGCTATCTATGCCAATACTATTTTATTTGACCTTTAACTCAGGCTCTTTTGCATTGGATGTTAATTTAAAGGGAAGTTGCTTAATATTTTAAGAAAAATGGAAGTAGAAGGTGTTGCCCCACCACCTTTCTGCCTGAAACCAGTGCTGAAAATTGAACATGTAAAACATTTCTTGTCAGAGTAACTGCCAGAAGAAAGGGAGTGTAAAAATCAATAAAATGTTTGATATACTTTTGTAAAATTCTTTGCATTTTACAATGACTTTTATATCAGTTACTTTGGCTATAACCACTTTATATGTTCCGCTCTCAATATGTGTTTCACAGAGGTAGATCATTGGTGGTGCACTGCCTCCAACCTGCACTTCCCATGTAAAAAAAAAATCACTTCTCTGTAAATAAGCACCCAACACAAACACGATGGTTTGAAGGCCCATAAAATAACACTTGCATAAACTGTTATGATGTCTTTGAAACTGTAGTTGTTTTAGACTGCATAAGTCCACTTTGGTCTCAGGCCCTTTCAGACCATCCTTCAACTATTAGGACTAGTTGGATTTATAGTAAATGAAGATGCCAAGAAGGCTATCTTCTGCATGTTAAATATTATCTACTTATAACCTTTCAGCAGAACTGCATTAAAGAATATGTGAGCGATCCTTTTACTGCTTCTTTAACTGTGTAGTGCAAAAACAACACAACAGTCAAGTATATTTAACAATATATATTTCCATTGTCAATGTACATTCCATTTCAACATAAGCTTTCTTCACAAACAAAAAGTTGGCATCTAAATAAATACTATATAAAATAGAACTTCAAAATAAATATATCTATAAAGGGAACCTTTTATGAGATTTTTTTTCTTTTTGTAAAATCTAAACAAACAAACCAACAAAAAAAGCACATATCTCGTTTCTTAATCCCCAACAATGTTATTGGAAAGGTACAAAGGAATGGGGTAGCAACTGTATTATAGTTTTCCTTTTGTTTATGTAAAAAAAAAAAAAAAATTAGGCGGCATCGGTGTGTAAAACTGAAAATAAACTTTAGACCTAAATTTCACCATAGTTGTTGCTGATTTCTTTTTCACACCTTGAACAGGCCATTGAGTGCATAATAAAAAAAAAAGATCTACAGAGAAAGGCAGCAATTGTTGAAAGGAAAAAGGTCCAACTGGTGATAAAGATCAGCACAACTCTCGAGAAAAACAAAGATGAGAAGGGCGTAAAAAACGGCAAGAAAGCAAGCAGGCTGAGTGTCAGACGTGTCTGTATCTCCCATCTCTGTGGTATCACAAGTTTATGAACAGCAGCTGTGTTTGTCAATCAAGGCAGGCCAGGGGTGTTTGCTGGAATATTTCTCATGGAAGAAAGTAAGGAAGAAATGCATTAATGAGAAAAGGAGCAGGAAACGGGTTGATCAGGGCAGACTGTGGGTGCAGTGTGGATTCAATGAGTCCACAGTCTTTAGGACTCAGAGAGGGAATTAGCTTAGCCTCTCGACTGCTAATGAGCCATGGATAGCATAATCAGCAGGAGATTTTTTTTCTACTTCTTTATTATTGCCGGGCACTCTTTTCCAAATCAAGTGCAATTGGTATAAAGTCATTTTGTTTCTCAAACCCTCCTTCTGCTGCACTCCTTTTTCTTGAAAACATCTTATTCTTACCCTTAAAATATATATCTAATATAGTTTGTACTGAATTGTAGTTATAATGTACCATGCAATCTTTCGAGGACATTTAAGTCTCTTCTAAAGAACACAAATGTTTTGAAACTATTTACAGCAAATAACATTTCACCTGCATAGCTCTACTACTAAATATATTGTCAAAACATTTGTGATTTTTACTGCCCCACCATCACCCAGCCACACATTCACTCTCTGTTTTGGCACCTTTCTCTCC
The DNA here is from genome assembly GCF_021462225.1 of Girardinichthys multiradiatus. Classification (NCBI taxonomy): domain Eukaryota; kingdom Metazoa; phylum Chordata; class Actinopteri; order Cyprinodontiformes; family Goodeidae; genus Girardinichthys; species Girardinichthys multiradiatus. The sequence continues at coordinate 16,409,146 of NC_061804.1, forward strand.
GACTAAATTGCTTGATTTTTAGAAATCCTGCCTCGTACATTCAATACCAAGGACCATGTGTATTTTTTTTTCCTCTTTGCTTTTTTTCTCTATGTTATTAGCTTTGTGCAACAAGACGAATACAAGTATCAGCAAAGTTAGGTACCCCAGTGGAAGACAAGGGTCCAACTTCAAAGAGAGCAGTGAGTTAAGGAGCTAGAAAGCCAATATGCCTTAGTGCCCAACAGAAACAGCCACCTGTATTTAAAGCAGTTCACCTTTAACAACCAGCCGCCGTCAACTATGTGGCAAGAGGGCATAACAACTGTGGTCACTCAGACTGTGAAAACATGCTACTGTGTAATAGCTTCCTTTGGCAAATTCCTAAGAACATCATGCAAGTCACAAAAATAGACTTTAAGAGTAAAAGAGACTGTTTCACACAAGCAACTATGCAGCATACTGATTTGACTTTCATGAAGACACTGATGTGCGTAGAGGTGGATGGGTGTGGGTGGAGTAAATGCAGTGAAGGCCAAAGTAATACAAGATTGCTGAGGTTGTTGTTAATACTGTGCTTTAGTATATCCTTTAAGGGGGGTCCTAAAAACAAAGTTGTGCAAGTGGCAGGTTTGATTTTGACAAAGGCTGATTGGATACAAACACAGCAAGAACTTTTTCTAAGCCTTTCGTTCTCACCTTTACCTTCACCTGCATTCCTTTCCCTTCTAAAAAAAAAGTTTTATGGCCCATTTGCCTCTCACTTAGCTTACTCGTTTTAAATTATTCACTATTGCCTCTTTCGCCCCTAAGTGTTTTCTTTGCTTTTTTTGTGCAAAGAGGAAGAAGACCAGACTCTAATAGGCAACTTTAAAATTTAACATGCAGTAGGCCAAGTTCAAGAGGAGATTATTGTAGAACAATCCCTGAGAAGGTTGGTTGTACGTTTTTGTTTTCCTTTTAAATCTTTTTTTACACTTTTATCTACCACAAATCCACTTCTAGCACTGTGGTTAACCATTAGACTAGAGCATGCAGATCGTGACATGCATTACATCTGAGGTGGAGCAGTGAACAGCATTCAAAATATTTCAAAGGGTCTAAGCTTTACCAGCCAAAAAAAAAAAAAAAAACTGTAAATTGATTATATCTCACTTGTAGCACACAAAAAGGGTCAAAGAAATATGGAAAATTACAGTTATATTAAGTCAATAAGGGTTGTTTTCAGAGATCCCCCTGTTCAAATAAGAATCTAGAGATAAAATATTACCAAGCTAGCATCTTCTAGCATAACTGCAAAATTAAAAGAGGGTGAACATCGTTGTATTGAGAGGAAGTGGTCCCTTGTAACGGCCCACCATAAAAGCCACAGTATTCTCCAGTTAACCACTTGCTTTCCTATTTGACACTGGCCTGTGCTTTTCTAGATGGCTGGGATTGAATACCTTTTGCAAACTGAGGATCAGCAACCAGTTTCTCTTTACTTAGAATTACAAAAATTATCTGAAAAATATTAGGCAGCAGAGAGGTACAATGACTTTGTGCCTTCAGCCATTTTCTGCAAAACCCAAACGTAAGGCCATGCAATCTAGTCTTTTATTCTCGTCGCCCATACAGAACGTAAAAACAAATCTTTCACAGAACCTTTTAGCTGTTCCTACTAACCAACTCCTCAAATGGCCCGTTTTAATCATACACACTATCAAACATAGGTCAAGAAACCATTTAAGTACCGTTGTTTTAATAGTCATCTTCCAGCAGATAAATATGGTTGTTTAATGGGGTAGTGTTGGATTGTCCAGTCTATAGTAACCTAACAAATGAGATTCTGTCCATTTTCTCGCAAGGCCACAGGCAGATACTTTGGTCCACTATCATGACCCCTGCGGCTGCTTTTCGGTCCCAACTTCTGTTTCCACACCTCCCTTTTTACTAACAGGGATGCTCACGGCAGCCTGCGAGTTCTTGCAGCGACAGCCAGGCCTGCTCACATTGTCATAACACTTCTGTCCCAGCTTGGCCAGTCCCACAGCTGGTAGGTAGCAGATTAGGCATGGCAAGACCACAGAGAGGGCGGTCATAAAGGACCAGCGTGCACAGCAGTTGGCCTGCGAACACGAGCAGGGCTTGTCGGCGCAGGAGCCTTCGTCGTCCTCATCCTCGGTGCAGTGGTAGAAGATCCCTTTGACCAGGCACATGCAGGTGGCCGTGCATCTACCAGGCTCTGAGCCGAGCACAGGCACTCCTGGTTGCAGACCCAACAGGAGGGTAAGGTTCGGGGGAGCGTGCACTCAGTGCATCGACACTTCCCGCAGTGCTCGCAGACAAACAGGTGCTTCTTTTCGGTTGGAGAGGAAGGGATAAGAACCAGTCCTTGCTGAACCCCAGTGGAGCAAATCCCTCCAGCAGGAACCTTTGCAGACTTGAGGTCAAGCGATTTTGAGGAAGAGGAGCAGGAGGAAGCAGAGGAAGAGGAGGTCAGGACTTTAGATTCAGAGGAAGAGAAACAGCCAGGAGTTCGGGTTGTGATTGTGTTAATGGGGCCATTGTGATGTTTTGAGTTTGGATGGTGGTCCACTGTCGGAGTGGGTGCTGCATGGTCCAACAGCCGCTGATCAGAAGAGGTACTACTGCTGCTGCTAATAGAACTGGGCCTGCCGCTGAAGGAAATCCAGGGATGGGTGGTGTTGTCCTGGTGAGGGTGAGGCTCGCATCTGGCCAGCTGATGGAGCTGATGTTGGTGATTGTGATGATGATTATGGTTGGCACCAAGGAAGGCCTCCTGATTCTGACCAAGCCAGGTGATTCTTCGGTTTGCAGACTTCTGGCTCAGAGGCTGCTGAGCCACAACAACTGGACTGTCGATATAGTCATTCTCCACATGCGATGACTTTATCTGGTCAATGGGGTAAATGGTGAGAGGGTGCTGAAGACGTCCGTAGGGCACTCGGCTGTCCAGCAGGGGCTGGGATATGAGAGAAGAGGACACTCCGGGAATGTGGTGGGGAACCCTGGACTCCATGTGTCGGATGGTGCCTCGCACGTCTTCACTCTAAAGCAGCATTTAGCAATACTGCAAATACAGATACAGGAGATACAGTTAAAACAAGCAACAATGGCTGCCCTGACACCATTTAGTAAAACTGAAACTTATGAGAAACAGATTCTGAGTATTTTATACAAAAGGTGATGTTATGTTTCAAATGTGCGAAGATAAAAGTTGGATTCAACAGAATAATATGTCTGATGGTTATGCTCTTCAATGCAACCTCTGTTGGGCTTGTTGAAATTCTAATTAGCTTTTGTATGTAAAACAGTAAAATTTGTCTTTAATGTAGGCTGTAAAGTAAAATCTTATACCTTTGTGCAACTTTCATGCACTCATTGGTGTCTAGAATCAGTAGTTTCTAAATCACCCCTAGATTTCATCTAAAAGTGACATATCTCATACATGTTGTAATTTATTTACTTAGAGCATAACAGTTGGAGGTAGAAAAATTCTCCAGGTCTTATATTCTATACAATTATCTGGCTGTTCGGCGTGCAACCCGTGGTGATTGTTTGACTGAGCACCAACAGGATCTTTAGTTTGAACCTTCTCTATTCTAACTTTGACATTAGAACAATAGAAGTTGGACTCTTGTCCTCTCCCTTACAAAATAGCAGAGCTCTACAGAGCAGGCCTTGCATGCAAAAGACTCAAAGATGCAAAACAAGGCAGAGGGGGAATTAGAAACTTGCCAGAGAAGCAGAACTGAAGGCAAGAAATTAGGTAGTGTAAACCAGTTTATCGGTAAATCCTTGAACTTTTATAATGTAGCCTCTGATGTCATTCTTTAACTTGTTTTAGCACAAATTACAAGCATGAATCCGAATCAGACAAAATGATCAGTCTTGCAATTTTTGAATGGGGCTGATTTTATGAACCTGCAGGTGTCTTGTGAATGGAAGCTGCTGTGCTGCAGGGAGAGTAGCAGGGATGAATCAGAGTGCTCCAGTTGTGCTCAGTAAAATCGGCTGCATCCATTTCCTCAATAAGTTCTCCACGTCAGGTAGATCCCGAAAGAAAACTGATTGGAATAGAAATAGAGCAAGTGCAAACAGTATTTGCACTAACCCGCATCTCTGCTGCGTGCTTTTATTTCAGTCACATATTTGGCACACTAACCTGCTGATTTTATACGAATATGTGAGTTACTTCACACTGCTGTGTTGCTGATATACCCCCAGATCATGTTATTCTCCCTCCTCTAAGGGGACTGAAAAAAAAAGCCTGGCTGGTTGTGAAACCTGTTGCGAAATTGCTGGCACAGGCGCAAACGCTTGTGATCGTCAAAAATCTAGACCATTATGAGCTCCTGGCCGGAACTATGCGTGTGCAAGTGCGCGCGTTTGTGTGCGTGTGTGTGTGTCGCTCCCTTGGAAATGTGAATAGACTGAGTCATAAAACCGGAGGCGGCCGCTAGATATACTCAGAGTGCTTATATTTCACTGGAAATAATCATTATTTGGTCTTTTCTACATTTTATATATATATATATATATATATATATATATATATATATATATATAAGGGGACAGCGTTTTGAAAATTGCAGAACACTGTGACACAAAACGCACATATCCGAAGCAACGGTGAACGTTGCAATTCCAAATTATTATTAAAATTAAATATTTATTAGAAAATCTGAGGTGTAAAATGAAAAGGAGTTGAGAAAGATAATAAAAAATCGCCTGACATAAGCGACGTGATGTTCTCTGCAGAGCGAGAAGGACAAACGTAACTGAGCTCGAAATGAAGCCTCGTTTTTATACACAGTAAGCGAAAATGTAGCAAATTTAAAAGACGTCATAATCGCAATAGATGCAGAAGTGCACATCTGCACCTTATCCCTCTCCCTATCTCGCTCTCAGTCGCTCTCTCTCTCGCCTTATTCTCGCGTTTGCTCCGAAAACCGGTGGTTAAATATTGACTTTAAAATGCAAACACGGGGTCTGAGGAGTCAGTTTCTTGCAAAAAGACATCACTGAGTAGAGCGACGTCGCGCCTATAACCCACGTACGATCAGACAGACTGAGGTGGTTGTCAGAGCAATGGAAATGAAACAAGCCACTCTGAGCAGTGGCTGGCTCATGACTTCTAAACTTGTTACCAAGAAAAGATCACTTACCGTGGGTTTCAGGACGCAATTCTCATCTCTTCGTTACGCTCGAAGTCTGCGTGCGGGTCTCGCTATAGTCCACTCGGGGGGTCTGGAGTGGTGCGTTAAGTATTTCCAAAGACGTTAGGTCCAAGAGGAAAGACGAGCGGCTCTTCCAGCGATATTCTCTCCGTTCGCTTGGTGCATTAAAAAGGCGACTGCGGTCGAGGACGCAGAGCTGTGGATATAATGTTGCAACCACCAAGGGGGAGGGAAGTGAGTTTTTATGAATGGGAGGGAAGAAGAGAGGAAAAAGGGGGACGGCGCTGCGCAGATGCCTCCGTTTTTTTTTTTCTGAATGGGAGGGAAGATCGAGTCGGGGAGGGCTTGAAATGCGGAGGTTACATTTTTATGAATGGGGAGGACACCGAATTGCATTGCGCACGCGCGCCGCCCGGATTTTTATGAATGGGAAGAAATAACGAATGAGGCGCGTGTGTGTGTTTGTGCACTGGGAGAAATGGCGGGTGGGGGCTTTTTTCACAACGGCAATGTCAGGCCTGATTTACCTAAAGGGTCCACTTTCAAATTAATCATCATGCTAAAAACGTAAAATTGGGATGAATCCAATAATATTTAATTTATTGTCAGCAGGTAATTTTTATTGCATTTATGTCTAAGTTGAGATAAAAAGTCATTATTGTGCCCTGAATATCTGAATCAATAAAGGCCCGTTTATTACGTGCAAAACAGAGGACCTTTAAAAGTGGCGGTTCATTTTTAAGACAAGGATGTCAAGATGCCAGAGGCCACATGGCTAAACTGGATTAGCCCGAATAATAGCCGCTCCCCTCATGTGTTCCTGTTCTATCTAAAGCCATTTATTGCGAGCAAGGACGTGTCCTTCCTTCCTCTGCAACAATGTGAGGTATGACTATACAGCTTCCACCGTGGTGTAAAAAAAAAAAAAAACAGGCAGTGGTGGGGGGAGTGCATGCGTGAGCGTGTATGTGTGCGTGCGTGAAACGCAAACCAGCATGAGAGCAGCCAGGATTCACAAAAGGACAGGATGTTGTTGATTTGTACCGAAACCACACGAAGGAAATGAGTGCGAATTTCCTTTCTCTCTGTGACATAGTGTGTGTGTGTGTTCCCCATAACCCCTCCCCACCCCATCTCCCACTCAGCTTGGGGCTTTTAACCAGTCAAAGGTTAACAGTTGCCCCATTATCCGTTTGCACGCATCACCATGGCAGCCACTACACCTCCAAATTGGGAATATTGTTTTTGAACAAAGCCGGAGAGAAACTAAGAGAAGAAAAAAGGGAGGAATTAAATTTGTTCTAGTTTGAGATTGGATGGAATGGCAGTTTAAAGTCAATTAATGTTAGCTGCAATTAATCCCAATAAACATCTTTGTTTATATGGCATGCAGTGTCTTTTTAGTAACTCTTACTAATTATCTATGAAGCTATAAAGCACTCACCCACAAAAACCTATAAATAATAATAAAAAAAGACATACAAAAAAATCCAGATTAGGTCAATTTTATTAAATTAATGTACATCACTACTTGTGCCTCTTTTTGATACCAATAAATTAATATAAAACACTGAAGTATGCTCCAGTATAATTAAGTTTATTTTCCCAAATATATTTATCTACATTTGACAATTTTTTTTTTCCATTATAAAATTCATGAGAAACATATTACTTGGAACTTTTTCACACGTTGTCTCATTACATCAACCACCATCAATACTGTATGTTTTGCTGGGGTTGGGTGCAATAGACCCACACAAATCACTGCTTTATTGCAAAGTGGGAGGAAAGTTATACTTGGTTTTCACTACTTTAAAGAAAAATCAAAAAAGGGTGACATGCATAACTAATAAAGCCATCCCGAGTGAATAGGTTGTACAAACACATTCCGCTGCGATTACAGCTGCAGGTCATCTGGGCTATGTCTCTACTGGCTTTGTACATCTAGAGAATGAAACATGGCTTATGATGAGTCAGACTAGAAGAATAACATATTTTGAAGTGTTGTCACATATTCTAAATTGGATTTAGGTCTAGACTGTGGGCCATTCCATTGTGGCTCTGGCTGCCAATCTAGTGTCACTGTCACAATGGAAGGTGAACCTCCACCCACGTCTAAAATTTGTTTCAGAAAACAAGTTTTCTTTCACCCTGAAGAAGAAAAACAGCCCAGAAGCATGATGCTGGGGATGATGTGCACAGGGTGATGTGTAGTGTAAGTTTTCCTTTGCACTTAACGCTTTGGATGTTGGCCAGGAGTTTTAGTCTTGCAACTTAATGCACCTCATTCCAAATGATTTCGGGGTATCAGAATAAAAAGAGCTAAATACATGTATCGACACCACAGTTTTAAGGTTTCCAGTTATGTGTTTCTTTGTGTTAGTCTATCACATAAAATATAAATAATTGTATAAATAATTTTTTTTACAAGTATTGGAGTAACTAACATTTTGAATAACACATGTTTTGCTGGTTAGACAAGTATCAATATATTTACAAAAATGTTTTACAATATGCTTGTATTAAATAGGTAGATTGGGATGAGTGTGACTTGGTCTGCAAGTTACAATGACCTTAGCATTTGTGTGACTCTTTATGTTAAGCCAGCTTGTCCAATTTGCTCAGAGTAAATTGTTTATCAGTATGTATAAGATCAGTCAACTGAAAATACAATGAGTTAGAGGTACAAAACTCGACAAACTATCCGAAAGCTTAGAAAACAAAATGAGAGAATAAAATAGTTAAAAAAGAAGCAAAAGATTTAAAAATTTTAAACATAAAACAACTTACACAATCAGAATTAGACATCAAAGCAAAAACTGTACATGATGAAGAAAACAAAGAAATTCATAGAATTACACATTTCAGTAATCATATCCAAACCAAAGAACATTACATATCACTATATGTGTGTCGGTTTTAGAAATGCTTTTAGCCTGCTGAGTTTTCTAAAATAATGTGCTTTTTTTGTTGTTGTTGCATTTCTGCAGGAATTCAGAGTTTTTAAAGGCCAAACAGCTACATTTGGATTGTCAGTCTTTGTTCTTGTTTATGTACAAGCTATTGCCAGTACTGGAGCACAGATAGCTACTACAAGAAGTTAGAAAAGTAGCGGATGGAGACTTTCATGAGCTATTACTGCTAAAATGTGGGATATTTTATGATAGGTTGATACATTTTCCTTAGAGCAACCACATAGACAGAGTTTATGTGGTTTGTTTAGTTGTTGTCAGTTATGGTGTTGTTGAGGATGTAGCTCTAATTTATGTGGCTTATAATCTGTATTGTCTTAGTATTGTGAATCATAGTACATTCGCCATAAAAAAAAACCCCATTTGAAACCAACAGGCTCTGGGGCTGAACTGCTAATAGTGAACAAATCTTTAACAACCAACAACAAAAAATATCTCAAAGATGCACGGTCAGAAAACAGAACTTTCCTACAATAGCAAACAAGACCCCTATCAGTTTTTCTCTTCACATTTCTATCTCCATCTTTCTTTCTGTCTCCTGACACTGATGTACAGAGATGCACAAAGATGTACTGTGGATACTTTTGGATTTTCTTCCGCAGCTGTGTGGCTCTCAGGCACGGCCAAACTGAAGTGCTTGTTGAATTGTAGTTCTCTCAGCGGTGTGATCAGCCGGGATGACACACACTTTAGGAAAGGTCCAGCTCTCTCTCCCTCTCTCTGGAGTCCTCCCTCCCAGCTTCACTCCCAGCCACATCTGCTGGCTACTGCTGTGAGGCCCCGATTATAATGAACAGACCCATCTGGCTCCAAAACAGTTTGAGGAATTAACCAATAAATATTTTTTCTTCCATCTAACTAAATAAATTTAACAAAATCTTAAGGGTTTACAAAAATATTTAAAAACAGCTTTCCAATTCTAACAGAAAACTATTATTTTAGGGTAACTCTTTCTTCGTAGGTTTTAGAAGATGCCTAATCTACAAATATCTTAAACTAACTGTAAAATCTATATACTAGATTTGGTATCTGTTTGTACTTGTCTGTCTTTTATTTCTTTACTCTTTCAAACATCTAAAAACCTGAAAAAAGCTGATAACGGTTCTGTCTGCGTGTTCTTAGTCATGCGAGTGTGAGCACAGGGTGAAAATGTAAATTACAGTGACAGCTCCACAGAGTTTAATCAAAAGCTTCCTTTTGCAGGTAAAGCCATCAGTCATCCTCCTCCCTTGACGCTTCACAATACACATTTCTTACTAATTAACAATTGTGTAGGACGCTTGCGGTGCCACAGCTTGTTTTTCTTTTTAATTTAGTGCTGTTAAAATACATCTCACAGCTGGTCAACAAGTCTGTGTGCCTCCTCATCCTTCCTGATATAAAACTTAAGAAAAATCAAAACTGTAACACCAAACCTTGGGTAAAAAGGTGTATGTACAAAGCTGAATTTGTGGAACAGTATTGACAAAGATTTCAAAAGTTAAGATAGATTATGGCTTGTATGCTTTATTATGTCTGTGTGTGTGTGTGTCTGTCTGTCTGTCTGTCTGTCTGTCTGAGTGTGTGTCTGATATCTGAAGATCGATATATATATAATACACATGATATAAGTTGTTTTGTGTATGTTTGAAATAAAAATTTAACTCATTCATAATCATTTGATTGTCTCAGAATTTAATTAGATACGGGCTATTTAGTAGGGCAACTGGTAGCACTGGATTTAGGTAAGGTCCTGAGCTCGAATCCCAGCCTGGGGTCTTTCTGTATGAAATTTGCATGTTCTCCCTGTGAATGTGTAGGTTTCTCCAGCTACTCCTGCTTCCTCACGCAGTGCAAAAAAAAAAAAAAATGAGTTGGGTTAATTGTTCTCATTTTTTAAAAGTTTTTCTCTGGCCTTTGGGTGCTTTTTCACTCATTTCTATTCAGAAATTGATCATTTTTAAGTAAATATTTCTTGTTATTTTTTTCACACTGACCTGTGAATCACTCAGGCATAAACAGGCTTATAAATTCAGGGAATAACCTAGTGTTGGGTCTGTGAAACAAAAATTGGTCACAATCGCCATAACAAGCATAATATTTTAGTAGGAGTTGATTCAGCTTTCCTCAGATTTTGTTGGCATCTGGTTCAAACAGAGCCCACCCACTGGTTAATACTCAAAAATGTATATTTTTCCAGTATATGGTAATTAAGACACAATATGTATGTTTGCTCTTGTTACATTTTTTTCCTTCCTTAAAGACACAGGAGCAACTTTCTGTTTCCAAAGGAGGAAAGAGGCTTAAAGTAAAAGACATATACAGATTATTTGGTTATGAAACTCATAATAATGTCTGCTGGAGTTAAAAAATAAGTCACAGATCAACACAGTTTGTAGTTTTTACTTTCATTTGATAGGGCTGTGTAGGTATGTTAGAATAAAAACCATATCAGCAGTGTCCATCATCAGCCTCAAGCCCAACGGTAACAGAATAAACAAATTAAATTAGTTTAATCTCCAAGAACTCTCAAAATGAGCAAGCTGAGAGGTCTATTGTAAGAAAAAAAAACTTTAGTGAGCCTACATTGAGAGGCAGATCTTGACCATGATACCAGTTAGCGCAACTCTTCAAATATTGACTTCCTTCCTCGCTGCCTGCCTGGTCAGGAGGTGTGTTTGTGTGCTTTGGAGCCAACAGAAATGTGTGGTGAGAGACAGAGGAAGAGAGGGTGAGGAGGGGGGCATGAGTGTGGATGTGACCACATCCATCAAAATAAAGAGTTTTGATGATTTTGGCCTGCCCTTATTGCACCATAATAGGTTACATTAGATCTAATTGAATTAGTAAAAAAAAAAAATCTGTAAAAGAAAAAAAACACAAAAAAACGCCGGCCAGAGGAATTTTACAACAGGTTGTTTGGTAACAGTGTCTCAATCAAAATTGAGTGCTTATAAAAAAGCACTGAAAACTGCCTTAAAGACTTTCACATTTTTAAAAGATCCTTTTAATTTCCTTTATCTGAAATCTTATTTTCCTTTTTTCTTGTGCAGTTAGTATTAGCACCATACCAAGATATTTTGTCAGTCCAGTTTATCTCCTAATCCATTTAGATTTGATAAATACACCACACATGTGAATACATCTTAGTATACATTTTTGAAAAGTCCATAATTTCCAAAGAGGCAAAGGTTTAACCTCTCCAACAGCTGTTATAATAGAGTTTTTAGTTTCTTCAGAGGCAGTTTTAAGTAAAAAACCCTCTGGTTGTAGAAATATTTTTTAATCGAATCATTGGATCTGATTGGGTGGGTCTAATAGCTTTGCTTAAACATTAATCATTTTCTATGTCAAAGAAAAGTATAAGGAATTAGGTTTTTGCGGCTCTGATTCTACTCAAATACTGAGCTCCTCAGCAGCAGTCTGTCCATTTCAGCTGTGAAAAATCCAAACAGGCTGCATGATAATATGAAAACAAATTTTAATTGTAATGTTATTGCTGGATAATGTAATGTCTATCTCGGTTGTGATTAACCCACAGTTTCCTCACTTTCCCTTCTATATTGTCATCATGGTTTCCCCACAGCTATTCATGAGCTTTAGCCAACAAATTCTACATCAGGTAGAATCAACTGAAATGAAAGTCCTTTTTTATACTATATGTATATTTCTTATAACATAGTCTTTGTATGCAGAGCGTAAATTCATCGGACTTGGAATATTGTGATTTTGAACACATTGGCAAACAACTCGAAAGATTAAAACAAAATGTTTCAATTATGAACACATCTGATCTGGACAGCTTGATTAATTAAGGTGCATTTTTGCTGTTTTTATCATTTATATTTTTACTGTTTGATGAGATTTTGATATTATAAGAATTGTTATTGCTTATGATTTTAAGAAATTTTAGAAGGTTGTGCTCTATAAATCACATTTAAACTAGGATGAGAATCTACCACCAGAATTTCGTTTTCCTAGTATTAAGAACCTTAAATTAATTCTAGCTTTAATCATATAAACCATGACCAGTTGGTTATCCTTTCACATGTAAAAAATGCTTGGAAATGTAATAAATCTACTTTTTCAATTTAGATTATCTTTATTTTGCTTTTGGCTTCCAGGAAACGATGAGGTTCCTAGATTTTAATAACATTAATTCTGTTTAGGGATTTTAAAAACAGATACATGAGACCGGGTGTTCATATTGACAAATATTTCCTCGCTGAATGAGACCGCTAACCCATGTCAGCTGAAACAAATGCTGATATGTCACTGACCCTGACCTGTGAACTTCCTGAAGTCAACAAAAAAAGGTTACATTTCCCAGCAGGGATCAATAAAACTATGTCATTAAAACTCTAGGACACATTATGGATACATGCACAGTCCAGGAGGGAATCATGCCTTTAAAATGAGAATGCATGCACTTATTCACCAGGTGGCTAAGGCTACACATCGTCACCACACACTATAAAACACTGAATTACAAAAATTCAGTGTTTTATTCAAAAACAATTATAAAATAAAATCCAGTGTGCTCTCATGAACCACACAAACCACTGCATGGCGCGTAAAGATGCAGGGGAAAAAAAGACAGTTTGTGTAGTTTGTGTCACTCTCCAACAGTTTAACATGACGATCTTGTCTCAAAAAGGTTTTAAAATTCTTGAACAAAAATAAAGATCTGAATTTTCTTTTTTGGGTTTCTTATTAAAATAATCAACTAAAACGCTTTAAATATGGCAAGACTGCCAATAGTCCAGTTAAAGCTTCTGGAAAGTTGCAGTGTCATCACTTAAATGTGAAATGTCAAAGAAAAACAACATTGTTAGCCACTCCTTTAATATAGAGTAGGCTAAAATCATCCTGACATTCATATGCCACTAGAGTCCAGTTTCCTTCATGTGCACATATGCTGTAAAGCGATTTGGTGCCGTCTTAAATTTTAGTACGTAATGAATACATCTGAGGTCCACACATAGAATTGGTCGTGTTGATCCTCACAGAGATAGTTATATAATAAAATGAACAAAGTATGAGGTGCTCAGATCTATTTTTCTTATCTCCATAATCTCAGATTTGTTATTTTTAGTGTGATAGCTCAGAATATCAGCTAAAATTATTTTAAATTACATTGCTTGAGATCATTTGTAAGACACCTTAAATGTGTTCCCTTAAACTTATGAACAGTTTTGAAAGGGATTTATAAGATTAAAAAGTGGTTTTGAAAGTTGTGCTTTGATCTTTTACTGCTCCTGTTCATGTAATTATGGACAAATACTTTCAGTGCCTTGAAATGATACGTGTACCTCTTAACCTTTTTTTCACGTTTTATGTTGCAAGCACAAACATATTAACATTATGCCTTATTGAGATTTTCCATGAAAAGGTTAATTGTCACTGTTGCAGGAGCAGCAGATATCCACGGCTTAGGTAGGAGGATCTTTTGGCAGGACAATCTTTAGTCATGCACTCCAAAATATTCAGTCCTGTTTGGAATAAAGTTCTCTGGTTAGAATCAGAATAACAGCTTTGTTGCCTGTATAAAAATCATTATGTAATGGAGAAAACTAACACTGCCTGCACACCACTCTGAACTTACCATACCCAGAATGAAATATGGTAGTGGCAGCATCATGCTGTGGGGTTGCTTCTCATCAGCAAAAGCAAGAAAGCTGCCTAAAGGATTTGGGAGGATGAATGAAGTTAACGGTGTGTTCCAATAACCTCGGAAGTCAAAACTGGAAAGTCGGAGCTTACGTCATCTCCGAGTTATAGCGTTCTAGTTTCCTGCTTGTTTTTGTTCATATTGCAAGCAACTGTAACAGCGGTCTTACAATAGCAATGACAATAAACACTGTTCTACACAGCATTTTATGCACACAAACACAAATGAAACCTCACGTCTTATAAACACAGAAAAGTAGTACGTGTATGACCGACTACACGTTACATAAAAAATACAGAGCGCTACTAGAAACAGTCACAGTAAGAAAGTTTTTACACTGTTGACATTCCGACTCGTAATTCTGACTTTGGGGGCCTTCCAGTTGAAATTTCCTACTTGGAAGTTGGACATTCCAACTACAATTGGAAAGCACCATAAGTACAGGGTATTATTGGAAGAAAACCAGAGCCCAAGTGAGAAAACAGTAATGGTGTTGCAAATCAAATTGCACTTATGATTTTGTTGGTGTAAATAATAACAACAACCCTTCAACAGTAACTTACTGGCATCCAGCTGCCAATGAGTTACTGTAAAATTTTCAAAAACCTCATTTGTTCATTTCCAACAACAAGCAGGAATGTTTGGTAAGTTTTATTTTATCACTCCAGATTTAAGTTCATATTAGGACTTGTTATGCATTCACTTGTTTTTCCATTTGTGTAGTTGCATTAAATTCTACACTAAACAATAAATCCTGCAGATAACAGATAAACAAATATTTGAGAAAAAAAGTGAAAGGGCTCTGTAAACCACATTTTAAACCAATATTCAGGCTGTTTGGGGATTTTTCTCACTGTGAAGGAGGCATAATATAATTGATACTTAAAAAGTAAACTAACTTTTAATAATGCAGTAACATAATCTCTTTTTGTTTAAGATCAACATCAACTCTCAAATGTATAGTTTCTCTGCTATGAAAACGTTACTTTTACTTTAAAACCACATGTCTGTGTATATTTCACCATTTAACTTCTTTTCATTGTGGGCTGAAATAAAAAGAACACAGAGTCCAAAACCTTTCCAAGTCTCCTTGCCAAAACAGGCTGTGTCAGAGTCCTTCTCCTCTATTTGTGGATTTTTAGTCTTGAAGAAGTCAATTCTGAACCATAACACTTTTAAAAACAAAGCTGGAAACCCCTCTCTTCTGGTCATATTAAGGATACAACAGATAACATATTCTAGGGAAGTTTATTTTGCAGCACTAACCAGAGACTGACTCGTTCTTCTGCTGCTGAAGATTACAATATTTTTGTCATTTTTAACATTTTCTTCCCTACTTGTGACTTTGCTGTTTATGTATTTGACAAGTTATACACAACAATGCACAAAACAGATTCAAAGACATTAATCAGAAATATAAAATCAGAAATCACACACATGAATACACATAACTCCAACTTGGCCCTACATCACTGTTTCCAGACTCGACCAGTTGGCTGATATTATGTCTAATTTCAGGCATGTAATTAGTGTGTAGCCTGGTCTGGTTCTGTCTGGGTCAGTGTCGAGACTGTGTGTGTGTATAGGTGTGTGTGGGTGTTGGATCTAAACTTATCCAGTACCACTGAATGGAACTTGATCACACATAGCAGAACCAGGACAGCAATTTAAATCCAGTGTGCTAATAAACACAAACATACAGGGCCTGGAACTATTCTTAGTCCCCTTTTTGCTAAACATATACAAGTATTCACATGGAAAAGTTTAAAAATAGAAAGAACAACCCAAATGGGGTTCTGCTCTTACCAGGCAGCCCACAAGACACACACCCCACTCATATTTAAAGAGGTGAATGTGCCAAAATAAGCAGACTTGCAGACAGTCAGTTTTGCCCTTCAAATTTAGTCAAAATGTTAGGGATGTCTGTAACAGTGAGTATTGAATATATCGAAGGAAAAATGTAGCCTAGAATAAATTGATCTAATTTTAAAGTCTCAAAATAATTTTGCTATTAACAGAAGGAAAAAGAAGTTCCCAGTTAAAAACAACAGAAACATACTATTTTGTAATCTGCTCCTGTCAACTATTTTTATGTCTTGTAACAATCATGACCCATTTACACTAAAACATGTAGTAATGAACCCATCAGAAGATGACAGTGCAATCTTTGAATAAAGATGAATAAAAGAAAGCCTGAACACTTAATCTTCACATCAGAGATAATTGAGAAGTCTTGCGTCTTTATGCGATGCTGAGTTGCCTAAAGAGTACAACAGAGCCAAAAACATATTTATGACAAATGCTAATATGCTCTGACTTGGTTTCTCCTAAAGGTCAGCATTTTTAAATCATCCACCTGGAAATAGCATGTCACATTCTCAGTACAATTTGACATACAGTTGTAGCAAAAAAGAGAACTGACCATATACGAAAAAGCAACACCTTGAAGTAGGCATTTTCAGTAGAACTGTATGACTCTGTCACATCATTGTAGACTCTGAGGTCAGGACTATGAATGGGACATTATAACACTTTTTAGTTTTTTTCGCCTGTTTTGTTTGGGATCATTGCCCTGCTTTATTAGCCAGTTTGGCTGTAACGTCAGCTGGTGGAGAGATTGCCTCATAATTTACAGATGAGCTCAAGATTGAATTAAATGAATCCAAGGTCCTAAAGTCCTGTGCCTGTTGTCTTATCTGTGATGACATGCAGTTTTCAGTAAAGATAATTTTGTGCAATATGGCATTATGCATTATAACGTCTCTAGATTGGTCTCATCTGAACAACAGTAACTGCTCCAGAATTCTTGAGGTTTATGCAAATTCAACATTTCAAAACTTCGAGAGAATAAACCTTCCAAACAAGCTATACTTGTTCAGTCTTTTACAAATTGAACTGTTGAAAACTTTAACATTTAAAATGCTAACTGTAGAGCCTATAACTGAGCTCTTGGGTTTTTTCTGCAATTTCTCGAAGCAAATCATGATATTGACTCTGTGGTAAATTTTGTGGGATGTCCACTCCTAGGAAGATCGGCAACCGTTCTGAATGATTTCCATTTATGAACAGAATTTAGTTTGGGAAATCATTCTTAGATTGATGGTCAGCCACAACTGTATCTCTAAAGTTCTCGATATTTTTTTTCCCCTTAGAATAACAGTAACACACATGTAAACCACTAAAATTGCTGTTTTTATAAAGCTACAGAGTAGACATGCTGATGATCAGTCAAGTGCATTTGACTAATAGCACTTGGCTGCTACTTTCCCTCTTAAATTGGAAGCAGAAAAATTCAAACCAAAGTGTTCCAGAATCAAATGAAAGGCTATCTGTCTGAGAACTTACGCTTGGCACAAGCTAGGTCCTCTACAGGACAAAGACTCTAAATACAGCAGCAAATCGACAGCTGAATGGCTGCAAAAAAAAAAAAACCAAAAAAAAAAAAAACCCAACTATCAAGGTGTTGCAATAGTCCAGTCAAAGTCCTGCCCTCAACTTGATTGGTTTTCCTGCTGTCATGGGAATAAACATTTTTGCTTCCACTTTCTTCAATAAATAATACCTGGCATTTGCAGTTTGCTTCTGCATATTTGTGTTTAGAAAGTTTCGAAACTGGTAATATTCAGATATTTAAAACTCTGGAATTTAAAGACGGTGTTCTTTTATTTTCATCATAAATAAAAAAGAGAATAAAGTCCTTTACTTTTGCAATGTTAGGTAGTATTTGAAAACAGCTTGTTGTTCAATTTTAATCTATGAGTGCATGTGTGGCGTTTGTCTGTGAATGATGTGTCCACAGCGACTGGAATGTCTAGAATGTGAGAAATGGCGAAGAGAAATTTGGCCCCGCCCAAGAAGGCAGGTTATGCTTCAGTGCCCGGTTGGTCTCTGGGAGTCAAAGTGCAGTTGAAGTCCTGTCGCTCTTATGAAGAGAGGCCAAAGGTTAACTTCCACCGGAGCTCTCTCCTCCTCTCGCCCAGTGGGGTTCTTCCACTTTAGAGGAGCTTGATGAAAACTAAACTTTTTCTTTTGTTGTGCTGAGTCTTACATCTCAAGAATTCAGTTGGCATGAAGATAAGCAAATAATTTTTTTATGTGATTTCTACAATAGGGGGGTTTATAAATTCATGCCTCATCAAATAGTTTTTTTTATCTGCTATGTCTGTTCCTGAAAAGCATTTACACAACTGAGATAAAAGTGCTAAACTTCTTGATGCATGGCCATTGACCAGCTAGAAAAGTTCAGGATAATCCGTACCTTTAGGTACTGATGTACGTGATGACTACAAACAATGCTGACTCACACGGAGGTCAGTCAATTACTGCAATGGTTTCAGTTTTAAAATGTGTGACTTTACTGTCCAAAACCATATTTACCTTCTTGCTCATTTACTGGTTGGCTGAAGCAGTTTTACATTTAAGTAGTTTTTGGCTTTTGTACTTTCTTCAGAACCAGCTAAGAACTGGCTCTGGTACAAAACATAACTTAAAACTGACAAAAGTGTGAGTCTAAGATGGACTTGTTACCTGTCCGTCTTCGTTGAGGATTCCTCTCCTCTCCTCTGGTGCAGGCTTGGAGTGGCTCCAGCCTACTCTGAAGACTACAATTATAACAAATCAATGAAGTTAGGTTTATCGCAGCTTTCCTTTGTACACGGGTCTTGGAATTTTCAAATACAAAGTCTTGAAAGATTTTAAATAAATGCCCCATGCAGGCAACATTTCAGCATGGAAAGTCTTATGCCTAAACCCAAATTCAGATTCAAGATGGCTACTGCAGATATGAAACATTAAATGTTTCAATTTTGAGACCCAGGACGTTTTTCAGCTTGAAATTATTTTCTTGGAACCGGCTTATTTATCCTGGTTTCTTGTGTGCATGTTACAGTTAATGTTAACAGAATATATGAGCTTCAAACCATCTTAAACTGATGTGATTGTTTTATAATGCTAAAAGAACAAAGGCTTAGCACTCTCCTCCCACAAAACTCCATATAAACGTTCCAGGTAAATTAAAACCTCCAACTCCCTACCCAGGCCTTTTCTAGAAGAAAGTTTCTACCCTAGTAATTTGTTTTTACACTGGTAAATGAAGTGGAACTCAAAGTGGGATAAACAAAATGCTCCCAAAAATGATGCTGGTTCCTAGGAAACATTCCTGCCACCACTTAAAGTATTATCTATAAAGAGAGACCATACAGATATAACCTACAACTGAAAAATGCTAGGGAATCTTTCTTTTCTGAGATCATCAGCAAAAACATTAACAACGCTCGTGCATTATTTGCCACGGTCGAAAGGCTAACAAACCCCCCTGTGACTGTAACATCTGAACTCCTCTCTACCAGGGCCTGCAATCAATTTGGTAATTTCTTCACTGAAAAAACCCAAAAGATCAGAGGGGCAGTCAGAACATCCACATCAACTCCAGTACCACTGTTGTCTCCAACTAGAACTGATTTTGACAAAATTTCCCAATTTCACCAAATAAACTACAAAAACTTTGAAGAAATCGTACAGCAACTAAGCTCTTCTTCCTGCTGTATCGATCTTTTACCCACAGCTTTCCTCAAGAAAGCTTTTGCCGGTGTTTTCCCTCAGGCCCTGAAAACAGCAATTTTCAAACCTCTATTGAAAAAGAGCAACTTGGACAAGCTGCTACTACAGAACTACAGGCCTATATCAAACCTCCCCTTCATCAACCAGATTATTGAAAAAGCTTAATTTCAACAGTTAAACAACTTCCTAACAACGACCAACCGCTTCGATGTCTTCCAGTCAGGCTTCCTGCTCACCACAGTACAGAGACTGCTCTTGTCAAGGTGTTCAATGACATCCGTATAAATGCAGACTGTGGAAGAACCACAGTGCTGTTATAATTGGACATTAGTGCAGCATTCGACACTGTTGATCACTCCATTTTATTAGAGTGCCTGGAAAACTGGGTCGGCCTTTCTAGTACAGCACTCAATTGGTTTAAATCCTACTTGAAGGACAGGGACTTTTTTGTGTCAGTAGGTAACTTTACATCAGAGACCACAAAAATCATATGTGGCGTTCCCCAAGGGTCCATCTTAGGGCCCCTTCTATTCAATATCTACATGCTACCCCTAACTCAGATTTTAATAAACAACAACGTAAGTTATCATAACTATGCAGACGACACACAGCTATATGTTATGATGTCACCAGGTGACCATGAACCCATTCAAGCGCTGGGTAAATGCTTAGAAGAAATCAATGCATGGATGGGCCAACATTTTCTTCAGCTGAATCAAAACAAAACTGAAGTAATAATCTTTGGACCAAAGGAAGAGCGTTTAAAAGTTAGCACACAGTTTCACTTAATACAGCTAGAAACCACCAGTCAGGCTTGAAACCTGGGTGTAGTGATGGACCTGATCCTTCAGAGGTACATAAAGGTAGTAACAAGGTCGGTCTTCTATCACCTAAAGAACATCTCCAGGATTAAAGGACTAATGTCTCAGCAAGACCTTGAAAAACTAATTCATGCGTTCATCTTTAGTAGAATTGATTACTGCAACGGTGTTTTCACAGGTCTGCCTAAAAAGTTGATCAGACAGCTGCAGTTGATCCAGAATGCTGCTGCCCGCGTCCTCAATAGAACTAAGACAGTGGAGCACATCACCCCGGTTCTAAAGTTCCTACACTCACTCGCTGTAGCTCAGAGAATAGACTTTAAAATACTTCTGTTAGTCTATAAATCACTGAATGGCTTAGCACCAAAATACATTACAGACTTGTTGTCAGTGTATCAACCAGCCAGACCTCTCAGGTCTTCTGGCTCAAATCTACTCTGCATACCCAGAACCAGAACTAAACATGGAGAAGCAGCTTTTAGTTCTTATGCTCCACTAATCTGGAATAAACTCCCAGAAAACTGTAAAAGCAATGAAACCGTAAGTTGCTTTAAATCAAGATTAAAAACCTATTTGTTTAGAGTGGCCTTTGACTGAGCCATCTAAACATTATCAGTTACGTTTTCAGTCCAATTTTCCTTTCATTTTCTTATCCAACATTCTATTTATTTTTATTTATTCATTTATTTTTAATTACCTCTGTTGTTTGATTTTCTGTAGCATTGTAATGTTTTTCCGTATGTACAGCGCCTTGAGTGCCTTGTTGCTGAAAAGCGCTAAATAAATAAACTTGACTTGACTTGACTAAACTAGTGGTACAGATACTACAGAACAATTTCAATTTGTGACCAACATGTTCCTTTACACTTTGAATGCATATAATGGAGAGAGATATGTTGTCATCAGCTTGTATTGCTAATATAGGCAGCCTAGTTATCAAACCTCATCGGTTTTCAAATTGTAACTACAGTGTGCTCAACTCGGGTGTGACCTTATTTTCAGATCCGAGCTTCTACGTCCAAAAAGAAAAGTAAGTTCAGCATACTCTTTGCAGGATCTTCTGCTTTTCCTCTGCTGTGCTGTCTTGTGCATTTTTCTAATCAATGCATTGTTTATTTCAAGAGATTTAAGTGCACTTCCACTGTTTCTTGACAAGAGCCCCAAGGTAAAGATAAAGGATCTTCAGCTGTCCCGGTTCATTAAGGTACTAAAGATCTTTCAGAAATCACTGTTCACCTTTGTAGATATCTGAATATTTTGAAAAAAAAAAATTTTTTTTTATAATTTTATAAAGTTTTGAGAATTTTATTCTCAAAACTCTCTGGCAATGGATCTCTTTCAACCCCATTTCCACAAAGTTTACTCTGTTTGTCACCTGAATAACAAAAGCCTGTTAAATATCAATTGCCTGTGTTGTAATGACTGACTAAAACAGGCTCTATATTTGGTTTACTTCCCAGAGGTCTCTCTGTAGGCCATCATATCTGTGACTGCAAATCAGATCAGTAGTGACGTTCCTTTTACATCTAATAATATTAATATTAATTGTACTGCTGCTGCTGCTACTATTACTACTGCTACAACAACAACAACAACAACAACTACTACTACTACTACTACTACTACTACTACTACTACTACTACTACTACTACTACTACTAATAATAATAATAATAATAATAATAATAATACAAGGATACAAGTAAAACATTCTAGATAGACCAGTCCTAAAACTTCTTTTTTTTTTAGTTTTGAAAAATGTTTGATTCACATTTGAGTAAATTGTGTGCAGTTAAATGAAATTTGCATTGAAATTTGCTAAAACACAGTATAATGAATCTGGACATGTACCTTTTAAAAAAATCAAAGCAAACTAACGTGAGACCCAGAGAAATTGTGAAGCAATAACGCTACAATCAAATTTCCTAATGTGGTGAAATTCTACTCTGAAATATCTATTTACCCAAGGCAGTGAAAAAATTGTGCACGACAGACACATATTCTCAGGGAATTACAGCTTGAATTAACATGATCAGTTTGAACATACAATGAAACACAGAAATATGCATGTTTTTTCCTGACGAATAAATACTTACTTTAAAATTACATTAAGGTCTGAGTTGCCATTATGGGATATTAATTGTTCAGTTGAAATTATTACTGTCAACAACAGAGAGTAAAAATCATTACCTTTAGAGTAAAGAGTCTGATATTAAAAAGTTACAACTGTGCTATTTTGTTTATTTTAAAACTGCCTTACTTTTATTTTAGGTAGTACAATCATACAGTGACTCACAACGATTTTCATGCTTCATATGCATTTAGTTTCATGCAGGAACATAGATGATGATGATGCACTGATGGTTGTAAACTCACTGACCAGTGACCAAATTAACCTGATAAACTTGTTAGACAGATTTAAGTGATTCTTTCCTTTTTCTTGTTTCACCACACCTTCATTTCCTTAATTGATCTCCACATCCTGCATATTGGGCAGATTAGGTCTGGATTAGGCAGGTAAACGCATTTTGTGTGTGTGTGTGTGTGTGTGTCTGTGTGTGTGTGTGCAACTTGGGGCAATGTGTGTTGTTTCAGGTGTCCATACATCCCCCAGCCAACCACCAGGCACAGGAAAGGAAGGACTGGCCGCTCATTAGCCTGATCAAAGACCTTACTTCCCTCTCAGGTTTAACACACACACACGAACACACACCCACGAACACACATACACACACACACACACACACACACACACACACACACACACACACACACACACACACACACAGACATACACATATGTCAAAGGAACACACCCGCATCCTGTCCCCATTATTCCCCCACTGCCACCTCCCGTTGCCCCCTGCTAGTCGTCTCCATCCATGTGTCAGTCACACCCTCACTTCATCTCCAGTCTGCTCCACATCTTCCATCCAGCTAACAGTAGCCTAACCTTTTCCAGTGGTCACACCACCCACCCACTGCCTTGCCCCCTACCTATCCTCTGTTGTGTCACATCCAATCATCATCCCCCACACCACCCCATCCCATGAGGTTCTACCAAAAGGGACCATCATACTTCAACAACCCCCACACACACTTTTCTGACACTGCATTAAAAAGGGCTTTGCATGACCATTTCTGTCATTTCCTTACATCTACAACCTGACAGCCACCTCCAGTTCACAGTGTGATTTTGAAATAGGATGGCTGTGACCTTTTACATTTTGTTACAGTGTAGTGTTTGGAAGGAGGTAAATATTAGCAATGCATCTATTTTTTGCACTTATGTCATTAAAGTAGCAAGCTTCACTATATCTTTTATCAGGATTTTATTAAGGGTGGGGGGTACAATGTATTTTGTGATTCATCAAGGTGCTGACATGATTGATTCTGAATTGATTAAGAAATGTAAAAACTTGATCATTCTAATGTTAATGCGAGGAGAAGATCAATCAGCGAAAGATCCAAGAGGCCATTTATAACTCTGGAGGAGTTGCAGAGATCTACATCTCAGGTAGGAGAATCTGTTTTTTGGTTGTGTACTCTGTAGATCTGGTCTTTATGGAGAAATGGCAGGGAGAAAGCCATTCAAAAACCATCAGATGTCCTGTTTGCTACAAGCCATGCAGGGGACACATCAAATACGTGGAAAAAGGTGCTCTGATCACATGAGACGAAAACTAAACGTGGTCTAGATGCAAAACATAATTCCTGCGGATAACTAAGACTCCACTTCGCCAAGAAAACACCCTTCCCATTGTAAAATATGGTGGTGGCAGCATGCTGTTAGATGCTCATTATCATCTGGCCAGAGTAGATGGCATGATGGATCCAGCATCACTTTGAGATTTTAATTCATGCTTTTATCATGACTTGTTTAGACTATTGCAATGCACTTTATGTTGGGCTCAATCAGAAGTTGCCTAATTGACTAAAGTTGTTTTTGAATCTTGCTGCTCGGCTTTTAACCGGTACAAAAAAGTGAGAGCAAATTGCTACTATTTTGGCATCACTTCACTGGCTTCCAGTTTGCCTTTGGATTGAGTTTAAAATTATTTCATTTGTTTTTAAATGTCTTTGTGGCCTCCCCCCACAGTATCTGTCTGATCTTCTTCAGCCGTATGTCCTCTCCGGTGAGCTGATCAGTTGTTGTTAGTCGTCCTCAAGACAAAGAGGGAACTGAGAGGTGACCATGCATTTTCAGTCGCTGGAATAATTTACCTTTACACATCAGACGAGTCTTGAGTCTTGAGACAAAAGACTTAAGACCAGGACAAAGATTCACCTTTAAACAGAAAAACAACCTTAAACATACAGCAAATATTACAATGGACTGGTGTAGATACAATTATGTTTAGAATGGCCAAGTCAAAGTCTGGACCTTTACCCAACTGAGAATCTGTGGCAAAACTTAAAAACTGATGTTCGCTGATGCACCCTAGTAAATCTGATTGATCTTATCAAAAGAACGGGCATATATTCAATCTCTAGATGTGCAAAGAAGAAATTAAGTCACTTAAAGGAAACAAAGGTCGATGTTTGATTGTGTTATTTTCTTGTACATTACATATTAGTCAAAAATTGATGTTCAGAAAAAAGTTTAATAAGAAAGAAGTCGAAATGTCCATAAAAAAGTAAAAAAATCAGTTTTGTGATGTGTATGTGTCTGATTCTCATTTGTTGTGGCCTCTTAGGAAATTACTCTGTTCTAGCTTAACCGGGAACCAAAATGGAGCTTACATTTGGTCCAAAAGGCTAACAACCTGTCATACAATCACTTTGTTTATTGCTTGTTTAACACACTCTCACCTCTTCACCTCTGCTGACCCTTCAACCCTGATGTGTGTCACTAAGGGTGGTGACAATCAGCGATGGTGCTGCTGACACGAGGCCACTTGAATGATAACAATTTGTTTTTTCACCTCTTGCTTTCTCTCTTTAGTGGCCTTTACTGCTTGCTGCTCTGTGACCTACTGAGCCACAACTTGATTAACAGTAAAAGTACTTTATTACTTTCACAATAATTGTTACAAAACTATATGAATGTTTTTTTGTGTTAAAAATATTAAATAAAAAATTTCAAAATCTTCTTACCACAGATGTCTCTGTGCTATATTTAGCTTTATGGGGCAGCAGCACTTTCAGCTGTCTGACACTGATACAGGAAACAGACAAGAAAAAAAAAAGTTTCCGAGGTGAGACAAATGGAAACAAAACATAGAAACCCTACTTGTGTGGTCAGGTTTGCTGATAAAATATGAAGACATTATACTGATAAATAAATGTCTGAAAAAGATGTTGTGTGCCATACTTAAAGATCTTCTGTCATAGTTTTTACTACTTTTGTTTTTCCATTATTTTCAGGCTTGTAGCTTATGATACTTACATTCTTTGACTGAAATTGAGAAATCTCAATGACTGCATAAAAGAAAAAAAAGTGAGCGCAAGGCCTCCAAGAAAGCAACAGAAGTTGCTGAAATGAGATAATGTTACGTTTGTAGTTCTGAACTCTGGGATTGAAACAGAACACAATGTCAACCCAAGTCACAAGTATTGGCAGCAAAGACTACAGCTCAAATTTCAGTTTAAAAAGTGAAGATATATATAGCAAATTTTCCACCAGGAGGCAGAAGTCAGGAGAAATGTTTACCCTTTAACTGACTGGACATACCAAAAACCAATAAAAAACTTTTTATTTGATCTAGCACCTGTGCTGACATTCTAACACAGTTGTGCCCTGGACAAAAAACTGCTTATATCAGAAACTACTACTGTACACCACTCAAGTTTTATAACTCAGGCAACAGTTAGTTTCTCCACATCAACACATTGTTTGAACAAAAAAGTCACTAGAAGCTAATGCTATACATGTGGTGGATAGAAGAGAAGGTAAAACCAGGAATTAAAATACTGCAGTCAAATACTTGCCTTTATTAGGTTCAGTAATTGAGAAAAAAATTAGCTAAATATGCAAAAGGATAATTTGGAGGGAGTTATTGATTTAACACAATCCGCTGACATCAGCAGATGTTTTGCACCAAAAGGATACACATAAGCATAAGAACAACTGTAAAAGAAAGCATATTTTTCACTTGATACACTTTAGGCTCACAAACAACACTCACGTTGCCTTGGTGGTCTCACTGTTTACTAATCTTTCCTGAAAAGATCATTGTTGCAAAAGTGCTCACTCTATTTTTTTTCTGTCATTTTCTCATAAAAAAAAACCAAAACTTGGGTATTGTGTACAATAGTCCAGAAGACAGTGGCTGAACATGGCAAATCATCATCCATATAATCACTTCTCATTTTTAAGAGAGGCATGTCTAAAAAGCCTTTTTTTAAGTGCTTTTAAAATGACTTATTAAAAGAAAAACAATAGGAAAGCCTATTATTTATGTTATTTATGCTTTATACTTTCAGCAGTTATAGATGTAATGGCTCTAAAATATATTTGTCCTTTACAGGTTATGTCAATTCATGAAAGAATCAAAGAGACCCAATATGTGACGCTATATGACTTAGGTATTCAGATAACATGTACATCAAAATGTAATGTTATACATTTTATTGTTTTATTCCTATAAACAAAAACAATATTTATGTTTTTCATTTTGCTTTTCATTGAGTAGAATATTTCAGCAGCTGAATTTTTACTCATCATTGTGTGCTCCTGTGTGTACGTGTGTATACGGGTATCTAAGTGTGCACTCGGGATGTTTTCACAGCGTCGGCCTTTTGACAGAGTGATTTACGTCCTTTTTACCTTCTTACTGTAGAGACAAACAAATGCATGCACACACAGTCACAAAAGCCATGCCACACAGACCAAAGAGCGGAAGAAGAGTTAAGAAAGAAAACAGGTTCAGGATCAAACTGCTTTAACAGAGGTCTTAAGATGTTTGTACAAAGATCTTGTCCTAGAAATCTGTTTCACATATTCGGAACTGACAGCTCTTCCGTTCGCCTCTGAACGCAGGTGATTGATATTTCAGAAGCTGGCGGAGACCTGCCAAGCAAACAGTCTGTTTCATTCAAGACTGGTGTCTTGGCATTGGATGGGGCCAGGTTTTTTACTTTGAATCCTGTACCACGCATTTTGAACCCACACCTTGACAAATGATAAACCACGAGCTGCTTTTATTTTTCTGAAAGAAGACATGACCATTGCAGTTGTAAATGTTAATTCTTTAATGTGTAAACCCTCTAAATAAATGAATTACAATAATTTTTTCCTCTGGCAATTACATGAAAACTCACCTGAAACATAAGACGTAATTTATGCAGATGGTAAATAGTAGGTGTTTCTGGTTTATTATAATCAGTGGTGGTTTTTGAGTAGGATAATATGGCTTGTCATCTAGGGCCATATTCCATCGGGGGCAGTAAGAGCACTCAAAAAAAAAAAAGTTTTGTTAGTTGTCCCCAGAGTTACTTTTTGTTTGCTTAATTGCATGTTTAGTTAATGGGGAGCAGATTGCCCTCTGTGTTGTGTGAAGTGTAAGCACTTGAAGAAAATATGGCTTGGTAATAATGCTGAGGTTGGTATCTGGCACAAGTGAAGCACCAGAACCCACAAGGGGGGGGGGTGATGCTTTTGAATGGACATATTAATCAAACATAAAATCTTGTATTTACATAATAATTCGATTTTTTAGTTAATTACTCCCTAAGAAATTAACCTAATGAGACAAAGTGTTGAATTAGTTCTGTTGGGAGATAGATCATGGGATACATTCAGCTCGCTGGTGAATTTGTAAAGAGCCATTGCAGTAAAAGATGCGAGAGATGCGTCACGCATTACACTCAAATTAACCAATCCTATCTGTCTACTAAGTGTGTAGAAATGTAAAGTTTATAAGTTGTGCCACATAGTGCAGGGACCTCCACCACTATGCTTTTCATCATACAGTTCGCAATTGTAGGGCTCTGGGAGTTCCTGTTTGTATTTTTGTGCCTGCTATTTACTTTGCTTCACCTCTAGGTGTCGCTTGTGTGCTGTTGGGTTTGGACAGGTGTTCTCCATCTCCTTGATTAAGCTGGGAGGTTTATAAGGAGCATGCTGCCAGCACTTCGACGCCTGGGTGTTTTGGCTCTGTGATACATTCAACTGGCGAAGTTTATGATGCCCATGTTTATTCTAAGCTTTGACTTATCAGTCTTGTCCTCGCTTATTTTCCAGGTTTAGTTTTGGACCCAGTTCAAGCTCCTTGAAGAACCTACTTGACCTCACCTCCGTTGCCAAGATTTCCAGTCAGGCTTTGCTGGCAGCCGTTGGACTCCATAACCTCAGCTTTTCCGAGCGAAACCTGTCCACTCTCCAGCGAGCGGCACCACTGGACCAAATCAGTAAAGAAACAACGAATCAAAGTTCTGATCTGTGGAAAGGACCAGTTATCAAAGTGACCAGGCTTACCACACTTACCAGACCCAGAATAACTCCCCCGCGGCGAACCTGCAACAAACTGTAAGATACCTCACACCGCAAAATCCCCATTGTCATCATCCTCTACCTTGTTACCCTTCCATGCAGCCAAGAGGTTCCAGTCCCAGATCCCACCTTCATCGGACCTGTGAACAAATAAACACGTTAAACTTCATTTTCTCTTTGAGTGTTTTCTGCATGTGGGTCAGATTGGCCCCCAAAATGACAGCAATGTTTTCTCTTTAGGCGAGAGGCTGCAGGCTGCTGTGTTCAGAGATGTAAGCTACAGGTAGAGTCCAAACTTGATAGAGAATCTGTTGGTGGAGCTAAAGATTAGGGTGATGGCTAGGAGCCCTTCAAACCTGAAAGACTTGGAGCTCATCCCCAAAGATAAATCATCATAATACCAGTGGAAATAACTGAAAAGCTGGTCAGCAGTTATAAGAAGGGTCTATTTGTTGTAATGCCTATTCAGATTTTCCATTTATCCCAGTAATCCATTGATTACACAGGGATATACATTTTTGACATGTGAAATAAATATAAATTATTGATATTAGTTGTACACAGTATTATCTTTTAGAGATGCCGGTGCTACTGCAATAAAACTGAAACTTGTTTTAAGGCTTTTTATACATCTTTATCAGGGCTGTCTGACCAATGTTTCTGCATCCATATATACCCTTCTGCACTTGATATATATGGGGCACAGCAGGCGCGTCGCTAGAACTTTATTTACTCACACAGGCGGCACCGCTATTGCGCAAATACTCGCACAGGCACCGGCGGACTGGCACTCTGTCCATCCTGGAGAAGTTCAGGACAGCTGTTCAGTCCAGAGTCGTCTGCCTTCATTGATAATTACCCGAAAAGTTGCACTGAGCTCCTCGAACAGGGCTTATTTAAGAGCAACCACAGAGCAAACCGTAGAGCTGAGTCTGATGCATGTTTGCGCACCGGAACAAGTGGAATCACTTGTTCGCCCAGCAAGACATGATGCGGAGGTTCACTCTAATGAGCATCATTAGAGTCATGATGAGGAACAGAGTAGAGGGACTTTTACCTGAGCTACAGGTAAAGTTAAATGGCCTGGCAGTGATAGAAAACAGTAGGAATTCTCTCTGTGAGCTTCTAGCTGGATTAATCATGATTTGTAAAATTTCTGATCCTTCAGTTCAGTCAAAATAAAAGTTACTAAACACATTAAGAAGGTTCTTCAGATCATAACATTGCTGCAGCCAGTCCTATAGTCCAGTTCTACATGTAGAAAAAAATGTGTTGTTGCTGAGTACACCTGGAAAATATCTACTGGTGCCACTAAGACATAGAAGAAAGTGTAAAAGTAAGCCTCCGGCTTCTTTTTCATATCTTCTGTGCTGATTCTAAACATACAGCTCTGGGTTGTTTAAAGGTGCAGTATGAGCAATAAAAATCATAGAAATTAATCACAGGTGTACCATTAACAAGTTAACTGTTTTATTTTTCTGAATTACACATGTGATAAATTAATTAAACAAGGATACAAGATTACTCAAGGCAATATATTCATACCATATGTATACAGTTAATAATAACTGTAATATTAATACTAATAACAGAACAAAAGATGACAGTCCAAGAAAAGTCCAGGATAAGACTCTGTGTTATGTTTCAAACACCACAACTTAACACCCATTTATCTCAGAAAGTGTTTAATAGTTAGAACTTAACTCATGGCTCACATGCTCGGTGGAGAACAACAGACTGTGTTGTAAGTGTTTCATTTATTATTTTTGGTAGGCCAAATTTCTTCATAGGTGGAAGGAAGCGCTGAAAAGATCGTAGTAAAACAGAACAGGTTCATGAAAGAAGGAACAATTTTAAAGCAATGTTTGGAAAGCTCTCAGCATAATTAAATTAAGTAAATGTATTTTCAGGATCTTACCGTTTGACTAAGTTTTAAATAAATCAACTTTGTACCAGTTTCCTTTTTTGAAATGTTAGAAATGAAGACCATTGAGCCTCAGGAGCGAAACAGTAATTTTCAAAGTTAGTTTTTATGTGTCTGCAGCTGTCTGTGGAAATATATTACAAAATAAATATTGATGGAAAGCTGAATTAGTCAAAAAATTTCCCTGGGGGTGGGGGGTTACCTCACACTGAACATTCATTGTATACATATTAAATGTTCAAACATAGTGTTTAAGTTTCACCACACAGTCTTCCTCTCTCATCCTACGACACATCAACATAGTTTGGAGACAGTCTGGCAGGAAACAATAATCTCATCTCAGATGTATATTTGTGACAACATTAGTCATATTTGAAATACTGAGAATGCACGAAACATGGAAAACACACTTATTGTAAAATAAAACTACAAATCGGCAAATTTTCCAAGTGCTATTTCTAATACAAATACACCTTTTCAAGCCACTATTGTAAACTAGTCTGTAATGACCAATGTTTGCAGATGTATTCCTGCTCCCCAACCTCTTCTCTTTGTGTTGCTCTTTCCTCCCACCTTTGTTCTCAAGCTCAGGTAAGGAGGATCCTGGGAAAAGACAGGTTCCAGCTTCCTAAAAGCCTCTCAGTACTCACATTTTACAATAGAACAAAGATCGTCTCAGTGTTGGGATGCTTAGGGGAAACCCAATCCAAACAGTAATGGCCACAGTTGGTGGCCAGGGGAATACCTGCTTCGGAGAATAAACATTGAAGAAAAGATTTAAAAACTTTTGTGCTGGTTTATTTACAATAGAGAGGATTACCTCATAAATACAGAGATATATAAGATAATATAGATGTTATTTTCCAAGTAAAATTTAATTGTGTTGACTCAGAGGTTTTAACAGTTGAAGATGTCAATAGGTTCATTTCCTGTCAAAGGTTCATTTCCTGTCAAAGGTTCATTTCCTTTTAATAGAACAGTAGGATTGAAAAAAAAATGTTTCTCTAATGCAGGATTTCACCAAATGCAAGTTTTATTAAAAAAAAAATTTAGTTAAAAACAAGCTAGTGTTTCTACACAGTGAACATCCGGATCACCGCATGTCACAGGGCTTTGTAAGTACGGACAGAGGACAGCCAGAAAATGATTTGTGGATTTAATAAATGCAATGCTGGATGAGCAACCTCTAACAGATCAACTCAGACACATGTCCTGCCACAATGATCCACAAGTCATGATAGATGTTAATATGGATGCAGACGCTGAAACAAAGAGCAAGATAATGACTGTCTTCAGAACTTAACCCGGTATGAATCTGTTTAGACTCCTTTTTGAAGTTTTTTCATCTGACAGATTTTTGTGCATGTTCACCACTTGTAAATGCCATATTCTGCTGGTTTTGCCGCTAATATGTGACATGCCAACGCAGCAGTCATACAGATAACATACAAATCCATCATTATGCACATTAACATTGGAAAGGCTCAGATATATGAAACTTTTGCACACTCTGACACAGACTTGGGGAGAGGCCTTAATCATGACATATATTTGAGCTAAACTATTTTTTTATTCAACAGACTGTGCTCCTTAGGTTTTTTATTCAGGTGTGTTTCAATACATGTTATATTTCAACTTTGAAGTGTCTTTAAATGATCTTTTCTGCTAGTTTAAGCTTCTGAACTGGTTGCACTCTTTTTTAGTTCACTCTGAGACCTTTAGTTAGGAACTTCTCCAGCCAGAAAGGTAAGGATAGTTTTGTTATTAATCTTTTTCAAAAAATGTAAACAAAAAGGTTTAAAAAAATTATTTTTCCTTTTCGACCTTGGTGAGATAATCCAGCCTGAACACGCGTTAACTCCTCCACCGGGATGAAATGATACAATGCCTCTGTCTTGCTTAGAACTGCATCAGCACAAAGAGAATGGTGCGTGGAGAGCCACAACGAAAGATAGAACGACTGACACACAGAGCTTGCAGAAGCAACTCCAAGCAAACGCCTCATCAGTATGTTTGAGCTTGCTGAAAGATTCAATTCAACATTGAGTCTTTCAGAAAGCTTTGCTATTATTTTGCCTCTGTGTGCCTGCTATAAAGAGCTGAACTCAGTTCATCCAACAAAACAAATTCCCAGTGACACATTTAAAGGCCAGGATATAACCACAAGCACTCTGATGATGTTCCCAATCAATATATTCTCTGTTGGCATTTTCAGAGAAGGGAATGTGGGAACTGCACCTGTTTAGGTCCAAATACAGTTCCGGAAGAGAGGTGACACCACCATCTGATGTAAGACCAATAAGGTCCCAGCTCCTGATTTTTAGTGTGGCTCCTTTCCAAACTATCCTAAAAGTTATAACAGATAGAATCCAAATTACCTTTAAGGATTTATATTTAGGTTTGTTTGTTACGTTTTTGGTTAATTTTATGTTGTGTCAGTGATAAAATCCAATTTAGCATGTCATGATAATAAAAATTTGTATCAAGATCATTATTGTAATAAAATGTATCAAAGTTATCAGTATTATCGTGGTTTTGTATGAAATGTTAAAAGTATTATTGCAGGCATAAGTTAACTCACTAACGGCGAAGGCAGGAACATGAATGCAATTAACAATATCAAAAGTATTATCATTAGAAGTATTGATAGTATTAACAGAAGTATTAATAAAAGTCGCAGTAATATTATGTTTTATGTATAAACAAACACTTGGCAACTGCCCTTTAATCAACTAGGTCCCAGACAAATGAAAGTCCAGACTTGTGTGGTTTTAGAAGCAAAAAACAAAAAAGAAAGAAGACATTATCTGATCGGTAATCCGAAGCGGTAATCATTTCATTCTTAGATCTAATAAAATCATTCCATTTTCAATAAAAGCCTCAACATTGTGATTATGAGATATATACTTTCAAATAGACACTTTCATTCAGCCAAATTTCTGTTTGTTCCAAGCAAGGGGAAAGTGTTGTGGCCTTCTTTCAGCCAGCTGGCTAGGGGTGCACAGCAGCAGGTGGGGTAGGGGGAAACTGTGTTATTTTATTCTCCACTCCCTCTGGCACTTCCTTAAGCATCTCAATAAAAAGTAATTAAACCATTCTCATATTTGTTAAATAATTTGTTTTGAAACCCTGTCATACCTTCACACCAACAATGTGCAAATTCCTAATCTTTAGTAACACAGATCTGAATCACTTCCATTTGAATCTTAAAAAACTAAAAATCAAATCCGTTGATATTGTTAAAGCTCCAAACTGGACAGACCTCATTTATGAGGCCTACCTGCCAGTTGTTCTGTCCGTCTCTGTGGATATGGTCATGCTTGTCTGAAATTTCTGAGCAGAGTATTGTACAGAGTGACAACCCCATCAAAGAGACGCCGCAGCATAAAAGGACATTTTATGACTCGGGCCTTCAAAAGAACAGTTTGAGGAGTTCAAAGCACACACAGAGAGGGAGAGTCAAGCTGTCGAACTGAAACTTCAGTACAGAACCAGCAGTGAGATGGGGAAAGGATGGGAGAAAGTGAGTAAGAAACATAACTACAAAAAACTACAAAAGCCACTTGATATCTCCCATCAAAGAGTCGTTCTAACCTGCCTTGCTTTGCAATTCCAGTTAGATGCTAAATCTTCAACATTAGGTTGTCATTTTCTCCACGGCACATCAAGTCCAGCTGTGCTGTTTGATCGTTCTTGCCGGGTTGCATGTGTGTTTCAAGGGCACGCACCTTCCCAACATATGCCCAAGATTTCTTCAGAGGACCCGTCATTTTGTGATTTACGGGGAGGTATTGATGTTTGGTTAAAATAGTCAGGGCTGATGGACTGCCCTTTTGTACACCTATCTGTTAAAGATTTAAGGCTTCGGCTGAATCATCTGGTCAAACGTAGGCTCAAGCAGACACTTGGGGTAATTTTAGATCACAGCTGCAAATCATAGCTATCAAACTGGACATTCTTCTCAAAATGCTTTTTACTACCTAATATAGTCCTCACTTAGGAATGTCAATGTTTTGAGTGTGCAGGAGATAGACTAGGCCATTGATATGTTGTTTTCATGTTATGAGCATTTACTGCTTTACTTCATTAAATGGATACATAATACTTACCAGTTAATGAAGTGCGTTGCAAATGTTTTCATAACCCTTGAACTTCACAGTCACGTTTGTTCATCTTACAACCTCAGCCTTCAATGTAATTGTGTGTATATATATATATATATATATATGTATGGACACACCTTCTCATTCAGCTCCATACCCTCTACAGGGTACTCGAGGGTTCAAGGGAGTTTGTCCAATCGGTCCACATGTGTTTTGTGGACCTGGAGAAACCACTCGACTGTGTCCCTCGTGATGCCCTGTGGGGGGTGCTCCAGGAGTATGGAATCGGGGGCCCTTTACTATGGGCCATCCGGTCTCTCTACAAGCGGAGCAGGAGTTTGGTTCGCATTGCCGGCACTAAGTCGGACCTGTTCCCGGTGCATGTTGGACTCCGGCAGGGCTGCCCTTTGTCACCGGTCCTGTTCATAACTTTTATGGACAGGATTTCTAGGCACAGCCAAGGGCCAGAGGGGGTCTGGTTTGGGGACCAGAGGATTTCGTCTCTTCTTTTTGCAGATGACGTGGTCCTGCTGGCCCCCTCTAGCCAAGACCTACAGCATGCACTGGGGCGGTTCGAAGCCGAGTGTGAAGCGGCTGGGATGAAGATCAGCTCCTCCAAGTCCGAGGCCATGGTTCTCGACCGGAAAAGGGTGGCTTGTCCTCTTCAGGTTGGAGGGGAGTTCCTGCCTCAAATGGAGGAGTTTAAGTATCTCGGGATCTTGTTCACGAGTGAGGGAAGAATGGAGTGGGAGATAGACAGACAGATCGGTGCGGCTGCCACAGTAATGGGGGCGCTGTGCCGGTCCGTTGTGGTGAAGAGAGAGCTGAGCCGAAAAGTGAAGCTCTCGATTTACCGGTCGGTCTACGTTCCTACCCTCACCTATGGCCATGAACTTTGGGTTATGACCGAAACAACGTGATCCCAGATACAAGCGGCTGAAATGAGCTTCCTCCGTAGGGTGGCCGGGCACTCCCTTAGAGATAGGGTGAGGAGCTCGGCCATCCGGGAGGGGCTCGGAGTAGAGCCGCTGCTCCTCCACATCGAGAAGAGCCAGTTGGGGTGGCTCGGGCATCTATACCGGATGCCTCCTGGACGCCTTCCTCGGGAGGTGTTCCAGGCACGTCCCACCGGGAGGAGGCCCAGGGGACGGCCCAGGACACGCTGGAGGGACTATGTCTCTCGGCTGGCCTGGGAATGCCTTGGGCTCCCCCCGGAGGAGCTGGAGGAGGAGTCTGGGGAGAAGGACATCTGGGCGTCTCTGCTGAGTCTGCTGCCCCCGCGACCCGGTCCCGGATAAACGGAAGACGACGAGTACGAGTATGAGTACCTTCTCATTCAAAGAGTTTTCTTTATTTTCATGACTATGAATATTGTAGCTTCACACTGAAGGCATCAAAACTATGAAGTAACACATGTGGAATTATATACTGAACAAAAAAGTGTGAAACAACTGAAAATGTGTCTTATATTCTAGGTTCTTCAAAGTAGCCACTTTTTGCTTTGATTACTGCTCCGCACACTCTTGGCATTCTGTTGATGAGTTTCAAGAGGTAGTCACCTGAAATGGTTTTCACTTCACAGGTGTGCCCTGTCAGGTTTAATAAGTGGGATTTCAAGCCTTATAAATGGGGTTGGGACAATCAGTTGTGTTGTGCAGGAGGTGGATACAGTACACAGCTGATAGTCCTACTGAGTAGACTGCTAGAATTTGTATTATGGCAAGAAAAAAGCAGCTAAGTAAAAAAAAAACGAGTGGCCATCATTACTTTAAGAAATATAGGTCAGTCGGTCCAAACAATTGGAAAAACTTTGAAAGTGTCCCCAAGAGCAGTCGCAAAAACCATCAAGTGCTACAAAGAAACTGGTTCACATGAGGACCGCCCCAGGAAAGGAAGCCCAAGAGTCACCTCTGCTGCGGACGATAAGTTCATCCGAGTCACCAGCCTCAGAAATCGCAAGTTAACAGCAGCTCAGATTAGAAAACAGGTCAATGCCACACAGAGTTCTAGCAGCAGACACATCTCTAGAACAACTGTTAAGAGGAGACTGTGTGAATCAGGCCTTCAAGGTAAAATAGCTGTTAGGAAACCACTGCTGAGGACAGACAACAAGCAGAAGATACTAGTTTGGGCTAAAGAACACAAGGAATGGACATTAGACCAGTGGAAATCTGTGCTTTGGTCTGATGAGTCCAAGTTTGAGATCTTTGGTTCCAACCACCGTGTCTTTGTGCAGCGCAGAAGAGGTGAACGGATGGACTCTACATGCCTGGTTCCCACCGTGAAGCATGGAGGAGGAGGTGTCATGGTGTGGAGGTGCTTTGCTGGTGACACTGTTGGGGATTTATTCAAAATTGAAGGCATGCTGAACCATCATAGCTACCACAGCATCCTGCAGCGGCATGCTATTCCATCCGGTTTAGTTGGACCATCATTTATTTTTCAACAGGACAATGACCCCAAACACACCTCCAGGCTGTGTAAGGGCTATTTGACCAAGAAGGAGAGTGATGGGGTGCTGCGCCAGATGGCCTCCGCAGTCACTGGACCTGAACCCAATCGAGATGGTTTGGGGTGAACTGGACCATAGAGTGAAGGCAAAAGGGCCAACAAGTGCTAAGCATCTCTGGGAACTCCTTCAAGACTGTTGGAAAACCATTTCAGGTGACTACCTCTTGAAGCTCATCAACAGAATGCTAAGAGTGTGTGGAGCAGTAATCAAAGCAAAGGGTGGCTACTTTGAAGAATCTAGAATATAAGACATATTTTCAGTTGTTTCACACTTTTTTGTTCAGTATATAATTCCACATGTGTTAATTCATAGTTTTTGATGCCTTCAGTGTGAAGCTACAATATTCATAGTCATGAAAATAAAGAAAACTCTTTGAATGAGAAGGTGTGTCCAAACCTTTGGTCTGTACTGTATATAAATGATTTTTTGTGATAGATCAACACAAGTCAGTACATAATTGTGAAGTGTGAGGAGACACGTTTTTAAATTTTCCATCATCCAAAAATGGAGAGAGTAAGGCACAACTACAGGACCTACGAAAACATGGTCGATAGCCTAAACCAACAGGCTTTGCTAGTAAAGCATTAGTCAGAAAGATAGGCAAAAGGTCCATGATAACTTTGGAGGAGATGCTGAGAATTTACAGCTTAGGTGGGAGAATTTGATCCTGGGTTAGAATCTGTTCTTTATGGAAGAGTGGCCTGGAGAAAGGCATTATTGAAAGAAAGCCATAAGAAGTCTTGTTAACAGATTGCCACAAGGTATGTAGGGGTCACAGCAGTCAGATAAGAGCTAAATTAAATCTATAAAACAATTTAAATAAACACTGCACTTCTCTCTGCAGAAAACAAGCCCTACTGTCAAAAATGGTGGTGGCAGCATCATGCTGTAGGGATGCGTTCATTCTGGAACCAGAAAGCTTATCAGAGTTGATAGGAAGATGAATAAAGCTAAATACTTAGCAGTCCTGGACAAAATCCTGTCAGAGGCTGGAAAAGACTTGAGACTGGGGCGAAGAGTCCAGGTGAACAATGACCATGAACATACCACCAGAGCTTCAATAGAATATTTTAGATATAGGCAGATTGTATGTTCGATGTATTAGAATAGCCCAGTCAATTTCCAGCAGTTTATAGAGGCTTTCCATCCAGTCTGACTGACTGACTACAACCTATTTTGAATGAACAAAAAGTTGGGGCCTCAAAGTACTGAGCCAACGCAGACTGAATACAGATGCAAACAGAAATAAACATTAATAAAAAAAAATTAAAAAATTACAAACGGTATATAACTCTTTCAATATGAGAAGATGTGGAATGTTGTTTGCAACATGTTATAGCGCTGCAGAAAAGCAAAGAGGTGTTGAAATTTACCCACTTTATGTCTGATATGGTAAAAGACGTAGTCATAGACCTAAATGTAGTATATTTTTTTGTGTTGTATACAGTGTGCTGTTTTCACCAACAAGGAGACACAGTGCTGGCCTCGCATTCAGACCTTTTTTTTCTGTTACGACAAAATATATGTGTGAACTTATGAACTTAACAACTGATGTGTGTAGCTGACATACATAAACATTTGCTAAACCATTTGTTGCCAAAATAACTGCTCTTTTTTTAATGTAGACAAAAGCCAAATATCAGTCGTTTTCTTCAGTGTTGAAATTTCCTAGACCATAAAATGTGCAGCACAAGTTTGTGCAAGTAGTGGATATTTTCTTCCGTATGTGGGTCATGTGTTAAAACTGGGTGTGTTTTTTAAGTGCTTGTGATTTGAGGTGGAGGTGTGAGGAGTTTTGGTGGAGGTGGCAACCCTCATCTCAGCTTCCAAACTAATCCCTCTGTAACAAAGGCCTGTTTCTCTGCTCTGCTGGATTCTGAGCCCTGCAGGACTCAGCCTCAAGCCCATAAACCTGCTGTTTACAATTTCCCTGCTTCCCTTGGTTTAAATGTTGTTTCACTTTTTGAGAGAACGAAAGGCGTGGTGGTGGTTTTTCAGGAAGGGTGGTGGGGGGCTGCAGAGATGGGGAGAAGGAGAGAGTCAAGGAGGACACAAAGGTGCTGTTTTGTCCAGTGGGAACAAGGGAGCTTTACACCCAGGGATGCCGGGAGGAAGGAAGGAAGAAAGAATCAGAGAGGGGGGCCGGGTGGAAGAGGAGGAGGAGAAGGCCTCATCAGGGATTAGCCAGCCACAAGCTCCCTTGGGGACCAGAAACAACCAACACTTTAGTTCTGACAAGAGCAAATGCATAGAGAAAATTTAGAATAAGTTAGGAGAGGCAATACCAGGATGGACTTAAAAAAAGAAAAGGTAAAAATGGAAAACAAGAGGACATACGGTATTAGGAAGATATTCAGAGAAAAAAGAGAAAGATTCATGTTTATTTTCATTTATTTTAATGATGAAGGATTTGGGATCAAATTCCAGATGTTTAGCCAGATGTTAGGTAAAACAAGGAGAACATTTTTTCATGATGAGATGAACACAAGACACTGCAAGATTCTTCTTTAAATATTTGTTTTGTTTGTTTTCTTTCCCTAAAAATGTTGTTGTACTCACACGACAACTGAGACCTGAAATCATACTTGATCTCTTCTCAGCAGCGGTCAATTGTAGTCCAAGCAGTAGGGTGAAGCTTTTCATCTTCCCTGAGCTTTAGTTTACAAGTAAAAAGAGCACACCTCATGGTTGCTTTAACCGTAGATTCTTCAGCTACATTTGTCTTGATTCCTCATCTGTTGGTAACCAACGATAATCCACTGACTGCAAAAGAAATACATCTCAGACGCACATCAGCCAAAGCCACAGGTTAAATTTCAGGTGATTAAAGTTAAGCCACAAGCAAGGGATTAGTAGGCATGTTCTGTAATGTCCGAGCATGGAAAGAACATGTGCATAGGTGTGTGTAATGGGTAAAAAAGAAGAAATAAACTCTCTAGATAACAAAACAAAACTTTTCTGCCGCTATCAAACCGGGTGTTGCTAACACAATAAATCCTCAAGCAGCAATGCTAGGAATGAGTTGGATAACTTAAAATGTTTTGTTAAAAAATATGTACATAGATTTATATAAATCAAAAGCTGTAAGTCAGGAATAACTGCAGGGAAATTATATTAAAAACATAATAATAAAACAAATCCAACAAAAAACTAAATTTGGACAATCTAAAAAGGTTTGTGTCCATTAGATATACACCCAACAATATGAACACATTACAAATGCAGTGAGTTGGAAAAATATCCGCACTTTATGGTGTACTTCAAAACGTTCACATGTGAGAAACTTTCAAGAAAATTTTGGTTTTCTCACTAAAATAGTCCCACACCTCACACCTTTTCACATTTTCTTACATTACATCTATGTATTGTATTAGAATTGAATATGACAAACTGACACAAAGTTTGTGCATAAGTATGAACTGGAAGACAAGTTGAGAAGTCTCAATATTTTTCCGAATAAAAATAAAAAAAAGTGTGGTGTACTTTTTTTTTAATTGCCCCTCTTTAAACTAATGCACTTAGATGAACTCCAGCGGAACAATTGGTGTAAGATTTCTCCTAATTCAGTAAATAGTGTCAAACTAGGGGTGTGACATGCAGCATAGCGGTAGAGCACGTGACCCATATATGCAGCCATCCTGGGTTCGAGTACTGACCCCGGAGACCTATGTTGGCTGTCTTCCCCCTTTCTTCACCTCACTTCCTGTCTTCCCATTTTGGAAAAAAAAAACAAAACCCAAAAAAAAGACCACCAGTGGTGCAATAAATATAGAGGGTCAACCTGTTCGTAGTTTATTCTGCGTATAAATGCAGCTGTTCTTCGAAGGCCTTATAACAATCAACAATTTCATAATGAAGTCCAAGGAACCAGACATTTCAAATAGGGTCAGATAAAATTACGTATCCCAAGCCAACTAAACGATGGTCATGTACCTAAACTGATAGACCGAGCAAGGGGTTAACCCTGATTAACAGGGTTAATCAGTTAAGCAGCCAATAGAAAAATATGTTGCTAAGACAGCTATTAGTTGCGTGCTCCACAACTCTTTGTGGAAAAGTTTAAAAAACATGTGAGACAGAAAACTAACACTGTACATCACTCTGAACACACTATCCCTACCTTGGAACATGGTTATAGCAGCATCATGCTGTGGGGATTCTTTATTTCAGCACAGACAGGGACGATGCAGAGAAATGATTGGAATATGAACAAAGCTAAATATGGGTCAATACTGGAAAAAAACCATTCTAAGGCTGCAAAACACTTGAGACCTTTTAGTAGATCATTGACCCTAAACATACAGCCAGCGCAACAAAGGGATGGTTTGGATTAATATATCCATAATTTATCACATAATTCCAAAAAAATCCATTACATTTAGTGGTTGTAACATGAGAAAATATGAAAAGGTTCAAGAGGCATCAACACTTTAGCAAAGTACTGTACATCCTCCTGTCTTAATATTCTCTTTTTATGTATGTGTCACTATTACAGTGGCTACCTCTGAAGTTAAGTTGATTGTATTTTATATTGATAAACTTTACAGATGTTGAACAGAAATGTAGACCACACAGACTGTATGAGTGAGGCTATGGCGGACATCCATCAGAAGCTGTACATCTCTTAGGAATGAGTCGTCACGATTAATTTCTCCATCAGGCCAGAGACACATTGAGCACATCCAACTTTTTCATAGTCTTGGCAGTTTTGTTTTGACAAAATAAGTGAAGAAACACTAAAAGAAAAACAAAGGAACATTTTAAATAATAATAATTAGTATTCTAGAAAAAAGACTTTGCAAGGCAAGAGAGAGAAAGAAGATGCAGAGTTTTCTTTTTCCTTCCATTTTTCTCTGCGTTTCTGTCTTTCTCCATATGGCAGTCATTTGTCTGGAGGAGGTCTGTCAGACATAAATAATAGGTTATGAAAAAACAGGAGGGAGGGGGACGCTTGCTTTCTTCCTGAGAAACAGGATCTCTAGAGGCCCGGGTGTCCTTCATGGAAAACAGGGACACAAACGAGGGATGGGAATGATGGAAAGAAAATAGAGAAATGCAAACTTTTGCACAAGATTGTGTGAATTGTCTACATTTGCTGTAATAAGATTTGACAAAC
The DNA here is from genome assembly GCF_021462225.1 of Girardinichthys multiradiatus. Classification (NCBI taxonomy): domain Eukaryota; kingdom Metazoa; phylum Chordata; class Actinopteri; order Cyprinodontiformes; family Goodeidae; genus Girardinichthys; species Girardinichthys multiradiatus. The sequence goes on from NC_061804.1 coordinate 16,451,399, forward strand.
AAGGTTTAGATCTTTTTAAGAGGTTTTCACTTTGATGCCAACACTCTTAAGCAATGGATTGTTGCACTACAATGAGATGAAGTTTGAATAATTAACCAATCAGTGCGGCAGGAAGACCAACAGCCACGAAAACAGAGAAAGTGAAAGAAAAATGGGGTAGAGAGGGGTAGAGTCTTTGAAGGGGAGACAGAGTCCAAGGCAACACTAGGACCTTCTCAAGTTTGTGTGCAATGATTTTCATCTGAAACCAATTAGTTTCAAACCACGAAGACAACACCAAGCCTATTTTTTAAAAACATTCTCTCTCTATTCCTAAACCCCCCGCCCCTTCCGTTCTGCAACTCTGCTGGTTCTAGACTCCTGTGCATGCATGCAGGCATTCTGTGTGTGTGTGTGTGTGTGTGTGGGTGTGTGTGTGCGTGTGTGTAAGTCCTCGTGCTCAGAGGCATCGTGATTAACATTCGCCTCAATTCGCTGTGGGACATGCATTCTAAGCCCTTCCTTCCTGCTCCGAGTGGAATTCTCATTAGCTGATAACTACTTTTCAAGAGACTGCTGCATTCCTCTGCTGGATACCAGGGGCCTTACAGGTCTCCAGAACACATGCACTGACACACAATGGTGCAGGCACATGCACACAGGATTACATATGCAGGCAAAAGCAAATTCATGCAACCGATTGTCTTGTCCAGAAGCAGAATCATGTTTCTTAAATTAAAAAACTGAAACGTTTTTCCCCACTAACAACTCTACTGACTTCTAACCTGAAGGTTCCTACATGCAGAGACCTAATAATTTCTGATTCATACAGGATCGTTTTTTGAAACTAGTGGACAGCATTTAGTGGTATCTGTTAGCGCTGAAATGTATCTTGACTACAGTTTGAGTAAGAATTTGCAAAAGGTGCTTAGTCTAAGAAATGACCATCTGTTTCATATTCTTCTTCTCTGCAGATATAAATTCACTTCTGTCTTTTGCCTATGAAAACATCTACATGGACGACTGCAAAACAAGATTTTGATGTGCTGAAAGTGCGCCATGCTCTATGTTTTGTCTCATTCAATAAGAAAATGCAATGCAGGGATGTTTTGATATTTACAGGGACTGAAGGGAGAGTGTGCAACCTTTATAGGTGATTTTATGGAATCACAGTAACAACTTTCTAAATAATTTTCTATGGTCAGTGGTAAATGGCACTTGTTTAGCACTTTATCTAGACCGAGGTCCCCAAAGTACTTTACACTATAATCAGTCATCCACCTATTCATACACACAATGACAGTAGTAGGCTACATAGCCACAGGTGCCCTAGGGCAGACTGACAGAAGTGATGCTGCTATATAATCAGTGCCACCGAGCCCTCTGACCACCATCAGCAGGCAAGGAGGGTGATAAGTCTTGCAACCCACTGGTTACAAGATTTATCTGATTAAAAGGAAGGTATGTTGAACTTTAACAAGGATGCAACACTATTGTTTGTTCTTATTTCTTTAATGAAAGCTGTTGTTACTCATTGTGGTTCCTGTTTTCCTACCTTCAAACTGATGTTCGGTTAAAAGAGTAGTGCTGCCACCCACTTAGGTCTAATTCAGTCATTTGTCTGGCTCCTTCCCCTCCCCAGGAACACTTCCCCTCAGCCTGTAAAATGATCACCGGATGGCTACTTGATTTCCCTTGCTCTTTCACTGCCTTCACCTATCCTCATCTATCCTCCTATTTTCACTTTCTCTGCTCTTCTGCAGCAATCACCCCTTATGAACCTTCCTCCACCTCTAGCATTTTGTCTTTCTTCTGTTGGACTTTTTTAAATGGATACTGTTCCCTAGGGGACTGGTGAGCAGTGAATAAAGGAAAGGGGCCAACAGTTGAACATGTTGCTCCTTAAACGAATGCTGTGAATTCAAAGCAGTAATGACTGTTGCTTAAGGGTGACGAGACAGATGATTGAATCTCAATAATTTTGGGTTTGAAATAAAGACAATTTAACTCCATTTTGTTGTACATACAGAGCTTGATTAAATCTCTAGTATCATGCTATAAAATACACTCTTTTATTTTTATATTATTTTGGTCTTTATTTTGTGTCCAGCTCAAGGTAGGCAGCATAATGATATAGTATTAGACCAGGAGGGATTAGAACGTACTGAAAATCATCTATGGCATCAGTAGCGTAGTAGTAGCGTCCTCTTTTGCCCTCAGCATTAGCCTTAATGTAGTGCAGAGGGATTGGTTACTGGTTTGAATGATTACCAAGTTCACTCAGTCAGTCAGGCAACATTTAGTATTAATATTTATTAAATAAACATTAAAACTGTTTTTTTTTTTTTTGTTGTGAATTAGACACAGAGTCTCAGAAACAAATGGCAGATGGCAATACAAGTAAAGAGTGAATATTATTTCCACCAAACGCACTAAGTGCTAGATGTAGCTGTATGTTGGACTTTATAACTGCACATGGAAGGCTTTATAAAGATGTCTTTGTCCTCATAACACACAGAAAAGTAGGAATCTGCTAAGAGGTGGCCACGAGTTGCTGAGTAACCAACGATAAGTAAAGGCTTAATTTGACTGTGAGACCCTGATCTTTATTTTTCCAGGTACCTTGATTTACTCTAGCTGTTTCATTTTGGATGTTTTTCACAGTGGAATTCAAAGGAGGCTGAATGGTAACTTCTCCCACTGCAAAAGTGTTCACTGACCTCTCACTCAAGCTTTAAGGGGAAGAAAGGCTCCTGTCACAAAAATTTAAACAATGATTTTTCAGAAACAAAACTATAATATAATATAATATAATATAATATAATATAATATAATATAATATAATATAATATAATATAATAGATATCTACTGGTCCTTCTCAAAATATTAGCATATTGTGATAAAGTTCATTATTTTCCATAATGCAATGATGTAAATTTAACATTCATATATTTTAGATTCATTGCACACTAACTGAAATATTTCAGGTCTTTTATTGTTTTAATACGGATGATTGTGGCATACAGCTCATGAAAACCCAAAATTCCTATCTCACAAAATTAGCATATTTAATCCGACCAATAAAAGAAAAGTGTTTTTAATACAAAAAACGTCAACCTTCAAATAATCATGTACAGTTATGCAATCAACATTTGGTCGGGAATCCTTTGGCAGAAATGACTGCTTCAATGCAGCGTGGCATGGAGGCAATCAGCCTGTGGCACTGCTGAGGTCTTATGGAGGCCCAGGATGCTTCGATAGCGGCCTTTAGGTCATCCAGAGTGTTGGGTCTTGAGTCTCTCAACGTTCTCTTCACAATATCCCACAGATTCTCTATGGGGTTCAGGTCAGGAGAGTTGGCAGGCCAATTGAGCACAGTGATACCATGGTCAGTAAACCATTTACCAGTGGTTTTGGCACTGTGAGCAGGTGCCAGGTCGTGCTGAAAAATGAAATCTTCATCTCCATAAAGCTTTTCAGCAGATGGAAGCATGAAGTGCTCCAAAATCTCCTGATAGCTAGCTGCATTGACCCTGCCCTTGATAAAACACAGTGGACCAACACCAGCAGCTGACACGGCACCCCAGACCATCACTGACTCCCCAGTCTTCCTCCAGACTCTGGCACTTTGATTTCCGAATGACATGCAGAATTTGCTTTCATCCAAAAAAAGTACTTTGGACCACTGAGCAACAGTCCAGTGCTGCTTCTCTGTAGCCCAGGTCAGGCGTTTCTGCCGCTGTTTCTGGTTCAAAAGTGGCTTGACCTGGGGAATGCGGCACCTGTAGCCCATTTCCTGCACACGCCTGTGCACGGTGGCTCTGGATGTTTCTACTCCAGACTCAGTCCACTGCTTCCGCAGGTCCCCCAAGGTCTGGAATCGGCCCTTCTCCACAATCTTCCTCAGGGTCCGGTCACCTCTTCTCGTTGTGCAGCATTTTCTGCCACACTTTTTCCTTCCCACAGACTTCCCACTGAGGTGCCTTGATACAGCACTCTGGGAACAGCCTATTCGTTCAGAAATTTCTTTCTGTGTCTTACCCTCTTGCTTGAGGGTGTCAATAGTGGCCTTCTGGACAGCAGTCAGGTCAGCAGTCTTACCCATGATTGGGGTTTTGAGTGATGAACCAGGCTGGTAGTTTTAAAGGCCTCAGGAATCTTTTGCAGGTGTTTAGAGTTAACTCGTTGATTCAGATGATTAGGTTCATAGCTCGTTTAGAGACCCTTTTAATGATATGCTAATTTTGTGAGATAGGAATTTTGGGTTTTCATGAGCTGTATGCCAAAATCATCCGTATTAAGACAATAAAAGACCTGAAATATTTCAGTTAGTGTGCAATGAATCTAAAATATATGAATGTTAAATTTTCATCATTGCATTATGGAAAATAATGAACTTTATCACAATATGCTAATATTTTGAGAAGGACCTGTATAGTAGATATCTACTACAAGTGTAGTAGTAGATTTGGCAGAATCTTTGTAACTTGTGTAGAGTAACAAAAAATGTAAGGAAATGTGCAATTGTTTACAATTTGTAAGGGACTTCTGTGTTCTATCACTACTGGGGCGAGAAGAGAGGAAATACAGCACCGGTCGGGATTAAATCCTGGTGTTCTAACCATAATTGTGATCATTTCGCTGCGTTTACATTGAATTATAATCCCTTGAAAGTCAGAAGAACTTTTTAACATTCACAGATATTAAGTAAATAAACCCTGAAAGATGGGTTCCAAAGTTGATAAACCATGCCCACATACAGAGTAGCAGCAGAACATCTAAAAATCTGTTAAAAGATAACAAGTCTTATAAATCTGTTAAAAATTCACAGGATTTATGGTTGCTTTGTTTGTGCCTCAGAACATCAAACTTTAAAATAATTGAATTAAGGATTTACTCCCTGTTTTCCCACCGATGGCTGTTAACAGTTTCTGGCTGTAGACTATTTAAAATTATGACTGAATTATAATGTTATAAGTTGGTTCCTGGAAAAGCTTCCTGTAGTAGAATGTAACTTTAGTTACATTTCAGCTGGATGTTTACCGTCTACAGAGTGGTGGAGCTTGAGTGTTTGACGGGTCACCGGCTTGGACCACCAGTACTGCAGCCACGCTCCGCTCACACATGCAGAATAGACAAATTAATAATACAAGGGTTTTTGCTTGAAACACTTTGATGTGCATCAATTTTATAGTGTCAAGATAGCAGATGAACTAAACCACATCTTCCTTCAAACCTTCACAATAATAGCCTTAGGCGTACAGTTACAATTTTTCATACCCCTCGTAGATTTCTTCTGACTGGAAGTATTATTAAGGTTTTGAAGTGGTCCAGTCAGAGGTTTGGTTTAAAATCATGAAACTTTGAAGGGAGCTAAAGATTTGAGTGATGTCAAGAGGCCTTCCAACTTCAAAGACTAGGAGCCCTTCACCAAAAATAAATTGTCAAAGTACCAGTGGACAAATGCAAAAACCTGGACAGCAATTACAAGACATACTATTTAAAACAAAAAAGGGAAATAAAAACAGACAAATAATTTAACTGATGTGACAATGGAAGGAAAATGTTCACTCTCTGTTTAGGAATATCTGAACGGATTAGTTTCATCTATATTGAATGGGACACACTTGTTGGATTGCCTTATGGATCTTTTGCCAAGAAACCTTATTCTGAGGCAGCTCTGTATCAATCGTGAGCCTGGTGCTTCTCTGTTGTTGCATGATCAGTCAGGCTCAGGGGCCCAGGTGGCTCTGGCTGACTTCACTCCTTTTCAATGGGGTCTTCTTCCGCTGTCATAGTCACCAACACGGCCCAGAATTTCCGTACACACAAACATCCCACTCATTTCCACCTACATGTGCACACACACTCAGAGCTATCCAGGGCGGTAGAGGCTTTATGCAGGGAGGGCGGGGTATGGAGGGAGGAGTGCATGGGGATAGCCCCGACCGGAGGCACGCTTCTAGACTTGTGGATGAGGCAGAAAAGCCATTATGAATTGTCATGGTTGGCTGATTGCTCCCTTTTAGCTGCTGAGCTGCAAACAAAACCAGCAGGCAGAAGCTAAAATAATGGATCTATCCTCCACACACCCCTTCTGTATCAGACGTTGTGTGATCACTGATGCATGTTGGGAGGTGAAGAAAAGGGTGTGTTTACAGGCATGCGTAGTTGTGTTTACAGATCTTTAAATTTGTGAAAGAAAAATATACCATCTGAAAGGAATGTTTTTTTAAAAACATTTGCCAAATACAAAAAAGTGTTTTGTGAGTAAAAGTTTAATTGACCGAAACATTCCTGGAAGTTGGTGTGCTAACGGCATTAGTGGGATCTGCAGGTATTACCAAGGAAACAAAGCTATAATTGCAAAACACACAAAAACATACATACACATGGATGCATAATTGTAGGTACAAACTCCCACACAAACATAAAATCCTGTTGAGCGAGACTCTGTACTGCTTAGTTTGCTTCAGTAAAAATGATTTAATCACATCACTACACTGAAGAAAATAGTCACCAATGTGACTGAGCGAATGCCAGACAATTGTGATGATAACAGAGGAATATGGGTGAAAATATTGCACGGATAGTTTGATTTATGCTGTCTCTTAACAAGATTTGGCAAATAGCAAGTCATTTTGTTAGAGGGTATTGTCAAAAAAGTGAGGGGGAGTTTACCAGTCACTTTGAGCCGGAACGCTAAGACCAACCTGTCTTTCCAGAGACTTTACAATTTGACAAAAATAACTAAAGTACATTTTATTGCCAAAGTATTTTCTCAGCCCTCCAAATAATTAAATCCAGGTGTTCCAGCCATATTCACATCCATTGGCAAAGAAAATTCAGTACATTGCCATGCAGACTGCTTCTACAAACATTTGTGAAAGAGTATGTTAGCCCCTCAGCTCAGTGAATGCCACATAGAATGCCACAAAAAAAAATAAGTTCAAAGGGGAAGTGTCCTTGCTACTAAGTATTCCTCAGTCAGCTGTTAAAGGTATTATAACAAAGTGGAAGCCATTGGTGAAAGACAGCAACTCAGCCATAACAAGGTATTGCATGTAAAACCATGGAGTGGGGTCAGCAGATGCTGAAGCAAATAGTCTGCTGAGGTCGCCAAATTCATGCAATAGTTGCAGATCTCCAATCCATCTGACCTTCACATTAGCTCAAGAACAGCATGTAGAGAACTGGAAAGAGGCCCATGACTCAGCAGCTGTACCATGCCTTATATCACCAAGTGGAATACAAGTGTCCGATGCAGTGGTGTAAAGCACACCACCACTAGGCTCTACAGCAATGGAGACGTTATTGTGTGATGAAACATGTCTCTCTGTCTAGCAATCCAGCGGAGTATGACCTGTTTTTATAGTGGAGTGGAAACTACAAGTCAAGCCTTCTTGCCTTCTCGTCCAACATCAGTGTCTGACCTTGCAAATATGCCTCTGGAAGAGTGGTCATAAATTCCTATTAAGAAACTCTTACACCTTGTGGAAAGCCTTCCCAGAAGAGTTGAAGATGTTCTAACTGAATATAAATGAATAGAGTGGTATTATATTATATTAAACCCTATGGATTAAGGATGCAGTGTCACTATACATGTGGAGGCAAGTGACCCAATGGCAGTACGCTGTATGTCTATTAGTCATTGGACATTTGGACGGACGATAAGCCAAGAAAACCTTTCTTCAGTTGACCTATGCCTTATGTTTGTTTAACAGTGGCATACACGCTTAGATACTTGCTTTTACAAGTACATTAACTGCTATTAAACAACATCTAAAATACTGAGTATAGCCTGTTGTTTTATAGTTGACAAATTATATCTAAAGGTAATTTAAAAGTAGTTTACAAAAGATCCAGCTTTAGCATGAATATAAAACTGTAGGGAGACTGCTTACAACTTTAATACGGTAAGCTTAGTATTAGTAGAATTTGTGTTCATGTTCTTTTATTTATATATATTTTTTTGTTTGCAGGTCAATGTCCTACTGTATCCTGTCATAATATATATATATATATATATATATTCACTATTTACTGTGTCATTACTAAATTAGGAAAAGGCTCTTCGTCTCTAACATTACACTTTTGGTTATCATACACCTCTTTTCCATTCATGGATCCAGCATTGCACGTCTCTACTCTGCTCGAAAGCTCTTGTGTTTCTATTGACTTATTAATGGCTGGACTTATGGCTTGAAGCCCCACCTCCAGATGTCAGCACCTTGGGCGGTGTCACTATTAACTCGGTGCATGCCTACCATACTGTTATGATTTGTGGGTGTTATTGGGTTTTTGTTGGTCTTATTTCACAGATGAAGTTTTGAATCATGTTTCTGTTATTTTTTTGGTCATGTTTTAGTTTTTGTCTTGTTCATGTTTTGTCAAGTTTGGTTTTTGGATCTGGTTATGGTTTAGTTTTGTGTTTTTCTGGTTTCTATTAGTTTGTATTCAAGAGTCTCTGTTTTGTTCCAGTCACGTTTTGTTCTTTCCTGGCTGTTAATTAACTTTATTTGGTTCACCTGCTCCAAGCTAATCTGGCTCCTTTCTTCACCTGGTTCACGCTCCATATATACACCTCTGATCTGTTTATTCCTTGCGGAAACATTTTCTGGATCATGCTCATGTCTTGTTATTCAACTCATGCTATGCCAGTCTTGCCTACCTGTTTTTGGTAGGCAAGACCAAACTCCAACCCTGTTTTTCCCTACCTGTCCATGTCTGCTTCTGCCTCCACCTGTGAGTGAGTTTTTGTGTTTTTCAAAATATTAAATCAGTTCACTTACCGTCATGCTGCCTGCTCGTCTGCATACTGGGGTCCTACGCTGCACTCAGCCTAACAGAATGTTTCCGCCAAACATGGACCTCGCGGACAATAGGCAGGAGAGCGCCAGGGATCGGCGACGCCCCAGCTTCTGCTCACGCCACTGAGGGTCTCGGCGATGCCTCAGCTTCTGCTCACGCCACTGAGGGTCTCGGCGACGCCTCAGCTGCTGCTCCTAGTCTGCAGGCCTTCCAGGGGTTCAGTGGGGAACTGGTCCCTGTCCTGGTTCCTGAACCCTGTGACAAGGGTTCAAGGAGGAAGCGCCGCCGGATCCTGTCTCAATTCTAAATGAGACTTCCGCATTTTATAATTAATCGAGATCCTACAAAGAGAAATACAGTGGTTGTGTAGGTTGGTATGAAATACAAAAATGGTGGTGCTAATGGCTAAATTTGATCCTACCAGTCTAATTAGAGATCTAGACACTTGTTTTAGCAGCACAATCTTTATATGAATGGAAACATAAGGACTGGAAACTGCCGAAACGCTACTCACAGATCAGTGAGGTTATTAAAAGAGACTGTAATCTGCTTTAATATCTTTTCCACTAGAGTCTTGATACACCCACAATAAATAGTTAGATAAAAACATGCAGAACATGTTTTAAAATAATACCTCTGTACATTAAACAGGCAGAGGTGTTATGTCTTTATCTTGAACCAAACCGATAATGTGTACATGCTGAACTCCTCAATTGTTTTTCACAGAGTGTTATGAAGCTGTGCTGACTCAGTCTCTAAACTGTTATTTCCTCTCATTGTGCTAGATTCATACCACAGTCAATCACTCACATAAAGAAGTGGGCAGGTGATGAATTTTCCACCAAGTTTTTGTGGCTTTGTCTATTCACGCCCACGCGACGTTAACAACAGCTATTTTTAACCTCTGAATGTGTCCTGGAAGTTAAATATAGACCCATTAGTCATTTATATTCAGATTAGTATTAGTCTGTAAAAATCAACAGCTCCCGACCGAAAATATTATTTTTCCTTGTTTCTGTCTGTTTTATTATTTTTCACTTCTTACATCAGTCTGAAAAAAAATATTTTGGTTAAAGATAAATATTTTCAGTCATCCTATTGAGAGAAACAATTCTAGCTAAAGTTGTCAGGTACAAGTACTAGAAGTTGCTTCATTTGGAAGTGAGAAATTATGCAAGCAAGTTGTTTTAAAACAAATACCACCCTCATACATAACAAAATCTCCTAATTACTACCTCCTACACAGTAATTTTAAAACAGAACTTTCAGGACTTGGAATTTTTCAGTTTGTTGTGTCAACAAAAGAAGCTTGATTAGTTAACCAATGCAATTTAAATATATTAAATTAATTAATCAAAAGTTAAAATGTCCAAGTTGAAAGTTGGAAAAATGTACAGAGGGTGACAAAAAATCTGAATCCTAAAGAGGAAAGATTTCCCTCTTATCCCCTCTTATCTTTCCTGTCTTTTTCTGCTCCTATCTTTTGAGCTCTCTCTCTCATTCTACCAGAACTTTTCTATTTTTTCCTTCTTTATTTGTCCTATGGCCCACAAAAGATGACAAGGTGATGTCATACTCCCACATCTCCACTTCCTGGACCTGGAAGAGTTTGTATTGAGACAAAGTAGGATATTATTGTAACTGAGCACAGAGGACGATAATTAAAACTTTGTAAACTTCATATACAGGTCCTTCTCAAAATATTAGCATATTGTGATATAGTTCATTATTTTCCATAATGTCATGATGAAAATTTAACATTCATATATTTTAGATTCATTGCACACTAACTGAAATATTTCAGGTCTTTTATTGTCTTAATACGGATGATTTTGGCATACAGCTCATGAAAACTCAAAATTCCTAACTCACAAAATTAGCATATCATTAAAAGGGTCTCTAAACGAGCTATGAACCTAATCATCTGAATCAACGAGTTAACTCTAAACACCTGCAAAAGATTCCTGGGGCCTTTAAAACTCCCAGCCTGGTTCATCACTCAAAACCCCAATCATGGGTAAGACTGCCGACCTGACTGCTGTCCAGAAGGCCACTATTGACACCCTCAAGCAAGAGGGTAAGACACAGAAAGAAATTTCTGAACGAATAGGCTGTTCCCAGAGTGCTGTATCAAGGCACCTCAGTGGGAAGTCTGTGGGAAGGAAAAGGTGTGGCAGAAAACGCTGCACAACGAGAAGAGGTGACCGGACCCTGAGGAAGATTGTGGAGAAGGGCCGATTCCAGACCTTGGGGGACTTGCGGAAGCAGTGGACTGAGTCTGGAGTAGAAACATCCAGAGCCACCATGCACAGGCGTGTGCAGGAAATGGGCTACAGGTGCCGTATTCCCCAGGTCAAGCCACTTTTGAACCAGAAACAGCGGCAGAAGCGCCTGACCTGGGCTACAGAGAAGCAGCACTGGACTGTTGCTCAGTGGTCCAAAGTACTTTTTTCGGATGAAAGCAAATTCTGCATGTCATTCGGAAATCAAGGTGCCAGAGTCTGGAGGAAGACTGGGGAGAAGGAAATGCCAAAATGCCAGAAGTCCAGTGTCAAGTACCCACAGTCAGTGATGGTCTGGGGTGCCGTGTCAGCTGCTGGTGTTGGTCCACTGTGTTTTATCAAGGGCAGGGTCAATGCAGCTAGCTATCAGGAGATTTTGGAGCACTTCATGCTTCCATCTGCTGAAAAGCTTTATGGAGATGAAGATTTCATTTTTCAGCACGACCTGGCACCTGCTCACAGTGCCAAAACCACTGGTAAATGGTTTACTGACCATGGTATCACTGTGCTCAATTGGCCTGCCAACTCTCCTGACCTGAACCCCATAGAGAATCTGTGGGATATTGTGAAGAGAACGTTGAGAGACTCAAGACCCAACACTCTGGATGAGCTAAAGGCCGCTATCGAAGCATCCTGGGCCTCCATAAGACCTCAGCAGTGCCACAGGCTGATTGCCTCCATGCCACGCCGCATTGAAGCAGTCATTTCTGCAAAAGGATTTCCGACCAAGTATTGAGTGCATAACTGTACATGATTATTTGAAGGTTGACGTTTTTTGTATTAAAAACACTTTTCTTTTATTGGTCGGATGAAAAATGCTAATTTTGTGAGATAGGAATTTTGGGTTTTCATGAGCTGTATGCCAAAATCATCCATATTAAGACAATAAAAGACCTGAAATATTTCAGTTAGTGTGCAATGAATCTAAAATATATGAATGTTAAATTTTCATCATGACATTATGGAAAATAATGAACTATATCACAATATGCTAATATTTTGAGAAGGACCTGTAATTTCTTAAATTTGCATGTTTACATCAAAGAAAAAACTCATGGCGATTTTATGATTTGCCATGTATCAGTTGAAGGGAAAGAAAAGCCATAACTAATGGCTTTGGACGAATGTGTGTTTCCTTCAAAACTGAAACATTTAGATTCAAGGATATTTTTTACAAATCATAAATTTTTTCTGTCCTTCACACTGCATTTCTCCCCCTTCTGCATAGCTTTCCTCTTCTCCATTCCTTCCCCCATTACCACATATTTTACCTACTGAGGTCAGCAGACAATGAGCCACTTCAAACGTGGGTTTGCTTTGGACATTCCTTTTGGACAACTAGAGAACAATTATAGCAACTCCTCTGGTCTTGGGAACACACAGAAAGGATGTTGCCTAAAAACGGAAAGGAAAGGAAAGGAAAGGAAGTGGGAACAGAATAAAACAGGGAGTGAGTAGGGCAGAAAAAAAGAGAAAGGAAGCCACAGTATCCTGTATTGACACAGTCACAGTCAAACACTGTGACATATTGGGGATGTGTGGAATGTAAGATATTTGCTATAAATAGGGTTCAGCTGGTTGGTCTGAGCTCTATTTTCCTCAAGATCTTTTTCCTGTTTATTTTCATGTTCTGAATGACAGGAAAGGAAGGGGAAAGGGAAGCGATAAGAGCTTTAACTTGGACAATTCTTTCCCAGAAAGGAGACTGGGCAGCAACACAAAAAGGAGTGGGAGTGATGGCTTTGCTTACGCATGTACAACCAGAATAAGAACTACTTCATGACGACTTCCAGGGAACTAAAAAGAGGAGGCTTTATGGAGGTTTTATTCATCAGGTTTTGCTTTTAGTTTTTGTTATTGAAGTGGGATTTCCCCTTCTTTGACACATAACGTGTATAGAAATAAGAATTCAGTAAATTATCATTTCCTTTAAGAAGGACTGTAGAACTCAGCAGCCTTATTGTACACCTCACATTCAGAACACACAGAAATAAAACACACCATAGTCTGACAAAGACAAAAGACAGGACAGCAAACATTTGTACTACACACTTTGTGTGTGCTGTAAAGTTAGATCAATCAGTTTTTTAAGCAAATGTCCAAAATAGCACATCTTTTAACCAGATTTTAGTGAAACTAATATTTCTCAGGCTGATTTTACATTCTCACTCCTCTCTATGTGAATAAGGCGGGGTCCTCTTCCCCTCTATGCAAACCTTTGTTTGCATGGAGTTTGTTCTGTTGTTTTGGTCGACGTGTCATTCACCACTAGATGTTTTGTACCAGTTTAGTTTCAGAGTTTTTGACTGGAATCCCTGAGACTGTATGGAGGATGTTTTATGAAGAAAATGTTACGAGGGCCTTACAGTAAGAGGAAGTCAACATATCCAGCAGATGTTGTTTCTTTCCAGTTTTTGTTTCTGTTTTCATATTAAACTTGGACAGAGGTATCATGACAAGAATTTCCCAACAGCCCCTCTCCAAAGTTCAATCATCGTAAAGTCTAAAACCTCACACATCCTGTCACCTACACTGAGAAAATGTGTTTAAAGTGGCAGGAATAAACACTTGGTTAATCCTTCAATAAACAAGACATTGGTCGTCTCAGTCATCGCAGTTGTATCAGTGTGGATGACTGGTTTATCTCAAACCCGGTGTCAGACAGCAGCGCACGTATGAGTTGTGTAAATTACAAGATGTTAAAAATAAATTCACGAAAACAGAAAGTCATCTGACTTTTGAAGCAAACTTTTCCATTCAGGATATTTTTTGACTACTACAGGCGTCATCGCCGCAGTTGGTCTTGTGTGTGAGAGTGTATTTGTGTAAGTGAGACATCGCAGCTGAGTAGACAGGCCAGTATCCGGTCTACAGTACATGAGGTGTATGCCTGTGCATTCCCGTCTAGAACAATAGCTGACAGTTCTCTCCTGTTTGCAGAAGCACCGGCAGTGATTTAGAGAGTCACACTGAGAACCTGTGACTGTGCGGTTAATAGGTTTTCCTGATTGCAGATGTTAAGACACAATCACTCTATTTATAATCAAAGGACATTTGTATGATTGTGATTCAAGGCCTTTTTAAAGACGGAGGCACAGTTCATTTTGGAGTTAGAGCTTTGATGACTTTCTCTTGCTGGTGTTTCAGTAACAATGTATTCAATTATTAAGATGAGAATATGAAGTGTGAAAATATGAAAAAAGACTCAGCTAAAGCAATAAACACATATGGAAGCACCAAAGGCTGAAAATGTTCAGTTAGGAGAGTTTAATACCAGATTCCTGTCACACCAAATGTCCAAGCCTGCCAATGCAAACAATGAACCCCAAGTTGTCTTGTGATTTATGAAGCACTTAATAAATGGCAGATTTACAGTGAAAAAAGTAAATCTGCCCCCAAGCACTTTGAATGGTCTGTAGAAAGTTTTACATAAAGTTCAGTTATTTACCAGTCATAAATTCTGAAGTGTGTTTACACTTGATAGATTTATGTTAGAGACTCAGAGGGGACAACTGCTCTGGGGAGATCACAAAAAATCCACAAGATATCAAAGGCTTACCTGGACCTTGGTTTGCCTCCAGTAAGTTTTCCAAGATGAACTGATAAATGATGGAAATTCAAACATATTATTCACATAAGACAAGAAAGCATACAATATTATTTGTATTCTTTATGTCAAGTTTCTAACTTTCGTCTTTACGTATAAGTCATGACACTTCCTTGGTTTCAGGTGTCAAAGCCACAACTTCCCTTCCTTCCTATTCCTTCTCTGTGTGCAGCTCAAAACCTACAGGCTCAGATCTGACATTTTCTTTTCATGCTCTGAAAGTGAAAAATACTATAAAATGCATTGGAAAATTATTCATTCTTCACATTTTGTCTTGTTATGACAAACAAACTTTATTATATATTTTTTATTATATATTTATTATTTGGAAATGTAGGTGTTGATCTATCACATAAATCCCTAATCAAATATTCATGTAATTGTGGCAGAAAGAAAGGATTTCATAATTTTAATAAATCTAAAATTTGGCATACATATCCAGCCTTCTGTACTCTGGTTTACCTGAGTAAAATCCAGTGCAATCGAATGCCTTTAGAAGTCACCAGTGGAGTAAATTAAGTCCACCAGTGAATTCCCATGCTTAAATACGGAGTTGGCAACATCATGCTGTGGGGATACCTCTATTCAGCAGATACAGTAAAAATGGTTAGAGTGTATAGGAAGATGGATGGAGCTAAAAACAGGGAGTTCCTGAAGAAAACCTGTTAGAGGCTGCAAAAGACTCGAGACTAGATGGGGGTTCACCTTCTGGCAGGAGAACATACAGCAAGACCCACAATGGGATGATTTAGATCAAGCTATATTCATGTTAGAATGGTCCAGTCAAGGTTCAGACCTATATTGGAGAATCTCTTGGAGAACTGAAAAATGCTGTTCTAACAATCCCAATCAAATCTAAGCTCAAGCTTGTCATACCCACAGGGTCTATGTGCAGGTGTTCGTGCTTGTGCTGTGTTTCTCTCTTCCTACAGGGTGTGACTTCCAGGTGCTTCCTATTGAGCCCAATCAAGAGGCCCTCTCAAGGAGCAGGAACCTGGAGGGAGACGTCAGCCGGCGTGGTAACCTGACCATGTTCTACAGTTTTACTGTGTTTACTGAGCCAGCTCTAATTAAGTTTTTTTGTCCTGTGTTTGCAGATCTGGATCCCTTTGACAACCCTGTTCTGGATTCCATGCCCCTGTTCTCTGTATTATGCTCAGATGAGCTTCTTGGAACTACTCCCAGCCACTACAGCTGTGAGTCTCTTCCTTTCCTGTCTCCAGCCTTGCAACTCAGAAATCACCTCTTGGAAACATCAAACCATTGCTCACCTGCCTGTCCACCCTCCAACACCGCACACTCAGCTGAAGCGCTGCCACTCAGAAGATCACAAAGTGGGAGAATCAGTACTGAGAGCTTCAGTGCCACTCCTCCTACCTAACTTGGCCTCTGTGGGAAAACTTGCCTCCTCCTACAAGCCATCATCCACCATCAACAGTAAGCAGACCTCACTCCTGTGCTGTTCAACTCGCTATGTCTTCTCCAGAACAAATAATAACCTATATCCTCTCCTCAGTGCCTACCCAGATCCCTCCGGCAGATCCAGTCCATGTTCTGTTTCACTTTTGCTGTGTTACAAATAAACTGTTTTATCTGCCGTTCTGCCATAATTGTTTGCCTATGCTCTGAGTCGGTAAACCAACATTATGACAAAACTATTTTACAAATAAGATTGGGCTCAAATTGTAGTCAATGGATGTCCACAGGTGGTAAACACTGGTGTAACACATAAAATGTCTGTAAAATGGGTTGAAGTTTCTGGTTGTTAAGTCACAAATTGTGTTCAACCCCAAGCCATGTAATTTTTAATAACACTAACCACAAGTAAACTACAACCTATATAAAACTATATAATCTTGTGGTTTCCCCTGATTGGCACAAAACTTTGGTATTCAGCATACCAGACTCAAAAGTACTATTTCTTAACAGTTCAGCATCAAGACAGCACATATAAGTCTAAAGAAGCCATTGAAGTTTAACATGTAACAAAAAAAATATATATATATATATATATTGTTACAATTTTATGCCAGTCAAAACTCTAAAGCTGCCCCTTAGGGTTTAGCTTTGATAAACGTCTTATTTTTTGTAAAAGCCAATCAGGCCTTCTTTGGTCATACTGCCATTTTCCCAGGTGTATATTGTGGAGAGTTAAATGGTTAACAAATGGCTTTTGCTCTGACTTATAAGAGATAATTCCATGTTTGGTGCTAAATTTGTCCATCCAGCACAAATCATTTATTTGGAGAACAGTTGATGTAGCGAAAACCACAAACATCTGTGCAATTCTCTGGGCTTTCAAACTGCTCACTTTACCGCTCCTCATGTCCTTCTCACACTTGTTTTGTATGTTTCTCATTACTTCACTTTACTCTCCTGCCATCTCAGGTAACGGTGGCAGACGGGGATACCAGTGTCAGCATTTCCAGTTGGATCAGCTGACGGATATGCAGCTCCTGTTTCTGTTCCTGTGGGTGTGCGTGTGAGCGGTGCATAGCTTGTGTGGAGGAGAAAGGTGACGGGAATAGCATGCACACAGCGACACTGACAAAGCATATCTGTTTTCAATATCAGGCCAAGAAAGCAGGATGAAGGTGAGACACTAGCTCACGGAAGTGTTTCTCCTAACTGATAGGATTTCCTTTGCAAATGTACTTTAAAAAAGTCATCACAATTTCTTAAGCAAGTGAATTTTAAAAACAATGTGGAAACATTGGGAAAATACACATGGTAGCAAAAGAAACAAGGCAGAAACATATGTTAAAAACAATGACGGCCAGAGTAAAGATTATTTTTTAAATTATCGGTAGAAAGATGGAGACTGAGGTTAACAGGAACTGGAAACTAAAAGACCGACAGGAAGGGAAATAAGTCAAGATGGAATTGAGGACAGAGAGATGAGTAACAGATGAGAGAGTATTTCTCAGTCCCTGTTAGTGTGTGTGTGTGTGTGTGTGTGTGTGTGTGTGTGTGTGCGCGTGTGCTGGAGGGGTTTGTGTTGCAGAGATCTTGGCCGCTGTCAGGCTTGGGGACTCCCAGAGGAAGCCAGTCCTTGTTCAGTTTACAGTGAATGATTCCCTTCCTGCCCTGCACAGCACAACAGGCCAATGGACAGCCAGGTTTCTGTGTGTGTGTGTGTGTATGTGTGTGCATGTGGTTGAGTGTATGCATGTGTAAAGCTGGGAAGGAGGTGGGGTCCTATAAATTAGAGCTCAGACAGGTCGCTTACTTGTTTTAGCCTGCTAAAAAACTATAAGACTACTGAGGTGTTGTATAGATGTGTATTGAAGGGGTGGGATGTGGGGTGGTGTGGGATGGGGGTGTTAGGGGTTGGTTTAGGGAGCTGGTTGATTTCAGGGTGAGTTGAATATTTAATCTTAAAACCTTACCTGAAATTTGCACATAAGGATAATTGAACCCATGATTGATGTTTTATATTTGTTTTTAACTAAAAGCATTCACATTAAGTTTTACCCAACAAAACAAAATATTTTTTGAAAATGGCACCATTTTCACAAATATGAATCTTAACATTTACATTATTACTGTCTTGCGATTTCAATATTACATATACATTTTTCATGGAATACAAAAATCAAAAGAAAATATAAGCAAGTAAGAACATATGATCTAATTCATTAACTGGATGGTTCAGGATTTTTGTATTGAGGTCCTGTTAACGGGTTATAAGCTGTAAAAGGCTTCCCTGCAGCTGATAACTCTCCAGTTAGTATTAATCCAGATTAGAGGGTCCAGGACGCTGAAGCAAACCGCTAGTCCTCAAGGGCTCAAAAACCAAACCAGACCTCTAAGTTCTTAAAACAACTCCAATCTCTAAAGAATATTATGGGTTTATGCAAATGCTTTCTTTTGAACATTTGAAATGATGATGTGCTTGTATTGGCTGGTTGTTTACACTAAAGATTATGATTACTGTAGGCAGCCAGTGGAGGGAATACAATGTATAAAATGCAAGAAGACACAATTATTTCTTGAGCTGCTGGTAGTGGATAGTCTGGTCATTATGTGCAACATTTAACATACTAAAGTTTGTGAAAGGATGGAGGATTCACCTTCAAATGTGGCATTTTGAAAGCTTTCATCTGCTTTGTCCATGAATGAACTAGGGCAGATATGGATTCTTAATCCTTGCTTTGTTGGATCACTCAGATACATGTGAGTTTTAATATTCTGGCTGATAGCAGAGACTGTAACATGAAGAAAATGCAAAACTTCCCCTTAATAGTCTTTCCACTGACAGTAAACAAACTCCGCACTTGGTACATTTGGTACAATTCTTTCAGGGCATGACTTTCTCACCTTTACTCATCTGAACACATCAGTGATTGTGGTCAGATTGCTCAGTCTTTGTGTCATCTGACTGTAACAATTCCTTCCGGTTTAAAAATAGCTCCCAAAGGCAACCATATGACTTTAGTAAATCTCCCTTTTGTCAGTTATTTACTAAGCTCCTTGAGCTTTCCTGTTGTGCTTTGTTTTTGTAAGCCCAATGAGCGCTGTCAAACGAACCCTTTTCTCAGTTGGCTCGGTGAAAATAACTTTTTAATTAGAAGTTTTGAATCTTTGCAATTGTGAGAAGTAATTGTATAATTATGATCAAGTGCTGTACTCAGAACACATTTGAGGACCAAATGTAAAACTACAGACAAGAAATCCTACTGGTATGTTTCCAAAATCTCAGTTTGATTCCCACAATAATTTGAAACTTGTTGGGAGATTAGCTGCAGTCATCCCAAACATTTTAAGCCATGTTCCAGAGTGCGTTTCCTCTGGAAGCCTCTTCAGACCATGTCCTGTTTCAGTCGTTACACATTAAGAATGGATTAGATGAAGAACGCCTCTGCCTCTAAAAAGTTGTTGTGAAAATATTTGATCGGGGTGAACAGAGGTCGTTCTGTTCACTCTGCTGTCACGGTTTCATGGTAAACATTTCAGCAGACCGGCAGCAGGAACCAACTTAAATCAGAGAAAAGCTTTATCCATTTAGAAGAAATTGCTTTTAAACATCATAGGATATATTGGCCATTATAAATTTACAGCTGACACAAAACACACTTGACAGCAACAAATCATTTAGTGTTATTCGTGTTTAAACAATAATTCCTAAACCCAGTAAGGGAAGCAATGCCTTCCCTTAACTTGAACAAACGAGTTTAGAAACATTATCAATGCTGCCATCTTGTGGTCATACATATTTTTGGTAAATTGCTGTTAAAAAAAAACAATTGTCTTCTTAAATTAGTTTGATAAAAAAAAACACCACTACCATGTGATATTAGATCCAAAAACGCCAGGAAAAACAATAACAGTTAACAAAAAAGTACATCATTTAAAGATATGCAAACATTAGACCTCCTTTCTAAATCGAATCAGTAGCAAACCCTACCTTTGACACCCCACAGTAAATAAAACCATTTATTTACTTACAGAACAAATATAATATTTTAGAGCTGGAAAGCCTATAGATTTTGAAAGTGTGAAATATTATTAAATTATAGTTGCGCCCCACTTAAAAACAGAAGCGAGAACGGTAAATGGATGATGACATGTCATTTACACCTGTTTGTCTGATGTACTACAGTTGTGCATCAGTCATGGACTATAGTATTTATTAAAAAAGACATTTTTAAGGAGAACACAGAAACACACAATAGAATGGAGTGACTACTTTTTCTACAAAGATCTTCTATGCAAGAAACGTGGGTGACCTCTTTGAATATAAACAGGTCAGGAGGGCAGATTTCTCCTCGTCCACTGAACACTTCCTGGTGGAAACACTTTTTGCCTCAGGATTACGAAACAATTAGAATTTTAGATTTAAAGACAAGAACAACTCAAAGCTGGAAGAAAGTCAGACCACTAAGGTTGTTGTTTGTGAGCATTAGGTTTTTAATGTTAAAAAATTTCATTTTCAGCAGTTTCTTCTTTTTATGCGTTGTATGCTTCTATAAGCATCTGCTATAGACATCTGCTAATCTAACTGCTGTAAGCTACAAGCCTCAACACAACTGAAAACAAAGAGTTGCATAAATGATTATGCAGTATATGCCCTTCAAAACTCCATTACCACAAGCTGGTTGTGAAAATAATGTTTCCAGCTAGGAGGCACACAAGCCAAGATAGTTGATTCTTTTTTTGAGTGTGTTTAATGTTGAACAGCAGAATTTAATGAAGTGAAGCAGAGACCTTGCTGCTGCAGTAACAGTATCCAAGTTTTAAGCTTTTAATTCAGTCAAATATTTGTTACAGTGTTGAGTAAAATAAAATGTGATAAATATTCAACATCAAGCCAGCATAATGTTGCAAAATGTTGTGAAATACAAACTCTTGTGCAGCTGAAAAGTAATACTCAATGGCGGCAGGAAGCTGCTTTGGGTCTCATCTCTGTCATCTTTAAACCAGATTCAAATAGCTTTCCTTCAGTTCAGCAAGATACTTAGTTTGTTCTCATGTACACTATGAGTACAATTTGTAATAATTATCACTTCCGTATTGCAGGAAATCAGTTGACGTACCAAATAGTACACTAATAAATCATTTGGATTTTAATGTCTATGTACCTCTTTAAGAACTTCAACACAGCAGCTTTAAAAGTGTTATGCCTGAAAATATGTAGTGCCCTCCATATTTATTGGATGTGTAAAATGTTTAAACTTTGTGGTTGTTTTTGTAAATATTCACTAATTGTGAATTTGATGCTTGACAGGACAGGGGCATGTTTACTACTGTATTACATCACCTTTCCTTTCAACAACACTGAATAAGTGTTTGGGAATTGAGGACACCAATTGTTGAAGCTTTGTAGGTGGAATTCTTTCTCATTCTTGGTTGATGTACAACTCAGATCAACAGTCCAGGGTCTCTCCGTTGTGGTATTCTGCGCTTCATAATGTGGCTGTTGTGAGGCGACATCTTTGGACTTGTGGTTTTTATGTTTTGACTTTAGTTTGGTTTTGTAGTCATGGTTGTTTATTTCCTTCTACTGCCTCCTAGTGTTTTGTTGTTTTCTTTCCTTTTCGTTAAGTTTTCTTTATGGTTGCTTTCTTATTACTTTGCATGGTTTTCCCATTATTATTATTATTATCCCTCTGCCCCCTCCCTTCCCTGAGGACATCTGTGGACCTGCTCAGAACTTTGTGGTCGGTTAATGAACATTCCAACGTACCATCAAGGACAATGGCCTCTGGGACAGTGCTTCATGGACTTAATTGTACACACTCACTTGCACACACACACATGCTCAAGATAAACATATGCACCCCTCACACCACCCTCACCCTTCCTGGCATGATGTTGTTTTGTAAACTTGTTGCTTCTTTGTGCTGAGTTTTTTTGCAATCTCAAACTGTATCCTGCTAAAGATAAAGTGTGAAATATGATTTTTTTTTCCCTCTACTTACCTAATGTGGCCTCTTTTCTCATCTAGCAAGGGCAGCGCCTGAGTGGGCAGCAAAGCCTTGGTGACCTGTCCCCCCCTTGTGTTGTGTCATGATGTATGTTTGGATGGGTTGTACTGGAATTCTAATTTTCTCTCGGGGATCAATAAAGTATCTTTGAATTTGAATTGAATTATTATTATTATTGTTATCATTATGGTTTCTTGTTCTCCTTGGATTCTTTAGTCTAGATGCTCATTTAGTATCTCTGTGTTTATTTATATTAGGTATTTGTTCTCTTTTCTAGTTTAGTTCCTCGGTTTAGTTTCTATAGTTCCAGCCTCCCTTACGGGTAAGCTTTAGTTATTGTTTACTTTTGGTTTGCATATATTCTAGTTTCTCTGTTTACTTTAGTTAATCATTATTCTAGGTTCTTATGTTTTTTTTGGTTTATTATCTTCATCCATAGTTTTGCTTAGTTCTGTTTCCCTGAGTTTTTTTATTTATAGTTTTGTTTTTGTAGTCAGGTTCCTTGGTTATGTTATTGCCCAGCTTCCCTCATGTTCCCTTTTGTTCTATAGCCTGGTCCTCTTAGCTACCATTCATTCTCCCTCAGTTCTCTGCAGCCTGGTTCACACCTGTTCTCCATTCTTCTCTGATTACCTGCCTCTGTTTCTCATTGGTTCATGCCTCACTCCCCTCTGTTTATAAGCTCTCTGGTTTTAATTGTTCTTCGCTGGTTCCTTCCGTTACTACCTCGTTCCCTCCCACGTCTAGGTTTTGTTTATGCTTCGCTCCAGCAGAGTGATTTCTTGTGAGTTTTTGGCTTACCACCTTTGTACACCTATAGCGATTTTGCTACATCTTGCTTTGTTTTTTGGAAACGTTAAGGATTTCGACTGTGCTACGTTTTTGCTACGTTTTGTAAAAGACCTTGGAATAAAGAAGAAGCTTTCCTTTAACATGCTGCTGTCCAGCTCTTGCCTGCACGTTGGTCCTTCCCTAAACCCCACCCCGACAGTGGCACACATTTTCAGAGGGAGACAGGTCTGAACTGCAGTCTGACCAGTCTAGTACCTGCACTCTTCTACTACGAAGCCACACGTGCAGAATGTGGCCTGGCATTGTCACACTGAAATAAGCAGGGAGGTCCCTGAAAAAGACGATGCTTTGGGTTGCACCAAAACCTGTATGCACCTTTCAGCATTAATGGTGCCTTCACAGATGTGCAGTTGCCCATGCCATGGGTACTAAAACATCCCCAGTTGCCCCTGTCACAGCTTTTTTGGAAGGTGTCGCAAGCATCAAATTCAAAATGAGTGAATATTTGAACATGAAATATTTTGTCTTTGTTTCAATTGCATATAGGTTGAACAGGATTTGCAAATGATTTAAGTTTTTATTTACCTATTAGACAATGTCCCAACTTCATTGAAATTGAGGTTGTAATGCCTAAGAAGTTTTGTTTAGTAATCTATAGGTTTTTCTTTTCTTGGGGCAGCCAGTGCCATGAAAATCTATTGTTTTGTTTTTTCTTTTTTGTCACAGTTAAATATTTTACATCATCAGGGCAACGTGTGGAGTAGCAATAGAGCCTGCAACTCATACACAAAGGGTATTAGCCCTAGATGCAGCCCTCGGGGGGGTTTGATTCCGAACCTTGAAGGCAAAGAAGGTGTAGAAAGCACCTATTGCCCATTGTTAAGTAGGTTGGAGGATGTGTCATGCTGGGTTTTTCAGCAAAATAACAATTCAAAACATTTGGCAGAATCAGCACCGGAAGGGTTCACCTGACACAAAACCAATGTTCTTCCATGGCATCTCAGTCCCCAGACACAAATCCTTAGGCCTCCTTAGGGGCAAGCTGAATAGAGGAGAGCATAAGAGAAGAACCAGGACTCTGGATGGTCTAGACTCTTGCACAAAGAGGAGTGCTTAAAGATCCTGATCTCTTCATGCTCCAAACTTGTAAAATGTTACATGTGCTATTGGCTATAATGTAGTCAAAAAATGTATTAGCAGTAGAAGTAAAAAGTTACTTTTTTTTCTCTGCAGTGAGATTATGCCACTGAAATCCAAGATCTATTTATAAAGTATGCCACTATATATGGAGGTTGTTGCACCACATGCAGAAGTGGTTGCAGGAATAGGGATCAAATTGCTTATTTACTGTTTGCCTTTTTTCTCTTTGTTGCAGACATGATCAACTCTAAAGTTATTTTTACATTTCTTTCTCCTCCCAGCAACGGTATTTCAAACAAGGGCTCAAAGTAAATGCTCATTGTGCAGTGGAGACAACCTCTGCAGCTTGATAAAATGTTTGGCCACAGTGAGAAGGGAGACTGTGTACTCATAAAGCAGATAATATTTTAATATCAGCTCATATGTGTACATTTAGAAGTACATTCTGGTTGTTATGTTGAATGAACCACTCAAGCAGCTTTATCTGTTTATCTCAGGTTTTACTATACTTAGTCTAGGATAACATAGCTGAAAATTAGATGAACTAAAAACATCTCTGTATTTTTCCGTGGTTCATCTCAGTTTATACATTGCCTGCAGGTCTCGGCAGGAACAAAATGGCGTCCTGACCCCGATGGGTGTCCGGTCCCCTTTTAGGTTGGCCGTTCTTCTTTAAAGCGACATACCAGCTGTATTTCTGGGAGCGATATGTGTTGTAGTGGTTCTCTTCATATTGTTCGAAAAAGTAACACTCATCATTCACTGTTTGCTGAGAAAAAAAGGAATGGGCAGTTAGCAGTCAGATTAAGTGACTCAATGGTTCTAGTAAATTCACCTCTAGAACTGTATGGTTGAATATTTTATTTATCCATACACTTTTTTTTTCTCAATGTGATTTATGTTACACAAAAATAATTAATATTTTATATAGTTTTAAAATATGTAGACAATTGTTTAGTTTAAACTGATTCTCACAAGTACAAAACTCACTGAACCATAGAGGTCTCCGTTTTTGTCCATGGCCAGGTACCTTCCCGTCATCTCCCCTTTGATGACCACAACTCCCACACTCACCGCCTTCAGCCTCAGGATGTCTGCAACACATGCAACATCACAGTTCTGCATGACTTTTTGTTGCATTTCCAAGGCTAAAATGAAGAACATACCTACATACTGTAAGAAATGTTTTCCAAAAACAAGCTTTTGCCCAGCTTATTTCTTGGAAAGGCAGCCTCATAGTCCAAATGTGTTCAAAGGATGAGAAGTTGTGATAAAAATTCCAGATTACTAAGCAGCTTAACTGGAATTGGTTATTTAAAAAAGATTGCACAAAAGCCCTATTTTGGAAATAATTTCCGATGGCAACACATAATACAGCTTTCTTTCCTGAAATATGCACGTTACTTCCCATGGTAATTTTCCATAAAGTTCATAGAGCTTGAGCTAGTAACTGTCAAGGAACACAAGTTACTTCATTGGAGCTCACAGGTTCATTTCACAGAACATTTGGGATGCTTTTATATAGTTTACAGGTTATTTTCCTGGGACTTAAAGGTTACTTTTACAAAGCCTTTAGGTTACTTCCATGGAACTTATAGGTTACTTTCACATTACTTACAGGTTTCCATTCTGGAAGATACAGCTTACTTTCACTAAATATTTTGGCTACTTCCTGGAACCTACGAGTGGCTTTCTTGGAACTTTCAGATCACCTTTACTTACCTAGTTACTACCTACTTACTACTTTCACTAAACCTAGAGGTTATCTTTCAGAATTCATAGGTTATCCTTGTGAAAGATAAATTACTCAAACATAAACTTTAAAAATTACTTTCCTTTAAAGAAAATATTACTTTCACAAAACTTTCAGGCTACTTTTACAAAGCTTACAGATTGTTTTCTGAAACTTCAGTGTTTTCTTAAACTAACAGTTTACTTTAGCTGAATTTACACATTTTTATGGAATTTAAAGGTTACTTTCGTAAAATATTCACATTGCTTTTTATGAATTACAATTTGGTTTCCAGGTCTTTCACAGCAATTTTGTAGTGAATGTAGTGAATGTATCATATATAATTTCCAACTCTGAAATACAACTTTTATCCCACAGAATAAGTTATAAATGTATTGTTCTCACCATATGTGTCATTTTCCTGCCTCCCTCCATTCACTGTTCCATCTGATAAAATCCTTAGGTGATAACCTCCATTCCCACAGTAGAGCCTGGTCACCGCACGCTGCTCCTGGTTCGACAGGTCCAGAGACACAGAGCCAAATGGGAGCACTGTCACATCTCCTTCAGACATCCCAGGCAGAGTCTGAGGCACAGCAGAGCAAAGTTCCTGGCTCTGTAAAGACAGAGGAGAGCCACTCTGCTCACCATTCAGACCTGGAGGACTACGTCTAAAGCATGAAGGCCAGCACCACGCCATGTGTGCTGTGTGATGACAGAAAATGCCCCTCTTTATATCCTCCCAAAAATAAGAACCTCCCTCCTCTGCTGTTTTTTTTTTTGTGATAAAACCATTGAAGGATCCAAATTGGACTCAGTCCAGGCGAGGAGGAACATGACAGTACATGTTCCTAGACCGAACATCACTTTGAAAATAATTTCCAGATGATGCTGACGTAACTTTGCACCTGAAAGCAGAGTAAGGCCAGGCAACAAAATAAACAGCATATGGAGATAACAGAGGGTATGTGCAGTAATGATTTTCCTCCCAGTTGGAAATATCACAAGTTGTAATAGTCTAATAAATAAGAAGGTCCAGAAGGCATTTAAATCCACATTCTTGCATAAATGTTGCAACACCCTACATTCTTTAGTCTGCTTAAAGACCATACTTTGGATTTAGCATCCAACCAGAGTTTCTTGTCTTACCATCTGTTTCCTCAAAAGTTTATCCAATTCAAATGCAAAGGCATATCCCAAATACAAATAGTTGAGGCTTGTTTTCTTTTTATTTATCCCAGAGATCAAAGGTCCCAGAGCAGCAACTACCAAGGACCTTGTCCTGTAAAAACAAAAAAGGAGTTGTGCCTACAGCCTGGCATTGTTACTGAAAAAACTCTGGTTTCTTATCATTTGTAAGCAGAAGCATGGCCTCATCAGAGCCATTCCACATTTGGAACAATTTCTTGGAAGAAAGGGAAGTGGTGGGGAGAGAAAACATGAAAGAATGAAAAGCGAGAACCACGAGAAAAATGTGAAGCCTTCTCCCTTACTCAGTGGGTGTTCCCAGAAACAAGATCTGAGGTGGGATAATACAGGATATATCTCATAAGTGCTGCCAGACCAGAACCTTTGGACAAAGCAACAGCTCAATAGGGAATGACGTCAAAAGTCCAACTGATGACCCAGTCAGAGTGTGGATGTGTGTGAAGAGAGTTCAACCTGTGTGAATGTTGGTAAGGTTAGGGGGATTTTGACTTCAAGCTGTGTAAAGATGTTTGGCTTAAATTGGAGGAAAGTTCAAAGAACAGCAGTTTATGAAAACAGATGTTGCTGTCTTGTTCACGCTTTATTCATCCTAAGCAGCAGGATTTAAACTTCTGGAGTGGCTGTCAAAAGTGTGCACAGCGCTGTTAAAACTCCGATATTTCGCGATGTAAAAAAAAATTTGACCTCAAATAATCGTTTCAAAACTTTTCCAGATATATTTATTCTGTACACACATAACACCAATTATATTGAATATTATTGGAAACCTTATTAAAGCTAAGCTGTCCTAATTGTGTCTTTCCTGACATTTAACTAAAGCCAGAGTTTGGAGAGAAGTTACAAAATATCAAAAGAATCTCATTGTACAAAGGTATCAGTCAGGAAAAGATACAAAACAAGAGACTGTCAGGATCTGCCATTTTGGGTTTTGTGTTTGTTTACTTTTCTAGTTAGGTCGTTCTCATGTGCTTTCTGTTTAGTAGTTATGTTCATTTGTGTTTATTCTCTGGCTAGGTTCTTGTATTTGGCGTAGTTCTGTGCTCCTTAGTTTTATTAGTTCTTTTCCCTCATGCTTAGTTGTTATTTTCTCCCAGGTTAGTTATTATAGTATACATGTCCTTCTCAAAATATTAGCATATTGTGATAAAGTTCATTATTTTCCATAATGCAATGATGAAAATTTAACATTCATATATTTTAGATTCATCCGACCAATAAAAGAAAAGTGTTTTTAATACAAAAAACGTCAACCTTCAAATAATCATGTACAGTTATGCACTCAATACTTGGTCGGGAATCCTTTGGCAGAAATGACTGCTTCAATGCGGCGTGGCATGGAGGCAATAAGCCTGTGGCACTGCTGAGGTCTTATGGAGGCCCAGGATGCTTCGATAGCAGCCTTTAGCTCATCCAGAGTGTTGGGTCTTGAGTCTCTCAACGTTCTCTTCACAATATCCCACAGATTCTCTACGGGGTTCAGGTCAGGAGAGTTGGCAGGCCAATTGAGCACAGTGGCCATGGTCAGTAAACCATTTACCAGTGGTTTTGGCACTGTGAGCAGGTGCCAGGTCGTGCTGAAAAATGAAATCTTCATCTCCATAAAGCTTTTCAGCAGATGGAAGCATGAAGTGCTCCAAAATCTCCTGATAGCTAGCTGCATTGACCCTGCCCTTGATAAAACACAGTGGACCAACACCAGCAGCTGACACGGCACTCCAGACCATCACTGACTGTGGGTACTTGACACTGGACTTCTAGCATTTTGGCATTTCCTTCTCCCCAGTCTTCCTCCAGACTCTGGCACCTTGATTTCTGAATGACATGCAGTATTTGCTTTCATCCGAAAAAAGTACTTTGGACCACTGAGCAACAGTCCAGTGCTGCTTCTCTGTAGCCCAGGTCAGGCGCTTCTGCCGCTGTTTCTGGTTCAAAAGTGGCTTGACCTGGGGAATGCGGCACCTGTAGCCCATTTCCTGCACACGCCTGTGCACGGTGGCTCTGGATGTTTCTACTCCAGACTCAGTCCACTGCTTCCGCAGGTCCCCCTTGGAATCGGCCCTTCTCCACAATCTTCCTCAGGGTCCGGTCACCTCTTCTCGTTGTGCAGCGTTTTCTGCCACACTTTTTCCTTCCCACAGACTTCCCACTGAGGTGCCTTGATACAGCACTCTGGGAACAGCCTATTCGTTCAGAAATTTCTTTCTGTGTCTTACCCTCTTGCTTGAGGGTGTCAATAGTGGCCTTCTGGACAGCAGTCAGGTCGGCAGTCTTACCCATGATTGGGGTTTTGAGTGATGAACCAGGCTGGGAGTTTTAAAGGCCTCAGGAATCTTTTGCAGGTGTTTAGAGTTAACTCGTTGATTCAGATGATTAGGTTCATAGCTCGTTTAGAGACCCTTTTAATGATATGCTAATTTTGTGAGATAGGAATTTTGGGTTTTCATGAGCTGTATGCCAAAATCATCCATATTAAGACAATAAAAGACCTGAAATATTTCAGTTAGTGTGCAATGAATCTAAAATATATGAATGTTAAATTTTCATCATAACATTAAGGAAAATAATTAACTTTATCACAATATGCTAATATTTTGAGAAGGACCTGTAGTTCTCTTGGTTAGTCCCTCATGTTTCAGTTCCTGTCTGGCAATCAACTATATTCTGTTATTCAGTATTTCTTTTTGTTTGCTTAGTTCTTTCCATCTCCTTGAGTTTGGTTCCTTCTGGAGTTAATATCTATGCTGGTTTATGTTTATGTTTTCTTGTCCCTGCTCCTCCCAGTTAGTTTAATGTTTTCCCTTAGAGTTGTCACTAGTTTAGTTTCCCCTCCTGTCCCTGCGTTTCCCAGCTCCCATAGCCATAGTAACATATCCCCTCAGTTCCCTACACCTTGTCTTCACACCTGCCAGCAATCATCTGATTCCCTTCTTCTCTCATTCTCTTTGTTTCACCATTCCCTTCCCTGTATTTAAGCTTACTGGTTTGTCTTGTTTGCCGTCGCCACGTCTTTCTAGCATCCTGTCATGCTCCAGCCAGAGACTTGCTATGTTCCTGAGTTCCAGCCTGCTTAGTTCCTGTTCAGCTTCGTTGTTGTAAGTTTTATGCATCTGTGTTTTAAACCTGAACCTCTGGCGTGAGAAAAACCCGCACTTTCTAGCCTTCAAATGAATCACATCTTGACCTATTCTGTGGCTCCCGAGTATCTCTCTGCATCCTGGTCTGACTCCACTGCCACAAACCCTGACAGAGACAACAGCAACATTATAAAAACTGAATGTTTCTCCAAGATTGATGAAGGGCAAGTGAGAAACTATTCTCCCAATCACTTGTATTCCACATACAAAAACAATCTCCCATATTTTCCGCTTGTCTAATTATGGAACAAAATCCTTTAATTCCTATCCCGGTGGCAGAATGTTTTATGTGCTGATGAAATAAACTTAAAATTTAGGAAACTATTCAAGAAGGTTCAACACAAAAACAAATGAACACCATACCTGCAGTGCAACACTGTGGTGGCAGTTTCAGGATTTGAAATTACTTTTCTTTAGATGGAACTGTTTTTTTTTTGTCAAGGTGGATGAAACATTTTCACCATTCCAAAAAACGTGTTCACTGTCTGATAAATTGGATTAAAGTTTGTGGCTGTAAGAAGTATCTTCAAGCAGATTAGGAACAAAAAGAAAAAGACAATGAAGTGTAGGGTTGAGGTTAAAAATTTTCAAAAGAAAATTTATCCTTGAACCTAGAAGGAACCTAGAAGGATAGATTGGTTAAATTTCTAGGAGTATAAATACTGTAGCAGGTGATGACAAAAACAAAAAACAAATGTGAAGCAAAATAAATAATTGTCCTTAAATGCTTAATTGAGAACTTTTAATTAACTAAAACAAATGACCAAAATTATTCTTTGATATTCACTGTATCACAAAACTTTATCAACTTTACATTTTCCTTAGAGACTAAGATCGCAAAATTCATTTAATTGATAACATTGATTTGTGAAATATCCAGTAAATAAAATATTAACTCACATTAATGAAATACTCTTACTTTATGTTGTTTAACCAATTTATTCAATCTATATACAGGGGTTGGACAATGAAACTGAAACACCTGTCATTTTAGTGTGGGAGGTTTCATGGCTAAATTGGACCAGTCTGGTAGCCAGTCTTCATTGATTGCACATTGCACCAGTAAGACCAGTGTGAAGGTTCAATTAGCAGGGTAAGAGCACAGTTTTGCTCAAAATATTGAAATGCACACAACATTATGGGTGACATACGAGAGTTCAAAAGAGGACAAATTGTTGGTGCACGTCTTGCTGGCACATCTGTGACCAAGACAGCAAGTCTTTGTGATGTATTAAGAGCCACGGTATCCAGGGTAATGTCAGCATACCACCAAGAAGGACGAACCACATCCAACAGGATTAACTGTGGACGCAAGAGGAAGCTGTCTGAAAGGGATATTCAGGTACTAACCTGGATTGTATCCAAAAAACATAAAACCACGGCTGCCCAAATCACGGCAGAATTAAATGTGCACCTCAACTCTCCTGTTTCCACCAGAACTGTCCGTCGGGAGCTCCACAGGGTCAATATACACGGCCGGGCTGCTATAGCCAAACCTTTGGTCACTCATGCCAATGTCAAACGTCGGTTTCAATGGTGCAAGGAGCACAAATCTTGGGCTGTGGACAATGTGAAACATGTATTGTTCTCTGATGAATCCACCTTTACTGTTTTCCCCACATCCAAGAGAGTTACGGTGTGGAGAAGCCCCAAAGAAGCGTACCACCCAGACTGTTGCATGCCCAGAGTGAAGCATGGGGGTGGATCAGTGATGGTTTGGGCTGCCATATCATGGCATTCCCTTAGCCCAATAGTTGTGCTAGATGGGCGCGTCACTGCCAAGGACTACCGAACCATTCTTGAGGACCATGTGCATCCAATGGTTCAAACATTGTATCCTGAAGGCGGTGCCGTGTATCAGGATGACAATGCACCAATACACACAGCAAGACTGGTGAAAGATTGGTTTGATGAACATGAAAGTGAAGTTGAACATCTCCCATGGCCTGCACAGTCACCAGATCTAAATATTATTGAGCCACTTTGGGGTGTTTTGGAGGAGCGAGTCAGGAAACGTTTGCCTCCACCAGTATCACGTAGTGACCTGGCCACTATCCTGCAAGAAGAATGGCTTAAAATCCCTCTGACCACTGTGCAGGACTTGTATATGTCATTCCCAAGACGAATTGATGCTGTATTGGTCACAAGAGGAGGCCCTACACCATACTAATAAATTATTGTGGTCTAAAACCAGGTGTTTCAGTTTCATTATCCAACCCCTGTATATTGTCTCCATGAAAGCTTTGAATAGGTCTAAAAATTATACCTTCCACAGGAAACATACCTGTGTAACAACCCATGTTAATGCAGAAGTAAACAAATGTAAATATGACTTTGTAAGCTGTACTTAGAATTGTGCTGTTTTTGTTTATTAATTTGGTGTAAAGTGCTTAATATTTTACATTTCTGCTAAAGTTGGTAAGGAGCTAATCTTTTTGAATGTTTGTCTTGGTAGCTGATTTATCCCTAAAGGAATAAATCCCTAAAACTAAAAGAAGAAAACTTCATCTGGGTTTAGCTGTTAAAGAAGTTTCAGCACCTGATCTCCACATCAGCCTGCTGGACCTGGATAAACCTCTGAAATAAAGGTGAAATATCTTCCAGAACCAGAAAAGGGAATTATGACCTGGACGACAGTCCACACAGACGAGAAGATATGGAGAAAAACATTTTGCAACTTTCAATTTCAAATCACATTCTCACTGTGTAATAATTGGTAATCCAGTGAATTCATCACGTACCTGTAGGAAAGTCATGTGACAGCTCTCCTTATGTGCCATCGTGTCCTTTTTTCTCTGAACTGTAGTTTGGTTGAAACAAGCTCTTCATCCTTCCTCCAACTGAGAAGTGTCTGCTTTTTATGGGCTTTAAGTTCGTATTTATTCTTTTCGCTCACATCGCCACCCCTCCAACAGCGTCAGAGGACTCATTTTAACAGGCCAGCGTCAAGACTAAAATTACCTCCTCCGACTACAGAGAGAGAAGCAAAGAATGAGTGACACAGGCATCCAAGACACAGGACTGAGCCAAAGCCTGGAAACCAACAGAGTTGTCTAACTGTGAGAGCACTAATGCTTGAGACCATGCTGAGCAGCAGACTATGAACACTTATATAAGACAAGAGATGACTACAGCTACATGCTAGGTTCCTCAGGTTTCATGGATCTGCTTCTATAAGACCTTTATCTCACATTATAGGGTAATAGGATCTACTTCACACACCTGCAGACATTCACATTAAATAAATTTGGCACTTTGCCTCTCAAATTCATGCTTTGTAAATCATGTTTTAATGGGATTTAGAAAGAAACAGCAATGATGACAATCATCCCTCATACCAAGAAAGTATCTTCAGAGCTGACAAAGTCTTGTACAGAAATGGAAATATTGCAGAATTAAACAAGTTTACATGAAACTAGGAAGAATAGCACACTAACAGAATGACAGCACTCTTTCGGCCCAGTTTCTTCAATTCAATTCCATTCAAAGATACTTTATTGATATCTGAGGGGAAATTAGAATTCCAGTACAACCCATCCAAACATACATCAGGACACAAAACAAGGGGGGGACGGGTCACCGAGGCTTTGCTGCCCACTCACAGGCGCTGCCCTTGCTAGATGAGAAAAGAGGCCACATTAGGTAAGTAGAGGAAAAAAAATCATATTTCACACTTTGTCCTTAGCAGGATACAGTTTGAGATTGCAAGAAACCTCAGCACAAAGAAGCAACAAATTTACAAAACAACATCATGCCATGAACGGTGAAGGTGGTGGGAGGGGTGCATAAGTTTATCTTGAGGATTTGTGTGTGTGCAAGTGAGTGTGTGCAAGTAAGTCCATGAAGCACTGTCCCAGAGGCCATTGTCCTTGATGGTACGTTGGAATGTTCATCAACCGGCCACAAAGTTCTGAGCAGGTCCACAGATGTCCTCAGGGAAGCGAGGGGGCAGAGGGAACAGAGCGTCATGTTTACATAACTTCCAGGAGAGGTTGAAGATAGCCAGCCATCAAGGCCGTACAGGGGAGCCAGATTCAGAAAAACAATAATTATTTGGGTTAGGCCGACTCTTAATTTTCCGTCAGCCTTGAGAGTCTCGCTGGTGCTTCTCAAAGGCGAATCCAAACAGCCAAATTCCTGGTCTTTCGCCAGATCCGAGCGAACAACTTTCTCCAAGATTTATCCCATTTCACCTGAGTCCAGGAACCGCAACCTGCCTGCGATCCTGTGTAAGGATCACATCCAGTCTGCGATTCAGCTCACGCAACATCTCAGTTTGAGTGTTGATCGCTCTGAAGATCCCATCACACATACCAGGCAGCCTCACAATTGCCAGAACAGCTGCTGACATTCTCCGAATTTCTCGATATGCCAGGTAACCGCTGACTCCAAAAAGCAGAAATCCTGATATCAAACATCCAATTATATACACATCTTCCACATCCTCGACTGATATTATCGCCAGACACACAATCCTCCACTTCTGCCAGGAGTCCATTGTGTATCCAGAGAAAAACGTACCGTCCGGGCAAGTGGGTTCTCCCGACCCGTCTTCTCGTCGAGAAAATTTGATCAATTGCAATGAGAGACCACCTGACCAAATCCATAACTCAGAATTTGGAAGATATGCAAAAAGAGGCTATAAAAAAAGACAAGACACAGAGCAGAAGAGGGGCAGTTATACAGTTTACCTGCAAAAAAAGTTGATTAGGGGTTTAGTTCCTCCTTTCCTCTTTAATGAAAAAATTGAAACATAAAAAATAAAATGTGATTTTTGGTGAGCAATAAATTGGGATAAATCACATTTATTCTAACTAAAAATAGCTGATTTTATGCATAAGCATATTACAACAGTTGCACATGACACAAAAACATGATTTGCATTCAGAAGCAGGTTCGCATTTGTAACCTGGGGAGTTCTTTATGTTTTAGGTTTTAACCTGTTAGACCTTACTTGTATCAGAACTTAGTTAACAGCTTCAGAGAATTATACTCATGGAAAACTACCAGGTATACTTAGAAATCTTGCTTCTCATCTACAGGTTATCAATCACTTGGTTCTGGTAAGGAGACTGGTAGTAGCTGCTCTTGGCAAGAGCTTAGAAACCTCCAACCCACAAGAAACACACCTTACACCCCTTTAGGAAAACACATTAATGTATTAAAAACATTTGCAAAGGTACTTCAATATACTGACAAATTACATGCAAAATAAGACATTCTTTGTAAAGAAAAATTGCATTTCAGCCATCACAGTTTAGATATAGTTCTTACAGCATTCTCTGAAAAGGGGTTAAATAACAAATGAACTTGCACTCTTCAGTTTTTTCCTTCCCAGTCCCATGAGTGGTGGAGTTTCCCCTCCACAAAAAAAATAAATAAAGAAATACGCAAAAGATAAAAAATAAGGCAGTTCTCAAAACCTGGAAAACTAAGGTCCTTATAACGATCGCAATTGCTTGAATCTGTTAATACCACATCCCTCGGCAGAACACGTATCAGGATATGGAAGAACCAATCAATGGTGTTAGTCCAGGGCATGTTAGGTCCTAGATGTCCATGGATGAAAACGCTTCTATGGAGCAATAACCCAAAAAAGAAAAAGCCGGCACACAAATGTGCGGTACAGTCACACTCATTTTTCTTTTACAATTGCATTCTTTAATATCCCTTTTTGATACATTTATAAAATAAATGGTACACCAACTGCAGATGATTTTAAAATAACATGGCTAATCTCTAAACTAAAACATAAAAGTACAATTATATGGCCCATTTTCTTCAAATTAAATCAATCCAAGCACACACAACGGCTCGGATCTATGTTTAGTTTTTTTTCTAAAACATCAACAGTCAAGTCTGCAGGATGAGCAGCTGCATGGGTCATCTGTAGCTATACCACGTGGTAGCTGCTCAACTGATTAAAATATTTCACACGTGGAATCTAGAAGAACAGGTAGCTAATTAAACATGTCCCACTAACACCCTCCAAGATACTTTAGGTTAAAACTCACCAGAGGGTATCTTCAACCTAACGAGTGCTAATGTCGGCTCTGCGGTTTCTCCCCCCCGGCAAGCTTCTATGTCCGTCAGCACACAACCGACGTGCCTCTGTTCGTCAGTGCACCCCCACGGACCTCTACACTATTTAGAAGTAAAAGTGCACAACCAGTGTGTCTATGCTCTGTTCAGCAACTGATATTTTTGCGATAATGTTAACTTTTCCTCTCACAACACAGGGCAGCAACATGGGGTAGACTTCTTCTGCCGTATTGGTGAGGCGATTTTGGGTCCTCGGAATTTAGAGCTGCATCAACTTAAGTTTCATTTTACCTGTGAGGCATTCAGGCGGCTTAGAAAGTTGTCTAAGAAAATAACCTGGGTTACATTCTCCCCCTCTAGACTGCATGAGTCTCTCCATGCATACCTGAATGAACATGTATTGGCAAGAAACCATCATGGGTGAATGCAGTTGCTAAAGTCTGGAAAAATAATCCAATAGCAAGAATCAGAGGTTTACCTAATTCATCATATGTAAGTTTACGAGGCGGGCACCTAACCCTACTGGATCGCCTCACTTACGGTAGTGGCAAGTCACAACGAGCAGGCTCTGTGTCCTCAATCCCCTGCTCAATTCCTACACTGCCAGTACAGTCCTCTGTTGGTGATAGAGGTATCGCCTCTGGTGGAATATTAATAATGACATGACCCATATTGACACACGGTGATGCAACATTTGGGGATGTCCTGCTACTCTCAGGAAGAGAAAGTTCGGCTTGCAACACGTCAGACATTTCAGAAACATTTCCAGGACTGTGTGGCTCAACAACAGGGGAGTTGAAACCCGCTGTCACCGTAGTCAACTCAGATGTAATGGTCTGCCAATCCCTTTGTGTAAAAGGACCACTTGTGATCACCTCTGGTACTACCACACTGGAATAAAACTCATCCTCATCACTGTACAACACATCTTCCAAGTCATCTTGACCATCATGTGACACTCCGGCATCTTTGCTTCGCAGCTTCATATTTCTCCTTTTTACATTAGAGCCTTGTTCAGCTGCCTTCTCTATTGGCAGGAACCCGCACGGCAAAAGGAGACCTCTGTGCAAAGTGCGATGTGGTCCACCCCCTGACTTGGGCTTCAGAACATAAACAGGGCTATCCCTGATCCTTCTAATGACTACATGAACGTTCTGTTCCCATTTATCAGAGGGTTTGTGCTTTCCTCTTAAATTCAGATTCCTCACCAAGACTCGGTCCCCTGTAACAAGCTCTGCTGCACGGACCTTCCTGTCAAACAGAGTTTTGTTCTTTTGTCCCATTTTCTGAGAATGTTCTGCAGCTAAGGAATAGCTTTCTTGCAGTCGTCTGCGAAGGATCGCAACATATTCTGAATATGTTCTGTGATTTCCCCTTTCAGGTGTTATTACTAAAACAAGATCAATTGGCAATCTGGGCTGTCGGCCAAACATTAATTCATAAGGGGAGTAACCTGTCGTGTCATTCCCTGTGCAATTATATGCATGCACTAGGGGTTTGACAAAATCCCTCCAGTGGTATTTGTCCTTTTCCTCCAGAGTCCCAAGCATATCCAGAAGTGTCCTATTAAATCGTTCCACCGGGTTCCCACGGGGGTGATATGGGGTGGTACAAACATTTTCAGCGCCAATCAGTGTACATAGTTCTTTAATTGTTTTTGATTCAAAGTCCCTACCTTGATCACTAAGTAAGCGACTTGGGAAACCATAGTGGACAATAAAATTGTCCCACACAGCCTTGCCAATGGTTTTTCTTTTTGGTCCTTAGTTGGTACGGCCACAGCAACTTTTGTGAAGTGATCAATAACTAATACATTTCTGGTGTCAACGATTGTCTGGTTCTATTGATAAATAGTCTATGCAGACAAGTTCCAGTGGATATGTCACAGAAATATTTTCCAGAGGTGCAGCCTTTTGTGGAACTGCCTTTGTCCTAAAACAACGGGGACACATTTTACACTTCTCCTCAACTGATTGGGCCATCCTGGGCCAGAAAAACCTAGCACGAGCTAGATGTAATGCACGCTCAAACCCTAGATGTTCAACTTCATCATGTACACCTTGCAGAGCTTTGGATCTGAACTGCAAAGGTAAGAGTAACTGGTAGGTAACATCTTCTCTGTCAACCCATTTTCTGTGCAGCACACCATTCCTCAGCTCAAGCCTTTTCCACTCCTTAAGGAAAGCTTTACATCTAGAGGTTCAAGGTTTATCTCTCTAAAGCTAGGCTTACGACCACTCTCTAGAAATGTGATGACACGTGAAATGGATGGATCATCCCTTTGAGCTCTCTGCCAATCAGATGTCATCATTGTTGGCAAAGTGTCTACACCAAACAACTGAGGAACAGTCGAGGGCTCTATAACCAGAGACTCCACAACAAGGGCCTGCTCTAGCTCAGGGTCACAGCTGTCTGGGAAAGCCACAAGATGGCGCTGACACAGAGCAGAAAAAACTTCTTGATCTACCTCATCACTTGTATCTTGCAGCCGTTTCTTCATGTCCTCCAACCTGCCTTTCTCCTTTATGAAATCCTCATCCTCACAAGGTGGGCCTTGAGGTCGCCGGGACAACCCGTCTGCATCACGGTTGGCATGCCCAGCTCTGTACTTGATGCTGAACTGGTAGGTGGATAGAGCTGCCAACCAGCGATGACCAGCAGCATCCAACTTGGCAGATGTCAAAATGTAGGTCAAGGGGTTATTGTCTGTAAAAACCGTAAAAAGGAGACCCATAGAGATAACCATTAAACTTCTCACAAATAGCCCACTTAAGGGCTAAAAATTCAAGTTTATGCGTGGGGTAGTTCCTTTCACTCTTAGAAAGCCCACGGCTCGCATAAGCAACAACTCTTAGCTGCCCATCCTGTTCCTGATAGAGTGCCGCACCGAGTCCTTCACAGCATGCATCGGTGTGCAAGATGTATGGCAGAGATGGGTCGGCAAAAGCAAGGATGGGTGCAAATGTTAACTTTTCAATCAGGGTCTGAAACGCACTCTTACACTCTGGTGTCCATTTAGTAAAGGGCGCATTAAAGTTTAACAGAGATTTAGGTGTTTCCCTCTTGTATTTTTTCCTCTTCTCTTTGGTGGGTAATAGCCTGCTGTCAGACTATTTAATGGCTTTGCTATTTGGGAGTACCCCTTAACAAACCTACGATAATACCCTGCAAACCCCAAGAAACATTTGAGTCCTTCCGGTTTGAAGGACGAGGCCAGGTTTTCAGGGCTAAAATCTTATCTGGGTCAGAATGGACTCCCTGAGCATCAACCACATGACCCAGGTACTTCACAGATGTTTTAAAGAAATGACACTTGTCCGGGGATAGCTTTAACCCAAAACCTTTCAGATGATTTAGCACCTTCATTAACCTCATCTCATGTTGTTCAAGTGTGTCAGAAAACACTATCAGATCATCCAAAAACACAAGCACCTCAGTTAAATTAAGGTCTCCAACACACCTCTCCATTAATCGCTATATTGCAGAATTAAACAAGTTTACATGAAACTAGGAAGAATAGCACAGTAACAGAATGACAGCACTCTTTAGGCCCAGTTTATACAGTTTACCTGCAAAAAAAGTTGATTTGGGGTTTAGTTCCTCCTTTCCTCTTTAATGAAAAAATGGAAATATAAAAAATAAAATGTGATTTTTGGTGAGCAATAAATTGGGATAAATCACATTTATTCTAACTGAAAATAGCTGATTTTATGCATAAGAATATTATAACAGTTGCACATGACACAAAAACATGATTTGCATTCAGAAGCAGGTTTGTATTTGTAACCCGGGGAGTTCTTTAGTATGTTCTAGGTTTTAACCTGTTAGACCTTACTTGTATCAGAACTTAGTTAACAGCTTCAGAAAATTATACTCATGGAAAACTACCAGGTATACTTAGAAATCTTGCTTCTCATCTACAGGTTATCAATCACTTGGTTCTGGTAAGGAGACTGGTAGTAGCTGCTCTTGGCAAGAGCTTAGAATCCTCCAACCGCTCTTCTTTCTAGGAATCTGGCCAAATTTATTAGTTCTCCAAAACTCTGACAACCCAGGGTTCAGACCAGGAAGCAGGGTCGTAGTTTAATACTCCTCTCTGCAGTTTCTGTACTGTTACCCAGCCATTACCCTATTAAGACAGTGTCTCGCCCACGGCCAAAATTTAATAGGTTAAAAAATAATCTAAAAGGAGGAAATCAGGAAAATCTCATAAAAATAAACACAACTCAGACCGAAAATAAAAATAAAACAATTAAATGTGGCTTACTGAACATAAGATCTCTCTTCAAAGACATTGCTAGTTAGTGACCTGATTTTTGACAGATTGATTTATTTTGCCTCACAGAAACCTGGCTGCAGCAAGAGGATTATGTTACTATAAATGAGTCAACTCCTACTAATTATTTAAATGTTCACATTCCTCGAATTACTGGGCGAGGAGGATGAGTAGCAACCATCTTTCAGTCGGATTTATTGATTAGTCCCAGACCAATCAATAGCTACAACTCTTTTGAATATTTAATCCTTAGTTTTCCTCATCCAAATTGCAAAGCACTAAAACCACTTCTGTTTGTTGTTTTGTACCGTCCACCAGGCCCTTACTTTCAATTTTTAGATCAGTTTTAAGACCTTTTATCTGATTTAGTGTTAAATACAGATAAAGTTATTATAGTGGGGGATTTTAACATTCATGTTGACGCTGAAAGTGATAGCCTAAATATAGCATTTAATGCTATCTTAGACTCAATTGGCTTTGCTCAAAACATTAACAAACCTACTCACCTTTGTCTTTATTCTCTGGACCTTGTGCTGACATATGGCATTGAGTGTAAAGACATAACAATATTTTCTCATAACCCTGTCCTGTCTGACCATTTCTTAATAACCTTTGAGTTTAATTTAACCGAGTACTCCACACCTTAAAGAACATTTCATTATAGTAGATCATTATCAGGCGATGCTGTAACAACCTTTAAAGAATCTGTTCCACTTTTAATTTCCTCATTATCACTTAAAAGCACAATGGAGGGCAATAATTCTGTTTCTGCCCCATCACAATTTGAGTCTTTTGTTCATAGTGTTTCTTCATCATTGTGT
Source organism: Girardinichthys multiradiatus (assembly GCF_021462225.1). NCBI lineage: Eukaryota > Metazoa > Chordata > Actinopteri > Cyprinodontiformes > Goodeidae > Girardinichthys > Girardinichthys multiradiatus. Next base: position 16,492,652 of record NC_061804.1, read on the forward strand.
GATGCATTAGACAATGCAGCCCCCTTGAAAAATAAGATAATCATTAATAGGAGGCTGGCTCCTTGGTTTAATTCAGAGCTGCATACTTTAAAGCACAATGTTAGAAAATTGGAGAGAAAATGGCGCTCTACACACCTAGAGGATTCCTACTTAATCTTGAAAAATAGCCTAATGTTGTATAAAAAGACACTTCGCCAAGCTAGAACAGCTTATTTCTCATCATTAATAGAAGAGAACAAGAATAATCCTAGGTTTCTCTTTAGTACAGTTGCTAAACTTACACAGAGTCATAACTCTGTTGAGCCATCCATTCCCTTATCTCTTAGCAGCCATGACTTTATGGGATTCTTCTTAAATAAAATTGATTCTATTAAAAATAAAATCTTTGACATACTCCCGAAGATGATTACTTCATCCTCATCAAGTGAGACAACATTGGAAATAACTGCAGAACCTGATTTGTGTTTGGACTGTTTTGATCCTGTGGAGCTTCCTGAGTTTATTTTTTCCTGTTTATTTTTTAATGTTCTAGTGTTTGGAGCATTTTGGGAGTGTACTACACATAAAACCAGTTATTTGCCTAGTGTATTTTCAAGAGATCGAGGTATTTTGGGCAGAGCTGAATTTTCTTTGCAGCAAATTCATCGACTAATGTTGGAAGCATGTGTGAAAAGTAGACATTTTCAAGATGCTTCATTTGTGCATCTGTAAGATCTTTGTCAAATGAAATGTCAAATTCCAGGTGCTCAGTTGGTGCCCAGATGACCAGCTTGCAGCTCTCCAGCTTGAGGCACATCATTGTAAGCTGGACCTGGAAGAATTAATGCCATGGTTTCTTTTAATGAAGATTCACAAGTAACTTATTATATTAGATCATTGATTAAAGGTGACAATCACCTGGAGGTAGTATCCATGTTGCCCATTTGCAAGAATGACATAGTTCCCATCTTCCAAGCGTCTGATGTCACCATTTGGACGAGTAATAAACTCTACAAGGGACATGGCACTCTTTAGGGGACACTTGATCTCTAGGAGCTGTGCTGAATCCAAAATTCCATCTGGGCTTGCTCCAAACCAGGGATGGTCAGGACACAACACCAGGCCCCTCCGCTCTACAATGTGCCCTTGGGCATCCATGAGCTGTATGGCTTTGTCTTCATTTTCTTTCCCATATTTAGTTGCCTTGCTGCCCATGAAGGTGGGGTGCAAGTGTTCATTTATGCATTTTTGTGGGTTGGTAGTGCTTCGTTTGGGCACTCTTTTTGCAGTACTAGCAGTGAGTCGTAGCTTCCTTGCATCGTGCCATAATTGGGTACCTGGGTGTCTTCTGTCAACTTCTCCGCCTGAGCTGGGTTTAGTTTAACATATTTCTCAAAAAAAGAGAGGTACTTCTTGCAGCTCAGTGTTGTGCTGTGCTCTGTATGGGGCATTTGTAAGTCACACTGGCTCTGAGAAGATTCATGGTTTTCTATATTTATTCTGTAGCACCTTGAAAGAAGACTGTTTGTCTGCAGCTGAAATAGAGGGGCCATCACAGAGGAATTGATATAACTTTTAAATTCTTTGTGATCCTTGAAAAGTGTGGGATTGCTCACTGAAGAGGATGCAGTTGTGGGATCTAATGTTGATGTAGATGAGCCTTCATGAATCTGGTCTGCTTTATGACGTCTAAAATTTATGTGCTTCATTCCACTTTCTCTGTACATCAGTGCATGATATCCCTGTCTTTCCCTGTCTGACTGCATCCTCAACCTGAATCAAAAATTAATTCAGAATGTTAGACAATGTTTTTACACTGTCAATACAAAATGCTATTAACAGGATTATTAAAACAAAACAAACAAAAAAAACAACCAGTATGTACCTTCCACAGTATTGCAGCAGCGTGGCTGCAAGATCTGCCTTGTCCTGCAACACATGAACATCCAGCTGTCTGAATTTCACCTGATGTTGAAACTAAAACCCAAGCTCGGTGATAAGGTGCTTTAAGGCTTTGGCTGGGCTCTATGTCTGCTTTAAGGTAGAGAAGATTGTGTCCCACCTCTTTTAACAAAACGTGACCAACTTTATTACTATGGAGATACTGATACGCTTCTGAGCTTTTTAGATTACTCATCGCTTTGCCATCTGAAGCAACCGCGTTAATGACGTAACATTTGCCACATTTGAGCTGTGTCAGCTGATGTTCCCACATATTTTTGCCCCAAATGCTCGAAAAAGGAAGATTAGTGCCTATTGTTAGCATGAAAACAAAAGCCGGTTCCGGTTGGCGGCGGAAGTCGTACCCATAAATTGCGCAAGGCATCATGGGGGATAGGAATAAGGTGGATAGGGCGAATAATTGAACTTTAAGGCACATAATTGTACTTTTTGAGGGCCTGAAAGGTACATTTTTGTTCCCAAGTAGTAAATGGTACATATTTGTACTCTTTATTAATAATTTTAGGGTATACTTTCAGAAGATGGACAACAAGGAAAGAAAAAATTATAAAACAAAGTTATTTGAAGGTAACAGATTCAATATAGATATTACAACAAATGGCTATGGTAGAGTATTTTTAACGAAAAACAATTAAATACTGAGAAGTGGATTTGTGCGATTAGAAGAAAATCTAACATATTTAAATGCAGTTTGCATTATTCTATTTCATATTATACTGTGATTTTGCTCATATTTTGTCACACTGGCAAATGACTAGTACTTGTTCCTAGAGGCGGAGCTTTTTTCCCAAATTTAATTTGATTGGTTGAATCAGCTGTCTAATATGTACAGCCAACACCGATTGGCTGTCTTGAGAATTTGACAAGTTAGACTATTAAAATCGATCTTTTTACTGGTTTGTGGAGGAAGGCAAACTATGGCATTTACAGGTCTGTCAACCAAGGACCTATTAAGGAGAATTAAAGAAGAAGGCATTTGACGTGTCGGAAGCAGAAGCGCAGAGATTCAGAGGTAAGCTGTAAATTAAAATAATGTCCCATTAAAATTTGACAGACAATGTTTGCAATGCTAGCATTAGCGCTAGCTTAAAGCTCGTGCTACTACTTTAGTAAATGTGCTAACATTCAACCAACTTTAGAATTGTGTCTTTTTCCACTCCAAATGTATTTATATTTCACTATTACAGTAGCATTAAGTCATTCGAGTCAGTAGCTAACATTATCTCCTCCAGATTAGCCGCTTGATGTGCTATTATCGTATTGCGCCATTTTACTTCAGTTTAAAATAAAGTGGCGCGATACTCTAAAGGCAAATAAGCTAACCTTGGAAATGGTATGTTTGTTAGTTTAAGCATTTCTTTACAAACAAAATTAATAAATGAATTTTTATGCTATTTGCATTTTCAGACAAATTATGTTATTTCCTGTTGTGTTGGTGGATGAATAAGTGCTCTTTTGACTAAGTTAAATCTTGCCATTATTGTCAAATATATTATAAAAAGAAGACCAGAATATTGTTAGTCCAACCAAAATCTGACTTTTTGCCATGCATTTCAGATAATGATGTAGATGGTGATACAGTCGATTGTGGCCTCACAGAGAGCATGATTGCGGTACTTTTTCAAGGATCCTTCAAGAAGCAACTGAAATTTAATCAGTTTTTGTTCCAGCAAAAGGAGTCAACAATATCAATTACTTTAGAACCTGTGCCTCCAGAGGAATGGCAGCAAAGTTTCTTCAGCATCATCCAGGTAAATGTATGAATGCAAATTCACTTGTCCTCCTAGTTGTCCACACAGTGTGAATTACTAAAAAATTCATATTGCTTGGATTTATAGTCTCACCAAATGTATCAAACTTGAAACGTTGTTGGGAAAAAGTCTGTAAATGCATCCCAAATATTGCAAATGCATAATTTATATATTAGTTATAACCCTTTAAATTGTTACATTCAACAAGCAATAAAACATTTGTATTTAATTTAATTTGTACCCAGGAAAATAAAAGCCTTGTAACTAGTGTGGGACTGCCTTCTACTTTTGACATCCCGACATTCCCTAAAACTCTGCAAACAAAACTTGACAACAAAGAACCATGTCAGAAAAACCCAAAGGATAGACACACAATAATCAGAGTCCTCTATGAAGCTGTTGCACAGTATACAATGTGAGTTTTTAGTCTCGCAAAATTGTCTATATATCTTATTATTGGGGGTATGTTAACCTAGTTTTACAATAATACAAATGTTGAGTCAGAACTTGACCTCCATCATTTTAATTTTTTCTCTTGATGTTTTAGGTATCCCACAAATGCATAATATGTCCAGGCTGTAAAGATGTTGATTGTGAAGTATCCTTTTCTCAGGGATCTTGAGGGAAATGGTTATGTAAGTGAAACTGTACAGCAATGTATTTATTGTTAGAGATTAATTGTATAATGTAAAATTAGGGATTTTACAAGTATTCTAGGTTTTAGGCATACTCAATGTCTTTCCTGTTTGTCTGGACAGAAATAACATGTCAAATGAGATTCTGTTTAGATTCTCAGCGTACATAATAAATCGTTTTTGGTCATGCATGTCTCTCTTTCAATCAGCATATATGTCACATGTCTTTGAAGCGCAAATTTAAATTTGAGCGTGCACCGCTGATTGACAATGATGAAGTGAGACGCAGCAAGGAGAAGTTTGGGTTCATGGGGTCAAAGCAGCCTGTTGAATCTGCAAGAACAAGTCAAAGAAATATTTCCAAGGTCAGAGGCACAGTTAAAAAAAAAAGGAAAATAGTAAATTGATTTACTTGCTACCCAACTACACAATGACACATTCTTAATGTTCTTAGTATCCCAAATGGATTCATAAAAGTACCCAAATTCCAATATCTTTGGGTGTTTGCTGATAAACCCGGGATGCCCACCGTATTTACATATGGCACTCTTATTCATTGTTCTAAATTAAACAAATCACACAAGATTTGACATTAAGATCTATTAGTTTTAAAATTTAGTGGTCAGTGAAATCAGTCAGTGGATAGATCTTTAAAGAGTACAAAGGGATTGCCCATTGTAAATTTTACAGTTCTAAATACAGCATATTTAGTTCAATCAGATTTGCCTTTGTGGACATTATTCCCTCTCACCCTCATTGTTTAGGTTCCAAATGTCCTCGGTGAGGATCCGTTTTCCATTGAGGCTCATGTAAAGGTCCTACACAGCCAGTATGAGAAGGTGCAACCTGACACAAAAATCGTCAAAGACCGTATGCAGCAGACCTTTGCATGGCGGCGAAAGGAGATCGCAGATGGTATGACTTTGGCAGAAACACTTGAGAAATACCCTTTCTTAAGAACATCAAGGGGTGTAAGTGTCTTAAAATGAAATGGATTTTCTTACCCTGATGTGGAGTATGTTAGTCTAGACAAATGTGCTATGTGTAATAAAAAGGTTAGATTTATTAAAGTGTTTTCCTTTCCAACTTTGTCCTAAATCTTTATTCACAATATTTCTTTCTGTCTTTTACATCGTAAATAAAAATTTAGCAATAAAAGACTACAACAGCTTCTTCCGCTACTTGTGGTTCCCTATGACATGTGGCTTTTTAGGTGTACAGATGTTTTTCAAAACATATTCATTTTCATCTGAAAAGTTTAATGTACCTGAAAGGCCAAGATTTCACCAAAATTTGGACAAATTGTTTTCAACTAAATACTTAAGACTGCACAATATTTGTTCTTTTGCAGCTGTGTGATGAAGTACAACGTATTCATCCTGCAATGGAAAACATGCAACAACGATTCAGTGAAGGCTTCGCCTGTATTATGCCTAAAGTGCTTCATCTGACACAAGGGAAGTCTCCTCTGTACCAGCTCTACCAGCAGGCTAGAAAGGAGGCTCTCACTGAAGATGTGCCGGGTATACATCATATGATAATATCCATGCTGGGGTGTTTTCAGGCCTACACTTTAATTTCTAATTTCTTTTTAATTTTCTACCTTTTATGTGTTTATTGTTGATTTAGGTATATACTGGCAAAATTGATAAATTGTAAATTAATACTAATTACTACTTTCAGTTTTTTGCAAAACACATGGAAAATAAATTTGAAGCAATAAAATTCTGATTAAATCTCAAATATATCTTATGTCTTACAGATATTGACAGACAAGCAGCCCTTTTTTTTCTCCCATACATCTTCAGGGAGAACACTGATCTCTTTATCATGCTTGGAGAGGTATGTCTAACTTGCAAATGTCTGTTGGTCAACCTAACCAATTTATACAGCAAACTTAGTGTCTTACGAGTGTGGTCTTACCCCTCCTTGAATGGCCACCTTAACGTGGTGGAGGGGTTTGAGTGCTCGAATGATCCTAGAGGCTATGTTGTCTGGGGCCTAAATGCTTCTAGTAGGGTCTCCCATGGCAAACAGGCTCTAGGTGACGGGTCAGACAAAGAGTGGTTCAAGAACCCCTCATGACGACTACAAAATCGAGGCACGTGACGTCGCCCGGTACGGCGGAGCCGGGGTCCCACCCTGGAGCCAGGCCTAGGGTCGGGACTCGTCGGAGAGCGCCTGGTGGCTGGGTTGCTCCTCGCGGGACCCGGCCGGGCCAAGCCCGAACAAGAGACGCGAGACCATCCCCCTGTAGGCCCACCACCTGCAGGGGGAACCGTGAGGGACCGGTGCAAAGAGGATTGGGCGGCGGACGAAGGTGGACACCTCGGCGGCCCGATCCCCGGATGCTTAGGCTGGCTCTAGGGACGTGGAATGTCACCTCGCTGGAGGGCAAGGAGCCTGAGCCGGTGCGGGAGGTTGAGAGATATCAACTAGAAATATCGGGCTCACCTCCACGCACAGCGTGGGCTCTGGAACCCATCTCCTCGAGAGGGGCTGGACTCTCTTCTACTCTGGAGTGGCCTGCGGGGAGAGGCGGCGGGCTGGGGTGGGTTTGCTTGTCGCCCCCAGCTCAGCCGTCTCGTGTTGGGGTTTACCCCAGTGGATGAGAGGGTCGCATCCCTGCGCCTTCGGGTTGGGGAGAGGTCTCTGACTATCATTTCAGCCTACGGGCTGAAGTGGTAGTGCGGAGTACCCGGCCTTCTTGATGTCCCTGTCGGGTTGCTGGATAGTGCCCCTCCTGGGGACTCCATTATTCTGCTGGGGGACTTCAATGCCCACGTGGGAAATTACAGTGACACCTGGAGAGGCGTGATCGGGAGGAATGGCCTCCCCGATCTGAATCCGAGCGGTGTTTTGTTATTGGACTTCTGTGCTAGTCACGGATTGTCCATAATGAACACCATGTTCAAACATAAGGGTGTCCATCAGTGCACTTGGCACCAGGATACCCTAGGCAGGAGGTCAATGATCGACTTTGTTGTCGTATCATCAGACCTTCGGCAGCATGTTTTGGACACTCGGGTGAAGAGAGGGGCTGAGCTGTCCACTGATCACCACCTGGTGGTGAGTTGGATCCGCTGGGGGAGGAGAAAGCCGGACAGACTTGGCAGGCCCAAGCGCATAGTGAGGGTCTGCTGGGAACGTCTGGCGGACCCCTTGGCCAGGGATGTATTCAACTGTCACCTCCGGGAGAGCTTTGACCAGATTCCGAGGGATGTTGGAGACATAGAGTCCGAGTAGACCATGTTCTCCGCATCAATTGTCGATGCTGCCGCCCGTAGCTGCGGCCGTAAGGTCTGCGGTGCCTGTCGCGGCGGAAATCCCCGAACCCGGTGTTGGACACCGGCAGTAAGGGACGCTGTCAAGCTGAAGAAGGAGTCCTATCGGCTGTGGTTGGCTTGTGGGACTCCTGAGGCGGCTGACGGGTACCGTGAGGCCAAGCGTGCCGCGGCCCGGACGGTGGCAGAGTCAAAAAATCGGACCTGGGAGGGGTTCGGTGAGGCCATGGAGAAGGACTACAGGTTGGCCCCGAAGCGATTCTGGCAACCCGTCCGGCGCCTCAGGAGGGGGAAGCAGTGCTTCGCCAACACTGTTTACAGTGGGGGTGGGGAGCTGCTGACTTCAACTGGGGACATTATCGGCCGGTGGAAGGAGTACTTCGAGGATCTCCTCAATCCTGCCATCACGCACTCCCTGGTGGAAACAGAGGCTGGGGACTCGGGGTTGGACTCTTTCATCACCCAAGCTGAAGTCACCGAGGTTGTTAAAAAGCTCCACGGTGGCAAGGCTTCGGGGGTGGATGAGATCCGCCCTGACCCGTACCTCAAGTCTCTGGATGTTGTAGGGCTGTCATGGTTGACACGCCTCTTCAACATTGCGTGGCGGACGGGGACAGTGCCTTTGGATTGGCAGACTGGGGTGGTGGTCCCCCTACATAAGAAGGGTGACCGGAGGGTGTGTTCCAACTACAGGGGGATCACACTCCTCAGCCTCCCTGGTAAAGCCTACGCCAGGGTATTTGAGAGAGAAGTCCGGCCGATAGTCGAACCCCGGCTTCAGGAGGAGCAGTGTGGTTTCCTCTACAGGGTACTCGAGGGTTCATGGGAGTTTGCCCACCTGTCCACATGTGTTTTGTGGACATGGAGAAAGCATTCGACTGTGTCCCTCGTGATGCCCTGTGGGGGGTGCTCCAGGAGTATGGAATCGGGGGCCCTTTACTAGGGGCCATCCGATCTCTGTACAAGCGGAGCAGGAGTTTGGTTTGCATTGCCGGCACTAAGTCGGACCTGTTCCCGGTGCATGTTGGACTCCGGCAGGGCTGCCCTTTGTCACCGGTCCTGTTCATAACTTGTATGGACAGGGTTTCTAGGTGGAGCCAAGGGCCGGAGGGCGTCTGGTTTGGGAACCAGAGGATTTCGTCTCTTCTTTTTGCAAATGACGTGGTCCTGCTGGCCCCCTCTAGCCAAGACCTACAGCATGCACTGGGGCAGTTCGCAGCCGAGTGTGAAGCGGCTGGGATGAAGATCAGCTCCTCCAAGTCCGAGGCCATGGTTATCGACCGGAAAAGGGTGGCTTGTCCTCTTCAGGTTGGAGGGGAGTTCCTGCCTCAAGTGGAGGAGTTTAAGTATCTCGGGATCTTGTTCACGAGTGAGGGAAGAATGGAGCGGGAGATCGACAGACGGATTGGTGTGGCTGCCACAGTAATGGGGGCGCTGTGCCAGTCCGTTGTGGTGAAGAGAGAGCTGAGCCGAAAAGCAAAGTTCTCAATTTACCGGTCGGTCTACGTTCCTACCATCTCCTATGGCCATGAACTTTGGGTCATGACCGAAAGAACGAGATTCCAGATACAAGCGGCGGAAATGAGCTTCCTCCGTAGGGTGGCCGGGCACTCCCTTAGAGATAGGGTGAGGAGCTTGGCCATCCGGGAGGAGCTCGGAGTAGAGCCGCTACTCCTCCACATCGAGAGGAGCCAGTTGAGGTGGCTCGGGCATCTATACCGGATGCCTCCTGGACGCCTTCCTCGGGAGGTGTTCCAGGCACGTCCCACTGGGAGGAGTCCCAGGGGACGGCCCAGGACACGCTGGAGGGACTATGTCTCTCGGCTGGCCTGGGAACGCCTTGGGCTCCCCCCGGAGGAACTGGAGGAGGTGTCTGGGGAAAGGGACATCTGGGCGTCTCTGCTGAGTATGTTGCCCCCGCAACCTGGTCCCGGATAAAGCGGAAGATGACGAGTACGAGTACTTAGTGTCTTAAGCATTCCTTTTGTCTAACTTAAATTTTGAAGCTAGAATATTTCACATTAGATACATTAGATAATGCTGCGTTACAGGCTGTTAACTTAATTTCCTGTTTTTTTTCTTATTTACATTTTGCTTTCAAAGAGCGTGATTCTCCATCCCCATAACCAACAATTCACTTGACTAGCCAAGACTGGAAAATGGCCTTTACCAAGAGAGCTACCACCATTGTGAAAGCAGACAACGTTGTGGTTTGTCACACCCAAACAGTTGATGAAGGGATCATCTCAGCCTTCTGCACTTACTTTGTCTTCAACCTGGCATACCCAAGACACCTGAAGAACACCCTAGTGTTCCTCCAAAGGTACATTGCAAGAATAGTTGAGGATGGGGACCAGCCTTTACCCTTAACTGTCACCAGAAAAATAAATCTCTATTGACACTATGCCTCGTCCCTACCAGTGCCCCAAATGCCCAAGTAGAGCTTTCACCTTAATGAAGCTGATTCAGCACATAAGACTTATTCATGCACATGAAGCCAACTTTAATGTTACATGTGGACTTGATGATTGCCAGTCCGTGTTTACTAAATATGAGTCTGTTAGACGACATGTGTACAGAAAACATAGAGTCAAAATTATGTCTTGACAATGAATGTGATGAAAGCGAAAGTGAGCTTGTCATTGATGACTTGGGGGAACCTTTGACAGAAAACGTTATTGAAAATCCTCCCTCTTGTGGTGAGCTGTTAAATAGTTTCAAAGAAAATCTTTGTAAGTTCATTCTGAAATGCAGGGAGAAAAATCATCTTCCAGTTTCTGTTCAAGAGGAGATTGTTGATGATGTTAATTTTTTAATGTGTTTTTTCAAGGAGAATTACGATGCTTTTATTGGTTACCACATGCAGAAAAGTGGTTTTGATATCTCAAAATCTCCAGAACTGGAAAGTGTTATCCATTCTAATGATTTTTTTAGCGAAGCAACAAAGGCTATTCGATCTCCATATCTGATGAAAAATCACTGCAAATCCAAGCTTAATATGACTGAACCTATCCATTGCAAGTTAAGAAACTCAGTAGGACAAACCGTTGGCTCATATTCATATGTACCCATTGATAAAGTGCTGAAAAATTATTGATCACATGATGACATTCAGGATATCTTTTCTGAGCATAATCCAGAGATGGACAGTGAGTCTCTAAAAGACTTGTGATGGCAGCATTTTCAGACAACACCCCTTTTTCAAAGCTCATCCAAATGCACTACGGCTACATTTTTATGAAGATGAATTTGAAGTAGTAAATCCTTTGGGGTCAAACCAAACACAAACTATGTGCATTTTATTACAGTGTTGGGAATTTGGACAAAGACATAGATCTAAGCAGACACATATTCATTTAGCATTGTTGGTACGGTACTCATTTGTAAAGCAGTTTGGCTTGAATGCCATTTTGAAACCTCTACTAGCTGATCTTGAAAAACTTGCTACTGTTGGCCTTACACTGAAAATTAATGACACTGAGCACACAGTTTGGGCTGTGCTTGCAACTTTATCTGGTGATAACTTGTCACCTCATATGATTGGTGGATTTACAATGTCATTTAACACGGGTAGAATTTGTCACTATTGTATGGCTACTTATGATGATATTAAACACTTGTTCCAGGAAGACAGCTTTGTTTTAAGAACACTTGAGGTTCACCAGTGCCACCTTGCACGCATAAAAGACAATCCTGATGATAAATCAACTTATGGTGTTTATAGTTCCTCTCCTTTTGATAGATTACAATATTTTGATGTTACAAAACTTTACCACCAGACGTAATGCATGATCTGTTGGAGGGTGTAATTCCACTTGTTATGAAACTAGTTATTTGTAAAGCTCAAAAAGACAAGCACATATCAATTAAAGAGATAAATGAAGAACTGCAAAAAACATGCATTGGTCAAAATGACAAAGCTAATAAACCAGTGCTTTTCCCAGAGAGACTACAGAGAGTTGGTGTCACAGGATCTGCCTCAGAAATTGTGCCTTTTTAGGTTGTTGCCTTTCCTAATGGCACACCACATCCCACCTAATTGTAAATATTGGTATGTTTTTCTGTTATGCCGTGAGATTTCTGAGATTGTCATAGCACCAAAGTAGAGGCTGACATTTTTTCGGGAATCCCGCGGGATGGGAGACAGCATCAGTAAAGATCACGTGATTGGGACGGTACAGGATAAAAAATGAACGGGAGCAGACGGGAGCGGGAGCTAACCAATAGGAGGGAAAATAAAATAGGATCAATTGTCTTTGGAAATGTAAAATAGAGACTTTGTTATAAACTTTAAGAAAAAAAAACTTGAATCGATGCCGCCATTGTGTAGTTTTTTTCCAAGAAGCCTAAACTATAATGTGAGTCAAACGAACTACACGACCCACAAGCCAACAGTGCTCGATGTTTTCCACCTGCGTTCAGGATGGAGGGAGCAAACGCAGGTGGAGAACTGGACGTGGTAAAATTGGATTTGTAAGGTAAAGTCAGAAGTAAGGACTTATCTATTAAACTCATAGAGCTGACAGGAAAGTCGCAAATATCACCGAACTTCAGGAGAGTTGAATGTAGCACTGTTAACACGCAGTCTGCTGCTTGTAAAACGGGTTTAGTCGTAATCAAGTTCACCAGTGATTAAGGGACACTTGTAAGGCAAACGTGCAGATAATCCAATACTCAGCAAACAAGTGGTCCAACAGCAGATTCTGGATTAAATCAGCCCTGCATCTCTTCATTCATCAAACCACCATGTGTCAAGTCTCATCTGACCAATAAAATTGCTGCATGTGCGCTAAAGATTTAAGAGGTAAGGTACGGAAGCCCATGAGGGGACATGGGGAAATTTATTTATTTTGCGTCCCCACGCAATACTTTTGCGTTCGGCATTTTGGAACAGCAGCACAGATGACAAACTGCTCATAAAAAAACACTGATATGTGATTGATATGGTTTATTTGTCATATGCAGGTTAACACGCAGTAAACAATGCGATTAAATGCTTAGGATAAGAAGAACCGTTCAAATCACGATAAAAACAAAAACACTAATGGCGTACAAAAAAAAGTACACATCATGCAGCAGTAATAAGCAAACAAAGTGTCACAGATGTGGTTTCGTGCAGTTTTATTGTTCAGTAGTTTGTTTGACAGCTTGTGGATAAAAACTGTCTTTTAGTCTGATTTGAAGATCATTTTATTTAAGGCTGATTTCAAAATAAAACTCAATAAATCTCAAAACGGGTGTAGTGTTTGTTTCATTTTTTTGCAGTTATCTGGTTTGGAAACTATCCCACAAAGTATTGCGAAATAACGCAAAGACTATTGCGTGGGGACACAAAAAGAGAAAAAATTCCCCCCCTTGTCCCCTCGCGGACCTCGTAGAAAGGCTTCATCAAGGGAAGATATTAAATAAATATGTTGTGAAATAGAAAAAAATTGAATGTACCATTAAATGTACAATTTATTTAATACATCATTAAATATTAAGTGTACCACTAATTATGTCATGTCGTCTTTAAAATTATACTTAATTATTCAGTGGCACATTTAATTGCATAATATTCCATTTCATGACATAATGATACATTTATCATTATCTTGTTTGATATTTTATTATTTCTAATGATGTATTAAATAAATAAATGGTACCTTTAATTTAATGGCACATTTAATGTTACATTTCTTTCATGTTACATTTACTTCGCTTATGGGACATTCACAACATTTATTTATTTAATGATGATTTTATTGTATTAATTTTGTCCAGTTTGACCCTCCATTCTTGATGCCTGTATAGGAGGTCATGTCAGAATTTGAATCAGGTGAGCTGGAGCAGACACACATCTAAAACTTGTAGGGAAGGAGTCCCTGAGGACCAGGGCTGTGAACCATTGAGGTACAGTTTCTTAATTGTGAAGGTAATGCCTTTTTGCCCTTTTGTTCAACAAGTACAGTTCTCTTACTAGGTGCATTTTTCTTTCATTTCAGCAACTTGAAACATAAAAGTGATGTCATTGTTCAAAGGAAACAATCACTTAATAAATAAGTAAAATACAACTATGTACATTTTGTTTATTCAGCTAAGATAGGCATGGTCTGTTTCCTTGTTTGATATTTTATTATTTCTTCATTATTATTCTTTTTACTTTAACTGGCCTTTACTACAGCTAAAAACAGGGACCTAACTGGTCCTTCGAAGAAAGAAATTGCCAAAAGACTAAATGAAGAAAACAAAAATGGGAGTGGCACAGGAGTGGGAGTCGTTCTGAATGGGAGCGGGATGGGAGTGGGAGTCAATTTACCAGGAGTGGGACGGGACAGGATTTTTTTCGTTATGCTGGCCTGGGATTGGGATGGGACAAGACATTTTTCTGTGGGAGCGGGATGGGACAGGAGAGAAAATCCACTCCCGTGTCACCCTCTACACCAAAGGTGAGAAGAGATGTTAGATTTACTAGTTCAAGAGTTTCTGACAGAAATGAAAGATGTATTTGGTGATATTATTACTCCCAAGTGTCATTATTTGATCCATTATGCAAGACAGATGGAAATGTATGGGCCTCTTTGGTCATTGTGGTGCATGAGATTTGAGGGCAAACACCAATATTTTAAAATGGTGGCCTATAACTGTCGAAACTTTGTGAACATTGCTAAAACTCTGAGCAACAGACATCAATTTAAACAGTGCTTGGAGTTTTCTACACAGAATTGTCTGTGTGAATTTGAAAGTGCCTGGATAAAGTGTGGCAACTCCATTTTTATCTTTACCTGTTGAACTGCAGAAAGCCCTGTCATCTAATCACGATCTTTGTAATGTGGATTTTACAAACAAAGTTTTTCAACGTGTGTCTGAATTAACAATCAACAGTGTTAAGTATGCCATCAAAGATGTTTTCATCATAGATGTCCTGCATTCAGAGGCTGTGCCACTATTTTGGCAAATAAAATCCATCTTCAACATTGACACCATATAGATTCTTTGTGGGAAAATGCTGATCCCCCTATCGTTTGACCGCCACTTTCATGCGTACACAGTAAAAGTTGATGCAGAATGGACTTTACTGAAAGCAGGAGATGAAATGGACTTTCAGGCAAATGACACATACTCTGTTGATGACGTTTTGTATGTTACAGTTCGACATTGTGTGTAAGTTTCTAATGAAATAAAAACTTGAAATGTCAAAATAGAAAATAAAGTTTCATTTTGTACATTACTTGAGATAATGTGTGAGTGTGGTGGTTTGGGGTGGTTTTATACAGTAAAGGTCAATGAAAAGTAAGTTTTTAATGTTTTTTTTTCATTTTTTTTTTTTTTTACTTTTGTAAGAGGGTACAAGATTGTCACCAAAGGTACAATTCTAAACTTATGAGGTACAATCTATAAGGGTACAAGTAAGTACCCACTACTGAGGGTACAATAGCAGTACCTTTGAGGGTACTGCCCCAGTGACAAGCCTTTGTACCCTTAAAGGTACAATTAGGTACTTTTTTTTCTGAGTGTGCATGGTAGGTCCTAGATGTCCATGGATGAAAACGCTTCTATGGAGCAATAACCCAAAAAAGAAAAAGCCTGCACACAAATGTGCGGTACAGTTACACTCTTTTTTTTCTTTTACAATTACATTCTTTAATATCCCTTTTTGATACATTTATAAAATAAATGGTACACCAACTGCAGATGATTTTAAAATAACATGGCTAATCTCTGAACTAAAACATAAAAGTACAATTATATGGCCCGTTTTCTTCAAATTAAATCAATCCAAACACACACAACGGCTCGGATCTATGTTTAGTTTTTTTTCTAAAACATCAACAGTCAAGTCTGCAGGATGAGCAGCTGCATGGGTCATCTGTAGCTATAACACGTGGTAGCTGCTCAACTGATTAAAATATTTCACACGTGGAATCTAGAAGAACAGGTAGCTAATTAAACATGTCCCACTAACACCCTCCAAGATACTTTAGGTTAAAACTCACCAGAGGATATCTTCAACCTAACGAGTGCTAACGTCGGCTCTGCGGTTTCTCCCGACAAGCATCTATGTCCGTCAGCACACAACCGACGTGCCTCCGTTCGTCAGTGCACCCCCACGGACCTCTACACTATTTAGAAGTAAAAGTGCACAACCAGTGTGTCTGTGCTCTGTTCAACAATTGATATTTTTTCGAAATTGTAAACTTTTCCTCTCACAACACAGTGCAGCAACATGGGGTAGACTTCTTCTGCCGTGAGGTGAGGCGATTTTGGGTCCTCGGAATTTAGAGCTGCATCAACTTAAGTTTCATTTTACTTGTGAGGCATTCAGGCGGCTCAGAAAGTTGACTAAGAAAATAACCTGGGTTACACATTGTTTAGACCTCAGACATTTAGTTTGGTGTCCTGATGGATAAAGTGAAAGGGAACAACAGGGATGAGACCCAAAGAGCTGCCTGAGCCCATCAGAAAGAGCATTGCCACGGCATATGAGTCTGGTGAGGGATTTAAAAAGGAAAGACAAGAAATCAGCTTGAAGAAATCAGGTTCTTTGTACAGTTCCCTACTGCACAAGTTTTAAGGGAGGTGTGCAAGAGTTTTGCCCTCTAAGAAAAATACATGAAAAAAAGCCATAAGTTTGCCAGACAAAACACAGACAAAGATCAAGACCTCTGGAACAATGGTCTTTGGAAAGACAACTCCAAAATATTAAAACTAGTTTACTTCAACTAAATATGGCATTCCAGAATGTCCAAAGCTACCGCAACCTGTTGGCGGTCAAGCGCCTTGGAGCTCCACCAGTCCTTGGACCCCGGAAACAGTCACCACTCTATCTAAAGACTCTTAAAGGAACGACTCTCAAACAGTTTCTAACTTTTAACTCTTTTTAATCTATGTTAAGGCAGAGGAATTATTACAGAGATCAGCGCTGAGGCTCCCGTCTCGGACCGTCGCCGTCTGTTAGAGGTTGATGAAGAGCCTCGATAGAAGGTCCCATGTAGTTTTATATCTGGCACTCCAATGCAATGGATGTGTTCTCCCTCAGTGATTATCAGTAGACTATGTGTCACCATTGTGGTGACTATCTGTTAGATTGTGTAGTAGCAGGTGTCCATCCTTAATCTAAGTGTGCTGTAGCTTTCTAATCAACCCAGTTATACCAGCTGCTCCACTATCTACACCAGTGCCCCAGCTTCAGGTCATTTATGACAATCCTTGGGCCATTTCTCCCTGTAATGTGTGTCGATGAATGAGCATTCTTATCCTATTCTAACAAAAGGGAAACATTAGAACTTATATTTTATTTCACTATAGTATATATATATTTTTTTGCTTTAGAACGGTCTTCTGTGATGGTACCCGGAGCTCTCTCACCAGAGAAGAACTCATGAACATCAGGGCTACTACACCAGAGGAGTTATTTCCAACTTTTCTGCCTACTGCTCTGGAATTTTTGGACATTCTGGTCAAAGGTGCGCTCACCTTTGTTCACGCGGTGAAACGCCGGAAGAGAGGGAAACGGGCTGGGGTGCTGGTACGTCTTCGCCAGCGTGGACTACGAACACCGTTACCTGGAATATTTCTCTCTAACGTGCGCTCACTTCCCAACAACATTGAGGAACTACAACTGCTGTTGGGGAAAAACGGACTTTTATTCATCGGCAGTTTTGTGCTTCACGGAGACGTGGCTGTGTGGATTAATACCGGACTCTGCGCTTCAGCTAGCAGGATTCCAGCTCTACAGAGCGGACAGAGACACGGAACTCTCCGGCAAAGCGAAAGGTGGAGGAATCTGTTTTTACCTCAACAGTGGTTGGTGCAACGACGTGACAGTGATTCAGCAGCACTGTTCTCCAGACCTGGAAGCCTTCATCATAAACTGTAAGCCTTTCTATTCCCCCCGTGAGTTCGCTTCGTTCATCCTGGTCGGTGTTTACATCCCGCCGCAAGCTAACGTGCAGGTCGCACAGCGCATGCTCGCCGACCAGATACAGAGTGTGGAGCGGACCAACCCGGACTCCTTAGTTATCGTCGTTAGCGACTTTAACAAAGGTAATCTCACCCACGAACTCCCCAAATATAGACAGTTTATTAAATGTCCGACCAGAGAGGACAACATTCTGGATCACTGTTACACCACCATCAGAGACGCTTATCACGCCGTCCCACGTGCTGCACTGGGCCAATCCGATCACATCATGGTCCACCTGATTCCTGCATACAGGCAGAAACTAAAGCTCTGCAAACCTGTTGTGAGGACGACAAGGAAGTGGAGCAGTGAGGCTGTGGAGAATCTCCAGGCGTGTTTAGGCTGTACAGACTGGGATGTGTTCAGGACTACTACCAACAGTCTGGACGAGTACACAGAGGCTGTGAGGACAGCTGTGTACCATCATGCACCAGGGTGAATTACAACAACGACAAACCCTGGTTCACAGCTAAACTCAGAAGGTTAAGACTGGATAAGGAAGAGGCCTTCAGGAGTGGGGACAAAGACATATACAGAGAGGCTAAGTACAAGTTTGGCAAGGCAGTGAAAGAGGCCAAACGACTGTACTCTGAGAAGCTCCAAAACCAGTTCTCAGCCAACGACTCTGCGTCTGTCTGGAAAGGGCTCAAGCAAATCACCAACTACAAGCCGAAAGCCCCCCACTCCATCAACGACCGACGCCTCGCCAACGACCTGAACGAGTTCTACTGCCGCTTTGAAAGACAAAGGGACAGTCCTGCAACCATCCCCCACGACGCCCCCCAACAGCTGCAGCCACAATCCACCTCCCCAACCTCAAGAGGGGCCTTGGCACCTCCAACCCCCACCCTGAAGTTCCCCCCCACCAGCCCCCTACCCACGCCGAGGACGGCTCTTTCCATCCAGGAGAGGGACGTCAACAAACTCTTCAGGAGACAGAACCCCCGGAAACCTGCTGGTCCGAATTCTGTCTCACCAGCCAGCCTGAAGCACTACGCTGATCAGCTGTCTCCAGTCTTCACAGACATTTTTAACACCTCACTGGAGACATGTCATGTGCCAGCCTGCTTCAAGTCCTCCACCATCGTCCCTGTTCCCAAGAAGCCAAGGACCACAGGGCTTAATGACTTCAGACCCGTCGCCCTGACCTCTGTGGTGATGAAGTCCTTTGAGCGCCTTGTGCTCTCACACCTAAAAGACATCACCGACCCCCTCCTGGACCCCCTGCAGTTTGCCTACAGAGCCAACAGGTCTGTAGATGATGCAATCAACCTAGCCCTTCACTTCATCCTCCGGCACCTGGACTCCACAGGAACCTATGCCAGGATCCTGTTTGTGGATTTCAGCTCTGCCTTCAACACCATCGTCCCAGTTCTGCTACAGGAGAAGCTCTCCCAGCTGAGTGTGCCCGACTCCACCTGCAGGTGGATCACTGACTTCCTGTCTGACAGGAAGCAGCGCGTGAGGCTGGGGAAGCACATCTCTGACTCCCTGACCATCAGCACCGGTTCCCCCCAAGGCTGTGTTCTCTCTCCTCTGCTCTTCTCCCTGTACACCAACAGCTGCACCTCCAGTCACCAGTCTGTCAAGCTTCTGAAGTTTGCGGACGACACCACCCTGATCGGACTCATCTTTGATGGTGATGAGTCCGCGTACAGATGGGAGGTGGACCATCTGTTGGACTGGTGCAGCCAGAACAACCTTGAGCTCAACGCTCTAAAGACAGTAGAGATGGTTGTGGACTTCAGGCAGAACCCAGCCCCACCTGCCCCATCACCCTCTGTGACTCCACAATTGACACTGTGGAATCTTTCCGCTTCCTGGGAACCATCATCTCCCAGGATCTCAAGTGGGAGCCAAACATCAGCTCCCTCATCAAGAAAGCCCAGCAGAGGATGTTCTTCCTGCGGCAGCTGAAGAAATTCAACCTGCCAAAGACTATGATGGTGCACTTCTACACAGCCATCATTGAGTCCATCCTCACCTCCTCCATCACCATCTGGTACGCCGCTGCTACAGCCAAGGATAAGGGCAGGCTGCAGCGTGTCATTCGGTCTGCTGAGAAGGTGATTGGCTGCAGTCTACTGTCGCTCCAGGAACTGTACACCTCCAGGACCCTGAAGCAGGCAGGGAAGATTCTGGCTGATACCTCCCACCCCGGTCACAGACTCTTTGAGACTCTCCCCTCTGGCAGGAGGCTGCGGTCCATCCGGACCAAAACCTCACGCCACAAGAACAGTTTTTTCCCATCTGCCACCAGCCTGGTTAACAAAGCCCGGAAACCACCCTGACACTCTCCCTTTCCCCCCCTTTTTTGCTGACAGGACACCTGTAACCTGCAACTCTATGCGTTACATTAACGCTCAGCTTGGACTCCTGCTTTACTTGCACTGCCATAGTTGCACAATGATCACCTGCACTGTTGTATTGCTCTTGCATCTTATACTGCTCTATATTTACTCTCACTCACTTAAAACTGTGCACATATATTTATATTATATTGTAGATATGTTTATACTGTTTAATTTGTATTGTATTGCACCGACTACGCCAAAACAAATTCCTTGTATGTCCAAAAACGTACTTGGCAATAAAGCTTTTCTGATTCTGATTCTGATTCTGATGGGAAAAACAGCTATGAGCATATTAATAAAGGTTATTTCTAACAAGAAAATTAACCTTTTTACCAATTTGAAGCATACAGCTGAAAGTTTCATGGGTTGGGGGTTGCTTTGCGGGCTGCATGGTGACACAGTTGCTAATTGCAGTAAGAAGGTACCTTCTAATCTTGCAAGGATAAGCGGGTATAGACAATGGATATATGGATAAATACTTTGCTGCTGCAGCACATAACCAGCTCACCATTAAGGAATCCACCATGAATTCTACTGTATATCAGTTCTGCTTCAGCTTCCCTAAAATAAGGAAAGCTGAAGCAGAAGTGGACCCTGCAACATCACAACGATCCAAAACCATACCAGTAAATCCATAAAGGACTGGCTGATAATTAAGAAAATAGAAAGTCCTGGCCAGAGTAAAGCCTAAATCTTGATTTCATTCAGATGCAGTGGGGAGATTTGAAACAGACTCAGCATGCAAGAAACCTCTAAAACATCTAAAAGAAGGAAGAAAAAAAAACATCCCACAGCAAAAAGTGAGGACTCGGAAAACTCCTTCATACTGATGTCAGAAATTGCTAAATGGCTACAAGAAAGGACTCACTTAAGTTATTTTAGCCAAACTGTTAGGGTGTTCTAACTTTTCACTGAGCTAGAATGTCTGTGGCCATTAAAACTTTGCTTATATCTTTTGCTTAATTAGTAAAACAAGATTTATTTTAATTGCTTACCTGTAATTAAATTACTTTTCACTTGTTTTCCAGAGATCAGACATCGATACCCCAGCATTTCTTTTTAAAAGACGGAATGTCTTTTAGGGTATCCTGATTTGTCCCACATGACTCTATGTATTCATGTAAATGAACAAATTAAAAGACAATATGTTCCAGATTCCTACTAGAAATTCTATTTTGGCATTGGTTTTACTTTTAACTGTTTCTAAGAAACACAACAATCACATAATCTAACTGTTTAAACAGTATTTCTTATGACATGCTGCATGGTGTAGGTTGGGTGGATTATTCCCACTGATGGCATTGAATTTGAACATTCAGAAGGACTCTTTTTATATAGTCAGTCTTGTCCAGCTGAAGTAAGTTTTAAAATATTTCTGGTATAAATAAATGCCTGAGTTTGAAAGATAGACAGAATTTACAGCATGTAACCTTTGTAAACCAGCAGGTGGCAGAACAGGACAGCTTTATTACCAATGTACAATGGAACAATTCAATAGCACCAAAAAATGTTAAATAGTGCCAATATTAAATGAAGCTAAATTGTTTTTAAAATGGCTATGTTCAAAAAGCTGGTAAGTACCACTCTTTGTTGTGATACATTTTTTGACATTTTGATAACTGCAACATTATTTGAAACAGTAAAGTATTTCCAAAACAGTCACATCAACGAATGGCTCTGCAAAATAAATAAATGAAATAAACCCTGAAAATTAAACACAGTACAATGTTATAATTAAGTACAATAATTCAACAGTAAATAAACTGTATGAAACTGGTTTCCCTGAGACTGCTTTTTTCCGTAAGAAGATATTACTACAGATGGCATGAAATGAGTATGAGGCTCAATCAGCAGAAAAATTCATGCAACCATTTCTTTCAGTTTTATTTAAAGACACAAACACTAAACAGCTAACGATGCAATCATAATCATATGTGAAAGTGAAGCCCACCCTACAAGTGGTCTTTTTCCCTCATAAAATCTGAACTTTAGTAATAAAAATGACCTTATGAGAGGAAAAATTGTCAAATTTAGTAAGTTGAGAATTAGATTACAATACGACTTTTCTGAAACTTACATGTTAGAAGAGCAAAATAATGGGCTGAACTTTGTAACGCATTACACTCCCACTGTAAAACTCTTTTAAAACTAGGTCTAATTGTTATGTTTGGTGGTTCGGAGAAGGAGTCAAATGCTGATATGGACTGGTGAAAGAAAACTTTAATATAGAAAACAGAAAAACTTCAGCTGTTGTGGCACAAGGACAACAGGGCATACAGCAGGGGCAGAGAACAGGCAAACTGACACAGAAACTTGTCATTTGAACGGCCTATGAAAGAAAGAAACTGGCTGTGAACAATGACAAAACTAACGCATAAAAACTGAGGCAGGGGTGGAAGATGACTAAGAAACCAAATGAGCTAATCAGAAATGTTGAGCAACTGAGGCAAAGTGAAAGCAGGGAAGCTGAGGGTGGGATACTAATTAACACAAATGGAGCTGAACTGAGATACAAGAAAACTTATTACCAAGGGGAAAAGATAAATACAAACATAAGGGAACATGCTGGAATATACAGGCAACACAACACAAGAAATAAGTAAGACACTAAACTCAAAGAATGAACTAAAAGAATAATGAACAGAGAAATGTACCTATATGGCAGGACCATATAGAACATAATAGAAAAAACAAGCAAATGGTGAGAACAGAAATGGAAACTCAAACCTAACCTCAAAGGATCATGACAAGCGGAATAGAGTTAAACAACCATGACCTTTATACAGTAGTAACTCATGGTTACAGTATATACCAACTCAGGCTCAGACAGCAGATTGGTTTTTAGATTTTCTAAGTTAAATGACCAGCCAGAGCATTTAGCTTTTACACTCCTGAAACTCCTGCTGTTACCTTTCAGAATCCTAACACACATATTACAGTCTCAGGTCTTTTGAACTATCTAAACTTTTTTCTTTCAGCATTGTATTCAGCTTCAGGTTCCTGCATGAGAAAAGCATCCCCACAGCATGATGCTGCCACCACCATGCTTATCTTAGAGGCTTCTCTAACAAGCAGCATCAGTTAACTGCCACACACGGTCTTTTGCATGTAAGCCAAAAAATTCTGGTCAGAGCACCTTGATCCCCATGTTTGTGTTGAACACCTACAAGGCTTGTGGCAAACTTTAAATAGAAAATTGCACAAAGACATGTGAAGTCCACAACTAATAGTTATCATGTGGACATATCACTGCAGCTCCTCCAGAGTTACCATGGGCTTTCTGGCTGCTTCTATGAGAAATGCTCTCCTTGTGGGGCCTGTCAGTTAATGTGGACTGCTATGTGCCATTAGGTTACCAAGCCTTTTCTGTGCTATGTGAGAAGTTCAAATGTTGGGATATTGTTTTATAACCTAACTTTGCTTATATGCCATAGAGGAGCTTGTCCACACATTTATACCTGACCTGTCTGGTTTGTTGCTTTGTCTTTTTGATACAATTTGTTATAAAAAACCTCTGAGGCTTTCACAGAACAGCTGGCCATTCTGTCATTCTGGCCATTCAGAAAGCCATTTGTCAAATTGGATTTATTTGAAAGCTTAAGACTAAACAGGTCTGAATAATGCAAATGCATGCCACACATCTCCAAACTTTTTATGAAAACACAATTCAAATCCTGCATGAGTTTCCTTCCACTTGACAATGATGTGGTACTTTTTATTGGTCATTCCCAAAAAATGTCAATAAAATACTTTAAAGTCTGTGGCTGCAAGGTGATGAAATGTGGGAATGTTCATGGTCTTTTGTGGGGTGCTGTATATGAAGAAGTGAGACCATGATCCATGAGGAAGAAAATATGAGATGACTTGAAGCTTTTCATTTCAGAATCAATTTCTTAAAAGATTAATAAAGGGTGATGTGTAGGCGGGTAAAAAAAAAAAAAAAAGATGTCCTATATGCTGATGTGAAAGAATACATTGGTGATTATTCTATGAATATTATTTTGATATAGATATATAAAACCTGGTTCATTTAAAGACATCTTTAAAGTGTCTAGAGGAGAACATGATTGGTAAAAAAAAATAGACCTTGAATCTCTTGTTCAGTAGTTGTTTTCAGTCTATTTTATCCGTCAAGATAAAGACTTAATGGAGATGATATCAGATAAAATTACGAGAGGGCTTGAATCTGTAATTAACATCCTCTTGATGGCCATAAAGCATAGGAACATTACATTTTCATTGATTCTGATTGGGATTTTTATTTATGCTGTGAAAATATTTTTTTATCCCTGACCTCATTATGTCTTGAACAAATTTCAAGATAAATCAAATGCCGTACCTGATGTCATCCATGTATTATTTGTGTCTTACATCTAGGCATTGTGAGCCCTGTTTTTGCACAGAATTTAATTTTATGACATAACAGCTAGATAGAAAGTAAAAAAAAAAAAAATCAGTTCTTGCAGTATATCAAAGTATACCCAACCTGTGTTGGCTAAGAAAACCTCAGACTCAAATATTTATATTTCTTGTGTGTTATCAGAGACTCAGCAGCAGCTGCCTGCTCTAAATATAGTTTTGCATCTATTGTACCTGATTGCAAACTGGATGAATCCAGTTTTTGAACCTGCCTCCTGCATAGTAGAACATATACACAAATAACAGACCGCTTCCTGAGTGTGGGTGCATGGCCCAACGGACTGAGGCTGAGGAGAAATAAGTGAGCAGCCAGACGCTGATGCTGTTAGCTTTTGGGGAAGGAAGTCGTGCTTCTAAATTTGAACTTTTTTAACACATGAAGCATAAACAACAAGCTGCATGTGTCATAGGCATATGTGTAATGCATTAAAAGAGGAGCCCAAATTTGTAAAGCTTTAGGGAAGTTGGTTGAACTCTATGAAGTCAGTTAATCTTTAAGAGTCAAACAGCTGGCCTTATATAGTCATCTGGGCAAAAACCCTTGCTACAACTGGATCCCTTTAAGAGATAAACTACAGAGGTATTCATATATAAAAGGAGGCCTTTTACACAAAGAACCAGAAAAGCACCTCAGCTAAAAAAAAAAGGCATGAAAGGTGGGTTTTGCTTAATAAAAACGTTTTAAGATATTTCTGTAGTGCTTTTAAATTAGTTTTTACTATTTTGTCTCATGTACATGTTTCAGATCATTACATTTTGTAATCAGAGAAAGATAAACAGTAAACAGAATTATCAGTTTTCCATGTGAAAAACGAATTGCCCCTAAATCTTATAGCTGGTTGTGCAACCTGAGATGGCAACAACTACAATATAGTTATGAAAGCTGGCAATGAGCATTTACCATCGGCGTGGAGAAATTTAGGCCCACTCTTCTTTGCTGAATTGATTTAATTCAGCCACATGTGAAGGTTGTTTTTTCATTGTTGAATTTAAATTGGCATGTTCTTCATAATCATGCATGTTTGTTTTTGCTCCTTATAGTCTGGTTTCTTTCAATTTCCAAAAATGTGCATGTTGTCTCTAAACTTACATAGAAGTCTATGTGTGGATTTGTCTGGTGTCTCTCTGTACTATTACAAGAAAAACTTGTAAGTCAAGCTGTTTTTCAAGCCTATGAGACACAGATAAAAATGTTCCTCAGCATAGAAAATTATATTGCTTGTTTCATGTCAGATCATTTAACATTATATGTCTTATTGCATTAAAGTATTTTTTGTTGTTTCAGTTTTAGTTTTATACAAATAATATCAGTCAGTCAGTCACTCAGTCATTTTCTACCGCTTATTCCATAGTGGGTCACGGGGGAGCTGGTGCCTATCTCCAGTTGTCTATGGGCGAGAGGCGGGGTGCACCCTGGACAGGTCAAATAATATCAATCATGATATATTCTTATTTCAAACTGAACATATTTAGACTAGGAGCTTTTGAAAGGCTCATCAGCACTTAAAATACCTAACATTGGCTATTTTTACACAACCTTTTTGGTTTGTTTTCAATGTCAATCTTTGAAAGAGCAACAACAAAACAAATGCATTCAATTTGTAATGCATATAAAAACATATTTTCCTCCACTGATTATGCAATTTATGCCACCCTTAAGAACGTTTAGCGTAACATGTCCCTAGAATTATATTAGGAATAGTAATCTATCTTTGTTTTCCATAATTAAGTAGTTTGATTTGGAGGTTTGAAAATATACATGAAATTTTAGGGTTTTGTTCATTTTGTCTGCAACAATTGGAAATGCTCAATTGAAGCTTTCACAAAATACACATTTTTATTCCTCTAATTGTATAATCTTTTCAACAATATAAGTTAAGTTAGTCTTTATTACTATTTTTATCTTAACCCTATAATAATAATAATAATAATAATGAAAAAAAATGTATAAACAGTTTTTTGGTCACCTTCTTTCTTTAGCGATCAGTTGCAGTGCCACACTCTGCCAACAGAAGGCGTTAGAAGTGATGCCTTTAAAACCTCCAGGCAGAGAAATTCCCTGCTCCGTTCGAAATGACGTCAGCATCTACTCGTTTGAGCATTTTGCCAAAAGCTCCAGTTAGCTCCGTCCCGCTAAAAGCAAAGATCGTCTATACGTGAAATTATGTTCTAACAGATTCAATTCAACAAAACTTGTTTCACTACCAAAGTTCTTCTGATCCAAGTTGGGTGGGAATCTCTTGATAATATGATGTAATATTATTTAATCGTGAGTAAATTGAAAATAAACTAGTTCCGAGATTCGAGGCAAATTCTCACAAATACATCCTTCCTTTATACTTCTATAAGTTTTGTGCTGAATGCCTAGGCTCATTTTCAGAAAGTGTTTTTGCTTTTTGTTTAGCTTGTTGATGCCATTTTAATAAGACAGTTGAGACTAAAGCAGTCCACGTATTTAAAGGTAATATTCAATGTTTTTTTTACCAAGACATTTACACTGGGTGATGAAGCATGGATTTCTACATTTGGATTTCACAAATCCTGCTAGTTAAGATAACTGCCTTTTGTGTATTTGTGTAAAATAATCCAAATCAGCAAAACATCAAGCTGATCAGTTGGCTTTAGTAAACATCGTGGGGAGACAAGTAAACATTGACAGACTTTGGCACACATTCTAAAGCATTCAAATTACATTTCAGCTGTTTTGAGCTGCTAGGAGTTTAACCTTCCTTACGTGTTTAAGCTAGAGTTAGACTCCGGTACAATGGATGATGAAGCTAAAGCAAACAGTCAGGATGACACTGATCATCAAAACTGTTTCAGTTCCTGTATGAGTTTTTCCATCTGAGTGGTTTCTGTGTATTTTCTCCAATCATAAAATTAACAATGCTGTACGTAGCTTTTATCGTCTAAAGTTGTTATCGAGTACAGTGACACTGCATATAGTTTGAACTTCTTCTTTTCTAACTGCCAAGCAACTGGAATTTTTCTTGCTTCTTTTCTCTGGTGTTGACAAGAATGATGGCAATTCTTTACGCTGTACTGCAGTTGCAAAGATGGTTGGAGTAACTGGTAGGACTGAACTCGAACTAAGTCTGATTGCATTGCAAAACATTTTGCACAGCAATTGGCAGGTGATGCAGTATTTCTGCATCTTTGGAATATGAATCACATCAGTCAGATTGTGCGGTTGACGTGTTTGAAGTTGTCACAGAAAATCTCTGATATTAAAATCTGGCCATTCCAGCCTGCCGACTGCCATGAACCTCTTCAGAAACCTCTTCCATGTGTTTTATTATTACCAAATATTTCTGAAAGTCATGCACTAGTCTAATGGTTGGCCAAAACATTTTGCTGCAGCTGTGCAGAATGCAAATAAACAAAATTTAAAGAGGAATTTGATAAATAACAGACAAACAAAGAGGAAGGAAGAACAAAACAACAAATGGACATACTCAGAAGCACTCTGATCAGTTGTTTTATACCATATGTGATATCGTCAGAGGTATGTGTGCATGGAAGCACATATGGCCATGACAGTTTGATCTGGAGGTGGGGAATTATATCTAAAGTGAGTATGACTGATTTTATAGAAAAAAAAGTAGTTTACCCTGATCAGTTGTTTTATGCCTTATGTGATGTCACCAGAGGCATGTCTTGGTTTAATATCTTGATAAAATGACAGTTTACAACAAAATAGCAACACAATTAGAAAAACTGTCTCTGACAATTTGTTCTGTAAGTGTAAAACAGCATTTATAAAGAGTTAAACCGCTTTTGTAGAAAACTCTGCTAAGTAAGTAGCTTTACGTTTTCATCAGACGAAGTTCATTTAGCTGTTTATTTCATACAAAAACCGTCCCCGGAAACATGACCAGAGTGACTGCTCTTTGTTTTTTTTATCTTACCTCTGGAGTATCTCTAATGCGCCCGCCCATTCAATGACGCTCTTCATTCCATGCGTCTCATTGGTCAATACGGACGTCAGTCAGGGATTATCCGCGTTGAAGTAGGTTTCTTGCAGTCTGCGAGGATGTGCTGATTCTGATCGGGCTTGTTTTAAAGCCGCCCAGCAGCGAACATATCGCTCCACAGAAGGAGCTGAAGCTGAGTTTTGTTTTCGTCCTCTACTTCCATCTCTCAGAACCTTTTTCAAAACCCAGAATGTCCTGGTCGAGAGGGATGTAGCACCCGTTTTACCTGAGACTGTGGATACCTTTTCTTTGCACCGCACCAAGCTCCTTTATCTGCGACGTGTTTTCATTTTTAATTAAATTTTTTGGAGAAAATAGGAGGACTCGTGCTTGTGTGTAAAATTCAGAATAGAGACGGTTATGTAGGGAGAGTTATTATTGTTTACATATTTTAATTGTATTTTCCATCAATGCAGAGGCAGTAGAAGAAGTATTAGCAAAGGGATTCTCCCAACCTCCCCATCTACATCTTATTGCTCTTTGGTTTTTGTTTCGCTGGTGTTCTTGGATTAGTAGAAGATGGGACTCCCCGCTCTGGAGTTCAGTGACTGCTACCTGGACAGTCCACAGTTCAGGGAGAGGCTCAAGTCTCACGAACTGGAGCTGGATAAAACCAACAAGTTCATCAAGGAGCTGATTAAAGACGGCAAGGCGCTGATCCAGGCTCTGAAATGTAAGTAAAGCTGGACAGGTGTATGTGTGCTCTTTGGATGGGACTGATGGAAACTACTGATTAAAAAAAAAAAAAAAACAACAACAACAACACAGGAGCAAGACTGGAAGCCTTTAAAGTTTCAAAGCTTCCAGGTGATTGTAAACAAACAAGTGTGAAGACTCTTGTGACTGTTCGTTGCTCCCTTGTATAAATGAGTAAAAAAAATCCTTTTACATAAATATTTCTTTTCTTGCAGCAAAAATATTAAAACAATGATTTAGTCATTGTCTATATTCATAGTGGAGCCTATCTCCAGCAGCCTATGGGCGAGAGGCGGGGTACCTACACCCTGGACAGGTTGCCAGTCCATCGCAGGGCAACACACAATCAACCAAGCACACACACTCATTCACACACCTAAGGGCAATTTAGAGAGTTCAGTTAATCTAACAGGCATGTCTTTGGACTGTGGGAGGAAGCCGGAGTATCCGATGAGTACCACGCATGCACAGGGAGAACATGCAAACTCCATACAGAAAGACCGCCGGCCGGGAGTCGAACCCAGGTCCTTCTTGCTGTAAGGCAACAGTGCTACCAACTGCGCTCCCGCGCAGCCCCATAGCAAATTATTTATTTTTTGGAAAATCCAGTCTTGAATATCAGTGCATTTATCCAATTAGTGATAAAAAAAATCCAATGAAAAGAAACAATTGCTTGAAAACAACCTGTGGCACCGTTATTGTTACCCCATTATCTGCTCATATAACACTGATTTCTCATAATGTACACAGAAATCTAAAATAAAATGTATAACATGGTGTAATTGCCTTTATTTATCACAGAAAAGCAACAGCCATTCCTATTACTGCTTCAAATGTAATATAATATAATATATAGACTATTACAGTTTTAATAATGTTATCTAACTTTTATTTTTACTATTTAAGCTTTATTATCAGGCTTAAGCAAACCTTTTTAATAATACCTGCATAATTTAGTATCTGTCTTTAGGTAGGCTACTTATTATGAATATTATATCCTTTTGCCATTATGCTTTTTGAGTAACACAAATAAAACAAGCTAGTTAGCTGGTTAATTAGTCAGGCTATCTGCTCATATACCTAGCATGTAGTGTCCTGCTTAACAGATATATGCTTGTACTGTACAGAGTTCTTATGGGTGCTTGAAATCCTTTAAATTGCTTGAAAAGCGCTTGAATTTTACTGTGGGAAATTTGTACGAACTCTGAGCTTACCAACTGTATTTTTAAAACAGTGTTACCTCAACAAAAGTGATGGGTGGCGATTGTTTAGTTTCCACACTATATCGGTTGCTATTTTTTTTTTAACAGCTAATATTACCAAATAGCTGAATTTGACTTTATTGTAAGAGACAGAAAAGTGTTGGACCCTTCTTTAGGCCAGCTGACCAGCAGAGTGCATCGACATGTAGAGAGGCCAGCACAACACTAAAAGTCTTTACTGTTTTTGACTGGCTTTCCATGTTTACATTTGTGATGGTAGGGCAGAAAAGGCTTTGTCCTTGCATCACACCTGAACAACCGTTTATATTACATTTAGAATATATATATAGGTTGCTATGAAGACTTAGTGATTCCAAGATGACACTCTTTGCTCCACTTCTCTAACTGTGAGTTTTAGAGATTTTTTTCCCCTCCGTTGAACAAATGTACTCACATTAAAGATTGGAATTTTATAGAGTTTTTCAGTGTTAGATTATGTTACTTCAACAATAAAGCAGAATTTATTTTGGTAGGCTTTTTACAGATCTTCGCCAGGGGTGCCAATGAATGTATCACAGTCTGCATGTGTTTGTGTTGCTGATAAAGGACATAACAAGAACAGTTCAGATCAGGCTGATTTGACTGTACAGTGCATAGTGTCCTCTCAAGCTGTCAGCACATTTGTCTCTATCTGCTTGTGTTATTATGGGGCATGCAGGGACAGTGTTTGCTTTCATCTGAACAGATTACTGCCAGCATTTATGTTGGTATGCTGATGCCTGCATGTACTTTTCATACTGATAAAGGCTGATTTCTAAAATACAGTTGAATATCAGGTACAAGTTACTCTGAGGAACTTGACGTGTCCTGATTTTTATAAAAAGCAAAGCATGTTTTGTACGCTTCTGATGTGCTTGTTTGTTTGATGTTTGTGAATTAATAACTTGGCAACAGTGTTACGGAGAAGTGACGCTAAAACGGTGCTTTTACTCTGAAGGAGTGCATTTAAATAAATACAAATGTCTAATATTTAAAGTGTGAGCCTGAAACACATTCATGACTGCTGTTCTAACGTAACGCTATGTGAACCAGGACTTAAACTTTACATAAACCCCAAAAGGAGAGAATTACATTGCAAGAACATTGCCTCCAAGAATACAAATTTCTTTGTGTAATATGCACTACCATAATCAATGTATGATCTAATAATAATAATAACTCACTGCTCATTCAGTGTTTTCCATCCTCTTCCTTTACTACAGCTGAATTTTAATTTATCTCTATACTGTTGCCCTTAAATGATGTGGCATATTACGCACCTGTTTCACATGAGCACACAGTCTCTTATTTCAGTTCAATTTACTCCTCGACATTCCATACAATTTATTTCAATCCACATCATAACACAAAACAGTCAAATTCAGTTGATAATTTAATGCCAATAGGTAAAACATTATGTTTGCATCGAGAAGTTAAATTTGCAGCCTTCTTCTAAGCAAACATGTGGCGACAGAGAGGAACAACTCCCTTTTAACTGGCTCAGTAGGAACAACAATGATGATTACAAAAGTATTTTAAGTGCTGAACTAAAATAATCATAAATGTAGCCAGACATAAGAATGATGTCTAGATTATGTTCGTTCGTTCGTCGTCTTCCGCTTATCCAGGACCGGGTCGCGGGGGCATCAGACTCAGCAGAGACGCCCAGACGTCCCTCTCTCCAGACACCTCCTCCAGCTCCTCCAGGGGGAGCCCAAGGCGTTCCCAGGCCAGCCGAGAGACATAGTCCCTCCAGCGTGTCCTGGGCCGTCCCCTGGGCCTCCTCCCGGTGGGACGTGCCTGGAACACCTCCCGAGGAAGGCGTCCAGGAGGCATCCGGTATAGATGCCCGAGCCACCTCAACTGGCTCCTCTCAATGTGGAGGAGCAGCGGCTCTACTCCGAGCCCCTCCCGGATGGCCGAGCTCCTCACCCTATCTCTAAGGGAGTGCCCGGCCACCCTACGGAGGAAGCTCATTTCAGCCGCTTGTATCCGTGATCTCGTTCTTTCGGTCATGACCCAAAGTTCGTGGCTATAGGTGAGGGTAGGAACGTAGACCGACCAGTAAATTGAGAGCTTTGCTTTTCGGCTCAGCTCTCTCTTCACCGCAATGGACCGGCACAGCGCCCCCATTACTGTGGCAGCTGCACCGATCCGTCTGTCGATCTCCCGCTCCATTCTTCCCTCACTCGTGAACAAGACCCCGAGATACTTAAACTCCTCCACTTGAGGCAGGAACTCCCCTCCAGCCTGAAGAGGACAAGCCACCCTTTTCCGGTCGAGTACCATGGCCTCGGACTTGGAGGAGCTGATCCTCATCCCAGCCGCTTCACACTCGGCTGCGAACCGCCACAGCGCATGCTGTAGGTCTTGGCTAGATTATGTCTTTAATCTAAATTTGATTTGGTCTTAAAGCAAAAAAAGTTCACAGTATTGTCCTGTCTAGGTAATTATTTCTACATCCATAAAATTAAAGCACAGTTTAAAGATGGATGTAACATGCTTCTGACATTGCTAAAACAACTCCTGCATAGGAAACAGTAACATTTTGAATATTGATGGGAATAATAATTACTTGTGTTGATCTTAACAAGGGCTAAGTTAAACACCAGCTCAAAACTGTTGCATAATACATATTTTGCCCAACCGATCCACATGTGTTTTGTGGACCTGGAGAACGCACTCGACTGTGTCCCTCGTGATGCCCTGTGGGGGGTGCTCCAGGAGTGTGGAATCGGGGGCCCTTTATTAGGGGCCATCCGGTCTCTCTACAAGCGGAGCAGGAATTTGGTCCGCATTGCCGGCACTAAGTCGGACCTGTTCCCGGTGCATGTTGGACTCCGGCAGGGCTGCCCTTTGTCACCGGTCCTGTTCATAACTTTTATGGACAGGATTTCTAGACACAGCCAAGGGCCGGAGGGCGTCTGGTTTGGGGACTAGTGGATTTCGTCTCTTCTTTTTGCAGATGACGTGGTCCTGCTGGCCCCCTCTAGCCAAGACCTACAGCATGCACTGTGGCGGTTCGCAGCCGAGTGTGAAGCGGCTGGGATGAAGATCAGTCCGAGGCCATGGTACTCGACTGGAAAAGGGTGGCTTGTCCTCTTCAGGTTGGAGGGGAGTTCCTGCCTCAAGTGGAGGAGTTTAAGTATCTCGCGGTCTTGTTCACGAGTGAGGGAATAATGGAGCAGGAGATCGACAGACGGATCGGTGCGGCTGCCGCAGTAATGGGGGCACTGTGCCGGTCCGTTGTGGTGAAGAGAGAGCTGAGCCGAAAAGCAAAGCTCTCAATTTACCGGTCGGTCTACGTTCCTAACCGCTCCTTTGGCCATGAACTTTGGGTCATGACCAAAAGAACGAGATCACGGATACAAGCGTCTGAAATGAGCTTCCTCCGTAGGGTGGCCGGGCACTCCCTTAGAGATAGGGTGAGGAGCTCGGCCATCCGGGAGGGGC
The DNA here is from genome assembly GCF_021462225.1 of Girardinichthys multiradiatus. NCBI lineage: Eukaryota > Metazoa > Chordata > Actinopteri > Cyprinodontiformes > Goodeidae > Girardinichthys > Girardinichthys multiradiatus. The sequence continues at coordinate 16,526,343 of NC_061804.1, forward strand.
TCGGAGTAGAGCCGCTGCTCCTCCACATCGAGAGGAGCCAGTTGCGGTGGCTTGGGCATCTATACCAGATGCCTCCTGGACGCCTTCCTCAGGAGGTGTTCCAGGCACGTCCCACCGGGAGGAGGCCCAAGGGACGGCCCAGGACACGCTGGAGGGACTATGTCTCTCGGCTGGCCTGGGAACGCCTTGGGCTCCACCCAGAGGAGCTGGAGGAGGTGTCTGGGGAGAGGGACGTCTGGGCATCTCTGCTGAGTCTGCTGCCCCCGCGTCCCGGTCCCGGATAAGCGGAAGACGACGAGTACGAGGTTTAAACAAACAAGTATATCCACATAGTTGGGTGCACCGTGTTATTTACCTCAAGTTCCGCTCTGAAAATCCCGCTTTGGGAAGTTGGGTTCATTCATTTTCCACCACACCAAGAAATCGCTTTGGAGCATTGTGAGTAATGTCTATGAATTTGTGGTCATTGACAGTTTTTCAATTCTGGTAGTATAACCATACAGGATCTCCTACTAATGCCTTTTTTATTTGATGGGGTGGTAAATGCAGGCTCAACTAATCTATACAATGAAATTCAATGAAACTTCCATTGAGCAACTCTGTAGCTTTCGTCTTTTAGTTGCTATTCATGTCTGCCTTCAAAATTCACTTTATAACTGAAAAGGTCAGCAATGACTGCTAATCGGTGGGTAAAACCTCTGCTGAATGCTTGACTCCTAAATGACTACTTGGTATATGCTAAGGTTACCTAGCCTTGTTTTATTGGGCCGCAGTTTTATTTTGTTTCCCACAGAGACGTTTTTAGCTGCTGCTACTAGCTTAACGTGTTTAATGTTTTGAGCTAACTAATGGCATCTAGGTCAACATGTGTTGCATATTACCCTGGCAATACAAGCTGTCTTTTGCAACAGGTGCATTACATCATCCTTGTGATAATAGCAACTTATTGTAATTAGGTCCATAACATGTGATCAGTTATCAACCAAAGTTGTACTGTTTGACTTTATGATGATTTTACAACTCCTAACAATCTTAAAAATCACTGTATATTCCTAGTTTTAACTATTGTTGTAATAAACCTTAATAATAAGTATTTATTTAGTTTATTGCAAGAAGACGTCCTCATTTAACAAAACAGTGTTTTTCAGAAATACAAATTACAAATGATATATTCTCTGTTTTATGCCAATTCATGTTACTCAACTGTTTCTTTAGCTCCAGATGAACTCTAGGTAATTTATAAACCTCACTGATGAATGACCATTTAGAATAAATACTTGTATGTTGTAAATGAGTTAAAGGAATACATTTTTTGAGGGACTGTGGAGGTTAACTAGAGGCTGTAACATGGAACTGTTTTCAGAGAACTGTTGGCAAAGCTCAAAAAGCTCATTAGGGAAAGTCCTGGGGTGGAAATGATGTTTCCAAAATTCCTACCAGCACAGCAAAATATTTTGACACTTAGATGACTGTTTGCCCTTGGAAGTGGTTCATAATTCTTCATTGAGTTCACATTTCATTTCCTGTTAGGTGAATAAAAGCAACTAGAGTAACATCAGGTTACGTTGCACCAGCAGGAAACTGAGCTTCTTCTCCCAGCTGAGAGTAAAATGACTAGGTCCACACCATATATCAAGCCAATTTAACTTGGATCAGCTTGGTAGAATGCATGTTCTGCCGGGAAAACCTGCCTCCTGACATTCACTCAAACATTTTGACAGAGAGGGATCAAAAACTCCCTTAGCAGCAGCATTCTGCTATAAAATAACCCACTTTTAGCTGAAGAGCAGTAGGCCTGGCGGAACTTCTTAAAATGGAACTAAACCCATTGTAAATGCATAACACTGCCCCCAGACAAATTTTAAAAAATACCACCAAAGTGGGCAGTGCCAAGAGACACTGAGGGGCACGGCCAAGTGTGGGGATGAATGGAGGGAGTGGGGTTGTGGTCAGGGGGACGAGGGAAAGTGCCAGCTAGCTTAACTTGGAAACATGGAAAGTCGACAAAGTGAAGCTTGTAGTTTCGCCATGGATAGTTCTTTTGAGTTGGAGGATTTTTAACCCCTCTCTTCATCGGAGGTTGAGGGAGGCTTTGTGGAGCCCAGCGGGCCTGATTCTTATCAGTTTGAGCTGCTGGCTCAAGGCGTTGACTCGGCAATGCCAGAATCCGCCTCTGCTGAGGCAGTGGAAGATAGAATAGCTCCAGTTTCTGAGTGGTAAAGTGATGTCAGTAGCATTATTGCTAACATGGGCTAATGTTCAAAGAAATAAACTTTCAGAAAGAAATACTTTTACATGTTGATTCATATTCTGTCAAGTAAAGCATAAGATCGAAGGAATAAAGCATAAAACGCTCGTAATTCCCACTCCTGACTTGGGTGTGTGTCTGAGAAAGATGGCTTTATACCCAAACGCGGGGCTGTGACGTAGACATGTACCAAGCTGTACCGTTAGACTCAATAGGACAATTCCCAATAGGAAAATTCAACTGCAGTGGCCACTGTTCAAACCAAAGAGGGCAGCCCTAAGATGGTTTTAGGACAAATATTGCAGAATTAAGCAAGTTTACATGAAAATGTAAAAAAAATAAGAGTAACATAAAGATTGCATCCTTAAGGCCCAATTTAAACCGTTTATCTGCAAAAAAAAGTTGGTTTGGGGTATATTTCCACTTTAAGAAAGACTCAAGAAACACTACAAATGGTATGATGTGTTCACCTGGCACCCAAGCTCTCAGTTATAATAGATAGGGACTCAAGTCCCAGACTTGCACTAGTCATTGTTAAGTTTTCAAAAAAGCAACATACTTGACTCTCACTCAAAATTAGATGTGTATTAGTAATTTTCATCATAGTTCTAGCCATTCTCCATAGGTTTTGTTTAGATTTTGTCTAGTTTTTTGTCCAACACAGAAGTGTCAACGAAATTAAACACAGCTGAGTAAAAAAAAACATAATTTGCCTCCAATGTCTTCTGTGGCTGTTAAGCTTGCCTTATTGCAAACAGACGATTCAAGTTTTTCAAAATAAAAGCCCTTCACATCTATTAATTTAGACATTGGCCATTCTTTTTAATTTATTCCTGATATTGTGCTTTGCTCATTTTGTTTGGGTAATTTCTGGCGTAGCATAGAACATTTACTGTTTAGACTTTGCAACAAGTGTTTTAAATACACGTTTAGCACTTGATTTATATATAATCTCATAAATGCTCCAACTCAGAAAGTAGAATTAAAGTCTGTAAACCATATGAAGTCCACAATATACTGTAGTAAAGGAGTTGAAAAGTTGAACACATGGATTAATAGCTGTGCTGGATGGTGGAGCACTTGTTAGCACTTTTGCATTGCAGCAAGAAGGTACTTTCCAAGGCCTTTCTGCAAGGAGTTTGCATTCCCTTGCATGCATGCCAGGGTTCTCTCCCAGTAACCTGACTTCTTCCTGAAGACAAAGACATGCATAATAGGTTAACTGGCCACTTTAACTGCTCTGGGTGTGTGCATGCATTATGTTTGTTCTGTGTGTCGCTGTGTTTCACTGTGATGGCCAGGGTGTACCTCGCATATCGCCCAATGACAGCTGGGCCATCCATTCATAGATGATGGATGCATGGATGGATGGATGGATGGATAGATTACCATGTGTTACCTACCTCATTACAAAGTCACTAATGGTTTTCCAAAATAAATGCACTTTCATTCAGAAATTTGACAGTGACGTGTTATTAGCCTGTTTCCACTATTTCTTTGGGCATAGATGGATATTTCTATTTCAAATGTGCTAATAATTACAGACCTCCATAACCATTTTCCTTATTATTCAGTTGAGATCCGGAAAACGTAAATTTTGGAACGTCTGCAACTACCTTTCCTCCTGTGTTACTTGAACTTTCTACCCCAGATAATTATCAACAACCGTCTTGGCATACCCTCTTAAAGCAGCACGAAAACTGTCACCACAAAGCGCTGCTAGGTTTAGTTTGCAACTATTTAAAACAATAATTGTTTTGTACAAAAAGGCTGGACCTCATAAAGGATGATCTGATTTACTGAGATCTGTGCTTTTGCTGCAGGGTTTTCCAGCAAGTCTTTGATTTCTTCCTTTCAACTGTTTTAACATATGAACATTATCCCCCCTCCTCTACCTTAAAGTTTAACTGGTGAAGAAATGCTTCTTGTAAATGTGTCCTATAAAGGCTTTCATTTGTGTCTTTACTCTGTTTTAAACACTGAAAAGTGAAACTTGCAGTTACCTTGTGCCACTTGAATTAGTGCTCATGCTTCCTGTTCATTTGTTTCTGTCTGTAGCTGGACTTTTCTCATATTTCATATTGCTTGACTACACAAAATATTTTGCCACAACAGATTGCTGTTGTGGATTTTTTGAATAGGAGCAGAAAACATGACAGTACATGACTTATTGACTTGAACCTCTCGATGAAGTAAACAATTTTCTGAAAGTGAAAAAAACATCATTCAGTGAAAGGATCCTTTAAAGGTCATTTCTATATATATATGAAAGCATGCACACCGATGGTGCTGGCTTGTTCAGATTGTGTTTCCAAAGATGGTTGCAGGTGAATGTCAAGTATGGTGATAAGCATCGGAAAGACTAAGATCCTCTTTTTCTGTTTTTTTTTCTCCACTTCTTTTAAATCAGCTTTGACATGTCATTACTCGTAAGTGTGACTTTTCGAGTACAGCACAGTTTCACACATATGTCAACAGCTTTGCAAATGAATAGCAGCTCCATCCCATTAGTAGGTTTTGAACTAATTCATTCTCATAGCAGCTATAGAGGGTAGCATGTACAGGTCCTTCTCAAAATATTAGCATATTGTGATAAAGTTCATTATTTTCCATAATGTCATGATGAAAATTGAACATTCATATATTTTAGATTCATTGCACACTAACTGAAATATTTCAGGTCTTTTATTGTCTTAATACGGATGATTTTGGCATACAGCTTATGAAAACCCAAAATTCCTATCTCACAAAATTAGCATATCATTAAAAGGGTCTCTAAACGAGCTATGAACCTAATCATCTGAATCAACGAGTTAACTCTAAACACCTGCAAAAGATTCCTGAGGCCTTTAAAACTCCCAGCCTGGTTCATCACTCAAAACCCCAATCATGGGTAAGACTGCCGACCTGACTGCTGTCCAGAAGGCCACTATTGACACCCTCAAGCAAGAGGGTAAGACACAGAAAGAAATTTCTGAACGAATAGGCTGTTCCCAGAGTGCTGTATCAAGGCACCTCAGTGGGAAGTCTGTGGGAAGGAAAAAGTGTGGCAGAAAACGCTGCACAACGAGAAGAGGTTTTCATGAGCTGTATGCCAAAATCATCCATATTAAGACAATAAAAGACCTGAAATATTTCAGTTAGTGTGCAATGAATCTAAAATATATGAATGTTAAATTTTCATCATGACATTATGGAAAATAATGAACTTTATCACAATATGCTAATATTTTGAGAAGGACCTGTATGCCATTGGCTGCAAGCATACAAACTCAGAGCTACGAAGCCTATTTTGATTAAATTATTTTTAAACATACAAACATGTCGATGAAAACAATTTATATACAAACAGTTCCACAAATATGTACCCTACTGTGTGTGTGTGTTGGCAGATTGTCATTTAAAAGCAGGCAGAGCTTGTAATTATGGAGACTATAAACATGTTTGGTTCGCTGCTCCACCTCTAACATGACACGACTTAATCGGCCAAATAAACCCTAATTAACAGTCTGACTTTCTGTTGCTATACAGGAAACAAGTCACTGAGTTTAGATGATTTATGTGACGCAAACTTATGAGGTCGCCATGTTTTCAGTCTGTCGGAATGCTTATCCAAGACCTTCACTTTCTCTAGTCTTATAAGAGTTCACTAAACTACATTAAGATTTTTTGTTATACTGATACTAAGGGAGCTAAAAAAAATATTACCTTCTTAAAAATAGTAATTTTAATTTGCCCAATAACCTATTCTGGTAGAAATATAGATTTGTTTCAAAATTTGTTTTGTAAAAACATTTAGAAATCGAAAATCTAATATTTAATGCTAGACGTTGACATAGAAATGTATTATATGAATGCAGGTTGTAGTCTGACGAGTCATGAGGATAACTGCACACAAAAGGCAACGTTTCTCCACAGCATCAGTGCAGCTGATAAAGCGTAATCATTTGCCATGACTGAGTCCTAATAATGAATGTTGTTGGTGGCTATTGAATAAATTTATCTTGAAGCAAAAATTCAAAACAAAAAATGTTACAAAACAACATTTAGATAAACGTAAGTTTATGTTTATGAATTTATTGGTGTTTTGTAAAACATGTGAATTGATTGATAACTTTCATCATATATTTGGCCTAAAAACTATCAACAAATGTAAAATTGTCAAATAACCTAAACAAGGTGGTTTACACTAAAGTTGACTTTATTATTGTTTCCATGTTGAGCTTACTAAACAAAAAATTTGGAAAATAAAGTCAAATTAAGTACAGCTGCTCTCAGAAGTAAATACGCCTGTTACAATAACATGTTTTGGAGATTAAATAAAACTAGATGTACAATTCAATTGAAAACCAATCTGTTAGAAAGAAAAAAAATACAATATGCCAGCTGAAAAAGTATGAACCCTCTAAAACCATTACTTTGTTGCAACACTGTTTATATTTTTCAAAAGCAGTATCTTTGTTTGTGGTGTTATAATTGCAGTCACAGCCGCACAGTTACCTAAAAAAACTGAAAAGATGTTATAAATAGTTTTTTTTTATCATGACTTTTATCATGATCATATCATGATAAAATTTTAAGTCCATATTGCCCACCCATAGTTCTTACTTGCAGCAAGCGGATTATACGATGCCACCAGATGAAAGATTAACATGTATATAAGAATACATCTCACAGACAAAAACATTATTATTATTATTATTAATTATTTTACTTCTTATTTTATTGTGTATGTTTTTTTCTGTTTGACCTGATATTTTCTCATAATTTCAATATAATGTAATAAACATCTTCACTTTGCCATTAGATGCTAAGGTATATAAACAATGTTTAGAAGTTACAGTACAGTAGTTAAGCGCACAACTTTTAGCACTGCTTAAATGTTGAAAAGAATAATTTCCTTCTTTGCTTTAAAAAAGCTGTTCGATAATAAGGAAAACTACACTTCTGTCACCGTCTAATGCTTATTGGCAAGTACTTTTATACTTTATCTCTCCAATGGACCTTCACACTAGGTCAGTGAATGCATCAAACCCTCTCTGCTAACATATTTTGTAGCAGAAGTTTGTTTGACCTGGTAAACAAATAATGCTTGAAGTGGTCTTGGTTAATAGTGATTGCCGTTCTCCTGTATAATTTGAACAACAATTCAAATGAAAAATTGATTAAAGTTAACCAGAGGAAAAAGGGGTTGTAGAGACTGAATGTTTTGAGACAACAGCTCCCTCAGACTACAGCTATCTGTCGTGGCTCCACTGAAAGACTGATCTTATGTGGGGCTTGATCCTCTAAAGCCCATGCATTGTCTAGGCATGTGCTCTGTGCTTCGGTACTGTTTTTAAAACATCTCCCCACCCATTAGCACTATCTCGATAATAGTCTTGCTTTGAAGCGATTACTTTAACTTCAAATGGAATGGAACCTTTATTTGCTCGTAACAACTTCACAAACACGCTGCTGGCTGACTGAAGGCTTGCGTGTAGATGTCCTAGAGAAGGAGAGGTGGAAATTCCCTGAAACACACGGCTGTGCTGCATGTCTCTCTGATTTTTCACTTTTTTTTCTGTTACTCTGTCTTTATGTTTCTGTAGCCAACCACACTGCTGTTGCTGAGTTGTAGGAAGGGCAATGGCAGTCATTCAGCCGCTCAGCTGTCAACAGGACTGATAAATGAGGGTCATAGACACACAAACACACAAAACACCATAACTAATTTTCTAGCAGGGCTGGAGCAGACCTCCTTTTAAGACATTCGGAGCAAAGGAGGAGCATGTGCCGCGGGGCTATAGGAAGGAAAAGTGTCTATGGGGGGAAAAGAAGGAGAGAGGTTGTTCCTGTCATTCATACTGCCTATGGAGGAGCTCATAGCAGAGCTATCTATTTTGTGGATCGGAACAAAGCAATTAAAAGAAAGGGAGCAGAAAATTGAGCCGTGGTGTGTCTGAATCTGAAAGCATTTCTCTGAATGTGTCACACTGGAGAATAGTGTCCGTCTTTTGGCTTTTTTTGCATACCTTTAGAATTTTTTCTGCAGTTTTGCTCCTGATGCGCAGGGATTTGGTTGAACAGAACATGCTTTTAATTATTCTTTTGTTGCTTTGAGACATTTATACAGTGCATCCCAGTGGGGGTTGGGGGTCTTGCTCTGGTTGTTACGTAGGATATAAGCGAGGGAAATTAGGGCATGACTTGGCTCAGCTCTTTTGCTTTTGTTGTTTCGCTTTTTGTTGCAGTAGATTCTCAGACACAGTTCAAAACACATGCAATGACACGCCCTGCATTTTTTCATTTAATCCAAGGCAGGATTTTGAATCATATTGACACACTTTAATTTCGTTGTGTGGCTGGCTAATACAGGGTTTAACAGAAGTATTGAACCTTTTACAAATAAAACAAATAATAATTAGGGCAAGTTTTTCACTGACCACTCTTATTGCTGTTATTTTAGTTTCATACCAAACAGGAACATAAACATCCAGCAAATTTTACTCAAAAGCAGATTCATTGCACTTGGCTAAAGACAATAACCACTTTCAAAAAAAGAGAGCCCAAATATTAAAAATTGAGCCAAAAAAACAGTAGCTGCAGTAAACAGTTCAGCACATTGCAAATAAAAGTGAAAGTAAGCGGAAAAATAAATAAAGTAAAAAGTACAAATTAAGTACAAATTAAATGCAAATGGACGTAAAGAGTACTGATGAGGTGCAAATGACGGATTATGGTTATAAGTAGAAATTGCCATATTGTCTATTGTCCATTGACTATTGTCTATTGTCCCCACTGCCATGACTAGGAGCTGTTATACAGTCTTATAGGTAGGGGGATAAAGGAGTTTCTAAATCTGTTGGTAGAGCTGGGCAGGGAGAGCAGTCTGCCACTGAACACACTGCTCTGCCTGAGGACGATATTGTGCAGCAGATGTTGGGGGTTGTCCAGTATGGACAGCGGTTTGTCCTAGGATGTTTTTCTGCCACTGTCACCAGAGAGCTCAGCTATATGCCCACCACTGAGCTAGCTCTCCTCACCAGTCTGTCCAATCAACCAGCATGTCTCTTCTTACTGTTTCCTCCCCAGCAATCTACAGCATAGAAGAGGAGGCTGGCCACCACAGACTGGTAAAACGTCTGCAGCAGTTTTTTGCAGATGTTTAAGGACTGCAGCCTTCTCAGGAAGTACAGATGACTCTACCATATCCTGTGAAGAATGTCCGTATTTGCTGTCCAGTCCAGCCTAGCATCCAGCAATGCCCCAGATATTTGTATGTCCCACCCAACTCGACATCAACCCCCTCGATGGACACAGGTTGTAGATGTGGTTTCTTCCTTCTGATGTCCACCACCATCTCCTTATCCTTGGAGGCCTGGAGTTATACTGGAAACCAAATGAATACAGAGTTAAGAAGACGAAAGAAAGCGCGGCCCTGTGGTGCTCCGGTGCTGCTGACCACAGTGTCGGACATGCTGCCTTTCAGTCTAACCTACTATGGTCTCTCCGTGATGAAGTCCATAATCCTTGTCACCAGGAGTGAGTCTGCCCTCATATCTGTCAGCTTGTCTCTTAGCACAAGAGGCCGGATGCTGTTGAAGGTGCTGGAGATATCGAGAAACGCCATGGTCACAGCGCTGCTTTCCCTGTCCAGGTATGAGTAAGCCCTGTGGAGTAGGTAAAGGCCGGCATCCTCCACCCACGCCTTCTCCTGGTATCTAAACTGCAGGGGATCTTGTTCATGGTGGCCCTGAGATCTGAAGGACCTGAAGCAGGAGCCATTCAAAGGTCTTCATGATGTTTGATGTCAGTGTTACTGGTCTAAAGTTACCCAGCTCCCTGGGGTGTTTTTTTCTTGGGAACCAGGATTAGACAGGACGTTTTCCAGAGCACTGGGACCCTCCCTAGTTGAACAGGCTCCCTCTGTTCATCGTAATGGTCTTTAAGCATCCTTGGACACACACTATCCGGGCCTGCTGCTTTCCTTGGATATAGCCTCCTCAACTCTCTGCTCACCTGGTCATTGGTGATGATGGTGGGGAGGGGTGTTGAACTGTCCATATATGTGGAGGGTGGGGTGGTCTGCATTCTGAGGTGGTTATGAGGTGTTAAACATGGTATAAGGTAGGCCATCTAAGGTTATGGGAGCTGGAGTATTAAACCTGCGAAAAAAATAGGTTTAGCTGGTTTGTTCACCCAGCAGCTTCCTCTCCTGCAACATTGCCCTTCAACTTACAGCCTGTGATGGTTCTCATGCCATCCCAGACCTCCCTTATGTTATTATACTGTAGCTTCTGTTCTACCCTCCTTCTATATTCTTCCTTTGCCTCTCTCAGGTGGACCCTGAGTATCGCCTGTACTTGCTTCAGCTAATCGCTGTCGCCATCTTTGAATGGCTTCGTCTTTCTGTTCAGGATGTCCTTATGTTTGATGAATATGTCTGGGTGTTGTGTTTTGCGTGGGAGAATTCTCTGGGCATGTAGTATGGTATGAGGCCTACCGCTGGACAAAGAGCATTATAAAGACCAAGGAACACAGCAGAGAGATTAGGGATAAACGTATGGGGGGTTTAAATCAGAGTCGGGCTATAAAACAATCTGACAAGCTTTCAACCCCTAAAAGAGCTCTGTTAAGTCCATTATCTGAAAAGAGTCACAACACACACATGGTAGGTTTTAGTCCTGTACTCCCGAAATCAAGCCTTACTGAACAGTGGCAAGATGAAAGTCGTTGGATAAAACAGGATGGAAAATGCTGTTTGAAGCAGGGAAAACATGTGAAAGAAAGTGCTCCAGTCAGAGGAGACTAAAATTAAACTTTTCTTTCCTACATGTAAAAAGTGCGATAAGGCAGAAAGCTGCACTATACATCACCCTGAACACATAGATCCCCTCTAAGATACATGGTGGTGGCAGCATAATGCTGTGGGGTTTCTTTTCAGTACATGGGATTGGGAAGTTAGTCAGAGATGATGAGATGGATAGAGGTTAATACAGGACAATACTGGATTAAAACATTTCAAAGGCTCCAGAAGACTTCAGACTGGGGTGCATTAGTGATTTTAACCATAAAGTTAACATTTATGCCCACTTTCATATACTCCATTGCAATTTAGAAGGATTACCTAACAAATTACCATTTCCAGCATCACCACCCTGGTCGTAAAAATTAGAATTTTTCTACCATTCCATCCTTTTAGTTTAAATTTTTTTTATTAGATTGCAAGCAAATCTACTCTACATCTAATGCAGGTTAGCAAGTACTTTGAAACTCAATTTCCTTATTGGAGATGTATACTAGGTCAGCGAATGCACCAAAAAGCCCCATCTGACTTATTTTCTGGTGATAAAGCATGTGGAAACAAAGATTAATTACTGATGAAGCTCATCACCAAAGAACTGCAGCCAACGTCGCCACTGACACTTTGATAAGGACTATCTGACTCCAGCTGGACTAGGACTGATAAATATTTTAGCAGTGAGATATATTAGTTGCGCTGTCCAGCAATCACACAGTGACTCAACCCTTCAGTGCTTTGTGGCTTTATGTGTATTTTCTCTCAAACAAAAATATGGTTTCATTTGCCAATATGTCATCTCTGGTATAAGCCACAGTTCTGTTTATGACACTCCATCTTGAGTTTAGTGTAGGTGTGAAATTATATTTTTTACCAAGGTAGCAATTTTAAGATCAACATCGTGATCATTTGTGGAACTGAAAAAGGAACCACAGAAGAGACATTGTTAGTGTTCTCATAGCTCTGGTATGAATACAAATGGGTTGTTATAATATTAGCATTTCAGATCTTTCGGATCTTGCAGGTGACTTATTCTGTACACCTGCTTGGCTAAAGTAAAGCTTGTGTTTGGAGGATAATTCTGATATACCCAGGAATAAATCTCATATTGATCATTATCAGATAAAGCTGGAGTTTCCTGTCAAGATTAGTTTTAAATAACTAGCTTTAATTAAATATGATAAAACCTTTAAGTTAATACTAAAATTGATGATTTTATATTTGTGAAGCATCATAAACTCCCTTTGTCAAGGTGTAGTCGTTAAGGCCATGCTACAGACACCCTGTGTAAGATGGGAACTGCAATACAAGACTTAGGCTAACAATATTCATACCTCTGGCAGATTTACAACTAAATTTATGTTTATTTAACCAAGAAGGAATATCCCAGAAGATAGTAAAAGGTTTTTTATTTTTATTTTTCATGAACACACCATCTCCACTATCAGACATGGTGGTGGCAGCATCTTGGTGTGGGGATATTTTTCCTTAGCAGGAAAAGGGAAGCTGGTTAGAATTTATGGAAAAATGGATGGAGCTGCTTGCAGGCCATAGACATAAATTGCTCCATTATCTGAGGGGAGGTTGAAATGGAGCTGAGGCTTCTCCGCATTGAAAGGAGTAACTTGAAGCGTTTCGCGCATCTGAACAGGATGTGCCCTGTAAGCCTTCATTTAGAGCTTTTTAAAGTGTGCCTCTTTGAGACAAGATGCCATGGTAGACCAAGAACTTGATGTAAAGATTATATTAATATTCTAGTCTAAGAAATCCTTGGGTTCCCCCAGAATTAGGTGGAGAGAGGGAGTGTCTGGGATACCTACCTAGACCTGGTCTCAAAAAAGTATGTTGGATGGAAATCAAACAATTTGGTCAGTTGTATATTTTTACATTTTTTGGCTGAATAGGGCAACCAGCCATTTAAAAAGTAAACAGGCCTGTTCATAAACATAATAGAGCTTTAACAAGGTACTTTTAAAAAAAATAAACTATTACTGCCTTAAGGTACTTGTAGTGTAATTAAACCAACTTAATTGGGCACTCGCATGGTCCTTTTTGAACAAATAAAAAGAACAAACCTGGCAGGGGGTGATTGCTTTAGGGCAAATGTTTTAAAGGTAAACGTGACATTTAGGGATGAGAGTAGTTCTGTTGGCTACACATTAATCCGATCACATTACTGAATTGTGAAGCTTGTACAACACGTGGTATCAAGCAGGAAGCTAGGTAAGAAATTAAACTCTGAGGAATGCATTTTTACTTTCTGCACATGGCTACCTGATCACTGCGGTTTGGCCATAAAAGACACAGGAGTACAGAAACCTATAATGCAGGTGGTTATGGAGGCAAATTGTTTAATTGCATGGCTATAACAGCAGATGGAGAGTGGCAAACTACTTTAGCTTACGTCAGCACCTCCTCCTTGTATTTAATGTGAGATTCTATCCTTTAGCTTGAATATTTACAATAAATATACCAGTTGGTCTTCAAGGCCTATTTTAGTTAAATGCAACAGATTAAAAATTTAAAGGTAAACTAATAAAACATTTATAGTCACATGCTCCCAGGTTATTAATGTGTGTACTTGTGTACTTTTAACTGAGAACCAGTACTAGGCACTGTTTCTGGAAACTGTAATATGTGTAATTCATCAGGAGACTCTATGACTATAAAAACTCTATAACTAACACCAAAATGCTCATAGATAAATTAAATAGAGCACGTGTGTCTCAATTCTTTGTGAATTGCATGGTTGTGCTGTACCATAACAAAGTTGCTGAAGCAAATGGTTGCTGTCTATAAAGTGTCACAAGACCCAAATAACTTGGATTTTACGATCCACTGCTTGCTTCAGTGTGCTCATATTTTCAAAGAGGTATATATGGGGTAAGAACGTTGTCAAAAACAATGTGAATGTAAAAACGGAAATGTGTGCATATTAGTCAATAGTTGTGCATAAGTAAAATCCAAAAGAGGTATTGTATATTTTCTCTGTAAGAATACAAAATAAAATGTTACAGCTTCAAGAAATTACAAACACAAAGTTCAAGTTTACAGTTGTGGTTTATTTTTTATGAATACAATATGCTATAACAGTTTGTGAATTCGATCTCTTTTCCATGAAAATACGAATTTTCGGCGTCACGTGAGCTCAGGATGGTTAGTGGAGCACAGAGTTAGTCGATTCGCGTTGTGCCTGCGCTGTCACACTCCGGGATTGGATGATGGAAATAGGCCATGGAAGACAATACAGTCTAAAAGGAATATTAGGAACGGGGTGGGGGGGTGAAATCAAGAGTATTCTTATTTTTATGAAATACAAAAGTAAAACATAGAATATAATGGGTAGAGTTATACAATGATGTACAGTAGGTGGCGGTATGCACCTCTGAATTTGTTGCGTACCGCCAGCAGAAAAAGAAGAAGCAGCAGCACTAGCGCCAAGATGATGGACCAAGAGCATGTATTAACGACATTAAGAAATATAAACCTTTTAACATTACCTGGCTTTGCACCGTAGTTTCTTGGTCCGTAATCTTAGCGCTAGTGCTGCTGCTTCTTCTTTTTCTGCTGGCGGTACGCAACAAATTCAGAGGTGCATACCGCCACCTACTGTACATCATTGTATAACTCTACCCATTATATTCTATGTTTTACTTTTGTATTTCATAAAAATAAGAATACTCTTGATTTCACCCCCCCACCCCGTTCCTAATATTCCTTTTAGACTGTATTGTCTTCCATGGCCTATTTCCATCATCCAATCCCGGAGTGTGACAGCGCAGGCACAACGCGAATCGACTAACTCTGTGCTCCAATAAGTAGCCTGAAATCACGTGACGCCCAAGTCGCTGATGTAAATTCGTATTCTCATAGGAAAGAAATCGTATTCACAAACTGTTATAGCATATTGTATTCATAAAGAATAAACCACAACTGGAAACTTGAACTTTGTGTTTGTAATTTCTTGAAGCTGTAATATTTTTTTATTTATTTTGTATTCTTATAGAGAAAATATAGAATACCTCTTTTGGATTTTACTTATGCACAGCTATTGACTAATATGCACACAATTCCGTCTTTACATACACATTGTTTTTGACAGCGTTCTTACCCCATAGGTATATTGTTTAATAGTGTTAACAACATTTGGGCAACACGTGATGTAAAAAAAATCCTTCCTTAAGGTTTCACACATGCATTACTGATTTCAAGGGACTCCCATCAGGATGTGGACCTCGGTGTCCAGGTGTTGGACATGACCATCTTGAGCTGAAAGCTCAATCCTCATCCACAGATGAAATAATTTCTGGAGGAATTGATCAGAAAATAGGTACGCCTACCCTGCTGTTGGAGCCGTTTGCTGAGTGCTGAGCTGAAGCGAGGGAGCTTCATTGAATAAGATAAGTGCGTCTGCACAGTGAAGTTTGAGATTAATTGACATTATTGTCAAGATGATTTCGAGGAGATTTATGTGTATTACTAACATAAATTTTAATCCCACTGAAATTTATTGAAACATTAAAAAAACAGATGTTGCTACCTCGTTTAGCTGGAGATCTCATCACCTTTGCTACAGCATTAAAATAGCTTGAAAAGTAATTCTGGAACGTTATTTACTCAAAGCCACGATTTTCATATACAATGTAGAGTTAGGGCAGATAGGAAATTGTGTGACACTGAGTATAAGATTATTAATCTCTTCAGAAAGTTACTAATTATGGAAATAAACTGTGAGGCAAATGTTGAATTAACAATATTCAGGTTGGGCCTTTATTTATTTTCACTCTGTTGCAGTTGAAATATTTCAGTAATAAATAAGGCAGCATGCAGAGGCCACTGACAATAATATTTTTATTTTTAACTTTCCCTTTCCAACTTACCAGCCTGTGTAATGTAATGTTTCTTATTTTAATGCAATACGCTTTATGTAAAGCAATAGATTGCCACCAATAGAGTCTACAAAGATCCTTCTTGCAATGTTTCTTACACTACTGTGTGGATTTTGTTTCTTCTTTGGTTTAGAAAAATTGAGATAGAAGCTTATTTTTGTTTTTAATCCAACTCTATACCAGTACTATCCTTTGTTCATGATTCATTGCAGCCATGTTTACTCTCGTCAAACCAGGTAATGCAACCTATTGGTGTTTTGGCTAAAGTGAAATTTGTAAAGGTTGCCAGAAATTCGAAGGCGCTTCAGATTGAAACACAGCTGTTCTTTTTCTTCGCCCCCCAGGGCAGTCACATTAAATTCAACCCATGTGATAATGAGCTAGAAACCCACAGCCTGTGGTGCAGCAAAGGTGTGTCTTACAGCTTCTATCCTTTAATAAAAAACCTCAGGCCACTACAGATTCAACTGTCCAGACTTGCAATGTTATCCTACTAAGCAGAAAGACTTTCTCTCTAATGAATTGTCACACTTTACCAACCCTATAGTCTGAACAAGCCACACCTGACTCCTTACCTTTGCAGTCAGGCAACTCTCAAAGATGAGACAACAGGTGTGGCTTTAGCCTGGCAAAATGAATGCGCCACATTTCAGGCACAGGCATGCTGACACATGCTATTGATAAAATAGCTGTTTTCCTTTCACATCAAAGCTCTTAAATAAGTCAGAACAAAAGGAAAGGAGGCAGCAGCTGGCAGGCAAATCCAGACCTGGCACTATGTTTCAGGAAACCCAGTCTAGAGATGTAAGGTGAAAGCAGGCTGTTATCGTACCCAGCAGCAATAGCACATTCTTTGCTTAAGGAGGGAATATCCCCTCTTTTTTTAAAAGCAGAAGCATGGACCTTATTTTAAAACAGGTAGATTTGAATTGTATTCACTTTGGTGTGCTGATAGAATTTAAATATCATCACTGCAATATTGAGTTCAGGTTCATAATTAACTTACGTGTTTTCTACATTGTCAGCTATTTTCTTGGTTTATCATTATCCTAACGCATATTTTTAATTCAGCTTGATTCAGTTTCTTTATTGAAAGTATGCTAGAAAATGTCAGTCAATCAGTCAACCCGTTCTTTTTTTATACAGCACTTTTAAACACTAAGTGCTTTACAAGAAATTAAAACAAGATTAACCTTTAACAAGAGTTAAAGAGGGCGATAGAAAGGAGGCTTTTCTAACCTTAAAGACTTGGACCTAATCACCAAAGATAAATAAGGAAAATACTGGTGGAAACAAGCAAAATGATGGTCAGCAATTTGGAGAAGGTTATGATTGCTGCAGTGCCAATAGATTTTCCAACTGATTATTGAAAATGGTAAAAATAATTTTTGTCCTAACCATTTTTTATTTGACTATAACCAACAAAAAATAAAATAATTGATACTCTTTTACATTGCTGTATTATGTTTTTAGAGATATCTGTCCTATCATACACAAAGTTCTTGGTTAAATGAAAATATTTTCAAATCTAAATGTGCCAGGGGTCTGAATAATTTTGGGGTTAACTGTAGAGGCACAGATTTCTTTTAGATTTTCTGATTGACCGTTTGTTACGGTTATGCATGAAGATACTTGTCTAATTTTATGTGTTTGCTATCTGATTAATCAGTAAATAAACACTGGGGGTCCTCTGGGGTTCTGAACTATACACTGGCAAAACTTTTAGGGATGGGTTGATTTTTCAGATTTGTATGGCAACTGGTTGGATGAGTTAGATTTCGTGTGGTGAAAGCTCCTCATAACTGGCCTTTTTGAAATGTTCTCAGTGAAATGCTCAGAGTTGTTGGAGGAGCTTACCATGTCTGACAGATTCACTCAAGAACCATGTTGATGTTCAGTGTGGCCTGAAGTCTGTTCTATGAAGTGTCAGATTGATTTGTGCCCTAATGATGAGGCTGTAATATGGATAGACTTATTCATTCACACATTCTAGGAATAGCAATTCAAAATGTCCTCAACCAGCCACTGTTACTGGTAAAATATAACTTGTACCAGCCTCTCAGAAATGTATAAGTCATTATATAAATATTCCGACACATCGTTATGTAAGCTTTTGCAAATTGCTTCCTCCTACAGGTCAGCTGTTGAAATTAATGTTCTCTAATCATTTATTTTAGCATGTATATTTTCATAATCAGCAAACTTTACTTGGCCAACAAAGCTGAGAACCAGCTCTGTAGTACCACTAAGCAAGATTGCCAATGTTGAGGTTTGTTGAACCTGAACTGTTAAAGAAACTCTAGGTTTGCTGAAGCGTCATAATATAGGCCCCTTGACTCATAAAGCAACTTGTAGTACATGCTCTGAAGACCAGCTGCAAATAGCCAATACAGTAGAATATAGCCTCTTGAACAAGCAATTTTCTTGGAATGAGAGGACTCAAGCTCACAGTACCATTTAGGATTTTACAAAATAATAAAAAGACAAAAACAATTTGATACACACCCATAAGATCTAATCTTTGCATTTAGATCTTGCAACTAGTGCTGTTGTGCCTATGATTCTTAAAATCTGCTTACATTTTTCTCAGTAGAGCCACAAATGCTATCATTTATGTCATCCTGGTAAGGAGAGGAGATCAGATATGTATTTTTAATGTGAGGATTTTTAGTGAACAGCATTTTCTGCTATGAAAATTCTGCTTTGGAGAAATGAAACGTGTTAAGTTTTATCAAAGCCTAATTTAGTTTTACCATAATTATTGAAAATGCACATTGTTTTATTGTCAGAACATCTTTAAGTGGGAGTCTTTGGTACAAGTGGGCTTTAGTTGATGGTTTCTTGGTAGGGAAGGGAACAGAGAGAGAACAGAAGTGAAAAACATGCAATAAATGTTCCCTGAGTGGAGTGGAAACTGGGACGGTAGAGTATAGGACTCACATTCTGAGACTTCTAATTTCAAAAATAATTCCCCTCTGTGTCAGCCTCTTTCTTCTCCTCGTTTTGCTTATTGGTTTCATGTCTAATGTCCCTCTTCCTGTCTGTAGACTTATTGAATTAGAAAAGATCATGTAGAAAAACAGCTGATTCTCACTGAAAATAATTTACTGAATAAATAAAGGAGAGCATATTACATGAAACACAGGAATCTTTACCACTTGTCAGCATTTTTATTGTTTCATTTTCTACCACAAGCAGACACAGCCACCTGGACAAACTCTGTAATGCTTTTTGCCAGAGATTGTGTTGTTTTTATAAGAGCAGGACATGAGCCACTTATCAATTGTTATTACACCCACTGTGGTGAAGTAATAACACTGGGAATCAGAACCGAGCAGTGCAGGCCCAGAGTGGTGCTATGATGCAGAAAGCTAGCTTATTATTTGAGAGTAACATTTTTGCTCTCAAACCAGCACACTATCACACACAGATGGTTTGAGGATGCTAAGCCACCAGGAGGTCTTTTTGACTCTTTGACATGTGGAGCATTATGGTCTTGAACCATGAACCCTGTGATTAAGTGAACTACTGCCAAAGCCTTCTGAACCCTAAACTCAACCATAACTTGACAACACGGAACAAATTCATCAAAATATTAAACTAAATGCAGTGACCGAGCTCTGGTATGGTATTTCTGTAGATATACAGTTCTTGTGTTCTTACCCTTCTGAATAATATTTAAAAAAATATTTATTTGCATAGCAGCAATCAAACCAAGCAATATAATTACTTTGAATCAGGAGAAACATGTTTAGTAAAATTAAACAATTAATTTTGACCTTAATCTGCTAGGGGCATGAATCATTTTGGACTGAACTGTACCTGAAAAAGCTTGGAGCTGTAAGATGGAAGAAGATGATTCTTTTGTCTGTAGGAATGTTGAAAAATGAATCATTTTCTTTCCACATCTCTACTATGAGCTGCTTTCTGTTGTTCTAACATAATCCTCATAAAATTGTTTGTGGTTATAACATGACAACATTGTAAAGGTCAGTAGGTAGGAATAGTTTTGCAACCATTTATTCTCTTTGGTGGAGAGTTTTAGTCAAAGGAAATGCACAAAATCAACTTACATTGTCAGCCTGTTGAGGGCTTTTTCAACTGATCGTTTTATCCCATTCCCCATTTGAATTGTTTTAAATAATTTCATACAGTTTCAATGTAAAAAAAAAAAAAAGAATTTTGACCCACTTCATCATAAGAAACAGGGTGAGGATACATGCAGGTAAAGGTGGGGCTGAGAGGGGGAGACATTTCACCCTGCTGTCCAGAGCCAACCCAAACAAACCCCATTTGACTGGCATTGTGAGCAATGAAGTGCATGTTTGTGTATTTAACAGTGCACACGTTTGCTTTCAGCTGCTGGCTGTTTTTGTCCTGCTTGCTCCAAAAATAACCCCCTGCTAAGAATATTTAATCCCCAGGTTATAACGCTCCTTCCTCCAAGGCTTGCTTTCTGTCTCACCCACATCCCTCTGACTCCCTGTTTCATTCAGACGCACAAACGCAGGGACGGCAGAGGGTTACCACTTTACACTGCCTGCTTATATGTGTTTTCTGTTATCGCAGGTTAAAAAATGCCATTTTATCCTATTAGAAATGTGTACTTATGTTTACTATGCTGTCTGAGCTGATCCTGAATGCAGTCTGTCTGGTCAGACTGTGACACTGATGGTACTCCAGGTCAGGATTATGACTCTCTCAAGGTTTTATGATAGTGTAGATGGAAGAGGATTGAGATTTAAGGCAGGGATTTGGGTGGATCTCCACCAGTTTGAGGTTGTTTGGGGTTTTCTGGCTGTAGCAGATGGAAGGGGCTCTAAGACAGTAGATTAATGGTTTATAATATTTAAGATAACTCAGTACATATTATTTCAGCCTTCCTTTTTAAAGCATTTTAGAATCATAAGTATTTATTATTATTATTATTTAATGAGATTTTCACGCACAGGATTAAAGTCTATCTGCATTCAAAGCTACAGTTGTTTTTGTATCTGAATTGAAAACAATAGTTAAGACATTGTAAGGATGTAAGGATGCAATTATGAATATGAACATTTACGATTATATATTTTATAATATTATACTTGCTGTGTAGTTCCAAGGTAATTCAAGGAATTTAATGGTGATATGTTCTACAACAAAAATAGTGCAATGTTTACCTATAGAGCTGAAAGGATTCTGAAGCTTATGTGCATTTTATTAGTATTTGGTAGAATTGTCTCGTTACAGTATACTACATTAAGACTAATATCAAACAATTTGGGTATCTTCTTTCAAGCTCTTCTCAGTAGTTTGCTAAATGTTTGGCCCATTTCCCTTCCCGAACTGGTTTGACCGAGTCAGGTTTGTTGGCTGCCTCACTCGCACAGGCCTTTTCAGCTCTGCCCACAGATTTTCTATGAGACAGAGATCAGGACTTAGTGATGGCCATTCAAAAACATTGAGTTTTGTGGTCCTTAAGCCACTTTGTAAGTAATTTGGCGATATGTTTAGAGCCATTGGCCATCTGGATGACATATTTGAGCCAAAGCTTTAAATTCCAGGCTGTAGCCCCCGAGATGCTGCTTTTAATATTCACACATATGTTCTTTTCCTTATTATGCCATCTATTTAATGAAGTTCACCAGTCCCTCCTAAAGCCAGACACTAGCACAACATGATGCTGCCACATCTGTACTTCACAGATGGGATGGCATTCTCAGGCTTGCAAGCTTCCCCACTTTTTTCCACCAAATGTGACAGTGGTCTTTATGGCTGAACACTTTAATTCTAGTGTAATCATACCACAGGACATGTTTGATACAGTCAGAGTTAGCAGAACGGAGTGTTTTCAGCGTAGCGGTTAGTCTGAGGAATCTCAATTCAAAGGCATCCCTCGGCATCCTAGAGTCAATTAGAGACAGATTGATCTGAGTGAAACATAAGACACATTCTAACAGACTGCACTGTGGATTTATCAGTGAAATATCCTTTTTATTGGAAAACAGCAAAGTTAAGGGGAACTTGTACTATGAACCTGTTGCTATTCTTTGGCTTCTGTCTCACTGACACTTTGGTCTTTAGCTTTTCTAAGTTCTTATTTTTTGCAGGTTTTCTAGGCCAATTCTGGGACTTTAAAACTGAGGTAAATGAAAGCTCACTCACCCATATAGCTGAATCAAGTCAAATATGTAGTGCATGCTCATACTGCTCCCAGTTGTTTCCCTGAGCCAAATTATCCAGCTCAATAAGCAATGTCTCTGCAGTACTTGTGTGAATATAAACGGACAGCTAAGATTTTTAAGATATTTTGTCTAAACTAACTTACATTTCCATGTGTTTCTTTTATTACAAGTGGTCACATATTTCATGTTCTTCATGTGAGAAAAGTTTTCATTTAATGCTACTAAATCCCATTACATTTCATAAATATGTTTTTGCAGATTTATTTATTGTATAAGTTTAGTTTTGACACTAGTTGATGTGTCACCATGTTTTGTTGCTAAATTAGAAATTGTGTTGCTTTATCATTGTTAAGTTTATATCTGGAGTTTGCACAGAATCTAAATTTAAACTCGTACATAACTTGATAAATGTTTTTCCCAAAAGTGATTCATCTCTTGTGGTTTCTTTGTGAAGAGGAAATTTAGAGCAAATGTCTAACAGGCTAATGAAGTACATTATCTTTAAGTTCAACATGCTAGATTTTGTAATGTATGTATGGATTGTATGTTACTCGTTTTCAATAAGCCTTGGGATCTGTGAGGAAAATAAAAATTCTGTTATTTATCTTTGCAAATCAAGGTGTGACATTAATAGCCAGCTAAAACCCTGACCACAGGAATCCTGCTGGGTATCAGATGATGATAAAAGCAATATTTCCTGGCTTAGAAGCGAAGCAGCTAAACCACAACAACATAAAGCTCATTTGTCTGACTTTATACAGTGGGTCCTATAAAGTCAATTCCCCATTCACTGCCAACAGACCATCACTTATTGCAATCTTTATCTGCTCTCTGGCTTTTCTAAGGAGCTATTGATTAGGCTTCTCAGCACTAAAGGAGAACATATTGAAGTGGCTAACTGAGTTTAAATCCTCTTGTCAAATGTAATTTCATGTATTTAAATTGAAGACCCAAACTGAGATTCAAACCTCAGTTTAAAACACTTCCTTTTCTCCTCCGTTCATTCTCACATAAATCTTTGCTTTTTTTTTTTTAGAACTTTTTATTGATGTATTGATTTTAAAACAGAGCAATTACACAGCCGTACAGCAGCAATAATTAACAGTTTTAACATTGTGAAATTGTACCATAAATTAAACGTCTTGGCATGACATTTTTTAATTTCAGCATCGTAATTGTAGTCTCAGCATCACCATACAAACCTAACACAAGAATCCACCTTGGGCGGCAGGTCTAAGTACCATAATCCAAAAGCCTAAGTTGTAAGACTTGTTTACCTGAGTAGATCTTCCACTGGACCCCAGCTTTGGCTGAAAGAGCCTTTTTGAAGTCTTAACAAGTATCTTAAGAGCTAATTCTCCATGCATCTTTAATTGTTAATGGAATTTGGGACCTTTTTAATTTCACCTTCTTTCTGCATGACAGCATTAGCAGTCTGTGCATCATTTTGTAGACTTATTTTAAACACATAAACTCCTAATTTGTTTTGTGTCTAGTCTGTTTCTTATGTTGGCCACAGAGAAAGCGGACAACCTAAAAGCCAATCAGCTGTACTTCCTGATGGCTTTGATCCAGCCTGAAAGTGGGTGAAGAGAGTAATAGCTACTGAGTAATGGCTAATAAATTATACTAACAGTCTTAGAAAACAGAACTTGCTTTCTGCTTTTAGCCATGCAACATCAGCATTGAAACTGCATGTGTGCAATGTGATAATAAGAAGCACCTTTAGGGTTGCTTGCTTCTTAGGAAAAGAGAGGAGATCTTTTTTTCCCTTTCTTCCAGAAAGATACTCCCATTATTTAACCTATCTGAGAACATACTATCTTTCACCAGGACTTGGCTCTTGGCCTCATAGCAGCTTGCTCGAGGCTGCAGCAGGTGTCAGAGACAGCTTGCTCACACATGCGTGTTTGCATGCTCACAGCAGCATGCTGAGATACACATCTTTAGCAGTGCAAATCTGGCTTACAGTTATGGTCATTGAAATTCAACACATGTACAAATTTGCTGCTTTTAATGATTCCTCACTGAGGCAAAGCCATAGGAGTTTAACTTAGCATTACACATGGTGGTGAAATAATAGGATTGGCCTGATAACCTAGTAATGTCTTGACAGGAACGAAGCAAACCGGAGAATAAAGGATTAATGGCAGGGAGATTACAGATTTGAGGTGCATGGTTCGCATGGCGTTTGGCTTGCTGAAGTTGAGATATCCGTGTTGAGGATGGTGGGGGTTGATTGGGGGTTGGGCATTCATTTGGAGGACATGGAGGCCCATTCATGGGGGACAAGAGGGTATTAATTTAAATGTATATTTCTCTGCCTCCAGAGGGAGAGGGGTTAAAAAGAAAAAAAGGAGATCAGGTCAGACCTAGAAGATTAAAAAGACAAGATAAAGAGTATTTTAATCTACTAGTGTGTACCACTTTTATTTGTACCAAAATTGTACAAATCCAAGTGAAAATTATATCTCTCAAACCAAATTCTATTTCTAATTATTTATTATTTGTTTAGTTATAGTGATGCATCTTGTTAGTAGATAGGAGATAGGAAGGTGCAAAATCTAAGTGGGATGGCTATCAGGTTGCCTGCTGATAATCCAACAGCCCTGTGTGTGAAATGGTAAATGCTAACTTGACCAAGTTAAAGACTGCCGGGTGGCCCAGACTGTGTGTTATTACCTTTTTGTTTTTAGAAAAGTTTAGCTTCTAGTTTATATTTAAGCCCATAGTAGTTTTTGGATTTTGCACTGTCTAGCTAGTGACTTTGTGTTGATTTTGTAGCAGGTATTTATGGCTGATTTATTTTGTTTATTTGTTTTTGAGGATAGTACATAATTACATCCCAATTTATTAACCTCAAAATCTCCCCCACGTCACATTATGACAGCTATGTTACTACCAAAGGGAACTGAGTCCCCTTAGGTGGAAGATTGACATTTTCCATATTTTACACAAACACTATGTGATTGGCATCATAGCTGCACAATATATTGGATGGCAGCTGTCATCTCAGTTAGGATAATGTTCTTCGACCACAACTGATATTCTCATTGTCTCTCCACCCCATTTCCTGTCGGCCAGCTTGCAGAATGAAGACCACTAGTGCCACAAAAATTAAATAAATGTTTCATAACAACAAATATTCCTATATCATGCATCTTTTTGTTTAAAAAAAAGGGTGACCAGGATTGATTCTGATGAGAGCTTTCATGAATGCTCACTTTTGATGTACTGTCCAATTCGATATCAACAGAGCATTTCACTGAGCTGTTACTCTCTTCATAATCTTTAAAGAATTGTCTCATTTTAGTAAACAATTGTCTGAATGACTTAACAGACTGCATGCCTGATGTTTTCATGGTATGATGCTGACCCTTGTTAGACACAGACATATACTGGAAAAACAAACTAAGATTAAGGAGTAGAGCTGGTACTCCACACATTAGACAAGATTCACAAGTGTGTTATGAGAGATGAGCAACAGGTTTTTGGATATTTTCTAGATCTCCCAAACATTTGATGATTTATTGATTAAAATCAGAAGTTTTATAATTAGTTTTAACAGAACAAATTAGTTGATTCTAGCTAACTGATATGCAATCATTTGTGATTTTTTTAGAGAATGTGTGGCTTTTTAAAAAAAGAAACAAAAACAAAGCTTTTACTCTCTGGTGATACATAAACTAAAATAACCATATTTGACCTCTAGTGACAAATTCTTACAATGTTATACCAATTCTGGCACATACAATTCAATTGTTAATGTCAAAATTGCAATATTTTTGTGAATAGTTTGTGAACAGCGATGTTTTTGTTGGTAAGTCAAAAAAGATAGAGGTGCTGAATTGTTTTTTTAGTAGACATCAGTTCCAAGTGTGTGGTAAGTAATATACAGTACAGACCAAAAGTTTGGACACACCTTCTCATTCAAAGAGTTTTCTTTATTTTCATGACTATGAATATTGTAGCTTCAAACTGAAGGAATAAAAACTGTGAATTAATACACGTGGAATTATATACTGAACAAAAACGTGTAAAACAACTGAAAATATGTCTTATATTCTAGGTTCTCCAAAGTAGCCACCTTCTGCTTTGATTACTGCTCCGCACACTCTTAGCATTCTGTTGATGAGCTTCAAGAGGTAGTCACCTGAAATGGTTTTCACTTCACAGGTGTGCCCTGTCAAGTTTAATAAATGGGATTTCAAGCCTTATAAATGGGGTTGGGACCATCAGTTGTGTTGTGCAGGAGGTGGATACAGTACACAGCTGATAGTCCTACTTAATAGACTGTTAGAATTTGTATTATGGCAAGAAAAAAGCAGCTAAGTAAAGAAAAACGAGTGGCCATCATTACTTTAAGAAATGAAGGTCAGTCAGTCTGAACAATTGGGAAAACTTTGAAAGTGTCCCCAAGTGCAGTCGCAAAAACCATCAAGTGCTACAAAGAAACTGGCTCACATGAGGACCACCCCAGGAAAGGAAGACCAAGAGTCACCTCTGCTGCGGACGATAAGTTCATCCGAGTCACCAGCCTCAGGTTAACAGCAGCTCAGATTAGAGAACAGGTCAATGCCACACATAGTTCTAGCAGCAGACACATTTCTAGAACAACTGTTAAGAGGAGACTGTGTGAATCAGGCCTTCATGGTAAAATAGCTGCTAGGAAACCACTGCTGAGGACAGGCAACAAGCAGAAGAGACTTGTTTGGGCTAAAGAACACAAGGAATGGACATTAGACCAGTGGAAATCTGTGCTTTGGTCTGATGAGTCCAAGTTTGAGATCTTTGTTTCCAACCACCGTGTCTTTGTGCGGCGCAGAAGAGGTGAATGGATGGACTTTACATGCCTGGTTCCCACCGTGAAGCATGGAGGAGGAGGTGTGATGGTGTGGGGGTGCTTTGCTGGTGGCACTGTTGGGGATTTATTCAAAATTGAAGGCATACTGAACCAGCATGGCTACCACAGCATCTTGCAGCGGCATGGTATTCCATCCGGTTTGCGTTTAGTTGGACCATCATTTATTTTTCAACAGGACAATGACCCCAAACACACCTCCAGGTTGTGTAAGGGCTATTTGACCATGAAGGAGAGTAATGGGGTGCTGCGCCAGATGACCTGGCCTCCACAGTCACCAGACCTGAACCCAATCGAGATGGTTTGGGGTAAGCTGGACCGCAGAGTGAAGGCAAAAGGGCCAACAAGTGCTAAGCATCTCTGGGAACTCCTTCAAGACTGTTGGAAAACCATTTCAGGTGACTACCTCTTGAAGCTCATCAACAGAATGCCAAGAGTGTGCGGAGTAGTAATCAAAGCAAAAGGTGGCTACTTTGAAGAACCTAGAATATAAGACATATTTTCAGTTGTTTCACACTATTTTGTTTAGTATATAATTCCACATGTGTTAATTCATAGTTTTAATGCCTTCAGTGTGAAACTACAATATTCATAGTCATGAAAATAAAGAAAACTCTTTGAATGAGAAGGTGTGTCCAAAAGTTTGGTCTGTACTATATCAATTTTAAGAACAATTTAAATCCCAAATCTTGAGATTTCCTGTGTTGTAATGTAACAGAATGTTCCCATATAATAAATCTTTTGCAGTTTTCTGACTGGAAACAGTCTGGATGGAGAACCTACTTCCTCTTCCTGTTCTTGTTTGGGTTTTCTTGTTTCAGACTTCCCAGGGCAGTGACATAAAAAAGTAGGAAAGGGTGGCCACTGTAAACGTCTGTTGAAATTATATATATTGTATATTGTAGGAGAATAAAAAAACTTGAACAATATGGCAGAATGTTTATAGGAAAACGATCTTTGTTTTCCTTTGAGATTTAATCTCTAGAAGTAATCAATCAAGTGTTTTGTTTATCTACCCAAAATAGCCAATAATGTCTTAGGGTAACAGCATAGAACCTTAAGCAATCCAGCGACCACAAAACATATTTTTGATGTCAATTATATAACAAGAAACAGTAGGAAATGTTCCTGCGGAAAGCAGAAAAGTCAGTTTTATGACTAATAACCCCTGCACAATTTTCTCACTTCACCTCCATATACAGTAAAATATATAGGGGGTAAAGTGTGAAAGCAGTAAATAGAATGATTAGTTATTCCAGACAAAATAAATACAGGATACGTTTCTTCATTTATGGATTTCAAATTTATTTTGTGTCATTGCCTTTCTTTAACCTTCCCTCCATTTATCTCATCTTGATGGAATGAGGTCAAGGAAAATTTCAGCCAAGCCTGTAAGAGACCGCTGATTTATTTCCTGGTTTATGTCTTTGCTTTGAACTGTTCATGCTTGTTGTCTTCAACATAGAATCTGGGCTTTCTTCTTCAACACAGTCTTTGCCTCTTCAGTAGAACCAGAACTAGCGCTTAGGGAGCTTTTTGGAAATCAGTTTATTAGCTGATTTTTTTTCATAGTGTCTAACTGCAAGTTTGGCAGCCAAACCACACAAGCTGGTGTCTGTAGGACATGCCAGTACTCAAGAAGGGGTTGCAAATGTACAGTGCCTTCCAAAAGTAAGTATTTGGCCCCTTGAACTGGTCAACCTTTTGCCACATTTCAGGTTTCAAACATAAAGATATAAAATTCTAATTTTTTGTGAAGAATCAACAACAAGTGGGACACCATTGTGAAGTAGAATGATAGTCTCAGGGTTCTGTTCAAAGCACAGAGAGCATCATGAAATACTGTTGTGGAGAAGTTTAAACCCGGATTTGGATACAAAAAGATTTCCCAAGCTTTAAACATCCCAAGGAGGACTGTGCAAGCAATCATATTGAAATGGAAGGAGTATCAGACCACTGCAAATCTACCAAGACCCGGCTGTCCCTCTAAACTCTCATCTTGAACAAGGAGAAGACTGATCAGAGATGCAGCCAAGAGGCCCATGATCACTCTGGATGAACTGCAGAGATCTACAACTGAGGTGGGAGATTGTCCATAGGACAACAATCAGTCGTACACTGCACAAATCTGGCCTTTATGGAAGAGTGGCAAAAAGAAAGCCATTTCTCAAAGATATCCATAAAAAGTCTTGTTTAAAGTTTGCCACAAGCCACCTGGGAGACACACCAAACATGTGGAAGAAGGTGCTCTGGTCAGATGAAACCAAAATCGAACTGTTTGGCCACAATGCAAAACGATATGTTTGGCATAAAAACAACACAGCTCATCACCCTGAACACACCATCCCCACTGTCAAACATGGTGGTGGCAGCATCATGGTTTGGGCCTGCTTTTCGTCAGCAGGGACAGGGAAGATGGTCAAAATTGATGGGAAGATGGATGGTGCCAAATACAGGACCATTCTGGAAGAAAACCTGTTGGAGTCTGCAAGAGACCTGAGACTGGGACGGAGATTTATCTTCCAATAAGACAATGATCCAAAACATAAAGCCACATCTAAAATGGAATGGTTCACAAATAAACGTATCCAGGTGTTGGAATGGCCAAGTCAAAGTCCAGACCTGAATCCAATCGAGAATCTGTGGAAAGAGCTGAAGACTGCTGTTCACGAACGCTCTCCATCCAACCTCACTGAGCTCCAGCTGTTTTGCAAGGAAGAATGGGCAAGAATTTCAGTCTCTTGATGTGCAAAACTGATAGAGACATAACCCAAGCGACTTGCAGCTGTAATTGCAGCAAAGGGTCGCGCTACAAAGTATTAACGCAAGGGGGCCGAATAATATCGCACGTCCAACTTTTCAGTTTTTTATTTGTTAAACAAGTTTGACACATCCAATAAATTTCATTCCACTTCACGATTGTGTCCCACTTGTTGTTGATTCTTCCCAAAAAATTTGAATTTTATATCTTTATGTTTGAAGCCTGAAATGTGGCAAGAGGTTGAACAGTTCAAGGGGCCAAATACTTTCGCAAGGCACTGTAGTAGCTTTATTTGATTAAACTGCATATCTAAAGATTGCCAATCCTGCATCAAATGTACAATAATAGTGTCTCCTGAGTAGGTAATTGGATCTGAGAAATGTTTGTACCTCAGCATTGATATGCTACATTAAACTATATTTATGTACACAAATAAATCAGTCTCAAAAATCAGTCTGATGGAGGAATTCTTTACCATTCTGTTGAATAATCTCGAGGAGTACGAGGAGATTTCTGATCCAGTCATATTCAATAAAGTCAATGAGGCTCATTTGTCAGATTAAAAGTTCCTATTGAAAAAGGCAACCCTTAACCATGTATTAAACATTTTGTAAGCCCACATTTTTGTATAAACATTTTTTTATTGGTCTAATGTAATATTCTAATCCTAAATGTCGTGTAAATGTCAGCTCATGGAGAAATGTCGCTAACAGGTACTGTTCTCAGACTAGAAGGCTGTCGGTTCTGGCCTAGATAGTTCGATGCCTTCTTGGTTCCTTTCTTTTCAGTGTGGAACTGAACAGGATACGAAAATAAAAGATTGCTGTTCAGAGAGCTAATAAGATGATGTTCAGTGCAAGTCCAAGGTGTGGAGAAAATTTATAAAAAAAGGCATGTTTCACTGCTTTACACAAATTTAGACACATGTAGAGTAGTGTGTGATGCTAAAAAAAAAACAAAAAAACATTGCAAGGACCAAACAATTTGAGCAAGGCTTCATGATGAGTTCCTAGTTCTTTGCTTCCAGTTTCTCCTGGAACATAGTAGAGCTTCTCCGTAACCGAAGCTTCCAGGAGAGGAAGGGTTATGAGAGACTAATAAGCCAATCAGAGTATATTGGGAATAAGTATTGAGCTCTGTGGCGATACACGGCCAAGAAGAAAATGGTTTCTGTTATTTTTCTAACCTCCATTCTTTAGACTAGAAAAAGAGACTAAAAGGTGAGTTGGGAAGGTCACAGTTTAGCCCTTTCAGAGATATCCTGGTAGTTTGTGTTGCTCTGTGGACCAGAAGCAGGTTTGTGTCTGCATCCATGGAGGAACAGGACAGAGATTATTTGAAGACTGGCATCTATCTGGTTAATGTGCCTTCCACCATCTCTGTCTGTTTTTGCCTATCACAACTGCTGCCACTCTGGCCTGATCTGAACAGTGACCTACAAGCTTTATATGTAAGGATATGGCTTGCATAGTAAAATAACTGGCAGCATTTTCTTGTAATGTGTCAAAAATGTTTTAAAAATCATATAAATGCTCAACAGTTTAACCTGCATTAGTTTACCTTGTGTTATTAAAGAAAGTGGGGCCCTTCTAATGAAGGAAATGTATGAATAATTTATGTTGCATTACTGTTACAGCCTAAGTTATTCAAAGATCCTCTCTTACCAATGACAGTCTCAACTGGAAACCCAAAGCCCCGTATCCAGAAGGAAAATTAATCTTTACATACCTTTTTAAATGAAACGTGTTTCTTTTGGCTCCTCTTATCACTGTTAGCTCCCTGTTAGAGAAAAATTGTATATTGTAGAGCATTTCCTGTTTTAAAGAGGATGCCTGTGCTGCTAATAGGTCATGGATGTCACATCAGGTAAGGCCATTAGATGAGATGTTGGAGGACTGAAGGCTTTCTTTAAAGCTGTCTTCAGTTTGTTTGGCTTTTATAGCCAACATTCAAAAGGGTTTTCAGCATGGTAAAACAATAAAAGGTAGCTCTGCACTCATCACAATTTTTTAGCCTATTTTCGATCTCTGGTTCTATAATGCTTAGTTTTACAGATACTAATTTCAGCCGATTCTTATTTCTCTTTAAGAACTGTAATATAAAAACTATATATACTTGTGATATAACAGCAAAATAATCGGTCATTAAGTATTTATATTAGGGGCATAGTCGAGACAGCAGTCTTTTAGCAAGTTTAGCTAATATTTGAAGAAAAAAGAAGAAAAAAATTATTATTGAATAGACATCTGAAAATATCTTTAGCATCTTATAATAGTGGTTACTGTGTTTAGCATGACTAAAACAGCAGGCTGTGTGTACTTCCTAGGTAATGTAGATCCTTAACGTAACTCTGAGATTTGTCCCATAACAAACAGGTTGAAAGCTCAAATGGATAGAACACAGAATCTTTACTGTACTCTGTTCAGCCTTCCTGTTATCATCAGGAAGTCTCGCTCTTTTGTAGCCTTAATGCACTGCAGATATGTCTTAGAAAATAGGCCTCCCTTAAATAGTTTTTAGAGCTTTTGTGCTTCATCTGAATTATTTTTTCACACCTCACTTTTACTTAAGGCTGCTATCTTTAAGTCTTATTTAGTCAGCAATGATTACTGATCAGGTCCATTCAAGCTAAAAAACATCTGATTCGGATTACCAGGAGATTTCTTAGTACATTTCTACTAAAAGGAGTTCAAATGTAGTAGAATTAGATACAAACAAGAGAAGATGTGGGAAAACTTGCTAGTTTCTAAAAGTAATCATTTACCTAACTGACAGGGAAAACTTTGAACCATTTACAGTATTTGTTTTGTCAGCCAAAGAATCACTGACCTTTAGCATGATAAACTCCCTCCAGATAAATACTAACAGTTTTCTGGTGTATTACAAACTTCCACTGTCAAAGGCTTCAGGTTGGCCTGCATTTGCCAACAAGAACAACCAAAACTCAAAACTCTGCTGCAAGACAGATTTAAGGAAACCTAAAATGAAACAAAAGAGTAATGACTTTGCTCTGTGTTGGTGCAACGCTGGTTTGATCTAAAATTTGATTTATGGCCTGCTTTTACAGAAAAGGCATATTTTGATTTGTGATACATCAGAAAGTGTGGGGATGTCATATGTTTATATAAATCAGAAATGTTGGGTTATGTAATTCCTTGTGCAGACTCTGAAACATGCCATGTTTAACCCAAAAATGCAATATAATGATAATGTTGTTAAACCAGTGTAGTAGCACACAAAGATTCTGTTGACTTAATGGTACATTTTTTCATATTTGTTTTGTTGCAAAACCATCATAGACACAATTTGTGTTTTGGCACCTTCATGCAACATAAGCTGACTTTGCCATTTGCCCGAGATTTCCAGCAGAAAAACCTCCGGGCAAGTACTGGTGACACTCATATACTTGTGGTGTCTGTGTTTTCCTCATTTCACAAGAATGTTTTAAAACTGGCAGTACACTTGGTGTTTTCCTTTAATTTTCTGGGTCAGTTTTACCCAGAGCAGGGCATTTTCTGGCTCCCCACATGGATTCCAGGTCAGAGTGTCCCAAATTCCTGGTGTGGATTTTTCCAGCGGCAGCGGGCAATCTTTAGGATGATTTCCCTCCGCAAGTGCTTTCTTGCAGAGAGGAAAGCCTCCCTGGTTGTTTCTGTTTGCTGTGTCAGCAACAGGCGTGGCAGTGCCAAAATGCGAGCGGGAAAAAGAGGTTGACTGGCGGTTACAGAAAGCTTCAGAGGCAACGAGAGGAGAGAGTGTGACTGAGCGTAAAAACTGAAGGAGGCTGACAGGTAACATGAGGGAGAGAGGAAGGATAAATATAAATGACAAAAATGAGGGGAAAAAAAATACAGATTTAATACTAAAACACAGCTAAACTTTCTGCTCTTTGTTGCGGTCTTTGTCCATGTTGCCAGGATACGACAACTATGTGACCTGGGACAAGAGACAGCAGATTGTGAAAGCCCTAGTGATGTACAGTTGGCCCTTTTTACTCCCACAGCGAACCCATAAATATTAGACTCCATCCAATAATTTAACCATTGTACCTTTTGGTTTCTTGGTAGTGATGTCCCAATCAAACTGTTTTGTCCCAAATATCCATTTCAGTCCTTTAAGATCAAAACGTTTTTTAAGATATTGATATCGCACAAGCTGAGAATGCAAGGTAATTCAAATTTATATATTGTGCAGCCCTAGTTATTCATATACAAATGAAAGTTTGGGTTTAATTTGTGAGAAAAAACTTAAATAGGGGAAACTATTCCAGCTTTTAAACAATATACACTGTAAAGTATATCATATAAAATATGTTTGGGTTTAACATTTTTGGAAGGCATCAGTATCTTCTTTTAATATTTCGCTGACGCTGAAAGTAAAAAAAGAGCCCAACTGCCTCCCAATAACATCACCATGATGTTTCATTGGTCACTAAAATGTTTTAAAACCATTTCAATTGTCTGCGTGTCGCTTTGGGAAAAAGCATTTTTGTTAAGCAGTGGCTGAGAACTGGCTAATTGTGGCCACTAAAAATGGCACAGATGTAATCAGCATTTTGAAAAAACAACATCTATCTCTAACAAAAAGTTCCCCAATAAAGCTTTGTTTTGTTTTCCTTTCACTTGCCACCTGGAGTTTTTTATTCAGTGCTAGATATAGATTACTGTCAACTGTTCTAAGGAATGTGGCTTTAAGGCCATTGACACTTCTATTGCAAGATGGTTGCTTGTGCTTATATGTGGGTTTTTCTGGCACCACAACAGCTTTTGTCTGAATAATTGCTGTCTGCTCAGTCTTTCTAACTATTGCGACAATGATTTCAAAGATAACGACAGAGAGGATTAGCATCTGATTTATGCATGATTCTGAATCGATTAACAAATGTCAAAACTCAATTAACTTAATGTCGATTTACAACCTGATTCTGAGTAATGGAAAATCCAGAACTCGGAAGTATGGCACTTGGACAGTTTATGGTGAACACATAGCAGAAGCAAGAGTGGATGGTTGAGCAGGAAATACAGCAGCATATGCATACCGTGTGAAACTAACCTAAAATATTTTGAAACATGGCAGACAGGAGAAGAAAAATTGCAGATAATACTGGTCGAACAAGCGATTTAATATTATTGTCTGATCTTTTCCTTTTTGTTGAACTTAAACATCTTGTACTCTTCATTAGTAGTGCCTTCTGACCACATACATGTACTCCTCTAAATGAAAGGAAATTAATAATATAGTGTTTTTTCTCTTCTTGTGATGTGTCATCATCTGTGTAATTTTACTGACTCCTTAATCCGATCAGTAACAGTTTACATTTTTATCTCCTACAGCTGTTTCGCAGCTCAGTTCCCTCTTTTCCTCTCTAAAGCTTTAGGACCTTTTTCCATCTTGCTTCCCTAGGTTTCCCAAAACCCTTCCTGCACCCGCTCCACCATCTAACTTTCAGTTCATTCTGGTTCAGGCTTTTGCTTGTCATTGTTACCCTGTTTTTGTTCCTAGGCTTTATATAGTCATTGTTCGTCGCTTTGTTGGCCTCTGAGCTCCATTCAGTCAGATTCTGATGAGCATGGTACTATTATAGGGCAAAGAGACGACACTCTAAACAAGCAGAGAGAAGAACAACACTTTACAGATTTTACAATTTCCATTAGAAATGGAAGAATACTTAAAAATGACTTTATGCTTTTCTTCCATGTGATTCTTCTTAAGTATGGACAGTTTGGCCGATGCTGAATAAGAATACGAGTGCTTGATCAGAAGGCAGCTGGACTTTATTGCTTTGCTCTTGTAGTATTTTGCATTTTATTCAAACAGGCATCGTCAGGTATGCAGAACTGAAGAAGCAAACATTCTTAGCACATTCACACTTGTCCCTTTAGACTCTGCACTGACACGTTTAGATGTGCTGGAAGCCATCTGCTGAGCTAGACAAAGGGAATGTTTCCAGTGTGCATGTGCATACGCTGGGTGTGCTTGTCAACCATCAGTGCTGTGTCATGTGTTGGCTCACGTTTGCCTTTTCTAAGTGGTTCCAAATGTGGGGCCCTGAGTGCACTGGTAGGTCCTCTGTGTGTTTTTCTGTTTTACTGTCATGACTCCCACATCTAGCACTGCTTAAGCTTCCATCTCGTCCTCTTGGTGTTTATGGTGCACAAAGCTGCTGTTGGCACACATATTTTTTAGATCATTATTGAAGTAATTGCAAAAATAAAAGTGATGATTTTAAAGGTTGTGAATGTTATGCACAATGATAAGATGTGTAGCAGCTTCCTAGCTGTAAAGTTGCAAACGCTGTCTTCTGTAATGCTCTTCCTGATGAAATACTTGTTGAAAATAAAAGTGACACATATTGGCTCATGCTGGGAGGTAAGACTGGTGTGTAGATCGATAATGCTGGGTGTCAGGCTGTAGTTTACCAACCGACGAGAGTGTTTCTACAAGGGGCCGTGTGTGTGTGTTTGTGTGTGTGTGTGTGTGTGTATATGTATGCATAGGGACTTTTTTTTCTTTAACTGTAGGTTCTAGAGTTCTCCACTGCCCCAGACCACACATACCATACAGTGCTATACTGTATCCAATATCTGAATTTAGGCTTGTTGACTAACTAGTTAAAGATAGTATTAATCATTTCTTTACACACCACCATATTTAATTTTGGTAGATTGAATTTGGTACAGCTCCGTGTAAAAGACAGTCACTTTAGGTGGATAACTTTGTTGTATACCTGATAACTTGATAATTTAGTAATTGATAGGTTGGTTGATTGAATACTTCTTTGCAATGGTTAATTCATTGCTGTTAGCTGATTATTGATTGATTCAAAGGATGCTCTGTAGGGTACTCGAGGGTTCATGGGAGTCTGCCCAACCACATGTGGACCTGGAGAAAGCATTCGACTGTGTCCCTCGTGGTGCCCGGTGGGGGGGGGTGCTCCAGGAGTATGGAATTGAGGGCCCTTTTTTGGGGGCCATCCAGTCTCTGTACAAGCGGTGTCAGACCTGTTCCCGGTGCATGTTGGACTCTGGCAGGGCTGCCCTTTGTCCTGTTCATAACTTTTATGGACAGGATTTCTAGGTGCAGCCGGAGGGGGTCTTGTTTGGGTACCAGTGGATTTCGTCTCTTCTTTTTGCAGATGATGTGGTCCTGCTAGCCCCTTTAAGTGATTCATTGATTGAGTGATGGCTGAGGGGTTGATTGAGTGGTTAAATACTGTGTTGTTTTATTAATTGGTTGAATGTTGCCTAAAATGATTGGTTGGTTAATGGATTAATTTATTTGTATCTTTGGTTTGTTTGTTGATTGATTGATTGATTGATTGATTGATTGATTGATTAGGGGAATGGTTGGATGATAGATTGTTTAGTTGCTTAATTGGTTGATTTGTTGGTTAGCTGGTTGAATGGTTAATTAAATCACTGTGAATGTGAGATAACCTTGTTGTGTGTATTCTTTGCATCTGAGCAGAAATGTTTGTGTAGAAAAATTGGACATTGTTTAAGGACATTTCCACCGGCGATTATTGAAACCATATTTAGTGCACTGACAGTCTGTTACGGATGTTGGAAAGTAAAATGCAATATAAATTTGTGCTCTTGTGGCTCACTCTTCTGTCGATCACTGATAAAATGTTTTTGTTATTTGTAACCTAAGCATGAAAATAACTTTCCTTTATTCTTACCTTGTTAAAATCAAGACTCATGTTGATTTCAGTACTGTAATCCCTGAGGAGATTAAACGAAAGTCATTTGTAAAAATTATCCATTTGTTTACCTCTAAAGCACTCAACCACTTTACACAGTCTATATAACTCTGTGACAAGCTTTCAGTTGGTGTAGATTTGATGTTATTATACATCTGAATGCATAATTTTGGTTGAACTTGATGTATATTATAAGATAGTATTACAGGAAAAATAATGCATCTGGTACTTCATTGCATGCAAAGATCTGCTTTCATAACTAGATAAATAATTAATGTGCAAGATGAGCAACAATATTGTTCGTCAGTGTGCACCCATGCAGCTAGCTTACATTAAAGCTGAATGAGCACAATGGACAGATGAAAAGCGACCTTATGACCTCTGCCTTCCCTTAACCCTTCATTCACCGTGGTAACATTGGAAAGCTACATCCATTTCTTAGCTTTTTCATTCTCTCACACACTTTCCCTTCCTTTGTAACAAATGTTTTGCCATGACAGTAATATTTCCTTTTTGCTAAATTTCCAATTGACCTTGTACAGGAAAGTCTGCACACGCACCAAGGTTCATTCTGAACATGCAGTGACGTACACATAGGACATCTTTATAGAACACAGGAAAGACACTGGTTACCACAGCAAGAGTTAACCATTGTGGTATGAGTGACATTCTGTCTGTGCATACCCAGACATCTGCTTATTTATTTCTTGAAATATCCCAGCATTAATTACTAACTGTAGGTTTGTCCTCATCTTAACCTTTTCCCAAGCTTTCACCACAAAACATAATAATTTATGTTTGTGGAAGCCATCATTTGGGCTCCAGAAAGGACACAAGGCCCTGCAATGTAACAGTGTTAACAGATTTATGTCCCCACAACATGAGTAATGTAAGTAATCCTACCACGTTAATGCTTGTATTACAAGAAAGCAAGCAGACGAAGCCCAGAGAAATTTAGTTGGCTGTAAGATGTACTGGGATTTGGGTTTTAACAAATTAACATCAAGACACTGCTACGTTTCTGTCCTGGGATTAGTGATAAATCAATACTTCTTTGAGTGAATCAATGTAAAACTAAACGACTTACAAAACAAGGTTGTAAGAGTGTTCTGTCAGACATCACATTGGGTTGAAATTTTGTCATTGAATGTCGATTTTCTTTTTTTAAAAATCATAACTCACAGTGTACTACTCGGAAGGTGGTGTGAAATGGTACCGTTTCAAATCCTTGTTCAGTATTTAAAATGTTTCTTAATATTAGCATAAGCTTTGAACTTTAGTCCTTCTCTTCTGTTCCCTTAAATAAAGCACCCTCAACAGTTAATGGCAACTGGTAAACGTGTGGGTGGGGGGGCTTGCATTGATTTAAATAATTGTTTTTTTAAGTTACAGGTTTATTGGCATCCCTAAGGACTCCTATAAAATAAATGCAAAAAATGTAGGCATTTTTGTAGTTATTTAAGTGTCACTTGCTTAATTAGTAATGAAGGAATCCCTATTTCCCTGGGTCATGAATTGGATGTGACATACACACCCATTTCCCTTAATCACTCACTTTAAGATGAAAAAGACAAGAAAACATGGATTCAGTTAAGGCAGAAATATCAGAATACAAACTTGCCATATAGGCATCTGACTGAAAATAGTTGGTTGCACAGGAAGTGTTACATTTTGATGTTTAATACAACATCAAATTGTTTATTACAACCTGAACTGTGACAAACAGAGCAAGATCAGGGCCCATGTTTATCTTGCCACTGCACGTGGTTGGCAGGACGCTAAGGATAGTAAAAAAAAATCTCCAAAGATCGCTGTTGGAGAACTAGAGCAAGAGGCGGGATCTTGTGTTCACCATGTCCCCAGTCACCAATAGAAACCATCTAATGGCCAACGACGTAAATGTGTGACTATGTCTAACACTACTGGGACTTTAACTGGAGTGCATAGGTCAACCGAGACTAAAATGGTATAAAAGAAAGGATTCAAATGTTCTAATGGGGAAAAGAATCTCATGCTCACTGCTAAGTATGGTGGAGGATCTGTGATGCTGCAAGTCTAAGCTGTCTTCTTTTGACATCTCAATCATCATAGATAAGTCCAGAAGAAGAGTACAAAAAGGAGCTGGAATTTTTAAGGATTTAGAGAGACTGAGAAGCAAGAAATACTCAAAGATCCTTTTGTCTGTATGCTCCAACCTTGTGAAATGGTATAGGAAAAGAAAAAGTACTTAATCCAAATCGGTGAGCTGTTTTCAGCATAAAATGTTTTTAAATTTATAACGGTCCCGAGTCTTACTGAAACATGCTTTATCAAGTTTCACAGATGGTGGAGCTACACTTTGCTTTGAGGTCACATGGGGGTAAACACAATTAAAATATTGTTGGTGCTCTTTTAGAAACAATAGCAGCCACTAAGTAATATTTACACCATCCTTTTAAAATCTCTTAAATTTAGGTCTTTATCAAGACGAATCCTACTTGTGGTAGGCTGCAGTGTGACTTGCAATGTTTCGCTGTGTAATTAAATCACTAAATTCTAGTCTTTGCTTGGTTGTTGGGTCATGTAAAGAATAAAATGAAGAGACTTGAAAACTATCTTTTGTTTCGGCCAATGAATATTGTGTGAGCTTGTACCAGTTGATGAATGAGGTTTTTATTCGCATGTGTGTGGAACAAAACGAGAGCAGAGTTCAGGCTACCACTGGATATCCTGTTGATATCACACTAGCCCATTCTTTTGATTGTGTATTTGTGGGTTTGAATGGACACACACACACACAACGGTCCGTTGTTGTGCTGCTGCATGGTTACGGTTAATTGCTCATGCCTTTTGTGTAGCTTATAGTGTTATTTATGTCTTTTGCTGTGCGAGATGTCACATTCCAGCAGTGGTCACTGGTATGCAGATGTCATTGTTAAACTACGAGTTGAACATGAGTCAAATGTTACAGTTGAAAGAATTCTTCTCATCAGATTTGCCGCAATGACAATGAGACAATTGGTCTGGATATTTCAATTCTCTTAGAGTTGGTCTGTAAAAGCAATTGTAGAGCTGCACCGATTGCAATTTTTTCTGCCAATTCTGATCTCAGATTTTTATGTTCTCGAATACCTGACTTTTAAATTATTGTTGTTGTTAGGTATTATTTAGTCAACTCAGAGGTAAGAACGATACAGTCAGAGTTACTTGTGACAAGGGTAGCCCACTTTGCAGTGAAACTACAAAGTTTTGACACCCTATCTCTTTATTTATATGCACAGTTCAACAGACAGTTCAGACAGGGTGTATGTGTGTGAGACGGAAAGGAGGCTGGTTCACACAGAGATAACAATGATCTCACACACACAGGGAGGAAGGCATAGTGCAGGTGCCTTGCAACCCAAGGTTTTTACATGAGTGATAACAAGTTTTTGCACCCATCCAACAGTCCCTCCTTTTATCACAAGTAAAAACATTTAATATAAAAACGAGTAAGAAAAATACTTTGTATGAGCGAAAACCCACGGACGGTAAACAGATTATATTTTGTGGGAAATACTCATACGGCCCCGCCGCCCTCGGCGACCATTAAAAGTTAAATGTTGATTAATACTTGAAATCATAAAAATAAAATAATGATACTTGAAATCATAAAAATAAAATAATGATACTTGAAATCATAAAAATAAAAGAATGATACTTGAAATCATAAAAATAAAAGAATAATACTTGAAATCATAAAAATAAAAGAATAATACTTGAAATCATAAAAATAAAAGAATTAAAAAATCTGCCCTGTTTATGTCATCATTGTACTTTTTCTCATTTCACTTAAGCAACAACTTCTTCCGATTTTCTGCTGTAAGGTTATTTTATGAAATACAATGTATGAGTTCACTCAGGCTTTTGATGTGATTTATTTACAACATGTCATCATAATCGTCCCCTTCATTTTCGTGCATTTCTACCTGGTTCAGTGTTGCATATGCCACCATGAACAATACCAGAAATTCTGTAGGAATGGATGTGCGTCATGTTCTTCCGTCAGTGTTCTGAGATGGGTCCCGTCTGATGTCCATCTCTTCTGGTTCGGTATCACCTCCTGTGGATCCTGCTTTAGATAGAGAAAGAGTCCTGCTACCAGAATTAAGCTCAAGCTTATCAGTCCTGTCCACATGTTACAGAGAGCCATTTTATAATTGGGCGCAGATCAGCTGTTTTCTTCACCGGTTTGAGACGCTGGGCCATCTTTGAACCCGGACTTCCTCTGCTACCCCGTCGGTTGGTTTGGCTCCTGTAACGGCAAAACTGGCTTACAGTGGCTTTTATGGATCCAGGAAGGCCTCTCTGCTATTTTCAGAGCTGTGGGCGTTGTCAGGAGTATTTGAAACGGCCCTTTCCACCGAGGAGTGCTCCAATCCTTCCGGTGGAGTGTCTTAATCAGGACCAGGTCTCCAGGCCTCATTCTGTGGGATAGGAGCAGAGATTATCGGCAGACCACTGGACATTTGTTCTTCTTTTGTCTGCAACATTTTATTCATCCACTCAGCTAATGAAGGTTCCTGTTGTGCTTTCTCTATTTCATTCATGTCAGAGGGCAGAGAAAACGGTCTGCCATGTACTATTTCTTTGAGAATACAAATTCACATCAGCAACTTGGTGTCACGTGATCTCAGGCTCAGAACACAGTGGGTGGAGTTATACAATGATGTACAGTAGGTGGCAAATGGAGTAAGACCAGTTTGATTTGGAGTTATTCTCATCCATAATTAACCAGGGATAGGCATTCGGGTCATGGCCTCCCTGTTTCTTCCATTGTTTTCCTTAATCTTTAACTGAAACCCTAATGCATTAGAACTTAGTTCTATTAATTTATTTACAAAATGAGTTCCATTATCTGACCTTATAATCTGTGGGATACCATATGTGGGGAAGAAATGTGTCACTAGGTTCATCTATTACAACTAGGCAATATTTCTTCCCCCGTGTTTGCAACAAATTATGCATGATCTGCAAAAATGATTTGCATAGTCAGAAATATTTATAGTGTAGCAT
This sequence comes from Girardinichthys multiradiatus, assembly GCF_021462225.1. NCBI lineage: Eukaryota > Metazoa > Chordata > Actinopteri > Cyprinodontiformes > Goodeidae > Girardinichthys > Girardinichthys multiradiatus. The sequence goes on from NC_061804.1 coordinate 16,568,787, forward strand.
TAATGCTTTACCAGATGTGACATATTCCCCCCTTGACACGTGGGTCTTCCCAATGTGTCACTGTAGCCGCTGTGTTGTATAAATATTTTGGGAGGATTGGTTTATCTTCTATCTGATAGATGTCATCTTTTTTCTGTGCTCCTTTCTTTAGCCAGGCCTTTATTTCTGTCTTGGGTGCTGACTGTTGGGCGTCTTTCAGCACGTCTGTGTCTATAAATAGCAGATCTGACATTTTCTCTTTAATAGGTTGAAATGAGTTAGTTCTGTCCCTGATGATGTTTTAAAACCTCTATTTTGCCAAATCTTAGCATGGTGATGTACTGATCCGAACACGTATTGGCTGTCTGTGTAAATAGTAAGTATTTGTCCCTCATGTAATTCACATGCTCTTACTACAGCATATAATTCTGCTGTTTGGGCTGAGCATGTATTGGGTAGAGATTTAGCTTCTATTATCCTATCGATGGTTGTTACTGCATAACCAACTCTATTCTTTCCATATTCATCTTTAGATGCTGAGCCATCTACAAACACAACACAGGAATCTGGTATAAGGGTTTGAGAAATGTCTTGTCTGGGTTTGGTGTCTTCTTCAACTTTTGCTTTATAAGAATGTGGTTTTCCATCTTCTGCAGTAGGTATTAGAGTACTTGGATTTAAAGGGCACATCTTTTTAGAGTTATGTTTGGCTGTGATAATAATAGCGATGTCAGTGTGATATGCCTTGCATGTAGCGTCAGGTGCTTCTCTTAATATTCCTGACTTCAACATATCTTGTATTACTGGCTTAGTATCTTCTTCAGCTTCTGGCTTTAAGGGGTATTGACGGACTAATGGCCTTTTTTCAGATATTAGTTTAACCTTGTATGGTGGGAACCCCTTTATAAGCCCTACATCAGTTGATGATTGGGACCACAGTTCAGGTGGGACAGCAGCTAGGGCAGGATGCATGTTGCTCTCTTTGCTCTCAGCTAAGCCCTGTATTTGTCCCTCTGCCTCATCTAAATGTGTCCTTGGATGGACTTTGACTATCCACCCTAGAATGAGCTTCCAGATTCCTGTAACTAGGATCTACCTTTGACAGTGTCAGTGCTGTTCCTGCAGAGGATTAAAGCCTCTGTTTTTCCAAATTCTTATTATTCTTTTTATCATATTTTATAAAGTAAGTCCTTATTACATTTAAAAATGAGATCACTATTTTTGGTAGTTGCTATTATTATAAATAATGCTTGGTTTAGTTCTTATTAAAAATAAAAAATAAAAACTCACTCACTGATGAACACAAAAAATGAAGGGCATATTATATCTTATAATCTTAGTTTGTTTTACCCAGTTTTATAGATACAACATACAGTTTCAGTCAGCTTTGTATTTAATTCAAGTAACTAAAGTTTGTTTCAATTAACTAAAGTTTTATCTATTTCAGTCCAGTCCAGTAATTCTGTTAAGGTTCATTTCATCTTATGTTAAGTTTGAGTCTAATTCAATCATTTTGAACCTGACTGGAAAAAGTCTAAACATCTGTTAAAATCTTTTTGTTTTACCATAGAGAACTGACCTAATATTATTATGGTAATGTTCAGGACTCTAATTTTTACATAACATGAAACAGACATTTATTTCACAAAAACAGAAAGTCAAACACAGACATTTGGCCACATGAAAGTTTAAATAACCTGTTTGTACAAGAATTGTGAAAAATTGAAGACAGATCTATGAACTTTCCTATGGTTATCAGTATTTTCAATACAGGTAGAACCTTTGCCATCTTTAAATGATTTTTTGAAAAAGATTCTGGAAACCTTATTAAGATATAAATTTGGCAAAGATCATCAGAACATCAGACCTTTATTAGCGCTTTTAATGTCCCTCAAAGATGCATTACAATAAAATCAGTCATTCCCATTCACACACATTCACACACTACTTACTTACTTCTCTGTCAGAGTAATTTTATTTGCAAAAATTTGAACATAATTTGACTTCTATTATTCTTAAAATGCACATTGTTTCCTCATAACCCCTTTTGTTTCCACAAGGTCTGTTTTGAACGCTTCAATTCTTTTTTTTATTCACCAAGAATCAATAAGGTGTTCTTAGTGGGTCCACCTTAAAGGTGTTATTTGTTGGGTGTCATGTTATCATTGTCAGGTCAGTGAGGTTCATAAGTCAGTCAGAACCTTGGTCATTTGTTCTGTGCTCATAATGTTTCATAGATCCAGCCTATGATTAGTCAGCAAAACTTCCACCTATAGGAGAAAAATTGATTGTTAATGAATGAGCTGCATTTCCTAGGAACACTGTCTTCCTCCTGGGTGAGCATCACCTGTTGAAAAACTTTCATCATTGTTTGTTTCACATATTCAATCAGATCTTTATATTATACCAGTAGGTGAAGTTGTTAGTATCTCATGTAGACTGACATATACTGTTGCATTTGGAGAGGATCTCAGATTAAATAAACATAGTTAGAGCTTCAATCCAGGTTCATTTTGTGTCTGCAGACTTTAGCCAATTTGTTTCTTTTTTTTTGTATACATAAAGAGCAAGATTCAAAACATTTTCAAAAGGCAGATTGTGGCAGAATGTAGACAAAACTGCTTATTGATTGACAAAATAACATTCAAGCACACAATCACCATATTAAAAGGCTCTACTTCTAGAGAATCACTAAACTTCTGGGGTCCGGTTTTGGCCCGCGGACCTTGAGTTTGACACATGCAGAGGTAGTTACAATTTTTTTTTTTTAGACCTTTCAGCAGAGACAGACTTCTGCTGTTTGCAGAAGTTTTATCTTTGTTTTCAGGCAGCTGCATCTCTTTGTCAAGGTCGTTTCACAGAGCTGAAATTTAACTTCTCTCAAAGAGGAAAAATCAAGAATGCAAACAATCTGAGCCAAATATGGAATTATTTCCCTGTAAAATGAATCTTTTGCATTTTATCATGATATTGTTGGTAGTATAACACCATAGAATGATTTTTAAAGCACCTGTTTCTCACTAATGCTTGCCTACAAAATCTTTTACTCTCAGATTACTTCTTTAACAACATTCTGTTCTCTCTTCTCTAGTCATTGTTCACTGGGTTGTCCAGTTGGTCAGTTTCCATGTTGTCCACATTGTCACCTCCTCTTTTAACTTCTTTTACCACGTCCTCTAAAACCACCTCTTAGTCTTTATAATTTGGGGCTACCTTGGTATTCTAACCTGGGATGGGTGGCAGTCCGCCCCCCCCTTTATTTGTTTTCAGTTAAGCTGAAAGTTTTTTTTCTGTGCTTTTCTCAAGGCCTCAGTATTATGGCTATGTCAGTTAAAAGCTGCCCTTATTGTTGTTTTTTTAAATTCATCTTTTTGTTTTAATCTGTTTATCAACTGTGAGCACTCAGGGACTGAAAAGTCCCCTTTGAAATTATAACCTGGCAAGGTTTTTTATTGTCTCTTGAATCTTTTGAATGCATAATCTCCAGTTTAAGATCCCCGTGTAGTTTTAGGATTTCAGTGATAATTAAGTTACCTGAAAATCCGTATTTTTATGCCATCGTGTACATATTTCTGTTAAATCAGAGCTTTTTCTCTGTTCTTTCCCCATTGTTCTTTGTTATTTTTCTCTTTTTAGTTTTCATTATTGCTAATTTTAGATCCCCTTGTAATTTTAAGACATCCTTTGTATCTAATTTGCCCAAAAACCCATGTTTTTTATTTTTTATTCCATCTATGACAGATCATACCTGCTCCTTTTACATAGTTCTCCATAAACTTTACCTCCCATTCTAAGTCAATTAGTTTACTTTGTTTCTTCCCCATTATGTTTTATGTTAGTTTAATTATAGTATGAATGTCCCAGATAAAAGGTCACTGGCATGAGACTTTAAGGAGAGGACATTAACACGGCCTTCTACTGCGACTAATTCGCAGCGGTGTTAATTTTCTGGAATGAAATCCGACCTGAATCTCCAAAGTCACCAGTACGTAGTTTTAATCTGGGCAAAAGAAAACACAGGACTAGCAGAATCCTGCTGATTCTATTAAAATGCTTAGTCCTCCAAACACACACAACACAGTCACACAGTTAGTTTCAGGTACCTTGTAATTTTTTCTAAGTTAACTTGGTGTTATTTTATGAGCTCAATTTACTCCGTTCTTTTTACTTTTATAGCGCTTATTCTATTCCCTCGCAGGGGAATAACCCTTAGTCGTTTTATTTGGCCCCCTTCTTGGCGGGGCCCTACCTTAATTTGTCACTATTCCTTTCACGGTGGAATAAAACCATCCCAATGCAGCGTCCTTACCGGCGACGCACTACCAACGACTTTTAAGTACTTTTCTTCTTTTATTTATATAGCGCTTACTCTATTCCCTCGCAGGAGAATAATCCTCAGTCGTTTTCTTTAATCCCCTTCACGGCGGGATTGTACCAAATTTGTCACTATCCCTTTCACGGTGGAATAAAACCATCCTAATGCAGCGTCCTTACCGGCGACGCACTACCAACGACTGTTAAGTACTTTTCCTATGAACTGTATTTTAAAACTGTCTCACCTCGGAGTTGACTTCTTGGTGACTCTTTGGACCCTGTGAGAGTCACCCCGCGCAGAGGAAGGCAATAACCCACTGGCCAGGTGTGAATTCACACACACCGGGACTTTCAGCCACTCCGGCTAAAGGAGGCTGTGCAGCGGTGCTTCGCTCGACGTCAGGCTTCCCCCACGGATCCCAGAGTCACTGTTAAAGCAAAGAGAAATAAGGTTATTGAATTAATCCGGCTTCGAAGGACCAATAAATGTTAGGTATTATTTAGTCAACTCAGAGGTAAGAACGATACAGTCAGAGTTACTTGTGACAAGGGTAGCCCACTTTGCAGTGAAACTACAAAGTTTTGACACCCTATCTCTTTATTTATATGCACAGTTCAACAGACAGTTCAGACAGGGTGTATGTGTGTGAGACGGAAAGGAGGCTGGTTCACACAGAGATAACAATGATCTCACACACACAGGGAGGAAGGCATAGTGCAGGTGCCTTGCAACCCAAGGTTTTTACATGAGTGATAACAAGTTTTTGCACCCATCCAACAGTTGTCATTAATAATTGTTCGTTTTAGTAGCGGAGGCAGTGAGAGAGAAAAGAGGATGACGTCTGACGGTACAAAGGATTTCCATTTAAATGAAGACAAACTGATTGTCTCTAATTTGTTTATCTGTTGTGATAAATCAACATTTTCCTCATTCCTCTCATTCATGTCTGTCATTACAAAGCTTCCAGAAAACCCTGTGACCTTTACCATCTGGTGACTGTTATATATCAGGTGTGAGCATCTGCTGCAGCGAAATTCCAACAAACTGTTTATAGTGTTGGCATGCAAAATATGAATTGGTTTACTTTTGTAATATCAAGCTCAACAAATACTGCATTCAAATGTGTCTTTTTGTGAAATTGTTCACATTGGTTTGATGACAACCTATTTGCAATATATCTTGGAGCCCTGTGAGCAGCATCCATGCTGCTTTGCAGCAGCACAAGGGTTGGAATCTTTGCTGGACTCTTTCTCTATTGAGTTTGTCTCCTCACCAGTTCTCTCTGGGTACTCCAGCTTCCTCCCACAGCCCTGAACAGCTGTCTACTGTAGTTAAGAGTGTCTGGATGCATGTTTTTTTTTTCCCTTTTACCCTTTCACCACTGGAAAACGATACTGGTAGCTCCCTTGCAAGGACCAAGAAGGTCTAGGAAATAGATGGATTTTAGTAGTCTATTACAATTTTTGTGCTTCTTCTGACATTATTTTAAACAGCTTGCTGAAATTGAAATTATCTTTAGGGCTCCACAGTATATTCCATATACATTTTCATCCACGTATCAGTGTGTACAAAATTACTATCACAACGGACTTTGGAATGCAGTGTTTGTTGGCTAATATTTTCCAGGTGTCAGGAATTTGTATTTTTCGTGCAAACACGATATTCATCCTATTGGATGGAGTATCAATGCTCCCAGATAACAATCACCAAGTTACTACAAGTAACAACCAGACTTGTAAGCACTTGAATGAGAAAAAAAAAGAACAGGGAGAAAAAAGGTCTATTCATTATGACTTCCATCATATTATTTAACAAAAATATCAGAAATGCATGATTTTTCAAAGGTAAGACAGTTCTACTTCTTCACTTGTTTCAAGTTTGATTTCTATTAGCTATAAACACAGATATTATTCAGTCTCATTAAAAAGATTAAGTGTAAACACTGTCACTTATAGGTGTCTAACATATAAATGGTCTGGTCTTTAAGGTTTAGATTCTAAAAATATTTAAGACTAACCTCAAGTGAACAAAGATCCTGCCATGTGTTTATTCAATACACAAAAAGCCAAAATGTAAAAATTTGTAGTAAAATTGGTAAACCCCTGAAACTCTAAATATGTAAAATTCTTAAAACCTAATTTAAATATTCGACATTCTAATTGCATTATTACGTGAACAGTGCAAAAGGTGTGTGGATCCATATTGAACTACAACCATACAACTGTATGTTATTATTTTTATTTGTGATGCAAAACTGTGCTTTTTATTTTCCTACATTTCCTGATGTGGTGGGTTTAGTAGGAAATGGAGGAAAGAGGCATGGCAGGAATCCTGTCTTAAGTGTGATAGAAGAGAGGAAGAGGACAGCAAGGCCAGTGTCAACAGGGTCACCTATTTTTAGCTTTCACTATCCTCTGCTGTCCTTCTGGACTGGACTGGCTAACACACACACACTGAAAATATTTCAAATTTTTCCATCCACTGGTTCATTTTTATCGCATTAACAGTAGATCCACTCAATGATACCAATGATGGAATGCTGTAAAGACAATAAAACATTCAATTCAGTTCTGCATGATGTAAAAAAGTGGTGTAAAAAAGTATTTGCAGAATTTTTCTCCTTTTGCTTTTTTGTTACACTTAAATGTTTCAGAAAAAGTTTTTGTTTGCTTACAGATTTCTTCTGTTTTTTTCTGTTGTCTTTTTTGACACACTTACGTGTTTTAGATCATCACACTAAATTTGATTGTAGATAAAGATAAGCTGAATGAATAGAAAAGTCAGCTTTCAACTGATTTTCTTTTATTAATGAAAAAAATCTATCCAAAAGAACCTGGCTCTATGCAAAAATTCAATTGCCCCCCTTTTGTGAAATCATGAATTGACTGTGTTGTACCTCATTGTCTTTATTTAAATGTCACTAGCCACATCCAAGCCTGATTACTGCCTGACCTGTATATGATATCTCCTAAATAGTACCTGTCTGACAAGATGAAGTAAGCCAAAGGATCTCAAAAGCCAACCAACCATGTCCCAATCTAAAGAAATTAGACAACAGATGAAATAAAAGGTCACTGACCTCTTTCAGGCTCAAAAAGTCTACAAATACATTTCTAAGGCTTTGAGACTCAATTGAACCACAGTGAGAAATATTTTTCTCATACTAAGAAAATCTGGAACAGTGTTGAACCATCCCAGAAGTGGCCAGCCCACTAAAATTACTCCAAAGGGCCATCGATTTCTGATCCAGGAAGTCATAGAAAAACCAAGAACATCTAAAGCACTGCAGGCATCAGTTACAGCAGTTAAAAGTCAGTGTTCATTATTCAATAATAAGAAACAAACTGAATAAAAATTGGATGCATTGGAGAGTCACATGAAGAAGCTGATTTCTGGTTAAAAACAAACACTGACAATGCATTGCCTCAACCTGTCAGTCAATTATGTGATCCTGTGGTCTCGCTTTGCTCGGGGTATCTGTTCTTGGCTGGCATTGTTTAACTCTCTGTTAAACTTGAACATGTGAAGCACTGGTTTAGAATTGATTCCATAAATGGTAAGGGATTACTGCTTGCTGCATCTGTGTGTGGACGTTCTCTTACACAACAGCCTCTCTGTTGTTACGTTGCATTGTTTCTTTATTTTCATGGACATACTTTACAGAAACACGTTAGCCAACAATGTGGTTTTGATTTGGAATGTAGTTTGAGTTAGCTCAGACCTCAGATTTGGGTCATTGTAAGTTGAGTGTCTTTGAGGATGTTTCTGTGTGTGTGTATGCGTGTGTGTGTGTTTGTGTGTTTAATTTTTTTGTGTTTATTCAATTTTGTAAAAACAATCTAATGTGAAAAATGTATTGTTTTTAAGAAAATCACTGGGTGTACAATTATTTGCACCCCTGGGCTTTATGCTTAGAGCCCTGTTTTTGCAAATAGGACACAAAAACATTTCACAATGTTTGGAACATACCTATAGAGGGATATTTGCATCTCTTCTCGTTTTGTCTCTTCAGGTCACCACCTGGGTGTTCTCTTGGGGAAAAAAATTGATTTTGTGTCTGTTGAACCATTTCTTTTTTAATTTGGCCATATGTTTTAAATCCTAATCCTGCTAAAAGACCCAGTGATGACCCATTTTAAGTTTACTGGTAGATTCCAATTGATTTTCATTTAAAATCTTCTATTATTGTCAAGAATTTATGATGTCATGCGCTCTGACAAGGTTCCCAGGGCATCAAATAGGACAAACAGGCCCACAGCATCATAGTTCCTTTGCCTTACTCAACAACGGGTATGAGATGCATTTTTAAATAATTATCCTTTATGTCATGCCAAACCCACTGATAGTGTTTGTTTCAGAAAACCTCCATCTCAGTCTTATTTGACTAAAAACAGTCCCTGCCATGTTTAGCAAACTCCATATGCTAACATTTGTGATGGTAACCAAACAACCGGTTGGCACATAGATTTAGCCTAATGGTTGTTTTGTAGACCCTAAGTCAACAGTCTTTGCTGCAGTTCTCCAACACTTACCTCACCTGCCATCCTCATTACTGTGCGTGGCTGCAAGATAAACATGTATCTAGCCTAATGATGAGCAGCTTAACTTTGCTGAATATAGTACTGTAACTGTCTTTTATAAATTTGCTAAACATTTTGTGTAAATAGTAGTTACATTTATATTGAATTCAATATTTGTGTGGTGTGAACATTTACTGGCTTGACATAATGATGCAATTAAAAACGTATATATCTGCATATTTCATAAACATTCTCAGACTGATTAGTCTACTGTACTCATTGCATTGTATATATGGGACAGTAACCTCAAAGTTAAAAAAATACTTTTGACATTGTTTTGGGTGTAGAATGTGCTGGCCTTTACTATAAAGAAAAAATTTTGATTAGCGTTTACAGAGTGATTCAAAGTTTTTGGAAATCTTCTGAAAACGTCTTTTGTCTAAATCATTAATTAGTGGTTAGTTTATGGGAGGGAATACTTGGAGAAGCATAGGTCAGTGTCAAAGGAAAGGAAAGGAAATGAGGCACATTTTACATGCAAGGTGCAGGGGTTGGAATGAAAGGAAGAAATGATGATGTAACAGTGAGTTTATGTGTAATAGGATAGATGTGGTCTTGTAAAGAACAAAAAGAGTAGTGAGATGTCACTGCTGGCAGACCTGCCTTACATTCTCTCACAGGCCACCCATGCTGCAAACATTACCCTCATGCATTGTTTAAAGAGAGCAAATAGAAGGTTGGTGAAAAATTGGTGACAGAAAACAGGCACTTTGCTACTCTTATATAACAAGAGCAATTAACATTACAGCCATGTTTTTCAATGTGTTATGTTTCCAAAAGTACTCTATATCGCTAAAATGATTGATCACATAACGGTTGCATTTGGCCCTTTTCTAATTACTTCTACAATCACACTCTTATTCTAATTCATTAACATGTCAAAAGCAATGAAGTACTGTAAAGTGCCTTGTTGCTGAACTTTTGTTGCACATAGTTTCAGTTTCATATACAACTCAAAGTAATCTCTACTAAAAGTTCAGAAGTGAAAACTAATTCCCTTTACAGTAGACATTTTAGTTGCACTTAATGAACCAGATTTTAGTTTTTTAAGGTTGTTCACTTACTGTCGATGTGATTATTTGCATTATATTGTAACAGCAGATTTTTAAATGAAATTATTTTTAAAACAATCCATAACAACATTGGTAAAATAACTAGTTATGTATGTTTTTTTCATTAATATCAGCCTTATTGTAGTTTTAGCAAATACATGTGTCCTACTTAGTTTAAGACTTTACGGAGAATTAGATGGGAAATTAGATAAAAACACGGGTAAGGTGCATTCTACTACCCTGAACCTATATCCTTCAAAACCCAATTACCCTGAACAGCCCATGCTGTGTTTTCTTTGCAATCCTATTGCTGGTGCTGTTTATCAGAATCAGAATCAGAATCAGAAAAGCTTTATTGCCAAGTACGTTTTTGGACATACAAGGAATTTGTTTTGGCGTAGTCGGTGCAATACAGTACAAATTAAACAGTATAAACATATCTACAATATAATATAAATATATGTGCACAGTTTTAAGTGAGTGAGAGTAAATATAGAGCAGTATAAGATGCAAAGTAGTTATTGTAAAGTAGTCAACTTTTGTGATAGAAAGGCAACAAATATTTCCATAAATTCTTTTATTTGATTTGTTGTTCAACAGACATTTCAAACCTGCATCCATGAGCAGACACTGCTAATATAGCACATCCTTAAATGCAATATAAAGAGCTTCACAGCTAAAAATAAACAGTTGGGGAAACTGAAGTTATGTTAGCATGTTTGTTTTTTGCATAATACATTTAATATCTGTTGCAGTGCATGAAAAGTGTATATAAAAAAACTTGGAAGAGAGGATTCACCTAATCCCAAATAATTTTTGCCTGAAGACAAAGTTCAAAGGTTGTGGAGTTGTTTGTCCACAGGTAGCCATTGTACAAAGGAACAAAATATACTAAGGCTGATTACAATAGGATTTTGAATAAGATAGTTAAGCAGAATACTGGAACTACAAGACCAGGAAGAACTTAGTTGGATCACAAACTCCACCCATAGAGGTTCAGGGCAATATGAAAGTACTATCTTGCTTTTTGTTTTAGGTAAATTCCTATATGAGTAAATTGTTTTATCCTGGTAGATGCAGATGGAATGAAGGGGGGTAAATAATGCCCACAGAAAACTACCCCGGTTCCCAGAAAAGGTTCTACTTGTAGAAACACAACTATATACTGTTTATTATGATAACCCTGGCCTTAAAAATAAACCATGCTTTATTGGCTTTTTTCCTGTGATGGAACAGAACATCATGCTGCACCAAAGACAACTTAAACAGTACAAGATTGACCATGTTTATTTTATTTAACTAATGTTTGGATGCTACATCCCTTTATTATATATGTATTTCATTCCAACCTGACACTACTACTCTATTAATACTAGTGGAAATTAGTAATTTTCTTATCTTTCATATTCACCCTTTGGTTTCAGTTTGGTCATACTTTAAAATTTTTTATTGATGTAAAGCCATTCTGACTGATTGCTTGGTGACATCCTACAGTGATTCACTGTGTCAGTCTCAAGAGAGAAAATGATGTATGTCCATGTGTGCCAGCAGCATGTCTAATACTCTGGCACATCAGTCAGGACTGAAGAGGCCTGTTTTTTATTTCTAACTGGCAAACTGCACAGATCCTGCAGCATGTGCATGTGCAAAGCCAACTAGTGTCTGTCTTCTTCTCACTCACTGTCCTTTCCATGACTCCCGCATGTTTCTGTTAGAGACATGATCTGTCCTCTTTTGTCATTTTCATCACATCCTATCTTTGTCTTTTAAACTATCATTGGCCTTCAAAACTGTACTTTCTTTTTTAATCTTGCAGAATATGTCCTACTCCTACTTGAGAAGTACGAATTTCCTGCTGAGTTGACCAAACCATAATGTTACCCCTTTAAGTCTTTCTCTTTCTTCTTTGACCACCAAAGCACAAGACTAATTATTATCCCCAAACCAGCCATATAAAATGATCATTATTTTAAGTCTACTTGAGCGCCTTGATTCATTTAGCCAGGATTGCGTGCGAGACCCTGGTTTCGGTGAGTCTGTCCCCACTATGTGTGGTTTCTAAGAAACATATGAATAATGTGACTCCGTTTGTGCCTTCCTCGTTATCCTGCCCCTATTTCACTCCGAGTCTGTGTGCGGCTGACCTCAGCCAGCCCAACAACAGGAAATGCTGTAGTGAAGCCAAATCTGCCAGTGAGTTATAAAGCAAGAGAAGCCAAACTTGCTGTGAGTGTCTATCTCCTTGGAGCTTTTAGGCCCTCGTGTTTTATTTTGAGTCGCATGCAACTGTTAAAGGATTTTTACGGTCTCATGTGGCTAATGTGATTGAAGGTTAATAGAACCTTTTGAATTTCTGCAGGGTAGACACACTTGCAGATAAATAAGAGCTGTCATAACATAAGAGAAGGATCTTATTCTGAGAAACTCCAATGGAAGTCAGTTACATAACATTTTAAGGTAAAGTTTACAGAAAATATGTGATTCTATCTGTGACTCTATACAACAGATGCTTTTATTATTCTATGCTTTCACAGAATAGGATGAAATACATTCAAAAAGATAATTTATCAGGTGCCTCAGTTGACCTGATTCTTTTCTTATCTTTCTGTTTTGTCAGGTTTGTCAACGGCAAAGAGGAAGTTTGCTGACTCTCTCAACGACTTCAAATTCCAATGTATTGGAGATGCTGAGACAGATGACGAGATATGCATAGGTGGGTGTGTTGAATCTTTTACATCAGTGTGTCAGAAAAGGAATGCTTTTGAATGAGCTCTCGACAATGCTGTGTTATGTACAGAACAGAACAGGCTTATAAAGCCCCCTTGTGTTTTTTATCTGCGAGACTCAAATTATGGCTTTTTTCAGCATGTCCCTGATCTATTTTGGGATTAAAGCTTAGTCTGTAATAAACTTCTGTATACAAGGGTTAGTTATCAGGTTGTCCAATAAACTCAGTCTGTGATACATTTTGGCCACTGTTAAGAGGATTGTTGTACCAAATGTCTCTTGTACAGCCTGTATTTTGAGCTCATGTCTTTGCAGATAATATGCAGTGGCATTGTGAGTCACTTTACTCAATTCTTCTCCTCACTTGTGTTAGGAATCTATCTTTCAAAGTGTTCCAAATTCAGATTCAAATTATAGCCTTTAAAAAAAAGAATGTGGCTTTTAAGAGTTCTTCTGTTTTTGAGTTTTAGTGATGCTTAATTGTTTCAGATTTCATTTATTAAGGCTAAAACCCTATCCAAACAAGCCGTAGGTGGAAAACGTAACTAAGACCTAAATCTAGCACTTGGTTGTGCTGCCCTCGACTACAACAACTGTTATTAAGCATTTATGATAACTGCCAATGGTTTTTTTTATATTGCTCTGAAGGAATTTGACCCAGTTTATTTCTTTGCACAATTGTTTTAATTTACCCACACTGAAGGGTTTTTGTCCGTGGACGTCTGTGACTGTTTCTCATCTGTTGAGTCTACTTTTCTGACCGCCGTCTTAGGTCTACTTAATGTTCTCAGAAAGGTTCTGTTTAAGTTATTTCTTAATTCTACAGGTGAGGCAGTAATCAGGCCTGTGTGGGGCTAGCCAAAAATACAACTTTCATTTGCATTTTTTTATTTTTACTGTCCAGCTGGCAGTGATGGGAATAATGGCATTAAAATAAACAGCTTTACTTTTTTTAGTAACGAGTAATGAAACGAATGACTTGTTTCAGCGTTACAGCGCTGTTACACTTACCGTTATTGACAATTAAATTGGACACGTTATAAACTAAATCTGCTCATTGAAGCTCTTGTCATCTGTCGGGGCTCACAGCCACACGAACTAAGCTTTTTTTTCTTTGGTGAAGTGAGGAACAAGAGGTGAGACAATCAAATAAGTGATGATGATTGGCTGAGGTAGAGTAAGCTTTTATTGTAAGCCAATCAGAGGCAGTGGTCAGTTTACATGCAGCCAATGCAGCATCACTTAAGGTTAAAACTAGATAGAAAGCTGAAATCTTTCTAATAGACATTTTTGATCTTCTGCACACTTAAAAGGCTTCCTGAGTTAGAGGGTCAAAAGCTATCCTTTGAACCATATTCTTTTTAAATGTTAGAACTTCAGACACACAAATTTACACAATGCAGTTGAAATAAATATGTAATTTTTTAAGAATTAGTAGTTTGAGAATTACTTTTGGTCAGCTTTGGTTACTGCTAATGTGAACGTTTGTAAAAGCACAGCTGCATCTTTGCCTTACAGCTTCCATTGTTCATGCAAGACTGTTTTCATGCGAGGATCAGGAGCTTCATTTGTGCATATAAGATATACATCACAGTTGACTGCACAGTAAAAATGTTTTTCTGCTTAAAAACACAATTTTGTTCCTATTCTCTCACGTAGAATTTCTTTTTCTGCATCTTATCATCTTACTGATTTAATACAAGTGCCTTGAACCTAATGCGGACCTAAAGCTCACAAGTGTCAGACTAATATCAATGTTGTTCTGTTGTAAAATGAAACTGTTAACTCCCTGTACTCATGTGGACCGTTTCTGTTCAAACATCCTGCCCTGTCAGTGGGAGTGCAGTCACCACACCCGTCTCATGGCTGTCCAGCTCTGTCTGTGCAGGCCGCGGCTCTTGGCTTCGCTCTCACCCACCCATTGCTGTTTAAATATCCCCAGCTATCTTTCCGGAACAGCTTGACGCTCAACTGGGCCAAGCTGTTGTTTTATAGTGTTCATAGACATGTCAGAACTGATATTCTCTCTGCCAAAGTGATCAGTAGCTGCATGTTGATGCTTCTTCTTGTAAAACATGTGAAATTAAGCTATTATTCTATATGACTGATTTAAAATGTGAGAGTCAGCCTTCTTGAATGCTCGCTATAAAGCTTCATTCAAATAGTGCAGAAGTTGTGATTGTGATTGCTGTCGCAGAAGTGGAAACTCTGACCCAAACAATGTAGGAGTGTCTCGCTTTCCAGTTATCAAGAAACAAACTCAGAGCTGTGTTCACTGTGAAAGCACCATAGGAACATCAATCTGAATAGGGGTTTCATATCCAGTTAATTTCTCCGCTGTGTCATTATGGGTTTAGAGACACTCCTGAAGGATCCATGAAAATGAACAAAGTTCTTTCCTATCCACCTGTTTGCGTTTGTCTGTACTTTTACTAAAAATCATTTGAACTGGATTACATTACAGTTTTGTTTTACGTAAGAACTTTACTTGTTTCTGTAAATTTTTTAATCTGTTTACATTTGTCTTTTTACCAAAATGACTGTTCACAGCCAAAGCACTTCAGGAGTTTGCAGCTGTGCTACAGAACCTGGAGGATGAGAGGACGAGGATGGTGAGTGACCTACTTTTAAGACATTATGGGATTTTCTTTACACATTTTTTTATTTTTTTGTCATGGTAAACCTTTTGATCACAACCTGAAAATGATTGTTTTTTTATATGGCAACATCTTCATTTTACAAGTAAGCTTTGGCCTCTATGAGAGTCAGCACTTTAGGGTTTTTATGACATGTCTCTGTGACCTTTGTGTTCTGCTCAAGATTCCTACGTAGTCTGGAAAAGTAAGAACAAATCTGGAATTTAAGTAAAGTATTTTCCATATTTAAATAAGCATAAAAAAACATTTGCAGACTTAATTCCCTACACAATTGTCTAAAAGTCATCCAACCATCCATTATCTGTCCGTCTGTCCATCCATCCATTTCTATTTTCATCTATCCTACAAACCATTTCTCTTGCCTGTCATCAGCCAGTCTGGACAATTACAGAATTGTATCATATAAAATTTGCCCTGTGATGGACTGGCGATCTGTCCAGGGTGTACCCTGCCTCTCGCCCATAGACTGCTGGAGATAGGCACCAGCTCCCCCGTGACCCACTATGGAATAAGCGGTAGAAAATGACTGACTGACTGACTGATCATATAAAATCTGTAGGAACCCACTCTATAGTATCTTGTGACATTTGCAGTCCCTCTTTTTCATCTGAACTCTTTTACGGTTCTGGTTTGATAATTATTAAATGATCAAAATGTAGCAAGCTCAAATCATACAAGCTGTAAGATATACTGCTGCTGATTGAGAATACATTTCTTTGTGTGTCTGCCCTTCTGTAGATCGAAAACGCCAATGATGTGTTGATTATTCCGCTGGAGAGGTTCAGGAAAGAGCAGATCAGCGCAGCCAAGGCAAGAGGAGCAACTCTATACAATCACAGGACCAGTCACAGAAATGATTATACATGAGCTGTGGATGAGTATTGATGTGTCCACAGTGGTGGTGAAGCAATAATTAATAAAACCTTTTTTATTTTCTGTAGTAGTAGTTGGACAATACACAAAGCCTTTGTAAAATAAATCTCATATAGCTCTCACATTTACAAAAAACAAAAACTATAAAAACTATACAACTTTTAAGTTTTAGTCTTTAGGTTCTTTTATTATTAGAAACACAAATTTTTTTGTCCCTAAGGAAAACTTTTGTCTTCATCAGAGGTGTCACTAGATAGTACGTGACATGTCAAAATCAGCTGTTGTTCCCTGATGAAGACGAACGTTTTCTGTTGAAACATGTCCGGTATGTCCTTAGGGACAAAACATTGTGTGGCTAATAACAAAAGAACCTAAAGACTATATCGTATACAGATGCAATGAACTTTATTGGTATTGCTATTTTAAGGTTTTGTGGTACTAGTGGCCTTTATTCATTAGTGGCTGGACAGAAAAAAGGACAGAGAGTGAAAGGGGGAAGACATGCAACAAATGGCCAGTAGCCAAGAATCGAACCGGGGAAACTGCGTTGAGGACTGTAGTCTGTCCATATGGTACGCCTGTTCTACCACTGAGCAACAATTATGTTCTGATTATCTCAGATTTGTTGTTTCATGCCAACTAGAAATGGTATTTCAGGCAAAAATGTTAATGAAAAATCAAAGCCAACTGGACAGTTTTTGCTTTTAATATTGCTGCTACAATGCTGAAATCTTGCATCTGAAAATATCCCCTCTAATTAAGAAATAGTAAGAGGCAAAATCTTGTGGTATTTGTTCTACTGTAAGATATTTGTGTTCCTTCATTTTTCAATACTACCCTGAACAGCATAGAGGGGTTGTCATGTAACCTGACAGTAGAGGTTACCCGTACCTGCCATTTTCCAATAAGAAAGTACTATGGCCGGACAATTTGGAGAATTACTTTTGAGTTTTTTAGGCAGGTGTTGTGCTAAAAGAACAATCCCTGCCATTAAATGCAGAATTGGGGTTTGCAAACAATAACAATGCAGACCCTCCCCAAAATAAAACCTCTAACACATGAATTATATAATTATAAATAAATATATATAACTTGTTATAGTATTTTTCTGACATTTATTCATTAATCTGCTTAATCAGAGGGGTAGGGGGCTAACACATCATGGTTTGAAGCCTGAGATCCCTAGCTTCAGCCCCAAATAAAATCTTTTTTTGTTCTTTGTGGCTGATGTGTGCTGTCTCACATATATATAATGATTTAAGCCTACTTAAAGAGTTTACAGTTAGGTTTAGCTGGAGAACAGCCACTAGGATGCTGCTTGTACGAATGGGAGCGTCATTGCAGTCTGCATGATGCCTGCGTGGGTTTCCATGTTGCTGCATAACACTGGTAGGCCCAGCCTTCACCTGAACAGTGCAAGTCCTTGCAAAGTTTCTGCTCTATTTTGTCTGAGACCCAGCTCTGTTAAAACCCTTATAAAAACAATTCAGATTCACTTAGTTTTCCTCCGCATTGCTGTCTGTTTGGACAGTTGAATGAGCGTGGGAATAAAATTACTTATTTAAAAAAAAAGGACAATAAGAATTAACATAGAGTTAATATATTTTTCAGATTGCAGGAGGTGAGTCAAAAAACAGGGAAACAAAAACATAAGTTTGCTCCCTGAAAAATGGGGGAACAGTTGCTCCACTTGCTGCACTGTTAAGGCGCCTAGTAGCAGCATAGTGCCACCAGGAGGAAAAGAAAAAAAAAATAATTTTCATAATAAACTATATATATTACTGTCATTTATTTAAAAATTTTTAAACTTCTACAATATCATTAGACATTTTTAATGTAGACATTCCATTTTTATGTTAGACTAGCATTAAGTCGAGAATAAGATGAGAGGTATTTTGTCACAACTAGAATTTTTGCAGTACAACCTAGATATGAAGCTCCAACACAGGGTTAGCAGTGTTAAGAAAACCGCTATAAATGTCTCAGAGCATGTCAGCTACAATATGCATTATCTTGTTATCACATTCTAAAGAGATTTATTCTTACTTGACAAACACAGTAACGTCCTACTCATGTGTTTTATTGTGTTTTAGGGCTACCCTAATATTAGCTTATTTCCTGTTCTTTTTGATATGACTCAATGACAAGTTGATTTGCAACATAGTGCAATGCAGCCCCAGTTAGTCGTGTACAACAAAAGCTACAGAAAAAAAAAAACTGTTCTCCTGCCCCACAAACTCAGCACTTTATTTTGAATGTTGCAAAATTTTATGACAAGTTTTAAGCTACACTCAGATCAGCTACATTCCTTTCTGAGAACATTGCATTAATATCCGAGAAGCACAGGTCACATGACACAGACAGACGGGGATCTACTGTAGCTTCCGTCTCGCCGTGAAAATGGCTTAGATTGCAAGCAGCAGACTGAGATTCAATCAAAAAATGATGTGCATGAACTAAAATACAGTTTTGCCAGCTGTGGACAACAAAACAAAACACAAAGACAGTCGACAAAAAACTGGTTTTGGAAGTGGAGTTTTATCCGAGTTTTTGTGACTCTCACGTAGTAAAAGTTATCTATTGACCAGAAAAATGGGAAGTAAAGCCTGCTATAATGTATGCACACTGCCTACTTACAGACCCCCACGCCAACCTACTAGTGCTATTTATTATGCTCTCAAGAGCATAAAATGACCTAAACTGGAGATAAGAGAAATACATTACGCGGCTATAAAAGGGGGAAATAGACCATCATGTTTCCTCTGTTGCTGGGTGCATACTGGGCATACTGGGCATTTGGCCGTTACACAAGTAAAGAAAGAAACTGTGTATTTTTTTCCCCCAACTTTTTGAAACCAAAACCAAAGACAGGCTTTTTTCAGGTTCATCACCCTGCCCTATGAAATAAATATGACAGATTATAATCTGTCTTTATTAGATCACGGTGTGCTTTCTCCATGGAGTTAGTTGCCAAACGACTTAAATAAGTAGCGGCACAGGTTTCCATGAAACATTAATTACTAAACAAATTATCAGCACACATTTGACTAATCCATCCCCTTTGTTGCAGATCGTTGTCTGATCTTGGCACAGTAATCGGATTAAGAGATGAGTTCACAATCAGTTAGGTCACGATGAATTATATGCTAATCCTAGTTCACCACTAAATGAACTGGTTAAATCTTTGTTTGGTAGTTTCACCTGACTCTGAAGCAGCAGATGAGAGGTGATGGCACATCTATGTTACATTTGGTAAATAAAAATAATAAGCTAAATATGTAGGGTTACAAATCACATAAATTATGTTATTTCCAGGTAAAATAATTATTCCCATGATAAATAATTTCCAAATATTTTCGACCTGGCTGCATAAGTGTGCACACCCTTAAGATAAAATTTGGTTAAAGCACATTTTCAGTTCTTTTCTTTTTCAGTTTGAGCATTGTCTGTTTTGATAGGAGTCTCTCAAAATGCCACAGTTTGACATGGTAATATTTATCTGTCTTGCAATAGTTTGTGAAACCTATGAGACTGTGAGGGCATTTCTTGTTAAAACTGTGACACAGATGTTCTAGTTTGGTTTTATCAGACATTTAGACACAAGGTTTTGCGAGATACACATGGAAAATGCTGCAGATTGTTGTCACATAAATACCACCACCAGCTATTGTAGGAAAATTACTGCCTCCACTGATGGCGAAATGAAGCTTTGTGAAGCACTGAAGCTTTCCATCCAATTGGTCAACTCATGAGCCGAAGCTTCATGATGCTTCATTTGATCTACTGTGCCATCAAACGGACAATAAATGTAAAACAGGCAGAGAAATTACAGTGACATGACTGTGGTGTGTGAAGCTTTAAATCCATAAATTCTGCATATGGTCTGAATATGATTTTAACCTTTGTTTATGATACAAAGGCTGAATCAAAAGGGAAAGTGGAAAATTTTTCCTGCTTTAGAAAATCCTCTTTTCACAGGGCACAGAGGAAGCAGGGGTAGCCACAAAAGCAACAGCACGTTTATACAAGTAAGGAATCAACAGTGTTTTGCTGCCCCTTATATTTCGAATCACTCGACCTCTTGGCAGCCTCCCGGTCCAAATTGCTTTGAACGATTTTGAAATTTTAGCTGAAGGTTTACACAAAAAAATTGTTGGTGTATTTTATTGTAACTGTTAGTTTTGCTTTGAAAATTGGAATTCAATACTTATCATTAAAGCTTCCTCTACAAAATATCTGCTTAAAAAAATTGGATGTATTTTAAGTTTATGAGACAAAATAACTAAATGAGTTGAATGTGTGCCTGAATGTACAATGTGTGATAATGTATTGCATAACTTCACTGATTAACTTGATTTCTGTGGGATAATGTTTTTGGCATATTGGAGCAGCGGTTTATACCTTCATTGTAGATGTGATGAGTCAACCTAGTGCCTGTGTTGGATCCCGCAAAGAAACATGTCAGTACTTTGCCCTCCCGGGGAAAGGTCACAATATCCTCTGCTATTGCACCACACTGCCACCTGCTGGTGAACAAACAAAGTCACATTTCTAAGTTGCTAAATGTTTTGTAACTTCATCAAATTCCCTTTTTTAAATACACTAATTGAAAATGGAACAGAACAGCAATCTGGCCTTTAGCTGTTTTATTTAAATGTAGATGTGTCTTTATTTTAGTACATGAAATATGTGAAACCTATAATATAGCCTTAACAGATGTAGGTTACAGAAAGTAGTTATTTCGAACTCCACAGAGAATTGGAGAGCCCGACTTTGAACAGAGAGATTGTTGTTTAGAGCAACACTCATCCTTTCTGATGTGGTCTGCAGCTGTTTTCTAATTCCCATCTGGACCAAGGGAAAGACACAGCTGTTTGTTGCTTACTTACTTTTTCTACAGTATTTTTCAGCTCAGAATGTAGACCCAGCTCATCATCGGATCATGTGTCTTTGTCCATGTGCTGAAATACTCTGTTGTTTGATAAACAGCTGTTCTCCCAGGAAGGGTCCTGTAAAACATGGAAATATGATATGCTGGAAAAATAAACTTTTAAATAAATACAATTTCAAGGTCTTTGCTCATAAAACACCTGCGGCTTTACTTGTGGCTGAATTTTTGTTGCATTACTCTGCATAAATGCCTTATATGAAGACACACATGCTGACACACTATGATGTCATACTTATCCTATAGTGGAAACTGGCTCCCCATACAGCCCAACAGTTATTTTAAAATTTTTTTCTCACCAACAAATCTCTCAATAACAAGGTCTCATCATGTCTGAAAGATCTTTTAGTTCCTTATTATCCCAATAGAGCAATGCACCCTCACATGCGGGATCCCTTGTGGTTCCCAGTGTCTCCAGAATTGGTTTGGTGATAAAGCTTTTAGGCATCAGATCCCTTTACTGTGGAACCAACTGCTTGTTCTGATTAGAGAGTCAGACTGACTGCCTTTTTGTTGTTTTGTTTTGTGCCCCTTCAAGTCTAACTTTAAATCACTGAATGCTTTTATTTTGTCTTTTGCTTCTGGTTTTTAGCATATTTTAGATTGCTATTGAAATTGTTCTAAATATTTTAAAACTTTTTTACATGCTTATTTTTATTCAAATAACAGTTTTTATTTTTCTGTTAATTTGCATTTAAACTACAAAAAAGTAAGGATAATTGTGTTTAGTTATTTTAACAATGTTTCTTGGCAATTAGCCTTGCATGTTTATTTTCCTTTAAATAATGCCGCATTATGAGACAGTGGGTTGAGTAGCAAAGTTGAATATATGTGGGTTGCACTGATGAACGATTTGCCAAATCCTCTCTACAAATGCCAAAAGGCTTATTCTGGTTCTGTCTCTTGTCTGACTCTTGTTTGGATGACTAAAAATGAAAGAAACAAGAAACACTGGCAATTTAACCATTTATTTATTGAACAAGCAGGGCCTCGTCAAGTGGGAGATCCGTAAACGACCACAACAACCTGGGACCTCTTCCTTATGCTGCTCAACAGCTTGGTCACACATTGTTGTGGGATGAAACTCCCTTCTTCAGTGCGGTTGTGTTGGGCACTTTGTCATAAACAGAACACCCAAGCTGATCCAACAATGGTTCAATAAGATTGAGGTCAGGACTGCAGGCAGGTCGTTTAATCTTTTTTACTCTTTGGGATGAGAACTCGACTCGTTGCAATACCTCATCTTGCTGTCTTTCCGTATTGAGATAACCTCCACTGATGACAAGCCTTGTTTTTTCAGTGAGGGCGATGCCACCCCATACCATCACACTGCCTCAATCAAAAGCTGTTTGCCATTGGCAGAGAGGATTTGGCAAGGTTTTCATAAACACAGCCCGCATACAAAACTCTGCTGCTAAACCCACCAAAGCATTTTTCTTACAATTGTGGCACCATTTAAGGGAAATGACATCTCACCCTCCTCTTCTGTCACCAGCCTTGGTGGCTAGGTTGACCCCACCTCACGTTCGACTCCCACATTAAGACCCCCTCCCTCCACCTCAGAAATATTGCATGCTTCCGTCTATCAATTACCCTCCCTTACGTTGAAAAGCTTGTCCATGCCTTGATCTCTTCCAGGCTGAACTACTGTAACAACCTCCCTTCTGGTATCACAAACAAAAATCTCCAGTCTATTCAGAATAATGCTGCCCTAAGTCTAACAAAATCTAAAAACATGACCACTTTACCCCAGTCCTCCATTTCCTCCATTGGTTCCCTGTCTCTGCTCGCATCCAATATAAGATCTGCCTCCTCACCTATCATTGTGTCCATGGAAATGCCCCCAGTTCCATAAACCACAATAGACCACAACATTCTTACCAATTAGCACTTTCATCACAACTCTAATTCCCAAGAACCAAACTAACTTCTATGGGATCGGTCCTCCAGCAAAGCTGCACCTCGCCTTTGTAAGGCACTCCCAGAACACATTAGGGCACCACAGACTATAGAGTCCTTAAGGAAAACTCTAAAGACCTGAGTGTTCAAAAGATTTCTAAAAACATTATATTTCATTTTGCTCTTTTTATTTAGATCTACTCAGTTTTTTTTGTCTTTTTAAATTTTTTTATTATTATTTTGACATCTGTAAACTGATGTAAAGAGCATTACACATAAAATGTATTATAATTATTTTTAAATAAGCAGTTGGGTTCATAATGCATGCAACTTGTTTTGTGATTGTACCTTGTTTATGTGAAGCTTCATGATCTACATGCACTTTGGAAGGAAGCAGTATAAATACAGATTGATTGATTGATCGATTGATTGATCAATGGATCCATTGATTTTTTGAAAGCTTTTTAAAAGTTTCTCCTGTCAATTTCTGTTCTGCAGGAAGCCAAAAAGAAATATGACAAAGAGACAGAGAAATATTGTGCAGTGCTGGAGAAGCATCTGAGCCTTTCAGCAAAGAAAAAAGAGTCCCATCTACATGAAGTAAGGCTATTTGTCTGTGTCTACTGTGCATCTATTAACTGTCTCCTCCTTTCTCTCCAGCTTCCCAGATTTACCAGTTTAATGCAGTTTATTTTCTGTTTCAGGCGGACAACCAGGTGGACAACGTGAGGCAGCATTTCTACGAGGTTTCTCTGGAGTACGTCTTCAAGGTGCAGGAAGTTCAAGAGAGGAAGATGTTTGACTTTGTGGAGCCCGTAAGACAACACTCCTTTTTCTTATTTACGTTTAATGCAATAAAAATGTTCCTGTTACTCCTCTGCTAACTGGTCTAATTACAGCAAATTACGGTGGCAGGTCCGAGCATGCCAAATGCTCCGAATAAAAGCAGCCTTCTGTTGGCGGCAAGCACTGGTTTTGTTTTGCCTGAGGGCATCTCTATTATGTTTTTTTTTAAGGAAATAAAGACAAGTTGTTGCACACATTGCTTAGAAACTGACTCAGAAAAAGTCGATCTTGTAAAGCATGTTAAATATTCCCCTCATGTTTTATTTTTGATCCTTTCTGTCCTTGTTCCCCCTTTCCCGTCATCTCTTTACTGTTGTTGTGCTTTGTTTCAGCTGTTAGCATTTCTTCAAGGCCTGTTCACCTACTATCACCATGGCTATGAGCTGGCAAAGGACTTTAACCATTTCAAGACTGATCTCACTATCAGCATACAGAATGTAAGAACCCCAAAACAAGCAAACATATATTAGACTTTTGTCCAGATAGAGTTGGCAGTTCAGATCAATTGAAGTCTCATTTGTTTTGATTGATAGGAATGTTTCCAGCAGTTCGGCTTCCTTTAAACTGTCAATAATTGGCATTTCTGGTAAAGATATTTAAAAAGTCTTAAAAAAAATTACCTGGAACTACAACCTGGAACTATGTGCTTTGATTGAAAACAGTCCAGGTTGCATAAAACAGAGGATACTTAAATGCAAACGCACCTGATACCCACTGGGAAGTGTGGTGGAGGATGTATGATGTTGTGGGCCAGTTTTTGTTTTAAAGAACCTGGAAACCTTGTTAACTTGCATCGCATGTCCAAGAGATGTGATACTTTTCAAGGTTTCTACAGAGTCTTAAAAGTCTTAAATTTATCATCTCAATTGGAGGCCTTATAAAGTCTTAAATAAATCCTGATTTACATTGAAAGTTCTTAAATTACCCTTAGTAAGGTCTCCTTTTTAAAAAATATATTTCATTACTTTCATTCCTTCTCTGTGCTGTGATTTTAACTGAGGAAGAAAGGCATTATTACACTTCAAAAATACAACAAAGCCCTTGATGTAGGACAGTAAACAGCACTGTCAGAAGAAATGTAAAGTGTTTTTGTTAACACCTGAAAAAATCTCTTCCCAAATCTGACCTATGATAGGTTCTTTATGGTAATTAAATCAAAATAGTCTTGTTAGTTTTTTATGCCCAGCTCCTTTGCCATTGTCTAAAAAGTCTTAAATGTAAGTATTCACACTTGCAAAAACCCTAATCCTATAAAGCATCCTTCCATTTTAATAGATGCTCTAGAAATTCAAGACTTATGCACAGTTCTGTGAATGCTTTCAGTTAGCACTAGTAACATGAGCACAGCTAGATGCTATAAACATGTTTGAATCCATTAATCACATCAAAGACAGCAATTGTTTCTGTGTGAAGTTTCCTGTTAGCATTATTTGATCAGTTGCTTCGTTAATGGATGTTTTTAGCTCCTCTAAATGTGTGCTTACAGACGAGGAACCGTTTTGAAAGCACCCGATCGGAGGTGGAGAGCCTGATGAAGAAGATGAAGGAGAATCCACATGAACACAAGAGTGTCAGTCAGCACACCATGGAGGGCTACCTGTTTGTACTGGAGAAGCGTGAGTATAAGCCCACCTCGGTTTCTGTCAGCATGTCACATCGGTCATGTCTTATCTGTTGACAGCAGCTCCGGCTTCATGTTGTTTCCATAGTAGCACATTTTATCTGAACCAAGGCTGACTCAGCATTTTTTGTTATTGCTGCTGTTGTTTTACATCTGTCCATCTCGAAGTTATTTTTTTTTTACCTTTTCTTCTTCATTCCTCTGTCATCTTGTCCTTTTGCTGCAATCATGTTTCATCTAACCTCTTGTTCTTTATTTCTCAGGCTCCTTTGTTTCTACTTGGGTTAAGTACTACTGCACATACCACCGTGAGCCCAAGAAGTTCGCTATGGTCGTATTTGACCCCAAATCCGGGGGCAAAATGGTGATTATGTCATTCACTGATCATCCAGGGTGTAGTATCTGTCCAGTTATCTGCTACAATGTTGTGCACAAGCTTTCTTACCCCTTGAATTATTTTACTTGTTCTCATGTTACAACCACATACTGCAATTTATTTTAAGCAACACAATGTAGCACATAATTGTAAAGTATAAAAACATTTGCAAGAAACTTTCAGTCAGAAATTTAGAGCTTCAATTATTCTGTAGCTTAAAATGAAGCAAAGTGAAAGTAGAAGATTTTTTGCAATCTTTGCAAAATCTTCCCTAAAGACAGTTTTTCTTAATCAAGCAAACCTCCATCACCATGTGAAGTGAAACCCGAAACATTTTGTTTTGTGTGTTCAGTTCAAATATCTGCTTGCGTGTTATTATTGAACTACAGTGCTTTATTCCTCTTTTATTTGTCAGGGTGAGGAGGAGAGCTTCATCCTGAAGTCGTGCACCAGGAGGAAGACAGAATCAATAGAAAAGAGGTTCTGTTTTGATGTCGAGGCCGTGGACAGGTTGGTGTGTTTGTTGTTAGATTACCTGCTTCATCTTTTTAAATGACAAGCTCTTGAAATAATGTTCCTTTCACCACTTATTTATCATTTTGCATAGTTTATATTTACGAAACAAAAACAGAAAAACATTAATATATCTTTGAAACAATTATTTATTTAAATAATGTCATTAAAAATAGAAACTTATTATAAATAATAATTACACACAGTTTAATACAATTCAAGGATTTAATTCTGTTAGGTTAAATGATTTTCACTTACAGCCATGGAAAACCCAAAACTCAATTTTTCAGAAAAGAAAAAAAAAGAAAAAATAGGAATATTCCAGCCCTGTGATGGACTGGCGACCTGTCCAGCGTGTACCCTGCCTCTTGCCTGTAGACCAGCTCCCCTCTGACCCATTTTGGAAGCAGGTATAAAAAATGGATGGAAGGATGAATGGAATATTCTATAATTTCCCCCAAATTCAACAACCAGCTTCTTTAGCAGTGACCCTTTGTAGCTTTCCATCCTTGTAGAGGGTGCTAATGAGGGTCTGCTGAAGTCGAGTAAGCAGCCTCTTCCATTATTGTGTAGGAGAAAACATACAATTTCACATAGGTTCACAAAAATCCTACTAAATGTTTCAGAGAAACTGCATTTTGGGACTCATTATCACCTAAGTTAGCAGAAACTAAAAGAACTAAACATTTAAAATATATTGCTTTGTTTGTGGTGAATCTTTAAAATTGAATAACAGATTTAAATTAACCTATAAATGGTCTTCTAATTTATTGAGGTGCACTTGTATATTACATCAACACACTTTAATAACGCTGATTCCCAACAAGTTAGGTTTTACAAGGCTGTAATTTCCCCCTACGGACACATGAGGGTGCTGTTGGGTTAATCAAGAAGAAACAGCGGTTCTCTGTGTGGAGCTGATGTTCAGCCTTCCTGTACCTCCTCCACCTTTTCCTTCTTCGTTGCCACCTTATCCTCCTCTTACATGTCATGCCTTTTAGGTCCTTTTGTTTGATGTTCTGTTATGGTATCCTGCTATTTATAAAGTAGATGTGGTTTTAAAAGAAGAGTCTTGCGCCTTTAATAACTTAACAATTTAAACAAATACTTTTGGCTGTACTTAAACCAGGAATTAACCCAACCAAATCTGTGATAGCATATTATACAAGTATCCTCCCCTTAAATTTCCACCACTCTTGGGAGCCAAAGAGCTTTACCTGCTTAACAGTAGAGGCTCCAGGATGTGTCTGTGCACTCTGATCAGGGTGCGTCCAGATGAGTGATGTCCTGTACTGGGGCAGTGGATCATGATTGGCTTAAAGTGTGGAAGCAAGCAGTTGATCAATGTGCTCCTGCTGACAGAATGACTAGTGCAGGATCGATTGCAAACTTGTAAGAAGACAGGGACAGATTCAGCTAATGAGAGTGACGGAGGTGTGGGAACACACAATGAACGCTGCTCCTCTTGGGATGATTCGTCTAATCTTCTCAGTCTAATGAATACTTGTTAGCTGATGGATTTTTCAGGGAACGTTCGTCATGCTCCTCTGATCCTTTTATGGTGAAATATCTGATCTGATCAGCTGATCATTTGATATCAGCAGAGTAAAATCAGAACTCTGGCATGTTCAAATAAACATGTTTCACACTTGGGGGGAAAAAAATCTTATTTGCATGTATAAATTGGTCTGAAAGTCTTTTAAATGTCTATTTTTATACTGTTATACTGTTTATAGTGTTTGTTGCAGATAAAATGTCATGATTACAGTAATAGTTTCCTTATAAGCGATTTGTTCCTGTGTAGAACGCAGCATTTGCATGCATTTCTTCATGTGCAGTTGGCCTGTACTGGGAAATTTGTTGATCTAACAGCCTCTAACTGAAAGCTTTGCCACTTACCATAAAATTTAAAAAGCTAATGTGTGTTTGTGTGTGTGTGTGTGTGTGTGTGTGTGTGTGTGTGTGTGTTTGTGTGTGTATACAGGCAAGGCATAATCACCATGCAGGCTCTGTCAGAGGAGGATCGCAGGTTGTGGATGGAGGCTATGGACGGTAGAGAACCGGTAGGTTGCCATGGTTACTAGTTTGTGCTTATATGACGAAGACAAACAGTGATGAAGACAAAAGGGGAGAGAAGAGGACATCTTGTCCTCTGAGATTTCATACAACTTTGTCAAATGTACAAGAAATTGTCTACTTTAGGTTTACTTACTGTTTTTTTTAGCCCAAAGCAACTGTTTTAGTGCTGCTCTCCGTGCCCACATTCAGAACCATTTATGCCTCGACACCTCCCTCATATCTGTTTTCAAACGGGCAAAGGTAATTAACACCACACAAGCTGGAACGTGCAGATGCAGATCTCAGACGAGCTGTCATAAAATGAAATGTTTGTGTTTTCTACCTCATCTGTAAAACCGCATTTGATGTTGGGACATGTTTGCTCTTTAACTGTCAAGAGGTTAATTGGTACAATCTCATCGAACGTTTCAGGTGGATTAAACCACCCTTGAAATAAGAAGTTCTTAACAGAAATAAGCTTTACTTTGAAATTTCTGTCCGTTTTATTTGTTTTCATTTGTAAAGCTTAGAAAAGTTCACTTTATTTAAAAAAAGGTTTTGTTAGTAAAAAATGTTTTACAGTGCCTAAAAATCCATTGAACTTTTGCATATTTTGTCATGTTACAGCCATAATCTTTAATTTCATTCTGTTGGGGTTTTATGTTAAAGAACAACATCAAGTAGTGCATAACTGTGAGATGGAAGCAAAATGAATCATGGTTTTCAAAGTTTTTTACAATAAAAAAAAGTGTGCCATGCATTCTTATTTAGCCCTCTTTACACTTATACTCCTATAAAAAAACCTTAGCAATGAACTGCCTTCAGAAGTCACCTGATTAGTACATAGCTATCTCAGAGCAGAGCGTTATTCAGAGAATCATTCCATGGTAACTCTGGAGGAGCTGCAGAACCACATTGTTAAATGACGGCAGTTTGCTAGCAGCCACTTCAAGGACAAATCAGCAAACCTGTTAAAGTAGGTGCTCTTCGTTTTTGATCTTCATATAACACACCGTGTGGCAGAAAACGAAAACCGACCATCCCCACCGTGAAATGTGGTATCATCATGCTGTGGGGATGCTTTTCTTCAGGGCCACACAAGCTGGTCAGAGTCGATGAGGAAGATGGAGCTAAATACAGGGAAGAAGAGACATCACCTGAGAAAAATCGATTTAGGAATCTGTTTTGTTTTGTAAAGAAGAGGCAAAAATGTTATTGTTTAGGGCAAATCTGGTAGACATACCCCAAAGGATGTGCAACTTTGCTATGTAATGACTTGAGCGGGAATGAAATAAAAATGTATGTCACACTTTTCAGATTTGTAATTCTAAAAGTTATTGAAAACAACAGATTATTTATGTTTGACTTTAAGATATTTACTACGTTGTGTTTGGTTTTCACAGTAAATCGCTTAAAAATAAACGTTCAAGGGGTGTGAATACTTTTCAAACACACTACTAAACTTAAAATGTTTGAACTGCCAACTTAAACCCTTTTGGTATTGACCTTCCCGCCCAAATGTAGTTCTTTTCATCCCATATTACACACAATAATATCCTTGGAGTACGTTGCAGAACATTTGTTCAACACATAGCATGGATGCAACCATACCACATTACTGCAATGATCTACATTATTGTCTTCATGAGTTTCACTGCTGCTTGAACCTCTTTTCTGAGACAAAATCAGACTTCACTATCAAACATTTATTTTTTTGTCTTTGTAAAACCATGAAATAAAATTTAAAAAAAAACATTCCAGCAAATAAACACTCAACCTTGATTATAAATCAAATTTAGCTACGAATTACAAAAAAAAAGGTCTTATGAAAAATATTGCAGCTTTCATTTTAGAATCCATCTTTAATGTTGCTTGCAATAACAAGCGAAAACAAGCATTCTTCAGGTTTCTATGCATGTATGGCCAATTTTAATTATAGGGTGTGCTAAAGTCTATATTAAATGTAAGGTCTGCATGAATTTTCCTTTACATCATAATAATGTGGTAAGGTTTTTGCATCTGCACAAGATGTATCAGTTGCTAACAGTTGCTTAGTATAATATACGAACATTCTTTCTTAATAAAAAATAGTTTTACAGTTGGACAATTTGATGCATTGTCTCTCTTTTGTTTGCAGGTGTACAATCTCAACAAAGACAACCAAACCGAAGGCAGTAAGTAGATCAGTTATAATATTTATGCATAAAAAGGGCTTTGGGGATGAATATATTTTAGCTGGCAACGCATGCACAGTGCAAAAAAAAAAAAAGCTGAAGATATTGGAACTAAACATACATGTAGTTTTTAAAATCATCATGTGGAAATGGGTGCCTTCATTTTAGGGAGCGCAAAGCTTTGGAGCAATCACAAAAAAAAATGAATATGGTGTGATGACAGATGGGGGCTTAAGAGTACAAGGAAAGAGGTGACCGGTGATGCCTTTTGTGTAATACAGTGGGGTTGTTTCACCTGGTCAGACTTAGGTTTCCCCCAATGGGGGAAATTGAGACCACCAACTGGAGTATTCTAATTGCGCAGATTTTTGATGTCCCTAAGAATATTTGGGAATGCACTGAAGAAGACTTTTTGCAGCATTCAAACTCTTTTAGCTTCAAAATATGATCTCAGCAGAACCTAAAAGGCAAGTGTGGAAAGAGAGGATACATTTTTGAAGGTTATAAAAATGTAAAGGTGGAAGACCTTTTCATCATGTATTTTTTCTAAGCTGCTAATCGCCTCATGCTCATTGTGCTTGTCTCCCATCACCAGTGGCCCAGCTGGATGTCACTGGGTTCAACGTCATGAAAAAATTCATCTACGCTGTGGAAACTCGAGGTATAATGTTAACAGTATATCTGTCTGGTTGCTCTCCTGCTTTATTCATGTGGTTTGTTTTACTTTTGCATATATCCAGTGGACATCTGCTTGTCCTAGGTGTGCAATGACGTTTTTAAATTCTATTCTGTGTATTCTATATATATGGAAAATGCTATATGTAAAGTCTGTAAAAACATATTTTTAGGATTTTGAGAGTTTTAAGGGGACTCTAAGTAGATACCAGGTGTGTTGGGAAAGGGAGAAAACCTTGTAAATCATCTGTCCATTTTATTTGAGTCATGTGATCTCAAGCTATACCAGAACATATAGAATAATCATACTGAAGGACGGTAAATTACGAGACTCGATGATCAAACTAAAGCAAGAAAAATATGTCCCCCAAAAATTGAGGGAATTAATGTATTTGGCACAGGTATACTAACAGGATGTTGATATATATATATATATATACAGTTCCTTGCGAAATTACTCCGCCCCCTTGAACTGGTCAACCTTTTGCCACATTTCAGGCTTCAAACATAGATATAAAATTCTAATTTTCTGTGAAGAATCAACAACAAGTGGGACACAATCGTGAAGTGGAATCAAATTTATTGGATGTGTCAAACTTGTTTAACAAATAGAAAACTGAAAAGTTGGACGTGCGATATTATTCGGCCCCCTTGCGTTAATACTTTGTAGCGCGACCCTTTGCTGCAATTACAGCTGCAAGTCGCTTGGGGTATGTCTCTATCAGTTTTGCACATCAAGAGGGCTGGACTTTGACTTGGCCATTTCAACACCTGGATACGTTTATTTGTGAACCATTCTATTGTAGATTTGGCTTTATGTTTTAGATCATTGTCTTGTTGGAAGATAAATCTCCGTCCCAGTCTCAGGTCTCTTGCAGACTCCAACAGGTTTTCTTCCAGAATGGTCCTGTATTTGGCCCCATCCATCTTCCCATCAATTTTGACCATCTTCCCTGTCCCTGCTGACGAAAAGCAGACCCAAACCATGATGCTGCCACCACCATGTTTGACAGTGGGGATGGTGTGTTCAGGGTGATGAGCTGTGTTGCTTTTACGCCAAACATATCGTTTTGCATTGTGCCCAAACAGTTCGATTTTGGTTTCATCTGACCAGAGCACCTTCTTCCACATGTTTGGTGTGTTTCCCAGGTGGCTTGTGGCAAACTTTAAACAAGACTTTTTATGGATATCTTTGAGAAATGGCTTTCTTCTTGCCACTCTTCCATAAAGGCCAGATTTGTGCAGTGTACAACTGATTGTTGTCCTATGGACAGACTCTCCCACCTCAGCTGTAGATCTCTGCAGCTCATCCAGAGTGATCATGGGCCTCTTGGCTGCATCTCTGATCAGTCTTCTCCTTGTTTGAGATGAAAGTTTAGAGGGACGGCCGGGTCGTGGTAGATTTGCAGTGGTCTGATACTCCTTCCATTTCAATATGATTGCTTGCACAGTGCTCCTTGGGATGTTTAAAGCTTGGGAAATCTTTTTTAAACTTCTCCACAACAGTATCTCGGACCTCTCTGGTGTGTTCCTTGGTCTTCATGATGCTCTCTGCGCTTTGAACAGAACCCTGAGACTATCACAGAGCAGGTGCATTTATACAGAGACTTGATTACACACAGGTGGATTCTATTTATCATCATCAGTCATTTGGGACAACATTGGATCATTCAGAGTTCCTCACTGAACTTCTGGAGTGAGTTTGCTGCACTGAAAGTAAAGGGGCTGAATAATATTGCACGCCCCACTTTTCAGTTTTTTATTTGTTAAAAAAGTTTGACACATCCAATAAATTTCATTCCACTTCACAATGGTGTCCCACTTGTTGTTGATTCTTCACAAAAAAATAGAATTTTATATCTTTATGTTTGAAGCCTGAAATGTGGCAAGAGGTTGACCAGTTCAAGTGGGCCGAATACTTTCACAAGGCTCTGTAGATATTGCTGTTCTTGTGGGAATACGTGGAGTCCTTGACATGGCAAGCCATGTTATAAAAGATTAAGTCAAATGAAAGTAAAGCTGCCACCTTTTGAGTTTGCATCTCTTTGATGTTTCTAGTAACTTCTGGCCTTCAGATGCTCCTCTAAAATGTCAAAGTAAAGGTCTGCATGTTCCAACAAAAAAAAATGGGACCTTGTTAAGCAGATGCCCTAAGAGCTGCTGTTGCTGCCGGTTCTATGCCTCTTCACTCTTCAGTGGATGAATTCACATTGTAATTTCTGTATGAATATGTCCCTGTGTTTCTGAGCTGCCAGAATTGGGATCTTTAGTTCAATAAAAGAGGTTAATTACTAATTTATAGAAATTCAGTTTGGATGATGAACTGTGCTGACTGACCTTGTTTAAAATCAGTTTTCTGTTAGCTCACTGATTGGTGCCAGCATATAAAACAGTTCTGCCTGATCCAGTTCAGTGCCTTATTATTGCTACCACATTTTCTAGGTTTTTATACCAGGATGCCTCTCCACAACTAAAATAAAATAAAACTGTTCAAATTTACTCAAATAAATGTAACCATTATTTCTATTTTATCTTTATGAGATGGTAGGAATGCCTTGGGGGTTCGTCTTTCTGTTTTCCTGGTGTATAAGTATGACTTAACTTAGAATATGTGATGCTGTGGGGCTCTTTCCCTTCCAGAGAACCTGTGAATCTTGTCAGAGTGAACAGCATCCTTAGCTCTTGACATTGTTACTACAATAAAAGATGTATTTATTATAATGCTTGTAGGACATTTTTACCTTTAATAGAAGTGCTACTATGTGTGAAGGATACTGTACCTTTAAAAAACAAATCCATATTCAACTTTTCAAGATTAATTTCCAGTGTTTCAGCCTCTGTTTATCAGAACTCCTGGAGAATGCTCGATGAATAAACTTATGTAGTAATTGCTTAAAAATGTCCAATGAAGAACTTCTTAATTTCATCTTTGCTCCTGCAGGTATTGATGAGCAGGGCTTGTACAGAATCGTTGGTGTAAACTCCAAAGTACAAAAGCTACTGAGCCTGGCTATGGGTAAACGCAGAAACACACACAGTAAAGAATGTGCACATACACATACATTTAGGGGAAACTGAGTAGTTATATTTAAAATGCTTGACAATCTCAGTTATATATTTGTATTTCGGTCCATCAGATCCTAAGACGTGTGCTGACGTGGAGCTGGACAACCCAGAGTGGGAGATTAAAACAATAACAAGTGCCATCAAGCATTATCTCAGGTTTGTGTGGCATAGAGTTATTTCTTCATATCTCTGTAATAACTGGACAATTTCTGCTTGATTCAGCTTCTAAGGAGACAGTATATTTTAATTGCTTTATTAGCTTAGTAGATAGTCTTTTACCTGACTTCTGTTTTTCCAGGGTGCTGCCTGCACCTCTTATGACGTACCAGTACCAGAGAAGTTTCATCAAAGCTGCCAGTAAGTGTCTTCTTATTGTGCATCTCATTTACCTCCCAAATGCTCATGAAAACATGATAGCCATTCAAAGAAAAGAGGGATTGCTCCAAAAAACGTTAATGTCTTACACAACATTCGCACAGATTTCTGTAAAGTGCAATTCAGTGGGTAACCTTTGGTTTGTTGCTGATTTAAGATGAAATCCTCTTCAGTCATCCCACACAGTTTTGGTATGGATTAAGCAGGGATTTCAGTATTTTTACTGTAATAGTAATGTCTATGTTTTTTTTTTCTTCCTTTTATCATGTTTTAGGAGATCCTCAGATGAGATTAAAACACGGCAACATATGAATTTGTGTGCAAAGGAGATAAATGGGACTTATTTCCGGGTTGCTGAACTAAATGGTGCAAACTAGCTCAGGTTTTTTTTTTAGGCATGTTTTGCCAAACCCCAGCTGAAAATGATCTATTTTAATACACAGCGCCTGTTGACGGAAAAAAAACTTGGCTTACTCAGCCTTTTTAGAGATTGATTATCTCTACTGTCCAACAGCCAAAGCAATCGTTTCAGTCCACTGCATTCCTTTCCTTGCTGCTGCTGGGATACAAAATAAACTCTTGCAAGCAGAGACTGGTTCAGGCTTTCCTCTAGAGGTTATCAGCTTCATCAGATCTACAACAATCATTTTTATAAATTTAATCCGTTGTAAAAAAAAAAATAAAAAAAAGGTTTCACTGTAGACCTACCAAAATATAGCATTCCACCTAAAGTGGAGAAGCAGCCAAGAGGTCAATGGTAACTCTGGAGGAGCTGCAGAGATCCATGGCTCATGCGGGAGAATCTGTTCAAAGGGCAGCTGTTAGTTGTGCACTCTACAAATCGGCAAATGCACCAAACATATTTCAGCAGACATAGAAGATATTTCTCTGGTCTGGATGACACATTGTGGTAGCATCATGCTGTGGGGATGCTTTTCTTCAGAAGGGATATGGAACCTGCCCAGATGTAATAAGAAGATAGATGGAGCTAAATAAATGCCAATGCTAGAAGAAAACTAAACAGAGGTTCACCCTCCAGCAGGACCGCAGGGCTATGATGAAATGGTTTGGATCAAAGCCTATTCCTGTATTAGCATGGACCAGTCAAAGTCCAGAGTGAAATCCAATTAACATTTTATGGCAAGGCTTTACTTATGCTCTCCATCTAATCTGATTGAGTTTGAGCTATTTTGCAAAGAACTGAAAAATTTTAGGTTTTTAGTTATGAAAAAAATAGAAGACCATGTATCTCAAGACTATAGTCTGTGGCTGCAACACTAAAAATGTTTAAAATATTTTAGAGGATATGAATACATTTTGAAATCACTGTACATTTTTGTCCAAAATGCTCTTTTTCCTTGTTGATTTTATTCTTTTTTTTACTGTATTTTAACAAATGGTAAGATCAGTTGCAGTTTGGTTTAAAGGGATGGCCTAAAAGGATATGCAGACAGGTTTTCTATGTTTAACTGCAGCAAATCTTTTGGAAAGCTCAACTGCAATGGGAATGAGCTCCAGGAAATGACTCTGTCCCTGGTAACACTGCCAGGATGCAGCTCCATACATAGCGAATCCAACCAGAGAAAGAATCGAAGGGTTGCTTCTATATGCATGTTTGCCTGTTTTAGGCCAGCAACTTGTGGAAGTTGAGTATGTGAATGTAGCTGGTTTAAAGCAAATCTGGAACTTTTCTCCATATAATGCTTGGAATAATTGTTGTTTAATGGTTCTGATTAAGTTAGCTTTTAAGTGGCATGAATCAGTATTTTAAAGAATGTGACTGAGTATTTTTATTTTCTTGTCTCGGCGCTAATCCCCGAAGAAGCAATTGAGCGCTATGTGAACACTGTCCTGGTTTGAACTCCCTTTGCCGACTCCTCCCTCTTTCCTTCTCCCTTTTACATCTCCAATTCCTTCCACCACAGTCGCTCATCTTGCTCCTCCTCAAGTTTCCTCTTTGTTTACTCTCATCCTGTGTCCAATATCAGGTTTAAACATGAGACACACATCAAACAAAAAAATGAGACAGGGTTAAAGTAAAAGAAAGATGTTGTGGAAACTGGTTCGTTGTAGAAGGAAGGAAAGATGAAGAAGAGGAAGGGGAGGAGGAGCAGAAGGTGCGGTAGGATGAATTTGACTTCTGATACCTGTCTTTTGTGCACGCTGACAGGAGAATACCAATGGATTAACTTTTCTGGGCGCTGACATCTGGTTTTTCCCATGCATTTCCAGATTTTTTTATATACCCGAATTAAAATTATTCTTTCCTAACACTTTCCTTCAAGGTTACACTTTCTAAATGTCCTGAAAACTAAACAACCCTTCATTCAGTTTATGATAGTGTCTTATATTATACTCAATGAATTGAATGAAATAAATAAATTAGAGGCAAAACAGTGACAATAGAAGACCTCTTTGCAAGCAGCTGGTCTAACAAGCTTGGATTTACCTATTAAGCAAATATCAACTGAAATCTATCTTTTAAATCATTGTTCAGTTTCATCTGATAGCTAAAAGGATTTTTATTCTGCTCTTGGGTATACAAATGGGGTGAGTTAGATGTTTGACCAAGCTATATCTCTAAAATTCACTCTTGTGTCAACTGGTGCCTTTAACACACATTGGATGTCATGAGGAAATGTTCTGAGACTGATAGATTACTGGGTTTCAGCCATGGTCTGTTTTGTTAAAGGAATCTACGCTTCTGAACAGAACAGGTTTTAAAATGATAGCTGGATGGCGTGCCTTCCAGCATCGGTCGCCTACCAGATGCCATCAGTGTAGGTTGTTTAACAGAAAATGATGGGGGAGTACTTCTTTCCTTGTCTGGCGCCGCTGATATGTGCTGCCCTTTAGTCTCTCTCCTAATGTCAGTTCAGAGCTGAACTCTCTGCATCAACTAATTTGTAAAGCAAATGTTTTTACGCTCTGATGAACAAGATTTGCATAACTGAGAAACTACAAAGAGCTTGAAATAATTTCTCAAACACATTTTTTGTTTATACAATTACGTTGTTGCTTTTTGTGAAAAGGGCCTTGGAAAAGTATTTAGGATATCCCTTAAACATTTTACAGATACAGTCATGTAAAACAATTATGACATTCCCACAAACTTTTTATTTCTTTATTTAGGATTTTTCACATACCAATGTCTGATCCAGTTGTCTTTATCTCTGGAAAAAAAAAATAACAAGGCCAGGTTCTGCCACAGCAAAGCCTCTCCGTACCATGACCCTTCCACCTTCACCCCTCATAGTTGGTATGAAGTTATTTTCCTGGAATGCTGTATTTTGTTTATGCCAAACAGGTCCTCTATTCTGCTGTCCAACTATTTAAATTTTACTCTAATCTGTTGCAAAAGTCATGGTCTGTGTGGCTGTGTTCAAAAGTCATGGTCTGTCAACCATGGTCTGCCCTATGTTGTTTCTTATTGTACAGGCATGCATCTGCATACATCAAGCTCCAACAACCTGTGAGTTTTTGTAGACTTCCTTTAGCATCTTGCGCTCTGCTCTTAGGGTAAACTTACTTGGATGGTCAGACCTGGGCATGTTGGCAGTTCTTTTGAATGTGTTCAGCTTGAAATGGTTTTCTGTACAGTGGAATGGCCGATGTTCAAATTATTTTAAGAGCCCTTAAGCACTGTTACCAGACTCATAATTTGCTATATTCATCTTTCTGAAGGCCTCACACAGCTCTTTTAATTTCGCTATGGTGTTAATTTTCACTTCAACAGTCTGGAGGACACCAAACTACAGTAAATGTCTGAGGTTTAAACAGGGCATACCTCTTTCAAAATGCTGATTAATGATGTTCTCATTGTGTAAACCTGATTTGATGCTCCTATTTGTAATTTCACCCATTTTAGTGGGAATAAAGGAGGGAGTGTGTTCTATATTTTTTATCAAATGACTATTTGTTGACC
Organism: Girardinichthys multiradiatus; assembly: GCF_021462225.1. NCBI lineage: Eukaryota > Metazoa > Chordata > Actinopteri > Cyprinodontiformes > Goodeidae > Girardinichthys > Girardinichthys multiradiatus. The sequence goes on from NC_061804.1 coordinate 16,607,446, forward strand.
TATTGGATGTTTATCAAAATTTTCAAGTTGTTTTAGTCACAATTGACTAACTTGATCATTTAGTCATTGATCTTTTTTACTTTTAGTATAATGAATTGGTTTCATGTTTTAGTCTATTGTGTTTGCAGCAGATGATCTGTCCTTATGGAAATACTTTGTTAGTATTAAAGTGTGCAACAGAGCTTGCCAGCCCCGTGGTTGAGCCAGTGTTGCATTTCTTTCTGCTGACAGCCAGAGCTCGAGGGCTGATCTATTGTGAGCGCTCTGTCACCTTTCTGTTGACTTAAAACAGTGATGCTTTAACAACAGGTCTGTTGGCCCTAACCGTATACAAGGCAAAGTGCTTTTCCCGTTCTCCAGCAGAGTTGACCAAAAAGATAAATCTCTAAATGATCTCTAACAAATTAGTCATGAAAAGGTGTACACTGTTAATCACAGTCATTCTTATTGAAAGCTTTGGTATGCAACTTGAACAATATTCTGTTATTTTGCCAGTATAATAAACACAACTACCAGACATTACATGGATTATTTCAAACTTCCTTTGAAGCATATCCCTGAAACACCATTACTTTTATAGCCCCCAATATGGCTCAGATTTGACTTTACTGTTGTTCATAAATGCATAATTATAATCAATACTTTGTCTCATTTTAAGTGCATTGTGATAAAAAGTATTTCTTTTTTATGTGGGCATAAAGAGAGAGAGAAAGAATACATGAAATTACTCAACCATAAAGCCTCTGTTTTTATTTTTGGAACTGAATTAAGTTAATACTTAAATAGACAGAAAATGATTGTCAGAAATGTCAGTTAAAATGGAGAATCAGGCAAGGGTATGGATAATTTTGGATTTAACTTTATATCTGTGAGTTCCTAATAATTGCCAATGGTGCCCCAGAACATTCTGCATTCTTTAGGTCTACAAAGCCTTTCCCATTAGTTCTCCGCACCATAGAAACAGTGGAGACAACATATCCACCGTAGAAGAGTGGGGCTAAACGCTACCATCCGTGAGTGTCAAGGGATGAAGTGGGATTCAGCCTAAGAACTGAAATTAGATCAGTTGTTAGGATTAGTGCTGCGTTTCATTTGTACTAGGAAGTCGGAATTTCCGATCTTTCGGGCTGGAAATTTTAACTGGAACACTCGCCAATTCGGAAATACGAATCGGAAAGTCGGGGCAGCACGACCATACCCGGTTGAATACTCGCATCAATAGTAGTAAAATGTTCTTCCTGTGACTGTTTTTAGCAGTTCTTTATTTTTTATGCAACATTTAGTCAGTCATACCCGTACTATTTTTCAGTGTTTATAAGACGAGATGTTTCAACACTGTTTATATGCACGAAATACCGCATGGAACAGTGTTATTGTCATTGTAATTGTTGTAAGACTGCTGTTACAGTTGCTTGCAATACATACAAAAACAAGCAGGAAACTGGACCGCTACAACTGGGAGATGACGTAAACTCAGACATTCCATTTCCAACTTCAGAGGTTAATGGAACGCAGCATAACTCCTTTTCTCTTTTAACTTCTTGGAATTAGTGTGCAAAACATTTCTGTTCATTCTAATTTCTGGTTGAATAAAGACATGTTTTCTTCTAAAACAGTTAGATAGAGCTCTCTTTGAGTGTGTGTCACTGGTGTGCAGAGTAACAATTCAATTAAAACACCAACTGAGGAAGAAGGACAACATATCTTTTTTGTAGGCCAGATAACGACTGTGTAATTTTATTGCCTTTTGTGCACACCACAAAACATAAAAGTGCGAGATATGACAATAAAATTGCTTTACTTCATGTTTTGTTTATTTGCTTAGTAAGTCAGTCAGTTAGTTGGTTCATTGGCACATGACCTTAATAATGAATGCTTCTATGTGCAACATAATACAGTATATCACAAAAGTGAGTACACCCCTCCCATTTTTGTAAATACTGAAACATGACACTTTGATGCAAGGTAGTCAGTGTGCGGCTTGCATAATAGTGTAAATTTGCTGTTGCATCAAAATAACTCAACACACAGGCACTAATGTCTAGACCGCTGGCAACAAAAGTGTGTACACCCCAAATATGTCCAAATTATGCCAAAAGTGTCAACATTTTGTGTGGCCACCATTGCCTTAACTCTCTTGGGTATACAGGTCCTTCTCAAAATATTAGCATATTGTGATAAAGTTCATTATTTTCCATAATGTCATGATGAAAATTTAACATTCATATATTTTAGATTCATTGCACACTAACTGAAATATTTCAGGTCTTTTATTGTCTTAATACGGATGATTTTGGCATACAGCTCATGAAAACCCAAAATTCCTATCTCACAAAATTAGCATATCATTAAAAGGGTCTCTAAACGAGCTATGAACCTAATCATCTGAATCAACGAGTTAATTCTAAACACCTGCAAAAGATTCCTGAGGCCTTTAAAACTCCCAGCCTGGTTCATCACTCAAAACCCCAATCATGGGTAAGACTGCCGACCTGACTGCTGTCCAGAAGGCCACTATTGACACCCTCAAGCAAGAGGGTAAGACACAGAAAGAAATTTCTGAACGAATAGGCTGTTCCCAGAGTGCTGTATCAAGGCACCTCAGTGGGAAGTCTGTGGGAAGGAAAAAGTGTGGCAGAAAACGCTGCACAACGAGAAGAGGTGACCGCACCCTGAGGAAGATTGTGGAGAAGGGCCGATTCCAGACCTTGGGGGACCTGCGGAAGCAGTGGACTGACTCTGGAGTAGAAACATCCAGAGCCACCATGCACAGGCGTGTGCAGGAAATGGGCTACAGGTGCCACATTCCCCAGGTCAAGCCACTTTTGAACCAGAAACAGCGGCAGAAGCGCCTGACCTGGGCTACAGAGAAGCAGCACTGGACTGTTGCTCAGTGGTCCAAAGTACTTTTTTCGGATGAAAGCAAATTCTGCATGTCATTCGGAAATCAAGGTGCCAGAGTCTGGAGGAAGACTGGGGAGAAGGAACTGCCAAAATGCCAGAAGTCCAGTGTCAAGTACCCACAGTCAGTGATGGTCTGGGGTGCCATGTCAGCTGCTGGTGTTGGTCCACTGTGTTTTATCAAGGGCAGGGTCAATGCAGCTAGCTATCAGGAGATTTTGGAGCACTTCATGCTTCCATCTGCTGAAAAGCTTTATGGAGATGAAGATTTCATTTTTCAGCACGACCTGGCACCTGCTCACAGTGCCAAAACCACTGGTAAATGGTTTACTGACCATGGTATCACTGTGCTCAATTGGCCTGCCAACTCTCCTGACCTGAACCCCATAGAGAATCTGTGGGATATTGTGAAGAGAACGTTGAGAGACTCAAGACCCAACACTCTGGATGAGCTAAAGGCCGCTATCGAAGCATCCTGGGCCTCCATAAGACCTCAGCAGTGCCACAGGCTGATTGCCTCCATGCCACGCCGCATTGAAGCAGTCATTTCTGCCAAAGGATTCCCGACCAAGTATTGAGTGCATAAATGTACATGATTATTTGAAGGTTGACGTTTTTTGTATTAAAAACACTTTTCTTTTATTGGTCGGATGAAATATGCTAATTTTGTGAGATAGGAATTTTGGGTTTTCATGAGCTGTATGCCACAATCATCCGTATTAAGACAATAAAAGACCTGAAATATTTCAGATAGTGTGCAATGAATCTAAAATATATGAATGTTAAATTTTCATCATTACATTATGGAAAATAATGAACTTTATCACAATATGCTAATATTTTGAGAAGGACCTGTAGAGTTCACTAGAGGTTCACAGGTTGTAACTGGAATCCTCTTTCATGACGACATCATTGAGCTGGTGGATGTTGGAGCAATCACCACCTTCCGTTTCAGAATGCACCACAGATGCTCAATAGGGTATAGGTCTGAAGACATGCTTGGCCAGTCTAGCCCCCTTACCCCAAGCTTCTTTAGCAGAGCAGTGTCATCTTGGAGGTGTGTTTGGGGTGTTATCATGTTGGAATACTGCCCTGCTGCCCATTTTTTGAAGAGACTGGATCATGCTCTGCTTCATACTGTACTCCTTTACTCCCTTTAAAAGAATATTAGCTAATTCATAGATTTTTGTTTCAACTGGTAAGTAATAGTAGATGATGAGTTATACAGTTGATTAATTTGTTCCACTATTCCTCAAGTTGCACTAGATCCATTAGCAGGAAAAGTTTAAATCATTATTTTACATACAATTTTTTACCAACCTGCATCTGGCCAGAGTTGTTGCTTTACAACTACATGATTTATTTGCAATTTATTTGCAACTACTAAACACTCATTAACACACTTATTTTTAGGTAAACTCATATCAGATATCTACAACAAAAACAGAAACATGTCTTTAGTAAAGTTGTATTCATTAGAATAAAAAAAGGAAAAGGAACAGATAATCAGTTCGGAAGTACAGAGAATTGATACCTTCACTCTCTAATCATAAGCAAATATTTCATAAAGCAGAAGATGCATAGAGAGTGGAGTAGATGATGGCAGGACTGAGGGTGAAGAGGATCACTGGGAGCTTTTGGAAACTGGAACTGTCTCTCCTCCAGCAGGGCTGTCTGCATAAAACCATGAAAAATGGAAAATAATAAAGAGTTCCCACTACACTAAGTTAGGTTTACATGAAAAGCCAGTCTTAGGGAATGTGTATTTTTTATGTAGAAAGAAAGGTGAAAGTGCTCTGTTTGATAAGGGGTACTCCATTAAAATATATTTCCGAGGTACCTGGGACAAAACAGTACATTTTTAATGGGTACATTAAATTAAAATGTCCTGCAGAGAGTATAACATTTTATATTCTTGTACTTGCAGTTATTCACCAGATACCTACTTAACGCTTTATTTTCACTTTCAGTCGCCACAAACAGATAACAATTAGCAGAAAATCCCAGAGTGCTGGACCAAGATCTGGCTTTGTTTACAGGGGAATCCCAGTCTACCTTATTACTTAAAATCACTTTTTGTGACAAATTATGTGTATAAAAACAATATATTTGTACACTCATCTCCGCCATAAATGTTGCTGGTGGTGCAGTACCTTGCTGCACACAACCTTAACGTTCACTAAACCGCTGCATGGTCTTGGCCACCATGCTTCAGCTCCCCAGTTTCAGGGTATTGGCAATCTTCTTATAGCCTAGGCCATCTTTATGTAGAACACTTTTTTTTTTTTTCAGATATTCAGAGTTTTGTGGCCATGTTGAACCTCTGGTGACCAGTATGAGAGAGTTTGAGAGCGATAACACCAAATTTAACACACCTGCTCCCCATTCACACTTGGGACCTTGTGTCACTAACAAGTCACATGATGCCAGGGAGGGAAAATGGTTAATTGGGCACAATTTGGGCATCTTCACTAAGGGATGTACTAACTTTTGTTGCCAGTGGTTTAGACATTTATGGCTGTGTGTTGAGTTATTTTGAAGGGACAAAAAATGTACACTGTTAAACAAGAGTTTGAGGGGTGTACTCACTTTTGTGAGATACTTTATATTGGAGGAAGCACCAGTTGACTCCATCAGATTGTAAGGTTCCTGGGTCCAGGTCACCAGCTAAATAACTGGTGCCTCCCTTATATATTTGACAGTTGCTATGCGCTGATCTGTGACAGTCTCTTTTTCTCAAAAAACCTCAATCAATGCCGTTTTATGTGCCTTCCTTCAGAGATGGACAACCCAGAGGCCAGAGTGACAGAGATCCATGCTCTCGTCCACCGATTACCTGAGAAGAACAGACAGATGTTGGAGCTCCTGATGAAACATCTGGCCAAGTAGGTGGAGAAAACACCAAAGCCAAGATGAGCTGCACTATGTTACATTGAAATTCTTAATATCTAAAGGTAGCAGGGAAGCTGAATCTAGATTGAATTTCCTTCTAAAGTTGCTGGACTCTAGTACCTCTCGATTCGTTCTGCTGTTAGTCCTGGAAAAAGACTTGGACTCAGTGTAATTCTTATGTAATTTGACACATTGTGGGTTGTAGATAGAAACCCTGGACCAAACAGGAGAGTTTATTTTTCCAGGTTTTCTGTAGCAGGGAGATTGAAGGGCCTGTGCAGATTTTTCCAGAAATGTCTGAAATTAGAATATGTTTTAATTTCTGGTCTACAATTTGAAAAAAAAAATTGGTAAAAATTTAAATGTATTCTTTCTAAAACTTTGGGTTCATCTGGATTTCTCATGACTGTACATGATTCTGTACAAAAGTTAGACATTTCTCCAAAACTAATGAAAAGACAAGAGAGAAGCTGCTCAGGAAGGCTGCAAAGAGCCTGGCTGTAATATCAAAGGAACAATTTAAAATGTATTGATGGTGTTATATGTGTGACAACAAGTTCCTGTTGCCTCTTTATGCCCAGGATTAAGGAGTAGGTTTGAAGGAAAAAATATTTTATTCCAAAGTTCAGGCCTAGCTAAAGTCTCCCCAAAACCTGTGGGAGAATGTGTTATTTTCTGATGAAACCAAACTTGACCGTTTTTACCATAATCCCGTAAGATATGGAAATAAACACATAGCATAGTGCCAAATAGGTACACACGGTGAAAGATGGACAGTATGACAGTGAGTCCAATTAAACACTCAAATTAGCAAAAGAAAGGCTTCACTCAAAGAAAATTAAAAGTCTGGAATGGACTAGCTAAAGTCCAGAACAACATTTGACCAAAACGTGTTGTCAGTCACCTGAGGAGGCCTGTCGACCAGATATGTCCTTATAATCTATAAAAGCGTTGAGAACCTTTATAGAGCAGAATGGGCAAATATTGTCAAGTGAAGATGTTGGATTCTGGCAAACTCCTGCCAAAGAAGACCGAATGCTGAAAAACAATCAAAAGCACCTTTCACAACGGATTTCTCGCTAAGCTTCGTTGTGTGCCACTGGTTTGTTATGATAAAAAAAAAAAATCATAAATGCAACTTTTACTACATTGTATAAGGTAGACATATAATATCAATATCAATGTTAAGGTGGTTTTGCTTATTTGAAATCTCTAACTTGGAAGTAGGAAATTCTGACTTATGGGTCCAACTCGAACGCATCATTAATAAAACTCTAGGTCTTTGGCCTCTGACCATTCCGCATTATTGTTTTTCTCCTTGACAAAAAATAAATAAAACACACAATTTTAGGATGTTTTGACTCTGAGGCTCCAATTATGTTCCGTATTATTCTGACGAAATCTATTGAAATCTAAATGCCTGCATTTATTAAATGCTGCATAATTCAAATGAGCCGCGGCTTAAGAAAAACTGTGGAATCCCAGTGATGTGTGGTTGTGTGTATGTGCGATTATTCCTCTAAAGTATCCAACTGACATTGTGTGTTCAGTGTAAATCTGCATCTAAGCCCTGTGGCTCTATTAGGCTTTTCTTCTGCAGCAGCAGCACGATGCGATCTAGGATAAATGGGCTATCATCCATGTTTATACTACATGTGGGTAAGCTCATGCAGGCCTTTTGGCGACGGGTACATTTCCACGAGCTTTGGTGGATTACAGCTGACAGGGGCCATTATCATACTGTTTTATAGATATGTTGACTGTATCAGAGCACACCTATGGTCTCTGCAGTTTTTTCTCCATCAGCCTGAAAATTAATTCATGGCCTCATTGAGAAGGATGAGACAGTGTTTATATACTGTATGGTAAAGGTAAAATGCATAAATGAGTCGAACAATTAGTAAATCATTAACAGAGTTCAATTAGTGAAGAAGAGATCCTTAAAAAGTCACAATCAATGTATTATTCCTCTACCTCCTTATTATTTCATATTTTTGTTGGTAGAAAAGATTGTATTTGATCTGTTCTAAGCAGATATGACTTAACTAAATTCAGATTAGCTTTACTGACACATAGGTTAATTGTGAAATGTATGGCAGAAGCAAAAACATCCCTTAAACAGTCTCCCTTTATGCTTTGTCCTTTTCTGACCTGCTGCATGCAGACAGCTGATGCCCCCTGTTCTCTGTGCTCTTTCAGCCTTTCTGCAAAGGCCCTTGTCAGGTTGTTGATTTACAGTAGATTTTTATGACTTTGTTCACGGTGACAGCTGTACCTGAGGGCATTATACTTTCGTTGCACCAGCCCATCTGTCTGCTCCTTTCTCAAGAATGCACCATCTTTTTTTCATGGAGGGAGTTTCAATGAATTCCGAGCAAACGTCCATGAAGGAGATTAAAGTGCATGTTGACCTGGCAAAATATTTCCCCGCCAAAATAAATAAACAAGGATTTGATGTTTTTATATTTGAAATTGCATCAGTATATTTCTGCTTATTTTGATTTTCCTTGAGTATTATACAAGGGCAATTTTGATCTGACCTAAACTAGGATTCCTAATTTAACATTGTGAATTGTTTACACATATGTCAATCAGCTACATTATAAATTAAATGCTAGCTGGAAGGTTTGCACAAAACAACTCAGAGTGTAAACAAAGGAGCTCAGAGGGTTTCTTGCATTACCTCACCTGGAGACACTAATTGTTCATCATTGGGGGGCTACAGATTGCGGGAAGCCCTCTTCATAGATTCTTCAACTGAAAGGGATATTATTTGTCATAATTATGTGTGCCACTTTTTTAAAATTACGTCGAAACCATCTATACATACCTGCATTATTTTAAGGAACCTGGCCATGGTCTTACAAGAGAGCATTCAAGGGCCAATTAAGAAAAATCAAGGTTTTAAGCAGTTATGGTTTTAAAAGCCCCAAAATATTCCATCATACCAGTCCCATGGTGCTCTTTTAATTAGATGCCAGAGAAAAACCTGGAGTCATTAGAGGTCTCTCCTGCTTTTTGAAGCGGAAAGTCCCCCACCCACACCTGTTGCTCTGCACTGCCGGTCAGCTGGCTGAAGGAAAGCTACTATATGTTTCCCTAGCATGCAAGAAAGACAAATTCAGCTGTTATAAAATTATTCTCATTAAGGTTACACCATTTTACAGCTACCATTGCCGAACTTAGAGCGGCATGTCTGTTATTAAGCCGGCTAACCAAGCAGACAACCCAACTAATTTTCAAATAAATCTGATATAAACCGTGTTGTGTCCTCTTCCCTCCAGTTTGGGATGTTCTTTCCCTTGAAAGCCTAGAATCCAATTGTTTCATTCTTGAAGCAAATGTTTTTTTGTGGGATCCTGTGTAGAGTTCTGTCTTCTTTGTTCCTAATAAATAGCCACACATCCATTCGAGAATTTAAAAAGTATTTTTATCAGTCATACGTGGTACTCATTTCTTGTTTGAGGAGAGGCATAGCTACAAAGGCTTTCTGTTGTCAAAATTAAAGGCCCTGAAACACTTTTGCAAAAAAGTGATTATAATTTTACAGATTGTTTTCAGGTTTATTGCTCTAAAATATGATATTTGCCCCTTAAGGTTGGAAAGTCCTTGTTTTTAGTTCAGATAAAAACCCCAAAAAACATTGAGAACGGGGCTTTTATAGCCCAAACGTTCAATCCAAATTTAACAAAGATGTTGAAACTCCTCAACCAGGAGACATTCAGTTCATTTAAATGTGGTGCTCCTTTCTCTTTGTTCTTCCTGTATAGCGTGGCCAGTCACCACCAACATAACCTGATGACTGTCGCCAATCTGGGTGTGGTCTTTGGGCCAACTCTGCTCCGCCCACAGGAGGAGACGGTCGCAGCCATCATGGACATCAAGTTCCAAAACATTGTAGTGGAAATCCTCATAGAGCACCATGAGAAGGTAAGAGGAGGAGGAGGGCTGCGAGTCCAGGCGTGGTTGAAGAATAAATTAATTCTTAAAGTTCATGGTTGAGATTAAATCTTCAATATTTCTCATTAAAACATAATTTATTGCACCTAACTGTTAAAACTAATAACGCTTACAATAACTAAGTACACTGCAAAGTCACATGCCTCAAGCTGCTTACACAATTCGCGTTGGCAACAGAGCCTGCTATTGGACACACAGTGTTCAGTCAATGAACAGAGCAAACAATTAGACGCAAGTAAATGGTTCTGCCACCTGCACACATTTTGACATGAGTTGGTAAAAGGATGTCTCACATACAGAAATATGAAATTCCTTTTTGTTGTTGACTTCATTCTTTTGAGATTCAGCAGGTTGATTTTTTGTAAAGTCTTAAAACAAAACAATTAAAGTATAAACTCTGTGGAAACGCAACTCTAGAAAAATGACATCAGTTTAACATGAATTAAACTGCAGCGCCTTGCAAAATATTTATACCCTTAAACTTTCCCACGTTTTGTCACGTCACCACCACCATCGTCGATGAAAGTGTGGCATTATTTTCTCACTTGTTGATTGATCCTGCAGTCACTCTTCTTTATTAATTAATTTATTGTATTTTTTTAGGTTCATGTTCAGCCTTAATGTTAGAGTATTTTAGTCTTTTAGGGTACCTTTCTTTGTGGTGTTATAAATGTGTTAGTTTTTACTTGGATAGTTTAACAGATGCAAGTCGCTCTTGTCTGCAAGACAAATTTACCTAAGGGTATTTTACTCCACCTTACCTTACTTCGGTGTATTTTTATGAGATAGTCAGACACAAAGTAGTGCATCATTGTGAAGTGGAGTGTGAAGAACAAATTACTTTCTAAGTATTTAAAAAATAAAAATATCTAAAAAGTGCAACATGCATTTGTATTGAGAATCCCTGAGCCAAGGTTGTTTTAGCACCACCTTTCGCTGTCTGGGATGTCACTTGATAGGTGGACAGCCATGTTTTTGTAGGTTTATATCTGTGCCATACCCTTTTCTTGTTTGGATGGCGGATTGAGCAGTGCTCCGTATGATATTCAAAGCTTGGGAATAGTTTATTAACTAGCTGTATTTAACAGCTTGGTTTTCAACTGACATTTTGGATGACATTTATAGCTTCTAGTTTTCACAAACCCAACCAGTTTGTCCACAATGTTAAGAGCCTGTTTTGTTTTTTTTTTCTTTTACATAAGCTGTGGTTTTAGAGCATGATAAACATGACTTGTTTTTAATCTGCATGCTAATTATTTTAACAGACATTTCAGAGCAGCAGTAGGATACTTCTCACTTGAAGGGTTTTCAATGATTCTGTAAGCTTAAATTGTTTATTCATATTTCCTTAGAACATTTTTTTTGTTTACACAGATATTCACGAACGTGCCGAATTCCACAGGCCATTCAACCAACATGCAGCTCGACCAGCTGAGGAGGAGAAGCACTGAAGGCAAAGCGCCATCCTGCAACGAGAGGCCTCTCACACTCTTCCACACACCAACACATTCTCAGAAAGGTGAGCCCTGTTATTGAATAACAAATGTCCTCTTACAAAAATATCTGAATTGTATGCGGCATGTTAGACACAAAAAAAACCAACCATTTTAAATGGTCAGTGTAAAATCAGAGTTCACAGTGGATTTTTATAATTATAGCAGCAAAGACTTTTTAAATCCTATTTTATTTTTGTAGGTGAACAGAGGAACAGTGTTGGCAGCACCCCAGCTGCTGACCTCCACCCACTGTCTTCCTCTGCAAACTGTAACAGCAGCAGCAGCAGCAGCAGTAGCAGCACCGGCAGCCACAGTCGAACCCCTAGACACAGCCTGACCAGCATCGATGGAGAGCAGGATGGCCGGCAAATCCGACCCAGCTTGCTGTGAGTCCAGTCCACAGTCCATCTCTGTGTTTATTTTGTTTTACATGTTATACATATAAGCAAACAAGTTCCAAATCTGGTTTGAAGGTAGAGGGAAAAATGTCCTCCAGTCAATGATACAAGAATGAATCTACTGACTTTAGTGGGCAAACTTGCAGCCATGATGTTGAGTGTGTAATATTATAGATTTGTAGGCTTGCTTTTGTCTTCTCTGTCTTTCTTCTGTAGAAAGAATAGTCTTTCACTTTGCTTACCAATGCCCCTTGTCAAAGTTGTATCTTAGCTGCATTTTATCTTCACACTTAAAAAAGAGGTCATAATTCCCCAAGGTTGTGTGAACTAACACCATGTTAGAGTTAAGGAAAGTTGTTGAATTAATTGCAGCTTTTCCACAATGTTCTCCCTACTCTTTGTGGACAGAACTGTGTATTTCTAAGCCTGTTGGCCTTTTTAGTGAGGTGTGAATGTTAAAAAAGCTGCCAAGGCAAAGATAGATCTGATAAAATGCTTGTGCTTCTGGCAGGTTTTCATTTTGTAGAATCATTCTCGCATTAGAGAGTTTTGATGTGTGAGCTAACTTGCAAATTTAATTTGTTTTGTGCAAAGAAATAATAAATGGAGATTCTACTGAAAATTCCTCAGACAGTTACTGAGAGGACATTAGGTTTTCTGCTTCAGTCTCTGAGAGACTCGCGGGAGTTTGCTGCATGATATTTAATTATTTAAATATCATTATTTAAATATTTAAGCTGTTATTGTAGAATCTTTTGCAAACAGAACATTCAACAAATTCTGTTGGCATCATTCATGATGTACAGGTCCTTCTCAAAATATTAGCATATTGTGATAAAGTTCATTATTTTCCATAATGTAATGATGAAAATTTAACATTCATATATTTTAGATTCATTGCACACTAACTGAAATATTTCAGGTCTTTTATTGTCTTAATACGGATGATTTTGGCATACAGCTCATGAAAACCCAAAATTCCTATCTCACAAAATTAGCATATCATTAAAAGGGTCTCTAAACGAGCTATGAACCTAATCATCTGAATCAACGAGTTAACTCTAAACACCTGCAAAAGATTCCTGAGGCCTTTAAAACTCCCAGCCTGGTTCATCATTCAAAACCCCAATCATGGGTAAGACTGCCGACCTGACTGCTGTCCAGAAGGCCACTATTGACACCCTCAAGCAAGAGGGTAAGACACAGAAAGATATTTCTGAACAAATAGGCTGTTCCCAGAGTGCTGTATCAAGGCACCTCAGTGGGAAGTCTGTGGGAAGGAAAAAGTGTGGCAGAAAACGCTGCACAACGAGAAGAGGTGACCGGACCCTGAGGAAGATTGTAGAGAAGGTCCGATTCCAGACCTTGGGGGACCTGCGGAAGCAGTGGACTGAGTCTGGAGTAGAAACATCCAGAGCCACCGTGCACAGGCGTGTGCAGGAAATGGGCTACAGGTGCCGCATTCCCCAGGTCAGACCACTTTTGAACCAGAAATAGCGGCAGAAGCGCCTGACCTGGGCTACAGAGAAGCAGCACCGGACTGTTGCTCAGTGGTCCAAAGTACTTTTTCAGATGAAAGCAAATTCTGCATGTCATTCGGAAATCAAGGTGCCAGAGTCTGGAGGAAGACTGGGGAGAAGGAAATGCCAAAATGCCAGAAGTCCAGTGTCAAGTACCCACAGTCAGTGATGGTCTGGGGTGCCGTGTCAGCTGCTGGTGTTGGTCCACTGTGTTTTATCAAGGGCAGGGTCAATGCAGCTAGCTATCAGGAGATTTTGGAGCACTTCATGCTTCCATCTGCTGAAAAGCTTTATGGAGACCTGGCACCTGCTCACAGTGCCAAAACCACTGGTAAATGGTTTACTGACCATGGTATCACTGTGCTCAATTGGCCTGCCAACTCTCCTGACCTGAACCCCATAGAGAATCTGTGGGATATTGTGAAGAGAACGTTGAGAGACTCAAGACCCAACACTCTGGATGAGCTAAAGGCCGCTATCGAAGCATTCTGGGCCTCCATAAGACCTCAGCAGTGCCACAGGCTGATTGCCTCCATGCCACGCCGCATTGAAGCAGTCATTTCTGCAAAAGGATTCCCGACCAAGTATTGAGTGCATAACTGTACATGATTATTTGAAGGTTGACGTTTTTTGGATTAAAAACACTTTTCTTTTATTGGTCGGATGAAATATGCTAATTTTGTGAGATAGGAATTTTGGGTTTTCATGAGCTGTATGCCAAAATCATCCGTATTAAGACAATAAAAGACCTGAAATATTTCAGTTAGTGTGCAATGAATCTAAAATATATGAATGTTCAATTTTCATCATGACATTATGGACAATAATGAACTTTATCACAATATGCTAATATTTTGAGAAGGACCTGTACCTGTTTTCTCACACAATCTGAGCACTCCTCACATTTGTTCCAGTGAACATAAGAGAAAAAACCTGAAAAGGCGGATTAGTTTTTCTGCAATGTTCAGCTGTGAGAGGTTTTCCTTGTCAATGGAGATTCTTTGAGTGGATTTATTTTTTTAACTTTAAAAAAAAAAACTTTACAGTTTACAGTTCATGGTTTGCAGGTTGCATTATAGCTTGGCCTCTGCATACACATTTGGAAAAGTCTGAAAAATTATGATAGGCGGATCATGGATTCTATAGTACTGTAAGAAATGTTTCATGATTTGCTTTCCCTCCCCTAACAAATGGCAGAACCTGATCCACTGGAGCCATGCTTTCTGTCTGTGTGTATGGGTGGCTGCCCGGGCACATTTGACAGGCTCGTCTAATGAGACATTAAGAAGAGAAAGAGTGTTTACAGATGGATTTATTGGCACCAGTGAGTAGTTGTCACGCCATGGCCATACGTTGGGCTCTAAATTACACATGAATGGTCCGATTTGTTCCAAACTGAATATGCTTGATCTTTGTCAGCCACCAAACAGCTCTATTGGATTACATTGAAATTTGGATCAACAGCGCCCCCTAGGACATTTCAAGTGCTCTATCTCCCTCATACATCATCGGATCCACTTCAAATGTAGTATACAGGTCCTTCTCAAAATATTAGCATATTGTGATAAAGTTCATTATTTTCCATAATGTAATGATGAAAATTTAACATTCATATATTTTAGATTCATTGCACACTAACTGAAATATTTCAGGTCTTTTATTGTCTGAATACGGATGATTGTGGCATACAGCTCATGAAAACCCAAAATTCCTATCTCACAAAATTAGCATATTTCATCCGACCAATAAAAGAAAAGTGTTTTTAATACAAAAAACGTCAACCTTCAAATAATCATGTACATTTATGCACTCAATACTTGGTCGGGAATCCTTTGGCAGAAATGACTGCTTCAATGCGGCGTGGCATGGAGGCAATCAGCCTGTGGCACTGCTGAGGTCTTATGGAGGCCCAGGATGCTTCGATAGCGGCCTTTAGCTCATCCAGAGTGTTGGGTCTTGAGTCTCTCAACGTTCTCTTCACAATATCCCACAGATTCTCTATGGGGTTCAGGTCAGGAGAGTTGGCAGGCCAATTGAGCACAGTGATACCATGGTCAGTAAACCATTTACCAGTGGTTTTGGCACTGTGAGCAGGTACCAGGTCGTGCTGAAAAATGAAATCTTCATCTCCATAAAGCTTTTCAGCAGATGGAAGCATGAAGTGCTCCAAAATCTCCTGATAGCTAGCTGCATTGACCCTGCCCTTGATAAAACACAGTGGACCAACACCAGCAGCTGACATGGCACCCCAGACCATCACTGACTGTGGGTACTTGACACTGGACTTCTGGCATTTTGGCATTTCCTTCTCCCCAGTCTTCCTCCAGACTCTGCCACCTTGATTTCCGAATGACATGCAGAATTTGCTTTCATCCGAAAAAAGTACTTTGGACCACAACAGTCCAGTGCTGCTTCTCTGTAGCCCAGGTCAGGCGCTTCTGCCGCTGTTTCTGGTTCAAAAGTGGCTTGACCTGGGGAATGTGGCACCTGTAGCCCATTTCCTGCACACGCCTGTGCACGGTGGCTCTGGATGTTTCTACTCCAGACTCAGTCCACTGCTTCCGCAGGTCCCCCAAGGTCTGGAATCGGCCCTTCTCCACAATCTTCCTCAGGGTTCGGTAACCTCTTCTCGTTGTGCAGCGTTTTCTGCCACACTTTTTCCTTCCCACAGACTTCCCACTGAGGTGCCTTGATACAGCACTCTGGGAACAGCCTATTCGTTCAGAAATTTCTTTCTGTGTCTTACCCTCTTGCTTGAGGTTGTCAATAGTGGCCTTCTGGACAGCAGTCAGGTCGGCAGTCTTACCCATGATTGGGGTTTTGAGTGATGAACCAGGCTGGGAGTTTTAAAGGCCTCAGGAATCTTTTGCAGGTGTTTAGAGTTAACTCGTTGATTCAGATGATTAGGTTCATAGCTCGTTTAGAGACCCTTTTAATGATATGCTAATTTTGTGAGATAGGAATTTTGGGTTTTCATGAGCTGTATGCCAAAATCATCCGTATTAAGACAATAAAAGACCTGAAATATTTCAGTTAGTGTGCAATGAATCTAAAATATATGAATGTTAAATTTTCATCATGACATTATGGAAAATAATGAACTTTATCACAATATGCTAATATTTTGAGAAGGACCTGTACATGATCAGGGATCAACAGTGAACATGTTGCCACAGTTAGTTTATGACATAATTTCAGCCCCACCCACTAAGTGCAGCTTCCATCTGGAAGGTCGGATTTCTCCCAACTTTTGAATACTTTTCGCCAGACCAGAATTCTGCATGAGTGAAGATCACGACATGACGCTCAAAGGGCCACCTAGAGGCGACATTTGGATTGGAACAGCGGCCTCGTTGGTGGCGTGCAGCCGGCGATGCCAGGCTCCCGCGGTCGCTCCACAGGTCAAGTTGCACTGAGGGACGAGGGCCTTCAATGCTGCTTGCAGCTTTAATTATTATTGGTTTTGGAATTTCTTGCTGTTTAGCAGTATGAAGTCATCACCAACATGCAGCAACAGATTTGATGGACAGCATGACAAATTTATCGGTGAAGGCTGACAGCTTGCTTATATAGTTTACATTGCTATGGTGATGGACCATTTGGAAATTAGATTACCATATAGTCTTTTGTGATCTTGGACGCTACTGCTGTACAGTATGTGTAGCCGAAATGAAAGCATAAGCTAATTATCTCGAAAACCATTATAGTTTGTCCTGTTTACGTGTGTGCTGCTTAATTTGAGCCATAAAATGAAGCATTTAGTTTTTACCTCATTTTGAAGAGGAAAAGCAACCAATTTAAATAAACTAGAAAAGTGGAAGCTCGTTAATGGCGGCTAAATATATGAGCAACTTGCCAAGGGACGTTTGACCAAATATCAGGGTGTGCATGTATGTGTGATGTGAATCCAGTGTGGATTTAAGAAAATACACAACAAATGCAAACGTATGCACCAAATATTTGTTTTGAAGAGTTATTGAATAGCTGTATAGTCATTCCACCTTGGGAAAATATGCAGATAAAATAAATAAATGAATAAATAAATCTCTGAAAGCCCCAAACTTCCATTGGAGGAGATTTGTATGTTTTGTTTGTATGTGGAGAAACTGCTGCAGCACAACTAAAAGTAAAAAGTGTAATATGACTCTCAGGGTGACTAATATACTGTTCATCCTTGAAGCCAAATGTTTTATATTTTCTTTAATCTATTGCAGGGTTTACTCAGCAGAGACAAACAAGATCACTCTAAAAGCTCATGTTGCATAAGGAAAAAGCTTTATTAAACCTTTGAGATAAAATGTGGACCTTATGATTTAGTTTATTCAAACACTTTTTTCCAGTGTGTAGTTAAATCTCTGATTTGATTTTGTGTCTCCAGACTGAACCCAAAAAGTCGTGGCAGCATACCAACAAGGTAAGAAAAGTCTATGGAGGTTTTTACGTGTAAACTTCACAGTTGACAAGCAGTATGTGGTTGTATATGTTTGTGGATTAAATGTGTGACCTTTGCTTTCAGTGCAATATCTCCCAGCCCCACCTCACCACGTTCTCCGTCCTGGCCAATGTTCTCTGCACCTTCAAGTCCACAGCCAATCTCCTCTGCTTCCAGTGACTCTTCCCCAGTCAGGTACGTCCATGTTGTTCTGTTGTTTTATTTAAAGCTGATCCCAGATAAGAATGGGAAAAAAAACATTTGGTTCCAGACCTTTTTTTGCTTATGTTATCTATTCCAATTTTCCAGAAAAAGAACAACTTTTACATAGATTTATATGTAAAGGACAAATTTTAACCTTGATTTTCCACAACTTGTATGAGTTTCTGTCCAACTTCTTGATTATTTTGGGGCTTTTGAATTACTGACAGTTAATTGCACAATTAATGTAAATAGCAAAGATGGCTATTTCACAGTTTTTTGATGTAGTGTAAACTAAAACTGTGACCATTAAACTGAATCTTGTAAAATGCAAAAAACTGCATTGAAATTCTTATATTATTATAAACCAAATAAGAACATAACAGATCAGAAACTGCTTTAAAGAATCTGTATTTAGTGCAACATAATTCTGTCCAGATTTCAGTAGCCTAAATGTTTTAGGTGTTAAAATAGTGCTGATTTAAGATGGTCCAAATGCCAAAGAAATCTGTGATCTAGAACTTTACCACAGCATTGTGTTGTTTCATGATTTGCAGGACATACCGATAATAAAACCCAATAATAGTAAATGTTTTATACTCAGATTTCCAGGATGTTATAAAACTCCTGGAAAACGCAGATGCAAATATCAATCTGGATAAGCATGGCCTTTAAAAGAGGAATATTTATAAGATCTCTGAGCAGCACCAGGTAAATATGCTAGAATGTTGTAAGCTGTAAACATAAAATGGGAAGAGAGGAATTTGGGTCTTTAGAATAAGCCTCATTTCTTCAGCTGCAGGGCAAATTTTATTTCAGTCTTATTAAAGTCAATGTCTTGAATGTCTCAACTGATTATTGGGAACATGCTTGTGTGCCCTCAAGCATGATGTGAGCCCTGATCTTCCATATCAAAGATCTATCAAAAGATCAGGTTGACATGTTGGATCAAGAAACGCTCTGAACTATTTATACCCTGAGCAAGCAGCAGTCCTTCTTATATAAGCCCCTCTATTTAAATTGTAGTAAAACACAACACCCCCGATTGGGTACAGTTACTCAACTGAACCTTGGCAGACGTACATGTCTGTCATTGCATTTGAATGCTTCACATTTAAAGACTCAAGTTTCCGGGTCTGCTATAGGAGCTGCTAACACCTGGTTCTCTTTCTGATTGCTTCAAACCCACAGTAGCCTTTCACTCAGGATGCTGTTTATGGGACCCTCTACTTACTGGCACCCCTGGGAAAGATGTGTTTAAACACTGAAAATAGATTTATCCCTTCATTTGTGTGCAGTGAACAGTTTTCATGTTGATTTATGCATACAGATTATGATTATGTTGAAAAACCCAGAGTTTACAATCCCGTGCACTAGCAGATTTTTCAGGGTATTTGGGAAACAAACTGGCCCAGAACATCACACATCATCAGCCTTACTTACCATCCATTGATTCACACCAGTGCCTCCGGGAATGTGTTTGTTCTTGCTAAAAAGGTCAATCCCAATTTCATTTGAGACAAACTCTATACATTTACATTTATGAT
The DNA here is from genome assembly GCF_021462225.1 of Girardinichthys multiradiatus. Lineage (NCBI taxonomy): Eukaryota > Metazoa > Chordata > Actinopteri > Cyprinodontiformes > Goodeidae > Girardinichthys > Girardinichthys multiradiatus. The sequence continues at coordinate 16,626,793 of NC_061804.1, forward strand.
GGTAGGCCAGAGAGGCCTTTTTCCTGGCATGCCTCCCAAGCAACCTGTTAACATGTATTATGCGTCCATTAGTTGTTACAGAAGCTTGGTGATCTTAAACTTCTTTAAATTATTGCTATGACTCCAGATATGAACAGATTTAGGCAAGTAACTTTTAATTTCTAGTAGCCATTTTCAAACATATGTTTTCCTGTTTGTCCCGTCTTGAAGAGGTGGCAAAATGTAGAGGGCCTCTGTGTCCGGTTATATTTATACCCCATGAAAGCTCAAAGTAAGAATTGTTAATTGCAACTTCATAGAAAATCTTAAAAATAAAAAAAATGAAGTAAATAAAAACTATTCCTTTGGAGGTTTTATTTAAAACTATTTTTTGGGTATCGCAAAAAGAGTGGTACAGCTGAGTGGGTATAGCGATTATTTCTTTAAATTGAATGTAATTCCAAACCTAATATTTAAGCTCAAATTAGATGCTGGACTTTTTTTCCTTGTAAGATGATGCTACTAGAGTAAAAGCTGTATTTATTTGAAATATTCTAACAAGTATTTTTCAGGGGTGCCAATAAGTGAATTGGATACTGTATAACTGCTGTATGAATTTAAAACAAAAATAGCAGTTTGATCTAATAAAGCTTATGTATAAACTAATCACCTGACGGTAGTTTGTAGAAAATGAATAAATGATGGTAAAGCTTAATGATGTTTTGCTCCACCTGTCCTTTTGCTTGCAGCATGACAGGCAGGAAGGCTCGAGCGCTGTACGCTTGCAAGGCAGAGCACGACTCTGAGCTGTCCTTCATCGCCGGGACCGTCTTTGAGAACGGTGAGTCAGACGCCGGAGCTGGCAGCAGTGAAGGAGAAGGACAGGATGTGTGTTGGCGTTGTAGAAGTTAATTTGTTGTAAAAACACAGAGTAAGCTGTGAGGATTTGCATTTCCTTCAATTTCCTTGTTACGGTTTGAAAGACTGTGTTTACTCTTACTCTTAATATGTGACTAAAGGTTTTGATTGCTCAGTTTTTATGAAAAGGTGAAAGCAACACAGACAAAGGAGGATCTTTTGGTAGCTTTATTTATCTTTGCACTTTAACCCCTGGAATAATCTGATATGTCAGCTTCTTCAGCCTTGAACTCCCACATTTGCTTCCTTTACATGAAGGCCATATTTGCACACATTCAATGGTGAAAAGCTATTAAAGCTGTCCAAAGGCTGACTCTTTCATTAACAGTCAACCCAGCAGTTCACCTTTTTAGCTGTATTTGTTGAAGAAATTGTGAAATGGTTTCTGCCTAGCTGCAAACACATAAAGAACTCATGTCAAGGATTCTGTTATCTTGTTCTGAAGAGCTGACTGGTAGGTGTTAAACTCTAAATAACGTTGGCACCTTAAAGAATATTGATAGTTATGTAATGCAGAGCAGTGTCATGTGAGCCCTCTTGGGCCAAACTGTGTCCCTGGGGACATGTAATCCTCAAAGTGGTATCTGAAAACTGCTGGCTTTTCATCGTCAGCCAAGGATGAAGCATTTAATCTGTCCACAAGAAGCTCAGACTACAACCTCATGGTTTTTTCAAGCAGTCGTAACACTATTGGTGTGATACAACACACAAAGACTGGTTTATCCTGATTAGCACAGATTCATTGAGTGATTTGATGACTAAACTGTAATTTGGATATAAATACATTAATTTATATTGAGCTTACAGTTGGCTTGTTCCACCAAGTTGCATAGTCATGAAAAAATGAGGGCGACCTGTGTGCTTTTCTAACATATTTGGACATGTGGATATTTATTATCAATTTTAACAAAACTGAGAAATTCAAGTAATATAAGAAAAAAATACCCTATAAAACCGGAAGTTGTGAAATGTAATTTATAAATAATGTAATTTCTGGTGGTTTGAGATACATCCCCAGGTGTTCCTCCATTTACCTGAAACGCTATCAATTAACCTATCAGCAGCTTACAAAGGCATGCCTCATCTGGCCTTTACAAAATTGTTTAAAGCATTGTTAATCTTAGTGTACGTAAATATCTGATTTCAGCAGAATAGCTTTTAAAATACATAATCTAATTTAACATTTTGTGTTGTTTCCTCACAGTTCATGCTTCCAGGGAGCCCGGCTGGCTGGAGGGGACTCTAGATGGCCGAACAGGACTGATTCCAGAAAACTACGTGGAGCTCCTATAGCTGGACCAAGAAAAATATTGTAGACCAAGCTGAACTTGACTGCATAAAACTCCCCTGTTATCATATGATCGACAGGACCAGGTTTTATTGGCTTTTTTGTTGACTCCATTGGGTAAAAGAAACTGGACCAAGCAGAACCAAAGGGATGTAACACAGGACTGAAGCAGTGTGGACTTGCACTGGGAAGAAAGAGAGAAAAAATGAAAATGCTGTTGTTGGATTGTTGTGACTGAAGTTCATGTTGAAGAAGATGTAAATGTTCATGTGTCCGCAATGTAGATAACTTGACAGTTTAAAAAATTACTCTTATAAGGGAGCTGATATTGTTGAGGTGAGAGTTACGATTCATTTTTTTAAACGTCTGATTTGTTATTTTGATCTGGACTGCCAGTTCATCATTCCCTGTTTTCATTAGGTAGATACAGCGTTATTGACAGGGAACAAGATAAATAGTAAGTGGCCTTCAGCTTTTAACTGCTAGTTCACCTATCCATTGTTTGATCGCTAATCCCCTTGGGAAATTTGAACCACGGAAGCAGACTGAAATGATTGGGCTTGGCTGTAAACGTGTTTGCAATCACTCGTAGAGTAATTCCAGGGGAAGAGACTCTGCCTGGCTGATGTTTCGGAGTTAAACCGCCGGAGCCCAGATCAGCAAGACAGATGAGTGTGTTTCAAACAGTTCGGGTCAGCTTCGGCATCAAGCTCATTTATAACCCTTCTCCATTGCAGAGCCATCAGTAGAAAAAAAGAAATGGGAAAAATCTTAACCAGGATCCACAGGCAGCTCAGCAGTTTACAGTGAGGCATAGGAGTAGCAACTGATTGCTGCTAGTTAAAACATGCTCAGCTGCAAGTGGAGAGATATGAGTCATGTTTGCACTATGTTGGTCCATTATTTGAATTCAACTCAACCAGGAAGCTTTTTCTCTTTTTTTTTACACCACAAAGCACCTCTATTTTTTTCCATCTTATTTTTCCACAACTTAGATACTGAAGCTTTAATGTCAGCAGCACAGAGAAAACATAACATCATCCCCCCAACATTGATCTAATTATGAGGAATTATGAAGACAATGCTAAAGCCTAATGATGTGAGACAGATGGACATTTTGATTTTATGGTTAATGAAAAGTTTTTGTTTTCTGGGCTTTAGTGACTGCTCTTGTTTTCCTATTTTATCTGTCATTATCAGCAGGATTTTTTCTTTAATGAACTTTTAAATAGTAAAAAAAAAATGGGAGACTAAAAAAAAACAAGCTAATGTGAAATGAGACTACTTTGTTCATATAAATAAACTTATTTATAATATTTTCTGAAAGGTAAAATCCTGGACTTCATCCTTTTGAGGTGTTTTTAATGATCCTGTAAATAAAAACAAAGCATTTTGATGGGGTATAATTTTTTTTTCACAAGTATGAAATTTTATATTTTGTATTTCTAGCATACTAACTTAATTCCTTTATTGCAATTTTTTGCCAGGATTTTCTTACTTTTAAGTCTCTCCACAGCCTTAAATGTTCCTGCAGATGTTTTGGTGAAGGATTGCAAAGAATTAAAGACACCTCTTGAATGACTTCTGCTTTGATTTTTGTTTCTTATTTTTAATAATCTTTATAAACCAGGTTTTTGCCTGGTTTATAAAGATTTCTGGTTTTCATTTGTGTCTGACCTGCTGATTCCATTTTTTTTATTTATTTTTTTATTTTAAGGGTCTATACCACAAAAGAGAATATGTGGCTGCAGTTAGATAAATCTAGCAGCTTTGAATGCAACAGAAAATGAAAGAATTACAAAAGTAGTTTTTTTAACAAAATAAAAAATACAGACGTTTCTTACTATTGCTTTTAGTATAGTGATTTACAACAATTTCACTTTTTCTACAGCATATTAGGACTCTGGCCAATGTGACTCAAAGTTTAAACTTTTCGAATTCCGGTCTCTGATTGGTTAGGACTGCCCTCGGACTTCTCCAATCGGTGAAGCTCTTTCATTTCATTCGAAATATAGTGATTAGATTAAGCTGTGGTTCACTGCTTTTTGTCTTTTGGTAAAATGAAATTCCATCCTATAAAATTTAAACTAGAAAAATCATTTAGAGTATGAATAGTAAGATGGATATTTTACAAATAATTTTTTTCTAATGTTATTGCATCGGTTATCAAAATACAAATACTGAGATTTCAATATTTATGAACATTTATTTGAACATAGAAGTGTGAATATTTTGGGCTTTCAAGTCTGAAAAAATAAACAGAAAGAAATGCCATCCAAGGTCAGACTTTTTTTTAAAACCTGGACTATGTCCAAGTTGGATGTAGTGTTATTCCCAATCTTAGTCACCGTTTTTTTTTTTTTTTTTTTTTTGACTAATGCTGAACTTGTGGCTTATTACAGCTTTTAGTATGGGGATGCTCAACAATTTCCCTGTTTCTACAGCATATGGGGGCTCTGTGGCCTTTGTGTTTTGCAGGTTTCAGTTGCTGGCTGCTGATTGCGGGATTTGCTGACTGATGAGGACTCCTCAAAGTTTAAACTTCTCGAATTCTGCTTTCTGATTGGTCAGGACTGCCCTCTGACTTGTCTAATCAGTGAAGATGCTCATTTGTGTTATTCCAAATGTAGACAAGTTTTTCGATGGAAAGAAATTAAGTTTTACAATTTTACAAGACTTTTGGCAAGGTTGATGTTTTTAAATTTTGGGTTGGTGACAGCCACAAAAGGTTAGCAGTTTAAAGTGTTACCATTTATCTAAGCAATAGTTTAGCTTTTTTAATATGTTAATTTGTAACTTTATTATTAATTTATTATTTATTTCATTAAAGGTGGAAAATAATCATTTTGGTCAATATTGCCAAAATTAATATCTTGTCCACGAGTAACAAAGAAAAACTAGTTAATTTCTTCAAAGCTGTAACATTAATAGCTCTTTACTATCAAGAGAACTTTGCTCTCAGATTGCAGGTTTACTGTTGGGTCGTATTGTTTCTATAAGTAGAGCGGAAGGCAGATCTTTTAGATAGCAGGCTCCTCTCCTGTGGATCCAACTCTCAGTTTAAGTCTGTGAGGCAAACACCCTGTCTAATTTTAAGACCAGGCTTAAAACCTTTCTTTTTGATAAAACTTAGAGTGACTTAGATTATCTCCATAGTCATGCTGCTATAGGCTTAGGCTGCTGGAGGACAAACAACTACCCTTTTTCACTTTGCTACTTTCTTTTACTACTCCCCATTTATGAATAATCTGCAGTTATTGCGGATTTGCTGCTCATCCCATAGATTTTACTGCTGGCTTATTTGTTCAGCTGTTTTCAACTAGATATAGCCACAAAAAGGGCTACTGCTGGTAACTGTTTACCTTTTACTTAACATAGAAAAATCTTCTGCACCAGTGCTAAAACCCCCAGTCAATCAAAACAGACTCTGCTAAAGGTTCCTTCCTGTTGAACGGGAGTTGTTCCTATCCATTATTGTCACATGGTTGCTCTGCTGCAACTTTGCTTCATTAGAAAGAAATGTTTTAGCAGCTGTAAGAATACATTGAAGTTGACTGGATTGGATTCTAACTAGGACTGAACTAGAGTTCACTATGTAAATAAATAAAGCCAACTTAGTTGTCCTAAAATCTAGCAATTTCTCTTAATTTTTGTTTTCAAGATTCTTCAATAAAACATATTTTTAATTTATGAGGTCGTCTCATATTAAACAAAATAAAACAACTTTTACACTTGAGAAGAACGAAGCCAGCACCGCTCAGTGTTGAAAAACAGGAAAATTTATTGTGTAAGATGCTTGAACTAAAAAAAAAAAATCAGTTCTTCCACATTTCCGGTGTTAACCAGAGAAGACAGAAACATCATCTGACACAATGCCAAATCCAATGTTGAAAAAACAAAACAAAAAAAAACTAAATAAAAACAACACAAATAACCTAATTCAACATTTAATCAAATAGGGGAAAATATTGACACTGAATGCAGAAGACGTGTAAATATAAACCATTTTAAAACTTTTTTTTATATCTATATATTCTTTACATTGGATTATATCTACATAACTGAAATATGAACAAAAACAGACTTCAGTGAAAGCCATAGCTCTATACCAGTGAAACATGGTCTGCCCTTAATGTTTAAAGATAATTGCATGTTTTTACACAAAATAGACTGAGAACCAATGTGAGGGTAGTGCAATTTTGTCAGGCTCTGGAAAATGTTACTTTCACAAGGAGATTTATCTTTTCCTTGTTTGTTTTTTAACTTTTTCATTTTTTAAGTGACTAATAAATCCTTACAGCAATATACATGAGATCCAAAGCAAAGACCTTTTCCAAAAAAAAGACACATTTGAAATATAACCAGAAGTGCTAAGAAGTAAGTTTGCAGTTGCTACACAAATTGTAACTGTTCGATTACTTCAGTTTCTTTTCATATTCTCCTCTGCTTTGGTCACTGTTGTTTAGCCAAAATAAAAATTTTAAAATAAATCTTCTCTCTAGTCAGTCGCTCCAACAGCCTCCTGCCTCTCCTACGTATTTACTTGTATCTTAAAAAATAAAAAAAACAGTAAGCATTCTTGTAGACTTGTCCACAGAATTGTAGAATTAACATTTACTTCACAAGACAAACATGTTCAACATTTCCTAATGTATTCATCAGGTCTACCTTTATCAAACACAAACCGACAAACGAGAAAAGAAAATTACTTTCTCCAGTCATTTAATGTACAAAAATGATTGAGTAAAATTAGTCATATCAAAGAGGATCAGGATGATTTATTTAAAAATATTCTTTTTTTTACAATAGATTAATCTCCAAAAGCACTGAAATTTGTCTACTTCCTGATTTGAAATCGTATTTCTATGGCTCTCTGTCTCCCTTTTGCAAGGCCTTTAGTCGAACTGAAAAGTATAAGAAAGTTGTGAGTAATGACAGACATGTAAAAATATTTTTTTTTGTAGCAACACACGCTTGCATTGCACTGGATATGTCTGCATTTCTTGTATACATCTATAAGCTTTTAGGGAAATAAAAAACAAGAGAAGGGGTTGGAGGGGGCTACGTCTGCACGTTAAAGCTGGCCTCCAGAAGCTCCATCGCCTAAAGACAAATGTAATACTGTATACAAAGTCACCCGAAACAAGAGTATTCAGTGATCAACACGTGGGGATAAAAGCAGACTTGGGGTAAGCTAAAGCTGAAAAGCCTGTGCATCACACCGATCATCCAGTGGGGCTGATATTTTTAACAAAGGGGTTATTGGACCTAGGAAAACCAGGAACAGAAGAACGAACACAAGAAAGGAAAGGAGGTAGGACACGAGAGGAGAGAAGGAAGGAATAAAAGGTACATACAGGGAAAGGATGAAGGATACACACAAGGAAGGAAGAAAAAGGAAGAAAACAAGGAAGAGAGTTAAGACATGAAAAAAAGAGCAGAAGGAACAACGTTTAGACAAATGGAAAGAGAGAAAAATCTGAGAATACAATACATACTTTTTTCATACTTGTCCAGACTGTATATGAACCCTGAAAGTTGACATCTTGCTTAGAAAACTGAGGACAGTAGAGCAGAGAAGTAAATGGTGTTGCGTTTAGACTCCGCAAAAGCAATCGAAACCCTGAACTGTAGATTTGGCCACTATCTAAGCTAGTATGAATGCTTTATACACATAAAAAACTGTAGCAACATCTGAAAATAAATCATTTTTTAAACAGCCGATCATAGTTAGCTGGTGTTATGTGTGACACTGAAGACTGAGGACCCTGAAGCAAAGTTACAAACCACCACTATACACATGACCCTTCACATCTGCAGGATATATAAAAAAATAGCTAAAACCCTCTCATGATATTTGGCACTATTAGGACAAAAATAACTGATGTAATGAGACATCGCCTAAGCAAGAATGAGCAAATTATCTGGGCTGAACTGCAGCTTCTTACGTTTTAAATGGGTGGGCTTAACAAAATGCACTTTTACACTTCTATCAAACTGTATTAGGCAAATAGTTTCCTTTCCTAGTATATTACATACTTCAGGTTAATATTAGAGATGAACTAATCAAGGATTTATGGACAAATTCCAGTCAAATCAGATAAAGGTTACATATGCTTTGATGCAAAAATGCAGTTAATCTTGTAATTTCTTACAGGTTTTATAGGATTCAAAACTACTTTCTGTATCAAAGAACCTGCAGCACAGTGACTTTTTAAAGATATTATCAATATCCCTAAATTATCACTTGGAATTACGTGAAGCCATTTAAAAAAGCAACAAGCATGAGTGTGAAAACAGCTGGCAGGGCAGTTTTTTAAGCCAGGTTGGCTTGAAGTTTTGTGGATATCGGTCACATAATATAACATAAACTGGATATTTTCATGTTTTTGCAAACTCAATTTGATCGAAATTTCTAAAATTTATCTAAAAAGAAAAATTGCAACTATTTGCAAACATCCACCATTTGACAGGAATGTGCAGTCTTTCTGAGCTCAGATCAAAAACGTTTTGAATTGCATCGAATTTCTAGGTATTAGTGGCTGCATCTGCAATGCAGTTACAAAAAAGTGAAGTATTAAGACAATACTTCATTTTTTACAACACAAGGAGAAAACAAATTGTATATTTAACTGTAATATACTAGTTCTTTGCACTTCTTAAGACCTGAACATGAGCATAATAACATTCCAAGCTGCAGGGTTAACTTTGTTCCATGCACATCTGCACATCAGAACAGAGAGGACGTCCAACTTAAAAAATACCCAAAAATTCTAGCTTCAAAGAGAAAACAGACAGAGCCAGCTTGGGCAAACTAAAACCAGGCAAAAATATGACAGAAAAAACAAAGATGAGTCTAAAAAGGATGGCTATGTTAAGCATAAAAACTAAAAGGCACTAGTTTTCCCTCAGATACATCCTGTGTAAACATGTTTCAGCTCGTACTGAATGTGACGGCTGGTGTGAGCTCTGAATGCGTGATCGGCGATGTGCATCTCCATAAAAACACACAAAGAGGGACCCTCAAGCTGCTCTGTTTTTCTTCCATTGGTCAAGAAAATATGTTAGATTAATTTCCATTTTTATTTTGTGTCCTTGAGTCCAGAAGAACAAAGTTATTTTACATCGAGGTATGCATTCAGCTCCAGAGTGTCCTCTTCGTCTCCAGACCGAGACCAACATTCTCGGCGCAGAGAGTCAGAGCAGACGAACACCAGGCAGGAGCGGATCGAGCTGGCCGGCATCAGTGTGAGGAAATGGTTTTAGTGATGGAGGCCGGAGAGAGTAAGAGGCAAAAAAGACATCTTTAGAAACATTAAATGTCTGAGGTCAGGAGGTGATGGGTTGAGAAAAACAGACAGATGATCAAAAAACATTCAATTTCTTGGTGAGCCAAGAGACTGTGCTACAGTCAGTGGTAGCAGTTCTGAGGCCGTATGTAATTTCTTAGATTAGACTGAATAGGCTTGGGCTGTAGGGGTCAAGCTGAATTCTCAAAAAGAAAACAAAAACAAGAAACTGGACCAGACTAATAGGGGAAGGCAGAATACGGAACTCGTGCAGAAGGGCCCGAAGCAGAGTGGGATTTAAGGCATTGATTCACAGTTTAAGGCCATCACTTCTGATGAAACAGCAGAGGTTTGACGCTCCCGTCTTTGAATTTTGGTATCTGGTTGGTGATGATCTCCGTCAGCATCTCTGGGAATTCCACGCTGAGGGTCTTATTGACGAAGGTGTAGTAGCAGATCTGCAGGAGACCCTCAACCATCTGGAATGAGACGGAGAGTTCAATAAGAATATTTCTGTGAAGCCGTTTTCATATAGCTGGATTATTTTCAAAGCAGCCGCAGGTTAACATAAGGTGTGCTGTAAGGAACAGGATTTCAGATGAGCTACAAGGGGTTTTGGTAGATTTAAAAGGAACATAAACCACCCATTTAAAAAAAGACGTTAGAAATATGTCAAGAATGTGAATCCAAAAGCTAAGTTTTTTTACCCTATGCTTAATGAAATACATAAAGTTTTCATAACTACAGTTAATCTTGAAATACGTATTGTAGCATATTTCAAAAAGTGGTAAAAATCTATTTTTTAACCTACAATAACTCTTTAATCCAGTTAAATTAAATTTATCCTGAAATCAATGCATGGTCAGATTGGATTCAGGTATGAGAAGCTGTGAAATTTATCTTGACTGTGTTTCATACAAAAATTGGTTAGAAGGTACCAAAATCCAAAGATGCTGTTATTAAAGAAGAGACACTCATTAAAAAAAGAGATAAAAAGGGGGGCGCAGCTCGTGACATAGCACGCGACCTTTGTGAGGAGGCCTTAGTCTTCGGCACCGCCGCCCGGGTTCCAGCTGCGACCTCTGACCCCAGAGGGTTGCGCAGAGTGTCTTTCCCCCTCTCTCAACCCCACTTCTTGTCTGTCTACTTCAGAAAAAAACCCAACGAAAATCAAGGCCATTAGTGCTGCAAAAAAAAAAGGAATAAAAAACTGAAATTAATTAAGTAACTTTTTTGTGGAAGTTTTCTTACTTTTGGCCTGTTATTACATTATTCAAGCAGTAACCCCACCAATTAGCTTATATGAAGCAGACTCTGAGGAGGAAATAAAGGTTGTGATTACTGCTCTCAAGACACGGTGGTGTGAAAAATTATTTGCTCACATACAGATTCCCTGGCTTTGGTTTCAGACTTTTTCTTCTCAGATCAATTAGACAGCAGAACAAATCATGAGTAGATGTTAGTTTATTTCAAACCTCCTGCATGGAGTCCAGTAGCTTAGTTAGCTGGTAGAACCGCTGCCAGTTCTGGCTGGCGTTCTCCTCTCGCTTGACGATGGCCTTCCCCAGCTCCTTGATGTACGTCATCCTGATCTCATCAAAAACCGCCTGGCTCTTCAGGCCTTCTTTTGGTACTGCACACATGGAACGAAAAACAAACAAACAAAGAAACACAGAGATGAATGAGGGTGTAGCTTAGTTGGCGATAAAAACAATCTTCAGATAAAACCAAGAATGGTGATACAAGATTTCTTTAGACTTTATTTCTTTCCTCTCCAGTTTAGAGAACTCTGAGTCGGTGAGGAGATGGAGCAAAAACAGTGTCAGTTTTTTGTCACACTTGATGTTCAAGGTTGCTTAAAGCCTTGATAAGAAAGGAGTCACGATTCAGAAGAACACAACACTATAAGCCAAGCTGTGCTCAGAAGAAGATGGTACATAAACCCTCAAAAATCTGACAGTTCTTCCAGGCTGAATAATATTGATAATAATATTTGTTGGGACCCACAGCCATGAGTTACAACAGGAAATGCGGTATGGACTTTTTTGGAACTTTCAAAATAAATTGCATTAACCTACTTCCGGCATAACTTAGGAATTGGGGGTAACATCGAACTTCCCATGATGCCACTGTCCACATAAAACCCCACTTCCCCCACAAGTCTTTCTCTACCATCCGGACTCTGTGCGGACTCTGTGTATTCATTCATAAAATGGAGATTAAGGTATAAGCATTGAATAACTTTCTCTCTGAAGACTGCAGAAGCAAACTGTGTTCCAGAGTTCCCTGCAGAGACACTGTCTCTACGAAGCCGAGTCTGAAGGAAAGACAACGGCCCCGCATCACCGTGGTTACGGTAACGTGCAGTTGGTCAGCGGACAGAACGAGCCGTTTTCCAGCCACTGCTCCGGAGGTTAGCTGGAAGCTAACCGTTTGTTGACTGTGGACGTTTCTTCAAACTTCATTGTCGCCCGGACAACTCCTCAACATGTTCATAAGAGGTTAGGTTTGGGCAGAATAATAGTGAAGGATTTAAATTGAAATGATCTAAACGTTTTTCATTTTATGAAGTTTGGTTTTGTTTGGGTTTAATTCAGCTATCCTGTTGCTAGCAAAATATCTGCAGCACACGTGTTCAGTTTTGTGTTCTTTTTTAAAATAAAGACAAACTTTACTTGAAGGGTGATTTTAAACAAGATTGATCATAACACGCCATCCGCGCTTATGCATTTTAACCCGTTTCTTGACAGTATTTTTAAAGGTGTGTGTTTGATTCTGGTGCTAAGCTATCAGCCTCTTTTATTAGCTTCAACTGCTAACAGGTAAGGACTGTGCTTGCTGCCAAATAATATTTACCCAGAAAGGTTTAGTTTTCAATCCAGTAAATAATGTGTCCCTAACATCATTTTACTAAATTTGATAAGTAAGTAAACACCATTAAGCCCCATTTCTCCAGAAAGATTTGGCTCTTTTCCAAAATATTTCCTTTAATATTTTACCACTTCCTTAATAATATTTCTTTGAATATTATTTTAATAAGTAAAGGCAGCTAATGAGACACCGTTGAAAATTAGTCTTCCAGAAGGTTAGTTTTATTCAGCAGATCATATCATTATTTTATTAAAATAATATTTTATCTGATCTTGCATTGTGAATGGTTGTCTAAATGTTTGCTGATTATTGCCTAAGTTAGTTCCAAGACTAAATTAACTTCACTTCCAGATTCTTCAAGATAATCCTTGGTTCTCAAACATAAATAACATTGCATGGTAATGTTGCATCACTCTTTCGATCATGGTTTTCAATCATCTTTAATCAACTTGTTTATATTGTACATAGCCCATTAGTCTTCGTTTTTCTTTAATTCTGCTTGGTAGTTTAGTTGGATTGTTTTAGCATAGTAAAGAGTTTGTTGATTGAAATATGTTTGACTTTGAGTTGACTTATTTTTGTTAATAAATTCTTGTATTTTAAGAAATTGTGAGAATTCATTCCATGTGTTTGCAGAGTTTTTGCTGTTCAATTATGTTAGATCTCGTCTCACACCGTTCTATTTTGTCCTAATACCATCGCCTCACTGGGCTCCGGCACCTGGACTCCACAGGAACCTACGCCAGGATCCTGTTTGTGGATTTCAGCTCTGCCTTCAACACCATCGTCCCAGCTCTGCTCCAGGAGAATATCTCCCAACTGAGTGTGCCCGACTCCACCTGTAGGTGGATCAATGACTTCCTGTCTGACAGGAAGCAGCGCGTGAGGCTGGGGAAGCACATCTCTGACTCCCTGACCATCAGCACCGGTTCCCCCCAAGGCTGTGTTCTCTCTCCTCTGCTCCTCTCCCTGTACACCAACAGCTGCACCTCCAGTCACCAGTCTGTCAAGCTTCTGAAGTTTGCAGATGACACCACCCTGATCGGACTCATCTTTGATGGTGACGAGTCCGCGTACAGATGGGAGGTGGACCATCTGTTGGACTGGTGCAGCCAGAACAACCTTGAGCTCAACGCTCTAAAGACAGTGGAGATGGTTGTGGACTTCAGGCAGATCCCAGCCCCACCTGCCCCCATCACCCTCTGTGACTCTACAATTGACACTGTGGAATCTTTCCGCTTCCTGGGAACCATCATCTCCCAGGATCTCAAGTGGGAGCCAAACATCAGCTCCCTCATCAAGAAAGCCCAGCAGAGGATGTTCTTCCTGCGGCAGCTGAAGAAATTCAACCTGCCAAAGACTATGATGGTGCACTTCTACACAGCCATCATTGAGTCCATCCTCACCTCCTCCATCACCATCTGGTACGCCGCTGCTACAGCCAAGGATAAGGGCAGGCTGCAGCGTGTCATTCGGTCTGCTGAGAAGGTGATTGGCTGCAGTCTACTGTCGCTCCAGGAACTGTACACCTCCAGGACCCTGAAGCAGGCAGGGAAGATTCTGGATGATCCCTCCCACCCCGGTCACAGACTCTTTGAAACTCTCCCTTCAGGCAGGAGGCTGCGGTCCATCCGGACCAAAACCTCACGCCAAAAGAACAGTTTTTTCCCATCTGCCACCAGCCTGGTTAACAAAGCCCGGAAACCACCCTGACACTCTCCCTTTTCCCCACACCCCCCTTTTTTGCTGACAGGACACCTGTAACCTGCAACTCTATGCGTTACATTAACGCTCAGCTTAGACTCCTGCTTTACTTGCACTGCCATACTTGCACACTGATCACCTGCACTGTTGTATTGCTCTCGCACCCAATACTGCTCTATATTTACTCTCACTCACTTAAAACTGTGCACATATATTTATATTATATTGTATATATGTTTATACCGTTTAATTTGTACTGTATTGCACCGACTACGCCAAAACAAATTCCTTGTATGTCCAAAAACATACTTGGCAATAAAGCTTTTCTGATTCCGATCCACAGGACAACAGACCGAAATATGATTTGATAAAATATTAAAATATTATAAAATAATATTCTCAGATTCATAATCACAACAATATTGATAATACAATAATGATTAAACTAAAGCTATGTAAAAGGATTATCAATTTTGAAAAAAAAAATGTCTATCATGTTTATATATAAAAAAAAAAAATGGAACAAATGGCATGTTAAAAATTGTTATACTCTTCTCAATAGCGAGAAAATCTTCTAAAAATACAAAAATTTTAATATCTCTAAAAAGCATTAGAGCAATCCAACTCTTTAACTGTAAAATAAAAAGCTCATTTTTATTATTTGACGGGCTAATCGCCAGTCAGAGCAGATCCAGGTGAAATTTGCTAACTGATTGGTACATCACTAATTATAACAGACAACACTGCTGTCACTTGCAATGCCAGCTTCACTGATGTAATACCACATCATCATGGGACATGCCTGCCTCGAATGCTGTGCTCTAAACAACCAGAAAAGTTCTAAAATCAATTTTATATGTGAGGACTGACTGTACATCTGTCTGTTTTAGGGTCCAATTATATCGACACCCTGACAACCAACCAACTGTGCCAACTTTAAACTGCGAGGGAATGGAGAACAGCAAATGTTGATTGCCCTTAAAATTTACCCTTTTTTCTTTGCGCTGATGAAATATGAAAATCCTGCTCACTGTTTAACCGTATGAATAAATCAATGGAACCCTTAACACTCTGCTATGCGGCAAAACGCTCATAAAAAGCTACAGTCACATGCTGAGGTTATGGAAAGAGAGATACAGGCTGATTTACCTAATCTCATGTATTAGAGACACTGCGGCGCTATCGGGACTTTTGGTGTGCAGGTTGTGACACATAGAGGCGATTTTGTTGTTTTGCTCTCCACCTAGGATCATTTCCTATCTTTTATCTAAATTTTCTTAGTTTTTGATATTTCAGAGAACTTCATGTGGTTTTAGAAAATGCTACAATGGCCTGGTTGAAATGAATAGTGTTTTCAAGTATTTATATTCCTACAACCTTTTACATTTCACCTAATTACATCTACAACCTTTAGTGTATTTTATTGGGATTTTATGTGAACAAAAAAGGTTCATAATTCTGCAATTTTACTTGGTCTTTTTAAATAAAATATGTAATACAAGCATTTCAAAAGTCAGCTACTTAGTAAATAGATTTCACCTGTGTGTAATTTAATCTGTGTCTAAATACAGCCACCCTGCAAAGTCCTTGGAAGTTTGTTAAAGAACATTAGTGAACAATCAGCAGCATGAAGACCAAGAGACAGATCAGAAAGGTCAGCGATGAAGTTGGGAGACGATTAAAGCCATCCACGAAACGCTCGGCAAGGAGAGCATTAATCAGTAAAGCAGCCAAAAGGGCCTTTGGAGAGGCTGCAGAGATCGACAACTCAGGTGGGAGAATCTGTTGACAACTATTAGGACTCCACAAATATGTCCTTCATGGATGAGTGGCTAGGTAAATGCCAGTGTTGAAGAAAGCCATAATAAGCCCTGGTAACACTTTGCCACAAGCAATGTAGGGGTCACAGCAAACATGTCGAAGAAATTGCTGTGGTCAGAGCAGACCACCTTTAAAGTTCTAACACTGAAAATAATTCCCATGGTAAAATACGGTGGGCGCAGCATTATGCTGTGGAGATACTTTTCTTCAACGGGAAGACAGGGAAGGAGGTCATGATTGATGGGAAGATGGGTTCGGCTAAATGAAGGGTTATCCTTTTAGAGGCCACAAAAGACTTGAGACTGGGGTGGAGGTTCACCTTCCTGCTACAATGAACTGCTTTAGATCAAACCGTAACTCTTTGTTCAAATGGCACAGTCAAAGTCAAGACTCAAAGCCAGTTGAGACCTGTGGGCAAGCATTAAAAATAATGTGTACAGGTACTCTCAATACAATCTGAACAAGCCCGATAGAGAAATACACCAAAAGACAACGTTCTGCAAACTACTAAGAAAGGCTGAATATAAATGCAAACCACACTTTTCAGAATTTTCTTTCTAATTAGCATTTTTTCTAATATGCATTATGTTCTATGAGATAAAATCTTATTTAAACATATTCAACATTGCAACTGTAATCTGACAGAAAGTGAAGGAGCTCGACAGGTATGAAGAGCTTTGCAAGACACAGTATAAGGTCAACATGCTCCTCTGCCTTTAACTAATAGAACAAATAAAATGGTTCATGGATGGCTTCAGTTTTGACAAATGCTCCTCAGAAGTTATTAAATGGGCTCCTACCAAAGCTGTCCTGACCTGATAGTTTCTCCATCACTGTGGGGAACAGCTAGAAATAGGTACAGAAATTGTACCTTTGCTCAGTATGGAAATGTAATCTCCTCTGCAGGATGGGCAAATTCCCTCTCAAGACTACAATCTTCGCCGAATGTCAAAGAAATACCTAGAAAGAACGCTCGCTTTCTCTGCAGGTTTACATAAAAAAGGAAAAATGACCATTTATCAGTGTTTTCTAGTGTGAAGAATAACCAGAGGAGATGGTACATCCAACAATTTTAACATTTTCTCCTCAAAAAGAAAGTTGCTGACCACTTACATTTTACTCCAGTTTAGTTAAAGCATGTTCCCTAATTTACAATATTTTAAACAACTACTCAAATCCATTCAGACACAATTAAGACTGCATGAATTATTCTGCTGAATCCAATTTATCAGACACCAGAACATTCAAAGCTGGGAAATTAGACTTTCTTATAATGAGTTTTTTGCACGATGAGCTCTTATTTTGGTTATTTTTGATGATTATATAAGTTAGACAGCAGCCTGTAATTTATCTCCTCAGGAAGGAAACAAAATCACCTCCTTCTTAACCTCTTGTATTCTTTTTGTCAAAGCGAGGAAATTAGGTGTCTTTAGGGAAATCACTTTTGAAAAACGAACATAAAAAATTCACAAAATAAAGCGTCTGATTTTAACATTTGCCATTTTTAAAGATCATGTCAGATAAAAATAAATGTCAAGCTTCTTCCAAAATACCTTTATGACCTTGGTACAAAAAATAAAAGCAAAGCAGCCTCTGTTTCC
Source organism: Girardinichthys multiradiatus (assembly GCF_021462225.1). Lineage (NCBI taxonomy): Eukaryota > Metazoa > Chordata > Actinopteri > Cyprinodontiformes > Goodeidae > Girardinichthys > Girardinichthys multiradiatus. Next base: position 16,644,264 of record NC_061804.1, read on the forward strand.
TTTACAAAAAATAAAAATACAAAACAAAACTTAATTAAATTAAATTTAACTGCCAAAGGGAAAAAACTCCACTATAAAACCCCTTTAATATCCATACTATTGTTTCAACAAAGATAAAACGCATGATTAAACCAAAAAAAAATCACCAAGTGCTTGATCAGTGCTTGAAAAGTTCAACACAGTTTCTAATTTCTGAAAGGAAAGAAATGGCCAAAATGAACATTTACTGATACCAGTTAATAAGAAATGCCTGCATAGCAACAAATAAACCATGGCTTTTGTCAGAGGACCACTGCGAAACGTCAGTTAGAATTTCAAAAATATTGTTACTTTGTATGGTGTGACTCACGAGGCTTAGAAAAATCCCATCAAACAGCCACCAGCCCACAACAAAAATTATTCAGTAAGTTCAAATCAGTGTTCTGCAGATAAAATTATTAATTCTGAGTAAACAAGGTTGTTCTTTTAGTATTAAAACTCTGAAAACAAAGGGCTTTAACCCCACCTATGCAACTGTCTATGCTGCATTTTAATCTAGAGAAATCAAGCGCTCATTTGTTCATTTTCAGCTGGTCCATCTGCTTGTGGTACTGTGGGACTACAAGGGATAGTTTTAATTTATGAGGCAGTTTGTTCTCCCTTCTTCATGTCATAGCTTATTGTGACAACCTGTAAGGTATTAGATGTATCAACTAAAGCAGGTGTTCAAATCTTTGATTTGTTCATTTAAGTTCATTTCATTTCATTTTATGTCATTAAGTTATGCTTTATAGAAGAAGCCTCAGTTTTGAACCCTTCAATTCAGTTCATTGCAAGAAATGTTTACTCCTTCATTACCTTGCTTATAAATGTTTAAATATCGGTCAACATTTTTCAGCGACAATAAATTATCTAAAAGATTTATGAATCTGAACGTGTTTTATTTGCTAGACATTTAAAACGCAGTTATGTACAGGATAATCTTAAAATTAGAATATCATTGAAAAGTCTCTGTTATTTAAGTAATTCAATTTGAAAGTGTAATGAATATATGAATTCAGTACACACAGAAGGATATATTTTAAGCGCTGAAATCTGTTAAATTTAAATCATTATGGATAGTGGATTTCAGTTTTTTGAAAAATCGGTTTAAAAAAAATCAGAAATATTACATAACCTCTTCCATATTCTCAAACGGGTTTTACTCCAGTGCTCTCAAGGTTATCCCTGTTGCCTTTTTCAATCATACCTTTTCCTTCTAAAAATCTTTTATTTTTTCTATTAGTCTTATTTGGTATTTGAATTTTCTGGGAAAACACTGTGTGAAACCATTATAGATAACGAACTATAAAATATACTTATGGTCAATTTGAGTGATTAAAAATTAGGGATGTTTATTAGCATAACCTTTCCCCTTTTATATTTACTTTGATTTATTTACAGAAGAGCAGTGTTGAGCAGGATATGTAGCAAAATCAAAAACTTTTTTCTATTACAATTGTATACAGGGCTACTAAAAGTGTTTTATTACCTGTACTGAGCAGTAACAGGACCTTCATGCAGAGGTACTCATCATAGGACACCTGCAGTCGGACAAACTCATTGCAGATCTTCAGCATCTGCTCGCACTGGTCGCCCATTAAAGGCAGCTTCATGCGCTCTCTGGAACAGGACAAAAAATGTAAAATTGATAATTGGAGAACAGGTGGAACACAGACAAACAATTTCAGTTTCAGCATTAAGGGTTTTCACTGCTCCGTTAATTCTTTCCTCATAATGAAAAGTCCTGAAAGAATACTGGGTAGGGATGGATTTTCCCACCATACTTGTACGCAAATACCACACAATAATAATTTATCAGCAATGAATGAAATGGCACTGTTCTTTTTCTTGTTATAGATTTTGAAGTAAAGCAGTTATATGTGATCATATGCCCCTAAAGCACAGTGCCTTACAAAACATTACAGTTATAGACCACGACCAAGTAGAACATCACTGTTAAGTAGGAAAAAAAAAAAGACATGAGGTTTTTACATATTTCTTTTCACAAATCAAAATCTAAAAAGTGATGAGAGCATAGCTTGCACAACCACCTTTTGCTGCAATTACAGCAGTAAGTCTGTTGAGCTACTGCATGTCTCTACCAGCTTTACGCATCTGGAGGATGAAACCTCTGCCCCTTTTTCTTTGCTAATTAGTTAAAACTCTGTCAGATTGGATGGAGAGTGTCTGTGAACATCAGAGTTTGCAATCTTGCTACAGATAAATTAGGTTGGGGTCTGTACTTTGGACGATTCTAATACATAACTTCACTTTGATCTGAACCATTTTGTTGTAGATCTGGCTGTATGTTTAGGTTCCCTGACCTCCACCCAGTCTCAAGTGTTTTGCTGTCTTTAACAGATTTTCTTTCAAGATTGCCCTGTTTAGTAGGAGAAGGAACTGAGCATGACATCTATCCTCTCGTCGACTCTGACCAGCTACCCTACCCTTGCTTAAGAAAAGCATCCCCACAGCATGATGCTGCTACTACCATGTTTTACAATAGGCTTGCTGTGCTTTCCCCCTATAGCGGTTTACCTGAAGGTGAGCAAAGTTCAATTTTAATCTCATCTGACCAGAGCATCTTTTGCCAGATGAATGCTGTATCCTTGTAACACTCTGCAAATGGGCATTTTTATTGCTTTCTTTTTTTTGATTCAACAATCATGCTACTCTTCCATACAGGCCAGATTTGTGGATGGTGTAGTTGTCATATCAACTGACTCTTCCACCTGGGCTGTCAATCTTTGTAGATCTTTAGAGCTATCATGTGCCTATTGGTTACTTCTCTGATTAATGCTTTCCTCGTCCAGCTTGGAAGCTTAAGTGAATGGCCATATTTTGGTTGCCTTGTGCCATACTCTTTTCACTGTTCAATGATGGGTTGTACAGTGCTCAGTGAGATGTTCAAAGCTTGGGATATTTTATAAGCCAGCCATCATTTAAAGCTTATCAATGGTTTTCTAATGTTCTCCTGTGAGGCCATCAAGGAACAACTGATAGATTAAATTACTCACAACTAGAATTACTACATATGTCTTCTGGATTTTATTTAAGAATAAAAACGGCAAAAGGGGCTGAAATTGATGCACAACAGACTTAAGATATTCCTTCAACTTGGAATAATCATTTTTAACTAAAAACAATTATGTATTATTAAGATATATAGTTTTTTTTTTCTCTGTTACATCTAGAATAGAGTCAAGTTGACTGCTAATTGCTACTTCAACTCTTCAGGTGGCCTGATTTTCTCCTCGCCCCCCTCTAGCTCCGACCATAAAACACTGACCCCTTATGGAAGGTATGCTACCTCTCAAAAACATCCCAAACTACTCCTCTAAAGCTCCACATATTGTGGGATTTAAAAAAATGTTAATCCTCAGCCAACAGGTGGTTTATTTCAACAGACTTTACGACCGTGTTTATATACTAACTGAGCCGATGAGCCCAGCCTTATAGTGAGACTGTCACCCTGAAACCAAAATCACATCTATCCGATAAACTTTATTGCTGAGAGAAGAGTTTAAGCATTCAGATGTTTGATACGCACTCATTTATGACGAGATCTGGGGCAAAGCAGAGCATTGTGCCGTCACACTGTTCAAAGGACCTCCAACCAAGGCTGAAGGACATGAGGAAGAGCCAGGAGCACTGCAGCAACGTCATCTGGTCATCAAGGTGCAGGTTACGGAAGCCTGAGAGAGACAGATAAACTGTTAGCTATAAAGACATAAAGATCAGAAACACGCAGATAAAGTGGACCCTTGAACACAGCATATTCATTTTAACAAAATACATTTAAAAAATATAACATTTTTCAGTTTTGCACTTCATTTAATTTTCTTTTCGAAATATTTAGCAATATTTTATAGAGTGGCCCATATTTTACAGTGTAAGAATGTATAATTTCAACAAAGTTCTGTTGAAATAGCAATAAATTATTAGGATTATATTGCATTTTATATTGCAACACCTGTTTGATAAGCAGTCGGTGACTACCGTAATTTTGCAGCCTGTTCCACTCCAAAAGTTCTGCAAAACTTAAAATCAAAAGTAAATATGAAAACAAAAATAAACAAATAAAAAAAACAGCAATGATGGAAATAATTCCAAAAACAATCAAATTAAATATTTACCAATAATGACTTAAATACAACATTAAAATAATTCAGCATTTTAGTTAATAAAATTGCAAGAGAGTCAACTCTGACTCTCTTGCTTGTTTGAGTCTGTCGAGTGAACTGAAAATTACCACCAATTCATCCCATAAATTACATTTTGTAAGCAGTTAAAAACTATTTTAGTTCATACCAACAAACCCCGCCTCCCGCCCGTAGACTCCTGGAGATAGGCACCCGCTTCCTCGCAACCCACCATGGAAAGCAGTAGAAAATGACTGACTAATTATGCCCCTTCAGGAAAGTGGCATTGTGGGTGATGTGGTTTTGAGCAGTTTCAGAAAGTAGTCTAAAGTTTACTCTGGAAAGATTCCTGCATAAAATTTTAGGTTATTTTATGTGTTTATTTGAATGTTTTTTTAAAGTTACTTCCTGCTATATTCATCTTTTATATCAAGAATCATATATTTCTGTATTTATTTTGGGTTTTGCAAGGTTAGTCTAAAACACCGGAGTACTGCAGTTTAATAGTTTCCATTCTATCAAAATGACAATCTTAAGACTTCACGTGAAAAGTCTTATCACATATATTTCCTTCAAAGAGCCCCCACCCCCCTCTCTGAGATCATCTAGCAGGCTGCTGACACAAAAAACACTGAAAACCTAGAGATCTGAGGGCAGATTTTGTCTCTGGTACTAACCCACAAAGACACATCACATTTAAACAAAAAATAGTTTGGTCCTATGTTTTTCTAAAGGTTTGATCTGGAAAAAAACTATTTTAAATTTGGGAGACTTTAAGAGATCATCAGGTCATGTGCCTTTTTTTCATGACCATGGTTAGGTTGATTTAAAAACAGAGCATGATAGCCATGAAATCTTAAAAATCTATTACTAATGACATTAACAGCATGATAAAGGAATGTTTTAACTAATTCTCTGAGACGCTTTGAAATGAAGAACAAAAAGATAACTAACAAGGATACATATTATAGTGAAATATGAATGTTTTTATGTTTGACAGAATACATTAGAGGATGTAAAGCATCAATTCAATCCCAAAATATAAGCTCACATATCATTCACATTTATTGCACACGGAGTGACATATTTCAGTTCTATGTATGCCCTCAATACTTTAATTGAATTGCATGAATTGTTAACGGTATCACAGAACCCAGATTGCTTTGATAGTGACTTTCATCACATCTGCTGGCTGTCTCATCTTCCTCTAGAAAATACTTCATAGATTCTTTATGGGTCAGGCCTGGTCATTCATCCAGGTACTGGTAGCTCTGGCAGTAAGGGCAAGTGCCAAGTTCTGCTGGAGAATTAAATCTGCATCTCCATAACGTTTTTCAGCAGGGGGAATAAAGAGGTGCTCTAAAACCTTTCTTGTATTTTTCAGACTTTATAAAACACAGCAGACCAACCATTTCTGCAACACCAGTAGATAACATGGCGCCCACAATCATTATGGACTGTGGGAACTTTACACTGGCATCAAAAAACTTGGATTGTTTGCCTCTCCAGTTTTTTTCCAGACTACAGAGCTTGATTTCCAAATTAAATGCAATCTTTCCCTTTATATAAAAAGAGGACTTTGGACCACTCAGGAACAGTTCACTCCTCTTTCTTTTTATCCCAAGAGTCAGACACTGCCGGCATTGTGTCTGGATCAGAGGTGGCTTAACAAAAGAAATGCGGCTGTTGGAGTATGTCTGTGTGCGTTGTCTCTTGAAGCACTGAAGCCAGTCACAGTCCATGACTCATGAAACTTCAAACTCTTGAATGGGCTTTGGTTGTTGGTGTGAATGTTTCTCTGCTACACTTTTTCCTTCCAGGCAACTTTCCAGTAATACCCATAGATAAATAGACTGTAAACGGGCATTCTCTTTAGAAATGACCTTTCGTGGCTAAGTAAAAATTGTTAGCAGTCATCCCTAAGTTCATTAAAATAAATCAATCCTTAAAATAAAATATGTACAAATATACTACTACATAATATTTTATGTAGGATCTATATATTATATTTACTATATACTAATCATAGATAGGAGTTCCACTTTTTGATCTGAATTATTTTAAATAAAACTGATGCACTGAGTCGGTGCTACATGTGAAAGCTTCACATTCATCTAGCTGCATTACAAGGCTTTATACATGAATCAATGTGCAGCGTTTTATATGTCCTAGAATAAATTTTTTTTTGTTTTTATGTGACACTCAAAAGATGTTTTCATCTGTTTATACTTATTTTACACTAATGACAAAGACCTGTAAACATCCTATTTATGTACATTTAAAGAGGAATTAACCTTGGGAAAGACCTCTTTACTATCAAAGTACTTTGAGTTAGCTGGGTTCTGAGAATAATGGTTAATTTATGAGCTACAGTTACTCTACGCTTCCATTCATCTGGTAGAAGCAACACGTTTTATCACGATGATGCTGAGAACCTATCTCTACTGCAGGGTAGAGGCATAACAAATATTTCTCGACATACAATCTAATCAATTAAGAAATGACTAAACGTAGAACCAGAATTGAATTAGCGAAGTGATAAAGCTCAACCATGACATACCTTCTGTATTTAAACAGTTACAAACAGCCCCAACATCTGGAGAGTCTAAAACAGCTTCATTTGAGCCTATATATGGAAGTGATCATCAAAACCCAATTTCAGGTGTGAAGAAGATTTCATTACCTGGCAGCGACTTGGCCCATTTGACGGCAGAGATGACCTGTTGACCTCCCAATCTGTTGAGGGTGCTCATGAGACGTGATGAGGTGTCCGGTAGCGTGCTGTCGTAGCCCGAGTAGACTATCTCCGGCTCGATGGCCTTCAGAACAGACAGCATGGTAGGAACGAGCTGGGGCATGCTTCTGGGTATGATGGCAACGGGCATGTTGCTGGCAGGTTCTGAGGGCCTGGCTGGCTGTTGCACTTTCATCTTGATAAGCTTCTTGTTTTTCCTGGCTAAGGGAAAATAAGAAAAAAAAAAAATCTAATAAAATCAAAATCTATTTCATCTACATATTATGCTTTAGAAACTCGCGAAAACAGAGCTTCTAAAATAAGATGCCGAAACGGAAATATAAAAAAATAAAAATCTATAAAAAACATGCAATTCATTTTATATTTAGCATCAAAATTGTGATGTTATCTTTCCTAATTTTTGATGTTTAAAAATTAATAATGGCAAACATCCAAAGCTTAACGTAATTAAGGTAACATCCTATTGTGTTCATTGAAAAGGTTCAAAATGCTAAACAAATTACAAGCCTCATTTTAAAATGTTACAGTACCACAGGTTTTATAAAAAAAAAATTTTTTGCCCTAACGCTGATGCCACTTTTTCATTAAAAAATAATGTTAAATATGTTGGTCCGGTCCATTAGCAGACACATTCCATGTAAAATGTGGATTGCAAAATGGAGCATGTAAAGTATAAAACACCATTTCATTTTTTTCCCACAGCATTAAAATAAAGGACTTCAAGGATCTCTGTGTATTGTTCAAGAGTGACATAAGATGGAGCCGAAGATTGATATAGATGGACTGGGGCCTCATCTGGAGATGCAGCTCTAGTCTGCAGATAAAGCTCTCGAGTTACTGCTCCGACTATGTTCTAACCCTCCCCTATGGTCAAAACATATGACTCATGAGTGAAAGAACAAGATCCTGATACAAACAACTGAAATTAACTACTCAGAACATACTTTAAAGGGACTACTCATCACCTCTGGCCTGGGAATACCCTTGACATTTCCCAGAATGAGCTGGAGAGTGTTGCTGTTTAAAAGGATGTCTGGATTCCATTCCTGAACCTTATCTTGGATAAACGGAAAGCAATGGATGGATGAAGTGTTTGTTTGCCTGAACTGCTATAAAATGTTTTACCCTGCATTACTTTTGCCTCAGATAGTACTTATACAATAAAACAGACCAACTCTGCAAATAACCACAAATTTCAATATGAATATCCATTTAATGCAACGGTATCAGTGCTATTAAAGATTATGAAACATTATTTGCATCAACTAATGAAGTTGTTTTATTTTAAATATAAGTTGACTTAATAAGGTAAGAATTTATTTTAGAACTTATTCTAGTCTGAATAGCTTTAAGTTTGAAGCTCCAAGGAGAACTTCTTGTGTCTCTAAAATAAGATTAACCTGTTTTCTATTCCAGGTAAAATACTGACTGCCTAAAACAACCCGATAGAACCCCATTTGAAAAATATCCTATCCCTCCATCTCCTGTCTGAAGAAATTAATACCCAATCTCAATCATACATGAATCGGTCCAAATTAAACATAACTTGGGCAATGATTGGGTGAATTTTACTACCAAAGGTACTAGAATTAGCTGTATTTATGTGGGAGTAAAGAACAGACTTTAACAAAAATCAGATGTGCATCTGCCTCTTTAAAAATAATTTTAAATTTGGGTGCTACTGCAGTTTACTCATGGCAATGGATATTTTGTGTGTGGACATGCTAATATTACAATCAAATGAGTTACTGTTCACATTTTAGAGTGATTAATGGAGAAAGAAAATTCAGTGGACATCTTGTAATGAATCTACGAACAAATCATTATACTGTAAAAATCAATAAAAGTGCAAATAAATACAACATTTAAATCTGTGTCAAGCCTCAACTCATCAATTTAATTTGGCCCTTTTTAAATCCTGTTTTAGCCTCTGGCTCCTGATAATGCAGTATTTGAAAATAAAAAGCATGAGGAATTTGGGTCAGGAAAGTCACTGCTTTCCAACCCTTCAAAGGTATGCATAAACACCAATAAAACTCCAACATCCTGGTTTTGCCATTTCGGAGTTTCTCAACATTATGCACTAGTTTATGCCCACGCTCTGTACATTATCTGGGCGACATTTTGACATATTCTGTAACTAAATTTGAAAAAAATATCAGATGTGGAGAGGTTATCACCAGAGAAAAAAAAAAAACAAGCTTTTCCTACTCTCTACCTTTTTTAATTTCCTCCCCTGGCGTTTCTATGGAAACAGTAAACCTTTCAGTACGAAGCCTGTCTGTTGATGTGCTGACGTCCATCAAATCCCACTTTCTGTCTTCCTGCCTCTCTTGCTGAATGCTGGTTTGTACAAAATACTGACAGCAATTTAATGTTCTAAAAGGAGCATATGCTTAAATAACAAAACATCCAGCTTCAAAGCAATCAAAGCAGCTGCTGTGTTGACCTGAATGACCTACACATTCAACCTTTTTAAATAATGTTGCCTAACTGAATGGTGGCAACAGGATTCCAACAAATATTTAAAATTTGATCAAGCTGTTTTATGTTTAATATTTCTTCAAACACAATAAATACCGCCACATTTACCCCAATCACACTCACAAACACGCAGACATTCATACACAGATCGGTAGGCAGCTTGAGGTTACGTGCTTTGCTCAGGGGCACGTTCACATGTGGTAGGAGGAAGCTGGAATCGAACCCACAACGCTTGGATTGCAAGATGACTACTCTTCCCACCGAGTCACAGTTACCTCACCAGAGCTCAACTTTGTAATGTTCAGTCTATAAAATAGATTTATAAATTCAACCAGTAGCAGTTAAGCTAGTGGTTGGATTTATAAATATATGAACAGTTTTGGTCTTAAAATAAGTGGATTAATAGATAAACTGTATGCAGTTTTGCAATTACACTTATTTAGTAGTTAATTGGTGTCGAAGTCTCACCTGCCAATTCAAATTTAGATCTATTATGATTTTTTATTTCATTCCTATAGCACATAAAAGAGGGGAAAAAAATATGCTGCAGATTCTTAGATAGAGATATGAGCTTTAAATCCAACTGAAAATTAAAGCATTAAAGCATAGAGTATACCCCAAACCTTTATCTGATTTTTATTCACTTTTATACTCAAAAAGTGTAACAGAGTAGTTCCAGGTTTATAGATCCAATAGTTTTGATGCATTTAATGAAGAGGAAAAAAAAACAAAATTTTTTTTTATTTAGAATTTGACCTGTCAATCCTGGAATAGAGCTGATCAAAGCAAACATTGGCCGAATCTGATCTCAGATCCTGTGATTGGTGCATCTCTAAAACCAGTCCCTGAAAGAAGTGGTTCATTATTCTGGCCATGCAAGAGTAAGTTGCAAAGGATGCAGTTCTTCAGGTTTAGTGCCGGTGCTTTAGCAGTCAAAACAAAAAGAGCTGGTACAAAGTAAGGATAAGCTTAGTCGCAGCCACTTTTTTTTTTTTTTTTACAATTTTATATAAACCAATATGAAAACAAACATTGGCTGTTTATGCTTCTTACTGACAGAAATATAGATTTTTATCTTTTAAGAAATATGATACAGAAAACCATGTCTGTAAATGTTTTTTCTAAACAATTTTTTTCAACACTTATACAAACCTGGAAAAACATGAAAAGAAAATGTCATTCTATTTCCAAACCTTTTTAGGCAAGACTGAGGTTACGTTAAGGTTGGACTCCTATTAAAGTTACTCCTGAAGAAGTGTTACACTCTTATTATTTCTTGCCCACACAACTTGTTTTTAAATCAATATTGACAGTGATGTTGAGAAGGGTTCTAGGAAAGGTCTTAACTGAAATCTTTTTGTTCAGTTTTTGCAAACCATTAGCAAACGTTTCCCTGAGATGTGTTTTGAACATGGTTTGGATTTTTGCAAAATTTGTTAATTTTTGAATATACTCATATTCTAATATAGGAAGGAAAATGATGTATGGTTTTAATTTGTTTGAGATGTGCATATGTTTTCAGCCCCCTTTACTCTGTTCCTAATAAAATTAAGTGCAGCAGCATTCAAATGTCCCTCAATTAGTAAATAGTCACAATTTGTGTAATTTAATCTCAGCATAAATACGGTTGTTCTGTTTATTAGAGAACATTAAGGAATAAACAGCATCATCCAGACCAAGGAACCCTCCAGATAGATCAGGCACTGTTCAATCCATCATTTGAAAGTGGCATCATTCTTAATCCATAGGGTTCAATATGACATTGGTCAACCCTTTGCAGCTATAACAGCATACATTTTTTGGAAGGCTGTCCACATGGTTTAGGAGTGAGTTCATGGGAATTTTTCAAGCCCATTTGTAAGGTCATAGACTGATGTTGGACGAGAAGGCCTGGCTCTCAGTCTCCAATTCATTCTAAAGGTGTTCTATCGGGTTGAGTCCAGCTCATCCCCACCAAACTCTCTTGTCTGTGTCTTTATGGATCTTGCTTTGTGCACTGGTGCATAGTCGTGTTGGAAGAGGGAGGGGCCATCACCAAACTGTTCCCACAAATTTGGGAGCATGAAATTGTCCAAAATCTCTTGGTATGCTGAAGCATTAAGAGTTCCTTTCACTGGAACTAAGGGGCCGAGCCCAACTCCTGAAAAACAACCCCACACCATAATCCCCCCTCCACCAAACTTTACACTTGGCACAATATAGTCAATCAGGTACCGTTCTCAATGCACCCGCTAAATCCAGACTCGTCCATCAGATTGCCAGATGGAAAAGTACAATTCGTCACTCCACTGCTCTAGAGTTCAGTGGCGGCGCACTCTACACCACATCACCCGACGCTTTGCATTGCACTGCACTTGGTGATAAATGGCTTTGATGCAGCTGCTCGACCATGGAAACCATTTCCATGAAGCTCTCTGTGCACTGTCCTTAAACTAATCTGAAGGCCACATGACGTTTGGAGGTCTGTATGGATTGACTAAGCACAAACTTGGCGACCTCTGCACAATATGCTCGTCATCATTGACTGCCCACGCACTGTTAGTCTATGTGGCCTACCTCTTTGTGGCTGAGATGCTGTCATTTTCAATCGCTTCCACTTTCTTATAATACCAATAGTTGACAGTGGAATATTTAGGAGCGAGGAAATTTCACTTGTTGCACACAGTTCCAAGCTGGAATTTACTGAGCTACTAAGAGCGACTCACAGTCACTTGTAGAAACAGTCTGCAAGCCTAGGTTTATTTGATACACATGGGGCCATGGAAATGAATGGAACACCTGATTTCAAACTATTTCTGCTTTTCCATGTGTTAGGAACAACCCAGTTGAACCTCAGATTAAAATTCAATTGAGAATCTGAGGCTAAACTTGAAAATTGATTCACAGGAGTTCTCCATGCAATCTGACTGACTGAGCCATTTTCTAGGTGGTTGGTAAAACCTTCAGTCTCAAGATGTGTAAAGCTGGTAGAAAATTGCCCCCAAAGACTTTACCTGTAGCTTTAACTGTAAAGAAATGTGGTTCTACAAAGTATTGACTTGGGGTGTATTTGTGTGCATGCCACACTTTTAGAAACTAAGAAGATTCATACAAACATTTGCAAGGCACTGCATATTGAGCTTCCTTTTTTCTGATGTCTTTATTGTGTAAATTAATCATCTCTTCCTGCAATACTTGACGTGGAAGTTGTAGGTGGAGGGAAAACAGCCTTTGCTTTACCCTTAGCTTTCAATTTTACTCAAGGAATGCAAAGGCATGCCAGCATTTAAGTGAGCCAATGAGTTGAGCCATATCCCTGTTGTAACTGTAACCAGCTCACGTGTTTCCTTTCTACCTAGAAATTCCTCTTCCTGAAAAGCTGATTTACACTGTAAATGTAAATATTAGAGCAGGCCTTATCCATTTGCTTGCCACAGTATTTACCTTCCAGATTCATTCCAGCCTGGAGACATTTCCTGAAGCGGCAGGCTGGACAGTTCTTCCTGCGGATCTTATCAATGATGCAGTCGTTTCTTCCCGCGCACAGGTAGTTGTGCTGACCTGTAAAGAAAAACGGAGGAGGAAGAGAAGAGGGGATAAGGAGAGACAAATTAGCCAGCTAAGACTGTTTGAGGAGGATTAGCCTGAGCAGCCTACAGAACCACACTCGCCACCTGTTGATTTCAAAGTAAGCCCTCACAAACTTGTGGCATCCCAGTGGTATTGACAGCTCCCCTCTCTTAAGTCTGTGTTTCTACCACCAGGCACAATGGTTGTGTTCGACAATAAACTCAGATCACTATTTCTACTGCATTTTGACCTGCTTCTTTTTGGCAGACCATGGATGATTTACCTCTTAATAACTGTTTTCCTACACAAACATTGTGCCATAACCACTACAGATGTGGGGAAATAGAAAAAAGAACAGAATCTTTGATTAGAAGTAAGTTAATAAGAAAAGGAAGCAGTGATAGATGTGTGACCAGAAGGAAGAATATTAGTAGATATCCTTATGCCCGTGCAATAAAGTAAAGCCCATCTGGGGACTATTTTTTCACCACCACATTATTATCGCATTTTAATATTCTATTTTATTTGATGCTGTGCAAACACAGCTACCTCATAAAACCTTTGCTGTATATTTCCTGGGGCGAGCTGTGAGGTCTATTTCATGATGTATTACTGAACCAGTTCTGCCACAGGGCAACTTTATCTGCCTTTTAACATATACAGCATATGGAGAGCAGGTTTAGGGTGGCGTAACATAAATCTCATCTCTTCTAGGTTCAACAGCGTTCTGAGTGTTAACATGGGGACATAATCAGAGAAAGTCCAAATTAGTCAGGGGATGCCCTGCACCAGAGAGCCAGTTCCCACTCATATGTGAAGGTTTCTGTCCAACGGCATCCCAACTTTGACACCACCCCTCCCAAAAAAAAAAAAAAAATCATAATGATGTGCTATATGAGTTACCAACCCAAGAATGAGCTGCAGATCAGCTAATCAGATCTTGCAACACATACAGAAACCAGATATTTACATACACTGTACAAACAGAACGTAGTATTTCTTTTGTCTTACTGTCAGCCTTTCTCACTTTTCCTGTTTCAGGTCAGTTAGGATTACAGCAATTATTAATGTTTGCAAAAATACAAGACTAAAGACAGATATGAATGTTGACTTTTTTTACATTTCCAAGCTGAAACACAATAAGATTAAAACAATTTGAGGGAGCCGAGATGATGATTTCATTGTGTGTAAACCTCTGGCTGGTTAATTCACACCATTTGAGTTAAATGGAGGAACACATGTGGATGTATTTAAAAGGCAACACATCAGACCTACTGCTTGCTTGTGTGACATCATGGAAAAATCTAAAGAAATTAGCCAATGTACCAGGAACGGAATTGTGGACCTCTACAAGTCTGATTAATCCTAGGGTACAATTACACAGATGCCTAAAGCTGCAAAAAATTTTTTGTTCAAGGAAACAGGTTCTGTGTCCCAGAGATGGACATCAGGTGAAATGTTCCAATAAACCCCAGAACAAAAGCAAAACAGATTATGGTGTGCAAAAGCACTCTGGGGCAAATACTGTCCTGTGGTTTGCTAAAACAAAAATGAAGGTGAGGAAGCCTGCAAGCCGTAGAACACCTTCCCATTGGGAAGTAAGGGGGTGGCTGTATCATATTGTGTGGAAGTTTTACTGCAGGAGATCCTGATGCATTTGGTAAAATAAATCAAATCATAAGGAAAGAATATTATCTGGAAATATTGATGCAAACAAAATGGCTTGAGAACATATAAGTCTATGTTTTGGAGAGTCATAACAAAGCCTTGTTTTGTTGCTACTTTTTATAGCCATTTCCTGCCATACTAATATCAGCACACATCTGCTACAACAATAGTCCCTTGTGTTGTGTTATCTACTGCCAGAAACAAGAAGTCATGGATTACTAATTAAAAGTCTCTAGACACTGATTAGATAAAAGATTTTAGCTACATTTATTTTATTGGATTTTGGAAAGGTGCAATAGGTATGGCAAAGATCATTTTATCCAAAACAATTCTTTCTTTATGGCTAACGGAATAAAAGGCATTCAAATTAAATGTTGTAGTTTCCCAAATTTTACATGGTGAGATTGTACTGCAGTAAAGGTGTCATTTATTTTAAGGTCTTAAACACCTTCACCAGGTGAGCCAACGAGTGTGAAGTGTGCTGTACTAAGATGTGTTCTCTTATCCCAGCTTGTGGTGTAGACCATAATTCTTTGAGAAGACTGGAGGGACAAAAAGGCCTATGGAGACAGGATTTAAGATGAGGAAAACGAAAAACAATAATAAAACCACGAAAAGAGTCAAGTTATTTGGAACCTGTATAATTCCAAAGCTATTGTGCAAGATGAGCTGATCAGGTTATACAACAGAAATGTTACCGTAAAAGGTTTTTTTTTCTCTGAAAAAGAAGAGCTAAAATGTATTTGTATTAAAGTATCAATGAGTCAACTGAATGTGTAAATGAAAGCTAACTACCAAATGAAGAGGCTTATGCATTTAGTAATTTTTATTTTTCAGTCAAGGGTAGATATGAGCTTCTGAACTATAATGAGAAGCAAAAGCAAATAACTGAATACTCCATCTTCATATACTTGAAACTTTAATTAAGGCTGACAATAACTAATGCAGAAGTAGAGTTGCTTCATACTGAGAAGTTTGGGCATGACTGCAGGAAACGTCATCTGCACTGAAACAAGGGTACATTCAAAGTCATGCCGTGCCTGAACAAAAAGCCCTTTGGGACAACAATGACTGATCTATTAATAACAGTCCCTCTGCAGATCTTTGAAATATCCAGTGCTGCATGCAACTTTTTAAACCAAACGGCATTCTTTAATTTTCATGGTGGCCTTTTACAGGATGTGGACACTTTCTACATAGCTGCATTCCAGACATGCAAAGATAAGACAGAAGTGTTGCACAATGCAACTTAGATATTTCTAGAAAACAATAGCAAAAAATATAGTTTCTAGTGTACTTTTGTCTATTGAAATGAACATTTGTGTCATTTATTTGGAAAACATAGAAACTACTTCAACACAAAGGGACTACATTTCTTATTTTCACAGTCCAGCACAGAAAACACAGTAAACAGGATATAAGAGCATCTGGCCACAACATTGTTAATGAATATGTGAGCACAGACCTAAACTGGATTAGACTTGTATGGTGGGTGTGTGGCTAAGCTTCAGATCATTTTCTTCTCGTATATCTAAAATATCCAAGAGTTGAGTCTAAAAGCTAGAGCTTATTCTGGGAGAAAGCCCTGCCTAGACAGAGTGCTATAAATGATTGCAATCTGAACATGTGAAGAAGAAAATTAAGCTGTCTCATTTATTTCGAGTACTATATTTCTGTCTTGCTTTTTAGTTTTTAAGATTTCTTTTTTAGATTCTATATGTGCTGTTTTGAAACTTTCAAACTCATTTTCCTAAAGGAACTATGTGATTCCAGAACTCTGTGATGCCTGGACTGTTGCAATCCAGGTGACGTCCAGGTCAAACTGTTAAAACTCACTTTCAAAACTCATTGCAGGACCTCCCAATCCCATTAACACTTGTTTTTAATGGCTGTAGGCATAATAGGTGAATATTAATTTGGAAAGAATTAAAGAGATGCAGGCCCTTTAGGGAAGAAAATCTTTTACTCTTAAATGATGTGAGGTAGATTACCTTTGAGTAAAAAAATGAAAGGTAGAATTTAAAAGGTCTCACAGATTCCTCTGTACACAGCAAAGGTTTTACCCATAGGCACTTAAAGAATTAAATAAAACATTTACACTTTTAATCTTTGTGACTTGCATCATTGCTGTGTTCATCCATCCCTGTGTTGTTTGGCTCATCTACAAAACAGGACAGGTCCAGACTGCAAGAAACAGTTATGTCTGCAGAGAGGATCACCAGGGCTGACCTTCCCTCCATCCAGGACCTGTACAGGTCTAGGGTCAGGAAAAGGGCAGTGAACATCTCTGCTGACCCCACACATCCTGGTGTGGGGTCAGGACAGCCCTACAGAGCACTATCTGCAAAAACGAGCCACCGCAGAGAATAAATTAAGCATATTTGCACTACAACAACCTGCTTTTTTTGTTATTGTAGAAAAGGAAAAAAAAAAAGGCTGTTCATACACATACATGTACGTACTGCTCCTATATACTTATTTTTGTTTCCTCTAAAGTTCATGTGTTTATAGTTAATGGTCATCAAAAGCTTCACAGGACCTGCTAATTATTTCATTTTTTAAATAATGTCATGAAGCAATATTAGCTTTTTAACTGTGTATTTCAATTTTGATTTGCAGTCACGGTTCATTTGTGATGGGTTGTGTACACAACGTGCAGAGCTCAACAGTAAGAACTGGGCTTTACAGTTAACCAAGATGAGTCACCGCCAGCATAATTTCCTTTAAATGATGTATAAAGTCATTTTGTATGTGAATAGTGACTGTAGTAGTGCTGCAACCTGGATGTCCTGATCCCCATCAAACACTGAATCTGGGACAGCAAGCAAATGCTTAGCTCAGCTTAGTGATGCTTCCTCCTGCAGTGATGGGGGCTGATGTGAAATGCAGTGTGGAGTCTAGATGGAACAAAATCTTATGGTTGCAAAGCAGATTTTGTAGTTTCTTATTTTCAAGTGCAAATATACAATTGCACTACTTTCCACAAGAGGGTAAAGAACAACCTTTATTTCAATCCCTTAAACAAGAGAAGGAAAACAAATATAATTTAATGATTTTTATTTTTATTTTTACAAAGTCCCCAGCACCAAAATTATTGACACCCAATACACATTTCATTTCAGTTAATAAGTGTTGTGGAACTTTTATTTAGTAATCCATGTTATCATGTTTCCCTGGGGTATAAATCTGAGAAGACAGAGGCAGCCATTTCTCACACTCTTAAAAATAGCAAAGACAAGACAGTGTGCTATTTAAGAAAGAGAGATCTGTATTCGTCTTCATATGACAGGAAACAGCCATAGGAAAATTGCTACTTGCCTTGACTTGTTCATACCTACAGAAGGCATGGGTTGGTTACTCGTATCAAGAGATACTGAAGAACATAAATCTTCTATCAAGACCAGAGTGGCAAAATATTGTTACTTGTATTTTTACTCACTTATCATATGGTGCAAATATCATACATGTCCTAATTTATTAGGATTCCTGTTAAAGGATTGCAAAAAATTTATCTTTTTTTTAGCAGTATAATTTCACACTTAACTTTCATTTTAAATCTATAGTTTATTTTGGGAATATTTAGTACAGTGGGTTAAAACACATACATTTTCGGTTTTTCTTCTAAACTCACTGGTACTTTAATCATTGACACCCTTAACAAATCCTATTATGCTAAATAAATGTAGACAAAATCTCCTTTTAGTATTTACTTATTGAAGTTTATAGTGTAAAGGAACGTTTAAGTAGCAATGAAAGACTTCCTGTTTTGTTGGGGTATAAGTATGAGGCGACGTATGGCAATTACTCTTAGTCTTCAAAATGGGAAGACAAGCAAACATACAGCAGAGATCCAAATATTTCTATCCCAGCTTCACCTACTTTCAAGGTGCATGGAGACATTTTGCAATGTTGGTAATACTTGAAAGTACTGAGAAAACAATTTTATTAACAGACCAACACGTTTTGGCCAAAAAACAGAAACTCATACAAACAAGGCTGGACATGGACCCAAGTTTACACCATGCAGAGTGTGGAGGATGGTAAGGGAGGGAGAAAAAAAGCCCTGGTAGAGAACTGTAGCAGTTTGATTATGATACTGTAATAAAAGCTTATTTTTTTGAAAGCTTTAAAACATCTATACCAGGGTTTCCATTAGTTGTAGGGGGCACTTTATGGGTAAAATCATAATAATCGTAATAGAATAAAATATACTGAAAGAAATCATAGCCTGAACAGCTCTGAAACTAAAGAATAATCATATATTCATGACAGACTGGTCATCAATGTGAAAGGCTGGTGTAGATAACACAAAATGACGATACTGAGGCTGTCATCTTCAGACAACACCAACATGGGAAAATGTCATTTCAAACGTAAACAGCCATCTGTGGTGTCAAGTGTGCCAGATGAGTGTCTTATCCTACTCTGATCTGCTAACCAGAAACACCCTCATTGTCAAGAAATATCAAATTTGAGTCTATGAATGGTTATAAGCAAAGAACATTTAAGCTGCAATTAAAAAGAAAACATTTAGAGAAATAGAATTTAGTATTGCTTAGTAGCTAAAACATCATAATATGGTTAAGTGACCTTAATTTTTGAATCTTGGGAAAGTGTGAGCAGTTAAATAACTAACACAATAAAATAAAAAAATCCAAATAAAACATGCAATTGGGCTGCAATAAAATGACCAACAACCCTGAACTAAGAACATAAAGGACGACAGAGATTACTTATTGCGGGCAATATAGCTCTAAAGTCCTACCATAACATATTGTAACATCAGTTTTTAAACATCTTAGCAGCATAGAGACAGAACTGAGGAGATAAAGTGGGTCAACAGATGACGTTTAAGGTGGTTTGTGGTTGTGACATAAACTTTGAGAATCAGGACTATTCAAGAAGAGGTGAAGTAGGTCAAGATGAAACTGACGAGGATAATAATCAAAGGTAACCAGCACTTATTTGAATAATCAAGTCAGAAGATCTGCATGCATTCAGAGACAGTTGGCAGCAGAGGCTTGTGTGCATGTGTAGGCAGACTGCTCATATTTTAGTGCTAAAGAAATGCAGGGACATGAGCGAATCAGAAGTAACACAGTTTTCATCATAATCACAATTACAATGATTATTACTATTATTATTAATGCAGTTTAAAAGTGCATTTATTTACCATCTGTGTTTTGCCGTGCTCTCCATCCTTCACCAAAGAGATGATGAGCAAAGAACAGACAAAGGGGAGAAAAACAAAAATGACACACATAACTTTCTCAGTGCTACTTTTGGCAGTTCTTTTCAAAACAAAGCAACAGTTCAGTAGTGTCTCATCGGTGGTTACACCGGCACAACATAATAAAAGCAGGCAAAGCAACAAAAAACACACAAAAAAAAAACAATCATGCAAGTTTACAAGTTCTAGTACTGTAGAAGGAAAATTCATATTCAATGTTCATATTAAAAGATAAAAAGAAGGTTTGATCCTCCCACAGAAAATAAGCTACTGGGATTAAAATATTCTCCTGTAAAACATTCTGAAAGCAGTTATGGAGGAATCAAATCCTTTCTAAGTGCAAAATGTTGTACAGTAATGATCAAACTGTTGATTTACAGGCTTTCTAAAACACGATAACTGTAATATTGGCCTTTAACCTTAAATTTGTTAAAGTAGTTCTTATTTTTCAATCTTGAGATAAAAAATATTTTATTTTTTTCTCTCCATTTCTGTGCTTCCATGTTTGTTACGCATTCAAGAGAAGCTAGTTAATAACAATGATGAAACTTATTTAAGAATGGAACATATTATAAGGACATATACATGGATTAACATATTCCACAGAAAATGATGTGCTTTTTAATCTAATGACAATATTGTAAAAGCTTAATGGATTTTTCTACATTATACAAAGCTTTTGACACTAATAATCACAAGATTCCATTCGCACTATTTCTTTGTTGGAGGAAATTAAAAATGGCTTCATTATTATATTATTAATTGACAACAGTTTTTTAGGATTAATGGACTGACTAATTATGCAATTATAAGAAGCAAAGTCCTGCAGGAATCCATTTATTTTTCAAAAGTATAAAACTGATTTGCCTGTCGCATTAGCGTTCATCTTAGAGCTCTTTTTTTGCGACACCAATTTGTTTTCTTTCTTCCAAGAAAGATGTTCCTCTACTAATGGTTACACCTGAAACTGGTTTAGGTTGAATAACCTTCCTAATATTAGTGTATGGACAGTCACAATTACAAAGGACTGCTTGGATAAAATATTTTATATTTCAGATGTCTTGTATTTATGCTCTGCATGTTGATATTTTTGCTGTGTTGGAATAACTCTAGTTGCCCTTAATATTTACACATTATGTATAATTATTATTATCTGAGATCCTAAAGCTCACACACAGTGGTAAACACATTGTGTTATTATAAAGAAAGAGTGAGGAAAATTGGAATTAATTATAATCAACATAATCATCGCAATTTTCAGCAGTAATATCACAATTACATATTTTGAAGTTATCAGCCCTACTGTTATTGCACAGAAATCCAAATTAATCATTTTCACATAAAACCCTTATTATTGCAAATACAACACTACTTTATCAGTTATAAGTTAATCTTTATTGTCTACATATGTGGAAATTTGTCTTATATTGCGAACAATTCAAGAAAGCAGTTTTTATTGACACCCTTGGTGTATTGATAAATTAAAATCTGAGCTGGAAGAATTTACGTTTTTATATATACAACGCACTGACAATGTAGTGAATCTTTATTATTAAAATTGATTTTCAATTTATTCTTTGTATGATTTACTTTCTATGCATTTTTTTTATCTAGCTATGGTGTGAGCTAATTAAAGCCTTCAAGATATATATTTTTTTCTTACCAGCACATTTTGTTGGTTTCTCTTTAAATTTAATGTAATGCTTTTTTATAATATAAAATGAAAAAATTCTAAAGTAAAATAGACTAGGAGTTTTCAAGGACTTTTACTCTTTCAGACCCACCCACCAGTTACCTTTTAAGTATCCAGACCCATCTCTGAGCATTTGGTGATACAGATTTAGCAATCATCTTAGGAATTTTTCAGTCATCGGGTAGCAGTTTTTTCTCATTCTTGTCAGAATTACTGGCCGAAATGAAGTGTCAGTTGCTATTTTCAAGTCCGGGTTCCTTAAGGAACATCTTCACTTCATTTTCCCCACTGCCACTTTGTGTTTTATTTCATTCTTTTGTTGAAATGTAAACTTTGTATTCAAACAGGAGAAACTGATCACATGTAAGGTTTTTGCCCAATATTGCTGCATAACTTTGAGATTACATGTTTTTACTGCTCAAAAAAAGTCTCGGTGGCTCTGCAGCACCTTAGGCTGTTGAGATGGTCAACAAAATGAAGTCTGGTTGTGATAATTTGTGTCTAAATAGATCAGACATGAAATCAAAATATATGCTTTTTGCTTTCTGAAAAACTACCATATTGTGCCTCATTTGCAAAAAAATGGGCTGCTGTGTGTCTGTTAAGTTGTGGGTTAACTACTAGACCAAATTTGTTTTCAAAAACCCTGTTGATAATTTTGTTTATAGAATAATAAAGGCTGATGTGTATAGGTAAACTTTAAGTACTGCACTGATTCTCTCATATCCTTTTTTAATTCTGAGTCTAGGCACATTCAAAAGGGGTTTTACTCTAACAAACTGAGTCATTGACTTTCTTGAGACCTAATGCAGCCTATTTTTGGTTTGTGGTTTTGAATATGAGCTGCATTAATGTGTCAGTTTTTCCAATCTGAGTTTAAATTCTACTTTTCAAGCATTATCAATCATTGCCAAAACATGTTTTAGCCATACAATTCTTGAGTACTGTTGATGACACACTAATTTTAACAGTTTTGTGACAGTCCAATGTGTTTAAAACTAGTTTTTAGTATCATTTGCATTAACAAAATGTATATTTGGATCCTGCAGAAGCCAGACAAACATGTAAAATAAGGAGCTATGATTTGTGAAAGCAAGTTTGTTCACCGCCCATTACTGCACCAGCAATGGTAGCTGCGGTTACAGAGGAAGCGGACAGAGGTAGCAAATAAAACAGAGTGAAAGCAGGACAAAGCTACTGGTCTCTTAACCAGGGAGAAAGGGATTAGTGAGGACCATCTCTTTGCAGTGGGCACTGCGTCAGCATTGGATCAATAAGAATTAAGAGACTAGCTTATTTATTATTCACCAAGGCTTTGCAAGCCGATTGTTGATGAGTGCAAGCAATGATCAATTGTGAGGAACAAAACATCCAGAAAGTAAGGACACATCTACAGGGACAGCTTGTGAAAATACAGAGACAGTAAAACCACAGGAAAGAACACAGATGAATCCATAAAAAAAGGATTAAACCCAAAAAGATTATTTTTGTCTGTCAGCTGCATTCCTTTTGTTCTCAAGATTTCTCCATGACTGAAATAAAGAATTTTTACAAATACATCATTTCCCATGAGAAGAAATTAATGCTCTACCAGATAATATAAAAGGCTCCTGTGGCATGGAGAATAAAAGGCATTATGGTCTACTGTAGGATAATACGAGGGATGGAACGGTTCATTTGCAGGTTGAGACAAGTCTTCTGCTGTACAGCTTCAACTAGAAAGAAGTGGATCTACACCATCAGAGTAAATGATACTGTATCTCTGGTGTCCCATTTGTGCTATAGTATCTGATGTCCATAACTAGTTGTCATGGTGACCTGCCACGGGAACCGCACCTACTAAGTTGCACTGCTGTTGCTGCATCATAGCATTAAAAAGAAGTTCGTCAGATTTTAGGTTTTCTATTATAATAAAGGCAGCAATTTGCCAAACATCTACAGTGGACAAATGTGCAACACTGTGCAAAATGCTAACAGCAACATGTTTGCTCATTCTACCAGCATCAGGTGTTTCTCATGCCAGCAGAAACAAAGTTTGCCTATGCTAACAGCAGGACATGTTGCCCATGTTAGCAGCATCATGTGATGTTAATGCTAGCAGTAACACGTGTTACTCATGCTAGGCGACTGTGGCTCAGTGGGAAGAGTAGTCGTCTTGCAATCAGAAGGTTGTGGGTTCGGCTACAACTTCCTCCTGCTGTATGTCGATGTGCCCCTGGGCAAAGCACTTACCCTCAAGTTGCCTACCGATCTGCGTATCAGTGTATGAATGTGTGAGCGTTAGTGAGTGCGTCTGGGTTAATGTGGCTCTAGTGTAAAGCGCTTTGAGTGGTCTGTATGACTGGAAAGGCACTATATAAGTTCAGTCCATTTACCATTTAACCAGATCACTTTTTGCTCATACTAGTAACAACAATTGTTATTCATGCTACCAGCAAGATACTTGCTCGTGCAAGCAGAATTTGCTCCAGTTAGCATCACCACTTGTTGCTCATGCTAGCAGAAATGTTGCTCTCTTCAACAGCAAAGTAGTTTACGCCAGCAGCAACATTGTTTGCACATGCCAGCAGCAATGTTATCTGTCCCAACAGCAACACGGTTTGCTCATGCTAGCAGCAGTGTTATGCTCTACAAAGACGACAGGAGTTACTGATTGACTGATGAAGGATGAGGAAGAAAAGAACTTCTACTTCTTTTAAAATGCTTCTCAATGTATAGTCAGACAGAACACAACAAGAACCAACAATAAATCACTCAAATGTTTTTTTGGCATAAGACTACCAGTTGTGTCAGATGTTTGGTACAATGTTAATGTCCAAACTTTATAAAAAGACTCGAAGAGAATTTGTCAATAAGGTGCCCATACACCTACTATAGCCTGCAACTGGGACTGAGTTGAATCTTTGTGACGAACAACCTCAATTGATGTTAAAAATGAGATTAACATTGCATATTTGCGTGAAGGAAACACCTTTTTTCTTTAAATATTTGTGACTGAATGACTACCTTAGTTCGAGGCTACAAGGCAAACGTTTTCAGTATTTTTGCCAAATAAGAAAGCCTTCTGTAAGCCTTCTGTCTCCTTCTATAGTGTACAAAATTCACAGCCAGCCTTAACATTACTGTCACAATAGTGTGCCTAATGCTCATACTGTCAGTTTTTACATTACTACATAACATATCCTTAAGAATACGTAACATTTTTATATCCACACATGATGCATTATCTATCCGTGATGTTTGGTAATTCTGGATTATTAAGAAAATACAAAAAAATGGTCAACTGAAATAAAAATCGGGATCCCAAAACCACTAACTCAACAGTAGATTTCGCGAACCGTTCCAACCCTAGACAATCCTATGTTAATGAAACTGGATTAGAGTAGTTACATTTTTATTTGTAGGTTTTTGCAGATGATTAAAAATCCCTTGTGAAAATAATCTTTGCAATTGATTATTAGTAAATAAAAAGGAATAGGTGGTTGTATGAGGCCAGAAATAAAACTGAAAACCAGAAGAATTGTACGTACATGAGTAAGACAATTAGCCTACCAGTTAACCTAAGTCAACACCTAGATTTACAGAAACAATGTTTTAGCAGGTTCAAAGCAGAGACAAAAAAGGCCATGGTGTGGTAAAACTTTCAACATCTGAATCTTGCAATTATGTATATTTAACAAATGTTGTTCATTTCGCAACCATGCAAAAAAATACCTCTCTATAGTTTGTTTTAAAGTCATACATTGAGACTGCTTGTGCTTTTACTAAGGTCAATATTAACTGTTTAAAACTAAGGTCATGTCTGAAAGAAATCTGCGAAGTGTGATCCCAGTGTGGTATGTATTTAGGACTAACCTTCAACGGCCCTCTTGAAGAACACTTTGCAGCTGCCACAGGTTACCACCCCATAATGGCATCCTGATGCCTCGTCCGAGCACACCAGACATATCTTATGAGCTTGCCCACCGGGTTTGGACTGGCCTGTCACTGCAGTGCTGTTGTTTTCTCCTGTTCTGGGTGATGAGCTGGAATAAAAATAAAAAAAAGAGTGTGGGTTACAAAAGTACCTGCAATATGACAAAAAACTTTCTTTACAAAACTTATAGCCTGCACAGGCCTGATTTATAGGTTTAAAAAGTGTCATGTTTTATTGTTACTAGGAGACATAACAGTCCTTTTGATAGGTTTTGCAAGGAAAAAAACATGAAAGCAAGGCATGATTTTATTACAGCACACTCTAATGTAAAACATGTTTTAAAGCACTGGTCACATAGTATAAATAAAAAGAAACTATTGGAAGAACAATATGAAAATATAAAAAAAGATTTTTCATTCAGTGGGAAAAGAAATGACTCAAATGATGTGACATAATTAATAGAGTATTCATTATGATGAGCTCACTGCTTGTGTTTTCATCAATATGAAAGCAAATAAGCCAAACAGCATACAGCAACAGTTTTTTTGTGCAGTAGCCAAGCTCCAAATCTCAGGCCATAACCACAATTGTATTATAATGCCTATTAAACACTTGCTAAATCCTGCTATGTACACAGTTGAGGTTGTCATTCTCCCTTTGCTTATATTTGAAGTAATATCTAGAATGCTGCCTGAAGCTTACTGTATGTCACCACAAACAGTCAGTTAAAGCTGTTTTAGTTCAAGCGGCAGCATGTGCAGCAGGATTATGACACGAATTTGACTGCATTAAACAAGCTTTACGCTCCTCTATTGTGTTGTAGCACACAGAATGGAATGCACATTAAAGTTATGAAACAACTCTTTTGCAAAGCCTGTTTATGACTAAAAAGTAGGTCTTTATGTGAAAAGTCTAGGAACACACCAAAGCATTCATACCTATTGACGCATTAACTTTTCCACATTTCATCACAGTACAACCACATACTTCAGTGTTTTTCATTGGAATCCTTTGAAAGAGTACCATTGATAAAGAGTTTCTATTTCACAAGTAAATACGACGCAGAAAAAAACCCAATATGGTGTTCAAAATGTTTTACAAATAAAACTCTGAAGAGAGTGGCGTGCATTTGTATTCAGCCCAGTTTACTCCGATACCCCTAAATGGCCTGCAACTAATGGGTCCATCTTTGTGTAATTTAATTACGGAAGAAGAAAAAAAACCATATAAGCAGCAAGGAACACAGCAGACAGGTCAGGGATGACGTTGTGGAGAAGTTTAAAGCATGGTTAGATTAATGAATTGTATCTCAGGCTTTGAACATGTCATGATGCACAATTTAATCCACCATCAGAAGATGGAAAAGTACAACTACACCATTCCCAATGTGAAACCAGGTTTCAGATGCTTTTGCTTTTCTTCTGCAGGGACAAAGAAGCTAAACACAAATGCATGCTGTCATTTTCAGAATTCAATTGTAAAATATGAAAAACATTTATGATTTTCCTCCCACTACTCAATTTTGCACTACTTTCTGTTAGTGTATCACATAAAATCTAAATAAAGACGTATAACCCCAATCCTACCACAACTTTACTTGCAGTCATTGGAAAGATCATACCTTTCTGTAAACAAGATAGTAAACCAACCAGAGCAGCCGTGGTGGATCTTAGAGGGCATTCAGCTGAATATGTTTTCCCACCAGATAAAATGAGGGAGATTTAGAATTTTCAAATGCTTAGTTTTCCCCAATCTCCAACAAAGTATACAACTACACTGTTTTACAGATGGCCAAAACAAAGACGAGAGGGAGAGCAAGGGGCTTGTTCCCAGAGTCTAGAAGAGGAAGTGGGACCATCCCATTAATGACATCATGTGTAAACATTTTTTATTTTACAGCTTGAACATGAACTCATGATGAACACTTGACAGAGTTCCAGAAAATACTTGGACTGATCTCACATTATATTCCATTGTAAAGTCAATTGTATATATATGTACATTATGTATCTTAAAAATATATTTTTTATTACTGAGGGCAAAGTAGACCAGAGTGAAGTTCCTTGATTGTCTGTACAAACTAGGCAATAAAGCTGATTCTGATTTCAGAATTATAGCCTGCTAAACAGAAAGAAGTATGGTTATAAATATGTTTTTATTTTAGTGATCTGCACGGAGAGTGATTCAAAAATATACCAGATTGGTAAGTGCATGAAAACAACATGCATAATAACCCAGAACATAACATATAGGTTAAACTTCACCCTCAGACGTTGCCAGTTGTTTGACCGGGGATCTGAATGACTAGATGTGGCTTATATTGAAACTTTTAAAACCACAATCTGTAACAGTTTGTTCTGTTTGAAGTGTGGTTCTCAGTCTCATTAAGAATCTGGGTCAAATTTAATAGCAAGTTTTGTTCATTACAATCTGCCATCTGACAGTCACAACAATACAACTTGTCCAATATCATTTTAAAATAATATTTATGCCTGTAAAACATAATGTTCTCCTTACCTTTTTCACATCATGTCACATTAAAACCACAAACTTTAATACATTTTACTGAGGTTTTGTGTGACGGGTCAGGGTTACAGGTGTGGAGACGTTTAAAGCAGGATTAGCTTATAAAACAATATCCCAAGACATAAACATCTCACCACTTCAATCCATTATCTGAAAATGGACTGAATGAATCTTGCATAACTACAAACCAACAACTACAAGGCATGGATGTCCACCTACACTTATATGTCAGATAATGAGAACAATAATCAGATATAAATCAAGAGGCCCACGTTAGCTCTGGAGGAACTGCAAATATCCACAGCTCAGGTGCAGAGCAGCAGCCAAAAACATACAGGGCAATCTTGGCCAAGACTTGAAACTTGCTGCTCAGAGATGCCATCCATCAAATCTCAACAAGCTTGAGATGGTCTGCAAAGAAAACAATTCAATCTCTAGATGTGTAGAGCTGGTAGGAAAGGGTCTGTTAGAAAATTTTGCACTACTTTATATTAGTCTGTTACATAAAATAAAAAAAAACATGATAAAATGTGACAAAGTCCAAGCGGTTAGAATACTTTTGCCAGTACACAGTACACAGTACACAGCCTTGGGCTGTGATCTTGGGTTCTGTGGGCCAACAGGGACTGGACTGGTTAAAAGGACCATTCTTTAAAATGGGGTCTTAGGAGAAGGGAAGCTTGTTCACTTTTCTCTGAGTGGCAGCACTGTACCAAGATAACTGATGCTGCTCTCTTGGTTTCAATGAAGTTTTCAATTAAGTGTTTTGGTTAATCAGTGCATGTGAAATGAAACAGCAATACAGCTGTTTTTAATCATGCAAGTGAAAAATATTCATAGTAATTACCTCCTGTGACAAGGCGTGGCCTTATTCAGTCAAATCCTTTAATGGTATGCACACACTATGCTCACACTGCAAATGCAACACCATGTATACACACTGAATGTTGGCTGCTGCCTTCTGAAATGTGCTGGTCCCAACTTCAGATCATCAGTCTGGCAGTAGGGTATTTATAGAAATAAATATCCTCCTATAACCTCTGTTATGGAAAATAGTAATGGTACACTGCGATGTACTCATGTTTTCTTATTGACAACTTTGGTAATATTAAACTGGAGATGCAGTGAACACTAATTATTGAGCGGCCGTTGACCCGTGAGGGATCTCTCTGGACTGCTTAGGAATTGCAAAACAACAGACCACACACACATACAACCGCCAGCAGCATTCTGGCATGACAGGTGGTGAAAATTATCTTGTATTTGCTATGTTTGGTTTTGATATGATGCCCCAGCTTTGGCTTTAGGATTTTAAAATACATTTGATGGCTGAAGAGACAACAGTCTAGATATTTGTATTGTGTTCCCTTCTAGTATGACTCAAAAATTGGTCATATAATAACCCCAGGTCTATGTTTGAATTAAACATTTGTGAACCTCTTGCCCATACGTTCCTCTCATATCTGAGGCATCAACTGTGGCTCTAAACCATTTAATGCAGATTCAAGCTTCATTAGAAATTGTACCATACCTGGACACAGCACAATTGATGCACAGTCCCTGCCTGTGACACACAGACACATGGCTTATGTTTGGTGATAAGCAAGAGAATATCAAAAGGGATTTACATACAGAAAATGAGAAGAAATAATCTCATTTGTGCAAGACAGCCGTGTAATACTGTAATTCTTTCCTTCCTTCCACAAACGAAAACTTTGTGTTGCCAATTATTCTATCCTCGGTTTAACTTCTTTAATGTAAACATGGGCTCCCTAAGTGTTATGTGAAGGGTTATTGAAACAAGACTCTTCACTATTGACTTTGACCTCATTTGAAGGGACAGCAAATATTTCACCTAAACTGCAGGGCGCGAAAGGCACTAGTCTTTGAGAATGTAACGCCCTAACAGTAACTTACAGAAATACCTCAGTTAAGTATGAGCCAAAAATGCCAGTGAAGACACATGCTATCTGGTTTTAAGCACGGTTTCTCAACCCTTGCTTTAATCCAGCTTTGGGAATCAGTTTGCTTTCCACAAATGTTGCAGATATGACTTAATATAAGGCAAACAATGTCTTAACTGTACAGTTTATTACTTTGTTAATAAGTGAAATTTAAAACAGGATCAAAATCCAAAGCAGAACATGAATAGAAATACCAAAAAGGAATTGAAATAATCAGTTATTATATAATGATAAGATGCAAAAGTCAGCTTGACCTTAATGACATGCAATAACAAACAAGATTTCTGCAGAAACTATTAAGAGACACTGAACTGGGTTGACTGGTTATGTCACTGGAGAGTCATTTTCTGCAGCAGTTATACTGGGAACCAATGCACGGCAAGTTTTTTTCTAACAAGATTAACGCTTCAGATTAATGTGTGAGAAGGAATCATAAAGTGATCGCAAGAGAGTAAAGAGCTCTACAGAGGAGATATGTAGGTAAAAAAAAAAACTTCACAGCATTGAAGATTGCCACAAATATGGAGACATAACTAGCGTTTTTACGTGTTCTTTTCAACAGCTGCTGTTTGGATACTGGTTTAACACTTGTACTTAATGTATGAATAATACAACATACAAAACACTGAGTCGTCAGACATAAGTTACCCACTGAGGTATTTGTGCACATTTCTACAATGAAATATAATACATTTGCTGAAAATATGCTGATGTTCATGTCTAGCTATTAAATATATACTTTTAATATTCTGCATTCCTGATAGTATGCAGCAAGTAATTTTCCAGGGAAATACTCTATTTAGATACCAAACTAGTATGCTTTTAAATAGGGAAAAACAGCACCCTTTACTTGATTTAACGAGGTTCTTGTTGCAAAATGTAAAGAAAGACACTACATATTCAAAAATAACTAAATAAAGCTAAATTTTGTTATTTTATGTATTGAGAACCAATATTTATATCACAATTGCTTCTTTTTTTCTCCAATTGTTTTGGTGTGTATTAAACGTGTTCCTTTGCTTGTCCAAATGTACACATCATTTCAAAATACTAAAATTGTTTTTTGTTAATAATTTAAAATAGGGGTTTTCCAAGTGGTGCCTTCATTGCTAAACTCGGGGTGGTCATTTATAAAAAAAAAACACAGAAGAACTCTTTTACTTTCCCACACCCACAGAGCCAGCTTAATGCCATGTCATTATGCTTCCTCCCTCTGTTGTATTCTGATTTGTTTAGATGATTTAAGTGCTGGTATGCAGTTTAACTATGTTATTCCTGCAAATAGTTGTCTTGCCATTGCCTGCCTTATCCATAAATGCTGTTTCAAACAACAGTCTGGGTTTATAAACACTCTTTACATCCCCTACCAGCCTTTCAGTCCATGATCAGCAGTATATAAACAGCACTGCAATCAGGAGTTGCAGACAGCTTTTTAGGCGGGATTTATTAACACCAACTGGTAATATTAAAATACAAGACGTGAGTGGTTATAAACTGGGGTTCAAACAGGATTTGTACACTTGGTTAAAAAGTAGTAAAAGCCGCTTTGTGTGGATCACTGACCGACATTCACTGGGGAATATTGAAACAAACAGTGAGCCTATGTTATTCCAGTGGTAATCTAAGTTGTTTTTATTGTTGAAGCTTAATATATTTATTGTTTTGTCCTAAATTTTAAATCCGAATTCTGTAAAAAAAAATGTTACATTTCATAACATTTTAACTGTTTTTGCTGTATCCACGAGTCTGATCTCTGCTCGTTCTAAAAACATTTCTGACTTCTCACCCAGCAAAAAGTTGGCAGCTCCAGTAACATCATTCTAGTGCTGGAGCTATCAGCACTAAAAACAGAAATGACGGCGTTAAAGCATTGACACTGGTTTAGCCAGGAACCGGTGTAGTGGAACCCACACTTTGATGCCCCAGTGGTCTAAAAAAAACCCAACAAAAACCTTTTCTCACCTAGATAAATTAATTAATTATCATGTTTGAGATAAAGACATTGCTTATTATTTAGCTGAATAACAACATTCAGCTGTACCCCATCTGAATGTTGTTGTAACATGTACAATACAGACCAAACGTTTGGACACACCTTCTCATTCAAAAAGTTTTCTTTATTTTCATGACTATGAATATTGTAGCTTCATACTGAAGGCATCAAAACTATGAATTAACACATGTGGAGTTATATACTGAACAAAAAAGTGTGAAACAACTGAAAATATGTAAACTGCAATTTACAGCAGCTGCATGTTGACCACTTATGGCAGACACCCAGTCCAGCATGATTCATTTTCTCCAACCTATGACATGGAAACTATCTTGGCATGTCATTTGTGACCAGTTTCATTTTAATTAACATTTTTCATTTGCTTCTAATTAATCAGGGTTAAATGTTATGTAATACCTGCTAAAAAAGTTTGGTTTATAACAAAAAATAACTTGAATCAAATATGCTGCAGAGTGCTTATAGTATGGTCAAATACCAATAAGATTAATGTCCAAAACTAGCATGACTCTACATTTTACATTAACAATACATTTATGGATCTAATGCTTATTATCTTATTACTCAGCTAAGCATTTGTCTTATATGTTGTTTGCATGCTTGATTGTTTTTGAACCCCGGTAAAGCTTTTTGTTATATTTAACTGCTTGACTAAAATCTGATTAGCTAATTAATTCATTTAAATATGATGCAAATTGAACACTTTACTGTAGAATCCCCCTTTTGCCTTTTTAAAATCCTGACTTTCTTTATCTGAACCAAATCCAATTCACTACAAATCTCTCTCACTCCTCCTGTTCTGTTTAAATGTTCCTACCCACTCTTCTTCCTTCCTCTTCCCCCTCGTATCCCGCCTCATCTGCTAGGGTTATATAACACAGGCATTACTGCTGTTGGAGCAGACGCCTCCCATCCCCACCCCCACTAGGCCCTCTTGGCCAATCCACTGTCAATGCCAGCAGGGAGTTTGGAGGAGGTCAGACGAGTCATGAGATTATCCAACCCACCTACCAGGAGATAAGAGTGTATGTGACACTAATAGGGAACTTTACATGTGCATGCATACGGGTTTGTTGATTTGGTTTTTCCGAGTGCAGAGATAAGAAATGACATTGCAAATCATATTGCAATTGCGTAGCAGATTGGACTTTTCCTGTCCTCTTGTTCCTAAACACAGAAGACGCCCACCCGTCTGAAATATCTAAGTGTCTGCATCTCCCACACCCTGTTGTCAGTGCAAAACCTCTTGTGCTTTTTCTGGGAGAAAGCATGTGTGGAGGAATGAATTAAAAATAGACAGTAAATGGCTCGGAAAACCGTAAATTGAATCAAACGAGACATTTCACAAGGACAATATGAATAATATATTTTAATTTAGCTAAAAAACAGAAAAATGCTGACATTACTCATGCAAAATCCTCTAACATAAGCAACAAACCGTCCACGGCCTCATTGTGAGCTCGTGAAGGTCAACACGAGTGAGTCAGCCTCAGAAAGGAAAAACTAGTAATTCAAGGAAGCGCGTTCACTTCCTCTGTCGCGTCGAGTGACAGTTGTGCGATCCCACTTCTCCTCCTTGCCTTCTTGTGCTCAAAAATAGACACCGGCAACAGGCGCACACTCATAAGGAATAATTAACCAAGTGGCAGCAATGATAACTCATTAGAGCAAATTTCCATTGTAGCTCATTGGTGAACAACGGCAAGCACTGTCGGTTTCTTTTCATCATCGCTTTCCTCTCTCTCTGTTACAACAACACAGCTAATGAACTAAAAATACACCACAGCAACATGATACGGTGCAAACACCTAACAAATATGGGGACACACATTACACACTACAGTCAAGCTACAGCCATTCGGCAGGCTAAGATGGGGTGGTTTTATATCAGCTCTTATGGAGAGCAGAGGAAGAAAAAGTGACACAGAGATATATAAGCTGCAGAAAGGACTCATGTTATGGCCCTGCATGGGATATATGGCACGGCAAAAAAAAAAAAAAAAAGGAAAATGGAAACTTAAAAGCAGGACAGCTATCCAACCATGGATATGTAGTTACATATAATGTTCAATCCCATCAAGAGAGATAATAGAAAGTTGTATTTCAACCTGTTACAGTGATATGCTTCAACCAGGGATTCTGTAAGATTCAGCAAGTTAAATTTAAGAGCATTTGGAGATATTTCAAACATTTACTTCTGTGAATTTTGATTGTAATGGTTTAAAGTCGATAAAAAACAGAAATTACGTTTTTCTGAAAATCCAATAAAATGCTTAAAACCAATAAAAAGATTATTCTAATACACCAATATTATTTTTTGGAAATATTATGGCCAACGCAATCAAAGAGGAAGTAGGGAAAGTTCGCATATACTGTACAGTACACTGAGATTTTTCAATGGCATATTTCTGGTTTGTTTTGTAAATTTGATTTCATGCAATATAAAAGCAATTGAGAAACTATTTTTCACCCCCCCCATTTTTATTAGCTGAAAGGCAAAATATTCAAAAAGAACAGGAATAAACTCTGGAAGCTTTCACTTTTAAATTTCATTACAGAAATAAATGAAATCTTCAATGCTATTATGATTTATTGACATGCACTTGTATATAACAAGAGAGGTAGCCTAGTCTACCTAAATAAACACTCATGATGAAGGAGCTAGTAGTGGATAACATCACAAGAACATTATGATTGGCTAAACATACAATTGGCCAGTTTCAGAAGTAGAATCTTAAGCAGTTTTTTTCTGTCCAAGGCTGATTGCCTCAGTATATAATCCTTCTGGCAGTGCTTATTGCCTTTTTGCTTTATGGGTATTCTACTTTGCCAGAGGAATAACACTTGAATTTCTGAGCCAGCCAGTGGATTTATCAAAAAAATAAAACAATACATGGAAGAAATATTAAATAAAAGACCTAGCATGGAATTCTGGGTGTATTTAAGACCACGTAAGACCTAAATTAAGATAATTTACTTTAAGACTTTTTATGACCTTAAGAGACCTTGCAGAAAACCTATATATTGTTTTATTTGTTCATTACAGTCTTTAATATTCCAACTTCAGAC
Source organism: Girardinichthys multiradiatus (assembly GCF_021462225.1). Lineage (NCBI taxonomy): Eukaryota > Metazoa > Chordata > Actinopteri > Cyprinodontiformes > Goodeidae > Girardinichthys > Girardinichthys multiradiatus. The sequence continues at coordinate 16,679,292 of NC_061804.1, forward strand.
ATACTATATTAATCAGGCTACTATATCTGCAAGAAGTTCAACTCACAGACATATGCAAGCAGATAAGACTAGCCCAGAAATGAACAGATCAATTACAAAGTGTGCAAACAGGACAGATGATGAACTCTCTCTCTCTCTCTCCTCCTCCTCCTCCCCCCCCCCCCCCCCCCCCCCCTTCAACTCCAATGTACAAAATAGCACTAAGAACAAAGGTAAGCAGTCAGAAGCAGCTCTACAAAAAGTCTACTGATCCACCCTGAGAATGGTTGTGTTTAGGCTAGATGGGGTCACATGTTAGATCCCTGGAGCGAAGTTATGCTGAACTGGAATGTGGAGCAATGCAGGAAACTGGGCCACATGCTTTAGACCAGAGGGAGCGGATCAGATTTATATCTGTTTGACTAAATATGTACAGTGGAAAATATAAATGATCAACTCTGTCAGACTGATTTCAGTATGGGAACATTTTATGGCTCCCTGAGTTTACACAGAGTCGAGTATACATAGAGATAGTTTGTACAAATAAATTTTTTTTATTTAAAGATTAAAAGAAAACCTTTAGGCTCAGCTTATTTTGTCTTAAATTATGCTTTTTTCATGTAATAGGAGGCTGAGGTTACTGTTGTATAATGAGTATTCCTGCTTCAACACCGCACTAACTCTTGTAAAACTTTTTGAAATGAAAATGAGCTAAATCTGACTTGACTATTTTAAATTTGTGGTTTGGAGTATTCACTCCTACATTAATTACAAAACAACATCAGTCTTCCTGTTGTTTAAATGGGGTATAAAAACACAAAATGTGAAAGAAAACTGGTGTTACTTCTCATTTCTTTACAGTTGCTTCCAAGAAGTCAGGAATTTTTGACCAACTGTTTCCCAAGTCTTTTAGTGTTTTTCTTTGGACTTTCTGCTCAGTACCTGACCATTGGGTTTAGAGGAATCTTCTTTAAGCCACTTAACTCTGACACATCAGTTATTCAAGCATAAAAAGCCCCTTAAATTCAAGGGCTGAAAACACGCTGTGTGCACACCAAATTGATAACTTTGATATATACCAAAGGTAGCACCTTTGACAGTCATTTTATCAAGAAATGTGGCCTGCAGTACACTGACAAAAACGTATTACTAAAATTTCACTAATAAACTTGGTGAAACAATTTGTACATATTTTATGATGGACAATTTTGCAAATATATCGTCATTGTAATAGAAGTGTGTGCAATATTCATCTTTCAAATGGCTGTCTAGAGCGCAGCAGCAGGTGTTAACACTGGACACAAATGACATGCCCCTAAATGCTAAAGGTCACAGAGTGTAGGAAGCACAGTTGAGAAAGAGGGGAAAGAGGAAAATAGGCATATATCGCTCTGCATATCGTCATATTCATCAATATTTTCACCATCACAAGATTTTATAAGATCGTGCAGCCCTACATCTTGTATACTAGATCTGACATCTATTCTTTTGTTCTCCAATTTACTATTTCAGTCTTTTTAGCATAGACTATGCGACAAACTGGTCAGTTAAAGTTTGGACAAAGATTAAAACTTGGACAAATATGCATCAAGGTTAAAAGGCTACTAGAAAGTCTGCCTCCTTAGAATCAAAATATAAATATATATATAAAAATTACAGGTGGTCAAAAATGCTAACGCCAAAAATCTTTATTAATTAAAAAAAATAAATTATAAAAAACTGGTTGCATGTTTTAGATTATCTTCAACTTAGCTCAGAACCGACAACTTTGCATCTCATTTTTGAACAATACTTGTTAAATAAAATAAGACAAATAAAAGAATGATTCTGTCGTTGCTGCGATAATGCCTGCGTTATTCACCTTATCTTGATGGAAATGCTTGAGTGAGTGTGTGTGTGTGTGTGTGTCTGCGTGCAAGTGTGTGTTGCAGGGAACCTTCAATTGCTCTCAGCAGATTCGATTTGGTGCTGGCACATTGTGCGTCTTAAATCAGATAGATGGCCAGGGCCCTGAGGGTGTAGAGCTCCCATTTCCCCTGCTCCTCTTATGTAATTAGCAATTATTTAAGACTTTAAATGCTTTAACCCCCACAAATTACACAGAAGAAATGTCCTCTCTCCAATTTTCACCCACTTTTTCTGTCCTGTTTTCATGTGAAAAAGAAGACCATTTTATTCACACCCAATTTAGGATTAATTAAACTGCACTATTTCCACCAGTGTTTTCATAATCATGTTAGCAACATTAAAATGCAGGCATAATTACAGTATTTATAAGGGCAACTGAGGTTTGCACAACCGATTCTATCTGTTGCTGAATGAAGGCACTACTTGGCAGCAAATACACGGCAGAATGCTTTACCGCAGCAGCATTTATCATGGTCATAAAAGCACAAATTGTCTCAATCTAAACCTTTAAGTGATGACCCGGGCAGTTTAAACTCAGACTCAAATGGGGTAAAATGACAATAACGATTTAATGAAAACCTTGCTGAGAAGAAGCCAACTTGAATAACGGGAGAAGAAAAAAGCAGAGCACATGAAGACATCGGTTTTGACTTTTTAACAGTTTTTCCAGTCGGTCCCATCAAACAGCCTTCCAAAAAAAACTTTAGGTCAAGCCTAAAAAAACCTCCTATTCCAAAATTTGAATGTTGTTATGACCTCAGAGTTTTGTTTGAATGCCAATTAGTACACAGCAGGTAAAATAAGTGTTAAACACCTCACTAACTCCCCAAGTAAAAAGTAGTAATGCAGATGCAATTAATATTGTACTAACCCATCTAGTCCACACATGCAATGATAAATTGAATGATAGGTAAATTAACAGAATGACACAGTGAAAAAGTACCAAACACATGAAGAAAGAGATGTGCAAAAAGGATAGGTCATGACATCAGCTAAAGTCAACCACTAATTAGAAAGCAACCCAGCCACTTAGTGCAAAACAATATAAGTCCAATACCAGTCCAAACTGATGGCCCACAAAGAGGTGCCTCATTATCAAGGAGTCACACAAGGCACATTTCATGAAATCAATGAGCTTTCTCAAGGCGTTTGCAACCAAGGTTCCAAATCTAAAGTGATTAACTACTAAGATATCCAGAAAGAACCGAAAGCTGACAGAGTTTAACTGAAATCCAGGCAAACTGTTTGGTGTTGAAGCAGAAAATCTGACTCCCCTTCAGCACAGAGAAAGACATGAGGCTCGCAGAACCACCTGAGCAGAATGGTAAGTTTGTGAAAAGTAAAAAGCTTGTCTGACATAAGTCAGATTATATTTCAGGCAGTTCTGCGGTTGAAAGCTGATGGATTGAAGGGGAAGGCTCCCAGACTTGAAATTCGTACTCCCTTTTTTTCTTTTCCTTGTTTGATTAATATAAGTATTCTAACTCAAATTAGTCTGAAGACCAACAAACTCAAGATAAATGTTTTGTCTACTATCAGCTTTGACAATATTTTGAACTTTCAGTTTCGTACTTGTGGAACTTCCCATTAGCCTGTGGTAGTATTTCTAGAGTTTAAATGGTGTTAGTGTCTTTATTCTTTAGTTTCATTGTGTTTTATTTGCCAAATTAATCATTAACAATAAAAATTTAGTTTAAAAAAATTTAATTCTTGATTCTATTACTACTTCCTATTGATATCTTAGAGTAGACTATCCATTTTTAATTTAAGTGCAACCATCCTTGTTTGATCCTAAATAAACTATCTAAAGAAATATAAAACATAAATTGTGATCGAGATTGCTCAATGCGAAAGTCACAATCGATTTTTATAGACTGTGAGACTGATTGGTTTCTAAACATAAATATAACTTTTCATAGCTTACTGACATCACACATACACAAAACATGAAATATTTCAAGTAAATAAAAACTTGGATTTCTGCCATCTGGGCTGAATAAAGTAAACACAATGAAAAGAAGGGAGAGTGGGCGATTTGTACGGTGGCCGGGGGTTGCAAAACACTTTTACAAGTACCGAAACAAATTTACATTTCAGAAAACAAATTTACATTTAAGAAAACAAATTTACATTTGAGAAAACACTTTTACATTTCAGAAAATCAACCGGAAAGGGAATGTACCAACGCCGAGGCTGACCCGGAAGTCAGCCTCAGGGCTGCATCTTTCGTAGGCCGTATTCGTTGGCCGATTACGTTACAGCGCGGTGACGAAGGCTGTCCCAATTCATGAATCATTCCGAGCAAATGCTGCCGACAAATGTGTCCTTATTTTGCCCGATTTGAAGGATGGGTCGTGAGTATCCTTCGCGGCCCATCATTTCCCATCATTCATTGTGGGTCAAAGCAGATTGGTCAAGCAGGGGAAGCCATGACGGACCATAGCAACAAAAGCTGTGAGTAAATTGTGGAAAATTACACTTTCTGTGACACAAATTAACTTCAAATACTACAAATACGGCCTTCGAAGGATGCAGCTCCTGAGGCTGACTTCCAGGTCAGCCTCGGCGTTGGTACATTCCCTTTCCGGTTGATTTTCTGAAATGTAAAAGTGTTTTCTGAAATGTAAGTGTTTTCTGAAATGTAAAAGTGTTTTCTGAAATGTAAAAATGTTTTCTGAAATGTAAATTTGTTTTCTGAAATGTAAATTTGTTTCGGTACTTGTAAAAGTGTTTTGCACCCCCCGGCCACTGTAGATTTGTCTTACTTTATTTCTACCTTCTCCATTTTTGAGTTAGAATAAAAGCTTGAAACTAAATCAAAGCATCAAATCAAATCTTAAATGTCAGTACACCATTCCTAAAGATAATAAACTGGTAATCTGATATGCATCCAAGTGGCAGCCTATAAAAAAAAGTATTTTGGCCTCCAAGTGAAGAAATAGACCACAATAAAATTAATGTTGGCAACAGCTGAACAGATGAAAGCGACTCCTGTTGTTCAGGAGACGATTACATTACAGCCTGTTAGCATCTCTGCTATACCTGTAATGTTACATTGTCATTTGGTTCAATGTGTGGACAGCCTGCAGCCTTTTGATGATCAACTTTACAATCCCCTTCATTAAAAAGTCTGTACTGTACTCTGTGGCTGCTGCAAAGTAGACGATGCGGGGCGAGTTGTTGTGGCAAGTGGGCAAGAGTTCAGAGAAACATCTAAAACAGCAGCAGCAAACAGTGCAAGCTTTGGCACATTAATGGAGGATTACATTTACATACGCCCACCATGACTGTCTGCGAAAAGATTAATGGCGTTGTAGATGGAAACTGAATTCTGCTGACATACAAGGAGAGAATCATGCAAGGGCAGGAGGCCAACCGTGTGGGTGCAAAGGCTGCTGAATGAGAATGAGCATCAAGACCCAGATCAGTTTTTAAAAAATCTGGGATTTCTCAAAAAACTACTTGAACTTTTCCTAAAACATGTTTCAGCTTTTAAGCTGCTGTGAAATATTACAATGCTGCCAAACTGCTTCCGCTTTATAAAGTAAAAATGAATGACAGAGCCCTCAGTGAAGTCGAGATTAGTTTCAGTGGCACGGCTCAAAACAAGACAAACAAAATGTGGGCATGGTTAAAGAAAATGAAGGACTTTACCTGGAGAGGATTTAACAAAAGTTTTCATAATCCTTCCTCATCAGCGGCTGTAGCACAGCGGTATCAGGCAGTATAAAAATATATTTAGATTTTTTATTTAATGTTGCACCAAAATCTGAAACTGGAGTGTTTCTGAATGACACATCTTTGCATGACTGCTGAGTTACAAGGGCTTGCAAAGCAATTTACAAAAGTGATGCCTAGTTCATTTAACAATATATTCACATACAGTACATGAAGGGTTGCTAGGAGGTTTGAGCCTATGTGCGTAATACATATTAAAAGATATTTGGCGTTTTCATGCTGTTAAACCACCACATCCTGTAGAGCTTGCTGAGACAGTTAAGCAAAATATGCCAGAGAAAGGGCCAGAATGACCACAGCGCTGCTCCTCCCCCACTTGTTGCCGCGCTCTCCTGGTCATCTGCTTCAATGAAGGCTTCTATATTTTTCCCACACTTGCGAGACAAACTTGGGTGTTTGGTAATATCTCACAGTTGCAAAAACCAGGTACAGTCTTAGCGTGGAAACTAAAGATGCACCACCCTTCACTCTTACTAACATAACGCGGTGTTCAAACATTTTATTGGCAAGCTACAAACGGTAAATCTATTAAGCAGTCGACTAAGTAAATAGCCCAACAAAAAAAATACATCTCATACAAGCCTGGGAATTGTATTACTCTATGAAGTGTGGAACAGGAATAACATAATATTCTGTGCTATAAGCACTTAAAAACTATTAAATTCAACATTTATATAATTAGTTTTTGCTTAAGGCAATACATCCACATCAAAATAACAATAAAACAAATTGAATATCTTGAATTTTTGCAGGAATTCCCTGTTTGAATGGAATACACTTAGATCATGTTAAACATTATACTGTACAATAGGAAGCTTGAAGTCTTATTTAATCAAGGGGATGTTTTTATGTTTTTATTATGTGGAAGCTGTAAATTACAGTGTATTGGCTGCCATGTTTTAACCCAAAAACATGCCATCTTATTTCTAAATGGCTACACATACAATTAAAATCTTAGGAGGCCTCTCGTTTTTCAGGATAAAAAAAAAAAAAAAAAACATTCAAATTATTACACACTTGTATTTTATTTGATAACATTCAGCTTTGATGCATAACACACAAAAGTCTAATAGATTGCCCACATAGTTAAATATTTATCAGTAATTAGAAGCCTGATGCAATGTTTTTCAACTGTCACAGCTGCCTTTGATGAGCGTCACATTTTCTTGGCCTGAGGTAAACTTGGAGAAATCCATATCCTGTTAGAAACATGTAGTTATGACTAAAACAAGGCACTGTTTTTGTTGCTTTCTGTGTTTTAATCTTAACAGTCTGTAAATTTCAGTTTTTCTTTTGCTATATTTCTTTAGCTGGCATCAAAAGCTGATTTTATCGTCTCATGTTCACCCGCATTCTCCACCCGTAAGTAGACGCGCATATGATGAAAGACGACGATCATTAACCAGGGGAAATACAATAAAATTTCCCTCATGAAGCTTATCATCTATTCCTCCCTCAGATGAAAACCAAATGAGATTTAAGGAGTAAGAATGTATCAAAAGTGAAAAATTACTTTGAGATAAGACAAAAAAAAAAAAATGAGATTGTAAACATTTTCCCCAGATTTCACAACTGAAATTTCATAAACTGTGCCCGCTGCTGGGACTTTTGTCTTTGAAGACAGATGAGGTTTTTAAGATAAAAATAACAGAAGAGCAGGATGAAGCAATAAAAGCTTATCCAGTGGAGGCCAGCGCAACAAAAACAGAAAAACCAGCCAAGTGTGGTCAGTTCTGACAACAGAATGGAGGCCGAAACGCCTACTTTCCTAACATGACTGCTTCCTATGTGAAGCCCGGTGGAATATGATCCCCACTGGTTGAGGAAGGAAAGAATCTTCTGGATGTTAGCTAAACTGACTGACAGCTGACTATGACTTTATTGTGATATAGACATCCGCAGCTATGGTGCAAGCCACGAGGTTGTATGAAGGGAAATTACGCCCGTCTCTGTCAAAAGAGTGAAGAACTGTGCATGTTTGCAGGAACAGAATAAAACATGATTGGTTTATTATCAGAACATCAGAGCAAAAAAAAGTTTATATTTAGCGATAAAAGGTTTATAAATCAGCTTTTAATTTGGACAGAAACATATGCAGTTAAAAAAATGGAAAATCCAACTAAGCATATATGCAGTGCATCAACAGTTTTTAACTAATCTCAGCAACTATGGAAACAGTAGAAAGGAAAAATGCATCTTCTGCATTGATTTAATAGAAGTAAACAAAACCATTAGTGGTGAAAGTAGCACTTTTCACCACAGGTCAACATTAATGGATCAACCACAATAAAGCACCATCTCTCTGAACAAATGCATCAGTGGTAAGCTCCAGAGAGGATGCATGTATTAACTCGCCTCTGACACAAACGCACAAACACATTTACTTCTCCCTTAATCTCCACAGGAGCTCTTGCCTGCTGAATTTGGTGCTCATTAGAGCTCACCGCTCCTGGGGTCTTTTCATTTTGGGTCAACACGTGTCGCTAAGGAGAGACAACCTTTCCAGTTCTGGGACTGCATCCAAACCGGGAAGCATCAGGATATCTAGGACAAATTTTTGGTTTTCTTTTTCACTTTCACTTTCACATTTGCATGAAAATTTAATTTTCATCTGGATGTTATTTCTTGATCTAAGATGACTTAAATGAGTGCAGTTGGATAGTGTGGTTGACTGATGTTGGTAATATTTTCGAGGACAATTACAATCAAGCATAAAAAACAAAGTTTGTCGTTTGACAAAACAAAACAAAAAGCACATGCAGAACTTCAAAATCCAGAAGAGTTAAAGAAGTTTACTTCTTTAATAAACTCAATGAAAGTCAAACTCTTTAGTTAGGGCAGTGTAATTTACGGTTTACGTAGCGTTGGCATGGGTGGAATTAGATTGTTTTAGGTGGTTTTATAACTATAAACTATTAATATAAAAATATACTAACCTGCTTTGAATAATAAAAAAAAAACACTGTAGCTACCAATATTATTGCTTAGAACTGGAGATGCACAGAGGACAATAATGTGGCCAGTTTCTGATCTCCAGTTACTCTGGAACATCTTTTTAAAAACTAAACCATACAAAGATATATGATCAGCATTTAAAAAAGCTTTTTCTGTCCTTCATGTAGAAAGCGGCCATTCTTTATGTTTGTAACAGAGGATGTGCAATCGCTTTGAATATTTTTATATTTTAACACAAAAACAAAACAACTACAGTATTGACATTTGAAACCATTTTTAGCATCTTATCCTAGCAGTTAGCAAGACTAGCATTACAAAGCTGGCAGTATGTGTGTGTATTAGAGAATGTAGATTGTTAACTTAACCCTGAGATCTCCAAAAGGCCAACTTCCCTAGATCCAGTATGTTCCATAACAGCTCAGAAAGGTAAAACAGGCCGACTTTGCTGTAATATATTAAGCCTTCGTATTATCTGCTGAAAGTGTCTCTCTCTTTCAGTGCCAGAATTGAACCACATAGATGTCTTCACATGTTTTGACATGACATTTGGTACTTTATTTCTCTGCTTTCTCTGACTTAGCACCTCACTTGCAACTAAAAATAGCTCATTTTGAATCCCATACCCTTAGTAACATGTTCTATACTGAAGAGTGTTAGTGAGCCCGATCTGGTAACGCTGAAGTACGATGCATTCACCAAACAAAAAAAGACGGGTTTTGGCTTGAGAATAATCATTACATTCTTTCCATTAAACTCTTCAAAAGCCATCTTCAAACTGTTCCTGGTTTGCCTGTTATTCAATCAATCAATGACACTGTACGTGCAACACTGCATGTTGGATTACAAATCCTCCAGGATTTCTAAGAACAAAAAGCAGTTATATCCTAAGAACACTTTCAAAATAGAGCTTATTTTCCTAAAACTTTTACTTTTACTATGGATTTGTTGAACTGTAACTTCTGTGCTTCCTTTGACTTAATTACACCTCGCTGCAACTAAAAATAGCTAACATCGAGTCCTTTACACTTAAGTAACAAGTTCTAAACTTTAAAGTGTTGGTGAGCGAACAAACGTAAAAAGGTTTTTGAGTTCTGAAGCGGTCAGGGCAAATCAAGACCATAAACGTTGATTCTGGGCACCAACTGACATCATTGGGTATATCCAGTTATTGACACATTACTAATATTCAGAAAGACAAAAGCAGAGTGACAAAACACAGAGAAGTCTGTTGACAGTGATTCCATAATTTGAGTCAGATATTTTATGCTCTAATGACAGTTTTATTTTAATTGATGATGATGCTCCAAATGATTTCTATATTTTTCAATTTTATTTACAATTAGTAAACAGTAAACTGAACACATTGCACAGAAAACAATGCCCTTCTGGTACTTTGTAATGCAACACTAAGCCAATAAGAAGCTGATGATTAATTAATTAGCAATGTAACCTGCCCTAATAAATAACATCCTGTATGCTGTGTATTTTACTGTCATAGTGACTTTCCTGGCTTTTTGGAAACCTGCAATTAAAACAGTTTCCCAGGTGGAGGGTAGACACATCCAAGTTGTCTCTTTAATTGTTTTTTTGGAATTTATTTTTTCAAGGCAAATGCAAATATTTCTAAACATCCAACATCATCTTTCTTTTAACAGAGGGAAACTTCTAGGAGAATGCCTTGCATTGAGCACATACTGACTTTGCACAGCAACAGGTTGCGGAGCGGGAGCACCACTCTACGCTACAAGAAACCTCAGTTCTTTCTTTAGAATATACAATAACGGCATTCATGCAAGAGGCTTGAGAATAATCATTACATTCTTTCCATAAAACCCTTCAGCAGCTATCTTCAAACTGCTCCCAGTTTGCCTCTTTGTCAATCATTCAATGACACTGAATGTGCAACACTGTATGCTGGATAACAAATCCTACAGGATTTATAGGAACAAAAAGCAGAAATATAAGATCACTTTCAAAATAGAGCTTATTTTCTTGCAACATTTACTTTAGGACTATGGCTCTGTTGAATTGTTTCCCACCACATGTGGAGGTTTACACACACGATTACTGAGGTTTTTTTTTTTTTTTACAACTCTGTTATTACAGCTGGTATTTCAGAGGTTTCCACAATGCAGCTGCTACCTGCTTCCTTCCAAACATGTCTGGTTACAAACAAATATCAAATCATCTGGCAGAGCCATTAGTCAAGATGATTTTAGAAAGTTTTACATTTCCTAAAAAGGAATAGCAGTAAAACAATACATTCTCTATATCTGTGTTGTTGTAAATCCAGTTGAATATACCTTAATCTGCTCTGCACAATTTCTAATTAATCATATTTTAATCCTGTCTAGTTTTCAGCCATAACAAAGACGGATAGAAAATACAGAGCCCCAGTGTTCTCCACAATTATTAGACGTGTGGCAAGGATGTGTAAAAACCTTCAAATTAACTCATGTTTAATTGCAGTAGCACAATATGACTGTAAAATAATTCCTGTAGTTCTCTAGCAGCGCATCTAGAAGAACTGTTCTGCTCGTAGTGGTAAGATAAAGGTCCTGCTCCAGCCTTCACTGCCACAGTTCAAGCTGTTGTAAACAATCTAATCTAAATATTGCTTTTACTCCAGATATTATCAAGTTCATATGAAAGTCTTTTTTTTTCTTGAAATAATTTCCATAAAAATCTGACTGACTTGAATGCTATGTTTTCTTATTTTTCCTATTATGAAGAGTGGCTCAAGAGAAATGGGGCCTCTGTAAGATGTAATGGTAAATGAAACGTTTCCCAGGCGTTAGAAGTGTTTTCCATCCAGAGTGACTCTTGTCATTTTACGGAAAACAAATATTTCTCACAGTGCTATATATATTTTCTACTCTGTGTGAGATTACGTAACTTGAATAAAATGGTTAATTTTTCTTTAAAGCTATTTACACATCTTTACCAAGGGTGTCAACATCTAGACAGTGCTGTAATTATACATGTTCAAATTACATACTAACATATCTGCTTTGTAATCTACACATGTCCATAGTTAAAAGTTTATTTCAACATACAACACTCCACACTAAGGCTGCAGCAAGTCATCGACATAATAGATCCTGTAACAACAATAATTATTCAACATGAATCTTTTTATTGACACATACATTTTAAGATTTCAGCTTGTTTTTTTCTTAATGGGGTTTCCTCCAAGTTGCTCTGTGTGCAGAGTCCCATCCCAGCAGGCTGCAGTGGTATGTGCGTTTCTGTGCTTTGAATCTTGGCTCCAGTCAGTGGCAGGCTCTTTCTGTGCTAGTCTTTCAAAACAAACGTGGCGGAGAAAGCTTCTGACAACTTTTTAATGAGCCCCATTATAAATGTTTATCAAAGTTTAAAAAGTGACAATATATAGAGGCTTGGACTCTGTTCTTTGGAAGGTGTTTTGAGACCAAGTTTCCTGTCTGCTCAATTTTTTCTGCATGCTTGACTGAGTAATGCTGTGTCTGCATGTGTTAATGTCCAGATGGTGCAGTATTCCGAATTCATCTTAATTATTCCCCCTTTTTGATCACATTTCATTCTGTTTGGAAAATCTGAACTGTTAAAAAAGATTCAGATTTGAGCCACAAAAATGCATATACAATACGTAATAAGGACCAGTAATTTTAAAGTGACAATTTCTTTCTCATCTTGACTAAAAGGTGATAAAAGTTTTTATCTTCTTTTTTTATGTGTGAACACATACTGTACATAAGGGTCACATTCTATTTTATTTTGGTTAAACTGGAGAAAGCAGTTTATAGATATAATTAATACCTTAAAAGGGTAAACATACTTTACATTTTATTTTCTAGTAAGCAAAAAATCCTAACATTTTTTGTAAAGCAAAAAAAGTTTTTTTTAGATGAAGAAAAATCTTCTAAAAATAAACTATTATATATTAAAAAATGTATTAAATGGTAGATGGACTGAACTTATATAGCGCTTTTCCAGTCATACAGACCACTCAAAGCGCTTTACACTAGCGCCACATTCACCCAATTGCAATCACTAACGCTCACACATTCATACACCGATACGCAGATCGGTAAGAAACTTGAGGTTAGGTGCCTTGCCCAGGGGCACATTGACATAATTGCAAGACGACTACTCTTCCTACTGAGCCACAGTCGCCTGTCCTGTGTCACTAAGAGCAACAGTGGAATTAGTCAGCCATTTTTCCAACTCTCATTGTTCCAATAGAATATAGAAAGAATTAGAAATAAAATTAGCATTATTCAAAACACTGAAAAGGATTTCAGTTAAATAAATTTAAATATGGCATAATTTATTCTGTAAACAAATATGTTTCTTGCACTTCATGCTTTATTTCTGCCTTGTGCGGTATCAGTGAACTTTAAAAACAAAACGTTTTCTTTTTTCTTATCCTGAAAGGTCAGTACGATACCAAAATCTAAGGTTTTTAATTAACAAAAGAAATCAAAGCTTCTTCGTGTAACTATAACCTTTATTCCTCCTACAATATGCTCAATTGTTCCGACCGGTTTTTGTCTTTTCAGTCTACAAGATAAATAAACCTTGAGCTTTGCTTAACATATAATCATGTAAAGAAACACAGGCCATCTTATTTTAAAAATGGATGTCAAGAACAAATAATTACCCCCTCCCTACCATTTCTTCTCCTCCCAAGTGCAGGAAAAAAACATCAAAAACCCTTTAAAGATCCTGTGATTAGTTTTACTGTTCTGGGCCATACAGCAAAGGAGCAGTCTAGATGCAATCCTGATGCATCTTTGGACACCAAGTTCATGTAATGCTAATAAAGACATGTAAAAGTTAACATTAAATTGCACTTCAGCAATTGAACACCCAGATTTTAGACGTAGACCCTTGGAAAACCAATGGAGACACAAACAATCTTAGATTACCAGTTGTAACTGGTGCTTTAGAAATTCAACTTTAGCCCTAGCATTTGAAGTAAAAAAACAACGTACTTCCATCTTAAATTATAAACAAACATATCTGCAAAAAAACGTTGCAAGAGACAAAAATAGGAGCTGGGTACTCTAACAAACAACATTTGCTGCTCTGTTGCTGCGAGATGTGGGTAGATAGACAGTAAAGAGCGATGAATCAGTGGTGAGGTAGCACTAAACATGGAAAGGAGAGAGAGAGAGACGAAAGAGCGTACATTAAGAAAAACAGGGAGTGTCGACTGTAATTAGGAGCTGAAAGGCTGATGTACCATGTAGTGAGGAGCAAAGTGTGGTGTAAAGGGAACGGCAGACATTATATTAGAACAAACCCTTATGCCATGACAGTAGGAGTTTCGTTCACTTAAAGAGCAAAAGCAGAGTGGCCACAAAACAGCTGCATCAAGAACATTCATCGTCCTACAACAAAAACAGTTAGAAAATCAAACGCATGAAACCCTGCTTTTATTTTTCTAGTTAAAATACACAAGTACAATTCCTCTTGGTTAAATGAAAGGGTAAAAGCTCAGGCTGTTGATGATGTTACAATTTGGCTTCATATTTGTTTTTTAAACAAAAGTAACTTTGGACTGGTGGTGTTCATTGAAATAAAGATACCATCTTATTGGCAAGGAACCTTTGATATTTGTCGTTCTTCAACCAAAGTGATGCAAATTAATCACCTTATTAAAACATTTATTATGAGAAGCAAAACTGTCAGTTTCCTGCAGCTAATAACGTAATAAAGAACAAACATTCTCCTTATTGATTAACCTTGAATTAAATATATATAGGCACGGATGAGCCCACAATTAAATTTGACCCAAGTCAAATTTCGGGCTGAATGTTATTACAAAATATTGAAAATATTGTTAATTGAAAATATTGAAAATACAGTTAAATCCTGTGATGATGGTAACAGATGCAATAATACTAAATTGTATTCTCTCATCGATGTCTCCCTCTTTGACTTTTAGCATCTTAGGAACTAGCATCTGTGTCAGTAAGAGGACTCCATCCAACAGGCTGAATTGGTCAACCAGACTGTGTATTTTTGAGCTAGGAATAACAACCATAAAATACGGCATTGCAAACAATGCTGAGATATTGTTACTGCACACACCAATATTGTGACAACAATCTGTTATGTCAAAGTAGTCAGGAACTTCCCATATACCACCAATGTAATAGAAAATTAGGGTACCGCCTTAAAGTAACAGTGCCCTTATTAATTAATTAATTAATTACTAATAGTTAAGAAAGCAGTAATAAGTTAGCCACTTACACTTTATAATCTATTACTTAACCTGTTGTAAGCCAAAGACTTGTCTTAATGACTACTAAATAGTTAATTAAACATTAGTAAAGCTGTCATAATGAAAAAATAAAAAAATGAGAAAAAGGCAAAAATGGGCTATTTTCTATCCTACATTAATGAAAAGCTTCTTATAGCTGCGTTAATGATTAATTAATAACTCTACTGTTTAAGTCATTTATAAAGGGTAGTCCCATTGTAAAAGAACAGCAATAAAGAAATGTTTATTCTAATAAAATATTGAACTTAGTAACAAAAATGACTGTTTACAATTTCATAAATTATAGGCCTATTATATTTTCCACATGCGCTGCATTCATCCTCAGTATGCAAATAACATTAATCAGATGGGCTGTCAATGTTCTAGATGCAAACATCCAGCTGACAGCAGTCAAGACACTGAACTGCACAGACCAAACAGTGAGCATCTTGATGACAGAAGAAAAACGTGATGTTTGCTTAACACAAGCACAATCATTACCACTCAAATCAACAAAGACACTGCACATTGTCCACCCCTAAAATAAATTAGTTCACTCAACTGCTTTTACTTAATTATATACTGCTCACAGACAACTCCACTTATAATAATCTTTTTTAGCATTGCTGTATTGACCTTGCCGGAAAACATCACAATTGTAAAGATGGCACAGAAATTGCTTCTCGTTGTGCTTGTGTGGTAGGGGTCTACTGTCGTGGAACTAAAGATAAGGCACATGTTTTGCATTTTCAGTACTTACTTTTGCTCATAATTTATAGGCTACTGTCAATGGTTTATAGAAAATATTCAACACATAATGTACAATTGGTTATATGAAATAAAAATATCACTTCAGAAACTGCAAAACTAAAAAACGAATGTTGTTACAAGATTCATTATTATACAAAAATCCAACTGCGTCTGAATGACAAACGATTACATTTAAAATGATTTTAAATGTTCCAATAAAGATAATAAACAGTAAAATCAGCACTTTTGTGTACTTAAATAATTTCTGGCAATAGAAATCTATGTTGTATCTTTTTTGTTTACTTTATTAAGTTCTGTAACGCACTTTTTGTTACACTAGTTTATATGGAAAGTGTACTTCGAATAATATTTAATTGAATGGTTGATTTACTGATATTAAATGAGTTTTTAAAGTCTGGTTCTCTTGCATCTAGCCTGTTCAACCAGTTCCTCACAGGCTGTCAGTAAAATGCCTCTTGGTTTTTTCCACTCTGTCTGAAACTACCTTAGAGACACAGAACGTTTAACCCACTGACTGAATACAATCTGTAAAGGTGGAAAGTGGTGTGTGGCATCAAGATAAAGTAACAAGTTCCTAAGGTTTTGTAATTTGCCGATTAAAGTATAATTTTACACATGATTTTGTCATCAGATTGTGGGGGGTTTCTTTCATCCATCCCCAGACACTAACTGCTGCCTTCATGGGACACATACTATTTTAGCTGCTAAAATCTCTGCAGACCCCACACACCCTGCACATAAACTGTTTAGAGCTTCACCTACACCTACAGAGCGCTGTTCACAAAAACCAGCCGCCACCGAAACAGTTTCTTCCCCCAGGCTGTTTCTCTGTTGAACATTCAATACAGTACAAAACAACAACATACAGATGTTGCAAATGCACCTTTTTATTATATATGTGTATATTGTACATTGTAAATATGTATATTCTGTAATGCAAAAACATAACCAAAGAGCATAGTGTACTGGAGTCAAATTCCTTGTTTGTATGTACGAACTTGGCAATAAAGCTGATTCTGATTTTCATGCCTCATCTTTTTGTCTCAGCTTGTATCGTTTCCTCTGCATTTGTTATGAGGGGAAATAGGTGACCCATATGTTGTAAACAAGAAGCTTGTCAGAAATTCTGGGCATGGCAGCCCTGAATGCCAGCTTTAGAACAAAGGCAAAGTAAAATCAGGTTGCTAAACGGTATAAAAGCTAACATTTACTCGCTTGAGGAACAGACTGAAGTCTGATCAAAAGTGCAGTTCAGTCCAAATTAAAAGGGTAAAAATAGAAAGACAGGATGAAATTGTTGCTGAGAAGATTTGGGAAGAAGAATCTGAGAAGGCTGTACTTGGGAGACAGACTTTGGCATAGTTGGAATGGCGCCCATTTACAGTAATGCTCCTCCTTACTTTCTTTTTCTTTGTATTCAGCAAACTGATGATCAAAGACTGAATAAGGATGGTTTGTATGTGCAGAAAACACACACGAATGAAAGCAATATATGTAGATTTCCAGAGCTTCCCTTATATTGCTAACCAGACAAATGACAGGGAGAGTAATGTTGCAGTGGATTTGGTGACATGTCGCTCTAAGCCCTGAAATAACTTTTCTGAACCCGCCAGACTGGTTCCTGCTATTAAGAGCTTAAAGATGCTTTCGTAAAGACTAAATATAAACAAGGTTTTTGCCACAAGTGGCAGTACTTTCTGCAGCCTTGGAAGGAATCGTGGACTAAATCAAATAGTCTGAATAAAGGAAAAGACCTTTAATGCAGCATATTCAAAATGAAAGGTGGATCTGATGGTTCTTATAAGTTGTGATTTTCTACAAGAATCCACTTCCCAGAAGACTTAAGTTTGAGCATTGGAAGTTTTTTTTCCTTCCGTTACCATCCTTCTGACCATGCTTCATTTGTTACAGTTGTTTTAAACCTTTCAATCACTGAAGCAACATGGCATGAGCCGGAAGGACATTCCTACAATATGATATTTTAAAGGCATATTTTGCTGAATGCTTGAAGAAATGGCTAGTAAAAATTGGCCTCTCTGTCACTTCATGTATTGCCCTGGAAAACAGGAAGTCATGACTCACCGACTAAAAGTTTCTAAAAACCTTGATCAGCTTTAAAAAGTAAAATTTAAAATCAGGAATATGCTTAATTTACATTTATTTCATAGGATATAAAGTAGGTAACACCCGGTTCTTTCTACCGTGCAACTGGAAGTCCGCAGAATTACGTGAATAAATGTCAGCCTGGGTGGTAAAGTTCATCTTGCGCTGAAAGGAGTCAGTGGCTACAAACTCTCCAGTTCACCAGAACCAGTCGGTGATGGTGTGATGGTCCAGTTCTTGAGAAATGGAGGCCTACTCCTGTAAATTGAGAGCCGATGACTGATCTGGAGAGATGAGTGACAACCACAGCGATGCATGGCTCTTCCTGTTGCAGCGGATAAGCACCACTTCAAAGCAGCTAAAAATACATTTTACTTGTGTTTATACCGGCGACGAATAAATCTTTAATTTGCTGTAAACGTTTGCTTTGCAAAAAACAGAGAAAAACTATTGGCTTGTCCTACTTTGTTCCTTTCAGTACAACTAACACAGGCCAGCTGTGTTCTCCTTATCATAAAAAATCAAGAGGTGAAAACAGGCAGGGAAGGAAGTGTAAATTACCCATACCTTACTGTTGTAATAAATGTCAAGACGTTGATGTATTGTTAGCAATAAGGGAAAATGCCTAGCATGTCTAACATAGGTTGGAGCAGTCGGAGGAAAGATCTCTACCGCTGAGAAAAGTTTCTTTTTTAAACCTACTTGGATATATAGAGAACACTGTTGTTTCAGTGTTGGGTTCGTTGCAGATAAAGAGCCACGCAAGGGCAATAAAACGTTAAAAGGCAGAAGATCTACAGGTCCTTCTCAAAATATTAGCATATTGTGATAAAGTTCATTATTTTCCATAATGTCATGATGAAAATTTAACATTCATATATTTTAGATTCATTGCACACTAACTGAAATATTTCAGGGCTTTTATTGTCTTAATATGGATGATTTTGGCATACAGCTCATGAAAACCCAAAATTCCTACCTCACAAAATTAGCATATTTCATCCGACCAATAAAAGAAAAGTGTTTTTAATACAAAAAACGTCAACCTTCAAATAATCATGTACAGTTATGCACTCAATACTTGGTCGGGAATCCTTTTGCAGAAATGACTGCTTCAATGCGGCGTGGCATGGAGGCAACCAGCCTGTGGCACTGCTGAGGTCTTATGGAGGCCCAGGATGCTTCGATAGCGGCCTTTAGCTCATCCAGAGTGTTGGGTCTTGAGTCTCTCAACGTTCTCTTCACAATATCCCACAGATTCTCTATGGGGTTCAGGTCAGGAGAGTTGGCAGGCCAATTGAGCACAGTGATACCATGGTCAGTAAACCATTTACCAGTGGTTTTGGCACTGTGAGCAGGTGCCAGGTCGTGCTGAAAAATGAAATCTTCATCTCCATAAAGCTTTTCAGCAGATGGAAGCATGAAGTGCTCCAAAATCTCCTGATAGCTAGCTGCATTGTCCCTGCCCTTGATAAAACACAGTGGACCAACACCAGCAGCTGACACGGCACCCCAGACCATCACTGACTGTGGGTACTTGACACTGGACTTCTGGCATTTTGGCATTTCCTTCTCCCCAGTCTTCCTCCAGACTCTGGCACCTTGATTTCCGAATGACATGCAGAATTTGCTTTTATCCGAAAAAAGTACTTTGGACCACTGAGCAACAGTCCAGTCCTGCTTCTCTGTAGCCCAGATCAGGCGGTTCTGCCGCTGTTTCTGGTTCAAAAGTGGCTTGACCTGGGGAATGCGGCACCTGTAGCCCATTTCCTGCACACGCCTGTGCACGGTGGCTCTGGATGTTTCTACTCCAGGCTCAGTCCACTGCTTCCGCAGGTCCCCCAAGGTCTGGAATCGGCCCTTCTCCACAATCTTCCTCAGGGTCCGGTCACCTCTTCTCGTTGTGCAGCATTTTCTGCCACACTTTTTCCTTCCCACAGACTTCCCACTGAGGTGCCTTGATACAGCACTCTGGGAACAGCCTATTCGTTCAGAAATTTATTTCTGTGTCTTACCCTCTTGCTTGAGGGTGTCAATAGTGGCCTTCTGGACAGCAGTCAGGTAGGCAGTCTTACCCATGATTGGAGTTTTGAGTGATGAACCAGGCTGGGAGTTTTAAAGGCCTCAGGAATCTTTTGCAGGTGTTTAGAGTTAACTCGTTGATTCAGATGATTAGGTTCATAGCTCGTTTAGAGACCCTTTTAATGATATGCTAATTTTGTGAGATAGGAATTTTGGGTTTTCATGAGCTGTATGCCAAAATCATCCATATTAAGACAATAAAAGCCCTGAAATATTTCAGTTAGTGTGCAATGAATCTAAAATATATGAATGTTAAATTTTCATCATTACATTATGGAAAATAATGAACTTTACCACAATATGCTAATATTTTGAGAAGGACCTGTATACTGCAGTTTGGCATCTGAGCCAGGCAGACAAACTGAGAGAATGAGGGGAATGAGCACAATGAACACGGTGACGTCGGCAATCGCCTAAAGCGGCAAAGGAAGCTCTCAGACAGGAACAGTGGAGGAATAGAAGAATGAAAAGAGAAAAAAAGAGAAAAGAGACCAGGGAGGAAAAGGAGGAACAGCGTACCGATTGCTCGTCGTAAAGCCCAAAATCATTGTTAGCCTTTCGTTTCAACAGAACAAAGCCACACTCTTTGAATGCAGGGCCGTAATGTTGGTTTAGTAGATCTGATAAATTGCTAGGTTTTTAATCAATATACAAGCATGATCTGGTCTTCACCAGCTTCTGAAATATTTTAAATCTAACCTCAAGTTCACAAAACCACAAACAGCACCAGGTCACTGATTTTATTGAACAAAGACAAAACCAAAAGCACTGTGTCTCTAGAAATTCAATAATAGAAATAGTTCAATTAATTCAAATAAGAAGCGAAGCCATCAAAATGCCAGCTTATGGCAGACGCGGTTTCAGCTGCTTCTTGAAGTCTGTCGCTATTGTATATATTGTATATATTGTAGCTTCACACTGAAGGCATCAAAACTATGAATTAACACATGTGGAATTATATACTGAACAAAAAAAGTGTGAAACAACTGAAAATATGTCTTACATTCTAGGTTCTTCAAAGTAGCCACCTTTTGCTTTGATTACTGCTCCGCACACTCTCGGCATTCTGTTGATGAGCTTCAAGAGGTAGTCACCTGAAATGGTTTTGACTTCACAGGTGTGCCCTGTCAGGTTTAATAAATGGGATTTCAAGCCTTATAAATGGGGTTGGGACCATCAGTTGTGTTATGCAGGAGGTGGATACAGTACACAGCTGATAGTCCTACTGAATAGACTGTTAGAATTTGTATTAAGGCAAGAAGAAAGCAGCTAAGTAAAGAAAAACAAGTGGCCATCATTACTTTAAGAAATTAAGGACAGTCGGTCTGAACAGTTGGGAAAACTTTGAAAGTGTCCCCAAATGCAGTCGCAAAAACCAACAAGCACTACAAAGAAACTGGCTCACCTGAGGACCACCCCAGGAAAGGAAGACCAAGAGTCACCTCTGCTGCGGACGATAAGTTCATCCGAGTCACCAGCCTCAGAAATCGCAGGTTAACAGCAGCTCAGATTAGAGGACAGGTCAATGCCACACAGAGTTCTAGCAGCAGACACATCTCTAGAACAACTGTTAAGAGGAGACTGTGTGAATCAGGCCTTCATGGTAAAATAGCTGCTAGGGAACCACTGCTGAGGACAGGCAACAAGCAGAAGAGACTTGTTTGGGCTAAAAAACACAAGGAATGGACATTAGACCAGTGGAAATCTGTGCTTTGGTCTGATGAGTCCAAGTTTGAGATCTTTGGTCCCAACCACCGTGTCTTTGTGCGGCGCAGAAGAGGTGAACGGATGGACTCTACATGCATAGTTCCCACCGTGAAGCATGGAGGAGGAGGTGTCATGGTGAGGGGGTGCTTTGCTGGTGACACTGTTGGGGATTTATCCAAAATTGAAGGCATACTGAACCAGCATGACTACCACAGCATCTAGCAGCGGCATGCTATTCCATCAGGTTTTCGTTTAGTTGGACCATCGTTTATTTTTCAACAGGACAATGACCCCAAACACACCTCCAGGCTGTGTAAGGGCTATTTGACCAAGAAGGAGAGTGATGGGGTGCCGCGCCAGATGACCTGGCCTCCACAGTCACCGGACCTGAACCCAATCAAGATGGTTTGGGGTGAGCTGGACCGCAGAGTGAAGGCAAAAGGGCCAACAAGTGCTCAGCATCTCTGGGAACTCCTACAAGACTGTTGGAAAACCATTTCAAGTGACTACCTCTTGAAGCTCATCAACAGAATGCCAAGAGTGTGCGGAGCAGTAATCAAAGCAAAAGGTGGCTACTTTGAAGAACCTAGAATATAAGACATATTTTCAGTTGTTTCACACTTTTTTGTTCAGTATATAATTCCACATGTGTTAATTCATAGTTTTGATGCCTTCAGTGTGAAGCTACAATATTCAGTCATGAAAATAAAGAAAACTGTTTGAATGAGAAGGTGTGTCCAAACGTTTGGTCTGTACTGTACATGAGATCATGGATAGGTGGAAAATTTCAAAAATACTTAAAGAAATCATGTTGCCTTATGCCAAATAGGAAATGTCCTTGAGATCGAGATGAGGAGTGGCCAGCCTAATCCTCAGACCTTAACCCAACTAAAAACTTGAGGGGTGACATCAAAAATGCTGTTTCTGAGGCAAAACCAAAAAATGCAGTGGAATTGTGGAATGCTGTCAAATCATCCTGGGCTGGAAAACCATGTCACCTGTCAGCAGCTGACATGGAGAGGTCAAGCAATGATACATCTTGTCATGGCTGTCAGAAAAACTGTCCAACAACCTCATAACTTTTACAACTTCTGTATGGAGAACAAACAAGCTTCAAATCTGCATTCTGTCATTCCGTCATTGCTTCATTATCTGTGAAACTTTCGAAATGCTGCGCGTGTGGCAGGGTTGGCACGTTGTCAGGAGGGGAAACAACTATGGTAAATGACCAAAACCCACCACGCATAACAAATGTATATTACTCACTGGAAAGGATTCATCATCAACAGTGAAAACCTTTTTAACTACAATTCTTAACATACAACTTATAAAGCTGAATCAATACAAGGAAGCCTTAAACATAAGCATGTAATGTTTTAATTTCTTTTTTGGATAGATGTTTGCAATATATCATGCAGATTTGCTGTATTTTCTATAAAATAAATCTTGATTTGTTTATGTTTAGATTCTGTGTTTTTATATAGCAAATAATTGCATTTCCAATATCTAGAGATGCATCAAGCAATCAACCAGAAATTGCCAATTTTTCCATTTGATTAGCTCTGATTTGCACATAAAGTGTTTTATGTGCAAATTATTCCTTTTTTTTAAACCATGATAATTCAGTACCCCTAATATTTCCAGTCTCACATACTTTAATAAAAATAAAAAGCTCAGGACTAACTAGAATTTTGTCATGAAAATCCTGATTTGTGCATCCTTAATCAAATAAATATAGGATTTATCGACACAATGTATAAATACTCAAATAGGTAACCCAAAACAGAAACTTCCAAAATCAGTAGAATACTACCACAGGTCTTATGAGCTTACTCATCAACCGACTCAACTGCTGTGTTATAACCCATTGAAATATGTCTAATCACCACAAGCTAACATATCTTTAAAAGAAATGCAGCCTGGCTTTGGGCTTACCAATAGCACAGCTGAAAATAGACAAGCTTCAGACATAGAGGGCCATCTATTTTAAAGGATACCAGAGCACCAGTTGAGTGGTCAGTCTATGTTCCGACACCAATAAATGAACTAAAGTAGCAATAAAGGACAGAAGAAACTTGGGCTATTGCAAAATGGTTTAAAAGAAAAGGGAAAATTTGTTTTTTTTAATTTAAATACTCCCTAAGAGTAAAAACCTTTTACAACATGAAAAAGTGTTATTACTGTATCTGCATCTTGCACAGACACCAGTCAATCGTGAGTGACCAGGCGGGTCGAGCAGCTGCTGGCTTAGTTTCTCTGATAAAGTTTACGGCCTTTCTGCTTCAACAAGTAGTGACACCAACACATGCAGGACCCGCATAACTCAACCTGCTCAGGCAAACTGAACAGGTTTAGGAGCTCAGGGAAAGAGAAACAAGGTTAAAAAAAAAAGGTTGTAGGCCAATAAAGAAGTGTCAACCTGCAATGAAATACAGCACCCCCCACAATTATTGGACAACACAGGAACACACAGGACAGACAACAATGCAAACACACACTCTCATTTCTATAGGCAATATAAATTATTCAGTTGACCGACAGTCACGTTTTTGGACTGTGGGTGGAGGCTGGAGTACCTGCATAAATCCCCATTTGTGCTCCTTCATTTTCATTTGGATTTAAAATTACTACCTCTATTAAAGAACGTGCATCACATTGTTTAACTTGTATGCTTTATCCTTAGGAAAAAATAAATCTGAAAAAACCATCAATCAGACTCATTGGAAAAGCCTATATCTCTGTAGAGAATAAATAGGAGATGCTACTAATTTTGAAACCAAAAAAACAAAGAATACCACCTAATGTTTTTCTCTACCAAATGAAAATACTCAAATCAAAGAGTTTAACTTTTTTACACATCATTACCACTGGTGCCAGTAAATACGTAGGCTGCTGTTTAGCAAACAAATGTGTTTGGTTTTTTTTTTGTTTTTTTCAATTATGCACCATATGACTATACAAACAATAAACAAGTAAGTCTGCAAGCAAGGTTTCTAACTCATCGCTTAAACTGAAATCTGATTCTGCTGAGTTTATAACGGTGTTCCATTTCAGTTTCAGAAGCTTTGTTTCAGTGGGCAGACCAGCCAGCAGATGGAGAAGCAGAAACACTTTGCCAGGCAGTAGCCAAGATCAAACCTGCAGTGAAACTCCATATATTACTTATAAATTAGGCCACTGACACAATTTCTCTTAAACGAGCTGCCGTGCATGCAAGATTACATAAAGTGCGAGACAGGCAAAGAGCTTCAGAGGTTGAATATTTGTTCTCAGCATGTACTGCAACCTTGCTCGGGTAAATGATTCACTCACCTATGGCACAAGGTCCTCTGCACTGTCTGGTGGCAACCAATACTATACACAACTTGATAAAAACTATTTCTTTTTTTTTTTCAACAAAACATTATTAAAATCTGTACTTTCAACGGGAGAAACAAATATTCTAACTACATGAAATAATACTAATTCAACACAGGACTCACACTGACTCATAACAGTGGACATTACACTGGTGCATCATCAAACAGTTTGCATTGAGTCCTGATGAACAAATGTAAAAGCTCCTAAGCTCTGAAAAAGCTATTTACACAAACAGCTAAAAAAAATAACTGATTACTGGATTGTTAGTCCATTTAGTCCTATGGAACATTTTTAAACACATTTGTTATTTAGCTTTAGAAAACAGCCTTTGACAACTCCATTCATGTCCATTATCATACAAAAACACCAGTGTCTTTAAAAAAAAGGTCAAAACAAGCAGTATGAATGGATTTAGCTGAATTTAAATAAAAAAGCTAAGTGCTTTTGGATAAAATGTCTTGCTGTCAAAGATGGCAGCTGTCTTCCGTTGAGAACAACAAAAATGCATCTTCCCTCACTATTCGAGTTCCAAGATCATCTCACATTCACAAAGACATTCAGCACTCATAGACCACGAGTTACATGCAAGCGTATATTCCCTGCAATTCAAACCTAGACCAAATGGTCTTCAGGTTTCACAAGCTTGCACAAATAAACCGATACAGATAAATAACAAGAACAATGTCTCTAAAGGCCTAAAAGGACTGATTAAGTTGCTCTCACAGGTGGCAGGTTGCTGTTCAAGGGGCCTGAACCCGTGACCCCTGCTGACAGTCTCCTTGGTAACTTTGTCATCCTGCTCACACTGATCATGTGTCAAGAAAACTCCCTAACCCGTGTTTGTAGAACAGCAGGGGCAGGAAAAGAAAGCCCATAATCCTGATCCAGACCACACTCTCCATCTCTCTCATGTTGTTGGGATACACTTCTAAGGAAGCTGAGAAATCTGCACTAAATGCTATTCTTGCACAATAAGCCAGTTTTAATCATGAAGAATATCATATTTCCACACTGTATTGTTCCAGTTTAAACAAAATAACAAAAAATATGCCATCTGGCAGGAATAAAAATCATTTTAAATTGACCCCGCTTCTCCTTCTGCAGTAGAAAACAAACAGCTGAACTCTGAACTATGGCTGTCAAACCCGGACACACCCAGACGAGTTTTCCTTTAGTTAAACGTGAAAGTGTGTGTAGAGAAAACATTTATTTTTATCCTACAACCTCACAGGTTTCTTGCCAAGTTGGGACACAGCCTAAAAGTAGATCACCTGTAAACCGCGCACATTAGAGAATACATACAGTTTTGTACAAAACAAAAACAGCTTAGCAAACTGGGTGAGGAGCAAAACTGTATTCAAGGAAAAGTAGAAAGCACTGCTTCCAGGATTTTTTTTTCTCCCGTTTGCTCACAGGAAATTCCCTCACTTCACTCATTATCACCGAAGCAAGTTGAATCACGTTAGAGAATTTATTAGACTTGTGATGATGCATAGTTATTATGAAGGTCTGTTAGCATTGCCACGACTTCTGTCAGACAGCTACATTATGTGGTTGGAATTCCTGAATGTTTACTAATGCAAAAAGGACCTAGTTAAGCAAGTAGGGACGATAACTAACAGTTAAGAAATTACCACTTTAGGGAATAAAGGATTTTTGTATTTTTACATATTGGCCTAACATTCCTTTGTTAAAATTATTGGCATTGATACCAACATAATTCTTGAACCAGACAGCAAGCTGAGGTCCCCAATTCAGTTGTCATGGACCTGTGTTGGTGCAGGAGGTTTAAGCCTACAGCTAAAGAAATGTTGCACACCTATATAATAACATAAATGCAGAAATACAATGAATGTATTACTCTGATTTCAAAAATCCCCTCAGGTTTATTGTGTTATGGAAGACCACTGTAAGAGAAGAATTTATCTGCTGCAGCCTGAGCACTTTGCTGCTCAGCATCGTCTTCTTATGGAGGTATTTAGAGTTGAGGTGGAGAAAATAAAATATAGCCGTTTGTTTTTGGAGATTCTAACCTCTACTTGTTGCAAAACATGGTTGATTTGGAACTACTATAGAGAGCTTGTTGTTGCTCCAGTTAGCGAGGCTAACATTGTTGACCACTCTAATAGCTAATTAAAGTTGTTTAAAACAGTTGACTTTGTTTACGTATGGTAGTAAAGTACAAATATATGTTGGTGTTGCCCCTGGGCGAGGCATCAAGGTATGTTTTAGAAAGTTCCTGGGGAAAACAAAATGTTTTACGTCATGCCATTGTTACGGTTCAAAAATCTTTTAGTGAGAGGCAGCACTGCCCCTTGCCCATCTGTTGCTGTGCACTGTTGGTCAGCTGGCTGAAAGAAGGCTCAATAACCTTTCATCTCACGTAAAGAGAAAAATTCAGATGTTTGGAAATATTTCTGGGCATGAAAAAAAACAGGCAGTCATGGTGTGGAAACTAAGGGACCATCACTTATTAACGTAATGAGAGGCATAAAAAGCTAATACAATAACTTGTGTGTTACTCTATAAAGAGCAGAACAGGGAAAAGGTGTAATAAATATAACAATATGTTACGTTTTAGGAGCAAAAAGAATAATTGTTGCTTTTCTGTTTGGAATAAAAGTAGTTAGATCATAATATACATTTTAGTTTTAAATTTGTGTAAATATCATCCAAATGTGAAACAGAATCTTATACCGGGCCCACGCCTATTCTGCTCATTATGAGAAATTCACAGTAAACAAAACCTTAACAAGTCATTTTGTCACTGGATTTAGCAGCTATTCAGACCATTTAACAGACATTTTTGTAGTCAAAAAAGTTACAGAAATACCACAGCAACCATTTTTAAACTACCATTACATTCTAAAATCGATTGTGCCTCATACCTGCTCCCTTCTCAACATAAGCAGATTTGGCAGCTCTGCAGCTAAATGGTAATATTGACACAAAAGGTTCATTCAGAAGGCTATTATGCAATTATAAATCTTATATAAATATAGTTAAAGACACAGGCCATTATTTTGAGGTCATGGTATTAACGTACAAAAATGTATATGTTCTGTGTCTTAATATGGAAATAAAACAATTTATAAAACACAGATTACTATACAGTTCTGCAGACATTTGGTTAATCAGTCCTGTCCAAATTTGTATGTATTGTTACAAATTTTGATTTAAAGATCTGCCTACATCCCAGGGGCCTCATGTACGAAAGAGTGTGCAGCTTTCATACTAAAAGTTTGCGGTAGGGAGAAATTCTGAATCTTGTGGGGCACAAAAAAATTCAGATGTACGAAGCCATGCGTAGACATGTCACCACATACGTAGCCTTTATACATCCCAATTTGCGGTGGATTCGAAATAGCTGCATGTGGCACTTGGACCGCCTGGTCCCCACCTCTAAATACATATGGAAAGTAGTATAACTAGCCGTAAGTCACCCATCACGTTCCTCTCGGCGGAAAAACGCTAAGAGGAATGTGTCTACATGCAATGAGAGATGTTTGTAGTCAGTTACAGCAAACCAACAGCTTCTTGAATGACATCAGTGACCCAAACCTGGCTGAAAATAAAACGTTGCTCATACCTGTTTAGTTCTACTATGTGTGTACCTAATCAAAACGACGCTGTCTAGCTGCTGCAATGAGCTCGATCATAGTTTAATGCTGATCATCATAATGACGAGAATATGCCTCTTTTATTTCTATTAGGAAGGCAGTCACCACACACACAGTGTGAAGTCCTTTAAATCTTTACAACCATTTAGGATGTCGCATAAAAAAATTTATAATAAACAAGTAGCCAGCCATCGCGTGCGGAGGTTTCCCAACACAATTATTATTATTATTAGATTAATTATAATTATTTTGATAGTATATAGGAATCATTAGTTGAGACCATCTTGTCACTGCATTCGCGAATAACAAATAGGTTGCACATATATTGAATAAAATTTATATTCCTAAAAGCATTTTCACTTAGAGCTGGTGCCCTTATAGCAGTATTAGTGCAGTCTATTGCTCTGATTACACTCAGAAATCAGCTTCTCGGTGCAAATGAGAGCCACCGTTTAGGGGACGTTATATATCAGAGCAACATACGGATGAGGCCGACCCATATGGGTGGCATGGCACGGCTCAAGGATGACTGTTAAATACCAGACTTGTCAGTCAGCTCCCTCTGAAAAGCTCCAGTTGTAGTGAGAACTTGAACTGGTACTGGTGACGGACAGTTCTTCCTGGTTTCCCTCTGTAACACTGAGGCCAGCTCCCTGCAGAGCTCCAAAATAATTGACCTGGGCAATCTAACCTGGCCAATAAGCCATGCATCATCATGTAACAGCTTATCAGAACAATCTATAAATAAAATGCTCCCTCTGACGTCTTCCAGCTGTGCCAAAACTGCCATTGGTCCACAATAACTTTACGTAGCTATTTATAGACTCGTGATTGTCTCCAGCTTGTCCACCTTAGGAATCATCAAACCTGACTTGTTTGGAGTGTTTGATCGGACACCATTTTCTTTTTCAGTGAGAATGAAAGTGCCCCTTTAGATGAATCACATGCATTTTATGCTCGTCAGCGCCCTGACCGATGAGCATTTCCATCTACAGGTGGAGGAAGTTTTACAGTTTACATCCAACTGAGGTTGTTCTCCTCATTTTCTGAGGTGTGCTACGTTACTTTATGAAGCAAAATCGCTCTGATTATTATCACAAAAGTAGCAACAATGTCCCACAGTTTTGGCCTTTTTGAGCACCAGATGCATGTCAATGAGCTGCATTCGGTAGAGATGGGATTCTGTACAGAGGTGATAGAGGCAGAGTTTTGAGGTTGGAGGGATGAAGCCTCCAACAACACCTCCACAAAACCAGTTTCCTGTTGAAAGCCCTGAGACATGCACATGACTGAAGGCCAGAAACTATTTTAAGACTTTATGTAAAATATTGGCAAATATTGGTTTCTGTTTTCATAATTAAAGATTCATACAATTCTAAAAACAAGTTTCGTTTTGTTTCATTCATTTCATTTCAGCAATTAATTTCCTGAAAAGAAGGAATTTGATGCAATCTTCCAGCTTTAAATGGTAAGATTCACAGCACATGAAAGTCAACAGAACTCACTGAATGACAACAGTAGTAAGAATGAAATGTGGGCAAAGCATGGAAATTACACTGACAATCAGCCGTGGCAAGGGGACAATAGACTGAGCCACTACAGGCTTTAGACTCTGCACTTCCTGTTTCCTGATAGACTCGATGCCAAACACAACAAGCTCAATCGTGTTTATGAAGTACAGTGAGTGAGTGAGGTCGAGGCTATATTTGTGCTCACTGCAGACATATCCGATCACAGTTTAGCAGGCTGAATTTTTTTTCCATGTCAGCATAACCCCAGAAGAAGAGGAGGTCACACACACCTGTCATAATTGTTGAATTAATTTAGTTATTACAGAATCGGTTGTGTCATACATTTAAGTTAGTATCAAAATAATGACTTGCTAAACAAGGAATAAGAGGGCAGGTATAATGCCATAATAAATACATCAAGCATTGGAAACGGTGCTTAAGGGGCATATATCAATACATGATATTGCCCAAAAACCTAAACATTTTCAAAGTATGAAACATGAATCACAATCATCCTGTTGCTTTTCGAAGCAGTTAATTTAAAACACACTTTTCTAAAAAAAAAAAAAACCCAAAAGAGTCTTTTTGAGTCTCCAAAACAGCAAAGTGCTATTAGATATGGATGATGACAGTCTGTAATGCATTAGCTGAACATCTCTCACAGTAATCACAGAACACATTGCTTTCTTGATTAAAAAGAGCTTTTTCAATAATGTATTTTGTCAGTGGGATGGACTCTGACTACCCTTAAAGCCCACAATGAGCAGATATCCACTGGAGAGCGATGGAGACATTGTGTCATGGTAAAGAAAGAAACATGTGGGTCAATCATAATCAGCATCACAAAATATTTATATATATATATATACAGGGGTTGGACAATGAAACTGAAACACCTGGTTTTAGACCACAATAATTTATTAGTATGGTGTAGGTCCTCCTTTTGCGGCCAATACAGCATCAATTCATCTTGGGAATGACATATACAAGTCCTGCACAGTGGTCAGAGGGATTTTAAGCCATTCTTCTTGCAGGATAGTGGCCAGGTCACTACGTGATACTGGTGGAGGAAAACGTTTCCTGACTCGCTCCTCCAAAACACCCCAAAGTGGCTCAATAATATTTAGATCTGGTGACTGTGCAGGCCATGGAAGATGTTCAACTTCACTTTCATGTTCATCAAACCAATCTTTCACCAGTCTTGCTGATACACGGCACCGCCTTCAGGATACAATGTTTGTACCATTGGATGCACATGGTCCTCAAGAATGGTTCGGTAGTCCTTGGCAGTGACGCACCCATCTAGCACAAGTATTGGGCCAAGGGAATGCCATGATATGGCAGCCCAAACCATCACTGATCCACCTCCTTACTTCACTCTGGGCATGCCACAGTCTGAGTGGTACGCTTCTTTGGAGCTTCTCCACACCGTAACTCTCCCGGATGTGGGGAAAACAGTAAAGGTGGACTAATCAGAGAACAATACATGTTTCACATTGTCCACAGCCCATGATTTGCACTCCTTGCACCATTGAAACCGACGTTTGGCATTGGCATGAGTGACCAAAGGTTTGGCTATAGCAGCCCGGCCGTGTATATTGACCCTGTGGAGCTCCCGACGGACAGTTCTGGTGGAAACAGGAGAGTTGAGGTGCACATTTAATTCTGCCGTGATTTGGGCAGCCGTGGTTTTATGTTTTTTGGATACAATCTGAGTTAGCACCCGAACATCCCTTTCAGACAGCTTCCTCTTGCGTCCACAGTTAATCCTGTTGGATGTGGTTCGTCCTTCTTGGTGGTATGCTGACATTACCCTGGATACCGTGGCTCTTGATACATCACAAAGACTTGCTGTCTTGGTCACAGATGCGCCAGCAAGATGTGCACCAACAATTTGTCCTCTTTTGAACTCTGGTATGTCACCCATAATGTTGTGTGCATTTCAATATTTTTTAGCAAAACTGTGCTCTTACCCTGCTAATTGAACCTTCACACTCTGCTCTTACTGGTGCAATGTGCAATCAATGAAGACTGGCTACCAGGCTGGTCCAATTTAGCCATGAAACCTCCCACACTAAAATGACAGGTGTTTTAGTTTCATTGTCCAACCCCAGATCCAGAACTCTCTGGAAAGACCACCAATCCCTTTTATCCTGGGAACCCCTTCATAATGAGCTGGGGACTGTTCCTGGGGAGAGGGATGACTGGGTTTATGTCTGTAGCCTGTTACTTCAGCAACCTGGCCATGGACAAGCATAAGGTAGTGAATGATGAGTGATCATGTTTTACTTTGAGAAAGGTTGCATTGTTTTTCCTACTCAACTCATAACTCTTTTTAACAGTTTTTACATAACAATACCAAATAAAAAAAACATTCTCCTAACATGGTCCAAGCAAAAAGGTAGTACATGATATATATATATATATATATATATATATAGTATCATAATTAAATATTTTCTGACATATTGCAACTTCACACTACATGTAGCAGTAGCATCAAGTGACCTTTTAGAAGCAAACATCATCACAGAGAAACAGTCTTTAATACAGTTTGAGTGGAGTGACAAAGAGAGTGTCTAACAAATGATGTTTTGAGAGTTATGTATATTACTGTAATGCATTTAAACCCTCAGGGGCAAAACACAAACTGAAAATGTGGAGAAAATTGTGTCTGTGTAATCACTGCATAGCTCCCAAATAATAAATATTCTGGTGACACAGTTGTTGGAAGAAAGGGGAGTGAAGATCCCTGTGGGCATTTAAAGTAACAATGCTGGTCAGAAATGGAGCAGAAGTTGCAACTGAATGAATGCCGCCAGAATTTATTGTCTGAAGTAAAGTCTTTTTTCCCCAACAAGTGTCTCTCTGGCTGAGTGGGCTCGCAAATGTACACTTTTAATTCCTTGCGTAGGATGCCAGTTTGTTAAGTCTCCAAGCTATGTTAGGCATTGATGTACATCTGTTTACCTTTTAAACATAATGGCATCACTCCTCTGTAACAATCACCTGTGTTCTCAGATGCATTGTGCTACCTTTACTTAATTTACTTTTTTTAAACATATTTAAACATTTAAATTAATATAAAATGTTCTGCTTTGCTTTGCTATACTTTAATTTATGTCAATAGCTTTAATAGAGTTGCAAATTAAAAGGTATAGAAATTAAGATATATACTATTTAAAAACAGTGCAAACCCCTTTGTTCCAGAATGTACTGTAAAAAAATAAATATGCTGAATGATGTTTATTGTTTTGTATTTCTAGAAATAGTAAAAAGGCTTGCTTTATCCTGTAAAAGAAATTAAATCTGTCATGTGGCCTATTAGACAGACCTTGATATGCCTACAAGACACAACATGGACGTCAACAAGCTGGAAGGCACCACAACAACCTTAAAAATGAAACAGCTTGGTTGCTTAGAGGCCTCAACCTCCTTTGGCTCCCTGACCTGTGACCCCCAATCAAAGCCTGCGTCAAAGATTGTATTTGGCTCAAATGAGGGAGGGTGGATTGACCAAACAGAAACCGAGAAAGGATAAACTACAAGATAGTAAAAAAAGAAACGCATGACTTTTGATAAATGTGGCTGTGTATAAATTTACATGAAAAACATTTCTTTAAGCAACTGTCAAAATATGAAATTGATAAATCGTTTATTACAGTGTAAAATATGCCACTTCACTTCTGACTTTACAAAACAGTTTAAGGAACATGGAATGCTGACAAAGTTAAGCAACCCAACCGAAGGACTTCTATTCTGAAAAATCAATATTATTAATATTATTCAGATAAATAGAAACAATCACAGGAATCACGCCAAAAAGGCCAAAGTGAACATTTACAATTGACAACGAGTAAAACTACAACCTAAAAATAATACATAGTGAATTGCAATGAGTGGAGTAGCCCAGCATGCAGCAAGGGATATCCGTTAACTTCTTAAGCGAC
Organism: Girardinichthys multiradiatus; assembly: GCF_021462225.1. Classification (NCBI taxonomy): domain Eukaryota; kingdom Metazoa; phylum Chordata; class Actinopteri; order Cyprinodontiformes; family Goodeidae; genus Girardinichthys; species Girardinichthys multiradiatus. Next base: position 16,713,226 of record NC_061804.1, read on the forward strand.
AGGAACTCAAACAACGTGGATTAACGTTGGCATAATCTTCCAGATTACAAATCCAAGAAAGTGAGTTAACAGACATAACGCTGACCTAGTTTTGTCAGCACAGGGATTTCTCTCCTATTGGTCTGTGATAAAATGACAACAGAACGTATATAATCAAGGATTAATTACACAAAAACAATGAAAACAAATCTAAAGAGCTGAAAAACATAGTTAAATTATATCAACAACAATCTTGAATGATGACATGACATAATCATCACAACATCAAAACGCTAATTAACAAAGGGTCATTACTACCTAGTAAATCAACAAATTATGTTCATTTGTGATTTCTAGGAACAAAAATGATGTAAGCAGAAATTACAGTTTAATGAAAAGACTTCATTAACTTTATTTTCTGACTCAATACAACATACAAATCCTTACAACAGTCACGATTTCTGGTAACAAGATGACATCTCAGTCACTTGAGGTCTCCATAGGTAGCGACATGCAAAAATATGCAGCTGGAAATGCCTAGAGTCAGACCTACAACCAAAACGAACAACAAGCTCTGAATGCTACCAAGAAACCATTATAAATACAGCAATTATCCTTCAGGGGAACATGTCCCTTCATCACTCAAACTTTATTGCTTTTTACTTGCACTAACATCACAAAAATAATATCAGTGTTATTCATTTATATTCCCTGCAAAACATGGCTATGTATTAGGTATACAAATGGTACAGTCATATTTAAAATGTACACATATTTCCATGTATGCGTACAGAAACCCAAACAACTGTTAAAGATTTAGAGCAACTACGAAACTGCAGAAAAAAAAGACATGCAGTGCAGAGTTGCAGAGCCTGTTTGGATAGCGTTTAATTTCTCAGTGCTAACTTGAATGCAACACACCAAGAATATTTCCCTCTATATTGGGTTTGATGGTGAATGAACTGTCATTCAGAGGTCCTATAGGGACATTAGGAATGAAAAGTTGTTGTGTAACATAAGGCTAATATGTTGTTATTCCCATTTGGATTCGTGTATTGTCAGTCATTTATGTCTATTACTGCATAATTGAAACTGTGCATCAATAGGAATGGGATAATGCACATGCCTTAACTGTCATTTTTGTAATTACTGATAAGGAATTCATTTTAGCTGCATTAGCAACAAGATGAGGTGCAATATTTGACTGAAAAGTGTAATAAATACATCTCACACTTAATGCATGAATGCTGGCAGCCCTTGAAGACTATTTACATGGGCAAAGACAGTAAAAAACTGATAACAAAAGAAAAATAATGCAAAACAGTGATTTTATTTATTCTTCACCATAACAATCTCTCTTTAAAAAGGTTGTTCATGCAGTCTATGTACATGTTACCACAAAACTTTAAAAAATCTAACTTACCATATGTTGAACTTTTTGATACATTTTCACATATTCTGTAACCTAAAACAGTTTAGCTTAAATAATAGCCTGTTAATATTGGGCAATATAGATTTTAAAGAGGAGCACAACACATGCTGAAAATCTTGAAAACATCTGCAACGAAATCACTACCCAACGCACTCCTCAGACAAGCGATCATCATAACTGAGAAAACAATAAAAAGCTGTTGAACGTTTGTAGACCAAGAGGCCTGCACACGTGGCCATTCAGTACACACACACACACACACTCACACACACACACAGAAAAAAAGTCAAAGTCCCTGTTAAGGCACTCAATGATGCAGAAAGCACAGCACCAGAGAAGAGCGTAGCACTAGTCTGAATATTTTGAAAGTAGGAATGGATGAAAACTGATGAGAAGAATAATCATTTGAACAGGATTACAGCTGCAACAGACTGCATGGTTTACTTTCATTCGGCATCTATTAAAAAATGTAAAACATTTTTTTAAGTTAATCAAGGCCTATGCTTAACTTTTTAAAGATTTGTATAGGTTTTGAGTCTTTTCATCAACATAAGCTGATTATATCACTTTTTGTTAACATGAAACATTAAATATGTTTCTACTTAAGTATAACGGTAAAGATAATTTTAAGCCATGTGCAAGGATTTGAATCCTGTAGCTAATGCTAGATATAGTACTGTGCAGCAGCAGGTTGCTAGACTACTAGATGTAACACTCTAGTTCAAATGATTGGCATTAGGCATGGTTCCATTACCGGTTAATAGTTATATTATGGTTTTAAAAAGTTAGTTTCAAAACCTCAGTAAGTGTTTCTAACAAGACGCCAGGGAAAGCGCTCGTGTGTCTGGTATTTTCTCAGGTTGTATGGTGAGTTTAGAGAAATGCAACGCTGCCCCTACACCACCAAATAGGGTTTCTGCAAGCTAGCAAATGATTGCTGGGGTAACAAGTCTAGGAGGGAAACCTAGACATCCCACTCCCTTGCGATACCCTCCAGCTCATTCTGGGGGATCCCAAGGTGTTTCCAGGCCAGGCAGAATATATAGCCCCTCCAACAAGGTCTGGGTCTCCCCCGAGGTCTGTTCCCAGAGGGGTGTGCTCAGAAAACCTCCAAAAGGAGGCCCCCCTAATATGCATCCTGATCCCAGACTACCTTGACTAACTCCTTTTGATACAGAGATGCAGCAGCTTCACTTCGAACTCCTCATCCCCATCTCTAAAAGAGTTCGACCACCCTACCGAGGAAACTACCTTTGGCCACTTGTATAGGATAAATGCAGTTAGTGGAAATATATATTTTAGAATACTTTTGATTTGATGCAAGTACACTTGTGTATATCTATGCTATTCCTCATTCACATGGCACACTGCTAACTCCAGGGGTATTAAGGCCATGCCCTCTACATGCACCTTGCATTGCTTCATCATGTACAAATATGATTTCTAGAGCCCAGGACTACTGAAGCCAAATTTGTTTTAAGCCCAGAGCACGAGACAACTGAAGCCACATGTTTGAGCCCTTGAAATACATAAAGTGAACTAAGTTTGGAGGATATTATAGGGTTAATATATTAGATTTATGGTATTAATGTGGAACTTGCAATATGGATAAAACAGTTTAAGAAACTATACAGTTCCAGTTAATTCCCATTTATTCCTATGTAAAGTGCATAATTTTGAAAATTCCTTTACCTAACTTCCCATGTAAAGTTTCTGGAAGGTTTCCAGTAATTCACTGAATTTGAGCAGAAAGCCCGACTAATTGACCAGTAAATATGAGCTTGTCATACTCCCAGTATGTCTTTTACAAAGAGCAGAACAGCAAAAACATATGACACTAGATAACAATAAACACCTACAACTAAATATATAGGTTGTTTAATATGTTTTTTTTTAACCTTTCAAGTGTTGGTATCAAAATCAGAACAACTCTAATGTTAAAGAGAATATTTTGAAATTGTAAAATAATACATCATTTTAGAAGTATTGAAAAGAACTGCTACCATTTTATTTTAAATAAAAGCAAATAAACCATGATATATGCATCAAGTTTAACATTTTTCCTGTAAATGCCATGATATATTAAAACTGGCACTTTTATTCACAGTCAGAATCTTATCCTGACCCATGCCAAGGTGGTATCATAACTGAAATGCATCATCATATACAAATCTTCACTGAAAACATTTTATACATAAAAGATTTGTAGAATTCAGATGATCTTTACTTTTAAAACAATGCAGACCTCCATCTGTGTACCAGGTTTTTCTCAGAGCTGTGTGTCTTTCTCTAATGTTTGTACATAAGGTTTTGGTGTATTATGTGACTTCCGCCTTGCACGTCAGGGACAAGCATGCATCAAAGGGACACGACATGAAGCCACTGTCACACCTATGATCAAGAAGCTAGACACAACAGCACAGCAACATATTAGTCTGATGGTAAAGATCCAACAAAAGCTGAGCCCTGTCTTCATCTATTGCTTGTTTGCAAAACAAGGCTGAGCCAAAGCGCCTTAACCTTTTTGCAAACGAATGTAGTTACTCTCATTATTACCCAGCATTAATCAAACACCATCTAGTTATCTATCCTGCTCAAATCAGTCACACAGAGACTGATAAAGCCTGAAAAATGAAGCGCTCGCTCTTTTAATGTTCCACTTCAAAGCTCGTTGAGTTATCAGATGGTACTTTCAGGGCTGAAAGAGAGGTGTGCCCACCAGACACTTCTTACTGAGCTGCACTTTCTCACTTTTCTCAAAGTGCTCATTTATTTTGTGTTTAAACACCACCACGTTGTATCTTCACAAATGTAACTAAAACACACCTTGATAAAAAACCTCTTCCACTCTGACGGCACATTTCATGGAGTTCACGGAGTTATGATATCTTCAGAATGAAGAAAAAAAAAAAGCACGGTTTTGGAAAATTATCAGAAATCCGGCAGTGCTTCAACTGGATATGAAGAACGAGAACAATTTAATAATCATTCAAACAAAGAAACACTAGCAACTCCTAAACAAAAGCTCTTCAAAAAGTAAAGTCCATTTGACTTAACTTTTATGATTTTTTTCCTCAAGTCACCTTCTAATCTGTCAACTATTCAACTACTTCTCCAACTATGTCTGACCTGTAACAGTGACCCAGTACGAAAAGGAAAAATAGGTTCCAAGTTCATCTTTGGCATTCCTAAAACATGAGACAATGGGGATAAATCAGAAGAATGTGTGTCTAAGTTGGTCTGCCCATTGGGACGTGATAAGCAACAGATGCCCGCACCCCAGGAGAGATAGGACTTGGCTTGCTAAAGAATGTCACAAACTGAAGTAAAAGCTGAAAAATGTACTAAACTGAGTGAAATCTGAGAAATCGAATCTTCTCAAGGCTCATAAAGACAAAGTCAATACACTTCACAGAAAAAAGATAAAGCAATGGCAGGGAACAAAGTGGACTGGAGTACTACCTTAATTCATACCTTGTAAAGCTGACAGGAAAACTCCCCAAAGTTGCAGCAGACGGAAGGCCATCACTGGTGCTCGGAATCCCAGAGGAGTCTCCATACCTCTTCCCGCCTATCCAGCTTTCCCCGGCTCCTGGCAGGTTTGAGTATGCCCCAAATGCCTTCTGGTCTTGCAAACCCGGTGTACCAGGATTGGCTCTGTAGTGGTACCCAGTTCCAGCACTAACACCCAAGGGAGATGGCAAGGTTCCCACTCCATGTAGAGGGCTCATGCCGCTCTGCAGACACTGGGACTGACAGTAACTGGCACCATCCTGCTTCTCCTGTTTGACCACACCTGGAGTACGGATGTGGATGAAGTCAGGATCCTTCTCCTCCTTGATGACAATGCTGGAAAGCATTGTCGAAGGCTGCTGCTGAAACTGGTGTTGCTGGTGCTGTACCAGGTGGTGTGGAGGCTGCTGCTGCTCTGTGCCATTCAAACCGATACAGCTGGCCCCATTACCCAAGAGGGACTTTTCAGGACCGCCACTACCGTTGCCACTCTCTTGCAGGATGGTATCCAAATGGGCCACCTCAGAATCCAATTCAAAAGCATTGATTTCTGGCAGAGAGTTCGAAAGGTCCAGGTCTTGCCAGATATCTGCATCATCGATTAGCTGAGCACTGCTGCTATCCAAATTACAAGCAACAGTGCCTCTTTGTCCACTGTAATTTCCTAATTCCTTATCCGGGGAGAAAATCCTCTCTTGCTTAATTTGCTGGGGGAACAGGTCTGGCAAAGGGAGGTTGCCCAGGACAGAGATTTCTGACGTGTTAATGACAGAGGTGGACATCTGGTCAAGATCAGAAATACTCTGGTTCAACAATGGCACGCTGTCCCCATGGCTGAATATATCCTGCTCTTGTTTGTGCATTCTGCTAATTTTGCCCTCCTTGTCTGACTCAAAGAGGCCTCCAAGCTCCTGCTGGTCTTTGGTTCCCCCTCGTCCATTTGGTGCCAGTATGCTCTGGTTCATAGACCCAGGACCGGGCAGATGCATTGCGGATTCGACCAGTAAACTGGCCGTGCTGACTGTATCTTTGTCTACTTCTGATCCGATCCCCGCAAATGTAAGGCTGTCGTTACGATTACCATTGTGCTTTGGTCCACCGCGATCCATCTCGTCATACTGTGAACAAAATAATCAATAAACAGGTGACTCATAGAAAAAACTGGATATTAATGAATGCAATGACAACTGCAATAGAAAAACCCACTAAAATATTAAGCATTTACAGCAACATGTGTCAACAACATTCAAAAGTGTCACGTTACAGTTGAAAAGCTCAGTCTACTCTTGTGCCTGTGTGTTCCTCCTATTTATCAAAATAGAAACCACAGCATTATTACTGCTGTCCCAGTGAAACATGGCAGTTAGAGCACAAATTGGGCCCACGTTTTACAGAGCAGAAATGACAAATATGCACATGCCATATCTTTGAACTGTGAACTCCTCTCTGGTTTAGGAGTCAAAAACTAAAAGACGTGCCCAGGCACAAACTTGCTTTGCAAGTGCAACTGCTGACGGTCCCGCTTACAGTGAGCGTGTGTGCAACAGCATGCATCTGTTGGAAGAGATGGGCATTTGCTGCAGGCCTCAGCGAGCACATACAGGTCCTTCTCAAAATATTAGCATATTGTGATAAAGTTCATTATTTTCCATAATGTCATGATGAAAATTTTACATTCATATAGTTTAGATTCATTGCACACTAACTGAAATATTTCAGGTCTTTTATTGTCTTAATATGGATGATTGTGGCATACAGCTCATGAAAACCCAAAATTCCTATCTCACAAAATTAGCATATTTCATCCGACCAATAAAAGAAAAGTGTTTTTAATACAAAAAACGTCAACCTTCAAATAATCATGTACAGTTATGCACTCAATACTTGGTTGGGAATCCTTTGGCAGAAATGACTGCTTCAATGCGGCGTGGCATGGAGGCAATCAGCCTGTGGCACTGCTGAGGTCTTATGGAGGCCCAGGATGCTTCAATAGCGGCCTTTAGCTCATCCAGAGTGTTGGTTCTTGAGTCTCTCAATGTTCTCTTCACAATATCCCACAGATTCTCTATGGGGTTCAGGTCAGGAGAGTTGGCAGGCCAATTGAGCACAGTGATACCATGGTCAGTAAACCATTTACCAGTGGTTTTGGCACTGTGAGCAGGTGCCAGGTCGTGCTGAAAAATGAAATCTTCATCTCCATAAAGCTTTTCAGCAGATGGAAGCATGAAGTGCTCCAAAATCTCCTGATAGCTAGCTGCATTGACCCTGCCCTTGATAAAACACAGTGGACCAACACCAGCAGCTGACACGGCACCCCAGACCATCACTTACTGTGGGTACTTGACACTGGACTTCTGGCATTTTGGCATTTCCTTCTCCCCAGTCTTCCTCCAGACTCTGGCACCTTGATTTCCGAATGACATGCAGAATTTGCTTTCATCCAAAAAAAGTACTTTGGACCACTGAGCAACAGTCCAGTGCTGCTTCTCTGTAGCCCAGGTCAGGCGTTCTGCCGCTGTTTCTGGTTCAAAAGTGGCTTGACCTGGGGAATGCGGCACCTGTAGCCCATTTCCTGCACACGCCTGTGCACGGTGGCTCTGGATGTTTCTACTCCAGACTCAGTCCACTGCTTCCGCAGGTCCCCCAAGGTCTGGAATCGGCCCTTCTCCACAATCTTCCTCAGGGTCCGGTCACCTCTTCTTGTTGTGCAGCGTTTTCTGCCACACTTTTTCCTTCCCACAGACTTCCCACTGAGGTGCCTTGATACAGCACTCTGGGAACAGCCTATTCGTTCAGAAATTTCTTTCTGTGTCTTACCCTCTTGCTTGAGGGCGTCAATAGTGGCCTTCTGGACAGCAGTCAGGTCGGCATTCTTACCCATGATTGGGGTTTTGAGTGATGAACCAGGCTGGGAGTTTTAAAGGCCTCAGGAATCTTTTGCAGGTGTTTAGAGTTAACTTGTTGATTCAGATAATTAGGTTCATAGCTCGTTTAGAGACCCTTTTAATGATATGCTAATTTTGTGAGATAGGAATTTTGGGTTTTCATGAGCTGTATGCCAAAATCATCCATATTAAGACAATAAAAGACCTGAAATATTTCAGTTAGTGTGCAATAAATCTAAAATATATGAATGTTAAATTTTCATCATTACATTATGGAAAATAATGAACTTTATCACAATATGCTAATATTTTGAGAAGGACCTGTATATCTCCGTTAGCAAACAGACACAAAACAGCAGTTGAGTACAAACTGTTTCAGGTGGCAAATCAAGAAGAAAAAGTAGCACAATAGTATGTCAGTAAGGGCACACAGGTCTCTTTCAATAGTATTATGAATTTAGTAGGATCTTTAGTAGGATCCTGTTGATGCCAACACTGATTTCCAGACAATGGGCAAAATTAATGGTTAATCCACATTTGCTTAATACCTATACCACTTTCTCTCCTTCATATCTTGCCCATTTTGAAAGCCTGAGAGTGTCCCAACCCCTCTGATTAATGACAACATACCAAAAGTCTTGATATTCTGTTATGGCTCTTCAAACTGTCAGTTTCAATACTTCTGTTCATCATGACACCCCTACCACTCTTCGTGAACTTCAACATTTCAGAGCATTAAGGGGAGTGAAAGTCCACTTAAACGGCCAGATAAATTATTATTTGCATGCCACTTAAAACCTAATATTCTTCTATATATTGCATCCAGACAGACCTTTGCTTGTACTATATTGCACACATTAATTTTGTGATTGGGACTTGATATATTCTGCAGCTCTAATAAAGACACATTGCCATCTAGTTTAATACAGATCAATATATGTTAGAAATTATTGGGTATGTAGTCGGATTGGTTTTATTTACCCAGCAGCCAGGGAAGCTCGTAGCATGAAGCTATGCTGAGCAAAACCTGCACCTACACGGAGGTAGAAACATAAATAAATTGTTTGTGACCCAACTTAAATAAAAAAAAGAACTTTTTCCATGTATGTTTTCTTACTTTCTCCCTCCTGCTGCGAGAGAATGAGTTTAGCCCTTCAGTATGGGTGTTTTCTTGTTTTCTTTAAAAGGAAGAAGTTAAAAAGATGGGATTTAAGGGGAATAAAAACGAAGGTTTTTTGTTTTACAATACTAATAAATGAATACATTTAAAAAATAGGCCATTTTCAGAAACAAGGAAATGATAAACTTCAGGTTTAATAATTAAATAAAAGTAAAAAATTGGATTTTGAAAAACAAAATAAAAAGTGACAAATCTAGTTAAAAAAAACGTTTTGTAGGCACAATTAAATAAATATAAAGATGGTATTTTTGTAAAATAAATAATCCAATTAACTAAGAATAATAAAACATAACTCCTACAAATAAAAAAGGTAAACACATTTTTCCAAAATAGCATTTTGGGGGAAAGGGGTCACGGAAAAGCTGTGGTTTAAAAAGTTCGAGGTTTCCTGACTTGCCATACTGTACTTTTCCACCAAACAAGACAGGTTCCACATGATTAGTGCAACCTGTTGGCTGTGAAGGAAACTGCACTCGATCATATGTTAAAGAATGAGCAAACACTCAAAGCTATTATCTTGATTATTGGTAACTTCACAATACGGCGGATTTTGGACGCTTTAGCAGCGGAGGCTTTACCCCAGCTCTCCGTTTCTAACTGTGCCACTCGGTGCACGGCTGTCAGCGCGCTTGTCACCTACCACCATGGACGCTCCTCGTCGGCCTACTCGACGGAAACCATAAGCTTTTTACCCACTGCCCCCGACCCAGCAAGAAAAAAACAAAAACAAAAAAACAAGTAGCTGCACCTGAAAGTAGTCCTTACCTGTACTGAGGGAAAACTCCACCAACTAGGTCATCAGGGCAAGTTGTTTCAGAAATAAGCATGCGAGAATTAACGAAGTGTCCACCTATATTCAGGATGTAAAACAAAACCCACTTCTTGCGCAGAAATACCAGAACGTGTAGCGGCGTCTCTGTTTGTGTGACAGCAAAACATTCTGCGCGATATTTCCAACAGAAGACCAGCACCGTCGCTGTGCGCCGCTTCTTGGATCCGTCGAGAACTTTTAATGCGCGTCGTCAGCAGCAGGGGGGAAGAAACAGAAATAAAAGTCAGTCTCGTCCGATCTTCAGGATTAATCCATAACGAATCGCTAAAATCTGCGGTGCAACGATCACCTCTATTCGCCGTTGAAAAGCCGTGAGTGCATTAAAGTTATATAATAGAGCTGCTGTGCTGTGGCCCACTCAGCTGCAAACTCAGGCAGGGCGATCTGTTAGTGAAGCGACGGTAAGCCAGCTGTAAAGTTGTCTGCCTTTCCGCTTTGGTGTTTCAAAATAAAGGTCGAACAACTTTGACCGCCCCTTAAAGACTTTATCCGCGCTCGTAAAACGTATCATTGATACCAGCTATGTATTTAGATTAATAATCATATTTAGCTTCACATGTATCTGTTTGTTTAGTCCAATCAAGTGGGGGTTATTTAACTTTGAAAAAATAAGCGCGATATCCTCACTTCTTTGAAAAGCCTATCGGGAACAGCTTAACCTCGCTGTGAGTTTGGCACTTGGCGGTTAACGCCCCTTTTACCCACCGAAAGTCTGCTGCGGAATCTGTCAGTGTCACCCCTAACCTCCGGGCATGGAACCTAGGAAGCTGAACCCATGTTCGGCGCTCCAACAGACGAACCGAGGGTCCTTTCTGAGGCTCTAGTTAGGGTCAGGGTATAAACTGAGACTGGGGGATTCAGTTGCCTTTGGATGAGGTCATGCCGATACTGTATTTCCTGTTTCTCAATGTAGCCTTTCTCAAACAAGCATATGAAGAAAATTCCAGTTAGAGAAAAAGTCCTAAAATATCACACTGTCCGGGATCTCACTAACAATGAGAGACATGGAACATTTTTATTAATAGTGTTTACAGTGATTTTTGGAAGACTGCCTGCAGCAACTCAGAATCAGGCTATGACTGAGAGCCAAGCAGCATATATAAAGCTGGTAAAAAAAAAAAAAAAATGGATGTATATAACTTTGTTAGAGTTTTGATTTAGATTAAATCCAGTTGAACTGGAGCTGGAGGCTGAGACTAACAACTAGCCCAAGTTGTCTTAAAAATACCTCCAGACTCAAAATATCAAAGTACATTGTGCAAAAGCTTCTTTATGCACCTTTAAACAATTATCATGTTTGCACTGGCTGGTTATTTACACAGAACCAGATTATTGTTTACACAGGTAATGTTGGAGGCTGTGCGGCAGCCATTATCTTCCTGTGTGAAACACTTATGTAGAGCGGAACATGTTACAGTGCCTTGCGAAAGTCCTCGGCCCCTTTGAACTGGTCATCCTCTTGCCACATTTTAGGCTTCAACCATAAAGATATAAAATTCAAATTTTCTGTGAAGAATCAACAACAAGTGGGACACAATCGTGAAGTGGAAGGAAATTTATTGGATGTGTCAAACTTGTTTAACAAATAAAAAACTGAAAAGTTGGGCGTGCAATATTATTCGGCCCCCTTGCGTTAATACTTTGTAGCGCCACCCTTTGCTGCAATTACAGCTGCAAGTCGCTTGGGGTATGTCTCTATCAGTTTTGCACATCAAGAGACTGAAATTCTTGCCCATTCTTCCTTGCAAAAAAGCTGGAGCTCAGTGAGGTTGGATGGAGAGCGTTTGTGAACAGCAGTCTTCAGCTCTTTCCACAGAAGCTCGATTGGATTCAGGTCTGGACTTTGACTTGGCCATTCCAACACCTGGATACGTTTATTTGTGAACCATTCCCTTGTAGATTTGGCTTTATGTTTTGGATCATTGTCTTGTTGGAAGATAAATCTCTGTCCCAGTCTCAGGTCTCTTGCAGACTCCAACAGGTTTCTTCCAGAATGGTCCTGTATTTGGCACCATCCATCTTCCCATCAATTTTGACCATCTTCCCTGTTCCTGCTGATGAAAAGCAGGCCCAAACCATGATGCTGCCACCACCATGTTTGACAGTGGGGATGGTGTGTTCAGGGTGATGAGCTGTGTTGCTTTTACGCCAAACATATCGTTTTGCATTGTGGCCAAACAGTTCGATTTTGGTTTCATCTGACCAGAGCACCTTCTTCCACATGTTTGGTGTGTCTCCCAGGTGGCTTGTGGCAAACTTTAAACGAGACTTTTTATGGATATCTTTGAGAAATGGCCTTCTTCTTGCCACTCTTCCATAAAGGCCAGATTTGTGCAGTGTACGACTGATTGTTGTCCTATGGACAGACTCTCCCACCTCAGCTGTAGATCTCTGCAGCTCATCCAGAGTGATCATGGGCCTCTTGGCTGCATCTCTGATCAGTTTTCTCCTTGTTCAAGATGAAAGTTTAGAGGGACGGCCGGGTCTTGGTAGATTTGCAGTGGTCTGATACTCCTTCCATTTCAATATGGTTGCTTGCACAGTGCTCCTTGGGATGTTTAAAGCTTGGGAAATTGTTTTGTATCCAAATCCGGCTTTAAACTTCTCCACAACAGTATCTCAGACCTGCCTGGTGTGTTCCTTGGTCTTCATGGTGCTCTCTGCGCTTTGAACAGAACCCTGAGACTATCACAGAGCAGGTACATTTATACGGAGACTTGATTACACACAGGTGGATTCTATTTATCATCATCAGTCACTTGGGACAACATTGGATCATTCAGAGATCCTCACTGAACTTCTGGAGTCAGTTTGCTGCACTGAAAGTAAAGGGGCTGAACAATATTGCAAGGCACACTTTTCGGTTTTTTATTTGTTAAAAAAGTTTGACACATCCAATAAATTTCATTCCACTTCACGATTGTGTCCCACTTGTTGATTCTTCACAAAAAATTTGAATTTTATATCTTTATGTTTGAAGCCTGAAATGTGGCAAAAGGTTGAAAGGTTCAAGGGGGCCAATACTTTCGCAAGGCACTGTAGGTATTTCCAGTCACAGTAGCTGTTGGATTCAAAATTAAATTATATTTAAAAAAAAAAAAATTTTTTTTGCCACACAGACATATATATATATATATATATATATATATATATATATATATATATATATATATATATATATATATATAGTAATTATAAGTGTGGATAAACATGTCTGTGTGGCAAAAACAAAACTGACAGCGGACTTCACCTTGAACAAACATCCTTACAATAAAACATGGTGGTGGCAGAATCATCCTGTGGGAATGTTGATGAGATAGCAAATGGAGCCAATTATGTGGCAATCCCAGTAAAAAAAAAGAATGAATAAAACTTGAGACTGCTGCTACAGTGAAAGTGTTTAGATCAAAGCATGTTCATTGGCCAGTTGAAGACCAGACCTAAATCCAATGGAGAATTTGTGTCAAAGCTTGAACATTTCTCAGTGCTCTCCATCCAATCTGACTGAGTTTTTTAGCAAGAACAATTTCAGTCTAGTGGAGCCAAAGCTGGTAGAGGCAACAGATTTGACTTGCAGCTGTAATTAGAGCAAAAGGTGGTTCTAAATATTGACTCAGTGGGGGCTGAATGCATAAGCGCACTTTACAGATTTTTATTTGTAAAATCATTAAAAACCAGGTACTGTTTCCCTTTCACTTCTCAACTATGCACTACTTTGTTTTGAGTTTATCACAGGCAATCCTCTAAAATACATTGAATTTTGTGGTTGTAATGTAACAAAAGGCTACTACTGCAAGGAACTGCACATGTAACTGAACAAAGTATCACCAACTTTTAATCAGTAATCCATAACTTCCTGTATCCCTGACACAGATGCCAATTTCTGTTAGCCACTCTTCAAATGGGAAAGATGAATGAAAATGCAATTCAAGTTATGCAAAGGGGGGTTACAATAAAGCAGCTAATTATGTAACCATACCCAAAGATTTAAAGGTTTAGAACAAGTGGTAATAAACATGGCTGACAATGGACCCAAGTTTACTGCATTAAAAGATATATTTATCTTCTTGATTTTTACAAATCTATATCAGTGGTGCAAATGATTGTGGAAGTTGGCTTATTTTCCTCCAGGCCTTTCCGTGGATGTAAGAATTAAAACGTAAATGTCCAGAGATGAAGCAAAGAGTCTGTGCAGACAACCTATAAACAGATGAGCTGACTGGAACCACCAGCCAGAAGAAGAAAGGTAAAATGGCAGGCGGAGCATCGGTGGTGGTGGTGGCAGTGGGGGGGTCTGCAGGTGTGGTCCTCCATCCAAGTCATCTGATTAGAAGGAACAGGATGTGTCCTGGGCATGCAGATGTCTCATTAAAGGCCAGTGGAACTGGAGAGAGGGAGGAGCTCCCAAGGGTCTGAGAAAACCATGCTGTTCTCAAAACATCACAGAGAACACTGTGAGGTTTTAATGCCGGGTAGCAATGGGCGATCCTATTTACCAATAAATAATGAAAACACTGGACGTGCCGTGTCCATGTGCATGTGTGTGCAACTGTAAATTCATGGGGAATTATGCTGCTTTTGCTTTATAAAACAGTTTGCAATTGAATGCTCAAGAGAACTCAATATGTTGAGTGAACATGCTGCTGCAAAGACTTGTGAATATTTACTTATAAGCCTTATGTGTGCTGGTACCAAATGAAGGTCGAAACTTTGGTCCCAGATGTTCTTCACCTTAGAAGAAAAAAAAAAAAACACAACAAAAGATCCCTGTATAAACCAAACTGACAGTTTGTGGTTATGAGGCTGCAGCTCAGTGGTCATCAGTCATATGCTCAGGTTTGAAAATATTAATCACAAAAGACAATAAAATTGTTAAAAGAGCAGAAGTGATGCATTGTTGATAAATGTGCAAAACTATGAAACACTTGAAACTGCAACACCAAAGCAAACCTGCAGACTGGTTCATATTGCTGTGTATTGTCTCAAAGGTTAATGAATATTACAGGTGAGTAAGGCAGTCTGCAGATAAAGATAACAAGGTAAGTATAAGAACATGGACAACATCTATGGAGGTGGCAAAACTAACTCACTTGCATGGGGGCAGAACAGCTGGTTGTGGTCATGGAAGTGGTACAAGGATCTGGTGAGGCTTCAGTGCAGTAACCAAATATTTATTGAGGAGGTCAATAGAAGCAGCAGCTGTGACCCAAGTCTCACACACCCGACAGTCTGTATTTAAGCACAGGAAAGAAGAAGAAGGAGCAGGGCTTGCTACAAAGAGGAATCCTTCTCAACAGTACCTCTCCTCCTGTGGGTGGCACCTGAGGCAAGAAATTGAATTTCAGGGTTTAAGCAAAAGAAATCTTGAATATGGTTAAAGATCTGGTGATGTGGTATCCAAGTCTCTTTCCCTAGACTCAAGGGTCTGAAGGCCAGGTAGGAGATCACATTTAAAGGAGAAAATGAATTGGCATAGATAATTGGAGTGAAAAATACTTATTTTGGATCAGATTGAATGACTGTTGCAAAGTGAGAACAGGAACTGAGGTTGATCATTCCCCCGGTTTCAAAAGGTCATATCAAACAAGTGGCACCCTCAGAGATAAGTCTGTAAAATAAAGATTGTCCGTAGAGGGGCAGTCTGGGCTTGCTTCCATATTCAAAATCTTTTTCTTGTAATATCTCAAATAGAAGGAGAATCCAAATATTCTTACAGAAATTGTGAGTCACTGGCTTATACCCTTGGAAATAAGGAAACGGGAAAACTCTGAAGACATTCTTAGGTGCACTGTATCCATACTCAGTCTAAGGACTTAACTGTTTTCAGGGCTGATTTTTTTAACTTGACCAGAGTGACCTGGACATGATTCTGTGGGTGAAAAATTAGAATACAAACTTCTAATTGCCCTGAGTAGTAAGGCTTGAGAGGTGAGTAACGTATAGTTGTGGTCCAAAGTCCAGAACATTACCTGTAAATATGTCATGAAGATAGAAGAATATGTTTTATAAGTTAGCCTGTTTCTTTTGTTATTAACTGTAATGGGGACAACTTCCCATTAGTGCACTTGAGATGTAGATTTGGACTGGAATTTGTTTAAATGTTTGCTGGTGTGGCATAGAACACAGATTCTGATTCTGATCTGGCACAGGCGGGGCACCCAGAAACAAATCATATTGCATCCGAAGGCATACACTGCTGTGTTAGTTTTTTGTCACATTTACATGTTTCAGATTATCAAACATATGTCAATGTCAGAGCAAAAACATGATGATTTCAGTTATTTGGGAAAAAAAGGTATCCGAAACAACCTGCTGCATTGTCAAAAAGTAATTGCTTCTGTTGTTTAGTTATGAACTAACTCTGATTGCTGTGAGACCCGTTGAATCAG
Organism: Girardinichthys multiradiatus; assembly: GCF_021462225.1. Taxonomy (NCBI): domain Eukaryota; kingdom Metazoa; phylum Chordata; class Actinopteri; order Cyprinodontiformes; family Goodeidae; genus Girardinichthys; species Girardinichthys multiradiatus. The sequence goes on from NC_061804.1 coordinate 16,729,436, forward strand.
GAGACACTCACTTAAATGCAACCTGTATGACAACATAAAGTTAATTAAAGCATCTCAAAATGCAATGGATCATGCACTGATCTAAACAAATGCAAGAATAGATAAAAATATAAATATACATCTATTAGTTTAGAAAAACTGCGATGGACTGGTGACCTGTCCAGGATGTACCCCTGTCTTGCCTGTAGACCACTGGAGAAAGGCACCAGCTCCCCCGCAACCCTGTACGGAAGAAGTGCGAAAGAAGTGTGTACAGAAAATGAATAGATGGATGGATAGTCTAAAAAAAGTAACAAAGCCATTTGAGGCAAGTCTTTGGGACCACAGTCAACCACAATGTGAACCAATGTTTAACTAATGGACAAAATAAAGAACCTTCCCTGGAGAGGCCAGCCTAACAAAATTATACCAAGAGCACCTTAATAACTCATCCTGGAGGCCATAAAAGAACCCAGAACAACACTGCAGGACTCGTTTACTATGGTTAAAGTCAGTGTTCATGATTCAACAATTAGGAGACTGAGCAAGAATGAGGTCCATGGGAGAGTTCCAAAATGAAAATAACAACTGGCCAAAAACAATATAAAGACAAGTCCCACATTTGCTATAAAACTTCGTAATGATCACCAAAACCTTAAATGCCGAGGCCATTCTGCCATAAAACTAACAAAGCTTTCCTAAAAATAATATCTGCTGTGAAACATGGTGGTGTTAGAGCTATAGCATAAAAATAAAGACATACAATGATGGGTATTTTAGTTTCTAATAGCACGGATTGGATAAAGGTTGAAGTTGAATATATTAAAAAGAAGTGTCCATATTCTCTTTGTGGTACTAGATTTAAGCCAGTAGACTGCTAGGACCACTCCAGACTGCAAAGGTTGTTATTCTACCTCCCACTGATGCCAGTGTTCCTCGTTTTCATTTAGTTTTGTTTGTGAGTTTACAAGATCATTAACCACAAAGATACAGAGACAGAAATTCTTTTTTATTACAGCTACTTCCCATTTACAAATTAACCATTTTGCTTGGTCAGACTGGGCAAGGATGTGTATAGAACAAAATATGATCCGAATATTGTTTAGATTTCTCCTTTTAGGACATAGACGAAAGAACAACCGAGGATGTCCTGTAGGACCTAGTATAGATTCATTTGGTCTTGGATTCTGGCCTGGGACACTTAAGGATAGGCATTGCTTCTCAGACACTTTCGGCCTCCATTAGATATTAATAATTAAAAAAGGAATTTTTGTTGTTTTCTTAATACTATTGCCAACTTTTATGGAGCCCTCTGCTGTTCTGCAGGCAGGAGAGCTGCAGACTGTTGCTATGTGGAGAATGTAAGCAGTCTTTAAAATGTTGTAGGTGGAGAGTGTCAAAATAAAATCCAGCTAAAATTACAACCGAATGGCACAGAATTATTAAAAATTTTATAACATTTTTAAACAGGAAATCCTTTATGCTTTTCCCCAAAAGCCTTTCACCAACATTAATTCACAGCTTGTATCTAGCATAGTTACGTTGGACAGGAAGCACAGCGAGGAAGGAAGAACATCTTTTAAGATGGAAGAACCAAAAGCAAACAATAAGTTGTTAGGGCTTGCGAGATAGAGGACCCCGGAATGCAGACTAGTAGGCAGCATGACGGTTAGTCCAAAAGATTTAATAGCAAAAAACTCACTCACTAGGAGGCAGAAACCAAAACAATAAATGCACAGGCAAAACTGACATGGGCAGGCTGGCAAGACAGGCCTTACGTGAACAGCAGGACATGAGCATGAATTGAAAACAAGACTTGATGTGGTACGCTTCTTTGGGGCTTCTCCACACCGTAACTCTCCCAGATGTGGGGAAAACAGTAAAGGTGGACTCATCAGAGAACAATACATGTTTCACATTGTCCACAGCCCAAGATTTGTGGTCCTTGCACCATTGAAACCGACGTTTGGCATTGGCATGAGTGACCAAAGGTTTGGCTATAGCAGCCCGGCCGTGTATATTGACCCTGTGGAGCTCCCGACGGACAGTTCTGGTGGAAACAGGAGAGTTGAGGTGCACATTTAATTCTGCCGTTATTTGGGCAGCCGTGGTTTTATGTTTTTTGGATACAATCCAGGTTAGCACCCAAACATCCCTTTCAGACAGCTTCCTCTTGCGTCCACAGTTAATCCTGTTGGATGTGGTTCGTCCTTCTTGGTGGTATGCTGACATTACCCTGGATACAGTGGCTCTTGATACATCACAAAGACTTGCTGTCTTGGTCACAGATGCGCCAGCAAGACGTGCACCAACAATTTGTCCTCTTTTGAACTCTGGTATGTCACCCATAATGTTGTGTGCATTTCAATATTTTGAGCAAAACTGTGCTCTTACCCTGTTAATTGAACCTTCACACTCTGCTCTTACTGGTGCAATGTGCAATCAATGAAGACTGGCTACCAGGCCGGTCCAATTTAGCCATGAAACCTCCCACACTAAAATGACAGGTGTTTCAGTTTCATTGTCCAACCCCTGTATTTTAGTGCATTTATTTATTCATGGACCATCACAAAGTAGCACAAAATTGGAAAATAAAAGGAAAATGATGGCTTCAAACTTTTTACAAATAAAAACCTGAAAAGTATAGGGTGCATTTATTTTCAGCACCCCTGAGTTAATATTTTGTAGAACCACCTTATGCTGCAACTACAGCTGCAAGTCCTTCGGGGTATGTGTCTGCCAGCTTTGCACATTGACACATCTATTTACGTTTTTGTTCATTCTCCTTTGCCAAAAATCTCTCAAGCTCAGTGAGATTGAATGGAGTTGAGTGTATCTGTGAACAGCAATTTTCAAGTCTTGCAGCAGGTTCTCCATTACTCCATTTAGGTCTGGAATCTGGACTAGGTAACTCTAACCCATTCCATTCAGTTTATTCATATAGCACCAATTCACAACAAATATCATCTCAGCACACTTTATAAGACAAGCAGATCAAACTTATACACTAAAATATGTAATCAAATCAGTCCAGTCACATAGACCATGACTGTACTTTGTTCTAAGCCATCCCATTGTTTAGGGTCATAATCCTGTGGCAAAGTTGACTTTTAGCCCAGTCTCAACTGTTTTGTAGCCTCTAACAGGTAAATTGCCAGGATTGCCCTGGGTTTTGCTACATCTATCTGTCCATCACCTCTGACACAGCCCAGATGCTCTCCAATCTCTAAGCGTCACTGTGGAGATTGTATGTCCAGGGTGAGAAAGCTATGGTTGCTACATGGCTTATGGCAAACATTAAACAATACTTCACATGGAATTCTTTTATATAAATGCCAGATTGGTTGAATGCACAACTCAATAGATTACCCCACCTGAACTGTGGATCACTGCGGATCTTCAAGGGTTACCATCTTTGCTGCTTCTCTGACTTATGCTCTCCTTTCCTGGCCTGTCAGTCTACGTGGACGGCTATGTCTTGGTAGACCTGCATGATGATGTTTGTTCACTACTGTTCTCTAACAAACCTCTGAGACCTTCACAGAAGAGATATTTATGCTGAGACGTAGGTACACACAGGTAAACTGTAGTTACTTATTTTTAGAGTTCTGCACTGGGTTTTAGTTGGAGTTTGATTCATATTACAAGCTCTATCACCAAAATACCAAATCAAATACATTGAAGTTTGTGGTGCTCATACTCATACTCGTTGTCTCCTGCTTATCCGGGACTGGGTCTCTGGGGCAACAGTCTAAGCAGAGAAGCCCAGACTCCCCTCTCCCCAGACACGTCCACCACCTCCTCTGGAGGAAGCCCTAGGCGTTCCCAGGCCAGCCGAGAGACATAGTCCCTCCAGGGTGCCCTGGGCCGTCCCATGGGGCTCCTCCTGGTGGAACGTGCCTGGAACACCTTCCTGGGGGAGGCGTCCAGGAGGCAACAGAACAGATGCCCGAGCCACTGCAACTTACTCCTCTCGTTGTGGAGGAGTAGCAGCTCTACTCCCGGATGGCTGAGCTCCTCACCCTATCTCTAAGGGAGTGCCTGGCCACCCTGCGGAGGAAGCATATTTTAGCCACTTGTATCTGAGATCTCGCTCCTTTGGTCATGACCCAAAGTTCATGCCCATAGGTGAGGGTAGAAACGTAGACCGACCGGTAAAGTTTGTGGTTTTAATGGAAAAAAATTCCTTTTGCAAGGACCAGTATGGCATGCACAATAATACTCACGTGCTGATATAAAAGTATTATTATGGAGTGTTATCGTTCTCAGAGTAAAAAAAAAATGCAATTTAGCTGACATTTGATTCTTGTGTTTAATATAGATGCTGAAAAGAATGGAAGGAAATCTTTTTTCCAAATTATAGTCTAATTAGTTTTAAGATTGACTTAACCTAATTTTCAGATTCTTCAAGATAATCCTTGGTTCTCAAACATAAATGACATTGAATGGTAATGATGCATCACTCTATTTGTAATGGTTTTTAACCATCTTTTATTCACTTGTTCATATTATATATATTCCTTGGTCTTATTCTTTCATTTTGCTTGGTAGTTTTAGTTGGATTGTTCTAGTATAGTGAAGAGTTTGTTGATTGAAATATGTTTGACTTTTAGTTGACTTATTTTTGTTAATAAATTCTTATATTTTAAGAAATTGTGTGAATTTATTCCATGTGTGTGCAAAGTTTTGCTGTTCAGTAGTGTCAGAGCTTGAGTCACCACTTTCATTATTGTCCTTATACCACCGCTTTATTGGGCTGGTATTCACAAGACAAAACTTAATTCAGTTTTATTTCAATTCAGTTTATTTATATAGTGCCAATTCACAACACATGTCGTCTCAAGGCACTTCACAAAGTCAGATACATACATTACAATTAATCTTAACCATTGAACAGTGCAGTCAGATTAAGTTATTTATTCAAATTGGATAAAAAGTTTTTCTATCTAAGGAAACCCAGCAGATTGCATCGAGTCAGAGACTTGTAGCAGTCACTCCTCCTGGATGGGCATGTAACGACAGTGGACAGTCGCTGGTGTTGACTTTGAAGCAATCCCTCAAACTGAGCATGCATGTGGCAACAGTGGAGAGGAAAAACTCCCTTTTAACAGGAAGAAACCTCCAGCAGAACCAGGCTCAGTGTGAGCGGCCATCTGCCACGACCGACTGGGGGTTTGAGAGAACAGAGCAGAGACACTGTCATGATATGACATCCTGGGAATTGGTTTGTGTTTTTGTGTTAACTGTGTTTAGGTTTATGTTTTCCTTTATTGTTTATTAGTTCCACCTGTCCCCTCTGCCTCCCTGCCAGCTTGTCACACCTGTTCTTAGTTTCTGTGATTACCTGCCTTTATTTTCTCCCTGTATATTAGTTGGTCTTTATTCTTTGTTCCCCGCTGGTTTCTCCAGCACTTTTCCTCGTCACTTCCCTTGTTGATGTTCAGTTTTGCTATGTTGGAGAACTGAGTACTCATGTAGGTTTTTGGCTCTGAACTCGGTTATGTACCTGCAGTGATTTTTGTGACGCTTTTGACGGTTTTGGAATAAAACCTCAAGATTAACTCATCATGCGGCTGCCAAGCTCTTTTCCGCACTTTGGTCCGATTCAAACACTTAACGTGATAGAAGAAACCAGCCAGAACCAGGACCAAGCAGATAAGTCTGAAGAGCTGAAGAAGTGGGCGACACAGCAGGAGGAGGAATTGAGGAGGATGTATGGAGAAGAGGTGGAAATTGTACCTTCACCCATGCTGCTTCAGGAAATGGAGGAAGCTAGAGGACGCCAACCGACGCCGGTATCTTCAGCCTTCATACCGGGTCGGATCCGCTCCAGTTTGCCTCCAACAGTCTCAGCCACCCCCGCCTCTTCACGCCGCCTTCGCCCTCGCCGCAAGCGCTCCACTCCAGCTGCAGCAGCCCCGGCCGAGCTCACCCTGCTCACAGCTGCTTCGCCGGAGCCATCCACGTCAGCAGTGGTTCCTGCGGAGTCATCATCGCCAGCAGTGGCTCCTGTGGAGTCATCATCGCCAGCAGTGGCTCCTGTGGAGTCATCATCGCCAGCAGTGGCTCCTGTGGAGTCATCATCGCCAGCAGTGGCTCCTGTGGAGTCATCATCGCCAGCAGTGGCTCCTGTGGAGTCATCATCGCCAGCAGTGGCTCCTGTGGAGTCATCATCGCCAGCAGTGGCTCCTGTGGAGTCATCATCACCAGCAGTGGCTCCTGTGGAGTCATCATCGCCAGCAGTGGCTCCTGTGGAGTCATCATCGCCAGCAGTGGCTCCTGTGGAGTCATCATCGCCAGCAGTGGCTCCTGTGGAGTCATCATCGCCAGCAGTGGCTCCTGTGGAGTCATCATCGCCAGCAGTGGCTCCTGTGGAGTCATCATCGCCAGCAGTGGCTCCTGCGGAGCCATCCTCGTCTGCAACGGCACCTGCTGCGGCCGAATTCCCCGCTGGTTTCGGCTCCCGCCCTGGACGATGTCGTCGCCGCGGAACAGTCGCCATTGGGGAGGTTCGGATGGGCGCCTTCAACCCTTCTACGGAGGGTCCATCCGCCATGGCTTCCACGCAGCTGCTTTCCCCGGAGTTGGTGGGTGGTCACCCAGCGCCCTCTGCAGGTCACCAGTCGCCGGTGCAGCCTCCAGCCCTGAATTGGGTTCAAGCCATGCTGAAAAAGATGAAAAAGGATTGCATGGAGAGACGTTGCTGTCATTTTGTGCGTCATCTTATGGATCATCCAGAGGATCTGAATCTAGTGCACTCTGTGCTACAGGCTGAATTCATTGCCGAGGGATGGCTCGACGCTCCAGCTCCTGTCTCCGCTGGAGGTCCCTTCGACCCTCTTCTTGTGGCCGTTAGAGCAGCACAGAGCTCCGAGGATTATGACTCACAGCCGACCGCTGCCAAGCCTCTGGACTCACAGCCGTCCGCTGCCAAGCCTCTGGACTCACAGCCGTCCGCTGCCAAGCCTCTGGACTCACAGCCGTCCGCTGCCAAGCCTCTGGACTCACAGCCGGCCGCCGCCGGATCTACAGAGCCCCAGCCGGCCGCCGCCGGATCTACAGAGCCTCAGCCGGCCGCCGCCGGATCTACAAAGCCTCAGTCGGCCGCCGCCGGATCTACAGAGCCTCAGCCGGCCGCCGCCGGATCTACCGGGCCTTAGCCGGCCGCCGCCGGATCTACAGAGCCTCAGCCGGCCGCCGCCGGGTCTACAGTGCCTCTACTTCCTCGTCGTCTGATCCGGGAGGAGCCCGTGAGTGGGCTGCCTCTACTTCCTCGTCTGGTCCCGGAGGAGCCCGTGAGTGGGCTGCCTCTACAACCGGGTCCGGAACACCTTTTGTTTTTTCTTTGGGGGGTGCTCCTGGTTTTACAGCCTGACGCACCAGAGCCTGACATACACACACACAGCCTGACGCACCAGAGCCTGACATACACACACACAGCCTGACGCACCAGAGCCTGACATACACACACACAGCCTGACGCACCAGAGCCTGACATACACACACACAGCCTGACACACCAGAGCCTGACATACACACACACAGCCTGACGCACCAGAGCCTGACATACACACACACAGCCTGACGCACCAGAGCCTGACATACACACACACAGCCTGACGCACCAGAGCCTGACATACACACACACAGCCTGACGCACCAGAGCCTGACATACACAGACACAGCCTGACGCACCAGAGCCTGACATACACACACACAGCCTGACGCACCAGAGCCTGACATACACACACACAGCCTGACGCACCAGAGCCTGACATACACACACAGCCTGACGCACCAGAGCCTGACATACACACACAGCCTGACGCACCAGAGCCTGACTCGTTGCCAGACACACCAGAGCCTGACTCGTTGCCAGACACACCAAAGCTGGACACCTGGTCCAGGCCTCTGCGGGTCCTGCCTAGGCCCAAGTCTTTGCCGCGATTCTGGCTTCGCCGCAGACCTCCGAGGCACCTGCTTCCACGTCACAAACCGCCTGACTACTCGCTCCGTGGGTTTGCCTGGCATCTCCGCTGCCAGCCTCCAGGCAGCCTGCATCTCTGTCGCCGCAGGCCTCCTAGACGCCTGCATCTCTGTCGCCGCAGACCTCTGGATCGTCGGCCTCTTCGCTGGCTACATCGCCGCAGATCTCCGGATTGTCGGCCTCTTCGCTGGCTACATCGCGGCAGATCTCTGGATCGTCGGCCTCTTCGCTGGCTACATCGCCGCAGACCTCCACGGCTTCGCCGCCGACCGCTCAGAACTCTGTGGTACAGGTCCGGTCGCCCGCCTGAACTCTGTGCCTGCTGGGGACGACCTCCTGGTCGCCCGCCTGAACTCTGTGCCTGCTGGGGACGACCTCCTGGTCGCCCGCCTGAACTCTGTGCCTGCTGGGGACGACCTCCTGGTCGCCCGCCTGAACTCTGTGCCTGCTGGGGACAGACATAAATCGAACATAAATCCAATAATCTTTGGAAAGACTTGAATTTCATTTCACATTCAAACTCACTGATCTTGGCATACTTTTCAATTAAAGTTGGTGTTGTGGAATTTTCTTATCAAAGTGGAGAGAAGTTGACTCACAAGAAGAGAAAAATCCGGACTTTGTCTTTATAAGTTTTATTCAAAGGCATTCAGCGTTTGAATGACTCTGTCACCGAGCAAGTCAATTAAGCAGAGCCCCGATCAACATTTACACACAGTATTTATACCAGAACATGACAGTGTTATCTCAACTTCAAAGAGTCGGTGTTTTATGACCCAAACCCTTTTTGAGTTCAAAGGTGACAAGGTTATCTAGGAACAGACCTAACTGCCCTTCCTGACATCGTCCTAAAAGATGGTTCTGAACCATTAAACTTCTGATAATGGCTTTTACAGCTTCTTCCTCTATCACAGATGTTCTGAGGAGTAAGATAAAAAAGGTCATATACTGTGGAATGCTTACTGCAAGAATTTCCATCACACTCCCCCCTTATGATCATAAGACAATCATACAAAAATTCCAGCAAACCAACACCCAGAAAAATAATCAAAACAAAAGAAAAAAAGAAAAATATATAAATCAAACGCCGTATAGTCATGGCCCTCACAAAGAGCTAAGGTTCGCAAATCACCAGGAAAACAAACTGAAAGAGCAAGAATAACAACACCGCAAAAAAACCCCCACCAAAACTCCATGTATACCACTAAAATGCTGAACATCAGTAATAACTCCCCAAACACTTTAGAGTTAGCACATCATTAAAGCATCTTAAGCAACATAAAATCCATCGGTATCCATACCATCCGTCACCTCAAATGCAGAATCATCACATTCATGACAAACATAAATTAAGTTCACATCCTTATCAACATGTAACATGGAAAAATGTATCAGTCTCATTACCATTCCCCTAACCATTGGAATAATACAACATGAAAGAAACATCAAAATCAAAAAGAAACATAAAAGAATCACTCCAATCTTTACTAACCAAGATGTCCATCCACCAGCAAAGAACCAAGACCAAGGATTCCAAGAGGAACTCATATTCTCCTTCCGTTGGGTCGTCAGCAAGTCCTCAAAGGTATCATGGATACTTGTCATGTTTTTAGACACATCAGGAATAAAAGTGCAACATTGTTCCCCAATTAAATGATAAACACCACCCCTCTCAGCTAAGAGATAATCCAAAGCCATTATATTTTGCAAACTCATAGTTCTCATAGCCTGCTGCTCCGTAGTTAGAACAGTGAAACCTTCCTCATATAAAGCAGTAAGATTTTCCAACTCAACTGACAACTCATTAATCCTATGGGCGGCGTTAGCAGCACCATAACTAGGAAAAATTGTACCCAAAATCCCTTTTCAATGTGGGATCCTAGCTCTCTTTTGCCGTTTGAGCATTGTCTTCCTCTCTAATAATGGGCTGATTGAATCATAAGTCGTGACCGTAGGTAGTAAGTGAGCTAGATAACATACTCCAGACCAATTAGCAGGCAGATACAGATATGATCTGTTTCCACACATCCAAACCATGTTCTTAGGACACGAGAACCCATCTCTACTAGGAAAAGTAACAAGAACCCTGGTTAATTTACCTGCCATGCCATACAATTGACTTCCATTCGGTAAGGCTGTAAGATTAAGAGTTAACACAAAAGGATCTGGAGCCAAAGATTCTAAAATAGTATAAGGATCAGTTCTGACAGGACAAGGTCTAGATGTGTAACTGTGGGTCAAGGCACATGAAACTGGTATAATAGTTTTGCAACCCTCCGTCTTTCCAAGGAAATAAGGTGTGCTTTCCTCCTGAGCAATACAAATATCTGGATCTTTAATTGGATTTCTATTACCCTGAAATCTATAAAGAGTTCCATGTTAAATTAGTCTCACTAGAAAATTTACTAACATTTCTGCTTTCCCGTACAGTATAATTCCTCACCCAAGGAAAAATGACCTCCACCAACCAGTTATCTGGAAAGAAAGTAGCTAGAGTATAAGCAGTATCAATAGGAACTGGTACCAAAAATGGTTGATCGTTAATAGCATGTGGAATCAAACAACAAACATAGCAACTATCATTTTTATCTTCCTCACGGTTTGATGCATCAGTTGCCACCAGACATTATCAGCATGATCATAATAGTCAGAAAAGTGATGAATCTCTCGTCAAGTCCGCTGATGGGTATTATTAGCACAATTCCTCAGATTAGCCACACATTGTCTTTGCTGTACCTTTTCCCAAATGAACACAAGAGTTATAAAAATACTTGCAATACCAATCATTAGCATCAGAACAGACCATCTTCCATTTAACTGCATCGTGACCTTGAAGTGGAATGTCCTTTCTTCTGGTACAGAAAGCAAACAGTTTTTTTCTCAAAGAAAACAAATTATAAACAACTTAAAAAAAAACAAAAATCCTGCTGCCTCTCCTGAGTGGCTTCTGCGCTTCAAGCTGCCCTGTTACCAGTCTGGTACAGGTGGGCGGTCGTTGGAAGCTCCTCTAGGTAGGAGGTTCAGAACCAGGATGCTGCTCGGGTAGTGTTCCAGTGAACACCTAGCAGTGCGTAAAATGGACCTAGGTGTCACGTTCCTGGACCTTTACGGCAGTGTGAGTCACCAGCAGAATTTGAAACGGACCTCTCCACCGCTTGTCTCTCCAGTGACGTCTCCTGGTATCTCTAATCAGCACCCACTGTCCTGGCTGGAACTGGTGCAGGGGTCTGTCAGCTACTGGGGGTAAGGCAGCTTTCACCGTCTGATGGGAGAGAGAGAGAGAACGTGACAGAACCTTACAATATTCCAACATGGAATGTTCAAAATGAGCAGTTGTTAGTGTGCTTAGGTTAGTACTCGGTCTTCTCCCTGTATTTGCAGGTCTCCCAAAAAGGATTTCAAAAGGACTCAAATTAGCTCTGGATCTATTCCTCATCCGCATATACATAAGAACCAGAGGGAGAGCTTTTGGCCAGGACAAGCCTGTTTCTTCACAGCATTTAGCCAACTTACTCTTTATTGTTCCATTTTGTCATTCTACTGCTCCACCTGATTGTGGGTGGTAAGCACAATGTGTCTTCAACTGGAAACCTAGAAGCTTACTAATTTCTTGCAAAGCTTTGTTAACAAAATGTGTCCCGTTATCACTGGAAATCACCCCTGGGATTCCCCAGCGGGGAAGAATCTCTGTCAACAAAGACTTCGCTACAGCACTGCTGTCTGCGTGTTTCGTTGGAAACGCTTCAACATATTTAGAAAACATGTCCACGACCACCAAACAATATTTCTTCCCTTCAGCAGGTGTCAACTCAATGAAATCCATCATCAAATGCTGAAATGGGAACCGTGGAGGTGGATGTGCCACCTGTGATTGTGCAGGAACCCTCGAGGGGTTGTGAGAAGCACAGATCAAACATCTTTTACAATCATTTTCAGCTACCACTGAAAACCCATTTGTGTACCAATATTTTTTAACCATATCCAGCTTTCCCCCTTTGGACACATGATCCAATCCATGCGTCCATTTAGCAAACCAGGGAAAAAAATATTTAGGCAGGCATGGTCTACCATCAGAAACATGCCAGCCAGAACTGCTGTTAAAGATACACCCAGCTCTTCGCCATTTTTCTTTTTCCTGTGAAGTAGCAAAAGATTGCATTTCAGGAACAGTGACAGCTTGCGGATCAGTCAGAGAAAGAAAAGTTTCATCTGAGGAGAAAGGCCTCAAAGCCGCGGTTTTTGCTGCCGAGTCCGCGGCTGCATTACCCCTAGAAACAAAATCAGACTGTCCTGTGTGCGCAGCACACTTAACCACAGCCAAACGTGCGGGTAACATAATAGCATCCAAAAGATCAGACACTTGTCTAGCATTCAAGATAGGTTTTCCATCTGATTTCAAAAAGGAGCGATGTTTCCACAAGGCCCCGAAATCATGCACCACTCCGAAACTATATCTTGAGTCTGTGTAAATAGTCACAGTCTTTCCTTCTGCCAACTTGCAAGCTTCAGTCAAAGCAATTAATTCAGCTGTTTGAGCTGAGTAATGCGCTGGCAAAGGACCTGAGTACAAAACAGCTGAGTCAGAGCACACTGCAAACCCTACTTGGTTCAGACCCACTGCAGAACGGGAGGAAGACCCATCTACGTACAAGATAAGATCAGGGTTAGTCAAAGGGGTGTCTTGCAAGTCAGGACGAGGGGTACAAACAACATTTAAGACAGCTGCGCAGTCATGACTTTCACCATCCTCCTCAGTAGGCAGTAGTGTGGCTGGATTTAAAGTGTTACAACGTTTAATCATAATGTTGGGCATGTCCAATAATATTGAAGAATACCTCAGCCACCTTGCTGCTGATAGATGAGACGTCTTTTGTTCCAGGAGGATGATGGAAACAGAATGTGGAACAAAAACTGTCAATGGATTATATCCAACAATGTCACGTGATGCTAACATTGCTTTCTCAGCTGCAGCAATAGCTCGCAAACAACCAGGCAGCCCAGCTGCAACTGGATCAAGCTTACTGGAATAATAAGCCACAGGTCGCATTTTATCACCATGGGATTGCAACAACACAGATGACATGAAACCAGATTTTTTCATCCACCATTTGAATAAATGGCTTGTCAGAGTTTGGTAAAGCCAATGCAGGCGCAGAAGACAGGGCTGTTTTTAAATCAATGAAATCCAGTTCTGCATCATCAGACCATTCAATTTTGTCTGCAGCTGCCAAGCTCCTCCCATATATTAAACTGGCCAAAGGCGCTTCCAGCTCAGAATAATTCAGAATGTGAGCTCTGCAATAACCTGTCATACCCAAAAATGACATCATTTGTTTCTTGGTGACAGGTTTTGGGATTTTAAGAACTGCTTCAATGCGCTGAGGGGACAGTTTTCTGCTTTTATGTGAGAGAACATGACCAAGAAATGTCACTTCTTCCTGCACAAACTGCATTTTAGATTTTGAAACTTTGTGACCCTTTTTATGAAGATGTTGAAGCAGTTTTAAGGTGTCTTTCCTACACTGATCCGCTGATCCTGCTGATAATAATAAATCATCAACATACTGTGTAAGGACAGTTCCAGGAGACAGAGTCAAATCAGCCAAAGAGTCCTTCAGAGCTGTGTTAAAAATAGTTGGACTCTCTGTGTAGCCCTGACAAAGACGAGTAAAACAATATGGCTTCCCATCAAACTCAAAAGCAAACCAATACTGACTGTCCTTGTGTACAGGGACAGAAAAAAATGCATTTGCCAGGTCTATCACTGAAAAATATTTAGCTTCTGGTGGAATTTGTGACAGAATCGTAGAAGGGTTCGGAACTGATGGTGCACGGGCCACAACAGACTGGTTGACAGCCTGAAGGTCCATGACAAATCTCCATTCGTCAGGCTCTCCAGGGGGCCTAATTTTTTTCACAGAGAACAACGATGTTCTCACAGGTGAATTTGGACAGGGTACAATTACCCCAACTCTAAGGAGGGAATCAAAAACAGGACGAATTCCCTCCAAAGCTTCCTTTTTCAGTAAGTATTGTTTCTGACATGGCCTGTAGTTTGATTTAGGAGTAACAACAACTGGCTCACAATCTGTAATAAGACCAACATCATATTTGTGAGCAGCCCACAATGAATCAGGCAGCTCTTCAAGATCTGCATCCGCAGAAGAAGCAGTAGCTAAAAACAGATGTGAATGTGAAATCAGTTGCACTGTACGATTACAGGAAACAACAGTGGGACAATGTCTTTTAAAAGCATTTTGAGAAGGAGACGCAAACACATATGGGACATCTGTTTCCCTCCAATTCGTGGCAAGGAGACAACGTCTAACAAAAAACCCCACATCCTTCCATTCCATATTTTCAGACTTGGCCAATAAAACATGCGGCACCAAACTAGAAACTTGAAAAAAATGCAGCTGTTCAGAGGTCAAAGTCACAGATAAAGCTGCTATGTGATCATTCCAGTACATGTCAGAGAGGTGCACTCTCTCATTTGTAATTTTGTACCAACTGTCCTCATAATCAAAATCAGGTCCTTCAGATACATGTGAAGTACAATGCAGATCATCTGCACTCATTAAATCACAATCAGGTGTCACAGCATTTACTGCCAATGCGACAAAATGTTGAGGTACAGGACCAACTGGAAGCTTCCACTGATATGCATATAAGGGTTGATCTGGGCCCAATGTACTGCAGTGTAGTCATAGTCAAAGTCTTTCTGAGTGTGAACTGTCAGTCCATCAGGGTTTGAAATAATAGCAATATTTAATCTGCACATCAAATCTCTACCCATCAAATTTAAAGGACACAAAGGAGACACCAAAAAAGAGTGTTTTAACTGCACTCCCTGTGGAGTGGAACACTTTAGAGGAACCGAAAAACTTTCCCTAACTGTTTCACCTGAAGCAGAGACAGAATGAACATAACCTTTGGCTGCTCTTTGATACATTTAGCTGATAAAACAGAGTGTGTCGCTCCTGAATCTACAACAAAAGAAATTTCTTCATTCATCACCATCATAGAAAACATAGGCATTCTTTTAAAAGCAGGGTTCTGTGTATGGAGATATGTGCCTGGTAAAACTACGGAGGCACCTTCTAAGTGTAATATGGCCTCTGTAAGCAACCTATGTGAATCAGTATTTTCATGCAACTGTGTGTGTGTTTGTGAAACCTCACACTCCTTAAGAGACCCCTCCTCAATGTAAGTGGCGGCCAGATCCAGGGTCCCGTCCTCCCCCCGTCACTTACCGCTGTCCGGCCGCTGCAGTTTCTCTGGACATTCATTCCTCCAGTGTCCCAACTTTCCACAGTTATGGCAAGCATCGGAGTGGGACCACTGTCCCCTTCCCCGACCTCTGCCCCGGCATCCCCGGCCTCGTCCTCGAGGAAAAGAACCACGTTGATTTGTGCTGTAATACAAGGTCAGGGCAGCGTTATGCAAATCAGTCTCTCTTTTGTCCACTTTTTCTTCTTCCTGACGTTGATAACATCATCGCTGTGTAAAGCATGTCTTTTCAGCTCCTCAAAACACACCCCATGTCTCCAACCAACATAAAGAGTCTTAGTTTGTGCTGCGATTTCAGGGAGAAGTCCTTCCATAATATATCCACACAGCATCTTTTCCCAGGGGCCCAAAACAGTAAAGTCAGCGGGGCGCTCCATACCTGAATGTTTATTGAACGCTTCTTCCATCCGGTAAAGAAAATCAGCGACAGTCTCATCAGGACGTTGTTTGACTTGTTGTAGCACGGCACAATCACTCCTCTGTGGAAATTTTGTGATCAAGTCAGTGCACAAATGTTCTATGGCATTATACCATGGTCCATTACGATGATTTAAATCACCATTTTCACCTCCAGTTGTCTCTCCAAGGCGCACTGCAGGATCTGGCAATCTCAGACCAACTAAATCTCCAGGTTTGATTTTTGCTGCAAGGAGCCGGCGAATTTATGTGCCGGTAGGTCTCATTTCATGGCATAAAGCTTTAAATTCTGTAGCAAACTTCCGGGATCCGGAAGTAACGCGGCGCTGGCTTGGATGTTTGCTGCAGTCCACGGTCGAAACACCAACTGAGGCTCATTTGTTCCGGCTACTTCCAACACAGGGCATTGATACTCTTCTTCCTCTTTTTTATCTTCTCCTCGTTGTCTTCCACTCCGTAACCATGTAAACTCATGAAAGCTAACAGGAGAGGAGAGGAAAGGTATTTTCTGGTCCTTTGATGATCATCTGTAGGCTGGTGCATAATCACACCTTCCGCTCCGCTGGGGCCGCTGTGCTCGGTGAGGTCAGCCTGCACTGCAGGTGAATGTGTGAGTTGACTCACGGGCTGATGCTGAAGCGGACTGGTGTGTTGTCTTGGCTGACTTGCGGGCAGATTTGCTGATTGGCCCGCTGCTGGTTGGCCCGCTGCTGGAGGAGGACGGGAGTCTAGATCGAGGTCTGCCATCTGGAGAGCCCGCAACTCCATCTGTAAAGATGGATATAGACAGGAGGGTGAAGCATCACTAGGTCTATATGGAGGTGGAAACGTGGGGTCTTCAACGGCACGACCAGCATTGTCATACCTTTTTCCCACGTCCCTGGACAAATCTTTTCCCCCTGCCATCTGTTTCAATTCGGATTTTCTTTCCCTACGCATCCTTCCAACATTTTACCCATTTTTCTCTCTGATCTAAATCTTGTTTTTTAATCCTTTTTTTTATTTTTTATTTTCTCCCAATCACCATCCATCAACTGTTTTATTTTATTCAACTGATTTACACTCAAACTTCCACCTTGTGGAAAACCAAACTTGTCCTCCCAAATTAAAGCACATTTAACACAATCATCCCCACCTTTTTCTTTCATTATTTTATAAATCGCACAGTCTGGAGAAGGAGACACCCCTGATGCCTTTGAGGTTCCGGAACCCATTTTTTTCCTTTTTACCCGTTCAGCGGCACGTCTGGCTTTTCTCCTTTATGAGGTGTAGAAAATTGCAAAAAACCACCCGCAAAACCCTGTGTTCTGCTTTATGTTATCGTTACCAATAACAACCTCCCTGTATACCTCTACAGGGTGACCTGGCACTCAGCTGATGTCCTCCCTCTCGCAACTCCAGAACCTAATTAATTAATTAGGAGATGATGGTTAATGTGTAATAAAAAAAATAATATACATTATATCATACAGAGCAACTTCTCACCCAGATATATTTGTAGACAATTAGTTCGGATCCAATCGGCCAGAAGCCGCAGGCGGGCACCCGGACTCCACTACCGTAATATGGAGGTGGACTGAGGACAACGTCTTCAGGCTGGCCAGACGTCCGTGTCCCCCTCCTGCGGTCTCCTCTGGCACGTTAGATCCTGTTCGTAGGTCATACACTGTGGAATGCTTACTGCAAGAATTTCCATCACAGTTGGGCATAAATTTCAGTTTCTAGATGTGTAAAGGTGGACGACATACACCAAAAGATTTGCAGCTGTTGTTGCAATTAAAGGTGGTTCTACAAAGTATTGGCTAAGGAGTTATTTTCCTTCTATTTCACAGTTACTTGCAACACTGTGTTGGCATAACACATAAATCCCAATAAGAGGCATTTAAGTTTGTATTTTAATGTGACAAAATGTATAAGGGGTATCAATATTTCACAATTAGAACACTTTTGCATAACAGTGTATTTGGTCATTTCATTCATATTTACTTTTCAGATAAAATATGACTGTAAACATGCAGAAACATTTGCATTTTCTTCTATTTTGTGTTTGCAAATCAAGCATTTGACAAATGCATTATTTCTATACCTAAGATGACTTCCAACACATGTTGACCCAATCTGACTACATGTTACGTTTTGACTCTGTCAATTAATGAAAAAGGGGAAGTATATGTGAAGAAATTTATTTGATAACTTAATTGAGTAAATGACAAGGTGTTGTCAAAATAATTAAAATGAGCATTCACAACATTTACTGGCAAACATAATATTATGGCTGTCATCACACACCCTTTGTTGCTTCAGTTTATTGTTTGAAAGGAAAAACATGAGACAAGGATATGACAAAATCAAAAATGGTGCAACATTACATCATTACCCACATAATGTACAGGTCCTTCTCAAAATATTAGCATATTGTGATAAAGTTCATTATTTTCCATAATGTCATGATGAAAATTTAACATTCATATATTTTAGATTCATTGCACACTAACTGAAATATTTCAGGTCTTTTATTGTCTTAATACGGAATATTTTGGCATACAGCTCATGAAAACCCAAAATTCCTATCTCACAAAATTAGCATATCATTAAAAGGGTCTCTAAATAGGCTGTTCCCAGAGTGCTGTATCAAGGCACCTCAGTGGGAAGTCTGTGGGAAGGAAAAAGTGTGGCAGAAAACGCTGCACAACGAGAAGAGGTGACCGGACCCTGAGGAAGATTGTGGAGAAGGGCCGATTCCAGACCTTGGGGGACCTGCGGAAGCAGTGGACTGAGTCTGGAGTAGAAACATCCAGAGCCACCGTGCACAGGCGTGTGCAGGAAATGGGCTACAGGTGCTACATTCCCCAGGTCAAGCCACTTTTGAACCAGAAACAGCAGCAGAAGCGCCTGACCTGGGCTACAGAGAAGCAGCACTGGACTGTTGCTCAGTGGTCCAAAGTACTTTTTTTGGATGAAAGCAAATTCTGCATGTCATTCGGAAATCAAGGTGCCAGAGTCTGGAGGAAGACTGGGGAGAAGGAAATGCCAAAATGCCAGAAGTCCAGTGTCAAGTACCCACAGTCAGTGATGGTCTGGGGTGCCGTGTCAGCTGCTGGTGTTGGTCCACTGTGTTTTATCAAGGCCCCGGTCAATGCAGCTAGCTATCAGGAGATTTTGGAGCACTTCATGCTTCCATCTGCTGAAAAGCTTTATGGAGATGAAGATTTCATTTTTCAGCACGACCTGGCACCTGCTCACAGTGCCAAAACCACTGGTAAATGGTTTACTGACCATGGTATCACTGTGCTCAATTGGCCTGCCAACTCTCCTGACCTGAACCCCATAGAGAATCTGTGGGATATTGTGAAGAGAACGTTGAGAGACTCAAGACCCAACACTCTGGATGAGCTAAAGGCCGCTATCGAAGCATCCTGGGCCTCCATAAGACCTCAGCAGTGCCACAGGCTGATTGCCTCCATGCCACGCCGCATTGAAGCAGTCATTTCTGCAAAAGGATTCCCGACCAAGTATTGAGTGCAACCTTCAAATAATCATGTACAGTTATGTACTTCCTCTTCTCGTTGTGCAGCGTTTTCTGCCACACTTTTTCCTTCCCACAGACTTCCCACTGAGGTGCCTTGATACAGCACTCTGGGAACAGCCTATTCGTTCAGAAATTTCTTTCTGTGTCTTACCCTCTTGCTTGAGGGTGTCAATAGTGGCCTTCTGGACAGCAGTCAGGTCGGCAGTCTTACCCATGATTGGGGTTTTGAGTAATGAACCAGGCTGAGAGTTTTAAAGGCCTCAGGAATCTTTTGCAGGTGTTTAGAGTTAACTTGTTGATTCAGATGATTAGGTTCATAGCTCGTTTAGAGACCCTTTTAATGATATGCTAATTTTGTGAGATAGGAATTTTTGGTTTTCATGAGCTGTATGCCACAATCATCCGTATTAAGACAATAAAAGACCTGAAATATTTCAGTTAGTGTGCAATGAATCTAAAATATATGAATGTTAAATTTTCATCATGACATTATGGAAAATAATGAACTTTATCACAATATGCTAATATTTTGAGAAGGACCTGTAAGCTTGATACTGGCCTGATTTTTACCCCCACACTACTTCCATTTTTTGGTTTTTGTTGTTGACTCATCTCTCCCTATTGCTCCCTCTCTCTTTCTCTCTTTCTCTCTCTCCTCTCTCAAAGTGCAAATCTCCACACTAAACACAAATCCTCTAAATGAGTTAAAAAAAATCTAAGCAAAAATGATTTGGTTCACTAATTTAGATCTGTTTTGCATGCAGAAAAGAATGAGGTCAGCAGTTAAGTCAACTGAACAGCCTGACCTTTTGGACTGAACAGCTGACTAGGCAATATGATCTATTAGCTGCAAGACAAGGCTTTGGAATAAATCAGCCTTACAAACAGTAATTAGCCGACTACAATTAGCTGACTACAAAGTAGCTGTATAACAGACAGGCTTACTAACCACAGCTTGACTTGATGTTTTTTGTTTTGTTTTTGATGTTCCAAATTTTGTGCAAAAATAATGGCATAATTTTTCATTTTAATTCAGTATTATATTCAGGCAATTAGTTCCTGGACTGATTTCTATTCTTCACAAAGGACAAAACAGGACTTGAGAGTAATTTGAAGAATACATATGACCTAATATACAACTGAACAACAAAATTAATAAAGCATATTATTAAACTGCTGTCCCACTGCATCTTATGTTTCATTGTGTATTTCCCTAAAATCATTAAAACATTAAAGCCTATTTTGTGAAATGTCAAGTTCCTTTACTTGTATGAAACATTCAGCATTTATGATGTATTCTCATTACAGGTGGTGTGTGTAAACTGGGATGAAGGGCATTATATTTACAATGTGTTACAACATTGGCTGCGACTAACTATTTCCCAAGGTGTCACCATCATATTTTTCTTTTTCCACTCTTGGTGAACATCTGACCCTGTTAGGCTGAAAGATAAGTTCTACATATGTTGTAAATGAGAACCACCCAATGGGCATAAACTGAATTAATCAGAAAATAAAGTCAGATAATGCTATGTCAGTCACTTCGTTCTTCAAAAGTGCAGACAGAACGTTTGCATAGCGAAGTATGAAATTATGCCGTTCTCAGTTGATGGCACATACATTTTGTTGCAGTTGAGCTTATTTGCAGTATGCACAAATTCTCTTAATTGCTCATGCCACTGATATATCCAAAAATACAGTTTTTTTTTAGCTGGAGATCACATTAAACATGCAGTATCAGATGTGCCGAAAGGGAATGAAATGAGATTTGCTAAGGTATGGCATGGGTATTATTATTAGTTTTACTGCTAACAATGACATTTACCTTGCCTTCAACAGTTTTGTATGCTTGAACATGACATTGTAAATTATTATTTTTAAACAGTCTATAAGGAGGTGTGAGTAAACAACAATTAATGCAAATATCTTTAGACTAAAAGAGGTTTAGGACATATTTAGCCACCTGTTGGAAAATTGCTATTATGACAGATTTATTAAAATTGCCCCTACACCTAATTCTTGAAATGAATTGGTTATGCATCAAAAAGAAAGAAAAAGAGAGCAGTGTGCAATGAGGAAAAATCAACACATTTAGATCCTTTCCACACTAACATACATTTTTGCTAAACTGGTTTTTAAACACAGTTTCCAAAGCAGTGGTTTTTAAAAACTCTATGATGTATAAGCGAGTAAAAAAACAAATATGAAAAACGACTTTGCAAAAACTCCCTTTGAATCTCTGTGCTAGAAACCACAGTTCAGTGCTATTCTGTAAGACTGTGTTGCCTTAACGAAGAATGTAAGTGAAAGCAACACTTAGATGTTTTGGTTCAGAAAATAGCAAAAAGTTTCATTTTCATGGAAGCATAAAATGACAGCCGGTTTTACAACAAAGCCACATTCAGATGACTCATGCCAACTCATGGGAGCATTAATTAAAATACCAAAATGTCCAGAACTTAGGTATCTCGGATCCATGTCATAAAACAAATACAAAATGTATAATGTTTGATCAAGGAGAACCTTATTATCAGGAGCCAGAAAAAGTGCTCAAGCATAACAAAAACACAAAAACGGACTATAAATGTAAACAGGAAGAATATTCTTTTGCATTGTTTTTAATTAATAACATAGATGCTGAAAAAGATACAGAAGATATAGGGGGAAGCAATATCTCATGGAGGACTTGTATCCATATCCAAAGAAACAGAAGAAATGCACCAATAGTTAGAGAAAAGATGGAATTCATTTGAGTGCTGACAGTCCTGGAGAGAGATTTAAAAATATAAGGAAGATAAAAATAAGTGAAATTGTTTTTAACCTCATTACATTTTAAGATTTCTATGTTCATCAGATCTTTTTGTTAGCAAACAATTTAAAGTCTACCTCTTTTTTTATCTGAATACCCAGCTGGTTGCAATTGGAAATGAGGTTAGCTAAGGCTGAGCCACTGTTTACATTCTCCTTGAGCAAACGACAAATTTCACTTGTGGCGTAACCTTTGATCAGATACACTGCACCACCAGAGCAGCAGACAGTTCAAAGGTGCAGAAACGCAGCATCTTTGGCAGGAAGAAGAACAGGTTTCACTTTCAGTGTGCCCAGTACACCACAGGTGCATGGTACCAGGAACAGTTTCTGCCAATAATTATAAAGCTATCATTGTTGGCATTAGAATAGAATAGTTTTTGGTGTCATTGTGCAAACTTTCAGTACACCAAAAATTTGTTTAGGCAGCTCCATAATTTAACAATATAAAAATAGTAGAATATAGAACAGTTTTAGCAGCAATAAAATAGTTTAGCAGCGTTAACCTCTTGTGTAATACAAATTGTAAAAGGGAAAATGAGAAATAAATAATTTAAAACAGTCTGTAGCAATATAAAAACAGCAGCTAGAGAGAATGTGTAGCAAGACTGTGCAATTGGGTTTTTGCAAAAATGAAAAATGTTTATCCACAAAGAAAGAAAGAAAGAAAGAAAGAAAGAAAGACAGTAGCTGTATGCTTATACTTCTAGGTCTAGCTCTTCTCCATAAGTACTGTAGCTGCTTCTGCGAACTCCCCCCAAGGTATGGATTTAAAACAGTCTTGCAATTGTGCTATGGCCTCCTCTTGCCAGATTTGGACTGTCTGTATGATGGGCTTTGATTTACAAGTGAGAGGTGTGTATGCTGGTGTCAGAAACAGTGAGACATGGTCAGACTGTTGTCAGAGGGGGTAGGATGGGCTCTGTATGAGTCTTTAATATTAATGTACACTTGTCCCAGGATGTTGGCACCTCTGATGGGACATTGTACATGTTGATAAAATGTATGCAGTACTGTTTGAAGATTGACTCACTTAAAGTCCCCTGCTACTATGGGTGAGCATCCGGCTGCTTGCTAATTGCTGGGTAAAGCTGTGCTAGCGCTAGCTTAACATTAGCTTGTGGTGGGATGTAAACAGCAATGATGATAGCAACACAGATTTTCCCCTGGCAGATAAAATGGTGTTCATTTCACTAATAAATATTCCAAATCAGACAAACAGTAACTATCTTATGCAGTGTGGTTGGTGCACCAGTTGTTAATTTACACACATATCCCCCTTTTCTCCTCTTACTGGTGTCCATTGTTTAGTCTGCTCGATACAGCGACAGGCCTCTCAATTACACAGCATAATAAAAGGGATAAAGAACCAACTTTTTGAATGTTAGATTAAATGCAAGATCTTACACAAGCCTCATGTACTTTACTCACAGGTGGAATAAAAGTGGGGTGTACATGCAAGAAAGTATGCATATAAAACTGTTACAGATAAGACTGAGTCTTGTATGATTACTGTTCCATAATAAACATCCACAGAGGAAAAAACAGTCAACTGTTCCAACGCTGAGACAGTTGAGACAGTTCAGGAACTGTTACGGTAGTTTCCCCAAAGGATATGTTTGTGGTAAAGTCAGTGCAACAAGTCAGCTCTTTGGATATCATTGTCTGCTAATTTATTCAGATACAAGGCCCAAGGTGAAATAAATTTAAAGAAAAACAACCAAAACAGAAAAAAATTAAATACTTACAAACAATTTTTTGAAGGATGAAAAACAAAAGAAAAAACAGCTATGTTTCAAACCCTGTACAGAGCTGACATCTGTTAGATTGACAGTCATGAGAGGTTTACTGCAGACCTTGACTTCAATGCTTTGCAGTCAAGAAAGGAAAACAAAGGCCTGCTTGTACACAGCAACAACAACATGAGGCAAGAAAGTTCTTAACATCTCATGATGCTATCCCTTGAACAATGGAGGAGCTATTGTTGAATTTGAAAAACAGAATCCATATTTTCTAGGAAACACACCCATGAAGTAGTTTAGAATAACTAAACTACAGACAGCATCCTTAAGACCAAGAATCACAGCAGACAGGTGAGGGAAAAAGTGTGGAGACGTTTAAAGTACGATGAGGTTATTAAACAATGTCCCAAGCTTTTAACATCACAGAGCACAACTGCAAACCCACCGAGACATGAGGTTTGGTCTGGAAGAGCATTAATTAGAGAAGCATCAAAGAGGCTAATGGTAAAGCTGGAAGAGCTGCACTGATCCACGACTCATGTGGAAGAATTAACAAGACTTTTAGTTGTGAACTCCACAAATCTGGCATTTATGGACTAGTGGCAAGGAGAAAGCCATTGTCAAAAGAAATTCATAGGTGTTCTGCTTGCCCTAAACCAAGTAGGGGACAGAGAAGATGTGGGAAAAACGCGTTCTAGTCAGATAAGAGCAGAACGTAACTTTTTCCCAACATGTGAATGATATGAGTGGCGGAAAACAATTCAAATCAAGTTTAACACATTATCCCCACGGTAAAACATGGAGGTGGAAGCATTGTGTTGCAGTTCTGCTTTTCTTTAGCAAGAACTGGGAAGCTGGTCAGCACTGATGGGAAAATGGATTGAGCTAAATATAGTGTAATCATGGAAGAAAACATTTTAGACTACAAAATACATGAGACTGGAGCAGAGGTTCATCTTCTAGGATGACAACACTAAAAATACAACTTCAGCAAAAATATAATGGGTTAGACCCAAGCATATTCATGTGTTTGAATGGCCCAGCCAAAGCCTAGACCTAACTCAAATAGAAAAATCTGTGCAAAACGTAAACATCTTTCTACTGATACTACTCTACTAATGTATCACTATTCTACTGATTCAACTACTCTATTCTTTATCTCCTCTTCATCCGTTCTGATTGAGCTTGAGCTATTTTGCAAAGAACATGCACAAATGTTGAGGCTCTGGTTTTGCAAAGACAATAAAGACATACCTTTGAAAAGATGTGCAGCTTTAATTCCACAAAAAAAGGTGGTTCTTCAAAGTATTAACTCAAATAGTAGACATATGCCTGCTGCACTTTTGAGATATAGAGTTGAAAAAAGTTTGACTACCAAGTGTCATTTTTTCTTCCACTTCACAGTTATGCACTACTTTGTGTAAAACTATATCATAAGATTGCAATAATATTCACACGCTTGTGATTTTATTGTGACAAAGTGTTAACACTTTTAGTGGAAGGAATAGTTTTGCACTATAGCTTAAAACTTCATGGTAACTTCAGTCAAGAAAGTGATACTTCATGCCAGATTTTAAAATCCTTTATCAGTGAAAGTGACAATACTTTTATACTAAATTGTTTCTCTGCCAGATTAAGTTTTTTTTTTTTCCTGATGAATCAATCAAAATATATTTATAGACTGAAACTCTAGCTGGTGCCCTAACAAATGTTTAGCAAGGATAAGAACAGGTCTATTAAAAAAAACAACACATATGTATACAGTATATCACTACATCAATAGACAGATGGTTCATTCAGTAATTCTAGTTGAGATAAATGACCCCTCCTCTCTTTTCAGTCTTCATTACCATAACAATATACCGTAAATATACTTTTGGTAGTGGAGGAAGAAATACATAATAGGCCATAAGGCACACAGAAAGTGATGTTTTAGTGACACATTTGTACAGGTTAGTTGATGTAAAAACAACCCTGACTTTGCCATACTTAATGATCACCTGACCATTTAGTTGGAAAATTCTTTGCTCAATTCTCAGTCTAACAGTGCCCTCCATAGGTCATATAATTTAAATAACTAGTGGTAATTAATAGAAGTTATTAAAATAATTCCCTTGCCATATCAGAACTTCCACGCTTGAACAGTTCAGACAGAGTATCTGCAAAGCATAGCAAGATATTAAGTAATGTTATTATCATGTTTGGACTCTGAATAAATGTACCTAAATTTCATTATATTGGTGAATATCTGTGTTAAACACAAAGCTTCCGAGTTGCTCATGCCACATATTTTTCGACAAAGATCTGTGGCAGCCTGACTTAGCTGGAGATCACGTCACACATACAGTATCAAATGCATAGAAAGGCAGTCATCAATAACAACCATTTATTGTATGTGCTGAATTTATGTAAAACCTTTTTGATGCAAAAAAAGTCCAGAGGAAGGCAACTATTACCTGGTAAGGAGGCTGCAAACAGAAGTTTTGAGACTTGTGCTCATACCCCTGCCTGCATATGAGTCACATCTCAATTTTATTGCCCATATCATCTCAGTGCAATGCATTTTTGATGAGTAAGATAAAACCCATTCGGCAAACATCACAATGATGAATGCACAATTACAGCCTTTCTAAGCAGCATGCTGAATTATTGCCTTTTAGGAGTATGCAATTTGTTTTGTTCCTGCACAGAGCTTAATGGAATTGATGTGAATATCATGACATACTTGCTAGATTTCAAAATTGTGAAGGGATGAAGCAGGCAAATTTTTTAGATTCAACGTTACTGTTGCTGGACAATAGCTTGTCCTGTGGAATTTCCGGTAATTTTCTCACCACACCTCTGGCTGCTCCCACCTGACCCTCTGTCGGAACTTCTCCATACTCCATCAACATCACTCGCCAGCCTGTCCACCTTCCATTGCTCCGCTGCCATCTCTTTCTGGAAACAAACAAAGAATCATTACAAACCTGCATGCTCATGCCAACCTCAGGCACTGTAGTTATAATCACCATCCTCCTGGAAGTCCACCATCTCCACAAACAGCAAGAATCAGTTTCTCTCATCGTCATCATCAGTTCTCAAACTCTTTGACAACTCGTTAACATTTACCTCTCTTCTTCACTTCCTTCCTGGATCCTCTTACTGCAGCCAAAGAAACATTCACTTACCTGTCTGTGTTAATAAACCATTTTAACCTTCCTCAATAATCCATAGTTGTTGCCCACACAAGAGTCTTACAGAATGCCGACATAACAAACAGAATATCTCAGGTGTGATAATGACCACATAAGTTAAGTAACCAAAATTGTGTTTCTATAGCACCTTTCAAATACATAAACATCACCAAGTGCTTCACAAAGACCAAAGTAATAAAACAGCACATTAAGCAAAGGCCTGCCTAAATAAAAATGTCTCTAGTTTTTTTTTAAAGAGTCTGTGGAGTCTGTGCAGCGTTGCGACAGTGAGAGAACGTTCCAAAGCCTCAGGACCACCGCTGAAAAAGTTCAATCTCCAGGGCTTTGAAATGGATTGTGAGACCACCAACAGCATTTGACTCGAAGACCTCAGAGTTCTAGACGGAGATAGAGGCTCCACAGTGTGTTGAAGTGTCCTAATGCTTAAAAACCAAGATTTTAAAATTACTGCTCAAGTGCACAGGGAGCCATTGAAGAGAGGCCAGAACATAAGTTCATTAATGGACAAATAGCAAGTTTAGGCAATCTTCTGGCTAGTACTGTGCCATTAACAAAAGCATTACTCCTTTCAGGACATATTATTTAACAAGTCAGATTCAAATCCACTAGCAGAAAGTACAATATTATTCAGTTCATTCCAACTCAGTACAATTAGTTTAATAGTCATGTGCTATCATCTGTTGCCAGAAAAGTTTGATTTTCATGGCTATTTTTGGTACACACAGAATCATTAGTATGTATTTCTTCCAAAGGAACACCCCCTTTTTTAGTTCCTGAAGGACAGGTCAGCTTTATTAGACACAAATTTTAAAAAGAAGCAAAAACATGTATTTTTGGAAAGCAGAGATCCTAACAAATATAAAATTGACTATAGCATTTATTGTGCCTTTTTATGTACCAGCAAGTGTTAGCTCATGTCACTCATGATGATAGTCCATAGATTTCTTGGTTTTTACTAAGAGGTTTGAGAACCGGTGGTTTATTTGCATTAGTACAGAGAAAACCAAGACAAAACCATTAATCTCACCGAGTTCCCTCTGTTTGTACTCTCACTGGTTTGGTCACAGCTACTTTACAATTGGTACTCAATAACACAAAGGTCAATGCATTTGTATTGAATATTTGTTTTGCTTCACAATAACCTGGAAAGGTTACACGCACATACAACTCAGTATTTTTAAATCACTCCTTTTTAGTTTAATGGTCCTCTGCAGTTCCCAGTAGCTTTCTAGCCTATTTTGTTTTTTCAGGGTTTAGGCAGCTGTTGTTTTCACAGGTGATATGTGGCAAACAGATGTTCTATTTAACAGCCTGACTCACTAACCTGGCAATCAGAGAGGCAGAAGGAGAGAGAGAGTTCTCCCTCTCTCGCTCTCTGGTTCTTTTATGGAAGAGTAAAAAAGAGTGAAGCAGGATCAGGTAGCAAATCCTCAGATTTATGTAAATGGATTATGGAGGTTTTTGCAGGGGCTGCATCCAAAAAAGGCAATCATTCAAAACAGGCAGCACATGAAAAAGGATAAATTTGTCAGAAAGCACCTTTAAAAAAAAAAATAAATATAGTATCAGCAGAGGGAGCAAATGCACCCATGGTGGTGGATTGTTTTTATGGAGGCAAGGACGAGAACCTTTGTTTGTGTGAACTATGTGGAAACTTTATTTATTTCAGAGAAAGTAAAATATATTAGATTATATAATTTATCAAAAGCATAATGAGGATCGGAAGTGAATGCAGCCTTTCAAACCTTTCTTTGCTTCTATTGTAGTTGCACTTGCTGTAAAGCATCATCAGACAAATGGTGGGACCTTAAAATTAAAAAAAGCAAGTTGTCATGACAACATGATAAGTGTTCTTAGCAAAGGAAATAAAAGGGTACTTGGTACTCAGTCTGGTATCAAAAAGCAAAAGACAGAGAACATTAAATCTATTCTGAGTTAAAGACATTTAATGAAAAGCTGACTTGACTTTTCAATTATCAAAGAAGATAAACACACAAGTATGGTGTTGTGAAAAAGTATTTGCCCCATTACAGATTTCTTGTGTTTTTGCTTTGCTTGTCACACCCACAGTGGATTTTTCAGAAAAACGAACACATTTTCTTATGAGACAAAGACAACCTGATTAAATACAAAAAGTAAATTTACAAATTATTTAATTTATTAAGAAACAAGCTATCAAAAACAACTTAGCGCCATGTGAAAAACTAGTTTTCCCTAAACCTAATTAGTGGTTGTGGCACCCTTTGCAAAAATACCTTTTGTCGTAACTGGCAATGAGTCTTTTACATTGCTGTGGAGGAATTTTTGTCAACGTTTCTTTGCAAAACTGTTTTAATTCTGCAAAGAATCAAAACTATTTAGAAGGTTTTTAAGCATCAATGACATGTTAAGGTCATGGCACAACATCTCAATTGTATTTTAGTCCAGACTTTAGAACAAGCCACTCAAAAACATTCATTTACTGTTTTGAGGGCATTCTCCATCTGAATTATCTAGTACAACACAGAATTACAACATGTTGCCCAGGTCCTGAAGCAGCTAAGCAGCCTCAGACCTTTACACCACCACCATCATGCTGACTGTTGATGTGTTTTTCTTTTTCTGAAATGCTTCAAATTTGTTTGATTAACATTTAAAAGTGACAAAAAAGCAAAAACCAAAGAAATCTGTTTGGGACAAATAATTTTTCAGAACACCGAAGACATAAAAAAAGGAACACAGATGTGGTCATTGTGCTCTCTGCAGATCAGGAAAGGGAAAGAATCAATAGAAGATATTATCAGCTTCTTTACACTTAATGTCCACCATTCTGTCTCATTTGAGACCTTTTCTTACCTTTCCTTAACTTTTTTTCTTTCTGTCTGTTCATTCAGTTCTAAGCATTGTTTTTTGTGCTCATTTTGGATGAGTTTGCAGCTTTCATCCCAGCTCATTTTTCTACCAGTAAAGCTGTCACTATGGTTACATACTGTGTTGTGACCTTTTGAGGTCAACCTGTGATGTGCTAAGTGTTCGGTGTACACTGAGCGCTGAGGATACGGCTTAGTGTATGACTGTGCTAGCACAAAAGGAATAGATCCACAAGCATATATGCTTGCTCACACACAGTTGATACTAAACAGAAATGTTTAAAAACAGGTCAGGCTTCAAACTAATTTTAGCACCACTTCTAAATCATGTTGGTGTAATCCTGTATACTTAAATGCTTCAAGTCATCTAATCTGGAACAAAAAATTTAGGATGAAAGGCAGGAAATGTTGCTTTAGAAAACAACAGTCTGAGGCTACTGAGATAACACGTGTCTGTTCAAGCTAACTAAAACATATTCTGCGAGCGGTGCTCTTTCCGACACTCTGAATATTGGAGTGCTGGCAGTTTCGCATTTTCAAAGTACTAAAAAACATAGTAATGAAAAATAAAAGCAGAATATGTGTTAGAGGAGGAAAATAAAATTTTCTGCAGCGACGAGCAATAAAGTGTCGTCTTACCTGCAAACTTCGAGCTTCAGGAGTTCTTCCCCGCATATCGGTCCATCAAAAAACCAAACAATGACAGTTCCAGGTATGGGGGGATCTCACTTTACAGTATTCCAAAAAAACCATCCTCTAGGGTGTTGAAAAGCAGGTTCTAACCAATTCTGACCAAGTTGTGACCTAGGCTTTTGTCTTGTCCTTGGTACTGTGGACCAGATTTCTATCCTACTAGTGATGCTGAGGGGATTTATTGTGGTCTGGTCTGGTTGTCCAGCCCACATATGTTTTGTGGACCCAGAGAATCTTACTATTGTGTCCACTGAGGAATTTAGTTGGAGGTACCTAGGGGAGCACGGCATGCTGGAGATTCTTGTGATAGTTTTCCAGTCTTTATATACCCAAAGCAAAAGTTGTGTCTGCATTTTCAGTATACAAACTTAAGCTTGTTACTAGTGTGGGTTGGACTCTGCCAGTGCTGCTCCTTGTCCCTGAGCTTGCTTGTGGTGTTCTGCTCTCTCCAGATGTCAAGGCACAGTTATTAGAAGGACTGGGAACCTGAAGGTTCTTGACAGTTCTGTGGTTCTATTCAAGATCTGACTTTCAACATGTGCTGGAAAACTCTGTAGCTGAGTATGAAGCAGACTGAATGAAAGCCAGCTCCTCCAAGTCTGAAACTCAAAAAAGGTGGATTGCTCCCTTCAGCTTGGGGATGAGATGACACGTGTTGGATCGATGGACTGCAGGCTCATCTGTCATGTTAGAGAAAGAGCTCAGCCAAAAAGCAAAGCTCTTGATTTACCCTTTTGTCCACACTCTAACCCATGTTCATAAAATATGGCTCTCTCATATGGTTCGTCTTTGTCAGATTCAACAAAATTAAAATTTAGGGAAATTCAAAATATGATTGTAACATCTTTTTTATAATCCATTTAAGCTTAAGCATATTTTAAAACTGAAACACTTTCACATATTTTGAGGCATTATAGTAAAACAGCTACATTTCACTCTTTAAATCTATTTAAGGGCTTCACACTTACACTCTGTGTAGGATATTAAAAATAGAGAAATTATTTACCATAGCTCAGAAATGAACTGATTGATTGATTGATTGATTGATTGATTCACTAAAAATATTTCTCAGTCCAGCAGCATTGTAGAAATAACAAACATGCCAGACTGGCAGGTGGAGATTACGATAGCATCTACATGTCATTACGTCAATATGTCATTACTAACGTCATTTGGCATTTAATAATCTCTTTTAGCTGAATTTAATGGCTTTAGGGTGACACAAACACTTCCCAGATTTATAAAAATCTTTAAAAGTGATGGCAGTATAAAAATCTGAATGGTAGACATGTTTTGCTTATTGACCTTGTTTTTTTTACCAGCACCTGATTGCAATGCCTTGCTGCTACCATAAGACGGCGGCAATGCATTAATTGCTTATTTTCTGTGTGTAATTGTTCAAATATTTTGCCAACTGCCAAGACTGCTTGTGCTCCCTAGAGTGTTTAATCCAATCCCAAGGGTTCACCAAAAAGAAAAGCACACAAGGCCTAAAACCACAGCTGCATGGACATTCTGTGTGCAACTGTGTAAAAAATAATTCAGAAACTGGGGTATGAAACAAACACTTCCAGCCAGAGTTAGCATATCAAAGCTCCACCTTGACAATGTCTTTTTCATGTAAGAGAGCACTAAGATGAAACTTCATATTAGAAGCAAAGGTGCATCTCCAAGAAAACACAACATAAATAAATGCCACTGGTTATTATATGGTCTTGGTATAAAACAAAGTATAATTATAAGGTTTTACAGATTTTGGCTTCCTCTTTACTTAATAAATAATAGCAAGTTATTCACTTGAGGTTAGATTTAGGTAATTTGAAATCTTTGTAGCATCCAAACATTGACACACAATATAGTATTGGAAAATTCACAGTACAAAAATCCAGTGTCAGACTTTGCTATGGTAAATTTGATCAATTATTATTCACACCAATGACGCCTTTTCCTGCCAGTGTAATTATGGCTGGGTTAATGTTAGAGAAACATAAAAAAAAAACAGTTTGTTGTTACACTGCTGCATATCCAGCTAGAATAGTTGTCATTTTTATTATTCAACAAACATGTGGGAATAGGTTAGTTCATTTTTCTGTGTGTGCATATATGTGTGTTTGTGTCTGCACAAGGGGAAATATTCGGATAACTGTGAGAGAAATGATTATGTATTTTGTTCTTAAAAGGCACATCCATAGTTGCTAGTAAATGTTCACATACTCTACAGTCTGTAAATGAACGGCTTTTGTTGATGAATTAACATGATTAAAGTAAACAAGCCCTTTGACAGTCATCTTGTAGTACACATTCTAAAGTGAATCTGAAATGATAGGCTTTTATGGGCTCAGATAAATATAGAGTGACAGTTCACACACTGTCATAATTTGGTTTCTCGTTGGACCAATATGCAGGGAAGAACTGCTGAAGCTCGAGGTTTTCAGGTAAGATGAGTCTTTTTTATTCATGGCAGGACACAGACAGGGTAGCAAACACACGAGATCGCACATACACATAACATAAGGAACCAGCGGAGAACAAAGGAAACAAACGGGCTTAAATACAAAAACTGAACAGCAGGGGGAACCAATGACAAACGTGACAAGACAATCAGTGGAAAACACAGAACAGGTGTGGGCTTGGGGTGCAGGGAGACAGAAAGCAAAGGACCAGACCAGGTAATATAACAAAAACACAAGCAGGTATGACATAACCCCTCCCTTTAAGGGCGGATCCCAGATGCCAACAAAACAAAAACAAAACAAACATCTCACCACGGTGGGCGGAAGGGGCCTCGGTAGGAGGGCAAGAGTTCAGGCGGACGGCCCAGAGGCCGTCCCTGGCAGATCCAGAGTTCAGGCAACGTAGGGGCAGGTGATCAGCAGGCCGGTGATGTAGGGGCAGGCGATTAGCAGGATGGCGACGTAGGAGCCGATGATCTGACGGCTGGCGGCGGGACCAGGAGAACCCACGGTGGAGCTCAGAGGCACAGTGCGGAGACCGCTGAGACCTTTGGTGAGGCTGCGGAGATCTGCGGCAGAGCCACCAAGACACAGAAGGCGGAGAGGGTGCGTTCTCGCACCCCTCAGGGACAGGAACAGGAAGTGGAGACAGGTCCTCCACAAACTCCTTCAGAACGGGAACCAGAGATGGAGGCAGTTTGTCCTCGGAGCCCTCCAGAACAGGAGCAGGGAGTGGAGGCAGTCCATTCACCAGCCCCTCATGGACAGGAACAAAGTGTGAGGGCAGCTCGGCTTGGGACCCCTCCGGAACAGAACCAGGAACAGGATCGGGGTGTGGAGGCGGTTCATCCAAGAACCCCTCCTGAACTGGACCAGGAACAGGCTTAGGAGTCGGAAGGAGCAGTGATGGCTGATCATGAGCTAAACCATGAGCCAGAAAGGTGCCTCCAGCTTCAGTGGAGAGGCGAGTGGAGGAGGGGGCAGGAGGCCTCCTCATTGAAGCGACAATTTCTCCCAGGGCCCTTTGTCGCTTGGCCTCAATGATGTGGTGGATCCGAGGATCAGGAAAAAAATAATTTCTCATCTCGAGCCAGTCTTGAAGGCTGCCAGCTATTTCCAGCCTTCTCTATGGTGAGCTGGGAGAGGTCACCAGGTGAGAAAATAATTTGACCAGAATCTCACCCCTCTTGAATTCCCTCACCATTCCTCCTGCTTGGTCCCGTTGGCTGGTTCCTTCTGTCATAAAGTGGGTTTTTGATGGACCAAAATGCAGGGAAGAACTCCTGAAGCTCGAGGTTTTCAGGTAAGATGAGTCTTTATTATTCATGGCAGGACACAGACAAGGTAGCCAACACACGAGATCGCACATACACATAACATAAGGAACCAGCGGGGAACAAAGGAAACAAACGGGCTTAAATACAAAACCTGAACAGCAGGGGGAACCAGTGACAAACGTGACAAGATAATCAGGGGAAAACACAGAACAGGTGTGGGCTTGGGGTGCAGGGAGACAGAAAACAAAGGACTAGACCAGGTAATATAAAAAAACACAAGCAGGTATGACACACACACCTCGTACAGTTGAAAAGAGCTGTTTATATAGAGTATGTAAAGGGACAAATACCAATTTTTATTTCTGACATTAAATCATACTCACCATCTCTTATGTTAGGTCAATTAATATTACCAAAATTATTTTGATTTCTTAAATACCAGAATAATAAGAGATTTTATTGTAGATTTATTTTTACCTTTTTCAAATTCAAAGGTTTACAAATTTGGTAGAAAGGCCTCTTTACTTTATGACTTGGTAATCATTTTGAATGTCTTTCCAAAATCCTTCTTACAATTTCTAGCTGGTTCATTCCTCCTGACAGAACTGGTGTAACTGAGTCAGGTTTGTAAGCCCCCACACATTTTCAGCTCTGTCTACAAATTTCTATGGTACTGAGATCAGAGCTTTGTGATGGCAACATTGACATTGACTTTGTTGTTCTTAAGCCACTTTGTAACTAACTTGGCAGTATACTTACTATCATTGTTCATTTCGAAGACCCGTTTGTACCCAAGCTCTGACTTTGTGGCTGATGTCTTGAAATGTTTTTTCAGTATTTCCACATGACATCCTTTATTCATAATGCTGTCTCATTTGGAAGTGTACTCTCCTGCAGCATAATGCCCGTTCAACATGGTACTGCTACCTTGGTACTTTATAGTTGGGATGGTGTTCTCAGAAATGCAAACGTACCCCTTTCCTCCAAATGCAAAATAGGTCATTATGGCCAAACACAGTTTTAGTTTCATCGTACCACGGAGCATTAATTTGAAAAATGAAAGTACTTGTCCCCTAGTTTGCACACATATTGTATGATGGCTAGATATTCCCTTGGTGTTTATACTTCCATATAAAAATTTAAACACATTGCTGTTGCACCTACAGATATCTTGAAATTGTACTTACAGATAAACCAGACTTGTGAAGGTCAACAATTCTCCTCCTGAAATCTTCGTTAATTTCATTTGATTTTTTTCATGAGGTCACACAAGAAAGCAAAGGGTCTAAGGGGTTGCTATGAAATACATCCTAATGGGTGCTTCCATTTAATTCAAATGTTGTGAATAAGTGTGAGCTTACAAAGACATGACTTCATCACTTGGGCTTTCACAGATTCTTTAAAGGCATAGTAATGTTAAAATTTCACCTGAATATGAAGGAAGTAATAAACAATGCTCCTTCTCATTATTCTGGCATTTCACAAATAGGATTAATCTTGATAATTCTAACTGACCTAAAATCAGAAAAGTTTAATCTGATTTAACATGCGACACTGAGTGAGAATGGTTGTATACCTTTTTATGCAGTGTGCACAAATATTTTTTTACTTTAGTGAATGGATAAAG
This sequence comes from Girardinichthys multiradiatus, assembly GCF_021462225.1. Lineage (NCBI taxonomy): Eukaryota > Metazoa > Chordata > Actinopteri > Cyprinodontiformes > Goodeidae > Girardinichthys > Girardinichthys multiradiatus. Next base: position 16,765,284 of record NC_061804.1, read on the forward strand.
GTTTCGGTTTACAATATGAAAGGATCCTTTATTTTTGGCTTGAATTAAATGTCAGATTTTTCCCTTTGCGTTGTTGTGTAACTAATTATAAAAATCCTTTTTTATAAACAGAAACAGGGCATTAACAGTGACTTTACAGATGTAAAGGTCACCCATGACATGTGCACTAGTTCACCCCAACACAATCACTGCTGCTGACTTCTGAGCTGTGCCGAGAACATGCAGGATGCTGTTTTACTTGTTTAGCTAAGAGGACACAACGTTCGTACGCCCTGTAACTGTTTAAAATTATATTTCCAGACCACTGTACAGCTTTTCAGTTCATCTCAGTCCATTCTGAATAAACTTGGAACCAGAAGTAATGAATTTTATCAGTGTTTTTGTCATTACACGTCAGAGACTACTTTATTTATAGTGATAAAATACTTTCTATGAAAATGTTTTTTAAAATTAAGGCCAGTAACCCAACAGGCCCGCTTTAGAGCCCAAAGATCATAACCATTTTTTGCATGATAATATTTCTTCAGATTCCTTTGATCTTAAAATGCATTATGAGGAAATTCCCCAAGTTTACATTTTTATCAATGGTGACGGTTTCACTGCTTTCCACCGTCTATAGAGAGCTTAATCCCTTCCTATCCATTTATCTTAAGTACACTGTAACCATGGAGTTATGTTATTTATACTCATCCATGTAAGCATCTAGTAAATGTGACTTTTCACATTTTTTGTAAAGTATTTTGGGACAATGTCTCCATTTGTTATTCCTGTTTGACTTTATTCTCTTTCAACTTGATGTGCAATAAAATAAATCAATACCCATATTCCCTGCTAAGTGGTTTAGTGCAGAAGTGCAAAAGAATAATTCATTTTTAAAAATCAGAAGGTGGGTTAACCTCCAGCAGATAGTTATTTTTCTGCTTGAGCTCTTCTGTTTTGTTTTTTGTTTTTTAACCTGCCTAGCGTTTTAAAGAGCAGTGCACCAGTGTATCATAAACAAGTATCTGCTATGGAGTGAGGTATAGTTTTTTAATGACCAATCAATATGCAGTAATGAGTGCAGAAACAATGTGGGAGTACAGACAAATTAAGCACTCAGGACATAGATCGTTCAATTCGAAGTAATATCTCTTAAAATGGAGGAACATTAAAGGCTATCTTGGCTGGAGCAAACGCATGTAAATCTAAAGGCACAGCGCATAAAGCAGATCCAGCATCCTTCACACATATTAGTGCCTCTTGTTAAAAATGTGTAAAAAGCCTTAAAATATATTCAGGATCCAATACAATAGCATATTCTCTCACTAAAAAATTTTGCAAAATCCAACATTTAACTGAAGCACATATATTCAGAGGGGTAAGATTTCTAAGATTTTTCTCTTTTTACAACTTCACAAGTGGCTCAATTAGTGGCTCCTCTTACAATTCATATTATAATTTAGTTTTACTTTTTAGACTTGATCACAGTATTTAGGGACACTTGATTAGTAATTAGGAACTTCCTGTTTCCATAGGTCAAAAGTATGATGTGACAGAGGCTCATTTTTAGCTCTTCAAAATAAGAAAAACAAGAGAACACTCCCTTAAATTAAAGTGGATGTGTGTTAACCTTCCTAAGTTGTGAAAATAGCTGCACATCTATTCATAACCATAGCGTAATTAATTAATAAAATTACAACTCAAACTGGCACGAACAAGGCTGGACAAGGACCTATAGTTATCTTGCCACCATGAAACTAGAGGAAGATGGTGAGGGAGGTAACAAAATATCCAAAGCTCATTGTTTAGTAAGCAAGTAGGCAAGGCACGTTTATTTTTAGTGCACTCTTTAGGCACAAGACAATGCAAAGTGCTTTACATTATGAAAAATGTACATTGCAGCGACAAAAAAAGTACAATGCAGTGGCTTGATAAAGGAAAGTAATGAGAAGTGAAGAGAAGTTAGACTACAGACTACAGTTAATGAATGCACTCCATGCTCCCTGGGGAGGAGGCAACTGTTCTGACCCATAATGCGTCTCGATAATGGGGGAATATTCCTTTTCAAAACTGGTCCATCACTGGACAAGAGTCCAAGACTTCCTGATGCTTCTTCGAGGAGAGCCCAGCTAAACCACAGTCTGTCAGGGAGGGTTTTTTTCCAGTAAAATAGCTCTCATTGTAGACAGCGAGGTCCTTTACGCTGTCTAACCTTTATCCTCAGATGAAACTTTTGCCAGTAATTTCTTTACTTAGTACTTCAAATTTGACAAGTTCATCCAATTTTATTTAAAGGTCAGACATGATATCCTAAATAGAGTTCTGAGGGAGTATCAATGTAAACAGTAATACAGTCATGCAGCATCTGTTGCAATAGCATAATCTCTCTCTAAAAGAATTTTGTAATACACCCATGCAACAAATTAAATATGACTTAATATTTTATATATATAACAAATTGTGAAAATGTATGTATTAGGTATACGTGTATGTTTTATTGGTCAGTGTGCAGTAAAATTATTAGTAGATTTCTCTATTTAATTTTTACATTAAATACTAAAATAAAACTTAACTTAGACTTTAATACACTGGAATAAATTTTCTATTTGACATTCAAGTCTATTATAAATTGTTGTTATAGAATTTGTCGATGTAATAATATTAAGGTTTAGATAAATATTATTTTTTATAATGTCCAATATACACATTCATGAAGTGTAGAATGTTCTGACTATTATGGACTCTATCAGGGTTTGAAGGATCGAAACCTTTACAAAGAAATTCACATGCACACACAAAATACGCCCTTTTAAAATATAATCATAAATTCCTTTCATTTGCTTATATGACTTTCACTCAGACATGTCCTTTCTTTTTTAAACATTTTATCTTGATCAGTCCCCTGTATTTGATCGTTTATGTAACTGAAAAGTCATTCCAAACCAGAGGTTTCATTACCTTGCTAATTGTTGCACTAATAAGTGGCTTGTTTATCTAGCAGGAGTAATTAGATGTGTCATGTAACATCAATTAGGCCCGTGGTGTTTAATGTGGCATTAGGATGCAGACAGAGATAATGTTCCCATGCCTACTCCAGCTTGGACACATCGATTATGAAAGATCTATTACAAAATTTTCCCCAAATGATAGACTGATGAGTGTTTCTATTCTCAAGGATAAGAGGAGATGTAATTTACTTTAGTACTCAGTATAAAGCATAATACAGAGTTTCTTAAGAGTGTGATAGGGAATACTATTCATAACACATATATATTGTCATCCTCTATTGAGAGGACCTGATATAGTCCCCAAACATAGACACTGTTTGGAAGAAGGTCCAACAGAGACTGTACTTCCTGCGGCAACTCAAGAAGTACAACCTTCCACAGGAGCTGCTGGTCATCTTTTACACTGCCATTATTCAGTCTGTCCTGTCATGTCACTGGTTTGTGCCAGGGACTGCACAAAGAGCCAGAAGAAGATCTCAATTAAAGAATTCCTCATTTTCTTACCAAAACAATTTCAAAGAAAAATGATAAGCTGGGCCCAAAAAAGAGGTCAACATAACAGACTTTAACTCAGGTATTAACAAAAAGAACTCAAGTACAAACTGACCTCCCAAACCAGACATGAGGGACATTTAAGTAGTGGCTAATCAGACCACTGTTGACACAAAAGGTGGGAATATCAACTAACAAAGACTTAGCTAACAAATAAACACTGGCCAAAATATTACAAATCAATAACCTATAAAATACAAACACTATTAAGTCCATACATTCTACCTAAAACAGAAGAAAACTGAACAAATAAGACACACCAAATTTCCCCTCCCCTTATTATTTGCTGGTGGTATGAGCCACATAAGTGGTTCTGCGATTTAAGGAGAGCTGATGCAGCTGGGACTCTTTTCTTTGATGTGGCACTCCAACAGCAAGGTAACTGGTAACTCAAACAAAACGATATTACATTTTGTCCACAAAAAAAGTATGGCAAACTGATAAATAAAGTTAACTAAATGTGTGCACTCCAAATAGTTAACTAAAAAGTCAGGGTAATAAAACTGATAAAGGTTGTCTTGCAGCAAGAAGGTCCTCGGTTTGACTCCCGGCTGGGGGCCTTTTTGCATGGAGTTTGCATGTTTTTCCCTTCCCTGTGTAGGTTCTCCGGCTTCCTCCCACAATCCAAAAACATGACTATTAGGTTAATTGGTCTCTCTAAATTACCCTTAGGTGTGAATGGGTGTGTGCGTGGTTGTTTGTCCTGTATGTTGCCCTGTGATGGATTGGAGACCTGCCCAGGGTGTACCCTGCCTCTTGCCCATGGACTGCTGGAGTTAGGCACTAGCTCCCCCACGACCCAGTATGGAAGAAGCGGTAGAAAATGGATCGATGGATGGTTTTATTGTAAGTGCAAATCCATGCTATTAGTTAGATTTGAAAATCCATACCAAAGTAGAGACACCGGCAGTAAGGGATGTTGTTAAGCTGAAGAAGGAGTCCTATCGGCTGTGGTTGGCTTGTGGGACTCCTGAGGCGGCTGACGGGTACCGTGAGGCCAAGCGTGCTGCGGCCCGGGCTGTGGCAGAGGCAAAAACTCGGGCCTGGGAAGAGTTCGGTGAGGCCATGGAGAAGGACTACCGGTTGGCCTCGAAGCGATTCTGGCAAACCGTCCGACGCCTCAGGAGGGGGAAGCAGTGCTCTGCCAACACTGTTTATAGTGGGGGCGGGAGACTGCTGACCTCGACTGAGGACATTATCGGGCGGTGGAAGGAGTACTTCGAGGATCTCCTCAATCCTGCCATCACGCATTCCGTGGTGGAAACAGAGGCTGGGGACTCGGGGTTGGACTCTTTCATCACCCAGGCTGAAGTCACCGAGGTGGTTAAAAAGCTCCGCGGTGGCAAGGCTTCGGGGGTGGATGAGATCCGCCCTGAGTACCTCAAGTCTCTGGATGTTGTAGGGCTGTCATGGTTGACACGCCTCTTCAACATTGCGTGGCGGTCGGGGACAGTGCCTCTGGACTGGCAGACTGGGGTGGTGGTCCCCCTTTATAAGAAGGGGGACCGGAGGGTGTGTTCCAACTACAGGGGGATCACACTCCTCAGCCTCCCTGGTAAGGCCTACGCCAGGGTATTGGAGAGGAGAGTCCGACCGATAGTCGAACCTCGGCTTCAGGAGGAACAGTGTGGTTTTCGTCCCAGCCGTGGAACACTGGACCAGCTCTATACCCTCTACAGGGTGCTCGAGGGTTCATGGGAGTTTGCCCAACCGGTTCACATGTGTTTTGTGGACCTGGAGAAGGCATTCGACCGTGTCCCTCGTGATGCCCTGTGGGGGGTGCTCCAGGAGTATGGAATCGGGGGCCCTTTATTAGGGGCCATCCGGTCCCTGTACGAGCGGAGCAGGAGTTTGGTCCGCATTGCCGGCACTAAGTCGGACCTGTTCCCAGTGCATGTTGGACTCCGGCAGGGCTGCCCTTTGTCGCCGGTCCTGTTCATAACTTTTATGGACAGGATTTCTAGACGCAGCCAAGGGCCGGAGGGGGTCTGGTTTGGGGACCAGTGGATTTCGTCTCTTCTTTTTGCGGATGACGTGGTCCTGCTGGCCCCCTCTAGCCAAGACCTACAGCATGCGCTGTGGCGGTTCGCAGCCGAGTGTGAAGCGGCTGGGATGAGGATCAGCTCCTCCAAGTCCGAGGCCATGGTACTCGACCGGAAAAGGGTGGCTTGTCCTCTTCAGGTTGGAGGGGAGTTCCTGCCTCAAGTGGAGGAGTTTAAGTATCTCGGGGTCTTGTTCACGAGTGAGGGAAGAATGGAGCGGGAGATCGACAGACGGATCGGTGCAGCTGCCACAGTAATGGGGGCGCTGTGCCGGTCCATTGTGGTGAAGAGAGAGCTGAGCCGAAAAGCAAAGCTCTCAATTTACTGGTCGGTCTACGTTCCTACCCTCACCTATGGCCATGAACTTTGGGTCATGACCGAAAGAACGAGATCACGGATACAAGCGGCTGAAATGAGCTTCCTCCGTAGGGTGGCCGGGCACTCCCTTAGAGATAGGGTGAGGAGCTCGGCCATCCGGGAGGGGCTCGGAGTAGAGCCGCTGCTCCTCCACATCGAGAGGAGCCAGTTGAGGTGGTTCGGGCATCTATACCGGATGCCTCCTGGACGCCTTCCTCGGGAGGTGTTCCAGGCACGTCCCACCGGGAGGAGGCCCAGGGGACGGCCCAGGACACGCTGGAGGGACTATGTCTCTCGGCTGGCCTGGGAACGCCTTGGGCTCCCCCTGGAGGAACTGGAGGAGGTGTCTGGAGAGAGGGACGTCTGGGCGTCTCTGCTGAGTCTGCTGCCCCCGCGACCCGGTCCTGGATAAGCGGAAGACGACGAACGAACGAACCAAAGTAGAGAAGAATGAAAAATAGACAAATAAAACATAATCATTACCATTACCACTTGTTTGACGTGTGGCAGCAATGATAGCTGTCACAGTTTGGCTCATCCACCAAACAGGACAGGTGACAGGTCCAGACTGCAATGAACAATTAGGTCTGCAGAGAGGATTATCAGGGCTGATTTTCCTTCTATCCAGGAAATGTACAGGTGTAGGGAAAACAACATGAAATGTCTCTGCCCACCACACACATTCTGGACACAAACTGTTTAGACTATTACCTTCCGGTCGGCGCTACAGAGCGCTATTTTCAAAAACCAGCCATTGCAGAGACAGTTTCTTCCCCCAGGCTTTTTCTGTGATGAAAACAATGATCACCTCACAGCCTGAGTACTCAGCCTCTCTGCTGTGAAACAAAAAAAAGCATATTTTCACTATACTAATGAGGTTTGTTTATGTAACGTATCCTTCCAATGTCTGCTGGCAGGCATACACACAAAGGTGCACATCACATTGCAGTTATACCAGACCATAACTGTAGACTGCCAAGTCATGTTTTAGAGTGAAGTGTGTCTTGAGCAACTTAGCAAAACAACTTTTAAACTTTCAATCTCCAAACTTCCTGAATGAAGTGGAACAAAGCTCAAATAAAGAGAAAAAAGGGAAACACATGAAACAAAAGAAGAGATTGCAAAACACTTCACTTGATTAGACAGACTTAGAGGAAAACATAACCATGATGTGACATATAAGAGCAAACTATTTTTTGAACACTATGATATGTGCATTATGTTAAAGCCAGTCTTGAGCAATGCATTCATCAAGTGTAGAGCAAAGCTTTTTCTGCTAAGTGTGTATGATGCATCTAAATCTGGTGACACGTCAGCCAACTGTCAAGTTGCTGGTGCCCTGACATGTGCTACAGCTTCCTGTGGGCTTTCTGGGGCCCGTTAGTGGCTGACAATCAGAGCACAATGATCTAATTTGCTATCAAGCTGTGCGTCATGCATGGATAATCATAGGGAGGCCGTTGATGTACAGTATTGAGAGAAGGTGGTAAGGAGTTCTGCAGCAATGTTGAATATAACGCTCCAAAACTCAATTATATTTTTTTGCACTCATTTTATGTGTCTGGATTGATTCTGCAAATACTGTTACATTCCTCAAACTTCTTGTTTCCGTCTTCGTACTTTGCAGTTTTTACAGTTTGTTTGTAGACAAAGAAAATCTATTAGTCCATTGTCTCCTGCTTATTTGATGTAGGCCACAGTGTTAACAAATCTGAGAACAAAACCCAGACATCTCAACAATCTCCATCCAACTCAAACATATTTTCTATCACCTGAAAAACCCCACAAAAACAGGGTTGAGTCCTTCCCGAACATCACTTTCCAGCTCTGTTTGGGGTCCCAATGTGCCTCCAGGCAGGAGGACTCCAGGCTTAGACCCTCAAATGTGGCCCCCAGGAAACATCCTAACAAGAGGCCCAAAACCACCACCTCAGTGGATTTGATGTCAATGAAGATGGGGAGCAACTCCACTCAAAGCTCTGCCTAAATGATGGAGCTCCTCCTTGCTTTTCTTTAAAGGCCTGTACATACCTCGCAAGAAAGGATCGATTTGCTCTCTCTGACGGGGTTAGGATTAACCCCATCTGTGATTGTTTGTTGTGTCAGCTTTTTTCTATACATCACTGGGCTGTAACTTTTTTTGAGTGGTGTTCAACAACTGTTGGGTGATTGGACAGAAATTGTTACTGGCCATGGTCACTAAATTGAGGTATGCTGCAAAGGGAGGGCCCTAAAAGCTGTTTCTTGTGAAGCATAAAATATAATGGCTGGAAAAATATATGCTCTCGTTATTGGCACATTGGTTAAATATACTTTTGTATTTTTGAGGGACATGTACAGGTCAAGTTAACCTAACGAGGAAACTAACTTCTGATCTGGTTCTTTCAATTCTGACCATAGCTAAAGGGTCAGAGCAAAGTCGGATCAGTAAATTGAGAGCTTTGATGTTTTGGATCCGCTCTACAAAGCAATCTGGGACACTGCATTACTGCAAATGTTGCTTATCTTGAAGAAAAGTCACATTTTTATGCAAGTTTGATGACTGGGCAAGACTTTCAGTATCTTCTACCTCCAGCATACCCATTTTCTGTTTTTGTATTTTGATCCAGGATATGAACTTCCAAACCCTGTCTGCTGGCCTATATAAAAATAATGAAGGCCATGGGGTTATGCAAGGCCCTGTCAAGACTTTTTTCTTCTGCTTGAGCTCTTGCCTTTCAGCTTTACTCAGCATAAATTTATTTTCATCTCTCCTAAATGTTGCCTGTTACTTTCAGGGTTCTGGAGGGAGCTTTGATACTCCTGTGACCTTATCTCTTAGCAGCTGAGCTCATGAATCCTACAAGGATGTCCATGATAACGAGGATGTCACTCCCCACCCTAGCTATCTTATTTATGCTGTTCTACTGCAGAGCGGAATAAATTCCAGACTACACTTGCAGCAGGTTTAGAGATGCATTGCACATGTGCCAGTTGTTAAGACAGCCTACATGCTCTGTTCCTTATTATGCAATTTGTTGACATCAGGGTCCTAATAAGCCAAACATTTACAGAATATAATGCTTCATATATTTGTGATCCATGCTGGAAATAAATCAGATCATCCAAGACATGCTTCTGTACTTTCAGAGCTGTGAGTCTGGTGATTACTTACCATCCATCAGGAAACAGAGCATGGACATTCATTTAGTCTTAATTTAGTCACTTTGATTGTGTTTACTGCATAGACTTGAGAAAAATATTTTTCCTAACTGTTTCCATTGGCCTGCGATGGATTGGCGACCTGTCCAGGGTGTACCGTGCCTCTCGCCCATAGACTGCTGGAGGTAGGCACCAGCCCCCCCATGACCCACTATGGAATAAGTGGTATAGAAGATGATTGAATGAATGAATTCTTCCATTGGTGTTGGCTTACATGATGGTGGTGGTACGTAGGGTGTACTGCAGATGGAGGGACGGTGGGACTAACTGGTTAAATTGCACCTGTTGTAAGTCAGCCTGGCAGGCCTTCATTTTTGGCTGATGAGCAGTCCATTCTGTAAACTATCGCCTTCCAAGACATCTCAGGGAGATGTCCAGGGAATGCAAAGTAAATCACAATTTACAACAAAACATCAAAACAAATATAAAATCAGACTGTTGCATAGAAGGGTTAAACACCTTTCATATTTAAACTAAAGGGGTCTGAAAGTGGTCAAAATCTCATTTTAAAAGTGCTGTTTTATTGACAGTATGATTTTAAACTCATGTCCTGGGCAGTCAGGAATGCCAATTTAGCCCAGCTGTAGCACATTCTGTGTCTGAGCTGTCTGAACTATTGTGAATAAACATCTGAACAAGTTTCAGGGAAAAACACAGAGAAATACAAGCGATGAGTCACAGCTCTGCTAATGAAAGCACCAATGACATCAGTAAAGCTGGAGCTTGTTCCTTTGAGCTGTAACTGAATTCTCCTGTTTTGAATTATCACACTTAAGTTATGCATTTTGAATGAGAATAACCCCAGCAGGACCAGATGGATTCCCAGTCCTGTACAGGTGCTTCATACTGAAGCTGAATCCCTGTGAAGCGATGAAGCAAACACTAAAAACGAAACCCAGTTACAGAATTCATTAACATTTGGTTCCATTTCCTAAACCTCATTTTGTGTTACACTATGACAAAAACAACAGTAAAAATGTACACTCACATTAGCAGGAATAACAAATAAATAAATGGATAAATAATAAAGTATGTTTCCTCTTTGACAGTGGCTTATTTCTCACTCAAGAATTAACAAGCCCCTATAATCTGCCAAGGTAAAATCAGTATGATGTCAAACCAGATAAGAATGTTTTCAGTAAGCGTGGTTGCTCATATGGAAAAACAACTTTTAAGATCCTCAGGTCAGAGGGGAGAATCTGTTAAAAGAACGATTAGTGATGCACAATACAAGTCTGCTGTTTATGGAGCAGCGGCTTGTAGAAAGCCATTGGAAGTGCTGTTTGCAGTTTGCCACAAGCTATGTAGGGGACATAGTAAACATGTGGAAGAAAATGCTCCCAAGTAGAAAAGTAGAAATCTTTGGCCTATATGTGAAACGTTGTGTGGTGGAACTGAGAATCACGCTGAACACACCATCCACAGGTGGCACATGGTGGTGGCAGCATTATGCTCTGTTTACACACTCTCTACATTTTATCAATAGGTTTTGGTGATTAGAACTCCCTAACACAAATAAACAGGAAATGTAATGCTTAAACAGGAGTGCTTGAAGCACACATCACCTTCACACCCACCCATGGAAACAAATTCACCGATGCACGCGTCTATGAACATATCACTCATCTTCACTCAGCCAGACTCTGCAATGTTTGCATTAGTTCATTGAGTTCTGAATCCACTGTTAGATAAGTCCACAGTGCAATGAGGGTTGACAATTAGCCTAATGAGGTGCAGGAGAAAATCACACTCAGTGCTGTGTTAACAGTTGCTCAGTGAATATTCATGCATTGTCAGTTTTGCAGATGTACTAAAGGGTGGCGCAGCGTTGCTGAATACCAATCATTATATTTCAGTTGCTTGTCTCAGCAAAGGTATCATCCTTATCAGCCTCAATGCTGTGACAATTTTTTTTTCTGCATCCAGAACCCAGGTGAAAGTCTCCTGTGCATGGAGCATGAAGTATTTTGCATATAAAATATTGTCTACTTTGTCGTCAGATAAAGATTTCTGGAACTGAGAAATATTTATCATGGTTTCTAACAAGTTTTTTTTAAGCCTTTGGGAACTAAGCAGGATAATTAATGTTTTGAAACCGAATATTTTTGTATCCAAATTTTTCCCAACAATATCACCTTACAATAAAACTATAATTATAAAGGGTTAATATTTACCAACATTATTTAAGCTTTTAACAGTTAAAAAACAATAAATAATCACAATCAAGGTAGCATAGCAGGGTTTGTATACATGCATGCAGACAATTTGGCAAAATTCTAGTCTCACCCATTGACCAATGCACTAAAACTTCCTATTAATGGTTTATGAAACGTTTACAGCTTCATTAATTACAGATTTTTTTTTAACAATTTATAAGCCCATCTTGGAGGAGATTTATTATGAAGTGGTAACGATTTCAACATTGAATTCCGGCTGCTTCATTTTGAACTCTATTTAATATTTTTCAACAGATGACAGGTTTGGATGTGGAGAAGAAATTTTGTTTACAATGTTCCCAAATATTTCTATACAGTTCTCTTCTTCACCTTTCATAAATTACAGTTTCCATGGTCAATTTATGGAGAAATTATCTTTCTTTATGCAAAAACACAGTGTGCTAACTGTTAATAGCCGACTGCCTTCAGAAACAGTAAAGTCCAATCATATGTAGTTTAATCTAGTTTAATCTGGGTAAAAATACTGTTGCTGTGAACTCACCATCTCCATTTAACAACATGGTAGTGGCGGAATTATGCTTGGTAGGGGCTTTTATTTAGCAGGGCCGTGTGAGTTTTCTTTTCTTTTTCCTTTTACACAAATCTGCCCAAACGTTTTTGAAACATGTTGTAGGTTACTCTTTAAATAAATCTTATTCTGTCCCAAAATACCATTTCTTTTTTCTTTTGGGAAAAAAATTTATCAAAAGCTTTAATGGAGCTGTGTTTCAGACTAGATAAATACCACATGCACTGAAGGCAATGCACTATTGTAATTAATCTGGATTTACGGCTTTTAAATCTGTAGACCAAATTCTTGATTCCTAAATTATTTTCCAGGAAATTATAGTGCATATGAAATGCTGCTAATATTTTAACTGAGGTGTTTCCTCCCTTTTCAGTATTTTTACCTCACTGTTTTAGAATTTCCCCTCTTTCATCCTGTGATGCTGTCCACTGGTCAGCCTGGCCAGCTCGCTGAGGGCGGGACAGACTATGAGTCAGGCCGGCCAGATGGAAGTCAGATTATCCTCTATTAGATGACATAATGCTATGGTGGTCCTCTTTTCCCAGACCCAAACGAAACCGCCTGTTGTTCCTAAATGAGGATGCAGGTCCTGCAGATGTAATGTAATAAAAGAACAGTAGGAGCATGCCTATCAATATTAGGCATCTACTCCCTAAAGTATTATTATTAAAGTAATTTTCTGGTGTTTGTCCTAAAATTGTTAATTCCATTAAAAACAACACATTTTCTCTAATGTAGTCCATCCTAATTGTCTAATTTAAATAAATAATGTTCCTAATGTGGGCTTTTTGTTCTGACAGGATGTTTACAGAAAACGGTTTTGGAATTCTCACCCATAAATACATAATAGACATTTCCAAAATCATTTTAAAAGGTTGACTACAGTATCAAATACATGATGCAAAAACGGCAAATAACCCAGAAATGAGCAACAACTCAACCCATGTGATTAACAAGGTGGGTCGATTTGGTTTAGCTTTCTCATGCAAGCTGAATTGGTCTATAGTGGGCTGTAAATTTTATGATTGTGACCTAATGTAAAAAGAAGTCAAGATTCAGTCATTGCTCTGGGGAAAATATTAGTCTGTAAATACAGGAAAAAAAAAAAAACGATATACTGAAAAACAGCTAAATACTGACATCGAGTGGCAGATTTGTGTAAATGAAACTTCTGTTAAAAACAAAACAATATCAGAGAAATGTGGAGAGGGATGAAGAAGATGACAGGCTTCAAGCAGAAGGATGATCAGACCGATGGAGGTCTGGACAGAGCCAATGAACTGAACACATTCTTCAATAGGTTCAGTTCAGAAACAAGCTTCGCATCCTTCTCTCCTGCTCACAGCCAAACAGACATCCCACCCTCCTTTGACCCACAGGACCCACAGCTGACCAGTAACACCTCACATTTTTTATCTTCCACCTCAGCCCTAGACCCTTCTACTTCTACATATTTGCCTTCAACCATATCAGAAGATACTGATGCTTCCTTTGCTTCCCCCTTCCACCTGTGTGTCTCAAGAAGTCAAGTGAATATGCAACTGGAGAGACTGAATCGGAATAAGGCTGCAGGTCCAGATCATGTCAGCCCTAGAGTCCTGAAGGCCTGTGCAGAGCTGCTCTGTGGGATTCTGCAGCACCTCTTCAACCTTAGCCTGGCCCAGAAGAAGGTTCCGGTGTTGTGGAAGACCTCCTGTCTTGTTCCGGTACCAAATAAAACTCACCCATCAATCCTCTATGACTATAGACCTGTTGCCCCGACATCCCACATCATGAAGGTCCTAGAGAGACTCCTGTTGGCCCACTTGAGTAAGCAAACAGTAAACCATCAGGACCCCCTTCAGTTTGATTATTGCTGTGGAGTTGGAGTTGAAGATGCCATCATACACCTGCTTCAACAAACCCACTGTCATCTGGACAAAGCCAGCAGCTCTGTGAGGATCATGTTCTTTGATTTCTCCAGTGCATTTAATACAATCCAACCTGATTTGCTTTGTCAGAAACTCCAGAAGACTCAGGTGGAGGCCTCAACAATCTCCTGGACCAAAGACTATCTGACAAACAGACCACAGTTTGTGAGACTGAAGGGTTGTGAGTCTAACCAGGTAGTCAGCAGCACAGGAGCACCACAGGGGACTGTACTCTCACCATTCCTTTTCACTCTGTACACCTCAGACTTCCAGTATCAGACAGACTCCTGTCATCTGCAGAAATACTCGGATGATTCTGCAGTTGTGGGGTTGATCATAGATGGACAAGAAGCTGAGTAAAGGAAGGTGGTGGACCGCTTTGTGGCATGGTGTAGAAACAATCATCTCATTTTGAACGTGACTAAAACAAAGGAGATGATTGTAGATTTTAAGAGAAACAGGAATAAGTCAAAAACTATTTCTATCATGGGAGAAGAAGTGGAGGTGGTGGAGGAGTATAAATACCTCGGTGTTCACCTGGACAACAGACTAGAGTGGAGATGCAACTGTGAAGCCATCTACAAGAAGGGACAGAGCAGACTGTACTTCTTGAGGAAGCTTAGGTCCTTTGGTGTTTGCAGCAAGATGCTGCATATCTTCTATAAGTCTGTTGTGGAAAGTGTGATCTCTTCTACAATCATCTGCTGGGGAAGCAGCATCAGAGCCAGGGACTTAAAACAGCTCAACAAGCTGATAAAAAAGGCTGGCTCTGTTCTGGGGACTCCTCTGGAACCTCTGGAGATCATTGTGGAAAGACGGATTCTTCATAAAATGAAGAACATTATGGAGAACCCTGAGCATCTTCTTCATGAGACTGTCCTACAACAACAGAGTGTCTTCAGTCAGAGGCTTCTTCAGATCTGCTGTAAGACGGAGCGCTACAGGAGATCCTTCCTGCCCACAGCCATCAGCATCTACAACTCTTTGAAGAAACCTTCATAATGAGCTACAACAACATTTAATTTCCCTTTGGGATTAATAAAGTATTTTTGAATTTGAATTGAATATATATATATGTACAGTATACTGTACTGTAAACAAAGAATGTTTTCAGAAATATAAATGATTGTTTATTTTTTCCAATTTACAAAATGCTAAGTGGGCGAACTCGAACATACAGCCAAAGTTATTAAGAACTATATTCAGCGTAAAGAAGAAAAATTATTACTGGAAGTGATGGTTGCCCCACAGAGCCCTGATCTCAACATCATGGAGTGTGTCTGGGATTATATGAAGAGACAGAAGGATGTGAGAAAGCCTTCATCCACAGACGATCTGTGGTTAGTTCTCCAAGATATTTGAAACAACCTACCAGCCGAGTTCCTTCAAAAACTGTGTGCAAGTGTAACTAGAAGAATTGATGCTGTTTTGAAGGCAAAGGGTGGTCACGCCAAATATTGATTTGATTTTTTCTTTTGTTCATTCACTGCATTTTGTTGATTGATGAAAATAAATGATTAACACTTCCATTTTTGAAAGCATTCTTTGTTTACAGCATTTTTTCACACCTGCCTAAAACTTTTGTACAGTACTGTATATATATATTAATATAAATAAATGTGAAAAATACTTGGGAAAAAATAGAATCTTTCAGTTTGGGATATACAGGAATTACAAATTAAGTCTGAAAACTATTATTTTCAGAAGTAACACTGACAAATAGTAAAAACGTATCACAAACCTTTCCTGTGCAGGTATCCTGAAAAATGTCTGCAATGACATGCACAAAGTGAATAGTAGTGGGGTGGAAGACTTCTAAACATAAACACATAGGAAACCTCAGTGTCAGGGAAATCAGATGGTGATAAGAACTCATTAAAGTTAGAAAGAAAATGCATGTAGAAAAAAAAAAGTATGTCAAACCCCCTGAGTGAGTCCAGATGTACAATTCTGCAACTGAAACAAGCTGCAAATTGGCTGGCAGCAAACACTGTGCAAACATGGTGGCATCAGTGCAAACATACCGTTACCCCCTTCCATACCCTGCATGATTATGGGTAAAAAGATGCTGAAGGATTGAATATTGTGCGTTCAAAACAATCTTCTTTGATCTTAATAGTGCGCCAATGAAAATGAATTTTCAAATAAGTGTTTTCACCTCACCAACAAAAAAACTTATCTACCAGCTTTGTGGCTCTGAAATATTTGCTCATTTTTGTTTGCAAAATAGCTCATAGTGAGATAGAATGCAGAGCATCTTTAAATTTCAACTTTTAATTGCAGGCCTATTTTCCACTTAAGCGTTTTGCATCATAAAAGCAAATGTTGGTCTCCTCAATGACTTTTGGCAAACTGAAAACAGGATTTCTTATGACTTTCTTCTTGCCACTTTTCTTTAAAGGCCAGGTTTGTGAACACCTAATTAAATATGTCCTGTCAACAGAAACACCCACCTTTACTTCTCTGCAGAGTTACCACTGACCTACTGGCTGCTTCAGATTAAGGCATGGCGAAGGTGGACAGCCTGTTGTGTTGAGAAGCCTCTCTCTACTGTAACGTTCTTGAAGTGTGTAGTGAATCCAAACTATAAAATTAGTTAGCTTTGTCTTTTCCACAGGTGAAGGATTTGGCTATTTCTAAATTTGAAATCATTGCCTGGAACAACTCAAACACCTTCATTAGATGCTTATGCCTGGTGCTGCACGGCGGCATTCAGACACAAGAGCACTTCTGCATCCTGGGTCACAATGGATCCAAATGACCCTGGAAGTTTCCGACACTAGAGGCTGTAGTGCTCACAGCAGCTGTAGGTGTGCGGTTGGCGCTGATTGCTGTAAATGTTACTGTGCTGGTTACAGAAAAGTGTGGCTGTCTGAATACACGCCAGATGTCAGAGCGTTGACACCTATCATACCAAACTTTCTTTTTACAAACACTGTAAAATCCTTCTCCATCTTTACCATCAACAGGGTGCAGCCTTGCCCTAAATTCATTGTTTTCCAGCCACTTGTGTTGGAATATGCATTTCTTAGTTCTGTGCCTTTCTTCCCTCCCATCCAGTCAGCAGGCTTCTTTCCAAACATCCAGATTTATGACCGACTGGAGGCAGTTACCAAAATGTTTATGCTAATGTACACGTCTGAGGAAACAGTTAATAATTACACAGATGAATTTTTTTTATGCTACCAGGAACCAAATCTATTGGTTTTAAATGCAATTTAAAGCCTTAATGTTGTAAATCCATTGAATGACTTTTAATGCTTCTTAATGGCCCACAGAAACCCTGCACTATGTGCTGTTATAAGCTCACAATAAGAAACAATACAATGGTGTGGACCACGGCTTGTAAAATATTTATTTTGATGTAGAAACATGCTTTTGCAAAAAGTGGTCAAGAATTGTCATCGAGCAGCAAATAATGTAATTTTAGGCCCCCTTGGGCCTTTCTTCTGTCACAATTAAACAGGAATAGGTCCACATCATAAATCAGTTCACCTATGACCTATATAAAGCACCACATAATCACAGTAACTTTCAAAACTAACTTTAATGTGGATGAGAAGACATGTACAGAATACACAAAGCATACAAAGAGTCTCTAAAATTAGGAAATTAAATAGAAACAGGTATGTCCGGACACATTTGAGTCTCACCCACACTACTCACGAACAATATCTAATCCAATTTATTTACTTTGAGAATTACAACAGTCCTGTGCAAACTGTGGTTGGGTCTTCCTGAAAGGCAACAAAGCTCAAATAGCTAAAAATCAAATAAAATAGGTCAGAAGATGCAGCACAGCCGAGGTCTCTCTGATGAAGATGATCCATGGCTCCTCAGTCTTGGAATAAAAAGGTTTCTGAGCAGGAAAACATCAAGCAGCATAAACAGCTGTAGACTCATGCAGTGAAAAAGTGGATTGCTTCCCTTAGAGTTGCTGTGTTAGATCCTGTGGGTGTTTGCCTGAAATATCTCAACCTTTTCACACAAATTACAATTAGTGGAATTTCATATTGGGTCCTTCTTTTTTGAAAAACAAAAATTTGTTCCCATGAGTGTAAATTACATATACTTCCTGTATTTTCCATTGTTACCTTACTTAACTCATGTCCTACAATAATAATAATTAATCACTGGACTGTATGATGCCATATAGGGGTAGAAATGATCCACAACAAACATTTTTTATTAAATTTATTTTGGCAGTCCTCTTCAAGATGCATGAAGGGAACAAGCTGCGGATGATTCCTACATGACATGATCCACCCCAGCCTTCATAACTTCAGGTCGGAATGTGGCGAGAGGAGGAGGTTTTTAAAAGAAAAAAAAAAAATCCATGGTGCCATTTAGACGAGGAGGCTCCCGTTCTTCTGTAGCAACTGTGTAATTAGCCAATAATTACACTAATCACATTGACCCTAATTAGACTCAAAATACAGAAACTTGGGGGCCGTTATTTTAAACTGTTGTGCAAGATTTGTTTTAGAAGACAGAGATGAGTGCAAAGACCCCGTATAGCAAAGCACAGGGGTAAGCAACCAACAACTGCTGCCCATCCATGGCCAACGCCGAGATGAAGATCTTTGAGGCAGAGAAACTGCACCAGCCGATAATTGTTGCTGTTATTATAATCCCCATCATACCCCTAGACAGAGCAAGACATCAGCAAGTTAGATTCAGCGGTTTTGTTAAGATACATTTGTAAACCTGAAAAGTAAAGCACAGTAGCTTTCCTCTGGACTGAAAGCCATGACTGCCAATAAGTTACAGTTTTTCATATGTAGCTTTCTGTTTCATGTGACCTGCTCTATCTAAAAATCTCAAATGACCCAGATTTGTATGGGGACAAAAAAACAAACACAAAACCCTGACTGGGTTGTTTCTGCTAGGCAGGTTGACCGCGCACTTACTGTAACGAGAAGAGAACTCCAAAGCTGGAGAGGATGATCATAGGAAGGAGGCAGTATCCCAACACACTGGCCACGCAGCCGAAGGACACGCCCGTCATACTCATGAGGTTAAGGAGGCAGTACATGGCGAGGCAACCGATCGCACTGATGCCGTACACGTAACCAAATTGAATCTTACCTGACTGTAATAGCAAAGGGGAAAAAAAGTGCCAAACAGAGCGAGAATATGGTTTTATTGATTAAAACCTACTCAAACTGGGAAGACTGAAGAGCATAATTAAGTCCATTGTTTACCAGAAGAAGAGTTGCACCAAAGGCCAAACAAAAGACCATCGGACCAGCCAGGTCTGTCTCATTCATGATGCTCCCATCTGCTGCTTTCAATGGATGGAGAACTGTGAGGGTCTTCTGCCAGATATGGTCAAAATTGATCCCCAATTCTGTAAACAAAAAGGAAGAAAAAACTCCCACATTTAGGATGTTTACTCAAATATGATCAAACACATTTAGTGCCACAAATGACAGAATATGAATGCTGTATAGGACAACATCAAGAGAGGATAACTGTGGAACATCATTTCTTTTCTATAGATATTCTTTACAAACATGATTTTTTTTTTTTTGTATTTTCAGAAAAAGACCAAGTTGTATTTCATCTCAACATCACTTCCAATTAAAAATGTGACTTTGGTTTGATGGAAATTTGCATGAACTTAATTTACTGCAGCCCAGAGTGCAGCCTCTTTAAGTTGCCATGGTGATATTCAGGGGTACAGTAACTAAAAAGAATAACTGAAACAGGTCATTCAAGACGCTAAAACCTAATTTATACTCAATTCTAATACAAATAAAGGTTCATAGCTAACATTAAAATCCACTCTTAAAATAATTACTAGTCAGTGATCAAGGAGAAGGTTTATTTAAGCTGTCACAATTTTAAAGCTTCAGAATAAAACTAATTGCTTATTTTAGGGAAGACCAATTAGTTTGATTTTTGGAGAAGAAAATGCACAAGAAGCCACATTATTTCCAGTATGGATGATAACAACGTTGTACGAGATTAAAATTCGGTGCTATAGTGGCAAAAGAGGTCAAAGAGCTTTTTTTTTTTTTTTTAAGAAGATTAAAATCCTTCCCACTCTGAAAACTAGACACAATATACTAAAATATTCAAAAGAAAACCTTTTTACTAGGGCTGAAACAATTATTTAAAAAATGGTCATCTAGTTTACTAATCGAATAGTTGTTAACTGGTGTGTACAGTATAAAACATGCTATTTGCTGAAAGAACAACCAACTGAGCAGTAATTAAGCCAAAACCGAACATTATATATATAAATTTTGAATATAAGATGAAAAACCCTCTTTGACTGTAAATATGCGCTTTCCAAAACCTCTCAAGTGGCATAACCTTAGCTTTACCTGATTCAAATTCTGTAAAAAAAATCTTCTATTAAGACCCTTTTGCTGTCAAATTATTAATCGGTGAATCAAATAAATAGTTGACAGATTAATCGAGTGGCAAAATAATGGTTAGTTGCAGCCCTAATCTTTGCATATCAACAAAAAGTCACATTGAGCATATAAGTAAATGGAAAATAAAACTTTTGGAATGTTTTTTATGAAGCAACTTTGGCAGCTAACCAACCTTTTAATTGCATCAAATCTTTGTGCAGCTTTCTGATTCTGACTTTTTACTGGAACATAGGGAGTTTTTACTCTAAAATAACAAAGGACAGCAATTTTAAAACTACCATACTTTAATTTGGGTATATAATGTGATTGGTGCTTCTGTTATAAAAAGGCACTGCAAGAAGAATATTTTATGTTGTGATTCACTTACCTTCCAACAGTGGCGGCTCGTCCTCAAAGCTGTTACTGTACATGGACTGTGATGCGGATGGGGTGTAGGTCTGTGTGGGCTGGAAGATTTGTCCTGTGTAAGGCTGCTGGGGTTGCATCATTCCTGGGGATGGATAGCCCGTGGGCTGCGAGTAATCGTACTGTCCATACTGCCTGGAGACAATATATTTATAGTAAACAGATGTTCATGAAGAAAATAAGGTAGTTTGTGACATTTAATTAGAACTTGAACTAAATACATTAAACATGACTACATGAATGTCACCTGTAGACATTCTTTAAACTGTTTAGATGAGTTTAAACTAAAATGAGACTTCAGTTGCCAGAAAGGACATTTTCTTACTTGTTGTAGGGGTTTTCAGAGTTGCTGTAGCCATAGCCGCCCTGGTTTTGGTCATCTACGCTGTAGCTGGACTGGTAGAAGTCAGTGTTGAAGTTGTCAAACCCTGACATTTCTTACTCTGTTAATAACAAATAGACACAAAGGAAAGCTATAGTGATTACATGGATTTTGTTTGCTGTTGATTTTGGCCACAAGGCCAACAATATGCCCACTATTTTGTTTACATGTATTGAATTTATTGGAATACATTTTATTGTGACAACTATAATACCTGCACTAACATTCAATGCACAATATCAAGTTCACACACTTATAATTGTTTGTTTCATAAAATTGTGTCAATGATATATGATCCTGGGATGATTTGAGGGTGGGGCCAGGAACGAGTGACAAAACACTCAAAAAGTGGCATTATGAAGGGAAAAATAAGACAGAATAATGATATAAATAACTAAATAAATGCTGCAACTTGTCAAACCTGTCCTTTCATGCATATTTAATGCTTAAAAACTATTACGCATTTAACACTAACACTGTCTGGCTAGTGGGTGAGTCAGCGAATTCAGAAGGGTAGCCAGTGCCGCCCACCCTTGTATCTGGCAGGAGGATGTTTGGCAACCACTTTGAAAACTCATGATTTAAAGGAATTTTTTTAAATAATCTATTCATAGTCAATACAATACAATAAGAATATGTGGTTATATTTATCCAAAAAAATTATATTCACCCAGCAAGAAATCAGAGTCACTATGTTATTTTGCCAGGACCCTTGATCTGTCATATTTTGAAAAGGTCAACAGGTCCAAAAGAAAATTATTGACAAAATAAAAGAAAATAGGGTTTAATATAAAGCATGAATCATGTGTGAGATTCAAGCATTTGTATGATTGCTCTCAGTAATTCATGAATAATACTTAACAAATAAAAATGAACTGATATGCAATTGGTTATGTATATAGAAATAAAATTATTTGTTTATGGGTTTGAAATAGAAGACCAAATTAGGGAAAGAGTGAGTTGACCCAGAGTCATATAAAATAAGTAAAACAAAATCAGTATCGATTAAAACAAGAAAAAAAAAAGATCAATTGTAATTGTCCATCCATTAGGTAAACACTATAAAGATAATTAGGTTGCTTGTCTCTTCTTTTCACAGGTTAGATTGTTGTTAGTGCCATAACTAACATTAAAACTGGTCATATTTACTATATTAGTCCCTATTCAAATTACTTAGCATAGTTTGACACCACTGTTCTTCACATCACTATAATCAAACTAAATATTTGCTTTGACATGGATAAGGGCAAAACACAAAAAATAAACATGTAAGTCTATAGGTTCAAAGTAATAAAATAATGACAACTACCTTTTACAAAGAACAGATGAATGTACATGTTTACATCTATATCGACAACAACTGTGTTCATTAGCTTAGTTTGACAAACCGATAGTCTTCTCAAAAAATGCTAACGTGCAAAAGATGTTATTGTACAACGCAATACACAGTAATATACATTTAAGTACAAAGAGCACTAGACTTTAAAACGGAAGGATAACAGAAAACTGCAGCCATACGCGGTAATCTTTAGCAGGCTAACCTTCCCCGTTTACTCTGCAGCTAGTTTGTTAGCCTTTGCTAGCTCTAACACATTCTGGGACATTTGTTAAAATTCCCACATAAAGCCAAAGCCAGCTTTCACACCGTACTTATTTAAACAGACATAATGATGATATTTATAACAATAAAGCCTCACAGTGATTAGTCTTACCTGTGATATCAGCTGGACAACTCCACTGTCGTTGCTACGTGTCAAGAGGAAGACGGAAAGCCGTCAGGGACATGGCACATTACCCACTAAAGAAAATATGTCGCCCCCTGCTGGTAAATGTTACATTGCAACTGTAATACAAAAAGAAAGTGAAACTGGGAATACAAAAATAGCCTTAGGTTTTCTACCAAATAGGCATTATTATAGGCTGTATTAGAAACTAAAAAAACATATCTCCCTCTCCCACAATGTTATGATAAATAAAGTATTTGCAGGTTAAGTTTCAATTATTCAACACAATAAAACAAATAAAATATTTTTTAACAGGGTTTTTTTCCCCTTGAATATATTTGCTCACATTAAATGTTTGATTTTTCTATTTCTTTTACAGTTAGATTATGCTAATATGAAAGAAGAAATCTTTACCAGTGGTACTGATAAACGTGGCCATCAGTCTACAAGTTTTTGGCTGCAGCTGAAATAAATCTGTAACTGCCCAAAAAGATAATGTATTTAAATTTAAATCTAAACACCAGTTAATCACCAAAAGATCACAGTAAAACCTCTCCTCAGAAAAACGCCATGTTTTTTGTAGTATTACAAAAATAACTCCTAAGAGTCTACATAAAACACATTAATATGCCATTAAATATCTGTCCTTCTATAAATTGAACAAACTGCTTCTGCTGTGTGCCCTATGAGACTACATCAGCTGATTGACATGTTGACAGACAAAAATCAGGTCTAGTAGTTTCAAATAGATACATAGGGTAGATAATAACAAAGATAATGTAAGAGGACATGTACTGGGCTCTTGGAAAGAACAAAGGTAGTCTCTTTTAACAGGAAGCAAAGGAGGAGATCAGTCACCCGGCATGAGCACGAGAACTGCACCATTTTCATAATGCGGGCGGATACTGGCTCTTTGATGATGTGCATTATGCAAAATAATGTGGCTCATGACCTATGCTGAGAGGAAGGTGGGACAGCAGGAAATGGGAATAACAGATGTCATTTTGAACTGCTGAATAAGAAATAGGCAAACGTAAGCAAAGACACAAAAATAAGGATCCATTTCATCTTGAAGTGCAAGAGAATAATGGCAAAAATAAATAAATAAATGAGGAAAAACAGATTAATTTAGGTGACAGTTCACATTAACTACAGACCTTCAAAATATCCGTAACAACTACTGACTGGATCTCTTACCCAAACCTTATTAAATTTAAATTTCCTGTCTAAGAGGTGACAGCCATCATGACAGAAAAATACATTTGACATAAATTAATTTCAGTGGTGTGGAAGGGAAATAAATTACACACACTTTGTTCCACCCTGGCCTCAAGATACACAGAGTTTCTTTCAAAATGACAGCTGGGAAAATAATACATGCAGAAAGTGTCTCCGCTTTTCAACTGAGACATATTGAGTTTGTTCAACATGAGTTTTGGGTTTCTGTTTGGGGGAAATGATACAGAGCATTGAGATATCTTAAAACCTGGATGAACAAAAGTTACTTGGTTTCTTAATCTTCTTTGAAGAACGTGATATATATATATATATACATCATGTACTACCTTTTTGCTTGGACCATGTTAGGAAAATGTTTTTTTTATTTGGTATTTTTATGTAAAAACTGTTAAAAAGAGTTATGAGTTGAGTAGGAAAAACAATGCAACCTTTCTCAAAGTAAAACATGATCACTCATCATTCACTGCCTTATGCCTACTATGACTTGAGATTCTGTCCATGAATACCACTTACAGGATCAGAGACAGGAGCCTGCATTGACTTCAACCTGCATTGGGACCTAGGTCTAAATTTTTTCTTATAATGTGGACACAACTCTAGCTTTTAGTTATACAAAATCCATTATACAGGTCCTTCTCAAAATATTAGCATATTGTGATGAAGTTCATTATTTTCCATAATGTCATGATGAAAATTTAACATTCATATATTTTAGATTCATTGCACACTAACTGAAATATTTCAGGTCTTTTATTGTCTTAATACGGATGATTGTGGCATACAGCTCATGAAAACCCAAAATTCCTATCTCACAAAATTAGCATATTTCATCCGACCAATAAAAGAAAAGTGTTTTTAATACAAAAAAGGTCAACCTTCAAATAATCATGTACAGTTATGCACTCAATACTTGGTCGGGAATCCTTTTGCAGAAATGACTGCTTCAATGCGGCGTGGCATGGAGGCAATCAGCCTGTGGCACTGCTGAGGTCTTATGGAGGCCCAGGATGCTTCGATTGCGGCCTTTAGCTCATCCAGAGTGTTGGGTCTTGAGTCTCTCAACGTTCTCTTCACAATATCCCACAGATTCTCTATGGGGTTCAGGTCAGGAGAGTTGGCAGGCCAATTGAGCACAGTGATACCATGGTCAGTAAACCATTTACCAGTGGTTTTGGCACTGTTAGCAGGTGCCAGGTTATCCTGAAAAATGAAATCTTCATCTCTATAAAGCTTTTCAGCAGATGGAAGCATGAAGTGCTCCAAAATCTCCTGATAGCTAGCTGCATTGATTCTGCCCTTGATAAAACACAGTGGACCAACACCAGCAGCTGACACAGAACCCCAGACCATCACTGACTGTGGGTACTTGACACTGGACTTCTGGCATTTTGGCATTTCCTTCTCCCCAGTCTTCCTCCAGACTCTGGCACCTTGATTTCCGAATGACATGCAGAATTTGCTTTCATCCGAAAAAAGTACTTTGGACCACAACAGTCCAGTGCTGCTTCTCTGTAGCCCAGGTCAGGCGCTTCTGCCACTGTTTCTGGTTCAAAAGTGGCTTGACCTGGGGAATGCGGTACCTGTAGCCCATTTCCTGCACACGCCTGTGCACGGTGGCTCTGGATGTTTCTACTCCAGACTCAGTCCACTGCTTCCGCAGGTCCCCCAAGGTCTGGAATCGGACCTTCTCCACAATCTTCCTCAGGGTCCGGTCACCTCTTCTCGTTGTGCAGCGTTTTCTGCCACACTTTTTCCTTCCCACTGTCATGATATGACATCCTGGGACTTGGTTTGTGTTTTTGTGTTAACTGTGTTTAGGTTTATGTTTTCCTTTTATTGTTTATTAGTTCCACCTGTCCCCTCTGCCTCCCTGCCAGCTTGTCACACCTGTTCTTAGTTTCTGTAATTACCTGCCTTTGTTTTCTCCCTGTATATTAGTTGGTCTGTGTTCTTTGTTCCCCGCTGGTTTCTCCAGCACTGTTCCTCGTCACTACCCTTGTTGATGTTCAGTTTTGCTACGTTGGAGAACTGAGTACTCATGTAGGTTTTTGGCTCTGAACTCGGTTATGTACCTGCAGTGATTTTTGTGACGCTTTTGACGGTTTTGGAATAAAACCTCAAGATTAACTCATCATGCGGCTGCCAAGCTCTTTTCTGCACTTTGGTCCGATTCAAACACTTAATGTGATAGAATGCGCAAGATGGCGCCGCAGATGGTCGCCTCGGCGTGTTGGTGCGCATTGTTTTGTTTTGTTTTTTGCTTTAAAACGGTCTTCTGTGATGGTACCCGGAGCTCTCTCACCAGAGAAGAACTCATGAACATCAGGGCTACTACACCAGAGGAGTTATTTCCCACTTTTCTACCTACTGCTCTGGAATATTTGGACATTCTGGTCAAAGGTGCGCTCACCTTTGTTCACGCGGTGAAACGCCGGAAGAGAGGGAAACGGGCTGGGGTGCTGGTACGTCTTCGCCAGCGTGGACTACGAACACCGTTACCTGGAATATTTCTCTCTAATGTGCGCTCACTTCCCAACAAAATGGAGGAACTACAACTGTTGTTGGGGAAAAACAGGGACTTTTATTCATCGGCAGTTTTGTGCTTCACGGAGACGTGGCTGTGTGGATTAATACCGGACTCTGCGCTGCAGCTGGCAGGATTCCAGCTCTACAGAGCGGACAGAGACACGGAACTCTCCGGCAAAGCGAAAGGTGGAGGAATCTGTTTTTACCTCAACAGTGGTTGGTGCAACGACGTGACAGTGATTCAGCAGCACTGTTCTCCAGACCTGGAATCCTTCATCTTAAACTGTAAGCCTTTCTATTCCCCCCGTGAGTTCGCTTCATTCATCCTGGTCGGTGTTTACATCCCGCCGCAAGCTAACGTGCAGGTCGCACAGCGCATGCTCGCCGACCAGATACTAAGTGTGGAGCGGACCAACCCGGACTCCTTAGTTATCGTCGTTGGCGACTTTAACAAAGGTAATCTCACCCACGAACTCCCCAAATATAGACAGTTTATAAAATGTCCGACCAGAGAGGACAACATTCTGGATCACTGTTACACCACCATCAGAGACGCTTATCACGCCGTCCCACGTGCTGCACTGGGCCAATCCGACCACATCATGGTCCACCTGATTCCTGCATACAGGCAGAAACTAAAGCTCTGCAAACCTGTTGTGAGGACGACAAGGAAGTGGAGCAGTGAGGCTGTGGAGAATCTCCAGGCGTGTTTAGGCTGTACAGACTGGGATGTGTTCAGGACTACTACCAACAGTCTGGACGAGTACACAGAGGCTGTGACTTCCTACATCAGCTTCTGTGAGGACAGCTGTGTACCATCATGCACCAGGGTGAGTTACAACAACGACAAACCCTGGTTCACAGCTAAACTCAGAAGGTTAAGACTGGATAAGGAAGAGGCCTTCAGGAGTGGGGACAAAGACATATACAGAGAGGCAAAGTACAAGTTTGGCAAGGCAGTGAAAGAGGCCAAACGACTGTACTCTGAGAAGCTCCAAAACCAGTTCTCAGCCAACGACTCTGCGTCTGTCTGGAAAGGGCTCAAGCAAATCACCAACTACAAGCCGAAAGCCCCCCACTCCATCAACGACCGACGCCTCGCCAACGACCTGAACGAGTTCTACTGCCGCTTTGAAAGACAAAGGGACAGTCCTGCAACCATCTCCCACGACGCCCCCCAACAGCTGCAGCCACAATCCACCACCCCCATCTCTCCAACCTCAAGAGGGGCCTTGGCACCTCCAACCCCCACCCTGAAGTTCCCCCCCACCAGCCCCCTACCCACGCCGAGGACGGCTCTTTCCATCCAGGAGAGGGACGTCAACAAACTCTTCAGGAGACAGACCCCCGGAAAGCTGCTGGTCCGGATTCTGTCTCACCAGCCAGCCTGAAGCACTGCGCTGATCAGCTGTCTCCAGTCTTCACAGACATTTTTAACACCTCACTGGAGACATGTCATGTACCAGCCTGCTTCAAGTCCTCCACCATCGTCCCTGTTCCCAAGAAGCCAAGGACCACAGGGCTTAATGACTTCAGACCCGTCGCCCTGACCTCTGTGGTGATGAAGTCCTTTGAGCGCCTTGTGCTCTCACACCTAAAAGACATCACCGACCCCCTCCTGGACCCCCTGCAGTTTGCCTACAGAGCCAACAGGTCTGTAGATGATGCAGTCAACCTAGCCCTTCACTTCATCCTCCGGCACCTGGACTCCACAGGAACCTACGCCAGGATCCTGTTTGTGGATTTCAGCTCTGCCTTCAACACCATCGTCCCAGTTCTGCTACAGGAGAAGCTCTCCCAGCTGAGTGTGCCTGACTCCACCTGCAGGTGGATCACTGACTTCCTGTCTGACAGGAAGCAGCGCGTGAGGCTGGGGAAGCACGTCTCTGACTCCCTGACCATCAGCACCGGTTCCCCCCAAGGCTGTGTTCTCTCTCCTCTGCTCTTCTCCCTGTACACCAACAGCTGCACCTCCAGTCACCAGTCTGTCAAGCTTCTGAAGTTTGCAGACGACACCACCCTGATCGGACTCATCTCGGATGGTGATGAGTGTGCGTACAGATGGGAGGTGGACCATCTGTTGGACTGGTGCAGCCAGAACAACCTTGAGCTCAACGCTCTAAAGACAGTGGAGATGGTTGTGAACTTCAGGCAGAACCCAGCCCCACCTGCCCCCATCACCCTCTGTGACTCCACAATTGACACTGTGGAATCTTTCCGCTTCCTGGGAACCATCATCTCCCAGGATCTCAAGTGGGAGCCAAACATCAGCTCCCTCATCAAGAAAGCCCAGCAGAGGATGTTCTTCCTGCGGCAGCTGAAGAAATTCAACCTGCCAAAGACTATGATGGTGCACTTCTACACAGCCATCATTGAGTCCATCCTCACCTCCTCCATCACCATCTGGTACGCCGCTGCTACAGCCAAGGATAAGGGCAGGCTGCAGCGTGTCATTCGGTCTGCTGAGAAGGTGATTGGCTGCAGTCTACTGTCGCTCCAGGAACTGTACACCTCCAGGACCCTGAAGCGGGCAGGGAAGATTCTGGCTGATCCCTCCCACCCCGGTCACAGACTCTTTGAGACTCTCCCCTCTGGCAGGAGGCTGCGGTCCATCCGGACCAAAACCTCACGCCACAAGAACAGTTTTTTCCCATCTGCCACCAGCCTGGCTAACAAAGCCCGGAAACCACCCTGACACTGTCCCTTTCCCCCACACCCCCTCTTTTTTTGCTGACAGGACACCTGTAACCTGTAACTCTATGCGTTACATTAACGCTCAGCTTGGACTCCTGCTTTACTTGCACTGCTTTACTTGCACAATGATCACCTGCACTGTTATATTGCTCTTGCATCTTATACTGCTCTATATTTACTCCCACTCACTTAAAACTGTGCACATATATTTATATTATATTGTAGATATGTTTATACTGTTTAATTTGTACTGTATTGCACCGACTACGCCAAAACAAATTCCTTGTATGTCCAAAAACGTACTTGGCAATAAAGCTTTTCTGATTCTGATTCTGATTCTGAAACCAGCCAGTACCAGGACCAAGCAGATAAGTCTGAAGAGCTGAAGAAGTGGGCGACACAGCAGGAGGAGGAATTGAGGAGGATGTATGGAGAAGAGGTGGAAATTGTACCTTCACCCATGCTGCTTCAGGAAATGGAGGAAGCTAGAGGACGCCAACCGACGCCGGTATCTCCAGCCTGCATACCGGGTCGGATCCGCTCCAGTTTGCCTCCAACAGTCTCAGCCACCCCCGCCTCTTCACGCCGCCGTCGCCCTCGCCGCAAGCGCTCCACTCCAGCAGCAGCAGCCCCGGCTGAGCTCACCCTGCTCACAGATGCTTCGCCGGAGCCATCCACGTCAGCAGTGGTTCCTGCGGAGTCATCATCGCCAGCAGCGGCTCCTGCGGAGCCATCCTCGTCTGCAGCGGCACCTGCTGCGGCCGAATTCCCCGCTGGTTTCGGCTCCTGACCTGGACGATGTTGTCGCCGCGGAACAGTCGCCATTGGGGAGGTTCGGATGGGCGCCTTCAACCCTTCTACGGAGGGTCCATCCGCCATGGCTTCCACGCAGCTGCTTTCCCCAGAGTTGGTGGGTGGTCACCCAGCGCCCTCTGCAGGTCACCAGTCGCTGGTGCAGCCTCCAGCCCTGAATTGGGTTCAAGCCATGCTGAAAAAGATGAAAAAAGATTGCATGGAGAGACGTTGCTGTCATTTTATGCGTCATCTTATGGATCATCCAGAGGATCTGAATCTAGTGCACTCTGTGCTACAGGCCGAATTCATTGCCGAGGGATGGCTCCCCTGCCGAGCCTCTGGACTCACAGCCGGCCGCCGCCGGGTCTACAGAGCCTCAGCCGGCCGCCGCCGGGTCTACAGAGCCTCAGCCGGCCGCCGCCGGGTCTACAGAGCCTCAGCCGGCCGCCGCCGGGTCTACAGAGCCTCAGCCGGCCGCCGCCGGGTCTACAGAGCCTCAGCCGGCCGCCGCCGGGTCTACAGAGCCTCTACTTCCTCGTCGTCTGATCCGGGAGGAGCCCGTGAGTGGGCTGCCTCTACTTCCGTGTCGTCTGATCCGGGAGGAGCCCGTGAGTGGGCTGCCTCTACTTCCCCGTCGTCTGATCCGGGAGGAGCCCGTGAGTGGGCTGCCTCTACTTCCTCGTCGTCTGATCCGGGAGGAGCCCGTGAGTGGGCTGCCTCTACTTCCTCGCCTGGTCCCGGAGGAGCCTGTGGGCAGGCTACCTCCACAACCGGGTCCGGAACACCTTTTGTTTTTTCTTTGGGGGGTGCTCCTGGTTTTACAGCCTGACATACACACACAGCCTGACGCACCAGAGCCTGACATACACACACAGCCTGACGCACCAGAGCCTGACATACACACACAGCCTGACGCACCAGAGCTTGACATACACACACAGCCTGACGCACCAGAGCCTGACATACACACACAGCCTGACGCACCAGAGCCTGACATACACACACAGCCTGACGCACCAGAGCCTGACATACACACACAGCCTGACGCACCAGAGCCTGACTCGTTGCCAGACACACCAGAGCCTGACTCGTTGCCAGACACACCAGAGCCTGACTCGTTGCCAGACACACCAGAGCCTGACTCGTTGCCAGACACACCAAAGCTGGACACCTGGTCCAGGCCTCTGCGGGTCCTGCCTAGGCCCAAGTCTTTGCTGCGATTCTGGCTTCGCCGCACACCTCCGAGGCACCTGCTTCCACGTCGTAGACCGCCTGACTATTCGCTTCATGGGTTTGCCTGGCATCTCCGCTGCCAGCCTCCAGGCAGCCTGCATCTCTGTCGCCGCAGGCCTCCTAGACGCCTGCATCTCTGTCGCCGCAGACCTCCGGATCGTCTGCCTCTTCGCTGGCTACATCGCCACAGATCTCCGGATCGTCGGCCTCTTCGCTGGCTACATCGCTGCAGACCTCCACGGCTTCGCCGCCGACCGCTCAGAACTCTGTGGTACAGGTCTGGTCGCCCGCCAGAACTCTGTGCCTGCTGGGGACGACCTCCTGGTCGCCCGCCTGAACTCTTTTTTTTTTGTTTTTGTTTCTGTTTAGGTTTTTGGTTTTTGGCTCTGAACTCGGTTATGTACCTGCAGTGATTTTTGTGACGCTTTTGACGGTTTTGGAATAAAACCTCAAGATTAACTCATCATGCGGCTGCCAAGCTCTTTTCTGCACTTTGGTCCGATTCAAACACTTAACGTGATACCCACAGACTTCCCACTGAGGTGCCTTGATACAGCACTCTGGGAACAGCCTATTTGTTCAGAAATTTCTTTCTGTGTCTTACCCTCTTGCTTGAGGGTGTCAATAGTGGTCTTCTGGACAGCAGTCAGGTCGGCAGTCTTACCCATGATTGGGGTTTTGAGTGATGAACCAGGCTGACCTGAATAAAAGACCTGAAATATTTCAGTTAGTGTGCAATGAATCTAAAATATATGAATGTTAAATTTTCATCATGACATCATGGAAAATAATGAACTTCATCACAATATGCTAATATTTTGAGAAGGACCTGTAGATTTGTAAAACACATATGAATCAGACAATGCAGTTTCCACGAACCCTATCAGCAACTCATTGAAGATAAAGAATGAAAGCCACACTCCTCCACTCAATTCCAAGTTTAAAAACTAGATTACTGCCAAAAAATGACTTCTGTAAGACTCTGAACTGGATGAACAACTGGATTCTTAAGCTGAATTGATTTAACACGAGAAACATAAATACTCAACTGAAAGAGCCTGTGACTAATCATGAGTTGAAATGGGTTATTTTCCCTTCAGTGCTTCCCATCATATTTAGACTGTTAATCACTCCTGTACATGAAGAACACATCTTTATACTTAATCCACTTAATTAAAGAAAATCTAAAAGTGCCAGAAAGGGTAATTGAATTTAGGGCACTGTATTGCCATACTGTCATAATTGCCTTCTTTAATATAGCCTCCGCTGTAATCCTGCTGTCACTTTCTGGGTGGATGAGAGGATTAAAAGCAGTGAATTCCTGGTATACCAAACCTTCGTCGACAGCCACCTACTGTCTCCTCAATCAGGATTCCCCACCCTGCCCCAACAGCAGCAAGGAGAGAAGAAAGTCATAATCTTTGCTCTGCTGTATGAAAAGATATAAAGTGACAGGTAATTTTATCAATAAACCTGAACGAACTTCCTGTGACACAGCAGATTCAATGGGGGACATATTTTTAAACCATTTATAAAATTAAGCTCCCCTTAATTCATCAAATTCAATTTCCCCCCACCCTACTGGTGGGACTGCAGCACAGATCATCAATTAGTGGGCGTCTGGTATTTGTAGACTGCTTTAGCAGAAGCAGCTTTGAGCGACGTACACAAATCTCTGAAATGACACCGAGCAGCTGAGTAGCTTGTCATTTTTTTATGGCAATATGAGATATCAATCCACTTAAAAGCTGAGAACCAATAATAAAGTAGTAGTCAACAAGAAAATATGACTCCATCTGTAATGTAGTAATTATACTGATAGCATGTTATTTACATCCGACCAATATAGAACATTTTCCATTTCACACATAGTGATAATAGTAAGCAGGTTTTTAAAAGCAATTTTCATTATATATTTCTATATGCTCCATGTAAGCCCTTTCATTGGACTCTAGTGTGTCACTCCAAAAACTGCCGCCTACTGTACATTCAGTGAAAGTAAAAAAAACAAAAACAAATGTAAACAGATATGGTCAGTAGTCAGATGATGGAAATGAAAGAAAGGTCTGAGGAAATGAAGGGTCATCGCAATATTCAACAGAAATATTCTAGTTGCATAATTTCCACATATTGTGTAGCCCTACTAAGAAGAAATAGAATAAGTAGATTTAGTTTGAAAAGTAATGCCATTTGTGTTTGGTCGATTTGTAGGTGTTTGGGCTTTGTTTTTCCTTTG
Source organism: Girardinichthys multiradiatus (assembly GCF_021462225.1). Classification (NCBI taxonomy): domain Eukaryota; kingdom Metazoa; phylum Chordata; class Actinopteri; order Cyprinodontiformes; family Goodeidae; genus Girardinichthys; species Girardinichthys multiradiatus. The sequence goes on from NC_061804.1 coordinate 16,798,698, forward strand.
GGTTTGTTTTTAGAATCTCTTTATTATTATTTGCTGAGCCTTGCCTCTGATTTTTATTGTTTATGTTCTCCATGTGGTACTTTACTATTCAGTGAAGCATTTTTAGTTCTGTTATATCTGTTAGGTATTTCTTTTGGTAGTTGCAGTCATGTTTTGGTGTCTACTCTCAGCCACAGTCCACATATTCAGCTTCATTCAGTCCACCGGCTTCATGCCAATCAGTCTCCCTGTTTCCACCTGCTTTTTGCTCTATAAATACTTTTCAGTTGTATTTGCTCCTCGGTGGTGGATACTGCTTTATTCATGTTTGTTACGGCCCCTGGCCTCTTGAGGCTGTGCAGGGTCCTTTTCTTTTTCCTTTTTGTTATGCAGATTCAGCTGTGGGGGCACACCTTCCTGATTGGCTGCCTGGAGACAGCAGGAAAGCAGCCACACCATTGGACCAGCAGAGAATTGCAATCCAATCAGATGCTAATGAGGCCCACTGGCAACATGTAAAATGCTCCAGTGAACATTCTCTCAGTGGGGCAACTTGTAGGAAGAGGTTTAGTTCAGCTGCCCCCCACCTTTGGTGTTTGCAACTGCTTTGGGCAGTTTTGGAACATTTCTTGTCTTGTTTGTTCTGCCAAAGCAGTTTTAACTTTATTGTAGTTTGCTTCTCAAGCTAGAAGCTCATGGTTGGGAGGCTTGGTGCTTTCCTTTTGTGAATTTTCTTTTCCTTTTGGGTTGCTTGAACATACTTTGAATTGACTTGTTTGGACCCTTTGTAATTTACTTTGCACTTAATATTCCTCAGGCTGTTAGCCCTCTATGTTTTTTGTGTTACTTGGGTAAAATTGTGTTGTCTGCACTACACTCCAAAAACCACATCATGCTACGATTATTCTTTGTTTAACAGTCCTTCTTGTCAGTAAATTGCAAGAAAAAATGTATTTGTGGGTTGAGCAGCAGAGTTGAGTGTGTGAGTCGCACAATTTAATAATTTATTAATTTAACAATCTGGGACCTCAGTGACAACCATACACAGGCACAAGAACCTGGGACCTCCTCCTTATCCTGGTCAACAGGACTCTGACAGTCAGTATACTTATACAGTTTACTGTCAGTACTGGAGGCTGTTCAGTCCTCTAATCACAAACTCTGGAGATAGTCTTTAGGGAACACCACACTGTGGAGGGAAGCTTTGATATCTTGGAGAATACAGTTTGCTCTCTAAGACTATAGATATGGGTTTGCCACTAGCTGCAGAATATCAGATAGATATTTATTTGCATTAAGACTGTATCCAATGATAACATGCCTTGTTTCCAAGGGAGGAAGATGCCATCCCACAACATCACACTGCCTCCACCAAAAGCTGTTTGGCATTTGCAGAGAGATTTTAGTGAGTTGTTCAACCCAGATACTCAAGTCTGCTGCCCAACCCACAAATGCATTTTCTTTAGAACTGTGCAGCCATTACAAGAGAAATAAACATACTTTCAGTGGTATATGATTTATTTCCAACAAGCATTGTTACAACAAAAAAAGACCAAACCCTAAAATCCATACTTTTTGTGCAAATATTATACATAGTACTTGACATTTTCGAGTATCCATTTTATGTTGGGTGGAATTTGCAATTATTCTTCTGCCCATTAAAGTAAATATCATGCCTTAATGGCTGTATTTCACCTGGAATGTTATGGTATTATTTTTGAAAGTACTCCAACAGTGGTATGTTTCTGTAGTAAAGGGCTTGGTTTTGTCATTGTACTGTACCTTACAGTTTTACAGTAAGGATGCAGGGCAGTACATGACTTAAAACGATACAGGTAAGGTAGTGATTGAATCTATAAGTCAAATGAAAATGCTGATAGTGACAGGGCCTAGGATGGAGTGAGATATGTTAGATCTAGTGAAGGTGGAGTTTAAGTTACTGAGGGAGCTAAGGATGCCAAAATAGCTTAAAATTGGGAGGTTTTACCACCTGAAAGAGTTCAAAGATGAAAGAAAGCAAAGAATCAGATATTAAGAAACTTGTTCAATTGTAGGAGCCTTGGTTTTGTACAAACAGACCTTTGTAAAGGTTTGTATATCACCGAATTGAGAAATATAAATGCTTTTTACATTGTGCGAATACAAAGAGGACATGTGCATATCACAAAGACGATATAGTAAGGAATTTGTGCATATAATCCATAAGTCTAAATGTTTTAAGATGAGATATTAATGCATACTTCCTCAGCTTGTGGCTATATAAACAATACACAATACTCATACCCCGCTCATTCAATCAAATGCAGGTTAATACTTACCTGGCAAAACAACTTTTTGCAGGTGGACTGTTCTGTATTGTACAGTGCTTTGGTTCTGACTTTCTTCTGTTTGGCATCAGGGACAGTTGGAGCCTTTCTCTTTCTTTAAAATTTTTCCCAGGAAGAAACCAAAGAGATGCCATTCTTTGTATCAGTAAAAGTTTGCTACGCTTTGTCAAGACTAACATTGCTCAATTTCTTGTGCTGTTGAGGCTAGGCTTGAAGACAGGTCTCAGTGATGAGACTCACATCAACAATAGTTTTCTTGACTGCTAGTGAGGTACAGTGCCTTGAAAAGATAATTGTCCATTAGACACACATATCAGGCAAAGATAACCTAAGTAAACACAAAATGCAGTTTCCAATTATAATGTCGTTTATTAAAGAAAAATGCTCTCTAAACCTACCTGGCCTATGTGAAAAAGTAATTTTCCCTTTGTTAAGCCATACCTTTTTTTTTTCATTGGCCACAACTTTCCGTTTCAGTACCCCCACCCTGGCCTGATTATGTTTTAACTGTAGAATCAATAAAAACATGGAAACAGATCTTGACAAGATGAAGTAGGCCATGAAGTAGTTTCCATTTTTCACAAAAGGAAACAACTTGAAGCAGTGGTGAACCTTACCTAGAGTAGCCACAGAATTACCATAAGAGCTCACTGTCAGACATGCTTTTTCTGCTTCTTTCAAGGCTTTATCACACCATTGCATATTTTAAAGTACTGCCAAAAGTGCACAAACATCTGTGTGACACTGATGTATTTTTTTCTTTTGGGCATTGAGAATCAGCACTTAAACATACATCTAAAGAGGCTTTTCTTTTAATTCTGCCAGTTTAATGCATTCAGTTGGCTTTAGTCTGTGATCCCTAATCAGTGGTGGTTAAGTGCGTGAAGCCCAGTCATTACATAGAAATCTGTGTAAAAGCAGTCTGTTAGGTATGTATTCCTTTTCTTTTCAAAGTGTGTGAAAGCTGTTCAAGAGATGTAGTGTGTCTCCAATGTAAGAGAGGACTTAGGAGTGTTAACAATCATAACGACATTGTGCAGAGCAATGGTCAAAGATCTTTCTCTCCGTATGCTCCAAAGTTATGAAATGCTATAGGGGAAGACTAGTGCTATCCTATTTGCAAAAGAGGTTGTACAGCCTTCTAGCCTCAACTTAGACGTTTTGGAACTAATGACTTTGCAAACAGAGTTTCTTAAGGTAGGCGACTGTGGCTCGGTGGGAAGAGAAGTCATCTTTGCCATCCAGAAGTTCCAATCCAGCTTCCTCCTGCCACATGTTGATGTGCCCCTTGGTGAGACACTTAATCTCAAGTTGTGTATCAGTGTATGAATCTTAGTGCGATTGGGTTAATGTGGCTCTAGCTCTGTAAATCGCTTTGATTTGTTGGTATGATTGTAAAAAATTCAGTTTATTTACCAATAATGTGAGATCTGAAGTATTCAAATTAAAGGTTAGATTTTGCAAACATTTTCAGTGGGGTAATACGCTAATATAGTGACATAATTTTTTGAAGGCCATTTTCACACATATTTACCACGCATACTAATTAATGAGAAGGGTGCTGTACATTTATGTCCCTATATTTAGGGAGGCCAGTGGCTCTGAATTCACACACACCTCTGAAATGTAAACAAAGTCAAATTTGCTTTTCATTCAACTGCATCTGCCAACATCTGCAAGATGTGTTCTTCCTTTCAACTGTTGTTCTTGGTGCATAGTGATTTCCCACTGGATGCTCTGCTTTCCTGAGAAAATCAGCGATGGCAGGAGCGAACAGAGACCTGCTGCATTTTCAGTTTTATATCCTCTACTCACCAACTGTCACATTCTCTTTTTCACTCTGCCAGATGCTAAGTACTCAGAGGGGGACATATACAGTGAATATAAAAAGTCTACATACCCCTATAAAATGAAATATTTTTGTGATGTAAAACATGAAACCGAGATTAATCCTTTCAGAACTTCTTCCACTTTTAATGTACAATTTATCCTATTCAGGTCAGGTGTCATTGCAGAATGTTTTGACATTTACATCATTTAGCTAATGCCATAGTTCGCAACAAAGCTACAACGGATTGAAGTGCACACAAAACTATCATTCATGAGAAGATTACAAAAACAAAACCTGTGGTATTTTATGTGTTGAGGTAGAGTCGACCACAAAGCAAACAGGAGGATGGCAGTCTAATAAGAAAATATGTTGATTGAAGAGCAACTCACAAGAACACAGACGGAACAACAACAGGAAGTTTACACATTGGCAAGGAAGAGAGATACAGTGGAGAAGGGACTTGGCAGCAGGTGGATCTGACGAGGAGTAACCGAAATTGGAAAGCTTCTAAATGATTGGTAAAACCAGGACCCGGTTATTTTAATCCTCAGAATGCACTGAAGCTGTGAGGGAAGGAGGAGCTGAGTAAACCCGACTAATGACACGGAGGTATGGAAACAATGCAAGGAAACATAAAGGAACAACTGATAAACATGGAATAACCAGACGTACAATTAAACAAAACAAACACTGTCAAAACATATATAAATATCAAAAGCAAATGCATAACTCAAATTAAAATAACTAGAAAAACAGACAAAACCAAAATCAAAGTCCACTGGATCTTGGTATATATACACGGTCACACATTTTTTAAGTTTTCCAAAACTGATAAAGACAAAACCAGAACAGGTCAGGGAGGCTGCCAAGAGCCAGACAGTAACATTTAGGAGCTGCACAAATTTTTGGCTAATACTACTTCTGTTCTACATGTGACAATAATGCTCAGTATTCTCCATATGTCTGAACTGGTGTTATGGTGTAATGGAGCGAAACTTGAGTTTTTGGCACTAATTCTGAAAGATGAATCACCAAAGGAACACCATAATAACAGTGAAACATGGTAGTAGAAGCATCATAATTAGAGGTTAATTTTTTCCAGGTATAATTTAAAATCTAAAGGTGATTTAACAAAGTATTAGTTTCAGGTTGTGCAAACCCGTGCAACAAGTTTGACACTGATTTTTATTTTTCATATATTTCCCTCTGACAGATTTGTTTGTGTTTGGTTTAATTGTTCAGGGTAAGCGTCACACTAAAGGTGGAAAAAGTTTGCAAGTTGTTTATCATGGTCTCTTTTTTAAATCCCCAAAACCTGGTATTTTAACAGGGATGTTAAACTTTTAAGATCCGCTGTAACTTTTCACATCTTACTTCCTTTGAAAGTCTTAACACAGACAGAAGAATGTGTCTTACAGTATACTCAAAATTTGAATGCGATGCGTTTAGTAACACACGATGCTCCTAAATACACACCAAACCTCCTTTAGGCATTTGCAAAAGAAATGTTGGTGGTATTAGATCAAAAGTAAAATTGGATACTATACCTTTAAAATGGTTTTTCAGTTCAAAAGACCTCTAGAGATTTAGTACCATCAAGTGATTTGTCACATACTGCAGGACCTGCAGAAACTATTCTTTAATCCCAAGAGTCTGTGGGAATTGCACAGGAAACCTGGAGAGAAAGAGATATGTTGTGCTGTGACAAGGACACACTTCTACACACTGACAGAAACCCCACACTGTGGGAGAGCTGACTGTGGAAGTAAGCGAGCACAGTTCTCTACTCCTTCGGAGCATTCCCTCGTGACCTGTAAGCTGGCCGAGGGAGAGCGCATGCTTAGCAACATCTCATCTCGATACTTCTCCATGTCAACAGGGTGAGGATCCCTTTAGGCTTGATGATTTCTAATATGGTGTGCAGCACAGAGGAATAGTGCCAGAGATGTAAATACTTTGAGGAATAGAGGTCCAACAAGGAACAACAAGGAAATTGTGTAATTTATCTGTCAGGCTTTTGTTTCAGGAGCTTTTGGAACAATTAGGATTGTGTCATGGGGTCCAGTACCACATCATAGACCCAATGTATAACATTAACAGCCAAATATTTTAAGGTATGTTTCCACCAGCTTTCCCTTGGAGATAAAAAATATTTTTTGCAAAACACCTCAAATTAAGTTAGATTAGATAAATTGTGCCTAAATACCAACATTCCTGCCTTGCCACACATTTTCAATAAGATTTAGTTCCACTAGGAACTAGACCGTTCTTCAGTTCTTGCCCATCGTTTTAAAAAGAATAGCTTAAGTCAGATTGCATGAAGAGTGTCAGTCAATTTCAAAATCTCAACACAGGATTTTAATATACACCATGCCATTTTTATTTATCTATTTATTTTTTTACCGTGTCCTGTCCGGCAGAGTATCGCTCAGAATTGTTGTCTGAGTGCCAAGAAATTGCCCAACAGATTTACTTTCACAAGCAGAGCATCACAGCTAATGCTTTAAAGCTCTGCTTGATATTTATAAAAGAAACTTTATTATAAACTTCTTTGGGAATATTTCAATTGTTATGGACACGGAGACTGAAATAAAAAGGAAAAAAGAAGCTCAAAAAAGAGAGAGATGGGGGAAAAAGGGGAGAAAAGGAGGAAAGAGTGGAGGAGAGAAAGAAGGATGAAGAGAATACAAGATTACACCCTGCTTGCTTATACACCTGAAGCTGTTTTTTTTTTTTTAACAAAATAGTACACGGTAATTCTGAATGTAAAATGTACTTAGTGAGAGGTGCAGCCCAATATAGAACATCTGTGTATCTGTCAACACCTGAAGCTTAACACCTGTGAGTATGGGTGTGGATGCGCATTTGTATACAAGGTTGGACACTGAGGAGATCCGAGCCACAGACATCTAAAGGCCCCCCAAAGCACAGGAACCCCAGTAGAACCACCGCCGGGACTACCGCAACCCCCCCAGAGAAGAGCAGTGGAGAGTCCCAGCAGCGACAGTGCAGAAGCCCCAGGGAGCCGCAGCGATGAGCCCACAGGCCCCGCCGGCAGCCGTCCACACCCAAGCAGATCCAGCCATGGACCCAGAGGCCACCCCCCAAGCAGAGGCCCGACAGAGCCCACGGGGCCAGGCCCCGGCAAGCAGCCACCGGGAGTGAGCCAGCACACACCAAAGCACCAGGCCCCGGACACCGAGAACCACAAGTACACCAGCGGGCAGAGACTCCAACCACCGGCAGGCGGTGTGGCGGGGAGGAAGCTGATCCAGGAGAGGGAGCAGTCCAAGACCCCACTTGTCGCAAAAAAAACAAAACAAAAAAAAAACAGGCACACACAGTCACAATCACCCACTCCCACCCTCATGCATACACATAAAATCACTCACACCCAACGTAAGGATAAACAACAATGGACATCATACACTCACTCACACTCCCCATGCATACTCTATACTCCCAGGTCCAGGCGCCGGGACCCCCTAGGGGCAACCGGACCCAGGAGGTGGTCCCCTTCCCTCCTGAGGCAGAGGCAGGCAGACAGCGCCGGTACTGCCCAGACCCGGGTGACCCCGGCCCGGCTCCTGCCCCCACGCCACAAACCCAATCCCCAACAACCCCCATCCACCTCCGGAGAGGGGGCTATGTACAAAAGAGGGGTCCACATGGCCCAAAGCAACCCGCCAACTGGATCTGCCCCAGGACGGAGCAGTCCCTATCCCCCAACGAGCTCTGATCCCATCCCCATGAGTCTCCCACCCCCAGTGAACCCCAACAAGAACCTCCCCACAGTGCCACCCCCAACAAGGACACCAATATCAAACACATCCCCCCGAACACAAACGGCACGAATCCCCACCCCCACAGGGGCACACCCCCACAGGTGAACTCCGTGGCCGAGAAGCCGATGAAGCCACACCCAAACAGCGCAAGCTCCACACACAGCCCCGCTCTAAAAACCCCCGCCGCACCCCGCTCCCCCACCACACAGCGCACCGCAACGGCAAGGCAATGGTCCCGCGCACCCCGCCCACTGGCACAACAGGGCAGACACCACCCAGCACTGCACCCACAACCGGACCCCCGACCCCGCACCATGACAGGACAAACTCATCCACCAAGAGGTCCCAGGCCAGCGGCAGGCACCCAGGGGCCAGTGGCCCCACCACACCCTCCTCAGCAACAAAAAACACAACATCACTGCCACTACAACGACCGCCCAGGGAGAAACACTATCCAGCTGAGCTCCGCCCAGCCGATCCAAACGTCACTGACCCCACGCCCTAGAAGTGGACACAAACCCTCCACCCACAGGCCGCAGCCCCTCCACGCCACCCCCCAGCCCACCGCCCCGATACCCCCTCGGACAAGACAGCCAGCAGAGCAGCACACCTCCAAGCCCGCCCAACCCCCCCAGACAGCGCCAGCAGCCCCAGCCCACCAGTCCATGAGAGGGATACATGCACCGGCCGGGGACCTGGGCCATGCAGGCCAACCGCTCCAGGCCAAGCACAACCCGCCAGCCACCCTGGTGCAGTCACAAGACATGCTCCGCCGCCCCACCCGCCCGACCGCCAACCGCAGCCCAGCGCCCGACTCCAAGCCAGGACCACAAAAGGAAGCAGTGGAAAAAAGTCTACGGCGGCCCCCAGTTACCGGGCACCTCACCCCCAAACCCCGGGGGTGCCCCAGCCCGCCAGCCACCCGCACCCCTGCATGGCACACCACGGGCACGCGGTGCGCCATACGGGGGTGCGGGTGGCCCGCATAGCCACCAAGCAGTCCACCCGGCCAGCCCCTCCATCAAAGCGGGGCCACATCCCAATCAACGCCGGCTAAGACCCCCCTGCCGGAGCCCGGCACCCCCCCAGCCGGCAGACCCTGGCCCAAAGCCAGGGGCCGAGATCCAAGGGAACCCAAGCGATCCCGAGAGAGCCGAAACGCCAGCCCAGCACCAGACAATCCCCAAGACCCGATCCCCAATCCCAGCCCAGACCCGACTAGAGGGCCCACTCCCTCTCCCGGCCTCCAACCACAGATGGGAAATAGCAAACGGGGGTGTGAAAAGACCCCAAGCCTGCCTCCGCCAGCTCAAATGTGGTGTTGATGCGTGATGTTGTAGCGTGCATTAAAAAAAAAACGGTGGGGAAGAGGGTCTGCCACCCCTCTGAACCCTCAATGTCTACATGCAATTATACCCTTAGAGGTGAGCGCAGGCACCAGAGGTTAGGCTACTAGGATATCCTCCCACTTGATGCCATTGAGTGCGCCCACCCCCAAGACCCTACATGTGAATGTCATGAAAATGTTATAAGTGAGAGTGTCTAAGTTGTACAATAAAATTGGGGCACCGGCTGCCATGGGACCGCAGAGATGGAAAACCCTTGCGGCACTCCGATGGCACACCCGCACCCCAAGGCCCTCCATGAGTGGTATTGTGATGGAGCTGGCAGATACACCATGCCATTTTAACACATGTAAATGCTTTGATCTAAGTCCTTCTATTTTAGATCTGAGTGTATGTTTATGGTTGTTGCCTGGTGAAACATAAAACTCCACCTAGTATCAAGTTTTTTGCAGCTTCTAAGAGGTTTTATATGAGAATTGACCGTTATTCAGTTCCATCCTTTGGCCAGCTTTGATGTCACTGCAGAAGAAAAGCATTCCCCCCATCACGATGCTGCTACCACCATGTTTCACCAGGAGCCGGGGTTTTCAGGTTGATGTGCAATGTTAGTTTTCTGCTACACATAGCATTTTGCAGGCCAAAAAGTTCAATTTGGTCTCATCTGAACAGAGCTTTTTCTTCAGCATGTTTGACATGTCCCCCACATGTCATGATTATGTTGTGTTTAGCTGTTTGGGCTGTCCTCTCCTGCTCCTTTCTCCCTGTCATGTTGTACACATCGGAGGCGGGGCTACCCTCCAGTGCTTCCTTGCTGTTTTGCTGAATTAACTGACTTTAGTCATTCCATTTCAACACCTGGCTGTCAATGACAGTAGTGGAAATCAAGGTCTATCTTCATGTTCTTCAAGAAACTTACCTAGTGTGTCCCTGTTTTTCTAGGAAAGTTTCAAGATGGTGCAATTCACCTTCATCTTCAAAATCAACGTGGATAGGAAAGAACCTTCAAACCACTCACAATAACCAAACTGCTCATAGCATAAGTCAATCAACTCAGAATCCTTCAAGTACCAGTGACCTCCTACAAAATAAGAAAATCTCATAGTGCAACAATCTCCTAGTGCAAAGTTTAACATGGCCTCTTCACTTCCTAGATTCCACCTGGGAATGTAAGTGTTTCAAGACAATGACATAATTTTAACTTTCACAACTGTCTCTCATTGTGTGTCTGTATTTGGTTCTGAATGAATGCTTACAAAACATGGTTTTGCCAAACAAATGGTTTTCTTTTTCCCACTCTTCCATGAATGCCAGATTTGTGGAGAGTCCCACTAATACTTGTCCTGTTAACAACTTTTGTCACCTGAGTTGTGGAACTTTTCAGCTCCCTCAGAGATACCATTGACCTCTTGGCTGCTTTTCTGAATAATGCTCTCTTTTCCTGGCTAGTCAATTTGGGGGAATGATGTATAATCACACAAAAGTGGACTATATTTGCTTATCTGGAGTTTTTTTTGTGTAAAACATGTTTTATTATTCTTCCACTTTGCATTTATTCAGCAGTTTCTCTTGAAACGTCGTGTCAAATTCCAGCAAATTGCACAGAATTATTGCTGCCATGTGACAAGAAGGCACTGGACATATTATTTGCAAGAGTGTAGCATTCAGATTCGGAGTATGTCGAACTTGGCTTGGATTGAGTCCCATCCTGGGTGTTATATACATCTCATCACAGCTCATCTGCATCTCTGCATATAACAACGAATCAGGACCGGCAAACAGTCTGAATCACTGGGTGCTTCTTTTTTTATGAAAATTAATGAATAACAATTTCTTCCTTCTCCCCAGAGCTATCACATTCTGCCATCCTTTCACAACACCCACAACTTCATTGTGGCCAACTGCTCTCCAAGTGCCACATGGTGAAAACTGAATCAATCTCCCACTATTGTAAGACTGTAGCAAGATGTTATCTTTATGTTTGACATTCAAAACCATGATTTTTTCCTGTTTTGCTTATAGAAGACATGGATAATGCCTTCCACTATTACACTGTTACTTGGTCAAAACATGTATTGCAAATATTTTGACGATCAACAGATTCTCTCATAACAGTTTTAGGCAACATGTAATTATTGTCTATTGGTCAAATAGACTAATATTAATTAATTAACTAATATTTTGTTAAATTTCCCTTTAAGAGTTAAGTAAAATAATCAGCTTTTCTAGTAAAGATGCCTAAGGGAAGGACAGTTTTTAAAACCATTATGATTGCATTTGTGGATCTTTATTAAAGTACATTGAAATTTCTCTGTGTAAGTTATGGTACCTTTACAAATTAATTTTTTGCAAAAAATATGCATCCAACAAATGAACCAACAAGGAGTATAAAAATTCGGTAATAAAGGAGCATCCACCAAAAATGATGGTTTTTCCTATTATTTTGGAATAAACATCTGACTTGTTACTGCTGCCATTCAGGTAGCTGATCTATAGCACAAATTGTTAACTTGTAAAATACTCAACATTATTAAGTGAAGCAGTGTAAAACAGCTGATCACTAAGGTATCTATTCAAGTTTGGAAGTTTTATTTTGAAGAGTACATGTGAGCTTTATTTTGAAAGGCTAAATACTTTTACATCATGGGTTAAGTTTTCCTATTCCACTGAATGTTAAGTGTGCAATAATTGAACCTAAGAATGAATGATTTCTGTATTTTTGAAGAATATATGTACACTTTATGTTGAAAGTATTTTTTAGGCCAATTAGGTAGGAGTCTTTTATTTTGGTAACTTTGTTTTGAGGCCCACCTTAAACGTCTTTTTCTTTATTGGCTTAATCCCACCAGGAATGTGGATTCTTCTTTGAACTTCCTAGACCTAAATCTAATTGAGATTTTTTGGCAAGACATAACAATTCATGTTTACACTCTTCATCCAGTCTAACTGAGCTTGACCTATTAACCATATTCCATATCTAATAGAAATACGATGTTGTTTTTAAGGTATTAAATACTGAGGTACATTTATGCCAGACTTTTCAGATTTATTTTATTACAAATGTAAAAGATTATTTGTCAATTCATATTTATGAGCTTCTGTATGTTGGTCTCTCATTAAAAAAGACCTGCTAAAATATATCAGCTTTATTGATTTTTGGACCACATGTAAAAAGTTCAATGCGGTTTTTAAATGTCCTTGCATTGTTCTGTATATGTATAAAAAGCAATGTAAATGTATAAACAAAAGAGAATCAACTAAGCTAGCTGGATTCAAAGTCAATCTAAAATCACCGTTTAGACACAAAGTCACCAGCGGAGTGGATTAGTGAGTGAGGTAACAGCTCTGCTGCAGGCAAGAAAAAAGCTGAGATGTTCAACTTTCCTGCTCCAAGTGCTGTCTTGCAGCTTTCCACTTATCATGGCTCTGGTCAACCTGCTCTGCTCCAGCTGCCAAAGCCCCTATAATGCTCAGTGAACCTCTGGTTAAATAAACTTCTCTCCTGGGAGAACAGTGGCCTCGCCCTTCCAGAAATAAAAAGCTGTGCTGGCTTGTGCACAAACTGGATAAAGAGAAGGTTTAAAGAGCTGATTAGAAGGGAGGAATATGTGTCCCAATTTGACACTGTTTCAAGCCAGTGAAGTTAAAGTTCAAGAATCTTTATTATACCCTAAGGGCAATTGATTTCACAACAACACTTCAAAAGCAAAAACAACTCATGTGTCAGCCATCTGCTAAAAATCACAACAACTCATTTAAATGATCTAAGAGCTGCACGAACAAATGAGGTTTTGCGTCCTGGCAGCAGATATCTGCGCCCGTATGGAAGGAGCTTGAACTCATGGTGCAGCGGCTTATCCAGATCCTCCAGGATCGTTCTGGCTTTATTGGCAGATGATGTTTAAAATTAATAAACACTCAATAAAACAAGAATCAAACATTTGCATAAAAAAGAATTCACAATAAATCCAAAGTATATATTCACTGATGAGGCCAATGGTCAACACCATAAAAATACTGCAGCTTCCTGGCTAAAATAGGTGGTTGTTGACCGTTAAAAGCTTATGAGAAATCAATAAAAATGTCTTACAAATGTTTTTGAGCCATCTAGATACCTTAAAATCATGTTTATTATAGTTCCTGATGCATTTTCCATCCCTTCACCGGACCTTAAGCAAGTTGACGTGGGTCTGAAAGACTCCACTCTCTGCAAGAAGATGTTTGTCCTTTTAAAATATTAGGTATTTATGTGAATATTTGTTGATTATGGTGTGCTGCTAGAACTGTTTGATCAGTTCTGTTAGATGTGATGAGCTAAAAATAGTTTATTTGATGCAAACAAAAAAAAAAAAAATCTGGGGCACCAGGGTTTGTTGCTGATTCCCATGACAACTTCGAGTTTCTGTTTGAAGATCAATGCTGCATAGAGCAGACATGCCGCAATGATTGGGTTTGTTTGCATACCTCTACCAAAAGGCTGAAAAGCCTGCTGAACTTGAACAACACAGTATTTAAGTCGTAATTTTCCCAGTGTCCCATCACTGCTGCTTTATAATCCCAAAAGGACTTATGTGCAAAAATGGAAATGCTGATATAAGCTCTGAAGCAGACGTGATTTCCTCATGAATTTATTTACTTTCTTTAAAGGAATGGCAATGTTTCATTTTGCACCAGCACTCTGATCATGGTTGCAGATGTAAATGAGAGTGAAAACCTTTTTTTCTCAGAAGTACTGCTGCTTCGCCACCTGGGGTTTTATAGACAGTTAAAATTATTTATCCAGCTACATTTCTTATAACATACTTTGTATTTTTAGTATTTAAGTCATTGTTTTCCCAGTGAGCAAACATACTGTATACTGCAGAATCTAACAAAGGAAAGCTTGATCTTTCTTTAAATAATTGAAAAAAATCATCTATTTAATTTGAATGCAAAAAATAAAAAAACATGGTGGTCAGTGTCAAATTAACATCCCCAATAATTATTATAAAATAAATGGAAATTACACATTATTCTTTGTATAAACCTTCCATAAATTTATCAGAAACTGTGTATATAAATGTGCTGTAACACAGATTCACTTTTAAGTTATTCACTCTTCAAAAAAGAAAAAGAAAAACTTGACCATGCCATTCAAGTAAGGGATATGTGTTATCTTGATAAATCCACAAAGAACAACAAGAAAATAGCTACTTACATAAATTTGCCAGTACATATAATGGGAGCAAAAATCCAAAATTTCGTAACACCTCGGACGAGGCTGAACGCAAATGTATCTGAACTTCTTTCACATTTAGGTGGCTGATAAAGGAGAAAGAGAAAAATCTTTAAACCTCACTATGGGAAAACTACAGTAAAGAGTGGGGTCAACAAGTCTTTATTACAATAATTTAACAATGTTAATGCTTTTGTACACATCTTTAGCAGAGGTGGTTATAATTGTGGACTATGAAAGGGACATATCATTTCTGCTTGGTTTGAGAAATGAAAGTATAGGATTTTGTGACATTTATCTTGTATAGTTAAATATAAACAGAACGATAACCCAGTTGCATAAGCGTGTACATCCTTTAGTTATAAGTTTGACACGGGTTTAATGTTCAGTATCTTTTGGTAGTCTAAGCACCACACACCTTGGCTTTGCCCACTGCACCTTGCAAAAGTTCTTCAGATCTTTTAGATTTTGATGAGATCTCTTGTCCACCACCCTCTTCAGGTTACCTGTTAGACTGACTTCTGGATTCTGGCAAGGCCTGTGCAAAATGGTATTATTTGTTATGCATATAATAATATAATTTCTATACTTGTAAAAGTTAGCAAAATTAGAAATGCCAACTATAATTTTTTTTTTTTTTTTTTTTCTCAGACGAAGTATGCTGCTATTGTTCATTTATACAGGCATTCATAGTGTTGCCTAATTATGCAACCCAACACATTTATGTAATGTCTTTCTAATGGGTAGTTCAGTGCCTCTCAGGCCAAAAAGGATAGCTGCTTTAGTTTGTTTAGTACATCTCTTTGTGAATGAAAGTATGCTCAGACTAAGGGGACAAGAAGAGCCTTTTAGACATGAAAAACAGTATTTTAAACAAATTACCGACCATCAAGCTTTTAACTCATGGACTGTTTAAAGCTAATGCTCATTTGCATTCTCAAATGGAGGCTATGCAAATGATTATTATCAGAACCTGTAAAATACATGAATAAATAAATAATTATCCCTATCTGAAACCACAGAGTTATTTTAGTAAATACCCTCTCAGAGTGGAGGGGATTTATGCATTGAAAGTCCGCTTGCTGTACTTGCAGATTTCTCATCGCCTGGCATCATTCAGTGCGTGGCGGTATTGAGAGATGGAAGTGGGAGAAGTATGCTGTTTATTTCAACCATCTGTGTCTGGCCTGAGAATTCCCTTTAATAAATTTTTTTGGGCAGTGCACAGAAAGAAAATGTCTCGGCTTGCAAGCAGATCTGTGTCAAGGAAGTGAAGCACTCATGATTTAACTCGTGAGAGCAAAAAATCAATTTCCTTTTTCAAGTCAAAAATTAAAAATCTCTTTGATATGGTGGTGGCCCTCATGGAAAAAATAATAAATTATGAATGTCTCTGCTGTGCTTTGGGACTGAATATTTTATCATACATTTTGTAGCAGCTAATACAAAACTGATGAAATGCATTTTGAAGATGTAAAATAAAAATGTCACAGGGACACTGCAACGCGTGTGAAAGCCTGGGAGTAGGATGTTAAACAGAAGCTTTAGGATACAGTGCCTGGAAAATGGTTTCATATCCTTTGAAAGTTTTTATATTTTGTTACATCAAAATGGGATTTCATGAGATAGACTAACTCAAAGCATAAAACAACTAAAGTGGAAGGAAAATAGATGGTTCTCACATTTTTTCACACAAACTGGCCCTATCAAAGTCCAGGCCTAAATCAATTAAAACTTGACAATTGCTGTTCACACACGCCGCTGCCCCACCCCATCTGACTGAGTCACGATTTTGCAAAGAAGAATGGGTAAAAATGTTTGTCTTAAGTTGTGAAAAGCTGGTAGAGACATACCTCACAATACTTGTAGCCTTAATCACACCTCTCCTGCCTCTGTCTTTCCCTCTGTGTGTCATTTTCATTTTCATATTCATTATGATCTTGATCACTTGTTTTATTGTCCTCTTTCTTTTCCTGTCCTATCAATTGATTTTGGGAGATCAATCATAAATTGTTCAATATTTAGAAAAGAATTAGCATAAATCCTTCTATGTTGAAAAAGATAATTAATTTACCATTCTGTCTTGATGGATATAGTCTGGCATCGGGTTTTCCTTAGGATATAATTGAATTGCCTGAGAAAAGGATGACAGATTGGACTTGAACTAATACCACTATTAAAAAACTTAAATTAGATTTTTAAAATCTAATCATTTAAAGAACTTTAAAATCCCATATCTGCACAACCTGAACAAGAATACTGAGAGCACTGAAGTTGGAGTCAGCCTCTCCATAAAATGACATGAGTTAATTCTATTCCACATCTTTTAAATTTAACAATGATTTTCTTAGATTTCATATGTTTCTGTAGATGATGTAAGAACATGTTTTCAATAAATGAATGGCCAGTTATCATCTTTTTTATGTTCTTATTTGATTAATAATATCATTTGTATAGGTCGGGACTGTTCAAACTAGTCAGATGAAAGCCATTTTGAAAACCATGTATCATTTTCCTTAAAATTCACACTATGCACCACTGAGGATTAATGAGTATTTACAACCAGATGATTGAAAGTTTTCAACTCACTTGGTGAGATTAGTTCTTTCAGATTCTGCCGATTTTGACAGATCATGCTTTCCCCCTTAACTTAATATGGGGCCTTAGGAGAGTCCATAGGAACAAGTTATGAGAAAGAACAAGACCATGCACTTTGTTTTGGAAGATCCATTGTAACAATCCAAGATACAGTCAAACTGTTTGAATAAGCAAGTGGATACTGTGCAAATAACAACAGATGCACAACAGATGCACGAATCAGGCACACTTTCTGTCAACAAAACAGCTGTAACTGTGTGGGGTCTAGGAAGCAGAAAACAGAAGAGGGCGCTCTTGTACGTTTTTTGAATTGCGGAGAGACACCACACACGTTGTTCCCACTCAGTTACACTGAGAGTCGTTTATCTGGGCTGTAAATATTTTATCTCCTTTGAAATTAAATGTCCAAAAACATTGCTGGAAAATGTAAATCTGGCAATATTTCATTTGGGCAACCCGGATGTGATTTATTGAAATAAGTTTAAAGCAGATCGAGTCAAGCTGCAAGCCATATTTATGTAGTAATTATGGCACAAAGATGGATGCAGCTCTAGCTGCGAAATTCCGAAAACTTTACCTTTGATACATAACCAAGTTTGCACATTTTATTGCAACGTCAAGGCCTTCGTGCATTTTACATATAGGAATATAAGTGTGACAAATATAGGGAAGAATGCGAAATTATTTTTAAAGCATGAATGTGTGTTTGTATGAACTAAAGGAAGAGGAGGGGGGACAGTACAGCAAAAGAGAGAAAGAAGACACCACCCAGCTCTGTCGGGAAAGGGAGGCGGTGCGCGCAGAGGAAGCTGAGGAGCAGAGCAGCACCACGGACAGCTCCCTTTAGGAGCAGCGGCGGCGCGGACTTTTCTGCTCTGAAGGAAAGAAAACACTTGGATTTGGATTTTAATACTATATGAGAAGAGCTACAAATACACACATATATATATATATATATATATATATATATATATATATATATATGTGTGTGTGGCAGTGAAGATAGAACACAATCAGAATCAACAGCAAAGTTTCTCATCACTCCAAGGCGTTTTCTCTTCCCCTTGTTTGGACTATATCCTAAAAATAAGTTCATCTACTTTCTACGCGTGTGTGGGAAGCTTTTTTCTTGGTCGGGAAATACTACCAGGAGCAAAAAATACGCACGCAAGGCAAGTTTTTTTTTTTTTTTTTTTTTTTTACTCACTGCACTAAGGCTTCTTTCAGCCCATATGTAATGCTATTTTCCCCGGAGGCGGTAAAGAGTTCTAGATCCACTTATGTGAGACTCTAATTCAGTTTTCCACACTCACGCAGCACTGATTCTTTTCTTTCCTCCACCAAAGTCACCCACCGGGCGCGCTGCATGCTCAGCAACGGACAAGTAAACCTACACTGGAGGGTTTTGATGTCACTGAATTAATGTCGATGGATGGAAAACGAAAAAGGAGATTGTTGTGAGATGAAGTTGGAGACCCTGCCATCAAATAAAGGAGGACGCACCTTTTGACACCGTGATTTCTATTTTTTTTCTTTCGTTATTTTGAGAGCTCCTGCTGGGAGAAAAAGAATGGCGCTGAGTGGAAATTGCAGGACTAATCCCAAAGACCTGCAAGCTTCAGTTCAGAACAGTTTCCCAGATGTTGTCGAGTTGAACGTGGGGGGGCAGGTTTATTACACCCGCCACTCAACTTTGGTGGGCACCCCGAATTCGTTGCTCGGTAAGCTGTTCTCCTCCAAAAAAGACGCATCTAACGATTTGGCCAGAGACCCTAAGGGTCGGTACTTCATCGACAGGGACGGATTTTTATTCCGATATGTGCTGGACTACCTCCGGGACAAGCAAGTCGTCCTCCCGGACCACTTCCCCGAGAAAGGGAGGCTCCGGAAAGAGGCAGAGTACTTCCAGCTGCCCGACCTGGTGAAGCTTTTGACCCCGGAGGACATCAAGCACAGCCCGGATGACTTCTTCCACAGCGACCACGAAGACGGCTCCCAGGGTAGCGACCACCGACAGTGCCCGCCACCCTCTCTGGTCCCCGCGGACAGGAAAAGCGGTTTCATCACGGTAGGGTACCGAGGTTCGTGCACTATGGGCCGGGAGAGCCAGAGCGACGCCAAGTTCAGGAGAGTACCTCGGATACTGATCTGCGGCAGGGTGGCTCTTGCTAAAGAGGTGTTCGGGGAGACTCTAAATGAGAGCCGGGACCCGGATAGGACCCCGGAGCGCTACACGTCCCGGTTTTATCTCAAGTTCAAGCACCTGGAGAGAGCGTTTGACATGCTGTCGGAGTGCGGCTTCCAAATGGTTGCCTGCAACTCCTCAGTAACAGCCTCGTTTGTCAACCAGCACACAGAGGACAAGATCTGGTCCAGCTACACTGAATACGTCTTCTACCGTAAGTGGGAACATCTTTGTTCTTGTGTTCAGCCGAGGGCAGTGGCGGTGCAACATTGGATGGGGCCCTGAGCGGACTTTGATTTTGGGGGTAGGCAGGGGTGATACTTCCACTTAAGCCCATCACCAGACCTGGCCCAAGACAAGTCTTAACTGAGCTGCTGCCTAGAAACCTCCAGGCCAGCGGGCACACCCTATTTGTCGGACACCAGAGGTTATCAACCTATCACACAGAATGTAGATTTTTGTGTGACACAAAACGTTATGTGAATTTCGCTGTGAAGATTATTAAATAACTAATTTAGATTTAGTTTTTATATTATTTAAAATATATATTTAAACAATCTTTATGCAAATTTATTTAGGGTTCAAAAAGAACTGATTCATTAAATATCCACAGTTTTGATAGTTATGTTGAGAATTATAATTGCATTTTTCTAGTTGATAATTTCTTCTCCTTGTGTTTGTACTGGAGTCCCATTTCATGCAAACTGTGATTGGAAATTATTCACTCCATAACTGACAATTTTCTGTGTAAACTTACTTTGTACAACCGATTAAATTGGACCCTACTTCCCTATCATACTTGCTTCACTGGACTCATGACACAACTGCTTAACCAAAAGAGTCAGGGAAATGAACGTCCATTTATTTTCTATACCCACTTAATCCTCATGGGATCACTGGGGTACTGGTGCCAATGCACACACACTCACTCATGGCTAAGTAACATTTAAAGGGACCAGTTAACCTAACATGCATGTCCTTGAACAGTAGGAGGAAGCCAGGGTACTCAATGAGAAACCATACACGTACAGGGAGACCATGAAAACTCCATGCAGTAAGGACCTGAGCAGGGTATAAACCAGGACCTTCTTGCTAAAAATCAGGAGTGCCAATTATGCCACTTTTCAGCCAAGAGATAAACATAACTTGTTTACTGTAACAAAACACATTCCGTGTTGACTGGTGGGACTCAACTGGAAGTTTGGCCCCATATCAAATCGTGCTTAGGGCTTCATACAATTTTGGACCAGCTCCATAAATGACCATTAGGATGTGCACCTGATTTGTCTGGTGACTTGATAAAACATCTCAAAAGATCTGGTTGGTAGAACAGCTTCTTTGTGTCAAAGTGCTAAAATTCATAACAATCTTTCTCATTTGCATTACCATAATGCAAAACCTTCTTAATCAAGAGCTTGCAAGGTTCTTATGAGAGACTGGGCATATAAACGCCTTACATGCTTATCTCTCCGTGACCTCAGAGTGCATCTTTTAGGCTGCAAGCATGTGGAAAATATTTCCACGCTTGGTTAGAGTCGGAGGTTTTTGTCTGAGCCGTGTGGAACAAAACCAATTAGAGATCAACTCTGATAATTGGGGTTAAGTCAAGGTGTTGTTATCACTCAGTGGAAGCAACAAACACTTAACTGACAAGCTAATATGTGTTTCAATCTCAGTGTGCTCAGACCTATTACAGAATGTTGCAGCATTCAGCTGCATCTTCTGCAAGATTTTGTATTTAAGAAGATTTAACCAGATTTTAATCATTTCTCCTCAGTGCTGTGGAAGCTGTCAGAGCAATGATCTGTCAGGGGCTCTGCCATTTCTCATCATGGTGCAATTTCTTCTCCTCCTCCTCTCTCTTTTATCCAACCAGCACTTCCTGTCAACTTTTTGCACTTCCTTCTGGCTTTGCTATTGCTATCCTTCCAGTCCTCCATCTGTGCGGCTCGCTAGCTTCTATTTAGGAGTCCTAAGGGAGAGTGTAGGAAAGAGCTCATCATGGGTTTTATAGTGGGTGCTGTAGGATTTTATGAAGCCACAAAATTACCCATACTCTTTAATATAACAGTGTATGGTTTATCTCAAACCTGTGCCTGAGTTCAACGCCCCTTTATTTAGAACATAGAGAAAGTTTTCTCTTTAAACCAAATAGCTTTTAGCACGGAGAAAGTTTGAAAGATGACAAAAAAATAAACTAATGCTGGAGTGGTGTCATAAAATGAACAAGTAGTGGAACACATATTTCCAGTATTTCAGTCGTATTGTATGTAATAACACAACACAAGGCAATACATAACTGAAGTGGAAGGAAAATAATACAAGGATTTAATTTTTTGTTTTCAAACAATTTTCTAGAAAGTGTAGTGTATATTTTTGATCACCCCCGAGTCTATACTTTGTAGAACCAGCTTTTGCTGCAGTTACATTTGAGATTTTTCTGGGGTAGGTGTCCAACAGTTCTGTACATCTAGAGACCAACATTTGTTCCTTTTTATTCATTGCAAAAAACGCTGAAGCTCTGTCAGATTGGATGGAGAGCATCTGTGAACTGCTACTTTAAAGTCCTAACACAGGTTCTCAACTGACTGGATCATTCTAACACATGTGTGTACCTCCAAATGTCAATGTAGCAATATGTTTAGGGTTGTTGTCCTAGTGGAAGGTAAATATCTAACACTGTCTTTTGTTGTTTTGAACCTCTAGCAAGTTTTCTACCAGTATTGCCCTGCTCTGTTCCTTGGTCTTCATGATGCTGTTTGTGCGCTCATGTTCTCTAATAAACATCTAAGGCCTTCACAGGGTAGATGCATTTAAACCATGTAAATTACACACATTTGAAAACCATGTATCATTTTCATTCTATTTCACAATTATGGACTACATTGTGTTGGTCTATTACATAAAATCCTAATAAAATATGTTAAAGTTAGTGGTCTTAATGTAGCTAAAAACGTTAGGGAGATGTTTAAGGGGTAGAAATAGCTATTCAAGGCACAATTATGTTATGTTTTGTTTAGTTTGAGTGTAATGTTTCATATTCCAATCCTGGAAAATGTATGTTTGCAGTCAGTGTACAGTGCATGTGTCCTGCATCTTAATTAAGAAGCGATTTTTCAAATGTACTGTGATGTAGAATTATTTACAAACAGTATGAATCTTACTTCTTACTGAATCTTACTAAAAATCTTACTTCCGAATTTAAGGAAGAAAAAAAGCTTTTACAAAGTTCTTGAAATTTGCATAATACTATTAAGAATTGCAAGTAATACATCTATGCAGTTATATTGTTGTGCCACAGCTTCTTGTAAGGGTTTCATGCCATTTTTGTTTATAAAGCTTCTCCATACATACTCTGTGCTCTACAAATACCTTTCTGCTGTGCAATGTATGTCCACTGTAAGGTGGTCTTTTACTTATGCTTCCAAGCCTCTAGTCCCTGCTTCCTGTGGGAGAAACCTCACTTGATGCTCTTTTTTTGCACACTAAACATGTGGCATTGTGAGAAACACTTTGTACTGTGTTATACAGTTTGCCTGGATAATTACATGAACTGATGATGTATGAGATTTATTTGAGCAGTGCCATCTGAGTGATCAGAGAGTGCAGCTGTTAGGCTTAGCCTTGTGTCATTGCACATAAATATCCACAGTTTTCCTGAATTGATAGTAGTTGCATGCACAGGTGAATAAGAAATGCCTGAAACCCTTTTTAATGTTCTTTGAGGAACAATGTTTTTGCATAGTTTTTTGAGTTTCCATCTGTGCACCTTTAAATGCTTGTTTTCATAACGATACTCCTTTTTTTGTGTGCCAAATTATGACTACAATAACGATTGTTCTTATCGTAGTCTTTTGACCTCATTACAACCCCTGAACTAAATATCCCTAATGTTTTTTGAAGAGTTCAAATGTGAAATTAAATAAGGATTTTATTTGAACAAATAAAAATAAAAAGAAATATCATGCTGTTTTCAAAGAAACTCTGTTAAAAGAAAAATAAAACAAAGTTTTTGTTTGATTTCAATTATTATCATCTTATATTAGATTTTGTGTATTGTATATATGTTTTAGTGAAATCATTCAAAGACAATTCATGAATCTCAGACTTAACTATATTGAGGATATCAGTGCCTCAATTATGTTGAGGGGGGCAATTATGCTGGTGCTGTCTAGGTCCAATTGCCTCCTTTGGGGAAAGAGTCGGAGCAAACATTTTTCTACTGATTTTAGTGTGAACTTTAGAATCAGGATGTTTCCTTTTACAAGTCACAAAGGGTCAGTTAGTTTCACAGTTAGATAGTGTTAGACAGCTTGGTAAACAGCCAATATCAAGGCAGCAAATGAATGAGCATCTGTTGGAAGAGTGAGATTAAATCCTGGTGTTGCAGATTTTCCAAATTAAAAGTGTGTAGAAGCTGCTGTAGTTGTGCTTAGCAAATGCCTTATTGTGAAAATAACCATTTTTGTTTTTCAAATGTCAGAATATTTTAGGGTTGAAATTAGAAAAATGTATAAAGAGCATTTATACATTTAAACCTGGAGTGCCTCCCCACATGATATACACTCACCTTTCCGTCACAGGTGAGACACCTTTCCATAGGGTTGCCCCCCTTTTTTGCCTTCAGAACTGCCTTAATTCTTTTAGTATAGATTCAACATAGTGTTGAAAACATTCTTCTGGGATTTTAGTCCATATTGACATGACAATTTCAGGCAGGTGCTGTAGAGTTGTTGGCTTCAAATCAAATATGCAAATGTCTTGTTGCTCCACATCCCAAAGGTGCCATTTTAGCACACTGAACTGGCTGTCATGTTCAAGAAACCAGTTTGAGATGATCTGAGTTTGGAATATGGTGCAATATGCTCCTGGAAATTGTCATCAGAAGATAGGTACAATGATCAAGCATGCAAATCACAAAGAGATGGACTTGGTCAGAAACGATACATAGGCTGTGAGATGCTCAGTTGGTACTGAGGGGCTCTACGTATGCCAACAAAATCTCCCTCTCACCATTACACCTTTACCAACACCAGCCTAAATAGGTGATACAAGACAGGATGGATTCATGCTGTCATTTTCTTTACTCTAAATTCTGACCTTACCACCTAGATTTCAAAGCTGAATTCAGGACTCATGAGACCATGCAATGTTTGTCCAATCTATGTTTGTGGCACCAGGTCTGTTCTTCTGCTGCCCATCTGTTTAAGGTTGTATTGTGAATTCAAAGATGGCACTACTCATACCTTGGTTGTATCAATAGCCAATCTGCCCATTGTCTTCTGATCTCCAACATCGTCAAGTCATTTTCATCTGAACAACTGCTGCTGTTCTGTGGGTATTTTCTCTTTTTGGTAACGTTCTATGCGAACCTGAGAGATAATTAATGGTGAAAATCCAAATAGATCAGTACTCAGACTTCCTTCCACACTCCAGAAACATGCATGATATGTTATTCTGGCACTGTATAAACTGCCTTTATTTGCCCTTAGGGGCTAGGTGTAAATCAGTCCTCCCTCATGACCCTGCAAGCATTAGAGGGTATGGGCAATTGATGGATGGATGATGCCTTTTAAAGACTTTGAACCTATACCAATCTAAATAAACAAACAAACAAAAAAAACAACAGAAACGAGTGTGTTATACCACAGTCTCCGTAAGGAAGAGTTGTTCGCTGTTTAATTCAAAAACTGTTTTGCATTCAGAACATTATATTTTCATTTCAAAAGGAAGGATATTAGATCCATTTTTGAGCATTACTCAGTCCTCCAGGTGCTTGACATTAAAACATTTTTGGTGTTTTGTTATTTTTGTGTTTGTCTATTTTAAAATTTTTATTTTTATTTTTGTCTATTATTTTAATTATTAGTTCATTTATTTATTGCAATTTGTATGTATGTATTTTGTTAGTAAAGAGGAAACTGACTACAGCTAAGTTACAGCTGTCATGTTAAATAATTCCGTGTTCACAGAGCAACCAGGAGCTGAGGAAGCACATGAGAATAATTTGCTCGGTTGGATCCAGGATAATTGAGCTCTGCATTAATGGGCTACATGAAGCACAATGATGAGATGGCTCTTAGCTCTCATAACTCCCAGAAGCAGCTCTAACAAGGTAAATCAAGTAGTGATGAGAGCTGCTACCAGGAGAAGCAAACACCGCTTGTTATTGCAATACCTGGCAGTATATCTGTGGGATGTTGCTGCATCTTCTTGCTTACTGAAAAAAGTAACAACTTCTTGATTTTGTCAACAGATGCTCTGCTCATTAGGAGCAGCTCATTCAGAGGTGAGGGTCTTTACTTCCATGTAAACTCTACACTCAAGAAGAGGCACGTACACTGATCAAGCATGCAGAACACACAAAGGCAACCAAGTAGATTCATGGACACAGAGAAGCACGCAGGGGGTTTGTTTAATGCTGCAGTCACACAGTGGATTAAATGCATCATCTGATAGGCTCTTGTTTATCAGACTTGTGCTTCTCTATCCAACCCCGTCCACCGTTTTCGTCCCCTTCCTTCTCTTTTCTCATTCTCCCTTCATGTGTTGTCATTTTGCGCCAGTCAATCACAGTCGTCTTTTCTCTCCTGTCTTGGTTCCCACCTTCCCCCCTCCCCGTTCTTCATTTTGCTGCGCTGCAGGGGCAGGGAGCACAGTGGCGGCACCGGTTGCCTTTACATGCCTGACTGCACCATCACACCTCCTTTCTCGCTTCTTATTCATATCTCTGTCTCTCTGCCCACCGCCACCAATTTTGCATTAACCGTCAACTGTGCCTGTCTTGTTTCACATTTGTGTAGTCTTGGGTCTGTTTTTTACATTTTGATCAAACTTTACTCAACTGTGGCCTTTTAAAATTTTAATACAATTGTTGAGAGGTCTTCACGTGAATCAGCCTTTTTAATCTACATCTGCATTAAGAAGCACATTTCTCATCGTGGACTGAAAAAATATCTGACTACCCTGTACACAGCTCTGTCCTTAACCTTATCGATCATCTATGGGATAAATTGCTGCATCAGCTGCAATCTAGATCTTCCTAACCTCACCTCAGATATGCTGATGCTGCTGAGTGTGTGTAAACCCTCCAAGCTGGACTCTTCTCAGAACACAGAAATCTGGTTTAGAATAAAATTTCTGTGTTTTTGTTGGCAGCATAAAAAATATGCTTTGTAAAATGGATGTTACATAGATGAGCTTTAATTATCCTTTTAATTGTATTTTCATGCCATGGTGGAATTATTATTTAACATATAACTTCAATGAGTTTGTTATTATTTGGTTATCTATCCCTCAGTAAGTTGCGCATTGACCACAAGCTTTTTGTCGCTACCAACAAGCTTCTTAGATCATTTTGGCTGGACCACTCTTCTGATCAGAGATGGAACTGTTCATTTAAACTGGATGTTTTCCTGGAACTGACTCAGCTTTTAAGCCAAGTCCATACATTTTCATTAGGTCATCACAGAAGCCTAATGCCAGCCTTCAGTATTGATTCCAAAACTCATCTTTATGGGATTTTGGGAGCATTATTTTGCTGGAATACACAGTTGTGTTCAAGTTTCCTTTCCTCTTACCTGAAACGTTCCCCTCAGATGAAAGGAAATTGGTTATAATAATCACGAACAGTTCAAGAACCACACAGGCTTGATCCAACTATGAAAATAAAGTTGCTGGAACACATGTGTCACCGTTCACAAAAAAAGAGTTTAATATTAACATGGACTGAGAGAGTGCTGACCAAGAAAGAAGGCCCTGCTCCAAATATGAAACCTTCGAGTTTAACTGAAATGTGCAGTTGCCAAATTTGACAAGCCAAATGCTTTCTGGAGAAAAAGTTTAAGTTCAGAGGAGATTGCACTATTTCAAAAACAATGTCAATTCAACCGAATCATACAGGCAGGTTCCAAGTCAATCACATACATTAGAAATTGATCCTGGTTATCAAACAATTAAGTCAACTTCAGTTTATTATTCAAACTGGCTAAAAAGGTTTTCCATCTAAGGAAATCCAGGAGATTGCATTGAGTCACTGACTTGTAGCATTCACTCCTCCTAGATGAGCATAGCGACAGTGGACAGTCATTTGCATTGTGTCATTGACTTTGAAGCAATACCTCATACGGAGCATGCATGTAGTGACAGTAGAAAGGAAAACTCCCCTTTAACATAAAGAAACTTCCAGCAGAACCTGGCTCAGTGTGAAAGGTCCTCTGCCACGACCAACTGGAGGTTTGAGAAGAACACTTCAACACCAATGAAATTATACAAGCATGCTTCACTGTAGGAGACCAATTTAAATGACCTTCTCCAATTCTGACAAAATTTGTGGTAAAATACTCATTATAGAATGATGTTGATGTCTACAAAAAGTGTTTGGTTACTTGGCAACTTAGTAAGGGACATTTATTCAAATGTTATTGGTTGAACCAGTATGGATAATTCTGACCCTATGTAGATTGGACCCACACTACATCCAAACTTGTGCACCCAATTCTTATATTTGAAATTTGTTTAAGTTATTGTATTGCCAATCCACTCCTGAAAGCAAATGGTTTGACATCAATAAAAGCCCAACATTTATACAATATTAACATCCATAATGGGTGCAACTGTTTGTAGAGAGAAGGAAGACATCTATGTCACAAATAGCTGATTTGTGGACAATCTGATCTGGGTAAAAGAAACAATCTTTTAGTACAAATGGATTGGTTCTTTGGGTACTAAATAATGTAGTCACATTTTCATCTGAGAACCAAAACTTTTTTTGTGATGCTGAAATCACTGTCGAACGAATAGCTGCAAGTTGCCCAGGTAAAGACCTTGGCCCTGATCTTAGTGGATTTGCTCACTGGGATTTTATAATGTAGTTCTGCCCTCACATTAATTCTACATCATGGGCAAAAGACACAACTCTTTTTTTCCACATTTATAGTGTTGATAGAAGAAACATAAACTTTTCTTCTCTCTACATTTTTTCATAAACCTTATTTATAAATGAAATCAGATCAGATCTACTGCTAGATTTCCTGAGGCATTCTAGACTAATTACTTAAAAACTATACAAATGATCATTTCTCACTAATGGTGATTAATTTGAAATATAGGTGATCGTTTTGAATTACTTTCCAGAGGCCCACACAGCACTCGGATGAGATTATTTAATGTGACGGATCTGTAAGGATGATAAATGCCGAGTGCTCACCCTGTTTGCTGTGAAAACATGGTTTCTTCTAATTTTTTCTGCAAAATTTGTAAAAATGTTAATTTGTTTCCTTGAATTGAGTGTTTAAGGAGTTTGTTATATTTTCTGTTGCACAGATCATTTCAAAGTGTTTGCTCCAAATTATACCATTTTAGACAAGTATTCACACCCTTGAACATTCAATGCATTTTATTTGGTTAAATAAATATTTACATAAAAACAATCAGTATCCCCTGACATCCCACACTACTCAGGTGGAAGAATCTGCTGAATCATAGTACACTTTAAATGTCTGACATTAATGGAAGTGTGGCAAGAAGAAAGGAGCTGTTGAAACAAAGCTAGAAGAAGTCCATTGCGTGTTTGACACAATTCATATAAAGGACATTGCAAATATTTGAATGTTTAGTTGAAAGAAGGTGCTCTGGGCAGATTAAACATTTTGGCCTAAAAGCAAAACACTATTTGCGATTGAAAACTAACGTTGTACATCATCCTGAACATATCATCCACATTGTGAAACATGGTGGTGGCACTATCATGATGTGGGGTGCTCTTCTTTAGCAGGAAAGGGAAAACTGGTCAGAGTTTATGGGAAAATGGATGGAACTAGATACAGGTCAATCCTATAAAAAAGCCTGTTAAATGTTGCAACAGACTTGAATCTGTGGCAGAGGCTCACTGCCCT
Organism: Girardinichthys multiradiatus; assembly: GCF_021462225.1. Classification (NCBI taxonomy): domain Eukaryota; kingdom Metazoa; phylum Chordata; class Actinopteri; order Cyprinodontiformes; family Goodeidae; genus Girardinichthys; species Girardinichthys multiradiatus. The sequence continues at coordinate 16,827,857 of NC_061804.1, forward strand.
GCATGACACCAACCCTAAACATACGGCCAGAGCTACAATGGAACTGTTTAGATCAAAGGATAGGTACGTGTTAGAATGGCCCAGTCAAAGTCCAGATATAAATCCGATAAAGCATCAGTCTATAGACTTGCAAAGATAGTAGAGAGATGCAGTAAAACACTGCCAGCTGTAACACAGTAAAATATTAGGGGGCTGCAGAATGTTTAGAGTTTGTAGGACATTTTTAAACAATCTTTATCCTCTTCTTTCCAACTTTGTGTTGGTCTGGGTATGAAGGAATACAATTAGGAATACTATTATTAGGCTCTGTGTACCCAAAGGGAAAATTATCTTTTATCCTGGTTGTTTGTGTACAGCAACTCAGATTTAATTTCAAGGTTCACCAAAACACTGAAACTGTCCACTTAAAAGCTAAAATCTTTTAATGCCAAAAGCCTTAACCTTTTTGGTCAGTTTTAGCTTTTAATCCATTACCCAGATTCCCTCCACTGATTGCAGCTATCAGCCTCTCTTTCCCTCATGTTTTTTTTCTTGTCACTTATTTAAATTCTGGATCATGTCTGAGGGCGAAGAAGGCTAAATATATTTACCAATTTGCTGCATGTCTGCAGTGAATGATAATTAATCATCTCTGTTGACAGCTGCTTCATTGAATCCACTTGAGGGTCTAACAAAGAAGCTCTCAACAGAATCATTAAAAAATAAACAAAATAGTTGATGTGGCACCAAGGAAACATTACTAAAATCTGCTAAGCAAATAGGAAAATCACTTTTCTGGCTCAGGATGTACTTTCCCCAGTTTTACTTTTAACACAACAAAATGCCATCAGGTGAAATGAGAGTCATCACAAAGGGAGGCTTTCATGTACGCCACTGTGTGCCACTCTGCACCAGTAGCTCGTTACGCACAGATGAGTGACTCCTTTTGGGACAAATGCGTTTTGGCAGGTGGAGGCGGTTATGGAGCAAGTGCCTGCTTTAATGCGTGACCCGCACTGCACTACTTGAGGCATTTGCACACCCGTTGAGCCATCAGCAAAACACACCTGGACTCCACCAGCCAGAATAATGCATTTATGCTTGCAGACATCTGACAAAGCTCACTCATCAGCAACTAAAACTGCATGATTCTCATCTCTGCGAGCTTCTCCCAGACATGTTGGTGATGACATTAGGTGCAAGAGCTCCATTCTCCAAGCCTCTGGAAAGCGATTAGTTGAGGTTGAGACAGGCCTTGACAGCTCGAAGGAGAGTCTTGATGAGAACAGCTGCTGCAATAACCTCAGCAGGAGAGAGCACCAGCTCATACCTCAAATCTGCAACGGTTAGTCCAAGGAAGAATGAAGATGGGAGGAAAACACGGTTTGATCTGTAGCAAAGACCACTGGAGGGTTTGACTGCCCTGGAGCTTTGAATAACGCTCAGAGCTGGCGCACGATTGTGTGAGGCCCAAAGCAGAATTTAATGTGGGGGCCCACTTCCAGTTAAGCTCATCCCCCTCCAGCCACCAACACCCCTAAGTCAGCAATTAAACCCACCATATCACAGTTTTCCTTGGCTCTAACATAAGCAATTTAAGGGCTTTAGGGGCCCGAAGCAGTGTGGGTGCTTGCTTTCTGCCTTCAATCATCTCTGCCACCACCTCTGTGGTACACCTGTGTGATGACTTTCTTCATCCAGTGTTTTAGTAAAACTGATATTAGTTGTGGCTGCATGGTGGAGCAGTTGGTAGCAGGACTACGTTTCAGCAAGGAGGTCCTAGGTTTGAATCTTTCTGCATAGAGCATTTCCTTCTTGGGCATTTGTGGGTACTCTCTGGTTCCCTCCCATACTTTAAAAACATGCATGTTAGGTAAATTGGCTAAAATTAGGTTTGTGTGTGCACGGTATGTCTCTGTGTTGCTCTGTACTAGACTGTGGACCTTTCTAGGGTGTACCCCACCTATTGCCCAATGACTATAGAAGACAGATACCAGTGACCCTATGCGGATAAAATGAATATGGGTGGTTGCAACTACAACCACCCATATTCATATATATATAAAAAATGTTATAGTTAATATTTTATATCACTGCAACTACTAAGAATACCCACATTGTTAAAGCATTGGGTAGAGTAAAAATATTTATCTACCTTAAATCAGTGTAGAAAAAATATCTAATTAAATAAATTATTAAATCAAAACAGAACCTTTAAATGTAAAGAAATGTACAGGTCCTTCTCTTCTCAAAAAATTAGCATATTGTGATAAAGTTCATTATTTTCTATAATGTAATGATGAAAATTTTATATTCATATATTTTAGATTCATTGCACACTAACTGAAATATTTCAGGTCTTTTATTGTCTTAATACAGATGATTTTGGCATACAGCTCATGAAAACCCAAAATTCCTATCTCACAAAATTAGCATATTTCATCCGACCAATAAAAGAGAAGTGTTTTTAATACAAAAAACGTCAACCTTCAAATAATCATGTACATTTATGCACTCAATACTTGGTCGGGAATCCTTTTGCAGAAATGACTGCTTCAATGCGGCGTGGCATGGAGGCAATCAGCCTGTGGCACTGCTGAGGTCTTATGGAGGCCCAGGATGCTTCGATAGCGGCCTTTAGCTCATCCAGAGTGTTGGGTCTTGAGTCTCTCAACGTTCTCTTCACAATATCCCACAGATTCTCTATGGGGTTCAGGTCAGGAGAGTTGGCAGGCCAATTGAGCACAGTGATACCATGGTCAGTAAACCATTTACCAGTGGTTTTGGCACTGTGAGCAGGTGCCAGGTCGTGCTGAAAAATGAAATCTTCATCTCCATAAAGCTTTTCAGCAGATGGAAGCATGAAGTGCTCCAAAATCTTCTGATAGCTAGCTGCATTGACCCTGCCCTTGATAAAACACAGTGGACCAACACCCGCAGCTGACACGGCACCCCAGACCATCACTGACTGTGGGTACTTGACACTGGACTTCAGGCATTTTGGCATTTCCTTCTCCCCAGTCTTCCTCCAGACTCTGGCACCTTGATTTCCGAATGACATGCAGAATTTGCTTTCATCCGCAAAAAGTACTTTGGACCACTGAGCAACAGTCCAGTGCTGCTTCTCTGTAGCCCAGGTCTGGGGAATGCGGCACCTGTAGCCCATTTCCTGCATACGCCTGTGCACGGTGGTTCTGGATGTTTCTTCTCCAGACTCAGTCCACTGCTTCCGCAGGTCCCCCAAGGTCTGGAATCGGCCCTTCTCCACAATCTTCCTCAGGGTCCGGTCACCTCTTCTCGTTGTGCAGCGTTTTCTGCCACACTTTTTCCTTCCCACAGACTTCCCACTGAGGTGCCTTGATACAGCACTCTGGGAACAGCCTATTCGTTCAGAAATTTCTTTCTGTGTCTTACCCTCTTGCTTGAGGGTGTCAATAGTGACCTTCTGGACAGCAGTCAGGTCGGCAGTCTTACCCATGATTGGGGTTTTGAGTGATGAACCTGGCTGGGAGTTTTAAAGGCCTCAGGAATCTTTTGCAGGTGTTTAGAGTTAACTTGTTGATTCAGATTATTAGGTTCATAGCTCGTTTAGAGACCCTTTTAATGATATGCTAATTTTGTGAGATAGGAATTTTGGGTTTTCATGAGCTGTATGCCAAAATCATCCGTATTAAGACAATAAAAGACCTGAAATATTTCAGTTAGTGTGCAATGAATCTAAAATATATGAATGTTAAATTTTCATCATGACATTATGGAAAATAATGAACTTTATCACAATATGCTAATTTTTTGAGAAGGACCTGTAGATATGGCTTTTCATTTAATTGAAAAATATGAACAAATAAGAACTAAAAAATAACAACTAAAAAACCCAAACAATAAAGATCTTTCAAATAAAAAAGACATATAAAACAAAGTAAAATGTACTTTTTTAATTTAGTTTCCTGTTGCATTTGATGTCTAAAAACAAGTGATGTAGTTTTTACATTTTCCTGGCAAAAATAATCAACCTAAATCCCCTAACATTTTAACTTCTAAATATCAACAGTCATCATTCAAATAACATTCACTTCTGCTGGGCCCTAATCACCTTTTATTATATCTTGATCGAAAATCCCCCAAATTGCCAAGAATGGTAATGAATTCAAATTTAATAGTACCTGATTCTTAGATGCATTTGGTATATTGTTAATTGATTCCTAACATTCTTGCAGATTCTTGTAAATTGTACAGAATTCTCATGATTTATCTTTATCTATTGTACCTATGTTATAACTGAATCTTAGGACATCACAAATTGGACAAGAAAATTAGCCCAAGAATCCTCATGAATCCTAAAATTCAGCAATTCTTCACGATTCATTTCATTTGTGCTCTGCGTGGAATAAGGGTTTTAAATGGTAGCTCTTTGCTAAATCCTCAGTGTTGGTCAGTTAAAGTGTTCGCAAACATGCAGTGTTGGCCTGAAATGTCTCTGGAGAGGCAGTTCATAAGAAAGCAGATTTTTGCATTCACCTGAGCTCTTGTCATAGCTTATCTAGCTAATTTTAGTTATTAGAGTATGAAAAGAAAATCTGAATGAGCCAGTATGTGGATAAAAACAAGTATTTCAGAGAGGTTTTGGTGTGTAAGCTTGCATACCTGCACCCTTTTATCTGCTTGCTTCTTAATCTTCCTATTAATTAAGCAATTACAGGAAATAACAGTGGTTGTATAGAGGATATGTGAGACTCATCCAACATCCTTGATATCCGCTAACCAAAATGCTCCAATGTGATAAAGACCATTCAGCGATCTCTGCTCTCTAATTTACCTTGACTTTCTAATGCATATATTGCTAATTCTTAGGGGCAGTTTTATCCAAGAAGAAAACAATTTTTTGTCAGTTTATTTATAATGAAAACAGAAATCAAACATGACTTGGGACGTTTGCAGAATTTCTGGCATCTCTTAGTGTCCATGTAAAAGGTAGGCTTACTTACCTCAGCAATACTTCCAACGACTCCATAGTAACCAACTGGTTTACTGATTGATACGTGCATGTATTTCCCACCACTTTCATAACTTTTAGGGTGTTCAGTTGAGATATGCATCACAGCATCAGCATACAGGTTTTGTAGTTGAGACACTATTTAGCACTTATATGAAAAGATATTAGTCGCCTGCCTGCTCGTACATCCAACTGGATTGAGAGATGTTACCATGGAGCCAGTCAAAAACAATAACACAACAGCCTCTGACCTCTGTGTGCATATGCTGCATGTGTTCTTGCAGATGTAAATAATCCAGTTTTATTCAAGGGAAAGAACATTAAAGCAAAGCTGTATTTGCGCTCAGCTAAATGCCCTGCTGCACAATCTCCGTTTCCAAGCACAGCACATTTTGTGCATTTTCACTAAGCCGTGTCAGCTGGCTGTCTCCCCAGTAGTTAGCCATTCGACAAGCATATATTTTCCTAGATGTATAATTAGAAGCTAAAAAATACAGCATCATAGTAAATGGACACAAAATAAAGGTACTTTATCTTAAAGCAAGGAGCCTTGGAAAACATTTAAACATTAGGTTTTACTGAATAAATAACTGTGGAAGAAGTACTGGCCATCTTTTAAGTAAATCTCCATACTTAAGAAATAGGTCTGCCTGTAGCAGTGTTGGACGAATTTAAAGAAACTCCTGCTGGTGTTTAATCAGGTGGAATCTGAACCCTGAAATTTGCATTATATTTGGGTTCAGATTCGGGTCGGCTCTTAATGGCCACTAACGCCAGCTGGGGCATATTACATACATAACAAGGACCCTATTAACAGCACTTTGCTGCCATCTACAGTACATAATATGAAGAGATTCTTCAAACCTGTTGGTTTTTTTGTTGATGCAATGTTGAGTTAATCCAGGCAGATAAGGTTTTTGCGAGCAAGAGTTGTTTTTTTTTAGACGGAAACTGCTACATTTTGTATGAAATGTAACAAGAATACAGTTGGTATGATGGAGAAGTTGAAGCAAAGATAAAATGTCATAGTGAGGAAAGATTGTTGAAGAAATGTCCACATTTAATTTACAAGACTAGTATAAATGACTGAAGTCTGCATTAGGAATTAGACATAGGTCAACATTAACAACAACCTGGTTGTTTATTTTTACTTTTTTTGTCTTAAAGAACACTTTTTGAGTCTTCTTTGAGTTTCCCATTAAACTCTTATTTTGGTTGGGTCGAGGGATTCCGACTAGGCTCTACACAGTCAAATCTGACATCATGCACTCATGATTAGTGTGCAAAAATATTAAATCCGCATTTAATAATCACTGTGCCGCAACAGTGAAGGGTAAGGGAACAATGTGAAAAGAAAAATAATCTGTAAAAAACAGCAGAGTGAGCAGAGAAAGATTGAGGGTTAAAAGAAAATGAATTCAATATTCACTTTCCAAATGGAGTTTACTTACACAAAGTACCCTGGAGTATGTATTAATGAATGCCACCTGATAGGAACCATGTTTTATTAGTTTTTTAATCTATTTTCTTTAAGACACCACAGAGGGAGGTGGAACTGGGGTTGTGAGAAATGAAGGGACAACAGTACAAAGAGAGACAAAAGAACAGAAAAAGTGGGTCAGACATGGAGAAATTACAGACTTTCTTGCTTGTCTCGCCTCCCCTTGACCTTCTCCCATGCAGGCTTAGTGTAGCTGCGTAACGTAGACTCCCATAATCCTCATCCCCTGGAGGCTGTTGCGGACTAGAGAGCTCTGACAGAAAGATACCAAGGCAGGGAGAAATGAAAAGGAAAACAAAGTGAACACAAACAAAAAAACAAGCTTTCCACAATCTTCTAGGACAACCTCCCCTTATTGCCATCTATCAGTCCATTTCCTCCTCTTGTGACTCTTGACTCTGTTCTCTCCCAGTTGGTGTTCACAGCTGATACAATGCTGATGCTCTTCCCCTGTTGTTTTGGAATAAGTGCTCCATGGTGCGATGAGGTGTGGAGCGTTGCTATAATAACAGAAGCTGCAGCTGGAGAGACTCTTCACCGGCCCAGCTCAGCGGCTGGTTGCTGCAATGCATCAATGCTTTAATGACCCTGTATTCTGCATGTCCTGATTGGCTGAAAATGCCATAGACACAATGTAAATGGTACACAGACGTTCCACTGGATTTGAAGCTTTGTTGCCTAATTATAGCAGCATCTGTTTCCTTTGTAGGAAAGCTTGTCACAGTTCATATTAATGTCTCTTGTAGTTTGGATCTGCATCCACGGTGAGAAGATATAGATTTTTGGTGATTTTCTTTTATTTTAAAGTAGTGTCATTGTGACAGTCACTAAAACATTTTGGGAGTTTAAAAGTGAGAGATGTGTGGCCTATTGAAAGTTTTCTTGCAACGTTTAGAAGAGCACTGATCAGACGGTTCCTGGTCGATGCTGATGTCCTGTCGATTCCGATTTTGACAATTTCTGATTTTTTTCCCCAAAGGGCTGTAACCCATAAGAGACACACAACATACATTTGGTTGATGCAATTGTAGACCAAAAACTATGGGAGTTATTAGATTTGATACATTTTATGAACAAGATCTATTTGAAGTGCCAAAACTGTCCGATTCCAATTTGCGGCCAATTGACCAGTCCATCTCTAGCAACAGTATTACTTTAAGGCTTTCAGCTTTTTAATGGTTAAAGAATGTTACTGCATATTTGAGCTTTGTTCTGTTTTCCTTCTAAACTGTTTCCGTAAACCTTATTCATACCCACCATGGCTCCTTATAATTACATGACTTTCCTCATGCATATCTAACTCCCACCCCTAACTCCCCAGTGTGCCTTCAACAGTAGATTTTCACTGTCCTGGATGGAAAATTTCCAATGTGTTTTTTTTTGGGTGCTCTGCATGGGGGAGCCAGATAAAATATGTCCCATGCAACTGTTGTGATTATGAATCTGAGAATATATTTAATATTAATATTTTAATATTTTATCAAATAATATTTTGGTCTGTTAGGGGTTATCCTGTGAATACCAGCCCAGTGAGGCGATGGTACTAGGGCAAAATAGAAAGGTGTGAGAAGAGCTCTGACAGCAAAAACTCTGCACACACATGGAATGAATTCACACAATTTCTTAAAATACAAGAATTTATTAACAAAAATAAGTCAACTCAAAGTCAAACATATTTCAATCAAAAAACTTTACTATGCTAAAACAATCCAACTAAACTACCAAGCAGAATTAAAGAATAACGAAGACTAATGGGCTATGTACAATATAAACAAGTTGATTAAAGATGATTGAAAACCATGATCGAAAAAGTGATGCAATATTACCATGAAATGTTATTTATGTTTGAGAACCAAGGATTATCTTGAAGAATCTGGAAGTGACGTGAAGTTAGTCTTGGAACTAACTTAGACAACGATTCATAATGCAAGATCAGATAAAACATTATTTTAATAAAATAATGTTTTAAGAATGATCTGCTGAATAAAACCAACCTTTTGGATCACAAATTCTCAACAGGGTCTCATTAGCTGCTGTTGGGATTATGATTATTGAGTAATTAATATTTATCAATAATTATAATTAAAAATCATAATTTGAGAAAATTAATTTCTTAACCAAAAATCCTCATTTATGAATCGAAACCAGAGATGTCTTCTGGTGTTGTAATTGTGGCTCAACGCCTTTGATAATTACAACCGTTAAATACTCAGTAATAATTGATAACTATTACCAGAGATGTCACTGTTTAATCAACCGTTTCTGCCGAAACGTGGGGAACTTTTAACCTTATTATGACTGACAAATCACTCTTGCACAAAATAAACACAAACAACTTCTCTTTATCTACGTGAATCTTTATTGAATCAACCGCCTGATCCACCTCGCTATTCCGATCCGAAAATCTTCACCTAATCAAACATGCAAAGTTCTACACAGAAGGGTAAAATATCTAACTAAACAAAATAAAGCAAAACAGCAGTGGTGTGTATGGAATCAACCAGTTATTATGGCAAAAGTGATGACATGAAGGTGCTGCCGCTCTGTGGACAAAGGGTTAGCTTCCAGCTAACCTCCGGAGCAGTGGCTGGAAGACGGCTTGTTCTGTCCGCTGACCACACTGCACATTACCACGGGATGCGGCTCCTGTTGTCGTCCTCTCGGACCGGGAAAACCGCTCCACTCGGCTTAGTAGAGACAGCGTCTCTACGGGGAATCCTCTGGGACACAGTTTGCTTCTGCAGGCCTCAGAGACAAAGTAAAGCAATGCTTATACCTTAATTTCCTGTCTTTATGAATTAAATCACCGGGTACACAAACAGTGATTCACTCGTACTGAACTTTGCATATGATCGCGTGATCTTATGACACCCTTGGATCCAGTTTGAAGAGTTTATTTCTTTTTGCCAGCAAAGAGACATTAGCGCGCTGTCTCACCGGCCAGCCTCGCACAGAGTCCAGATGGTAAAGAAAGACTTGTGGGGGAAGTGGGGGTTTTATGTGGACAGTGGCATCATGGGAAGTTCGCTGTTACCCCCAATTCCTAAGTTATGCCGGAAGTAGGTTAAAGCAATTGTTTTTGAAAGTTCCACAAAAGTCCGTACTGCATTTTCTGTTGTAACTCATGGCTGTGGGTCCCAACACAACATACACATAAAAGTCCAACAAAGGTTCTTTTTTAAGGAATAAAGACCTGTAAGATTTCAAATTCAATCTATTCTGTCATGTCACTGACTTAATTACAAGTCCATGTCCTGACAAAGACATTCAGGATCTTTTTCTTATAACTTAACTACTGAACAAACATGATCATAAAAGTTCCCTCAAGCCTAGAAAAACTCTTGCCAAGCCTGGAATAAATAAAGTCCATCTTTCTAAAATATGTTGCACTAAAACATCTATTTAAAAGAATATTAAGGGAAGTTAAGCCAGTTTTCTGGAGTAAAAAAAAAAAAATTTGTTCTACCTTTTCACCTATATTCAAGCCTGGGAAAAAACTAAATAAAAAATAGAAAAATATCAAGTTCATAAGGATCTTTTCAAACAGATCTTACTTTCACACAGCCTTTTTAAAGGTAGAACCTGTTCAATTCAATAATGAAAGCTGATTAAGGCATTTATTTTCAATGTTAAATTGCCACAAAATTTGATTTTAAATGAGCATTTGAAGCAAAAATGTATCTTTTTATCTTAAATTTATTTGAAGCAAAAGTTTATTTAACTTTTTGTAAATTAAATGTAATAAAATATAATTAAGGGGAGTAGCAAAGATCATAACTGGACCCATGCGTTCTTTTAAATTAACACCCAGACCTGCTGATCTGATCACCTGGTGGATGGAAAATCTGGGGCAACTCAGCCTTTTTTTATTATTTCTTACTCACCGCAACCCTGGAGCAGACTGTGTCTGCTCACACATTTTATATTAATATGTCGCAGTATTCACTGTACAGTGGTACCTTTTAATTGGAAGAGTACACAGTACCTTGACACATTTATGCCATGATTCTGCTTCCCTTTGCTGTATTAAACTCCAAAATTAACAAAATGTAATAAGATAATGTTAATGTGGACTGAAAATTGGCCTAAAATAATTCAATTGAAAATGGCCACCAGTTTGTTCAAAGGACCCATCATCAGTTTCTTGTTTGACCTTTTTAATGTTGTTTCCATGCTGTTCCTCAATCTGCTGACAAACTTCTCTCCCCTTGAACAAATTATTTCAGGGCATCATGTTAAACAGCTTGGGGTGGGCAAAAGCAGTTCTAAACTGGTTTTATTTTTTGAATTAATTAATGTTTTGATCTTGTCCCCTTCAACATTGGGATCAAAGGGTAATTTCCCGTGCAGGCCTGTTTTTATCAGTGGGAAAGCTTTTAACCCTCATTTTCCTCACCCTGACTTTGTGGCTGTGGTTGTGAAACTATCTCACCAGTGAACTCTTATCTGAAGTCACTCCTCAGGTGAGCCGGTTGATTTTGAAAATGTTAAACACATTAATACCAATGGCAGGCTTTTTAGATTTTTATTTATAAAACACTTTGAAAACCATGTATCCCTTTCCTTCCACACAAGCATGCACTATGCATAATAATGTGACAAAGTGTGAAAAGGTTCAACAGGTTTTCATGTGTCTTGCAAGGCGCTGGATGTCCTGTTTATCTCTTCATGTACCTGAATTTGTTATCTTGTTAACAGAGACCAACTCTTCTGAGGCAGCTCCTTAAAACTTCAGAGCAAGTTTCACAGTTTGATTGCTTTCGGATCATTTCTTGCTTCTTTGTGCCTCATTAGAGTCACACGTTGTCACTTTCCCAGCAGAGGTCCACAGCTTGATGGAGCATATGGTCATACTGCTTTAATTCTCTTCCACAGCGTCTTGTAGCTTCCTGGGGCAGAATGTCAGTGGCATTTCATTTGGAAGCGGCAGTAAAGTCTTTATGTCCATTAAGAAAGCCAGTGGCACTAATGCAGAAACTCCAGGGAAATTAACTCAGACAGAAATTACAATGCTAACTTGTGATACATGCCCACTGTGTCATTTTGCTTCTGAATGCAGAGTATTGAGACTGGTGAAGGAAATAACATTTGTTTCAAATCTATTTTTATCATTACTGTCAAGAAACATACAAATAACAAAAAAACAAGTATTTTTACAATTAATATGCTCACACAAACACAGTGAAAATATTAAACATCTGCTTTTTAAATAAATTTATAAAAAATAATTACTTCCAGTACCAGTTTCTGACATGGGTGACATGGCTCTTTGCCCAGGGCACCACTCTGTCAGGGGTGTCAGGGGAGGAAATAGGCTCTCTTGTGTTGCGCACAGTGCAGGCGTTGTATGGATAATTGGCTCAGTTGCCTAAGGATGCGTTTTTTTAATAGCCTCTGGACAGAATTTGATCATCATCAGGTAAAACTGTATCAGTGAAAGCTAATTTTTTTAACCACAGTTTGAGATTCATGACATAATTTTTCTTTTTGCAAAAAACACAAAAAATTATTTTCTGCTTTTTTAGCATGAATATAACCTTAGATTGAGAGGAGCATGAAAACAGCAATATAAACCTAGACTAAATTGTTCTGCAATGATCACAGATTCTTCAAAAACACAAACAAATTTGGCTTCATTAAAATAGTGAAACTCCCTGGTTTTTGCAAGAACCACCACTGATTAGGACCCAAAAGTTTACTCACTGTTAATAGCATTAATGAATGATTATAATAAATAACTATACAGTATTAAAACAGCAATTCATTCATAATGTGACCATACTTTAAAGTAATGAGACAGCAGAAGTCATTTCAAACTTTAATTCTGTGTCTCATTAGTAATCCCTCCGAGTCATCTTAGTCCACTCAGCTGCTTGCTAGAGCATTTTATCATTGCCTTTTCAATGTTAACTGTGAAGCACTCTGTTCATTAAAAAACTCATTCTACATGATGAGCTTATGCAAACACCATACATGCATAACCCTTCTCTCATCCAAATGTACACATAGAGGTTACCTTACACAAACAGCTCACAGATGAAAAATGGTTCTCGTTAGAGGAATGATTATAATACACACTGCTCACTTGAACACACTTCACTGTTCGGCCGTGTCCCCTCTGTTGATTTATGCAAAGCAAGGTTGATTTTGACTAATGCCGAAGGATTTATGACAAAAGACACAAAATGTTACCCACACAATGACCCATATTGAGCTGCACCAGGAGTACCCTCATGGCCTAAAATTTCGGTTTCAATATGCTTCCTTGGCTTTCATTTTGAGCGGCTTTTAAAGACAAAGCCAGATTTACAAATCAAAGCTCCCACCTGAACCAATGAGTTCATTTATCTGGTCTCTAGAAAGAAAATGTCCAGTTGTGAATGCACATGGCTAAACTATATGTATGCTGTAGCCTTGGGCCGTACTCAGGAGTGGAACTTTAGTGGAATTGGGTTCAAATTAGACAAGAGCAACTAACCCTTATTAATCTGTCACTTTTCAAAAAAATCCAAAGATAAATGACACAGAACCCTTTTTTTTAAAAAAGTAAACACTTTCCATGCAGTTTGCATGAGCTTTGTCAGACTTAATGAGTCACAATAAACATTGCATTAAACAAAGAGAAGCACACAGAATGTTGTGATAAAGACCGTGTATTCTACACCACCGACTGCAGTAACCTATAGATCAATCAACCAGTCAGTCAACAAATTACAAAGATGAGATGAAAAGGATGGGATGAAAGTTAATTTATCTAAAGGAAACACAGAATATGATTGGCTGAAAGTGGTCAAATCATTTGTGGCTGAATTTATCAGAAAATAAAGCCACTTCTCCTGGCCATATCAGCCAGCTTATGCATTTAACATGGAAACGTTGAGTAAATCTCCATCTCCATCATTAACAAATAACTCCCCCCCCCTACAAAATTATGGTTCATTAAAGGGTTTTGGAGCATTAAAATAGTTTGGACTCTTCTGCGTTTGGACTCTTCTGCATAATGAGGAACGCATGACATTTGCATTGGTCGTGGCTTTGCTTGTTAAAATATCCAGTGGATTTTAATAGTTTAAGGTTTTCTTTATTTTCTGTCCTGTAAAAATCTGCTATAAAAACCCACACAGAAGATTTCACTATATTTCCATCAGACCCACACTGCTGTTTATTATTCACACAGTAATGCATTATTGAGTGATGCTTACGGAGAACTACATATTCTGTGGCAGACCAAAAGATGCTATCTCTGTTGGCAAAAAATAATGGGTTGTTAATATTGATCCTGTGCATGCATACTACCTCTATTATGATCCCCAAAGTATCCACAATAGTATTTGCAGTGTGTAGATAATGATTTGCCGGCTGTGACCATGTGTGATTTTGGTCTCCTGTTTGTAAATTTGTTTTGAGGGACAACAGCAAGTTTATCAGGGTGTAAACATCTGATAACACAAATGCACACAGGTACACACTTGCACACATTATACAGATAAGATCTGATTGCAGTCCAGCTTAGAGACACATTGTTTACTGCAAGATTAACCTGGCTGAAGCTTTAGAGGGATTAGTAAGCAGGCTCTGTCCTCCTAAATCAACACACGAGCACAAACCAACAGTCGATTCTGTAAACTCCAGCCATACCATAGATTGGAATTTTAGATCTGATCTGTGGAGCGTGGTAATGCTCATTTGGCTGTGAACATACTCGGGTGTGCTGGGATAGGAAACAAGCAAATGGAACACGGTAATTACGTACATCCATCGGATCAAAACTTGTTTAGTGTATTAAAATCATTACTAGCTGACATTTAGATACAGTTATCCCCTATAATCACCAAGAGTCTCACACAATTGCTAAAACGATGGGATTAGAGCAGTAATGCTATAAAACTATAACGTTTAATAATGACACCTCCTCAATGAAGAGCAAATCTCATTCAACTTGATTTACTCTTTATGCTTTTCATGTGCTCTACTGAGCGCACAAAGTAGCCTTTACAGATTTTATTCTGCTTTTTTCATGCAACACCCAAGAAGGAATGCCACTCTTAGACATCACTCTCTCCCAGTTCCTCCTCTTAACTTCGCCCAGCCTCGCCTCTCTGTCACACTTGGTTACACTAATAGCCTAGCTTTGTTTTTGTTTTTTCTTCAGCAGAAGATTGTACAGTTGGAGAGATCTGCCTGATTGCACAGACAAACAATCTGAAAAAATAGGCTTAAAATAGAAATAGTCGAAGAAAATTGAAGTTAGTCAAGCAAAGAGCAAAAACAGAAGATTTAGAATACATATTCAATGTTTCTCAGACACAGATTTCTTCATGAATTAAATTATTTTAAAATACAGGGTTTTGTGGTCCTCTAGATGGCCAGAAAATACTTCCAGAAAGTTTTTTTTGTAAGACTCTGAATATTATGCTAACTACCTTGAAGAATCTTAATAATTAATAAGACTGAAATGTTTGTTCATTTTTCTTTGCGAAATAGCTCAAGTTCAGTCAAACTGGATGAGGAGCATTTGAGAACAAAGATTCTTTAAGTTAAATTAGATTTAGGTCTGGGCTTTGACTATATAATTCTAACACATGTATATGGTATGATCTAAACCATTCCATTTTAGCTATACCTGTATGTTTAGAATTGTTGAAAGGTGAGCCTCTGCCCCATTCTCAAGTTTTTTGCTGCCTCTAACAGGTTTTCTTCCAGGATTGCACTGCGATTAGCTCCAACAAACTTGCCATCAACTCTGACCACTTTCCCTGTCGCTGCTGAAGAAAAGCATCCCCAAAGTATAAATCGACCACCACAATAGTGCCAATAAAATGCATTGAAGGTTGTAGTTGTAACATTACAAAATTTGAGTTCCCTCAAATTTAAGCTCAAGGGGTTTTGAGTATATTTTACTGTATTTATAAGTTAACAAAATCCACCTGGGCACAATTTTATTTTTATGTCTTTGCAGCCAAGGATTCTGACATTACTGTAATCTTTTTAATTGGTCCAGATAGGTTTTTCTTTGTACCTCGGCGAAGTTCTATACCTGACAATTTTCAGGTGGTTTTCTGAGTTTGGCTTACTGAATGAAACATATAGAGTTTGGTTTTTACCATCCTTAAACCCAACAAAGCTTCTGAAAGTATCAGCATATACCCAGATGGAGTCATACAGATAGTTGTTTTGGGTTGACATGTACAAGTGGGCGTTAAATATGGTTGCCAAAAGCATTTTTTTTGTTTCCATTTGTTTGTTTTTTTTTCTTTCAGGGTCACACCTTCCTGTTCTGTATCTGCTGCTTTAAGCAATTGATTCTCAGCCAGATGAGCCGATCAGATAGTTTCCTCTGGAGCATTTAAAACACAAAAACCTTATAATAAGAGCCAAATCCTTTTTTCCATGAAAAATACCTCGCTGGTGGTTTACTGAGTCAGACATCACATCTGAAGGAGCAAAGCTTTTGAGCATGTTTATTTATTTATTTTTTTTGCTGTTTCTTTTACTGGGCTTACAACTGTGAGACTTTTTCATATTATAGTCAAATCTCTTATTAATCTTGTCCTACTTCCCTGAATTCTGTTCTTGTGTCCTTGACTGCCAGCTGAAGTTAGTTTGGTGTTGTCTTTACTGCTCACTCCTTTAGCTCATCCTGACCTTTCCACTCTCCCTGTTTTTGCCTCACTTGAGCATGATTTCTCTTGCAAGAGTCTGTCTTAGCTGTTATATGGCTCCAGTCTTTTGTGAGGGCTGTTGGTTTTGAGGCTCTGTCTTCATCTAAGTTTCTCTATTCTTTTCTTTCCAAATGCCCCAGGAATAAACCAGCCACAGCCAAAGTATTTTCATTATTCTCCTTAGTTTTCCGATCACCTCCTTGCTCACTTTGGAGGTACACTTCGGCACAATAGACATTTTTGGCCACCTGCCACTTCTAAGTTAAAGCTGTTGGGCATAAACACATGCAGCATCTAACCAACCACAAAATGTGGTTGTCTGAGATAGTGTAAAAGTAAGTATTTCAAAACATATAAAATACAAGAAAATGGGAATAACTGGTGCAATTTTGTGGTTAATTTGGAAATATGAAGAGAAAGGTTTGGCATAAAGACTATATTTTGGCTTAGCTTGAAGTTTGTATGGCAAATTAATTTAAGTTTTTCTTATTTTGAGATGCTTTTTTCTCTAAATACAAGGGATCTTATGATATTATATTAGGGTGACTTTGTTTAGTAAAGAAAGTGTGGGTTTGTTTGGGGGACTGGTGGCCTAGTAGTTAGAGAGCAGGGCATTTGCGTTCCGGAGAGGCCACAAGTACCCTGGTTCCCACAGCCTGCCACTCTGGGTCCCTTAGCAAGACATTTAGTCCCTCAATGGTCCCCGGGCACCGCACAATGGCAGTCCACTGCTCTCTAAAGGATGGGTTAAATGTAGAGGACAATTTCTACATTGTGAGACAAATAAAGTCTATATTCTTATAATAAGCTCCTGTTTGCTAAGCCCGACTCTTGTTTTGAAGTAAGAGAGGAAGTATTATTTGAGTTGCCCTCTTGTGTTGACAGAATTTACTAATAGCCAAAAACATTATTTTATGAAACTGTTGAAGAGGCCTCCACCAATTATAAATCATTTCTGTGGTAACATTTTAGGGTAAAAATATAAAATGGTGACAAACACGATACAAATATTTTCTGAGCACTGCGAGTATACCACAATTGGTTTTCCAGTAGCTGCTAACCTTGCTAAAGTTTGCATCTTCTTTGGAGCTTTCGAAATTAAAAGGCTATTTCACAGTTTTTTTAATGAGGCTGGGCTGCCTCACCTCTTGTTTACAATGTAAAATGGCAGTCACTGTTTTCTATTCTGCCATGCTTGCTGGCCTTTTAAAAACATGCTACGTGGGTTAAAACATAATGAAATTAAAAAGATTTGTGGAACCACAAGTACTGTTATGTCTTTAAAGTATGTGTCTTAATTTTGATATGCTGCTTTTCTGAATTGTGCGTGTTTACAAAGATCAGTGGGGTGTAGGTCACAGTGTGGCTCTTTGACATTAATGGGTACATTATTTTTCAATGATGTTACAGTACTATCTTGTTTTGTTATGTTTCTCTTATATTAAAGGCTAAACTGACAATGAAATTTCAATGCTGTATGAGTGCTCCCAAGTGTTTGGATAATTATTAACCAAATTATTCAGACAGTGATGGAATAAATTTCACTTTCAATTTACTGCATCCAAGATCCCAAGGTGAGTAAAAGCAACTACATAGCCTAGAGTGTGATTAAGTGATGTTATTATTTGGTCATTGCTGTGACATTTGAGTTGCTATTGCGTTGGTTCTGAAGCAGTGGTGCACATGTGGTATGTCTGACGTGTGAAAGCTAGAGGTTTTTCACATGTCCAAAACATTATTTTTCTATTGCATGTCTCCCAAGGCCATTGAAATCAAATGTTGTTGGGCAATAATGTGATAGGAGTATGAAATATTTAAACTTTTCAGACCTTAACAAAAAAATTCTGAAATGAATAGTGTTGGGACCCAGCCATAGGTTACAAAATTAAAGGCCAGTACGAACTTTTCTGGAACTTTCAAAATAAATCGCATTAACCTACTTCCAGCACAGCCAGGAAAAGAGGTAACAGCGGACTTCCTGTGACATCACTGTCCGAATAAAAACACTGCTTTTGGAACAAGCTGACCTCTTCCACGCAGGTCCCAAGAGGAACTGGACGGAGGGACACAGCACGCTAATGTCTCTTTGCAGGCAAACAGACATAACTCTTCAAACTGGATCCAAGAGTGTCATACGATCATGCGATCATGTGCACTAAGTTATGTAGAAATGAATTGCTGTTTGTGTATCCGGTATTCATTCATGAACGGGGGTAATTAAGGTACAAGCGTTGCTTGACTTTCTCTCCGAGGTCTACAGAAGCAAACTGTGTTCCAGAGAGTTCCCAGCAGAGACCCTGTCTCTACGACGCAGAGTGGAGCAGTTTTCCCGGTCTGAAGAAAGGACAATGGGACCGCATCACCGTGGTTACAGCTGTAACGTGCAGTTCGGCCGGCCGACAGAATGAGCCATCCCACCCCACAGCTATGGAGGTTAGCTGCAATTAACCCTTTGTTCACTGTGGATGTTTTCTCTCAACTTCGTCGCCCCGGACAACTTTTCCTCAGCACGGTTCACGTAAGAGGTTGTGTTTGGGCAGAGAGTAAGTACTTTAGAATTAAATAATCGAAATATTTTTTGTTTTATGACGTTTGGTTTTGTTTGTGTTGAAACTCAGCTATCCTAGTGCTAGCAGATTATCTGCTCAGCACATGTGCTCAGTTTGTGTGTTCTGTGTTTTTTTTAAATTTTTTTTATTTAAGACAAACTTTATTTAAAGGGTGATTTTAAACACAGAAGATTGGCCATAACACACCGTC
This sequence comes from Girardinichthys multiradiatus, assembly GCF_021462225.1. Lineage (NCBI taxonomy): Eukaryota > Metazoa > Chordata > Actinopteri > Cyprinodontiformes > Goodeidae > Girardinichthys > Girardinichthys multiradiatus. The sequence goes on from NC_061804.1 coordinate 16,846,752, forward strand.
CACGCTTATGCATTTTAACCCTTTTATTAATGGTATTTTAAAAAGGTATGTGTTTGATTCTGATGATAAGCTACAAGCTTCTTTTGTTAGCTCCAACCGCTAACAGCTAAGAACACGTGCTTGCCTGCCAAGATAATTTACCCAAAAAGATTGTTAGTTTTCAATCTAGAAAATAATATTTCCCTAAATATTATTTTCCTAAACCTGAAAACTAAGCAAACACCAGTAAGCCCCATTTCTCCAGAAAGATTTGGTTCTTATTCAAAATAATATTTCCTTAAATATTATTTTACTATTTCCTGAATAATATTTCCCTAAATATTATTTTACTAACCTTGATAACTAAGTAACACAATTAAGCCCATTTCTCAAAGATTTAGTTCTTTTTCAAAATAATATTTCTTTAAATATTATTTTAATAAATAAAGGCAGCTAATTAAACACAGTGGAGAATTGGTCATCCAGAAGGTTGGTTTTATTCAGCAAATCAAAAAATACTATAAAATATTATTTTATTAAAATAATATTTTATCTGATCTTGCATTGTGAATTGTTGTCTAAAGGTATGCCAATTATTGCCTAAGTTAGTTCCAAGACTAACTGAACTTCATTTCCAGATTCTTCAAGATAATCCTTGGTTCTCAAACATAAACATTGCATGGTAATGTTGCATCACTCTTTCGGTCACGGTTTTCAACCTTCATTGATCAACTTGTTTATATTGTACATAGCCCATTAGTCTTCCTTATTCTTTAATTCTGCTTGGTAGTTAGTTGGATTGTTTTAGCATAGTAAAGTTTTTTGATTGAAATATATTTTTGACTTGAGTTGACTTATTTTTGTTAATAAATTCTTGTATTTTAAGAAATTGTGTGAATTCATTCCATGTGTGTACAGAGTTTTGCTGTTCAATAATGTCAGAGCTTTGCTCATCCCTTTCAATTTTGTCCTAATACCTCTGCATTATTGGGCTGGTATTCACAGGACAACCCTTAACAGACCGGAGTATTATTCAATAAAATATTAAAGTATTAATATTAAATATAAAATAATATATTCAGGGCTGCATGGTGGCGCAGTTGGTAGCACTGTTACCTTGCAGCAAGAAGGTCCTGGGTTTGATTCCCAGCTGGGGGTCTTTCTGCATGGACTTTGCATGTTCTCCCCATGCATGCATGGGTTCCTCCCACAGTCCAAAGACATGTCTGTTAGGTTAATTGTTCACTCTAAATTGCCCTTAGGTGTATGAATGAGTGTGTGCATGGTTGTTTGTGTGTTGCCCTGTGACGGACTGGTGACCTGTCCAGGGTGTACCCTGCCTCTTGCCCATAGACTGCTGGAGATAGGCACCAGCTTCCCCGTGACCCACTATGGTAGAAAATGACTGACTGATAATATATTCATAATTACAACAATAGATATGTTTTACTCTATATCTGAAAGCTTGAAAATTGTATTTTCAAGTATTTCTGGACTTAGGGCCATCATAAATTCAGACAAAATTTAAAATACAGACATGTTTAGGATACAGTGAAAGACTTAATTTTTGTGGACCACTTACGGATTCTTTAAAACACAGCGTCATTGGTGAAAAATGTATATAATTTGTTTAAAAGAACCACTCAAAATATTGCTAAAAACTCATGCTGTATGTGTGAGCTGGATCCATACCTACCTTTTTACTACATAAATACATTTAACACCAATAAGTCGTTTTTGTTGCCAGAATGTTTGTTTTCTAATCCAGAAATCTGATTTCCTGATCTTGGAAAGAAACAAATGTAAAAACTGGTTCCAAATGAAAATTTCTCCAATAGTGGCAATTTTTTTCGAGACCGCCTGACCTTCAATTAAAACTGCCTGCCACCTCTCATACAGCACAAGCAACAACTTCCTGATTAGTACCAAGTTTCAAGCAGTTGAGATTTGCTTGTAGGCTTGAACAAGATAATCCAGGAAATTGTCATGGTGGAACAAAAAAGACTGAACTGCAACAGAGAACAAATAAAACAGGTAAAAACTCTGAATCCCAGAATGAAAAGTATTAACCCATTTTCATGACAACTCCCAGGAAAGAAGAGTTTCACAGCTATATTGTTTTTTTGGAAATTAGTTTTAATTTATGCTTATTTGTTCCTTTTTAATTTTTTTCTGTAGTTTATTAGTTTTGCTTTTTATTTTTGTTTTTACTCAGTTCATTGAAAGAGTTTTTTTACTAAAGTATTTCAACTTGGAGTTGAAATGTTTTATTAATAAATTCATGTTTTTTTGTTTATGTTTATTCTGTGTATGTGTTTAGTGATTGCTGTTTGAGAACATTAGTATCCAAATTCACTCCTTCATCTTTTGTTCTATAAAACCACACCTCACCAGGCAGGTATTCATAAAACAATAATTGGCAAAGACTGAGAGCTCTTTGGCTATTATTTCCTGATAATAAGGTGGTGCCTCAACTTGGTAATTTTGATCAAACTGACTACATTTGTTAATAATTGCCTTTGGAACTTATTAATAGTTAATTATAGCCAGACCAAACCTATTGCTCTAGAACTAAATTTAATTAATTAAATTTAATTAAAAACTGATTTTTCTATGTAGTCCAGCTAAAACAAACATCTAGCCTTGATGACCCTTTTGTCAGCCTATTTCCTCTAGTTTTTTACTGGCAGATTTTGTGGTGTTTGCAGGCCAGTATCATGTAATGAGTCCACCTCAGGGTCTTCTATTAGGTTTACATGCTCAGAATACCTTAACAGGTACAGCGTCCTTGTAATGCAAAAGATCAGTAACTCTTCTTTGGGCTTCTCATCTTAAATCAGATATCCCCTCAATCTGTCTTAAAAAGGCAAGACACCCAGAAAAATATAAAGGCTTTTTTTTTTTTAAATGACAAAACAGTAACCTTGATTTCTAAGTCACTTCACACAATCATGAAACACAAAAGGAGGAATTACATCATTGACTTGAAGTTGGGTGTGCAGGTTATTATTATTTCAGTGCCTTACAGCTAGACAACACAATAAGAAAAAGGTAGAGGGTTGTGCCCTTGATTGGAGTGCTTGATGGTCAGTGTTCTAACCTGATAAATCTAAAAGCTGCAAAAATAGAAAGAAAAACAATCAAAATACACTAAAAAAGTCACAAGAGCTGTGATTTAGATAAAATCTTCATCAACACCAGAATGTTAGAGCTAAAAGGAAAGTTTGATAATATTACTGATTAACTTCTATGAAGGTCTTCCACGGAGTGGTAGTTTTTTGAACCGCTGACTTCAAAAAAGAGCTGGGAGGCAAAAAGACGTCTACAAGCCTGGAAATGTTAAACGTCTTTAGGTGTTAAGTCACAAAAAACTCTCTCCCAAATTGTTAAATTGTTCTTTTTAACAAAGATATCACATATAGGTGCAAAGATATGGTTACTTTAAGAATGTCTTTTTAATGTGTTTTGGCCTAGATAGTATTTTCGCCTGAAGAGGTTTAGTTGTGAAGCTACCTTTAGTTGTATAAAAAGCAATTGTAATCAAAAACAAACAGATGAAAAATACCAGGTTAGTTTTTGACTCCAGGGTGAACCTTTGATAATGATGTCTAATTTTGTTGCACTTATCATTTTCTGTGCATCTATTATGTTACGGTGCTCCTAGACAACAAGGCTGAAATTGTCTTATTGCAATGATTAAAGGTTGGTTGGAAAGAAATGAGTTTTCAGACCTTGTTTAGTCTTTTGTTTGTAATTATTGGCTGAGTTGCCCTCTTTTCTCACAATTGTGTAATGAAAAAGAGTTTCTGATTTCTGCTGAAAGAAAAAAACAAATATTTCCTCACACTGTGTTACAGTTTGAGTAACTGAGTGAACCATAAAAAGTGTCTGACACTTCAAGAAATGATCTTGATTTTCTGATATCGTCATTTGTTGCCAAATAATCCAAAAATATCCTTAACAGCCCAAGCTATAGCATAGAAAAGATATAACTCAGTTTCTGAGTTACATTTCAGAAACTTTGTGTTGCTGACATTTGTATTGGAATAACAATGGCAAGGACATTATTTATACAAAAATATCTAACTCTCTGCATTTCATTTTTTTTTTAAAGAATTTTTTCGGCACTAGAGGTCTTTATTTTGATAGTAGGCAGACAGGAAGGAGGGACAAAGAGAGGGGGAGAGATTCGGCAAAGGTCGCCGTGTCCGGGACTTTGAGAACTAAAGCCCCTATAGCCCCTACACCACCAGCGCCACTGCATTTCATTTTGATTGGTCTTTTTTCTTTTAGTTTAAAATGCCACTTGCTTTCAAGTATTCTTCCTTCTATGCATTCTTGTATGTAAATGACTGAATAATTTCGAAGTGGACTGTTGAAAAAAGGTTGAGGTTGAAAATACTTTCAAAAATCAAAACAAAAACAAAAAAAAACAACAACACTTCTAGTCTAAGTTAAAATGCTTACAGACTAAAAATACACTTTCCAAAAAAGAAATGATGCAGGGAAATCTTATCAGCTTACGTTTTTTCCAATTTGCATTTCCAATTTGCTCCATCCTTCTTCCCATCACCTCTGGGCAGCTTCCCTCTTCTTGTCACAGATAATAATTCCCACAGCATGATTCAACCAAACCTATGTTTTACAGCTGTTATAATGTGTTCTAGGTGATATGGAGGATTAGTTTTCCACAACACAGAGTTTTGCTTGTAGGCAAAAATCGTTCAGTATTTGTCTCATCTAACACAAGCACCTTCTTCCATGGTTTAAATGTCTCCACACCTTTTTCTTAATCTGTTTGGTGTGTTTCTTCCCTTTCACGACTTATCTCAAACAAACCTCTGAGGCCTTTAAACACATACGGTTTGTATCTAATAATCAGGTGACCTTTAAAGGCAATTGTTTTCCGTGGAATTATTCAGGGGTAGTAGAGTAAAATGGGCTACATTCAAATAGATGCCATGTTTTTTAATTTCGTATTTGTGAAAAAAAGAAACCATATATTTACTTTTCTCGTCCACCTCACAGTTATGCACAACTTTGTGTTGCTCTATCCCTTCAATTCCTACAAATACATCCTAGCTTTTCTTTTTTTTTGCTGGTTTTCATCATGAAATACATTTTTTGCTCATTTGGATTTTGAGTATGTGCGTGGTTGTTTGTGTGTTGCCCTGCGATGGACTGGCGACCTGTCCAGGGTGTACCCCGCCACTCGCCCATAGACTGCTGGAGATAGGCACCAGCTCCCCTGCGACCCACTATGGAATAAGCGGTAGAAAATGACTGACTGGATTTTGAGTATTTGAATTGCTCCTCTTGCTTGAGTGTCTCTTTCATTTGCTACTTTCCAAATGCTATTGAAAACCTTAAATTGTATCTCTTTGTTTTAAGTTAAAGTAGACAGCTTCGGTCATGTTTTGCTCTGTCTGTTTGCTCCATATGTAGCATCCGTTCACATCTGTGGATGGTTGCATTCCTGTGGAAGTTAATTTGTGTCCAGTGGACATTTTATAGTATTATTTAAAGAATCACCAACTATAAACTTTAAAAAATATAATTTTTTGAATATACTATATTTCTATGCCACACATAGACACATTCTAGGGAAAGTCAGGAGTCCATTATCTGTATGCAATAGCTTAGAGAAAGTGAGTGATGTTGCATTAGTGGGTGGGATGCTAATATGAATGGATGCCTCTCATATATTTCTTGCAGCTACCAGTCACCTGAAGTGATGACTGTGCATTCACACTGAACCGAGGACTTCTTGTGATCAACTTTGTTAGGGCGTGATGAATGTGAGCCACAATTTCTTCATTTTGGGGAGGCAAGGTGCTGTAGGACGTGATGAGTTGGTTTCTGAATTTAGTTGAGAGCAGCTCTCAGGCTGAGAGAGCGGCTGCTGGTTCTCATGCAGATAAAGGATTGATTGTAGCTCAGTTTTGTTTCGACAGTTTCATAATGTTGGTCAACGTTCATTCACAGGTATTTTTGGGTCTTTTATGACCTTGATATTTCAAATATTAGAATAAATTTAAGTCAAATCTGGAAACACTGACACATAGCTGAATTATATTGCTGTACCTTTAATTATACTACCAATCATTTATATTTAGCAAAATGTCAGTGTAGAAGGCCCTTTTGGAACCCTTTTTACACCCAAAAGGATGTTTTTTTTTTCTTTTAGCCTTATGATTAGTGAAATAGTGGGAAAGAAAATATGTCATTCATTTTGCAATTTTGCATTTGGGATAGTGTTAGCCTTTGCTACCAAACTTCTAGAATTAGTTTACTAATTTACTAGTTTACTAACTGTCTAAACCTTTGCTGAGAGGCTCACTCCATGAAAAGTGTCTTCTCACGAGTATGGATTCAATTTAGTTTTTCAAGTTCATGTTGTTATGGATAACTGCTGAATTAATAAGCCTATTGTCTACAGCTTGGTTTAGTTTGAAAACAGTAACTGGGATGATGCTTATACTTGTGTGACACCTGAGTTTGCTCACATTTCGCTGCTTCAGACTGGAAAGTCCAAGCAGCCTCCACAATAATAGGGCAATGCAGCTTAAATTTTTCTGTTGTGTTGTACCAGATTTGCTTGATTGACAGAGATACAGTGCTGGCAAAACACTTAAAACGCAGATTCAGTTAACTTTGTGCCTATAACTGTCTGACCAAAGAGATCCAGTTGAGATGAAGTGAGCTTTATTTTCAACCAGACTGTGGCACAGGAGGTGAGTAGGACTGAAGCACTTGACTAAAATTTAACAGTTATTTCTAATATCTGTTTTAGTTTATTAGTTTTAAAATAATTAATCCAGCCTTCATACATTTGTCAGACTATAGGGAACAATCAGATTTTATAAGCAATAAATGTGGGGGGCCAAACTCATGTTTTGATCCTCACATCATGCTTTGAACTGACCTCAAATTACTCAATAGAAAAATCAGGAATCCTGTGTAGGCTGTTGCCTTGGTGATATATTATGGTGTCCCCAAAGAAGTTCAAACTAAATGATGGGATAGATTATGTAATTAAATGTTTAGCAAGAAATCTAGGAGCAGTTGTTCAGAATGACATTTGCATACTCAGCTAAATAGGAAGATGTGTTTAAATAATACAAGCTTGTGTGTTGGCTTCATCGTCTTTTATCCTCTTTCTGCTGAGATAATATTTTTCTGGATTGCTTTCTTATATGGCCTCTTGGGAGTAAACATTCTTCTGCTGTTTGCATCTAAACAACTCCATTAGGACAATTACCGTTTAACTTCAGTGTTTCTCAAAGGTACCTCAACTGTGGCAGAAAGAATTACACATTCACTCCTACCCTTCATTTGCTTTTATAGCTGGCAGCAAAGCCAGCCTATAATCTTTGTCTGACTTGTAAGTTTCTCAGGTGCATCCCATGCATTTTTTGCACCATAAATTGTAAGGTCATGTCTGATAGAATAGGGGGGTCTGATCCGCTATTATCATGTGATATTTCTACTCAGTGGGCTGACTTTCAGCACTGCTTCACTTGCTCCTGGATCATCAGATAAGCAGCTCTCTGACAGGGATGATATTGGTTGGTAAAACCTTTGGAGGCGCCTCTTTGGCTTATGATGGCAGCAGTGAGGTTGCACATGTTTTGTAAATCTGTCAAATAGTGTAATTCTACACACACAAATGAATTCAAATTCACATAAAATCAGACATGAAATCCACAATTCTTTGACATACAGGACAACCTTTAAATCAACGTAGCACACCACAGGAAGCTTCTCCAATCTCAGCCACTCTGTTTCATTGAACAGTGTCAGGATGCACAGTATATCTGACACGAACAGATGTTTTCTGAATGTGTTCAGCTTAACAAAAAAAATGGAGACTGAAATGATTTTCCTGTAATTATATATAAATATGGATAGGGGTGGTTTAATGTAATGTGAGACTGTATTATTGAAGTATGTTGAAATTATATTACATTTCGAGATGTAATTAAATCTGAAGTATTACATGTTTTGAAAAGAAATGGATTGAGTTGAGGTGGAGATTTTAAAAGCATTGTAATGCATCCATAATTACTAAGAAGCAGGACATTTTGATGGATGATGATGTAGCAGGCTTCTTTGCTGCTGGTCTATGTTTCCTTTTGAACCAGATATTACAGTGACTGAAACATTTTTACTGTTGTGGGCAGAAAAGTTGACTGGAAATGATACAAATTACAAATGACAAAGAAAACCATTTGAAACAGGTGTTCCAAAACTTTTGACCGGTAGTGTAGAATATACACTAAGTTTAATCTATCCTTAAACTAAAAGCTTATGCCATAATCCAATGGTGTTTATGGTTTTGATTTTCATCTGTGTTTTTATTTAGGTCATTTTCATGTTAGGTCTTACCTTATTCAGTTTGCTTCTGTGTCATTGGTTAGATGTTACCTTGTTATTCCTTGTGCTTTATGTATTATGTGTATTCTAGCTTATTTTCCCTTTGGTTGCATTTGTCGTTTCCTCCTTCTCTGTTCTGCTCTATTCTTCTGCCTCATTTGCAACTCATTCCTCTGATTATCTCTTCTGGGTTGCTTGTCATTTCTCTACCCCTGCCTCAGTGTATACTTACCAGTTCTATTTCCTCTCCACTGGATCCTCTGTTCCTATGCCTGTTGTTTTTCTTGTAACTCAGTCCAGTCCTCTGTCCATGCTCCAAGCTCTGTTCGCCTTTTGCCAGCCTGTACGTTTTTGTATTTTTACTTTTTCATTATACCATTTCAACTCGCAATGCTGCCCCGAGTACCTGTCTACAAGTTGGTCCAGGCCTTGACCCACAAAACATGACAGCCTAAAAATACCCTTAAACAATTAAAATTGAATACATGAATGCTTTTTTAAGTATATAACTAATAAAATATATAATTATTTATTACTTTAATAGTTTGTCATGTAATTGTTCCATGCAGCAGGGCTTCATGAATTTATTTTATCTGTTAGCCCTACTCATTAAAGTTAGTTGATGGTGGTTACACTTGATGAGGCAAATTCATCTTAACTAACTTTCAGCAACTATAAAGTAGTTCATTATTTATTTAATTATTTTATTTTATTTTAAAATGAGTTTACATTTTAATAGATTTTTCACATTTAAATGTTGAAATATATAAATACTAAATTGGGACATTGTAAATAGAAATAGAGTTGCTGCAGCAATGTGAAACATGGGAAACTGTTGGTTAAAGGTAAGAAGACTGGCAAAAACCTTTTAAACATTTTCTCCAATCTGTTTTGAAATGATCAGATTTATATAAGGGAGGGGGGCTCTTTAAGGTTGGAACCAACAGCTTAATCTAACGCACCATCATACTGCCCATGAAGGCATCTTTGAAATCTAAAGTTCATTATGTGACTCTCAGATGATTCACGACATGATTTAAAATCCAGTGGGACATCATGGAAATACAAGATGAAAAATAAATCATTTTATCTTATTTCAACATGTCTTAATTTTATGGCTGTGTAAGAAAATCCTAAGAGAACGGTTTGGTGCAGAACCTTTCAGAGAGGCTTTGAGGTTTGGTTGAAAATGATTTCTCACAGTAATTTCCAGGGTTGAAGTCTTTGAGGTTTTGATTGTTTGGCCTGAAACGTACTTGGTGCCTTTTTGTATATTACAATTCTGGTGCTGATGGCTCCAGGAAATGTCTGTGATCCCAAATGAAATCCTCTGTTGAATTCAATTTATATGTATCTCAGTGTGCTCTGGGGATTTCTAGCTTCATAGCAGTGAAAAATGAAATATTCACTGAGGTGTCAGCCTAATTTCAGAAATATTCATTTGGAGCTTGTAAATGAGCAGAAAGAGTCCAGTTTAGTAAGAAAAAGTTGAAAAGTTAGTCTTTCTATATACTATGAATTTATCTCTGATGATGATTTCAACAGTGAAAGTGCTGAGATGAACGGTAGCACATTCAGCATCTGCTTTTGTATAGCTTAAAGGAAGACCTCCCTCTCTGCCAAGAATGTGTTGTGTTATTCACATTTCTATAAATACTGCCTTGTTTTACTATACTTTAAACTGTACTTTAAATCTTAAAACTTGCAATCAATTCATAATTGCCCCATCAAAACTGTAAAACTTGTTAGCACACTTTAGACATAAAGTGCCTTGCAAAAGTATCGATACCCCTTGCACCTATTCTCATTTTATGTTTTCAATCACAAACTTAAGTGTATTTTAAGTGTATTGTCCCACTTTACTTAAATACCCATAATTCAAATTAGATGTAGCCAATTGTCTTTAGAAGCCAACTAATTAACAGAGTCCAGCTGTGTGCTATTCTCAGTATGAATGCAGCTGTTGTTTAAAGGCTTAGGAAGTTTATTAGAGAACATTATTGAGCTAACAGTATCGCGAATATCAAGGAATGCAGCATGGGATGCCAGGTAAGGAGGGCATTGTCTGACCTTTGTTCAAGGAAAACAATAAAAAGTTATGTTTGGTGTTTGCCGTACGTCCTGCAGGGAACACAGCCAGCATGCAGAAGGTGGTGACAGATGAGAAGAAAAATTAAAGTTTCTGGCTTATGTGCAAAATGCTATGTGTAACAGTAGAAACACTGCTCATCACCCTGAACACACCCTCCCCATGTTTCAACATGGGGGTGGCAGCATCATGTTGTGGAGATGCTTTTCTTCAGCATGGACCAAAAAAGCTGGTGAGAGCTGATAAGAAAATGGATAACGCTAATTGCAGGGAAGTCCTGGAAGAAAACCTGTTTGGATCTCTAAAAGATTTGAGACTGGTGCAGAGGTTTGCCCTCTTACTGTACAATGACCCAAAGCATACATTCAGAGGTATAGTGAAAGGGTTGAACTCAAAACCCATTCATGTGTTAGAATGATCTAGGGTGTATTTACACCTACCACCACTTTAAACAGACCAAACAACTGGACTGAGACCCATTTTTAAGGTGGTCTCGGGCTACTTCTAAATGGACTCTGGTGGAGTTCACTTATGGTGTGAACACAAACCGGGCCCAATCCGACCCAATAACAGAAAACATATACGTCTCTTACCACTTAGCAAAGCACTATAGCCGGTAGCAAAGATGTATGTTGTACTGAAATCATACCTCATCAGCTGCATGTTGCCTAGCAATGCTGCTACCAGCATGCTGTGGGACAGGGCACGCAGAGCATGTCATCTCTTTCGGCTTGCAGCATACATCCTCCGATGGGGTTCCAAAATTTTAAATGGAACGTCGCAAAATCTGTGTTAAATGAGCTGCTCTTGACCCTCACAATGATATTGGAGCTGTAATAACGGCACAAATATGCAAAACAGAGGGGCTGTATACAACGCTTCCACAGTTGTTTTCCTCCATTTCCTGGTCTGTGCTCTTTCCTGCCCCATCATTTCTGTCCAATGGGAGCAATGATCATTACTCTTGTGGCTATGTTTTCACCTAATAGTTTACTTGCAAAAAGTACAATGTGAAAGCAAACTTCATTCATTCATTCATTCATTCATTCATTCATTCATTCATTCATTCATTCATCTATACCGCTTATTCCTTAGTGGGTCACGGTAGAGCTGGAGCCTATCTCCAGCAGTCTACGGGCAAGAGGCGGGGTACACCCTGGACAGGTCGCCAATCCATCGTAGGGCAAACTTCACTGGTGTGCATACACCCCTAGTCAAATCCAGACCAATATCAAATTGGGAATCTGTGACACGACTTACAAATTGATGCTCATTGAACTTATACTACTTCCCAAAGAAGAAGGGGCAGTATTTTCAGTCTATATTTGTGTAAAACCAGTAGAGATGTGATTTTGCATATTAGTGACTATATACATATTAGTGCATGCCACACTTTTCAGCTCTTTGTAAAAATAAATTTAAAACACTATTTTGTGTTTGTCTATCCTATCTAAACTTTTGCAAGGCACTGTAACAAAAAGGGGCTGAAAAACACAAAGAGATCAAATGAAAACATAGCCTTTTCTTTTCTCTAATATATTAAACATAATGAATAACTTTAAAATCAATTAATCAATTATGCATAAATGAAATATAATCGAAAGTTGCATGCGTCTAACAAAAAAATGCTTCTGCTGCCGAATCTTGTCTCTGGTTTTCCTCCTAACGTGTTTAAATAACACTTTTAACACCTAAAATTAGACGTCTGACTAATATTCTGATATAGCCTGAGGAAGGAGAACTTGTATCTAAGGGCACAATATCAAACTTGACCTTATCTAAAAAGCTAAACAGTACATAAATACCATTATGCATTCATGAAAGAAAAGTTTCATACACAAATGAAACTTTAAATTCGACTTGCTGGTTGGTCTGGCAAACACAAGAGTACAAAGCGCCTGCCTGTGGTCCACCTCTTTCACAGCTGTTTTGTAAATCATTTTTGTCGGTACATTTCACCGAACAGACTTTTAAAGCTGACAGACACCAATAAAAACAGCTTCTTGGTGGGCGAGATAAGAATAGACAACATCTGCTGCAGAGAAAAAAGTGTTGCAAAATCAAAATGGGTGCACGTTTAGAGCTGTCCAATTCCTGGGCTTAAGACTGCTGCTAATGTTCTAAAAAAATCTGCTGGAGGAGTTTAACAGCTGTGTTTCCAGCTGGGAGTTGATAAATAATGTGTCAGTAAAGCTGCTGTTTGTGAGATGAGGACTTTAAACTAGTTTTAACAACAGCAAATATGAGTGGCTCTTTCACATAATGCATTCATCTTTGTCTAAATAATTATCTTTAAATATCATTGTTAAGAATGCCATAAAAGTTGTCATTTGCAGTCTTTCAACTGAGGTGGAAGTTGTGCAAAATGCCTCAGTAAAGAATCTAAATGCAGTGTTTATGTCATTCCAGGTTGCTCGTTATTTATTAGCTCAGGAAAGACTGCACTGTTTCCATTAATGCATTAAAGTGGTTTGACCTGCAGTTTTATTTAATCAAATCTCCACAGGGAACATTGCTCTGTAAGAGAAGTAAGAAGAAAATGAAGATATTGAACAAGGAGTGGAAATTGGATAGAAGCTTCCGATAGAAAAAGTGCAACTTTATCCAGGAAAGTTCAAGCAGTGTTAAGTCTAAATAGATTGATTTATTGCATTATGATTCACTTTTTATTCAGTACTTTTATTTCAGTTATTTTCTTAGATATTAGGTAAACAGTTAATTTAGCAGATTTTTCCGAAATTACAAATATGGCTTTGACTGGTAATTCTTAATTGAACTGTACAAAAACTAAACCAATACAATGTACACAAACTACAGGTTTTAGCCTCTCACTGTAAACATCAACAAACAACAACAACAACAAAAAAAACAAGCAGCAAAAATTAGTGACATCTATGCAAATGGATTTGCATAACTGCAAAAATGCACAGGCCAATGCCATCAAAAGGAAAATTCATTTGCTGATAAGTACTTGAGTGATTAACCACACACCACCTACCATACCTGTAACAGTAACTGCAGCACAACATGGTTCCACATTTTTCACACTTGTATTTGTAAATAAATAAATAAAACTGTCATTTTGTTTTCTAATTCAGAGTGCAATGTTCAACTGAATCCAACTTTCCATGGTCTCATCTTTATGTTTAAAAAAAAAAAACATTTTATACATTTGTCATGAAAAGACAGTCCATCCTTTTTGGACTTTAGTGTTTTATTTTTCGTTTGTTCTTGTTTTTGGGAGGTATACATAGTTTGCCACAAACTTGAATAATTAAATATTAATATGATGAGATCTGCTTTGTGTGGTTTCGCATACATTAAGGCAGAATACATACATTTTGGAGCCCAGTAAACATAGATCATTTTTAAAAGTGATTAAAATACTACATTGTAAAAATTGTCATAATAATAATTATAATAATAATAACTTATTGCATTAACCCTATGTTGCTCAGCACACTTTTTGTTTACTTGCATTGTTGACAGATGTGCAAAGTTATTAGGAAAAATAAATCTATTTCTTAAACAACTGGGGCATCACTCTGCATCATAAGACTAAGTGGATCAGTAATTTTTTATGGTCAGATTCATTGTAACAATGTCGATATATCATCTACAGGGTTTTTAATCAATAGGTGTCTACTTATGTGGAGACCAACCATGCAGGAAGACAGAATTTGAACCAATGAACCTTGTAGCAAGGCAACAGTGCGACCAACTGCACTAAAATGAGAGGCTTGCCACAGTGATCAAATGATTTTTTTGTTTTTTTCAGGCCTGATACAGAGAAACACCTTGCATTTCAGAAAATGAATGGAAGATTTCACTTCAAAAAACATCTGCAGTGGCATAAACAGAGACATACTAGCACCACCACAATGCTAACAGCAAATGTGCCTCCAAGAGAGCTATGCAAGTGTACAAATCAGACAAGGCTGACTCTTGTGATCTGTGCTGCAATCCTCCACATCGTGCTAACAGCAAACTCATACTGTAGGAACTTTTCCAGGTTGTCCATCTGCTGTTTTAGTTGATTGTTTAAGAGCTTTTAATGAAGGCTTATGTGCTGCTTTATCCATCTCCTCCACACAGCTATGAGATGCTCAGTGCACGATGTTAATAATAAAAGATATGTGTCAGGGTAGGTCCTTTTACAAAGAACAAAGTCAATACTGCATTCATTTACTGTCAAAAGGTTTTAAATTAACATTTTAAACAGTGGTCAAGGGTTTGCTCTAGAAAGTACAGTTTTTCATTTTTTAAGAAAGGTTAAACATTGAAAGTGTCATTACTTATTTAGTTGGGTTCATGAAAAAAAAAAAATTTAAGGGATTATTATATCCCATTCTTGTCGGGGTTGGAGATCTCTGTGTTTTTTTGTATTGTTTGTGTTTGGTTTTCTAGAGGGCGTTGACAACTATGACAATTCTAAAGAAATATACAGTATAAGGGATCTGTTTCCTGTATAAATTGATAATTAAAAAGTTTCACATTTTTCTTTTTTGAAAATTGATGTTCTTGTTTTTGCAGATCAGCAATTATCCAGCATCAAATTTAAAAATAACTTTTAGGTCTAAGTGTTTTATGTATCAGTTGTTGATTCTGACTGAGTTATGTAGTCTAAAGTATGCCTTTTGGGTTTCATACAGCTTCTCTGTTCTTCATGGGCTAACCTTGGGGTTATCCTTCAGGGATGCCAACTTACGGATACAGTGGCAGCTGTCCTCTCTTTGTTTATTTCAAATAACATGGTGTAATATGCTTGTTGTTCACCCAAGGTTTCTTTTGACTAAAATTGAAGATCTGGTTAAGAGTAAGTGATTCATTATCTGTGATGGTTAAAACAAGGCTTTACTCCTTCCTACCATGACTCTATTTTCAGCTTGACCTATTGCTTTACTGTCTGCAAATAAACTGTTTTAATGCACAACGTCTGCATAAATTTAGTGACCTTTACAGTCCTATACATCTTTAATACTTGAGCATGTAACAAGGTGAAAGTGTAAGAAATATATTTTGGAATTTCTGACCTCAGAGGTTGGTAAAGATCAAACAACATCTAAAGAGGGCAGGAGTGGACTTTGGATTTAGGCATATTTTATTCAGGAGGACCTCTCCAAATGAAGTTTAAATGAAAATATATTTTACAACCAGAAAACCTAAAAATCTAAAGTCATCATCTAGCAGGTAAGTAATTTGTAATCACACTTTTCTGATGCTAAAACAGCTGTTGGAGCCACACCCTCTCAAACATGCATTCACTAGCCTATATGACATTTTGTCTGCAACTGCAACCTTTGGAACAACATTGTGTATTGCTGTTTGTCTGCAAAAAAACTTTCTAACAGAATTACATTGAACAGATGTTTGACTGCTTAATGAAAACAAAGAAAAAAGGGTGGAAAGTGAACAGCACAGATTTCAACATCCAAAAAAAATCTCCCTATTGCAAACACTTATATGAAACAAGTGGAAGCTTTATTTTAAGGAAAGTACTAAGCCAAAGCAGAAGGATGAAAAAAATGTCGAATGGAGTCAGCAGGCTGACCATTGAGGTGTCTGTATGTGTTGTTTCAGGATGGAAAATGTTTGTAGTGGTTTTTACTTTTTTATATCCTCCATTAGTACAAAACATCTGCTGGTGTTAAGACTGTTGATTAGCTGCATCTCTATCTCATTTTTCTTAGTGTCTGAGCCAAACAGGAAACATACTTAAAGATGAATGTTTTGAGTACTACAAAACTGTAATAGAGTTCAGCCTCATGAGTAAAATATGAACTGACTGACATGTAAGAAAGTGAGACTTACTAAATCTCGGTATGGCTAGCTAATTTAAATTAGGCTGTTGTGTTGACACAGTTGTTGGGCAAATACCCATGGGCATCTTAGTAACAATTCTGGTTAAAACCAGAGAAGAAATTACAATGTCTACCATAAGTGTGCCACAATTGTATATATATTTTTTGTTAAAGTTTTTGTCCCCATTGGTCATTTAACATTTTGGTGAATAATAGGCAGACTAGGCTCACTACAGAGTGCTTTTAATTTCTTCCACAAAAAAAAAAAAAAAAGGTTGCAGGTTTTTTAGGTCTCCAAGCTACTATTTTTAAGCAAGATTTTTTGACATACTCCTCACTGGTTAAATCGAACAATTTTTTGACCATAAGAATTAAAATTGTAGGTGGATATTTTCCAATACTTCTTTATTCTTGGATGGCCATTGTTTTATGCACTGATGCCTGAGTTTAGTGTTTTTAATGTAATGCCGTCACTCTTCGCCTCACGTACATTCACCCTTTTATTATACTGTATTTTCTTACTTTGGACTTGAAAATGAACAAAATCTTTGAGAATACATACCAGAACACGATTGCTAAGGAAAAGTAGTAAAAATGCATTGAAAATGCGTAACAATATTTATTTTTTATAGAATGTGCTTGCTGTAAAGAGACTGTATTAGGGTGGTATCTGAAACTGATTAACTTGTATTTCATTTAAAAACACTACAGAATATTCTGTTAGCTTTGCAGGTATTATAGTGCTCCAAGTACAAACAATTTATAGTTGCTTACCAATAATTAATTAGGCTGAGTAGAAGGTAAACACACTGACAAAAACTATATGAATCTTGTTTTTTAAAGCAAAGTGGCACTAATAGATTGTGTGCCTGTGGGTGAATCGGAATCCAATGTCGTTATTGTCATTTTTACAGATACAACGAAATTGAGAAAATAAGCTGTCTGGTCTGTGCATGAGCAAAAAAATATTCATGTAAAATAGAAAAATAGAAGCAGTTGTTAAAAAGATAAAATAAATACAGGAAACAAAACACATGTACACACATTCATACTGATTGTACTTTCCCATTGTTAGGGTCCTTTTTGTAGAAGTGAGGTGGCACCCTTGTGTAATCTCAACCCTTCATTTATCCAGGAAATTTATCTTAATTTTCCTCCTCAAGCATGCTTTTTAAAGCAACACAATTTATATTCATGTCACCACCTGGGGGAGGTTTTCCAAACAACAAATCACCTCCTGAGCAGCCTCAGCCGGAACAATCAGAAGCTCGGTGTTGCACTCAAGCGCACGGCAGTTTTAACCATCCATCTAACCTGTGGATAGACCTCCAGGTCAAGAAAATTGTTTTGTAAAGGCCACCTGAAAGAGTGTCAGTGTGGTCATGGAGAAGATTAAACAAAATTACAATATGTTAAGAGGGTAAGGATGAATTTCATGGAATAGTGTTCCCCCACATTGGCTGTATATCCTGTATACTATAATCAGTAACTTTTATTTCTCACAAAGATGACAGAAACATTATTATTTCAACTTTATAACATCGCAAACTCAGAATTATGAAGCTTCAAAGACACCAACTTGAAAGACAGTCTGGTGCTTTGAGCTTTAACTTGATATATAACATACCTTTGAACTGTTTGCTCTGGACTTTCAGTCTGGAGGAAATATTTGAAGATAATATTTAGATCAGACTGTAGATGAATGAGCTTGTATATTTTCTCTTTGCTGTGTTTTATAAGGATTTATTTGTCAGACAGGTGACAGCAACACAGTAGACATTGAAGGATTCTTTGAGAAGCTGCACCTACAGTATGTGCTTCAATTAGTGGTGTGAGAAGTACAAGTGAAAATAGTATTGCAACATCCTAAAACACTACAAATCAAGTTCAGCTGGTGTTCCTTCTCATACCTTGACAAAAACAGATATTAGTTATCAATGGTGCTTACTATTTTAATGACCCCATGTTTTTTGATGTGATTAGAGTAGAGCTGCTGCTTATCCGCATTGAAAGGAGTTGGTTGAGGTGGTTCCCGCCAAGGTTCCTTCCTGGACCTATTGCCTCTGCAACCCAATCTTAAATCAGCAGAAGACAATGATTTGATATATGTTTTTTGAATTACACTCTGGCCACCACAGAAAAAAATATGGTGATTCACCCAGTGAAAATCATAAAAAGTATTACAAAAGTTTTTTTTTCTTAAAATTGGGATCTTAGAGACCTAACAGACTGGCACCCTACTCGTGCATTTATAAGCCCTCTGTTGTGAGCCAAGTCTGCACAACTTGCAAAAAAGCTGTAATTAAAAATAAATAATAATAATTATCTCACCATTCAGACAGATATTGTACTGTGCAGTATTGCTACTCTGATGGACATGGCCAAAACCTGGGACTTTAATTTGTTCAAGCAACTGTCTCTAGGACAGTCTACTTTTTATTGAGTTAAACATAGCTAGCAGCAGTGAATGGAAGCAGCTATAAGTCTCACTTTTTTAAACAAAATCAATCTGTGTTTCATTTGTGAGGGTTTAATTACACTACTGTGAAGTGGCTTGCAAAACTGCCTTTTGAGGAAACCTTATTTATTGCCACTATGTAGCTATACATTTGTGTACAGTTTGCTTTCCCGCAGCTACACTTTGTGTTTCCCTAAAAAGGCCACTTTAAGCTGATGGTACCCATATGGTGGGTGGGAAGCTAAAATTTTGATCTGACATTAATTTAGCTGAGACAAACAGACAAAAGGAATCAATGTTGCAGAGGATGTCCTGGAATTATTTTAATTAAATCAGAGCATGCCAGATGTTTTGTCCTGACAGGGGGAGAGTTAAGTAAAAATCCTTGTGAAACAATGTGCTTTGATACTGTAGAAACTGTATGCTCACAAAGAATAATCACAGTCACCTCAAAAAGTCTACCCACTCTCATCAGCATGACATGAACTGTGCTGTCTGTCAAGTGTGTGAATGAAAACTGGAGTAAGGAAAAGTAATCATCCATTCATCCGTCCGTCCATCCATCCATCCAGTTTACTGTAATAACCCACTTAATGTTATTTGATGTTTTAATTTGCTGTCCATTTTTGAGGGGTTTCCTTCATTTAACAACTAAACATACACATCCTTGGAGGAATCTCTGTAATCCTCAATATGTCATGCTTATAGATCTTATGTCATTGTGATGTTGACAGATTTCAGTCTCGCCAAATTTAGTTTCAGGAGTAAGTTTACTTGTTGAGTTGCCGGTGAGGGGGTGTAGTGGTTATGAGTCCCAGAGGTTCAGAGCCTCATGTTGAGCGACAGGGATGCAAATTATGCAAATTACGTGACGGTTCAATGCATTCTTGGATGCTGCCTCTAAGCAGAAGTCTGTAAATGAATAGAGGACTAAACAATGACACATAAAGTACAGAGCTGACCCAAACAAGAAGACAATGCACTCATCCCCCAAAGGGAGAAAATAAACTCATGCCCAGAATGAAGGATAATGATTAAAGACGTGTTTTATCTTAAATTAATAATTAAGACTGCTTTAGACAGACAGCTCAGCACTAATAAATTGGAAACAAGATGGTGAGTCACTCTGTCGAAAGGATTGCACTCAGACTGAGTGGCTTCACCATAATATATTTATTTGTTTGTCAGTACTAAATAAGCACAGAAATGCTAAAAAAATCTATAGAGCTTTACTAATTCATTGAATGAATCACAATGCTATGATTCATTTTGGTAAATTAGAACAAAAGTCTCTATTCTAACACTTCTAATAGCATTGTCTCCCCTCAACAACTTGATTCCATATTTTGACAATTATACATCCATGTTTTGTTGATGCTTTAGATTACTTGATTTATAGTATTCAGTCATTGTTTCATTGAGGTTATGGTCATCATTATCTATTACAGAACTCATATCATGCTCTGCCTTAGTGTGCTATACAGTGTGCTTTAGTTTTGTCTATTTAAAATATCTACAATTTATGAAAACCCACAGTTTATTTTTGTACAAGCATCTCTTTTACCACTGTTACTATAATATGACAAGCTTACACAGAACACAAAGAAAAGCTGCATAAATGACAACAGGCTTTGGGGTTAGCCTCATAATCAAGAAGGTTGCTGAGTTTGTAAAACCTTTGTGAACTGATTTTGTGGAATCCATTCTGTATTTTCCCTTGTTTAAAGTTTTTCTGATTCTAAAATTGTGTCTCTGTTAGTCGGCTGGAAAGTGGGTTAAGATCCGATGATGTTGCTTACATGGCTACATTGTTTTCCAGGGCGACCACAGATCATAAAACTTCATTTGAATTACTCTGGAATTGGGACACAGCTCCTTCATCTCTTCGTTTGAGTTTCTCCATGGTGCTAAAATATTTAGGCACCTCGTCTCTGTGCCGTTGAAACATTTAAATGCTGCCTCTTTTTCACATAGACTACAAACCTGTGAGCTATTTCTGTGTCTTGGAGACTCAAATTGATTTAAACACTTGTAGATGTGTTATATGAGGCATTTATGGTTATACTGAGTCATCTCAAAGATAGTGGTAACTTTTGCTTGCAAATGAGCTATGTAATTTCATCAAAGATTTTTTTGTATTTATTTTATAGAATGAATCTCTGTGCTTTCCACCCATATGCCATTAGACTAGATTGCATTCTATCTTCAAACGTTTCCTCCTCTGTTTGGGGCCTTGGGAAGGAACAGAGGTCTTTCTTCATCAAAGTCTTATCCACATCAAAGTAATCAGGTTACACAAAGATAGAACCAGACTTTGTTCAAGAGACCACAGTGATGGATAGAGAGGGTTCGTAAGTTTGCAGGCGCATTGATTTCTGTTTTGAATTTCTTTCTTTCTTTCGGAGGCACGACACACCGCCTCTTCATTCCACACCATTCACTCTTCTGTGCAAACGTCTGTGCAGAATAACAGAATTGCATAGATGAATGTCACTTAAACAGCAGTGCTGTGTAAAGATTATGGAGTCACTGAGCGAAGGCAACGTCAATGACTTAAAGGATATTGGACTAACAAGTCGATCTTGCAAACAAGACTCAACAGAGCTGCATGGTCACTTGTGGATATTTATTTTCAGTCTTTTGTTACTTTTTTGCTCTCTATCCATCTGTATATGATCCAGTTCACTTTTTTATCTTTCGTTTACTCTTCTGTAAGTTCCGTCTGTCCGTCTAGGCCTGTCAGTACCTCTGCATCCCATTTCTCAATAAACTTTCTGGAGCTCCATCACCAATGATACTAAAGTTCTGCCCACTGCACCAATTTGCCCGGATAGCGAACTGTGTTGAAAATTATTCCCTTTGCTAAGCAACCTATTCTGGACGTTCAGGCTTATAGAACATGATGAGAAGGGCTTTAAGCCCAGAAATTGTGCAGTCATTGGAAATCACAGAGGAGCCTGAACAAGGTACAGCAAAACAATTACAAAGAGGAGGCTGATGGTGTATAGTTGGAAGGCTAAAACTCCACCTTGGTTACGTGAGCTAAGAAAAAAGTAGATTGGAAAAGTAGATTGGAAAAGTATTTAAGACAGCAAACTCTTGGTCCTGACCGCATTTATTCGATGCTGCATTCTTCTTCTTGTGATGGTGCAGTTAAAACTATATTCTGTTAGTTTCACTTAATAAATGCTACACTGTGTCTACATCAGACCCAAGTCTTGTACCTCATCTGACTCAGTTTAACAGCCTGGTGTTTTCTTAGCAGACCTTAGTAGCCTTCACAGAGTTAATTAATTTGAGTTTTTTTTTCTTTTTCTTTTGTGAGGCTAGCAATGAAGCAGGTCGTTTTCCCCTTTCCCTTCTTCTGCTCAATAATTTCCAGTACCTTTCATCAGACATATTTTTTGTTTAATACAGCCTCACTAAGACAAAGAACTCTGGTCTTTGAGAATGCCATGATACATGCTCCAGCTGTGCTGTAGTTTACATAAATACATATAATTATGCTTGGACTTTCCCCTAAATACAAGCATAATAGTGCAGAGAGACACAATTTGTTCTGTGATACCCCTTAAGAAGATCTGCCTTTAAGCCTCAATTTCAGAATTCGAAAGACACACGACCTCAGGTTTGCCCACATTTAGCACTTGTGAACAACTTCATGAATTTTCTTGAAAGTCATGTATTTGCATTTTGAAGCTAAGAAATCTCAACATGTGGGTAATTAAGCTTAGCTGCAAGAGAAAATTGTTTTGTTTTGAAAAACAAAATCAAAATTCACCACCATCTTCAATGTTTGGTAATCACCTGAAGCAGCAGGATGAATTGTGAAGCTCATATTCAGTCAGGAACAGTTAGAGCACAGTAAAAATGGACGATGACTCCTAACACATAACAAAAGGAACTGAAGATTTTATTTCTGAGAGAGGAAGAGGTCTAATCTGTAACAAGAGAATCAGCTGAACTTGAGCCGCTCAAGGTGCATGTGAAAGTAGAAAAAGGTAGACCAGCAAACAGCTCTAAAAGCAATAGCAAATGCTTTATAAGATGCTACAAAAGTGGACACTCAACATTTGATGCCTTTCCTGTCTTTCAGGCATCAGATAGTCATTCTTGACACAGACCTTTTAAAATTCACTAAAAAGGAAACATATTAATGGTTACTAAATTTGGTAAACTCAAACACATATTTGTTTGAGTTTGGCTATCTTTTCACTTTTTGACCAGTGCATGTACCTGACCATGACAAGACATTGCATATTATGTGCTTAAGAAATAAAGATGAAGAAAAGTGAACGAAGAAAAAACACGTGTCAACAGTAGATGAATCATTTCATATAAGATTTCAAACAAGATAATTTCTTCAGAAAACAAATAAAAAATCCAACAAATAGCTGACATGACCCTAAAGCTGTCTCATCCTTCAGTTGGTTTTGTTTACTCTCAACTTAGTTTTCAGCTAATAGCTCGTGGGGAACCACCTTGATGGTACTAGATTTTGTTTTTTATTTTAAAATTACATATATATATATATATATATATATATATATATATATATATATATATATATATATATATATATATATACAGTGCCTTGCGAAAGTACTCGGCCCCCTTGAACTTTACAACCTCTTGCCACATTTCAGGCTTCAAACATAAAGATATAAAATTCTAATGTTTTGTGAAGAATCAACAAGTGGAAATTTATTGGATGTGTCAAACTTGTTTAACAAATAAAAAACTGAAACGTGGGGCGTGCAATATTATTCAGCCCCTTTACTTTCAGTGCAGCAAACTCACTCCAGAAGTTCAGTGAGGATCTCTGAATGATCCAATGTTGTCCCAAATGACTGATGATGATAAATAGAATCCACCTGTGTGTAATCAAGTCTCCGTATAAATGCACCTGCTCTGTGATAGTCTCGGGGTTCTGTCCAAAGCGCAGAGAGCATCATGAAGACCAAGGAACACACCAGCCAGGTCCGAGATACTGTTGTGGAGAAGTTTAAAGCCGGATTTGGATACAAAAACATTTCCCAAGCTTTAAACATCCCAAGGAGCACTGTGCAAGCAATCATATTGAAATGGAAGGAGTATCAGATTAATGCAAATCTACCAAGACCCGGCCGTCACTCTAAACTTTCATCTCGAACAAGGAGAAGACTTATCAGAGATGCATCCAAGAGGCCCATGATCACTCTGGATGAACTGCAGAGATCTACAGCTGAGGTGGGAGAGTCTGTCCATAGGACAACAATCAGTTGTACACTGCACAAATCTGGCCTTTATGGAAGAGCGGCAAGAAGAAAACCATTTCTCAAAGATATCCATAAAATGTCTCGTTTAAAGTTTGCCACAAGCCACCTGGGAAACACACCAAACATGTGGAAGAAGGTGCTCTGGTCAGATGAAACCAAAATCGAACTGTTTGGCCACAATGCAAAACAATGTGTTTGGTTTAAAAGCAACACAGCTCATCACCCTGAACACACCATCCCCACTGTCAAACATGGTTGTGGCAGCATCATGGTTTGGGTCTGCTTTTCGTCAGCAGGGACAGGGAAGATGGTCAAAATTGATGTGAAGATGGATGGGGCCAAATACAGGACCATTCTGGAAGAAAACCTGTTGGAGTCTGCAAGAGACCTGAGACTGGGACGGAGCTTCATCTTCCAACAAGACAATGATCCACAACATAAAGCCAAATCTACAGTGGAATGGTTCACAAATAAACGTATCCAGGTGTTGGAATGGCCAAGTCAAAGTCCAGACCTGAATCCAATCGAGAATCTGTGGAAAGAGCTGAAGACTGCTGTTCACGAACCCTCTCCATCCAACCTCACTGAGCTCGAGCTGTTTTGCAAGGAAGAATGGGAAAGAATTTCAGTCTCTCCATGTTCAAAACTGATAGAGACATACCCCAAGCGACTTGCAGCTGTAATTGCAGCAAAGGGTGGCGCTACAAAGTATTAACGCAAGGGGGCCAAATAATATTGGACGCCCCACTTTTCAGTTTTTTATTTGTTAAAAATGTTTGAGACATCCAATAAATTTCATTCCACTTCACGATTGTGTCCCACTTGTTGATTCTTCACAAAAAATTTGTATTTTATATCTTTATGTTTGAAGCCTGAAATGTGGCAAGAGGTTGACCAGTTCAAGGGGGCTGAGTACTTTCGCAAGGAACTATATATATATATATATATACTCTGTTATATTCTTTGAGTTAACAGTCTCCATATTAACTCAATAATATCATAACAGAGAGCACAAAACATTGTTAAGAGGATACACATGGATAAAAAACACAGAATGGATTATTCAATTCTTTCTCAATGGGTTGTATAACTGACAAAGGTCTAACTGCCCTGGATGCTGAGTGTGTCTCGATGTTGCCCAGCCTGGTTTAGGGCCATAGCATAATTCCTTCACATTCAATAGCAATCTGATTAGAGCACTAAATTGCCTTTCCACAGAACCTCTTAGTGCTTTAGCAGTTTCTCTCTCCTAACACCATATTTTTGTTCCTTTCACCATCTTTCTTTTTCCTCTGTCTGCCTCATTCGTTTTCTACCTTTATAATTACCACTGGTCTTTCTATCTCATTCACTTCCTCCGCTTATCCATCTTACGCTCTAACTACAGCGGTAATTTCTCTACGTCTCTCTTCATTTTGTGCTTTCAATTTAGTGTCACTTCATCTGACTCTCGCCATCTTTCTGTCTTTATTTCTCTTTTAAATTTCCCCCATCCATTTCCTTTTTGTCATCGCCACTTGTGTTTCTCTAGTGATTGTCTTTATCCACAACAGCCAGAGTGGAAGCTGTCCTCCTGTTCTTTCCCACACCAACCCCATTAGCCCATTAGAAGCTGCAGCTAGATGTACATTATTCTGCTCCCAGGGGACAGCCTATCACTTTCACACAGTCAGAGAGCCACACAAGAAGGCGTGTACTGAAGACGAGTGCTCCAGCACGCTTTGTTAGGTGTGTCTCAGGCTTGAACGATTAGCAATTACTCTGTCTGGCCAAACTTCAGGAGGACTTGATGGAGTCAGCACGCTCGCCCAATAAAACATAGGAATGAAGACGTTTTTCCTCTCGGAAGAGCTAAAAATTAGATTTTACTTTGAAACTTTAAAAGGTATGCAAAAGTGCAATATTGGATTTTGCTATTTGTTTTCCATTTATGAATATTAAGTTTGTGAATTACGATTTAAACTACAAATGAGAAATCTGCTGGTGACCAGAATTTTCTGCATGGTAGGCCCTGACTGGCAAGGCTGACCCCGAAATATCAAATCTTTTTTGATCGGTAAATGCACCTTAACTAAGCACTGCCTAGTAGTAGTAACAATAATCTTCAGCGTTGTAGTTGTGACTGCAGGAATTAGACTCAAAGTCGAAAATCTATTTTCAAAAGCAGTGAGGTGTTTAAAACTAAATACAGAGGAAGTTATTTAAAAGGAAACTTTATTTTCTACTAAGAGCTAGAGCTAGAATTCGATAGGTAATGGTCATTTTGCACCTTTGCCACTAACTCCTGTGTTTTTTGGGGGGGGGTTTTGCGTTGTTTTCTGACATTTTTTAGTATGAAAATGAGCCCTTTGCCACAAAACATGGGTTACCTGCCTTGTGGATGTTTAATCACATTTTACTTCAGTAGATACTAGGAAGGCTGAACACAGTTCATCATATTTGGAAATGGTGGCAGCCCTTTGGAAATCTCAGGTTAAGGTAATGGACAATATTCAAGTGGAATCAAAGTCTTAGCCGCATTGTGGTCTTTCGATCTACCAAACTGACCCATGGTGGATTTATACAAAAAACAAACATTTTATATGAAGGGGATTGCTGTAATTTTTCTGTGGGTAGTTGCATTGAAACCCTTATGTGTGCACCAACATCAACTTATGCTAAAAAGATACAGAATGTAGAGTTTTAGCCATACATGGAATTCTAAATAAGGGCTGTGCAACTTATTACCATCTTGACGTCAGTGTGGACATTAAAGTTATTTCAGCTTGCTGTTTGGAATATAATATTTGTTACTTATTTTCAGCTGTCATGAAAACATCATTTGTTTGCTCAAGGTCCTATTCTTCACAAGACCTTGAACATTTTACATTAGTTTGACAATTGTTTTTCTAAAAGATAATTTTTCATAATTAGATGGCATGTCAGATTCTGTTGTTCAGTTGCAGTGACCACTGTTACCAGCAACTGATGAAAATCATGTTTAGGGTTTATTATTAAATATGTTTTTGGAATAATTGCGTCCAGTCAATGAACAGCCTTCTAAAGCTGGGGAATACATAAGCAGACTGTTGGTATGCTAACCACAGTAATTGTGGTAATAACATATTTAGGGGCTAAAAAGTTTCCATGTCAGTGCCAAAATCATGTTCCCTCTGTTTAAAAATAATAATGTTTTGAAGTGACTCCCCCCTCTCTCACAGTATGATGTCAGCTCTGCTCCAAAAAATAATTAATGAACACCATGAATCAACACAAAATATATTTCGCGGTTAAGTATAGCCCCTTAATATAAATTGCAATTTTCTAAAATCAATATTGACAGATGAAAAGTGTACACAAATTGGAGATAATAAATTGGTACAAAGTACCAACTTGGGTAATGATGAGTTAGGACTGTGTTGGCAAACGTCTTCTGCTTCCAGCAGGCAGGGTCACACAGTTTTTGGATAGTGTATCATCCATTACAAGCTTAACCAACACGGCAAAAGGAGTGTGTCTGTCCTCTCCAGCCATGAAGCAAAGCCACAATAATATCTTAAAAGATGGTCTTGCAAAACACTTGATCTTGCACAGGCACAGGAAAAATATCTACAGCAAAACAAATATAGCCAAAACCAAAAGCGAACCCATCTTGAAGCTTTTAAAGCAAAGCGTGGGTTTCTGTGGTTGGGGAAAATTGCAGAAATACAGACTTTCTTTGAGGTATGGGTTTTATCTGGGTTACAATATCTACTTTCTGCGTTGCCTGCCACAGTACTAAAATGATGAGCAGCCATTATAAGAAACACAGAGGAAAGTAACCTGCAATCTCTAGCAAGAACACCTTTAAACTACCACATCTTTACATGGCACATTGTTGCTCTTTCATGCAAAGAGGACAGCGCATAGTCTCCACCTATAATATTTCACAAAGGTGGAGCATAAATGATGGATCATTTACTTTTCCTCATTGTACATTCACACTAGATCATCCAGTGTGCTGGGTCCTCGCATATAATTTTCTCTCCAGCTCACCCCATAGTTTTTTGTTTTTTTTTACAGGACTGAGATTAAGGTTTAGGGACTGAGAAGAAGATTGATTTTGTGCCTGGCAAACCTTTTTTTGTGTTAATTGTTCCATTTGCATTTTTTAAAATCTTAATTATGTGAAAATGAAGACCTGTTTTAAATGTACAGGGTCTTGTAGATGTGCATTCAAATTCTTTTGCTTTTTTTGGAGGTTCATGATGCCATGCACTGTGGTCAGATTTTCAGGGCCTTAACAAACCTATAGTGTCACAGATCCTCCACCATACTTAAAAGTTGGGATGAGTTGCTTTTCCTGATATTTATCATTTGTTTTATCTCACACCCACTAATTTTGGTCTCATCTGACCCAAGCACACAGTTCTAATTAAAGTCCCTGTGAAGTTTAATGAACACTACATGTTAGATGGCAACTAGATGGCAAGTAGCTATCATCTAATGTTTCCTATGAAGCACAGGTGACCTCAAGATCCCCCTCTTTGTTACAGATTTCTTGTCAAGAGTTTAAAAGCCTTTTTGTTTTTACTTTTCTTATCAACCTTCTCACTGGTTGTGGTGTTGGCAAGATTAATTAGTCCAGGTCCAATCAAGAGGCTAGTGGTTTAAAGATATTGGTCTCTGTGTCACATCATATGTAGGGAAACAGAAAGTCCAAGATCACTAAATAGAAGTTCTTAGAAGCTGTAGGGAACCTAAAAAGTAAAGTGTTAATTTAAAAATATTCTTCAATTACAGTTATTTTAAATGGATTTCTAGGTTTGCCAACAGTTTTGCCATTGGTGTAATTGTTAAAACACTAGATGTTTTCCCCTTTGAATACATTTTGTGAAATCTAGGATTAGATTTTTTTTAAATGACCACTGTAAGAATATGCTACTACAATAAAAGATTCATTTTTAAGGCTTTTTTTTACACATCTTTACCAAGGGCACCAACACATTTTTCCTTTCTCATTTATTTTAAAGTCCTTCATGTAGACCTTGTGATAGTTATTTGCCGTTGGAGTGGACTTTACAGCATCCTTTTGGCACAACATACTGTCATGGTATGACATCCTTGGACTTGGTTTGTGTTTTTGTATTAACCGTTCTTAGGTCTACGGTTTCCTTTATTGTTAATTAGTTCCACCTGTCCCTTATGCCTCCATGTCTCCTTACCACACCTGTTCTTAGTTCCTGTGGTTACCTGCCTTTGTTTTCTCCCTGTATATTAGTTGGTCTGTGTTCTTTGTTCCCCGCTGGTTCCTCCGTCACGATTCCTCGTTCACTACCCTTGTTTATGCTCAGTTTTGCTATGTTACAGAACTATGTACACATGTAAGTTTTTGGCTCGACTCATGTTTGTACTTGTTGGATTATGTTACGTTTTGGAGACCTTTAATTAAAGAAAAGTCTTCCTCTCATCATGCGGCTGCCAAGCTCTTATCTGCACTTTGGTCCGATCCAAACCAAGAACGTGATACATACAAAATGTTAAATGAGACACATTTTTATTATTTGTTAAGGCAAAGTTCTCTGAGTGTGGCCTAAGAAAAGGCAATGTGTTTTACAGATAAACCAGATTTGAGCTTGAAATGTTTGACAGATTGGGGATCAGAGAAAAATATGATCATAAGGACATGAGGCTGAATCTACCTTTTTCTTGACCCCCAGCTTTAATCATTGTCAGCCAGCTTCACTCTCTGACCAGACAAGCATTGCCAAGAATAATCCCTCCACAAAAGAAACTTAACTCCTTATGATTCCCATCCATCTTTCCATCTACCTCCATGGCTCTGCTGTTCCCCTGTCTCCTACTCAACTCTCTGGTCTGTTACCTGAGCAGCAAAGTGATGGATTTGTTTTCATCAAAGTTTGTGACCTCCCCTATGGCCGTGCACTGCATTGGCCAGACTGAAAATGACATTTAGCCCATAGGTCCCCACCCTGTCTCTGTGAGGTCTATATATGACCTTTAAACTCTTGAGTGCAACTGGCATATTTACTCTGCTGATACAACATATAGCTAGACAAAGATGGAGTGGCGGGCAAAAATGAACAGAAGATGGGCTAGCAAAGGTTTGCAAGTGAGTGCAATAAAATTCCGTGTGAAGCAATTACTGATAGCAGATTGTAAAATGACAGGGAGATAGTACCCTATGCATTAACAACAATACAAGCTAAAAGCTAAAGATGATCTAGTCCCAATGCTCTGAAACTCTTTAAGATTTCATCTACATTTTTTTGGATTCAGTTTGATTTTACTTGATCTTATTTTTAACTTGGTTTATAAAAAAGATATATTTGATCTTTTATGTTATTATTTTGTGAAAAAAGTAAAACAAATATTGGAAACATTTTAAGAAACTATAAGAGAAAGTTATTGATTGATAAATAATCATACTTTTTACACAGCAAAATTCAATTGAGGCAGGTCCTAAACACCTTCTATGGAAGGTGTCCAGAAAGCAAGCTAACTAGATGCCCAGACCACCTCATCTGAGTCATTTTAAAGTGGAGAATCAGTGACTTTAATCTGAGCTTTGATGAAAAAGCTGAGCTCTTCACCCAATCTTCACATAGAGGAAGCTCATCTCAGCTACTTGCATTCAAAACGACATTCTTTCATCACTTCCTATAGCTTTATCACCAGAGGTAAGAGTGTGGAACTGGTAAATTGTTACCTTCTCCCCCTGGCTTAGCTCCATGATCACCACAGCAGCATCAGCAGCACTCCAGGAGTTCAAGTATCACAAGTACTTCTTCGCTAGTATCTATGATTCACACAGCAAATAGTAAAAAATAAAGCATAATTCCAGCATCTTCAGAGGTGTTCCAGACACTTTTGTCAAAAGTCATAAACTTGCATCTTTCAAAAATCATAATTTTGTTTTTTAAGTGGATTATTGAAGAAAGATTGTGGTTTTTCTAAACCAGTATTTTACACGGTGGCAAACTGCAAGCCAATGAAAAGCAGGTCAATCATGACATTACACATTCTGTCTGTTTTCCAGATGCAGCATGATCACGTTTGGGGTGTTTTGATGTAACACTTGCGGCACAAATGCAAAAAACCGTGAACAAACTGACAAAATGTACTCTAAAAGCATAAAGGCACATTGCTGGCTCATCGGGAAAAGCACTCCGAAGGGCTGGTTGTAGTGGCATTATGTACATGATACTGTCTGCTGATGTTAGATGCATAACTCTTGTGTCACTGTCACAAAATGTGCCCTTCATCCTGTCATGCCCTTTGATCTTTGAAATCAATCTTCCATCGCTTGTTCTGTCTCTTGCTTTTTCTGTGGTTTTCCAAGTCACTTAATGACAAGTTTTCGACCCCTACAAGCTGTATTGGTCCAGGCAAGGCAGTGGAAACACAACCCAAATACATGTTAAAGGTGATGGGAGGCTACTTCAATTTTACTGGTTCTAAGTCCCACTCAGCAAAATACCAGTACTGGAAATGTCAGACAGGCTCACCACTCTAACCTGTGTTTATCTCGCTCTCAGAAGAGGCACATTTCCAGTCCTCCTTTTTTACACATCTGGCTGTAATTTAGATTCTTGTCCTTCTTCTTCAGGCCTTTGATAGGAAAGCTTGTCACTGATGTGTGATTTGACATTGACAAAATATGTATTTGCATTACAAAAACACAATGCTTAACTCACTATGACACCATTCAACCATTTGTGACAATGGGTTAGGTATTTGAGGGCAGTTTTACAATGTTTTCCCTGATGCTTTTTATCATGTAGAGTCATGTTAAAAAAGTATTACAACATTTTCCTAGTCTGACCTGTTAACAAAATGCTAAAAAGGAGCTAAAGGTACTACAAACTAAATTAAATTTTTTTGTACTTGACCATCAGTTCTCCAAGGCAATTAATGTTCATATCGGTGTCATGCTACAAAAACCTAGCATACCCTTTCATGTATGAATTATGATTTAACAAACAACCTAATGATAGTATAAATTGAGTGAAACCCGTTTAAAGGTAGACAATGGCAACATATTTTACAGTTTTCTTTTAAAATATTTTTTGTGCCAATTGTGGCCTTTGTTCATTGTAATCAGACACAGAACTGGAGAGAGATAAAAGGGGGAGACAAGCAGGAAAGGTTCCAATGTTGGGAATCGGATCCAATGACCTCCAGTGACATATGGGGTGTCCTGTTTATCGCTGTACGACACACCACTCCATTTTACCATTTGCTAATATTGTTTAGTGCAATAAAAAAAATACCCTTGTTCCTGAACTTTCTTCTCTCTTCATGCTCCTGTCTCATGCCACTCTTATCTAGCTCTTCACACTGAAACATGTTAATTTGGTTTCCAGCCATGATACTTTGCTTTCTCTTGTCCGGAAGCTCTGTCAGCTCCATCTGGAAAAGTCTCATCATCTTCAACATTTTCAGCTACGTCATCATGCTCAGCTCTACAGCCACTACATCTAACATGTTTCTGGGAGACAATTAAAGTCCCTGTAATTACCATTATGCTCATTTGATGTGGATATTATAATAACTCCACAGCCTCACCGGTAGGTCTTTATGTCATGTTACCTACTGCTCTTTATGTCATGTGTTACACAGTAACTGTTGTCAATAGTATCTCACAAATTAAAATTATTGGGCAAAACATGTGGTCTTGGTTATTTAAACGTGTAGGTTACAGTGTATTGACAAACATAATTAGTTTTGATACATAAGCATTTACTACTGCTGAAGCAGAACAATAGTCAGTGCTATAT
Source organism: Girardinichthys multiradiatus (assembly GCF_021462225.1). Taxonomy (NCBI): domain Eukaryota; kingdom Metazoa; phylum Chordata; class Actinopteri; order Cyprinodontiformes; family Goodeidae; genus Girardinichthys; species Girardinichthys multiradiatus. Next base: position 16,879,472 of record NC_061804.1, read on the forward strand.
AGTCATTTTTGTCAACAAAAGAAATCCATACTTAAAATTTGTTACATTTTATCAGCCCTGTGTTCAATTTAGATTATTTATATAGCACCAATTCACAACAAATGACAACTCAAAAAATAAACATATTTTGATTTAATCCAAATAAAAACAAACTCAAAGTCAATTGCGCACATTTTAAATTGATCCTAGTTATTAAACAATGTAGTCAAGTTCAGTATATTATTTAATTGGTAAAAAAAAAAAAGTTTTCTATCTAAGTAAAACCCAGCTGAATGCATTGAGTCATTGATCTCTTCCTGATCGAGCATGTAGACTTGTATAGACAGTGATGAGAGGAGTCTTTATCTTTGTAACAACATTGTGAACTTACACGTGTTCCCCAGTAGGTGTCAGGTTATGAAGTGAAACAAAAGAGTCATAGGAAATAGCTCATATGATAGCATATCATCAGCATCCACACAGTGACCACAATGTGTGAAAGTGGTAGATAAAATAATTACTGGCATGAAAACAATGAACTAGCTTAATGTTTACAGATACCAATATTAGAATAAAATTATTGGTAGATTATTTGTCTTTTAAAACCCTAAACCTACAACAGTGTATACAGTAGTTACATTTAACATGATAAGGCATGAATAATTTAAGAAAACCAAGTTGTTTGCAAAGAAGCACAGCTCCAATTACATAAACCCTGATGTCTATCTTGGCAGTGTCAACTCACTGAATAGGACCCTTGCTGTGCTTAGACATGCCTTAATTTGTTTTCACACTAATTGCCTCCAAAGAAAACCTAAAAATAAGAGGGTCAAGTGCCTCCTAAAATAACCTTGTGATTCAGTTTTCCACACTGGTAATTTATTTGTAGGAAACTATGTTCATCCAAGACTAGGAGGAAAAGAAAAACAGAAAAGGTCAATGATACAAATTAGAGAAACAATAGAGGAAAAGATAAGGAAAGAAGAAAAATAAAGTAAAGCCAAGGATGGAAATATGGACAATGATGCAAAAACAGAGGGATTCACAAAGGGGGTATAAGAGCTGCATGCCTCATTGAATAGCCAGCAGCAAACTTGTAGGTGTGACATCTAAAGATTCGCTGTTATTGTTGCAACCCTGCTTCCCTAAGCCCGCTGATATCTTCTAGTGGCTAGCATATTGAGGTCAAGGCGGATGTTGTAGTAGCGGTGGAGGTTGCATTTATGACCACACTATGGATCCTCTGGGTTACAGATGAGCCCAGGGCCCAACGCTTGGCAGGGGGAGTGGAGAGGTAATGAAGAAAGATGAATTCACAGTGGCAGTCTTAAGCAGTGGCCTTGCTCTCTATGTTGCACACACACACATACACACATACATATACACCTAAATGCACATAGAGAGATGCTATGCTTTTTCATTTCAGTAAAGTTCTTTAACGAGGACTATACTGCCTCATGACAATCAATTTTGATATTATGACTTAGAAGGAATATTTCTCAGTGTTCTAAATGTTCACATAATTTATTCTTTACTTTTTGATAAATGGCCCAGAGGTGAGCATGCATTGCCTTACTGGGAACACAGTATATTAAGAGTAAGTCTAACCATAAAACAGCAATACAATACACAATGCCGAAAAATCTCAAATCACGTTTTTATCCTGAATACCAACCAACAACGTTCAGGCCACATAACAGAGGCTAAAGAGGAAAGATCTGTTGCTGGTCAGTTCACCAACCAACCACTCAAGCAACATCATAGCTAAACTTAAGAAGTAACTAGATACAGACACTAATGCATCGGCTGTGGTGTACGATGGATTGCTGTTTGGAGTTACCCGGAGCAGAACGTATGAGACAGTGGAACACTATGCATTGCATGCAAAATGTAGACAGCATCTCTTAAATATGCAGGGCAGTGTGATTACAGAAACACTTGGTCAGAGCTGGCACAAAGCTGTATAAAGCCCTAAACATAATTTCACTTTCACTAAGTCCATTGCAGTTACACTGCGTTTGATTTTTCTCTGAAGTTAGAGCTTAGATCTGGGAATGCGGTTAGCAAAAAATTGCCAATAATAATAACACTTGTTTACAACTACAGAACAGATAGCAACATGTGTGCCACTGGATTAATGATTTACAAACCATCAGAAGTGCTAAGAAATAAAATTTTTACAATGTTTTATATATGGGACAAATATTGGATGCTGCCCTCAGGGCTGCTTTGCTTTCTCTGTTGGAAATCTGAGTTCAGGGGGCATTCGTTTGTATTTCTGCTCGGGAAATTAGAAAATTTGACTTTGTAGTTCAAACAGAATGCATCTTTATTACAGAGTCTGTGGAACTGGGAAGGAGGGTTGAAGTTTATTGTTTGGCTCACAAGCAACCATGGAGAAATGTAGTAACATTTGTTTATTTACTTAGACATTTACTTTATGCATGAAATGTAATCCCAACTCAAATGCAAGCAGCACAAGTTATGAAATTAGGAATAAAGTGTGACTATGTAACATATTTTCAAATACAAAGGTTTTTCTTTCTTTAAGTAAAAGTTTGCAGTCAATCTTATTTATTTAATTTGTATTTTGGCTCCAAAAGCTCACAAAACAACATAATCATGGAAAGAAAATAAGATAATTTCTTTTTACATGACTATTTTGCCATGTTGTAATTTAAGTGATTTTTAAGACCCATGTAGCAACTTTATTTCTTAAAAAGTAAATAGTGACAATTCTAGCAACGTATTCTGGTGTTTCTGGAGATGCATGGAAGGAAGTATTGTTCTCACCTTTCTCTATGATTAGCAGGTGTTGCCTTGGGCCTATTTCCCATCGTCAGCGTGGGAAGTTAATATAAAAACAGTTGCATCTATATTATTTATTGCATATTCAGATTGTTAATGTAGATTATGAACTAAAATGTGGACTAAACACCCAACAAATTTAAAAGAATTGCTTTACTCCAACGTGAAATAGGTTAAAAAACTGAACCAATTTAGTCTCATGATAAATTTAATGTTTTAAGGCAATTCATGTGCAACAGATATAGTGTTTTTCAACTTAATTAATAATTTTAAATGATCATGATTTTTATCATATTATAATTAGTTCTATTCTCAAACAGCATTAATTCAATTAGTGCATTTGTAAACCGTTGCAACCTGAATTCTGGTGCTCTGGAATCCTGCATACCATCTGGGGTCCTTGAAGATTAAACAAGCTCATTTAGATATACCTCAGGCCGGCTCTGCATCTGATACTAACTCAGAAAAACATTAAAATGGGACTAAAAAGGAAAAATATAGGTCCCTGTTACTATCACTCATGAGCCTGTTAACAGCAGTCATATAAAAGTCTGAACGATCAGATGTCAAGCTTAAGACTAGCCAGAATGGGGCCATCTGTGCAGTCCTAAAACATCTCATTTCCCCACTGTGGGACATTAAAGGATATTTCTATTCTATCTCAAGTCATCCATTGATTATTTGGACTGCAGGTATGAATGTGATTTCTAATAACACTGGGGTACTCCACTTCAAATACAGTCAGTCAGTCAGTCATTTTCTACCACTTATTCCATAGTGAGTCGCAGGGAAGCTGTTGCCTGACTCCAGCAGTCTATGGGCAGGAGGCAGTGTACACCCTGGACAGGTCGCCAATCCATCGCAGGGCAACACACAAACAACCATGCACACACTCATTCATACACCTAAGAGCAATTTAGAGTGACCAATTAACCTAACAGGCATGTCTTTGGACTGTGGGAGGATGCCGGAGTACCCGGTGAGAACTTACACATGCACAGGGAGAACATGCAAACTCCATGCAGAAAGACGCCCGGCCGGGAATCGAACCCAGGACCTTCTTGCTGCAAGGCAACAGTGCTACCAACTGCATCAAGGTGCAGCCCACACTTCAAATGCAAATAAATAAAAAAACCTATCAGATTGCGAGCTAAGAGCTAATGAATGCTATCTATCCAAAAGGACTTATATGCCATCAAGCACACTAAATTATAGTTTCTGCCAGTGAAAGACAGTTGCAGACATTTCAGACAAGTATAACCGCAACGTTTTGAAAAAGCAAACAAAATGTATTCACGGACTTCTTCAAATTCCATGCCGTGCTCTCTAGCTAGCATGTGTCGTCAGAGATCTTTAATCTTTCCTTGCTCATGTCAATCATCCCCTTAAGAGGACCAAATCATATAGTTGAAGGCAGCCTTAATGACTATTGACTAGTACTACTTCTCTCTCTTTGTTGTCTTAAAATGCTTTCAGCATAAAACCCGGCTCAAAATGCATCTCCATTAACCACCACATTATTCTATTATAGCTAGGCTGCAGACCAGTCTGGCCCATTCTACTTTGGAAATAAGTTGCAAGGATTGAGAAACTGGATAAGAAAATACTGTACTGTAACAACAGCACAGTAGAGTAATCAGCATTGATTGGGCACTTAAATCATTACTTAGGCTTTAGTAAACTGTAATTGAAATGATTAATTTGCAGTGATTAAATTACAATTTCCTCATTGGTTGAGTTTTAATTTGGAAGCCATTTCTAACATTCCAAGTTTGTATGTTTACCTTGCAGAATTAAACGGCCACATGTACAGTTACACTTCCGGAATGGGTGCTGTGGTAGCACAGGAATAAAATGACCCATATTCAGAGGCTTCAGTCACTTAATGCAGCCCGCTGCGGGTTCAACTCCTGGCCCAGGCAAACTTTCTTGCATGTCTTCCCCCTCTCTTCACCCCTTTCTTTTCAGCTTACTGTTGAAAAAAATAAGAAACATAAAGGTAGCTAGTGCTGCAAAAAACATTTAAACATCATGAACAGCCAATTTGGATGATTTACTCAACAGTTGATGAACTGCAGGGTCAGTAAAAATGTCATACCTACTTATCCAAGGACCGGTTTGAAAAATAGCTTTCATCTTTTCGTTCCAGTTTCGAGTCAGCAGTTCGCACATATCAACATGTAAATTCATCAAATGCATCTCGGAGATTGATGGACCTTATTTAGAGTAAAGAAAGCAATGATATTACTCTGAAGTTGACTTATTTAGCAGCCCAGACAAAACAAAAAGAAAAACAAAGGTAACTTCTTACTGTTAATAAGACGACAAACACCATTTTCTAGAAAGCATGAGGGAAATCTGAAATCAGGTACACATCCTGAATTAAATTCCAGCTACAACTGTCTATTCTCCAGCTTCAGCATTAAGCATTAATGACCCGTTAAAGTATAACCCGTTAATTATGTACCGAATGACAAAATAATGCAGAAAATGAATTCCTTTTCAAAAACTATAGGTTTAGTTGAGACAGGAACTTGTGTACAGACATACAGTGCTGGATAAAGGATAACATATGCTCATCATCAGCATGAATGTCATATCAATTCATAATTTCAATATGTTTAAAAAAAAATAATGCAAAGGTTTGAATTTATTATGGATTTTGTTTTTATATTGACAGGGTCAAAATCATAAATACCAGCTCAAATATACATATACAGCACACCCCAGACTTTTAAGAAGATTAATATTAGCCTATGTTATCCATTCTAAAATCTGTTTTATATGCGTTTGGGATTATTGTCTAGCTAGAAAACTCAGATGTGTCCAACTTTTAGGCATCTGTCACAAACTCTCACCTCTGAAATATGTGTTATGATTGTCAAGAACAACCCAGAAACTCACAGGGCTTAAGCCTTTTATAAACTGAAAACTTTTGGATAACCAGTGTCACTGTCCACAGTGAGGTGAGTTTAACCTCAACAAATGTTTTCAGATGTGACTCCAATCTTGATGCAACTAAATTAGCTTCTGTTTTTTTCAGCGTGCAATTAAAGAATCTTACTTTAAGACTTGTTGTTTAAGACTTTAAGAGCTCTTCATGGACAGGCACCAAGTTATGTCAGCGTACCTTTGCATCCATGTGTAGCTGGCAGGTCTTTAAGGTTCTGTGACCAGGGCCTGCTGATAGTGCCTCAGATGTTGAAAACAAAAGGAGACAGAGCCTTATGTTCAGTGGCTCACATACTGTGGAACTTTCTTTATGTGGACTTGAGTTCAGTGGACTCTGTGGTCTCTTTTTAAAACTAGTTAAAAACCTATCTTTTTAAATCTGCTTTTTATTAATTTGACTTGTTTTTTAAGCATTGTTAGCTCTTGTGAAGCACTTTATGATTTTATATCTTGAAAGGTACTATATGAACAAAGTTTATTACCTACTTACAGTGATGAAGAGATTGCTAAAAAAAAAAAGAAACATTCAAATGCATCCAAAAGAGCCCATAAATTAAAGCAACTACAATTATTCTGCTGACTGTGAATTACTGTGCTGTTGAGCTATCTTCAACTGGATGTCAATGCAGATTTGTGCCATTAAAACAAGCATGATTAACAGTAGTTAATGAATTTGTAGAGAAGAGATTATCAAAAACCAACAACACAATTGCAGGAATGTATCTTTTTTACTGCATGAAAAATTCACAGATGTGACAACTGGGTTAAGAACTAATTAAACTACAAGCTATATAAAGCCGCATTCAATATATTAGAATATAATGGAAAATTTATTTTATTTTAGTAACTTAATTATCTAAGTAACACAATGAATAGATTAATTACACACAGACTAATGTTGTCAAGCCTTTCTGTAAATTATGATGAGCTTTCACTTACAGCTAATGAAAACATGGCATGTAAGATAAGAATATTACATCAGACCAAAAAATAAGAATAATACAGAAACTTTTAATGAAAACTATGTTTAATATTTTCTATTTCATCTCAAAAACAGATGTTGTCCTTCCTTCCTCACTTTCTCCACACTGTTTTCCGGACTGTGTAGATGCTCAAACGAACCTAACATCATTTGCATTCCTTATAAGTGCTCTTAGAAAAGCACGCCGCAGCTAGCACAGGCTCAGGTTATAAAAATATAATCTAAACAAAAACATTCTTGGTCGGTTCTTTTTAAAGAATTCATCTGGAGTGCATGAGCAAGCTGTTGGGGTGAGGGGTGTCTTTTCATTGCTTATTTTCAATTAATAATTCAAATCCTTCTTGAATATTTGTATTTAGTTTTAGCCTTATTTCAGTTTCTTGTTTTGTATAATCTGTCTGAGTTGCAGCAAACCTCTTACACAAAAAACTAATTATTTCTATGAAGCTATGAGCTATGAAGAAGGAATTGACGAGATTATAAGCATTAATATGAGACCAGTGCCTCATTTGCATTCAAAATTATTAAGAGGAAAAAATGGTAACCTAATAAGAATGAATATATAAAAAATATATTAAGAATAATCACAACACCCTTATATGCATTTAATATCCAGCTATAATGGAATCTTACTGCTCGGCATTTCCTATACACATAGGATAACATATTTAATGCCAGTTTTTAATGTACCAGCACATGCAAATATGGCTTAGAGATGTATTATCACGTCATTATCTGATCACCATAGCCCATAGCCCATGAATAGATAAAGTAATTACATGGAAAATGGAAGCTTATCAGCTGTACTTGCAGTGTGATTTAAATTCAAATAGACCATCGATACAGTCAGACTTGGCTCTCCAATTAGCTGGAGTCAGGTAGACATATGGAATAAAATGATACTGTATATACAGAAGCTAAGAGTACAACCACAAACATTTTTCATGTAATTTTATGTAGGTTCCATCTGATACAAATGAAAATACAAATATTTAGTTACACTATAGAACAAAAGCAGGTCACTTATAACAGAACTTGTTAACTTTGGATTTTTCCCTTTCAGGTTTCACCACAGAGAGCCCTCTGTCTCCATCTAACCCTATCTCCTGCATTCTCGTCTCTCACACCCACTACCTCCACGTTCCTTTTCACTCCATAGATCTTATGCTTTCCATAAATCTCATCTTTGTTCTCCCTCTAGGCCTCTTAGCCACAGTTTGGCGGTTGGGACTTTATTCCTAACTTAAAAACATGCGCCATGCAGACGCTCAGGATGTTCATCTTTTTGAATTAGGAACTCTAGAAAAGTCAAATCACTTTAAAAACTACAGTACATCTGGTGTTTTGTTTTTGTTGTTGCAATGCCATGGGCTGCTTTTTGACTTACTGTATGTCATTGGAATGGGTTGATAATAAAAGTAGAGCTCGTAATGTGGCGCTTTGAGCAAAAGTGCATATTGAAATGTTAGCAAATCTATGATCTGTATAGTATAGTGGTTTTTTACCATCATGTGCTTTGACTGAATAAATTGGTTAGGCATTTGGTCTTAGATATGTGTTAGAGAATATTGTGTCCTGTGAGATGTTATTGCTCTGCTTTCACTGAAATCTTTAAATTATAAGATGCTTGCATCAGTGAACTCCAGTTCATACTAAAACATTTCTACCATCCCTCTGAGTTGACCAAGACTGAGACATTTTTTTTTATTTTTCTTATCTTCTTGTTTTACCTCTTCAGTTGTTCTATTATAGCAGAGATATCTTTATACATATTTTAACCCATCTGCACTCATTGCGGTTCAAAACAGTGAAAGTGCTCCACCTTTCAGACTAATTTAATCTGTATGTACTGCACTGTACAAATGTTGGTCTTCTCATTGCATTCAGCATTTCAACACCTTAAAATTATGCTGATATTTGAGGTGTCAGATTGTTTTAGGGAGGCGGTTTCTCAGGTAAATTGTACTTTTATATTTGGAAACACAGGATCGTCTGATTGAAGTGTTTTGCAATGTTACAACTTAATATCTATTAAGTTGCTTTACAGGGTGATGGGCTGCATGGAAAAGAGTGGAAATGGGACAATAAACAGTCATTGAGAAAAGAAACACATTTTCCATCAATGTTAGAGTTTTAAGGTACAAATCTTCTGGTGTTTACCAGGTTCTTCAACAGACACACCAAGTATTCTGTAATATCTTCATCTCCCCAGGCAAAAATGGAAAAGGTTGTGAAAAACTAAGAAGACCCCAAGAAAAATAACTATGTACAAATTATATCTTACAATGCAAACTAAATAGTGTTTTCTTACTCTTCACCATCAGTAGATGACAAAATGAGGAGATTCTAGAGAAAAACAATGACATTCAGATTAGTAGCTGTAAGCTGTTGTTAATTGGGAGATAAATCCTAGTGTTGTTTCAGAATGGATTGCTTTTTCATTCACATCCCTAACATACTGTTCTAAACAGTCAAAATGAGTAGAATTAATGTTTTTAATCCTTATGTAGAACCAGATGGTTTGGGGTTATGCCTGTCTCTAGGATACCTCCCAAGTGCTACATTTTGATCTCGAAGGAGTGATCAACAGTAAAGAAGGGGAGTTTAAGCATTTCAAGCAGAGATCAGTGGTAGAAATCATTAGATGGATAGAGTAATGAATTAAGGGATTGTGAGTGAGCTTTAAAGTTGTTATTTCAATATGAATACAATTAATTTTTATCTTTAGGCTCATAAATTGAATTCTGAGAAACGTTGTGAACATTTAGCGCACTAAATCCTTGCTACAGGGATATTCAATAAACAATGACACAGCATAGAGAAAAGAAGTCTCAGATTCTTAAATTTGAACTCTGTGTGTGTTTTTAATTGCCAACCTGTACTCTGAACAGATGAGGCATTATTAATCTGAAAAGAGAGAAATATAGTGAACACAGAAACATGTTAGAATCAATTAGTTAAATCACATATTTAGAGATGCTATTTCTTTCTCTATTAATGCTTCTGCAAAGCTAATGATCAATCTAAAATAGGGCAAACACAAAACATGAATTTGATAATAGTTGTACAAAACACAAGCTAAGCCTGTTGCCAAAAAACATAAATCAATCACATGAAAATAAAATATGCATAACACTAATCCTTTACATGAATTATACAATAATGTTGTTTTTGATGACTATGTCATGCTGCTAAAGGGCTTGGATCATTATTGAAGAAGGATGTAAAACCTTAATCCAGATAGTCTTGGTGGACATCATTTGGTCAGTTTAAAACAAAGGCGATGATATTTGCTGCAACAATAGTGAATATGGAACAAAATAGAAGCAAATAGGGAGGATATCTGCCTTTACTGATTCTGTTTAATTAATAGATAGCACAGAGCTGCCAAATGCTCATTTATCTTTTTCTGAAGTGAGAACTTTGGACTTGCCTTTGATGTCAGATTAAGCTCTTGAACTCTAAAGTAATCTGCATTACAATGCAGCGATAATAACAAGGATGGAACAGAATATTGGTGTCAAGTTGTTGTGCAAATTCTATAATAATAATGCATTTAATTAAAATGCTATACAGCATTCTAATCATGCAGTATGTGGAATTGAAAATAAAGAATTAGAATGAACAGCATAAAAATAAAAACAAACAAAAGTATATCAAAGCAGGAATAAAAATACTTAATTTCAAAATAAAACAACTAAAAAACAATAAAAGCACCACATAGAGAAATATTTACACAATATTGACCTAATAAAGATATTTTCTGAACAATTTTGTCTGGTATACAATTAAGCCCAAAAGTATTCCTACCTGTAGTAGATTTAGATAATAAAGCAATGTTAAAAGCATGTCAATTTTGAAAATGAATAACTTATCTGTATTTACATTTCATTAAAAAATTCCATGTCCACAATTATTTACAGTATGCTCTTCTCAATTATTAAAGGAAAAAACCTTTAATGACATTACAGCAATCAAACCCTTCGCATATGTGCTGATAAACGTTTTGCATATTTCCACTGGCATTTTGAAAGTTTATCTTTGGTGATGGTTGAAATACCTCCTTGCCATCACCCTCATTTTTGGATCTCTCCAGAGATTATCTATCATATTCAAGTCAGGATTCTGGTTGGGCTACTTCAAAATGTTGATATTACTTCCAGTCAAACGGAACATGTTGGCTGAATTGGTCAATTAAAAATGAATAAAGAAACTCAACAGTTTTTTGTAAACCTTGTGTTAGGTTTAAACACCAAACACTTTCACAATTCTGCACAAAGAAAGACACAGAGAAGTTAGTTCATTTTAACCTGCAGGTGAGAGTGTTTCAGAGGCTGCTCAGTTACAATCCTCCACCACACTCTGAAACAGCCCCTGCTCTCTCTGCCTTTTATTCATAAGAGAAGAGGCCCTGGTTACAGAATGTTCCAAGCACAAAAAAGGGAGAGATGCACACTCATAATGATTAGAAACAGCTGCACTGACAGAATGTTCTAGAACATCCTGTCTCTATCTTGCAGCTCTTGTACATATAAGATATAATCACTCTGAACAGCAAGCTTCACTTCTATTAAAGTTAAAACATATATAATCATTAATTAACCCTAACATTTTCCTCCTCTTTATAAATGTTTTAAACACTTGATACATCAATCATTAACCTTTTCTTCTCAGATTTTCAGTTAAGACATCATGGTGTGTTTTATCTGTACATGTCATTAAAAAAGTAGCAGGAGGTCTTTAAGTTTACTGTATACAACTAATTGTCGTTAGGGTCAGGATACAGATCAGGGAAATGCAGAGAAGTCTCTTCTTCTTCCTGGTCATCATCATCATCATCACTGGCTCCTTCTGTCTCCTCAGGTCTCAGGAGGGCATACATCTCTGACATTTCTGTTTTGACTGGCTGAATAGCAGAGGTTATTATGCGAGTGCACAAAGCTCTTATACACGGAATACAGCAACATCCACACAATGTGAGAATAGCTGCAAAGACTGCTATTGACATAAGGATAGACAACACTAATTGTTTATATTTACCAAACATTTCTCCAAACCCATCCCACATTGTGGTGTCAACTCCAGAATGATCTTTCATTTTGCTGTTAAGTGACCTAAGGCCCTCCAGGGCCTTGGTGAGGCTCCCATCAGCTGCGGTGTTATTTGGAATAAATGTACAACATTGATGCCCAAATATTGAACATACTCCACCTTTTTCAGCTAAGAGCATATCGACAGCAATTCTATTTTGGAAAGCCATTAGAGAGGTAGCTGACAATTGTTCATGGATGGCTGAGAATCCTTCTTCAGTTTTATTTCCTAGTCGTTGCACATTGTAATGGATGTAATTTATTCTGTCAACATTTTTATTTATTGTGCACCACCAGCATATGGTGGATTCAAAACCTGCTGCTACTTGATCTGCTAACTTATATTCATCAGGAACTCCTCTTGGTATTCCTATGCTATCTATATAAGTAGGGTCGTCTTTACTCCATCCTGATCTTTTTTCTCTATTTTTCCAGGTGTGTGGAAATATGCTGGCTACTGTACCCAACAACTCTGCTACTGAGAGTGGAATAACAGACACGGGAAATATTAATGACACTGATGCACACAATCCAGTTGTGTTGTATGGCAACCTGTCATACAGTTTATCGTCTCCACACCACCACCAGATGTCGCTGCGTGCTTTAGGTTTAAAGCTGACACCTACTGCTATGATGGAGTGACATTGATCTTTATTGAGTCTGCTTATGTTTGATCCCACACCTGTTCGGTTTATACAGGAAAAATTTCCTGGAGCAACCTTATTTGAAAACATCGGTTTTTGTTTTTCGGCGGTAGTCAAAGGATAAATCTTATCCCACATAGTACAGTTTGTTGAGAGTCTTGTGCTGTTATTTCCAACTCCAAATACCACTCCCACTTCTTATACAATGCGGCATGTTTGTTTGCGCCATCACGTGCTGTTCCAAGCGTTCCCCAGGGTATTTTTACTGTAGTGGTTTTTTGTATTGGTACACATAGTTTTGTGGTTCTGATGCCTACATCATTTGGGCAGGAATTAACATTTATTTGTCTTTTACTCAAATCTTTTCTTTCTTCGTAAAAACGTTCCCATAGTAAAATAGCTCCTACAATTACCACTGAGATTATTCCAGCTACTAGCACTATTTTCTTGTGTGTGGGGGTGTACATCTTACTTATAGATTGGAACCTTTCCTAAGCACCTTTAAACAGAGTTGTGGAGATCTTCACCGGTTTGAGACAATTGTAAACTATAATTACAATTCCCTTTGTAGCCGGACTTTCCTCTGTAGGTTTGTTGAAAAGTCACAATGCTACAGCAGATACCACAATGCTATGACCACAACACAAATTATGATGGTTAGAATATACACTGCTATTAAGAAACTTATTTTAGTCATGTTCTATTATTCTTTTACAATGTGTCAGATGGATCCATGAGTTTCTTTCTGCAATCTTAATTGCAGTTCCAGTGGTCAACAACACCTGATAGGGACCTTCCCACTTAGGTGAATGCCAATGCTTCTTCTTTATGCTTTTTATCAGGACCCAGTCTCCAGGTTCAACTAATGGTTTTTCCTGTATAGACACAAAAGGCTCATGGTCACTTGCGTGTTCATCTGTTTGTTGTTTTTGCTGTAACATTTTTCTCATGTAATCTGCTAGTGTGCTTTCATCATCAGTTTCCCATTTATTTTTAAAGAATGGTAATCTATATGGCCTCCCAAACAGGGTTTCATAGGGTGTTAGTCCTCCTGTGCTTGTGATGTTTATGTAGAGCTTTACTAAGTCTAAACATTTAGTCCATGGTCTTCCTGTTTCTTCCATGCACTTTTTTAATCGATTTTTTATTGTTCCATTCATTCGTTCTACTAGACCAGCGCTTTGAGGGTGATAAGCGCAGTGATGTCTAAGATCCATTTGTAGGGCTTCTCCTATTTTTTCTATCATTTGATTGACGAAATGAGTTCCATTATCACTATATATTTTTTCTGGAATTCCATATCTAGGTATGATATCTTTACATAGTGCTTTTGCTACGGTCAATGCATCAGGATTTTGTGTAGGAAATAACTCTATCCATTTAGAAAAAGAGTCTATTATTACTAAACAGTACTTTTTTCCTTCACTTTTATTTAATTCTATGAAATCCATATGTATGTGTTGGAAAGGATATTTTGCTTTGGGGAACTGTCCCCTTTTTGGTCTGAAGTTCCCTTGTGCATTGTGTTTGGCACAGATCAAACATGTTCTACAAAAATTTTTTGAATAAGAGTTGAATCCATATGTTGTGTATATTTTGTTCACTAATCCTACCATTCCTCCTCTCGAGACATGAGAAACTCCATGACTCGATATTGCTGCCCATTTGTATAGGTTTTTTGGTAGGATAGGTTTATTTTCTGGTCAGGTGTATATTCCTTCTTTAAGTTGAGCTCCCTTTTTTAGCCAGGTTTGTATTTCATTTTGGGGTGATTGTTGTTGCATTTCCAGTAATGTTTCATCTTTTAGTTCTATTGTTACTAGGAGAAGACTACTTGGTTGTTGTTCTGCAGCTGCTTTAGCAGTTTTATCAGCAAAGGCGTTGCCTTTAGTCACAGTGTCTGTTCCTGTGGTGTGTGCCGCACATTTGCATATTGCAAGCTTTTTTGGCAGTTGGACTGCTTGCAATAACTCTGTTAATAGTGCTGCATGTGTTACAGGTTTTCCAGTGGAGGTAATCATACCCCTATTTTTCCAATGTTGTGCAAAAGTATGCGTTGTTGCATATGCATACTGGCTATCAGTGTATATTGTTGCACTTTTTCCTGTCATTAATTTGCATGCTTCAGTTAAGGCTACTAACTCAGCAGCTTGCGCTGAGTAGTGTGAAGGGAGTGCTTCTGCTTTTAGTACTTTATTAAGAGTCACTACAGCATATCCGGTTTTTGTTTTACCTTTCTCATCCTTTTTGGAAGACCCGTCTACAAATAATATTTCTCCTTCTGTCAAAGGAGTATCTTTTAAGTCTTTTCTGCTTTTTGCTATTTCCTCAGATAATGTTTCACAATCATGAGTTTCTCCATCCTCCTCTGTGGGGATTAATGTTGCTGGGTTTAGTGCTGTACACCGTTCTATTTTGAGATGTGGTTGTGACAGCAGGATAGACATACAGGAAAGATGTCTTGCAGGTGACAGAAAACTCATTTTAGTTTGCAAAAGCAGTGCTGAAACTGCATGAGGTACTTTCAAAGTGAGTGGATGGAATAGTACAACATCTGCGCTAGACGTGACTGCTAGGGAAGCAGCCACCACTGCTCTAACGCAATGTGGAAGGGCACACGCCACTGCATCCATTTTGGTTGAATAGTAGGCTACTGGTTTATATTTACTTCCATGTAGCTGTGTCAACACGGAGGTCATGAAATTTCCTTTGCAGTCTACCATTTGTACAAAGTCTTTGTTGTAATCTGGTAATGCTAACACACAACTTCCCACCATAGTTTGTTTCAATTTACAGAGTGCATCTTCTGCTTCAGAACTCCATTTTAGGTAGTCAGACATTTTAAGTTCCTCTTTGTACATCAGGCTTTGCAAGGGTGCTGTTAGCTCTGCATAATTTGGCACCCAACTTCTACAGTAATTAGTGAGTCCTAAAAAAGACATCATTTGTTTCTTTGTCAATGGTTTTGGTGCTTGCAGAATTGCAGTTTTCCTTTCTTCCATTATTGTTTTTCCCCCTGAACTGAGCTGATGGCCCAGATATTTCACACTTTCCTTACAAAACTGTAATTTGTTTTTGCTGACTTTGTGGCCTTCTTTAGCCAAATGTTTCAGGAGTGCTATGGAGTCTTTTTTGCATTTTTCTTCGGTTTCAGATGCAACTAGTATGTCATCCACATACGTGAGCAATTGGCTCTGTTGTGGTGGGTCAAAAGTGGCCAAGCTGGATGTAAGAACTTGGGAGTAGATGGTGGGGCTTTCACAATATCCTTGTGGTAATCTGGTATAAGTGTATCTTTTCCCTTTAAAGGTGAAAGCAAACCAGTATTGACTGTCTTTGTGTAGTGGTACAGAAAAGAATGCATTGCTTATGTCCACCACAGTGAAGTATTTTGCTTTTGGGTTCAAAGAGTTTAATAACGTGTGTGGATCTGCTACACACGGAGATCTTTGTATTACTGCATTATTTACCGCTTGTAAATCTTGAACCATCCTCCATCCCACAGATGGGGGTGCCTTTTTTACAGGGAATATTGGTGTGTTACAGGGTGATTCAGCACACTCAATTAATACTCCAGCCTTCTTTAAATCTTCAATAACAGGTTCTATTCCCACCATTGCATCTGGTTTTAGAGGATATTGTTTAACTCTGGGTCTGTACTCTGTTTTTGGTCTTATCACAACAGGAAGTGCTCCTTTTACCAGGCCAACATCAGTAGGTCCTTGTGACCATAGTCTCTCAGGAACTTGTTTAAGTAGTTCCTCTTCTTCTTTTGTGAAAAAGATGTGTCATTTTTGTTTTGGGTCTAGGTGCACTCCAGCCTGGACAGTTACTGTCCAGAACAATGCCTTTTTGGTCATTTCAGTGGACTGGCTATACCATGTGTTCATGCCGGTTACCACCCAATCCCTTGCTCTTTCACCTCTGTCCACTAGTTTTGCTAAGTTTTTCCATTCTTCCTTTTTGTCTTTGCATAAGGATATGTGTGGCCCAGAAAGTTGTCTGAACAGTGGTTTGACAGTTTCTGGCAATATTACTGCAGCTGCTGCATTTGCTTCTACATCTGAGTACACATATGAGACTGTTATCTTTGTTGGGGTCATCCTGTTCAGTTCACTCATGTACTTGGTGTCTGGCTTTGCAGTATACCACATTGTCACATGTAATTCATCTGGTGACATAACATCTTGTGGGCTCCGCATTGATTGTTTGCCTTCATCCACTAACGATGCCCCTGTTGCAGTTGGCGGTTTGTTAGGGATGTCTAAAGTGTAGTAATAATTTGGTGTTCCCGTCCCTTGTACTACATAGACTTCCTCAGGTTTGCCTCTGACCACTCTCAAACCCTCTGGGGTTGGTGTTAGGCTTAGGCAGAGGGCTATTAAGCCATCTCTTCCTAATAGGTTCACTGGACATTCTGGTAACATCAAAACTGATAACTGACATGTTTTTCCTTCTGGATCTCTGATCCATAAGGGTTCTGTTTCATTTACTTGTTTGATTTTACCTTGTGCGGCCTGAACTGTGGTACATTTCCCACTGGGTCTCACATATGGTAATTGTTCTCTAATTGTTGTCCTGCAAGCTCCACTATCACAAAGAAACGTGATAGGTGTGCCTTGTACCAGCAGGGTTATTTCAGGTCTTATTTTTTCAACATAGAATAGGTCATCTAAATTTAGTATTTCCTCATCTTCTGAGGTGGTTTTCTCTTGTATTAAATTTTGATCCAATTCTGTCCCGTTTGTCTCACGATCTAGTCATGCATTTTTAGTTTGTGGGGGAGGACCTCCCCTACAATCCCTGGCTAGATGTCCTTCTTTACCGCAGGACCAACATGCTCTAAGATTTTGTGCTCCAAAGTGTCCTCTACCTCTTCCTCTACCTCGGCCTCTGCCTCTTCCCCTGCCCTGTGACTGTTGATAGTACACAGTGTTGTCCTCCTCTTGGTAAAACACTGCGTCTCTGACTGTGTCCTTTTTACCCTTTTTACTTTTTATAACTTTTTCAGCATGCAGCGCATGATTTATGTAGTCTGCAAGCGAGCCCCCACTCATTCCTATGTAGTGCCGGTTCACCCAGCCATGTATGTCGGGTGTTGAGCCTGAGTGGAGTGCATTTTTTAGTTGCTGCTGATAAGCACCATTTTCATCCTCGCTTGGTTCCAGTCCACTGTGAACTTTAAAAACTTTCGCCATTCTTACTCTGTATTCATCAAAAGGTTCATCTGGTTTTTGTTTACATCTTCCTATTTCAGTGTAATTTGCTCTCTTTTTATATTTTCCTTTTACTCTATCCAGGAGAGGATCTAACTGGGTTGTTAGCTCTCCGCTACCAGCTGCAAGAGGTGCTCCTAATGTAGTTGATGGATTATAACCTCCCTTCACGTGATACCAGTCAGGGCCTAGTTTGCACATCCATGCTTGTTGGACTTCCATTCCATTCAGATGGTAGGCTTTTCTAAGATCCTCCATCTGCCTCACACTCTCATCCACATCCTCTCTAGGGTGTGGGATTCCTTCTACAGCCTTTTTAACATCATCTTGGGTCCAAGTTCGATAAACTCTAATTATGTCTGATTGGCCTTCTGCGCCTGCTCGTGGGTTAGGGAGTTCAATGAGGGGAAAAGTTTGCACATCCCCTCCTTCATCTAGGGTCATGGGACTAACCCTAGGTAATGGAGATAATAAATGTCCCAATGTTGCAGACCATTTACCCACTGCACCAGTGCTTCGAGTAGCAATTGGTGTTCGTGGTGTATATCCAGGTGGTGATGGTGGTGGTGGAGCAGTGGGTGCATCTATATCATTTCTCCCCACTGCCCCTCCCTGTTGCTGCAGTAACTGCTGTTGCAACGCTAAGTAGGGACCAGAATATTCATTATCTTCCCTTCTGTGAAACATTATGTTCTCATGTCCTGCTTCTTTCCATTTTGCTTCCTCTTTTTCTCTCTTTTGCTCTTCTTCACTTGCTTTTTTTTTTTCTTTATTTTGTCGCTTCCTTTCCTCTCTTTCCTGTTTTGCCAGTCTTTCTCCTTCCTCACGTTGTTTTGCTATTTTAACCCAGACTTGAGTCTGTGCATAACCTTCCTTTCTCATTTGTTTTTCATTATTTTTGCATTTAATTTTTATTTTATTCTGTAATTCTGTTAGGGCACTTGTAGACAGCTTTCCATTATAATTATAGGTTTTTATCCAATAACATAGGGGTTCTACTGCATCTTGATTTTCTTTTTCTACCGCTTTCCAATCTTTGCATGTAAGGTTATCAAGTAACTTTTGTTTCTCTTTACTTTGCCCCTTTCCCATTTTGAACTAAATTTAGATCCAGTATGTTTTTTAATACCTGGTGTATTCTAAATACTGGATTTATGTATTTGAAAACAGGATGGTGATCAAGAAGTCAGTTGTGGTAAAATCCACTTCAACCCTGTTCAGGTGGGATTTTCTTGCCTACAAGCATCCACAAAGGCTCACCATTTACTATCTGTTTTCAGTTTATATGAAAAGTAAGGACCTAATGGTCATTACGATTCCATTCACTCTTCCACACGTTTTTCAGTCACACTTTTTTACGCGTTTTACTCTTACTGTAATTACTTTCACAAAAACATAACAGAGGACTCCGCCGTCCTGTGTAGAGTTTAATTAGTCTATTTCAACTAAGGGAGTCTACCCTCCTGCGGAATTTAACTGTCTATTTTAGTTCAACAGAGGACTCCGCCGTCCTGTGTAGAGTTTAATTAGTCTATTTCAACTAAGGGAGTCTACCCTCCTGCGGAATTTAACTGTCTATTTTAGTTCACCTGATAGTGTCTAGAATTGTCAGGGTTTCTCTATACTGTACTATTTTAGGTCATTTGCATTTCATCACTCATTCCTTTTAAATGAAAGACCTACTCACTGGTTCTCTGTGTCCTCGGGAGTACCGTCAGCCGTCAGACCCCAGCCTGTCAGGGAGGGACCAGTCCCGGAAAGGGTATTAGTACTGTGGCCACAGATTTGTCTGGAATCTCACTCACCCACTGGGATCGTCAAGCGTCTTGGTCTCCGGCTCGAAGGACCATTTATGTTAGGTTTAAACACCAAACACTTTCACAATTCTGCACAAAGAAAGACACAGAGAAGTTAGTTCATTTTAACCTGCAGGTGAGAGTGTTTCAGAGGCTGCTCAGTTACAATCCTCCACCACACTCTGAAACAGCCCCTGCTCTCTCTGCCTTTTATTCATAAGAGAAGAGGCCCTGGTTACAGAATGTTCCAAGCACAAAAAAGGGAGAGATGCACACTCATAATGATTAGAAACAGCTGCACTGACAGAATGTTCTAGAACATCCTGTCTCTATCTTGCAGCTCTTGTACATATAAGATATAATCACTCTGAACAGCAAGCTTCACTTCTATTAAAGTTAAAACATATATAATCATTAATTAACCCTAACACCTTGGGATTCAATAGATAACTTTCCTGGAAACTCAGAGTACATGCTGGTGCATAGAGAATCACCTGCTCTGAGAAATACAGTTAGGCAAGGCCATTTAATATTTTATATGTTAAATGGACACCCTTAATCAGGGCTGTCCAACTCCAGTCTTCAAGAGCCATTATCCTGCAACTTTTAGAAGCATCCCTTCACCAAGACACTTGGATCAAATGAATGGGTCATTATCAGGCATCTGCAAAGCTGAATGACATGCTGATGAGGGAATTTAGCCATTTGATACAAGTGCTGGAAAAGGGATGGATCTAAATATTGCAGAATAGTAACTCTTGAGGACTGGAGTTGAGCCCCCCTTTCCTAAAATCAGTTGTAAGCATCTACTGGAAGCCAGTGTGAAGACGTCAGTTCCAGAATGATAAGTTAATATTTACTTGTAATTGTTAAAATCTGAATCGAGTCTGAAGACCTTGCAAACAATTTTTGGGTAAACCTGATGAAAAAGTGTTTCAGTATGCTGAGAGACAAAGACATGGTTATCAGGATCCACAAGTGACAAGATTGGTCTGATCTTCGTAATGTTCCTCAGATGGAAAAAGGCAGATCTAGTTGCTTCTTTTATGTGACGTTAAAATATTGATTGATCAAAAATCCCTCCTAGATGTTTTAATCTATTACTGCAGGGAATTGCAATCATCCAGAGACAGAATTAAGTTAGGATTAACAGCTGAACTTTTAACCAGCATGCTTTGGCTGCATTAGATAGGAACCTTTTAGATAACCATTACCAGACAGCAGAGACATGTACCTTACTTCTTTATTTAAGAAGTAAACGTATCATACCTGTATGTCTAAATTATCTGTATAGTGAAAGGAAAACCCTAAAGACCAGAGAGTCTGACCAAGTAAAGGTGCCAAATGGTAAAATACCTAATACTGACTCCTGTGGGATTCCTTGGCAAAAGATTTAGAGAGTGTATTGTCATACACGACACCCTGAGATCTTTCTCACAAATAGGAGTTTGAAAAGTGAAACACATGACCTGAGAAGCTAAATTACTCAGAAGTCTATTCATTAATACACACTGGTGTTTGTTACAATCTGCCTGTGTTTGGGGTTTTGAGTACTGTTACTTTCTCTGCACTGCCATGTTCTTCATTTGCTTTATTTCAGTCCTTTCAAGTTTATTGGATTCATTCAGGTGTTTAGGTGTTTGATTCTTCCTGGATTCCTATGTCAGATGTTTTAGTTTGTATTGTCTTATAGATCTGTTTTCTCCCTGTTCACGTTTATTTTTTACTTGTTTCTATTGACTTAGATGTTTTCTGTTACCTCCTTGCACTCCCTGCTCATCAATGTTAATTAGTCACTCTCCCTCAGTTACCTTCAGTCTCTCTTCCACCAACTGCATCTCATTCCTGTCTGATTAGCTCCATTGGTTCATTCTCCTCCTTTCTTCAGAATTTATCTCTGGTACTCATACTCTCATACTCTCTGGTTTTCTGTTGTCACCAATGGATTGTACTGCTGATTTCCCATTCCATGTCGCTGTATTCCAGTCTGTATACCTGCCTAAGTTCCATCCTGTAACTTTTCGGTTTTTGTTATTAAATCATTCATCCACTCATGTGGCTCCCCTCCTCCTGTATGCACTTCAGTCCTACATCACCTCCACACAATATGACAGTCTTGTGTTGAAAACTTAGCTTATATTTATAAATTATTAAACAGTAGCTGACACAGCCAAGAGCAAATCATTCACAATCTTTGAGAGTGCTGTTGCTGTAAACTTATTTAATAATAATAAAAAAGGCTAAATGACTGTAGGTTTACAAACTACTGAACTTAGTGCTCAAGACTTTTGAGGGTGGAAAATATTTTGTTACATGCAAACGTTTTACTCTACAGCAACTTTCTTTGAAGAACAAGACATCAACATAGACATTCTTTACAGCCTCTTATTTAAATCATAATTTTATCTTTTTAATATTTGCATTACATCTGAACTTGTCTTGTTAGCTGTTGAGTACAACTCCATGTCTCTTAAAGGTCACCTCAGTGATTTCTGATTACAGACTGAATATGTATTTTGATGTCAGTCCAGCTGTCCGACTTCAAAATATCTCTTCCCTATCTCTTCCTTTGCCAGCAAGTATATCTCTCCCGGAAGATGTACAGAATTTATGCCAGCACTTGAATGTCAACTCACAATATCTTCCAGAGCTTTATAACTCATAATTTTTCAGTGTTGCCTCCTAGTACTTCAGGGAGACCAGTCAGAGCATTGAGACTGTCAGATAAACTCGGGTTACAGTAATGGAAGTCTGAATGCATCTGTCTGTCTCTGAGATTATCATAAAGAATATTGGGGTTTCTGTGACCGCATTGAAATTGAGATGTGTAACTTATTTTCCTTTCAAAACTCGAATTGCATTATTACACTCCTCAGAGTAATTTGGCTGAATGAAAGCATTTTAAACTGGATCATTTGACCCACTTCCATCTGATTCTACAGACATCAGAGAGTGACCTTCCTGTTGTGACTATGAATCTGAGAATATTATTAAATATTAATACCTTAATATTTTATCAAATAATATTTCGGTCTGTTAAGGGTTGTCCTGTGAATACCAGCCCAGTAAGGCGATGGTATTAGGACAAAATCAAAAAGGTTGAGCCAAGCTCTGACATTATTGAACAGCAAAACTCTGTACAGACATGGAATGAATTCACACAATTTCTCAAAATACAAGAATTTATTAACAAAAATAAGTCGACTCAAAGTCAAACATATTTCAATCAAAAAACTCTTTACTATGCTAAAACAATCCAACTAAACTACCAAGCAGAATTAAAGAATAGGGAAGACTAATGGGCTATGTACAATATAAACAAGTTGATTAAAGATGGTTGAAACCATGACCAAAAGAGTGATGCAACATTACCATGGAATGTTTGTGTTTGAGAACCAAGGATTATCTTGAAGAATCTGGAAATGAAGTTAAGTTAGTCTTGGAACCAACTTAGGCAATAATCAGCATACCTTTAGACAACCCTTCACAAAGATCAGATAAAATATTATTTTATTAAAATGTTTTAAAGAATGGTCTGCTGAATAAAACCAACCTTCTGGATGACTAACTCTCAATGGTGTCTCATTAGCTGCCTTTATTTATTAAAATAATATTTAAAGAAATATTATTAAGGAAATAGTAAAATATTTAAGGAAATATTTTGGAAAAGAACCAAATCTTTCTGGAGAAATGGGCTTACGTATGCAAGCACATGTTCTTAGCTGTTAGCAGTTAAAGCTAACAAAAAGAGCTTATAGCTTAGCACCAGAATCAAACACATACCTTTTAAAATACCAGGGTTAATAAAAGGGTTAAAATGCATAAGCACGGACGGCGCGTTACGATAAATCTTCTGTGTTTAAAATAACCCTTTAAATAAAGTTTGTCTGAACTTTCAAAACACACAAACACAGAACACAAAACTGAGCACATGGTGCTGAGCAGATAGCCTGCTAGCATCAAGATAGCTGAGTTCAACACAAACAAAACCAAACTTCATAAAATGAAAAACGTTTAGATTGTTTCATTCTAAAAACGTCTATCTCTCTGCCCAAACCCCTCTCATGAACCGTGCTGAGGGAAAGTTGTTCGTGCGACGATGAAGTTTGAAGAAACTCTGTGAACACAAGGTTAGCTACAGCTAACCTCCGGAGCAGTGGCTGGGCGGCTCGCTCTGACCGCACTGCACGTTAACTGCCATAACCACGGTGATGCAGTGCCGTTGTCATCCATTCAGACCGGAAAACTGCTGCACTCGGCGTTGTAGAGACAAGGTTTGATCTGTAGAACTCAGAGCGAAAACCCAAGCCACCCTTTTTCCCCTATTTATCCCCATCTATGAATGAATACCGGATTCTTCCAACAGCAATTCATTTATACTTAACTTAGTGCATATGATCGCGGGATCTTATGACACCCTTGGATCTAGTTTTAAGAGTTTATGTCTGTTTGCCCGCAAAGAGACATTAGCGCACTGTGTCCTTCCTGTCCTGGTCGTCAAAGTTGTGGAAGAGACAGGATGTAGCAAGAGCAGTGCTTTTATTTGGACAGTGATGTCACAGGAACTCCGCAGTTACCCCGTTTCCTGGCTGTGCTGGAAGTAGATTAATGCAATTTATTTTGAAAGTTCCAGAGTAAAGTTCTGTACTGGCCTTTCATGTTGTAACCATGGCTGTGGTCCCAACATTCCTAAGAGATTGGTGTGTAACATTCAAGATGAATATGTGGCCCCTGTTAGCAGGACTTTGCAACTGTTGCTTTTGAGATTTCAAGTGTTATTATGACTTCTGAAATATTATTCTGAGATCATACAGACCATGTCCGTAAATAATTTATGTGTCTGTTATCTTTAAAATAACTCAAACACAGTAACATTTCATAACTCTACCCTGCCAATGATGTGTTATGCTGGTCTATAAGTGGTTTTTCTGACCTGTGCTCCACATCTCAGCTGTTATTGGAGTAGGACAGTAATGCATTACAGGGAATCACAGATATGTCACCAGAGAGCGCTGGAGCATATAATGTCAAACCAAATCCTCCCACTGACTGGCCTGAGAAAAAGCATAAATTGCATAGTCGGGGAAAAAACAATGGGTTATTGCATGATGTGTCCTTGTTTTCTCTATTTCAAATAAGTACAAGAGCAAAGTGGAGTGTGTTGAAGAGTCCTTTGAGATTGTCTATTTTGCTTAGTCACAATAGCCCCCTGTCTACACATGGACACAAGCACTCCCTGCTCTTCTCTTTATCTCTCGATTGATTGCTCTAATCAGAGGGGTTCAGTCAAGCTCAATGAGAGTGCCATGCTATTTTCCACTTTACTAACCCATGAAGAATAGGTATACTCCCAATTTCAGCTCAACCAGGTCAGTTGGAAAATCAGTCACAGGATGAAAAAAATGAGAAAAAGGCAGTATCTTCATGGAAAAGAAACAGTCAGTCAGTCATTTTCTACCGCTTCTTCAATAGTGGGTTGTGGGGAAGTTGGTGCCTATCTCCAGCAGTCTATGGGCTAGAGGGGGGGTACACCCTAGACAGGTCGCCAGTCCATCGCAGGGCAGAAAAGAAAAGAAACACTTATTCTGAAATATTTGAGTTTATGTGGATGGCAGACAAAAATGACAATTATTTTATCTCACTAGATTTAATTCAATATTATATCTTCTCAGAAAGAGAAAATCTCTTTTCTTGCATAAGGGGAGTTATACTGCAAAGCAAACAGGTTACTCAGTTGGCAGAGAGAAATACTGGCAGGTAAGAAATCAGAGTCAATAAGCTGACTTACAGTTGGCACAGACAAATGCTCCCTCTACAACAAAAACCTCCAAGATCAGTTCAAATTTAGGCTCATGGCTGATGATGTTGGAACAGAAAAATACACGAGATGAGTCAAAAAGACTTTGCGGCCTTACTGATGTGTCAGCAAAGGCATTAAAAAGCTAGAAAATATACTTATATTATTTTTTAAGCTTTTGATCCATCATCTTTAAATGATGACATAGCTGTTTGCACAAAGAAAAGCACTTAAAAATAATGTCATATAGTTCCGTTTAGAGGTTTACATACAATCATAAGAGTAGTCGTCTTGCAATCCGACCTTTAGGTTCGATTCCAGTTTTCTCCTGCCTACTGATCTGCGTACGTATGAATCTGTGTGCATTTCTGAGTGAGATTGGGTGAATATGTCTTTAGTGTAAAGCAGTTTGAGTGGCTGGTATGACTGGAAAAGCGCTATATAAGTTCAGTTAATTTACCTATAACTGGTACCTCTGTGTTGAAGTGAGGCTATAGAATCTGAAAGTAGATGTTCTTGATTATTCAGTCCACATTGTCTAATGCACCCATACAAGTGGCAGTGATTGAATTTCACAGCATGATGCTGGCAACATCATGCTTGATGGTTTTTAAAGTATTTTTAGGTTTGTAAACCTTATCCTGATGCCTTCAATAATGCTCAGTCTTTCCCTGGTTATTTGTTCACAATGCATCTGGCTTGTCCATGTGGTTAGCTGCAAATTACAAGTTCTTCTTTCTTGGTTGGCACCATGTTTGGTAAAGTTGATGTAAAACTTGCTTCAAAGAGGCAAGGGTGCTCCAACCTGAGCTTTGGTGGCTTCCAGGACAATAAACCCTCAAACCACATCATAACGGTTTTTGGAAACAATGAAGCAGAAACCAAAGGTTTCTGGAATGAAACGACCCTGACCTTATTGAAAATGTATGGACTATGCTTAAAACCAGCCCATTCTGCCAAGAAGTCATGAAATGGCCTTTCATAATAATTAAAGAAGAATATGGAAAGAAGTCTGGGTGTCTCCTCGTGGGACCCGAACGGGCCAAGCCCGAAGGAGAGACGCGAGGCCATCCCCCAGTGGGCCCAACACCTGCAGGGGGAACCATGAAGAACCAGTGCAAATAGGATTGGGTGGCAGACGAAGGTGGAGACCTCGGCGGCCCGATCCCCAGATGCTTAGGCTGGCTCTAGGGACGTGGAATGTCACCTCACTGGGGGGGAAGGAGCCTGAGCTTGTGCGGGAGGTCGAGAGATATCGACTAGAAATAGTCGGGCTCACTTCCACGCATAGCGTGGGCTCTGGAACCCATCCCCTCGAGAGGGGCTGGACTCTTTTCTGCGGCGGGCTGGGGTGGGTTTGCTTGTTGCCCCCCCAGCTCAGCCGTCTCATGTTGGGGTTTACAACAGTGGATGAGAGGGTCGCATCCCTGTGCCTTCGGGTTGGGGACAGGTCTGTGACTATCGTTTCGGCCTACAGGCCGGGCGGTAGTGCGGAGTACCCGGCCGTCTTGGCTTCCCTGTCGGGGATGCTGAATAATGCCCCTCCCGGGGACTATATTATTCGGCTGGAGGACTTCAGCGCCCACGTGGGAAACGACAGTGACACATGGAGAGGCGTGATTGGGAGGAATAGCCTCCCCGATCTGAATCGTCCGGCACCTCAGGAGGGGGAAGCAGTGCTTCGCCAACACTGTTTACAATGGGGGTGGGAGGCCGCTGACCTCGACTGGGGACATATTGGACGGTGGAAGGAGTACTTCGAGGATCTCCTCAATCCTGCCATCACGCATTCCCTGATGGAAACAGAGCCTAGTGACTCGGGGTTAGACTCTTTCATCACCGAGGCTGAAGTCACTGAGGTGGTTAAAAAGCTCCGTGGTGGCAGGGCTTCCTGGGGGGATGAGATCTGCCCTGAGTACCTCAAGTCTCTGGATGTTGTAGGGTTGTCATGGTTGACACGCCTCTTCAACATTGCGTGGCAGTCGGGGACAGTGCCTCTGGACTGGCAGATTGAGGTGGCAGTCCCCCTTCATAAGAAAGGTGACCGGAGGGTGTGTTCCAACTACAGGGGGATCACAATCCTCAACCTCCCTGGTAAGGCTTACGCCAAGGTATTGGAGAGGAGAGTCCGACTGATAGTCGAGCCTCGGCTTTAGGAGGAGCAGTGTGGTTTTTGTCCCGGCCGTGGAACACTGGACCAACTCTATACCTTCTACAGGATACTTGAGGGTTCATGGGAGTTTGCCCAACCGGTCCACATGTGTTTTGTGGACCTGGAGAAAGCATTCGACTGTGTCCCTCGTGATGCCCTGTGGGGAGTGCTCCAGGAGTATGGAATTGGGGGCTCTTTATTAGGGGCCATCCAGTCTCTGTACGAGCAGAGCAGGAGTTTAGTCCGCTTTGCCAGCACTAAGTCGGACCTGTTCCCGGTGGATGTTGGACTCCAGCTGCCCTTTGTCACCAGTCCTGTTCATAACTTTTATAGACAGGATTTCTAGGCACAGTCAAGGGCTGGAGGGGGTCTGGTTTGGGGACCAGTGGGTTTCATCTCTTCTTTTTGCGGATGACGTGGTCCGAGTGTGAAGCGGCTGGGATGAAAATCAACTCCTCCAAGTCCGAGGCCATGGTTCTCAACCAGACAAGGGTGGCTTGTCCTCTTCAGGTTGGAGGGGAGTTCCTGCCTCAAGTGAAGAAGTTGAAGTATCTCGGGGTCTTGTTCACGAGTGAGGGAAGAATGGAGCAGAAGATTGACACATGGATCGGTGTGGCTGCCGCAGTAATGAGGGCACTGTGCCAGTCCATTGAGGTGAAGAGAGAGCGGAACCGAAAAGTGAAGGTCTCGATTTACCAGTCGGTCTACGTTCCTATTCCCACCTATGGCCATGAACTTTGGGTCATGACCGAAAGAACGAGATCCCGGATACAAGCGGCTGAAATGAGCTTCCTCCGTGCCCGGCCTCCATAGGGTGGCTGGGCACTCCCTTAGAGATAGGGTGAGGAGCTCGGCCATCCGGGAGGGGCTCGGAGTAGACCCGCTGCTCCTCCACATCAAGAGGAGCCAGTCGAGGTGGCTCGGGCATCTATATCGGATGCCTGCTAGATGCCTTTCTCGGGAGGTGTTCCAGGCACGTCCCACTGGGAGGAAGCCCATGACACGGCCCAGCAGGACACGCTGGAGGGACTATGTCTCTTGGCTGGCCTGGGAACGCCCCCCCCCTCTGGGGAGAGGGATGTCTGGGCGCCTCTGCTGAGTCTGCTGCCCCTGTGACCTGGTCCCGGATAAAGCGGAAGACGACGAGTACGAGTAGGAGCATTTGATAGACTTTCCTGCTCCTTCACCTCCCTAAATGTCTCAGTGGCAACATTTACTTGACAAAGAGAAGGCTTAAATGAAAAACAGTGAAAAGGAACATAAGGTTTTGCAAAAAAGCATACCAGTGTCATCAGGTACTGTGTTGTTGGAGACACTAAAGGAGAGTTTTTTTTTTTGCATCCGTGTCGACAGAAAAGACAGGGAGTTGAACAGCAGTGTGACAGTGACCGACAGAGAAGGAGAGTGTGATGGATGCGGTCAAAAAAAAAAAACCTATGAGATGACGGAAAAGGCCATAAGGACTGGAGAAGATAAGAGATAAACAATTGAGAGAAGGTGTACCAGTGCAAGAAAAAGAGAAATGGAACAAAGCTCAGACAAAAATTGTGCGTCACATAGTGGGAGTAAAAAACTGGAATGAAAGTGAAGAATGAGAGTGAAAGGGAAATCAGTGTGTGTGTGTTGTGTGCGGTTGTGTGAGCGTGTGACTGAGTGGAGGCAAGATTAGGGAGGTGATATCAGACTGTCCATCAGTGTCACAGAGCTTGTGTCCTCTGTAAATCATTTCATTCATCAGCCTGGAAGCTCAGATTGTGTCTGGATGGCCTGTTTACTTATTCTACATCATAGCAGCTAAACCCCTGTCTGTTGTATCTAGTTTTAAATAGGCCTCTGTTGAATCATCACTCAATTTTGAAGTAAATACTGGTACAGTATTATACGGCATGTACCACAGAGTAAAACATAAGCGAACAATTTTTGTAACATTACCCCATAGTGCATTGGATTACAGGAAATTATATTATGATACTCTTTGTATTATGCAAATTTTAGTTATTTACTGTTATTTTATCATTAATTTGCTTCATACTGTTTTTAAGCTTAGTTTCCTTATGACTGAAAAAACACATCAAGTCACTACTGTGTAAAAACAATTACATACCTAACCTTCTGCATTATCTTACTTAAAATTACAGAGCTTTATGCACAAATGTTATAATTTTTGTATGCTGCAGAGGAAAACCCTTCATTGAATTATGTTTGATCGGCATGTTCTTTTCTCCATCACTGCTGAGGATATACTAGGGTCCAAAAACAACCACTTAAAAATCCATCTGTGTTAAAATAATGGTTGTCATCAGTTTAGTAACCTGCTGCTCTTATTGTGTCAGCGCGAGTCAAAGTGTGGAGGCTGATTGACAGAAAACTGGGGTTTATGTTTAGAAGTGACACTAATCTCCTGGTGTTGGTTAACTGACTAGTACTATAAATAAATAATATATCTACAGCAAACCATGACATTAATAGTATAAGTGTTAACTCTGACAATCTTGTAAATGAATTAAATGTGTAAAAAAAAAAAAAAAATCAGTAAACATATATGCATTCATTAATCTTCTATACCGCTTATTCCAAATACGTAAACATGCATATATCATAAATATTATCACAGATATACTACTTGGAGCTTTTTTGACAAAATAAACTTTTATGCGTAATGAATCACAATTGTATCTAACTTTGCATCCTCCTTTGGTGAAGATTCAGAAAAAGACTTACCTCCTATTATTCACTAGTGCATATCTTTGTTATTTAAAATGTCGTTTGGTATTTGTTCTTGTTTTGATAACCTCCCTATGAAGAAATTTGAATATGCATGTTTATCACCACAATGTAATGTCAAATTAAGGTTTTTAATTAAGACACGAGTGTAGCAAAGGTTAGAGCAGTTGCAGATTGTGTGAATATGGCCTAACAAAAGACTGAAGATTGTCTGAGAAACACGGCAAACATATACACTGGGATAAGTGATTTGACGGTACAAACAAGTGTGCTGATTGTAGATCCAGAACAGGTGCTGAGAAAAGGTTCTAGAAACAGGGGGCCAGTGCTGACATCTAAAGGCCCTAACACTATAGGACGTGAAGTAATCAAAATGACTTTGGGTTTATAAACAGCCAAGAGTCCCACAATCCAGTAGATAAATAACTTTTTAGATAAACTTAAACACATGTGTTTATAGATATTGAAATGCAGGACTGACCCAAGGTTGTATGGGGCCTTAAGCAGAATTGGATTTCTGGGCCCCCCTTCTTGTTAAGAAAATCACCACCACTAACTGCGTTTTAATACAGCTTTGGTGGAATCTCGACGAGGAGGCCAAGGTTATTTAGATGAGCTTAAAAGCGATCACAGATAATTGGCTGTAATTTACTAAACCGATTTGAACCACAAAGAAAACATTAATTTCGGAGAATTTAATTTTGTTATCACAACAATCAAACAATGAGGATTATTCTTCGCACTTTTACAAAGTAAACCTGCAATTCCCTTCAAATCTTAAACACAATTTTTTAACCAATTTTAAATATTTTAATTTACCATGCTGGCACTGTCAAATAATTTTATAGTATTCCCATTCTCAATAAAGAAATATAAAAACTTTAGATCTACAGGTCCTTCTCAAAATATTAGCATATTGTGATAAAGTTCATTATTTTCCATAATGTCATGATGAAAATTAAACATTCGTATATTTTAGATTCATTGCACACTAACTGAAATATTTCAGGTCTTTTATTGTCTTAATACGGATGATTTTGGCATACTGCTCATGAAAACCCAAAATTCCTATCTCACAAAATTAGCATATTTCATCCGACCAATAAAAGAAAAGTGTTTTTAATACAAAAACGTCAACCTTCAAATAATCATGTACAGTTATGTGCACTCAATACTTGGTCGGGAATCCTTTGGCAGAAATGACTGCTTCAATGCGGCGTGGCATGGAGGCAATCAGCCTGTGGCACTGCTGAGGTCTTATGGAGGCCCAGGATGCTTAGATAGCGGCCTTTAGCTCATCCAGAGTGTTGGGTCTTGAGTCTCTCAACGTTCTCTTCACAATATCCCACAGATTCTCTATGAGGTTCAGGTCAGGAGAGTTGGCAGGCCAATTGAGCACAGTGATACCATGGTCAGTAAACCATTTACCAGTGGTTTTGGCACTGTGAGCAGGTGCCAGGTCGTGCTGAAAAATGAAATCTTCATCTCCATAAAGCTTTTCAGCAGATGGAAGCATGAAGTGCTCCAAAATCTCCTGATAGCTAGCTGCATTGATCCTGCCCTTGATAAAACACAGTGGACCAACACCAGCAGCTGACACGGCACCCCAGACCATCACTGACTTTGGGTACTTGACACTGGACTTCTGGCATTTTGGCATTTCCTTCTCCCCAGTCTTCCTCCAGACTCTGGCACCTTGATTTCCGAATGACATGCAGAATTTGCTTTCATCTGAAAAAAGTACTTTGGACCACTGAGCAACAGTCCAGTGCTGCTTCTCTGTAGCCCAGGTCAGGCGCTTCTGCCGATGTTTCTGGTTCAAAAGTGGCTTGACCTGGGGAATGCGG
Organism: Girardinichthys multiradiatus; assembly: GCF_021462225.1. NCBI lineage: Eukaryota > Metazoa > Chordata > Actinopteri > Cyprinodontiformes > Goodeidae > Girardinichthys > Girardinichthys multiradiatus. The sequence continues at coordinate 16,911,459 of NC_061804.1, forward strand.
CACCTGTAGCCCATTTCCTGCACACGCCTGTAACGGTGGCTCTGGATGTTTCTACTCCAGACTCAGTCCACTGCTTCCGCAGGTCCCCCAAGGTCTGGAATCGGCCCTTCTCCACAATCTTCCTCAGGGTCCGGTCACCTCTTCTCGTTGTGCAGCGTTTTCTGCCACACTTTTTCCTTCCCAAAGACTTCCCACTGAGGTGCCTTGATACAGCACTCTGGGAACAGCCTATTCGTTCAGAAATTTATTTCTGTGTCTTACCCTCTTGCTTGAGGGTGTCAATAGTGGCCTTCTGGACAGCAGTCATGTCGGCAGTCTTACCCATGATTGGGGTTTTGAGTGATGAACCAGGCTGGGAGTTTTAAAGGCCTCAGGAATCTTTTGCAGGTGTTTAGAGTTAACTCATTGATTCAGATGATTAGGTTCTTAGCTCGTTTAGAGACCCTTTTAATGATATGCTAATTTTGTGAGATAGGAATTTTGGGTTTTCATGAGCTGTATGCCAAAATCATCCGTACTAAGACAATAAAAGACCTGAAATATTTCAGTTAGTGTGCAATGAATCTAAAATATATGAATGTTAAATTTTCATCATGACATTATGGAAAATAATGAACTTTATCACAATATGCTAATATTTTGAGAAGGACCTGTAGGTTGCCTATGCCTAGAGCAGGCTTTGTTTAAATGTGTCAATAATTAATCACAAATAAAATTAAATATCCAAATGTCTAAATCATTAAAAATTCAATGTGTTAAGTAAAAATATCATTATATCAGCATTTATTTTAATATTGTGTTTTTATCTTAAAACAATTCGTTGTGAAATTATTTTAACTGTCACTATATCTTTGTAATATAGACTCAAATCAAATAATTTGCAAAGCAATTAGCTGTTTTTTCTATAGCATTGTTTGTTGGATCCATTGTCTTTGATAGGTGTGAAATAAAAAAATATATATATATTCTGCAACACAGAGCATTAAAATACTTTAACAGTTAATTAAACAAATACCTAAATAAATACAATTATAACATGTAATGAAAGCACATTATTAATACATTTTATATTCAATGTTTTATGATATTAATAATCTAAATAAGTTTGTAGAAATGTAGTTATTTAATGTATGCATTTTTAAGTTTATTGAAATGACCCTATAAATTTTATTAATGCCGCAATGATGTATTGACAAAAGTAGAGTGGCTTTTAATTACTGCACATCAGGTTTTTATGCTCGTTCTAAACACTGTCAATATCAGAAAAAAGCCACAAAAAAAAAGCTGCAGGAGACAACTGTTGCTCATAGGGAAGGGTAGTCGTCTTGCGATCTGAAAGTTGTGGGTTTGATTCCAGCTTTTTCTTGCCACATGTCAATGTGCACCTGGCAGTTAACCTCAAATTGCCCATCGGTGTCTAAATGTGTGTGCATTTGTGAGGGTGACTGGGTAAATGTGACTAGTGTAAAGCACTTTTATTGGTCAGTATAACTGGAAAAGCGGTATATAAGTTCAGTCCATTTACCACAAAAAACTAACAAAGTAACAGGAAGTGGGCTTCTGAGAGATAAGGCTGATACTTTTCCTTTCTATTTTGGATAGAGAATAGCAAGAGCTTTTCAGGAAAATTTCCAGAGTATAAGGCTAAAATAAAAACATGCAAGAATGGAGTTTTTAGCAAACTGCTCCAAATAATGATTTGCCATTATTAGCTTACTGTTGGGACCTACAGCCATGGATTTCCACATTAAAACTCCGGTACAGACTTTTCTGGAACTTTTCAAAATAAAGTGCATTAACCTTCTTCCAGCACAGCCAGGACAGGGGATAAGTGCGGACTTCCTGTGGCGCCATTACCCAAAATAAAGCACAACTCCGAAGGGGGAAAGGGGCGTAGCAGAGGACGTCCCAGTGATGCCACTGCCCGTATAAGACCCCCACCCTTCCCACATATCGTCCTCTTTCCACACGGCCTTCGAGGAGGACGGTTCAGGAGAGGCCCAGCGCGCGAATGTCTTTTGCTGGCAAAAAGACATAAATTCAACTGGATCCAAGGAAGCCATACGATCACCGATCATATGCAAAGTTACGTTTTTTTAAGCAGAAAAAATCACTACTTTTGGATTGAAAGCTGATTGATAAACTCTCATGTTTAGTGTAAACTGCAAACATTTTATTGATTTCTGTTCGGTGCGCTCAAAGGTAGATCCACCTTTATTTCCATGTCACTCCTGACATGTTACCGGCTTGCTATTCAGATTAAATTTGAAGTAGCGCCCATCAAATGGGAAATCAGAGGATTTAATGTGTTTCACATCAGAAACTGTAGATTCCACAGTGCTTTCTTATGGACAGATGGCATCGACTGTTATAGATCATGAAATAAAGGCTTTTCCTGAACTAAAATTCACTTTATCATTCTCCGTTTGTTGTTTTCTTGAACTTATTTTGGTGTTTAATTTTTGTGCCATGGGAGAGAACATCCATCATCTGCTCTCCTCCCTCTCCATCTATTTTTTTTTTGTTTGTTTACTGGTATTTGGTCAGCTGTGACAGAGCTTTATGAAATTCTGCACTTAGCTAGAAATCAGTGATTGTTACAATTTTCTGTCTCCGCTTTGGAGGATAATCTGGTGCAACCACTCACAGCAAGCTTCAAATTAGGTTTTCAACTCCATACAACACTCCCAGGGGATTTTAGTAATTTGCTGTTCTGCATGCACATGTGCACATATTTCTAGAGCTCAGAAGTAAAAGGTGCATTTCATTTAAACACTTTGAATGAATGTGCATTTATGTCAGAGCATTGCTCACTAAGAGTGAAGAGCTCCTGCAAGAAGGTTTTTTATTTGGTTCCAATTGCACGCCACTAAAGTGTATGATTATGACAACTGGTACTCATGATGATTCTCATTTGTTTATGTTAAAAGAAGAGCTGAAGAGAGAAAGTAGATGAAGGAACTACTGGAGACATTTAGATTTTCTTTCATTTATTTAGTGAGGAAAATAATTTATCCAACTGGCCTCATTTTGCCAAATAGGCAAGATGTGTCTGATGCGCCTCTCTCATACATTTTCTCATCTGTTCCATTCTTAAGCACAGTGTTCCCCCCATTTCCATCAGTCATCAAGGTCCATTAAAGAGCCATTCATCTGAGAGGCCATTCTATGACATTAGGCGAATAATGCATCATTTCAACCTGATGGGAGCTGGTGGGGGTAAATTAGTGGCACTGATTGAGAACCCGGTTTACATTGATTACCTCTAAGCCAGTGGAGCATGAATAGACATTTTGTGAACCTTGTTTCCTATTTTATATTAAGCATGTGCGAAATATTGTGAAAAAGAAGGGAGAAAAGTAAAAAGACTGAGCAGAGTCAATAATGATAAATTAAAGCAGCGTTCATTTCACTGCCTTTTGAGACTGAATAGCTGTTGCCTTGGATACTGTGAATTTAAACACTTAAAGAGGAAGGGGGGCAGAAGCAAAATGGGCCAAGAATGAGAGAGATTCAAAGAGAAATCGACAGAAACAGTAGGACACATCATTTGGCTTTGTTCTTCTTATCAATTCCGCCCTGTCATGTCTGAGGAGACCACTTAGTAATTAGAAGATTAGGGTTGTAGGAGGCCCTTATTTCACAAGGGCAGCCAGATTGATGGTGATGAAGTAGAGAAGTGGTGATACAAAGAGATATGTTTTCTTTCTACAGGGAGTGCATTCTTTAGCAGTATATGTATGTAAGTTCACCAACAGCTGTCTTCTAGAGTTAACATTCATACATTTATTCCGCTGGGTCTTTCATTTTTCTCGCAAAATGCTTATAAAGATGAAAAAAACCTGGCGATGAGTTTTCAAATTAATTAGATAAAAAAAAACCTGAATACTCTTACAATCATGTTGCAATGAGAGAGAGTGAGCTTTATTTATACAAAGATCTAAAGAGATAGTTGACTGGTTTCAATTTATTACATTTAAAGTTCAAAGAGTTAAATCCTTGGAAAATGAGCTGAAATATTGTCAGTCCATTAAATCCTTTACATTTGTCCCTCCTGCTATCTGTCATGTGCACATAATCCAACCTCATTTTAATTCTTCTTTAGCCACCTAGCCTCATAGCAGTGGTCCCTGCATGAATGACACCCTGGGCAAGTGCCTTCTTTAGCCTCGCCCCAACCAATTAAAATGCTCAAAATCATCTAATATTCTGGAAGGGGTAAAATGCTGCAAAGTTTCACACACAGCATGTAACCTAGCCTCTCCATGAGGCACTCCCAATTTACTTTATAAAAGTATACAGACAAATTATATCTTTTTATTGAGTGCTTGCGTGCCCAACCCCCCCCCCACTCCCTTTCTAATGCCTTCCTGGGCAACGCCACATATAGCTTATATCAAAAATGGCCACAGTGGCCACATTTTTCCCTAACGTTTTTGTAAACTTGGTTTAAAAACCCATCAGATTCAATCACATACATCATTAGGGAGTATATTCTTGTTCATTGTATTTTATATACTGTATATACTAACTATGTCAAATACGTTTAAACTGGCTTCCTTCTCATTTAATTGAGCCTTCACAATTAAGGGTGCTATAGGGACCAACAAAACTGGAAGCATCACAGTGAATTAGAGTAAGCTTTGCTTTTGTTATGTTTTTTTTTTTTTGCAAAGTTTTAAGTTTTTCTGGGAATTTAATTGTTTGCCAACATGACCATCAGACATAAATATAGTAGCAATGCATAAAACCTAACAGACATGATAAATCAGATTGCTGAAGACTACAAAATAAACAGCTCAAGGACACATATAATTAGTTGAAGTTGAACTATATGATGCCTAAAGTAATAAAGAAATTAGATAATTAGCAGTCGGTTTATAGGAAAGTTGGAGGTGGCAGCAACATTTAGGTAAAAGTGATAGATTTACAAAAACTGTTACAGAAAGATAATCAAGAGGAGAACTGGTGAGGATGAACATGTGTGCATGTTCATACAGGAAAATGTCACTCCAAATATAAGGTAAATAACTAGGATATTTAATGAGTAAGAGTAAAAATTAAATGTTCAGACATTTTCCATCCTCTGCTGCAATGCAAACAATTTGAGCTGGGTACAGTGAGATAACAGTCTGTGTTTCTAATGAAAATTTCCTGTCACTGAGTGCCTGAAAAATTTGTTGGGGTGTGCATTACCATCATATGCATGCACAATACATGTGAACGTTTCTATGTAACAACTCCAAAGGGATATCAAGTGATTCCAAGCTTAATAAGTAAGGCATAAAAAGAATTTGGCATGAAAACCCATAGTGCTGCTTTGCACATGAAACCATCATACAAATAATTTAACATTGTTTTCAAGCTTCAGCCATTACAATGGTATGCAAACGTTAGATGGAAAATTCATGTTGTGAAATCTTGTCAGGTAACATATAATTAAATTTGTGCAACAAATAAAGTAAAAAAAAACAAAACATTCTTGTTTTATATTCTCTGCAAGATTACGCGTTAATGTCCATTTTTGAGAGTCTCTAAATGAAAATCAAGGGTTCCTGGTCAGTATCAACATTTTCTTAAGTTAGAAAGGCAATTGACATTGTTGCATCCTTGGACTATTGGTATCTCAGCCATAGGACATATAACAAACACAATAGGTGTATTCGTATAGTAAAAAAAGGCATGTACAGTGACTTGATAAGCTATTTATGCCCTTTGAGCTTTTGCAAAAGTAACTATAACCTTTTTTTGTATTTTATTGGGATTTCATGTTTTAAACCATCACAAAGTACATAATCTGAAGTAAAAAAGAAATTGAAAGATGGTTTACAACTATTTTAACTAATAAAAATAACTGTAGAGTTCCCATATATTAATATGTGGAAGAATTCATCATTCCAATTACAGCTGCAAGTCTTATGGGTATGTCTCCACCAGCTTTGGACATCCACAGACTGAGATTGTTGCTCATTCTTCTTTGCAAAACAGCTCAAGTTCAGTAATATTTGATGGAGAGCTTTTGTAACCAGTAAAGTTCAAATCTTTCCACTGATTGTAACAGGTGTACTTATGAGGTCACACTGTATTTACTTCCATCTATTTTCCTGTTCAACTCTGACCAGCTTCCCTGTCCCTGAAACTGTCTCCTACATGCCTTGTGGCAAACTTGCAAAAAGAACTCTCTTTCAACAATGACTTTTCTCTTGCCACTCTTCCATAAATATCAGATCTGCCCGGTCGAGAGAACCTCCCACCTCAGCTGTTCATCTCTGCAACTCCTCCAGAGTTGCAATGGGCCTTTTTGCTGCTTCGTTGATGAATGCCATCCTTGATCTTTTCTTTATTATTCAATAGCAAACTTCTGAGACCTTCACAGTTATTAGAGGTTTGCCATTCGATGTCAGGGGTATCAAAGTAAAGGAGGCTTAATTCAAATGCTGGCAGTCCTTTTCAGATTATTGTATGTATAAATTCAGAAAAGCATGTGTCATTTACCTTTAGGACTTTTTTTTTAAATTTTACAGCAGGATGTGTTTATCCTGCCCATAGGGTTTTTGGTATACAGGTCTGCCAATCAAAGAAGCATAAAACACCCATTGTGATGTGTGTTTTATGTGAAATATACAAAAAACCCGTGAGTGTGCATATGCATATGCATGTGGGGCTTTGTCAGTAAGCTGAGGAAGATTTAAATGTAGGGTGTTAGAAGGCAGGCTGTTGCCAGTATACTCAAATACATGCATACGTGTGCACATGAAAACCCACACATTGAGACCTACATGCACTCTAGAGCTTTGAAAGAAAGACACATGCCTTAATGACACTTTAGAGTGACTCTTCAGACCAAGTGAAAGTCAGAATAAGCCAAAAGCTGTTAAACGCTAATAACCTAGCAAACCTCGAAATTCATACACGATGCAAGCCCATGAATCAACTAACTAACTAACAAAACAGTAATTTAGTTTATTGAAAAAAAACTCGGAACACTTTGGCTTAGGTTCAGTCCTCTAGCTTTAACAATACAAAAATATAAAGTGATATTCTCAGTTTTTCGGTTATAATTTGCCTAAGGTTTCCTTTGCCAAATGCATAGTCCTCAGTAGACGTATTAGCAATGACACACCACTTTACTGTCACTTAGATGTTTGCACGCTGTGTTGGGGGTTCTCTTGCTGGTTCTGTCTCTATGTATAAATGTGCATGGATTTTGCTGTCTATGTGTGTTGGTTGCTGTGTCCTACTTACTCCACCTACCCGTCATACAGAGTCCCTAATGAGGCCCCTGGGAAGCTGTCAAGAGCTTGTGCTTCTCCCCAATAGCTCCGCTTCCATGTCGATTTCAAAGCTGTTGCCTTTAAAGCTGCACAGCCTATGAACTGCCAGGTTTGGTAACCAGCCGTCCAGTTTTGTCACCAGCCTTACGGATGCTAACACCAGCAGATTTGGCTTGGACACCAGGACATTTGAAATAACGCTGTACATCCATTTGTTCATGCATGTTTGCACACACACACACCCACCCACACACACACACACACACACCCCATCTGGTTACAAGCCATTGCTTCATGTGAGCTGATTTCTTTTTGTGATTCAGTTGTTACTTAAAACAAAGAGGCCCCACAAAGAGGGAATTTGTTGCTCCACCCCTAACAAATACCTGCAATTTAACAAAACAATGGGCACCTTGATGGAGAGACACAAGCATGCAATGATTTGCAGCTGTTTGTGCTAAAGAATGTCACCTCCCCTGAAAGAAAAGCGGATTCCTTCTGGTTCACCAACCATGTTTTTTCTTGCATATCCCGCTTTGTGCTGCTTTCCAGTAATCCTCCCTACTGAGAATACCTCTGGTGAAATGGGACAATAGCAATGAGACGTTCACTGCTAATGTTCAGACTGAGGCTCAGAAGATACTTAAAATGGACTCTGAAGAGGGAAAAGCAACTCTCAGCTTTATGTAGTGTTTTGTTTCCACAGGGAGCTCATGGACATAAGAAGGTAAACTCTCTCATGCTCTCTCTTATTTGCCTGTATTGCTCAAGAAAGGGACATTTATGACACCAAAACACTGGGTAAGGGTGAAGTCACACCAAATGTATTTTTAAAAATCATCTTTAATTACTTCAGACCAAGCTCATCAAATCTGTACAAAGAAAAATAATTTTAAGGCAGATACATTCATTTGTTAAAATATTCTTAAACCTTGGCTTTTTAAAAATTGTGTCAGTTTTCAGTCTGAAAATTTAATGCATTTCATTAGACATCAACCACTAAAGTTCTAAGGGGTATGAATAATCTTGCACTGCACTGAAGCTAGCATTCCGGAATCTGCATAAGTTCTCTTCATGTTAACAACTTCTCTTCTTCAATGTTGTCTGCCTCCCTGTGCTCAGGATCTTGGTTTAATTTGAAGAATAGAATCAATGCAGTCTGTTGGCTTTCTCATTCAGGTATTTTTTTCTTTACTTCCTTTGTGATATAGTGCAGTATCAGAAAAATAAACACAATTGAATTAATCTGGTTAAAAAAGTGTGCAACATTGTTTTCTTAAATACAAAGCATAGTTGAATAACATTAGTTTTGTCACATCTGTATCCAACAGCACTATTACTTTTCTGTCAACCCTTGAAGCACTCTGACAATCCAGCTTAAGTACCCATAGTTCATGTTTGTTACGCTTGCCTTGTTGTACTCTCATCTGGTAATTCACGGATGTGTTGCGAGTGTCTTCGGAATCTGCCAACTGAACTGATCACATCTTGTATCTGTGATATGTCAGCAGTGATTGTTTATGACAGTTTAGCTCTCCACACAGTGTCTTCATCCACATACACCCAAACCGCAAGATGGACAACTGCTGCACAAGCACTTGAGAACTTCGCTTGCACAGTCCTCAGGGGAAATCACTCCCCGGACTGTGAATTATTTAAATACAAATGGTTTTGTAGGAAAGAGGTTGACCATTTTAATACGGTAGTATGTAAAAAAAAAATAATAATACTAAAAGTTGTTTTTTGCAAAAAGGAGCACAGGAAAAAAGGTTCAGGTACATATTTAAATCTTACATTTTAGGTATTTTTACAAGGTAAAAAACATTTGTTCACTTAAATTTGTATTTGCATTTTGGCATACAAGATGTTTAACTCTTAAATGACTTAACACTGCAGTGTCATTGCTGATGAAATACAGCCAGTGTTCTGGGATGTTATTGCAGCAGAGTACCTAACCTCCTGGGATTCATTGTTACCAGAGACAGCTGTAGTCGGTGGCACGTTTAAGCAGACTTGTACCACCAGCATGTTTCGTTATGTTTACAAGCATGCTTCTTTGGGTCAGACCCCAGTTCTGCATGCAAAATTTGCTATTCAAAAAGCTAAAATCAATTAACTTTTAATCATCATCATCAATCATCAGTCTCTTACACTGTGCACGTTAGGTAGCGGTCATTGTGTTTGAAATAGCTCGGACCCACATACAGAGAACACACAGGAGGAGGAAGTAAAATAAAGATTGTTTATTGAAGATATAGTCAGGAACGGAACGGGCGAAATATCTCACTGTAAGGAGAGAAGTGAAGAGAATGGATGAGTACGGGTAACGGAGGGAAAAACAAAACTAAGAGCAAATAGTTACTTTGATACTGAGATCGGCTTACTGAGTTATGGTGGTCAGGTCGCCAGGGGGAATGAGATTCAGGATCCAAGTCTTAAGCAGGTATATCCTTTCATTGTCCGATGAGCTAACCCCTCCCTCCTACTTCCCCATGTCTAAAGGGATTGCTCAATCCAGCTCTCCATCCAATGGGTCCGGACTTCTTTAGACCTGAAAGATCTCACTAAGCAGGTTTACTGAAAGTTCTGTTTAAACTGGTGTCGGGAAATGACTCGCCTAGCCTCTGACAGCCGTCATACAAAAGTCTCGCCCTTCTTCATCTGGAGGTCTGGACGACTGAGTAGCCCACCACAGTCATTCACACTTCAACAGTCACTTTTGTTCACGGCTGCTCATTCCCTAATTTTACAACTGGCTCTTGGTATATGGACTAGGTTAATTTTAGTGGTTCGGCACGAGTCCCAAGGGCGCTGTTTTAACAAACTTGGCTAAGGCAACCTATAAAAACTTCCTAAAATATTTTAGAACCAGGCAACAAGACTTTTTACCACCAATGAAAAACCAAAAATACGGTGACTCAAATAATTGAATGTCCACGATTTATCTAGAATTTTATATGCTTTCTTTAATTAGTAACGCTTTTGCAGGGGTCAGTAACAGCTTAAATTCGGCAACACATAATTTTAATAATAGAAATGAATCAATCAACTCAACCTGTCTTTCCCTGATGCTGAAACTAATGAGTTTGGAGAGGCTTTGAAGACGGAGGCTCATCCATGCACCTGATGGAGAAGTTTCTTCTGGTAACGAGTGGTTTCTTGAAGGGAATACGACTTAAGTTTTCTTCCTTTAAGTGGCAGGCACTGATGCTCCAGGCTTGATGGTTAAACATAAACTTTGTTGTTATATGTCTCAGAAGACAGTAGCTTCCAGAGGCTGAAGAGTTGAAGGAAACACAGAGACATAAATGAGGTTGATTCAGGACTTCCAGAAGCCTGAAACCTAGAGTAGTCAGCTATTCACCGATCAAGTTCACCTCTGTTGTCTGGATAAAAAGGCTTTAGATAAAATCAGATTCTTAATTTTGAGGCACAGTCCTTCTAAGGCAAACGGGTTGATCCTCTTTTTTAATGTAGTCAATTAGCCGGGCTGTGTCTCTGTTCCTTTTCCATCTGAGCTTCTTTTCTCCATCCGATCTTGTTCGCTGGTCTTCTGCGAGGAAACAACCGCAGTTCCCTCCTTCAGCATTGCCTTTATAGTGCCGATGCTTTCACCAGTCAGCCCCTTGTTAGGCTTCTCAGTTATTGCTCAATACTTAGTCATGGTCATCGTGACTTTCTGTTTCTGTTTTTCGGCCTTGGAGATGCCGGTAATATCCCACGCAGCTGGCTGTAGACTCATCCTCCCTTCCTTGCGCTGGCCTTCAAAGGATTCGCTGTCAGCATGCAGCTGGCTCTCGTCACTCCCAGTCATCCTGCAGTTCTCTCCCTAATCTGCTCAGTCTTAAACTTTACACAGCTTTACATATTCCATTCTCAGCTTTCTGCATTTACTTTAAAACACAGTTACAAAACCATCACTTCATTATTTGTATTCATGCTTCACAAATGATCAACGTTATATCTCTTTCATATATAGCTGATTGAGAATGTCAAACCTTAATGTTTTTGGGTTTTTTTTTTACCTTAATTATCAGTTCTTAACCATATTTCAATCATACATCTTTTAACTCAATAATCAAAATTACTAATTTCATTTAATACGTGTAAAAGAATGTAAAATCATCATACATAATTTCTTTGGATTCACTTGTTTATATTTCTGCAAAAGATAAGACAGATAATATGTGGCTCCACACAGGCCCCTCCAGTCTCTCAGTCCCAAAATATGAGAATATGCTTGTTTACACTCTCTACTGCTTCAACTGTGTATTTTAATAATTATTGCATGGATTACACATAAGGGTATTTATTGTAATTTTTATGGAGTTAACTGTAAGCAGTTACTAAATGTTTCATGGATTATAATGAAAGATCTCACCTTATTTTGACAATCCGTGAAATAAGTCGCACCTGTCACCCAGCACACCTGAGGGCTCCAGCACCGCCTGAGAATGAGCACATGTAGCAAGCACAAAAACATAAACACAAACCCAGATCCTGACAGTAGCAAGATGTTGCATACATTACTGCATATTTTGCAATAGACTTTTCCACAGTCAATAAACACAATACTAATCTATAGTATGTTTTGCATGTATTGGTTAAAACATTTGGGCCTATTTTGTTGTAAAAGCTGCACGGTGGCGCACTTGGTAGCACTGTTGCCTTGCAGCAAGAAGGTCCTGGGTTCAATTCCCGGCCTGGGGTCTTTCTGCAAGGAGTTTGCATATTCTCCCCGTGCATGTGTGGGTTCTCACTGGGTACTCTGTAGAAAATGACTGACTGACTTGTTGTAAATGTACACTTCATTTCTGTAGGTATTTAATGTTTTTTGCATTTCTCATTGGCAACATGTCCACTTCAGAATCAGCTTTATTGGCCGAGATTGAGTACAAAAAAAAGAAATCAAGGTTGTGGTAGTGCTCCAGCGCCAGGTGGTTCTAACCGCACCAGTGGACCAGCCAATCCCCCTCCTGTTTCTATGCAGACTTATCATTGTCCTGAATAATTTCACAGATAGTTTCACAGATGGGTTCAGTGAGGTGCAGTCATGTGTGTACATAGAGGAGAGGAGAGAGAACACACATCTGGGGGTGCCGGTGCTGATGGTTCTAGTGTAGGAGATACATACTCACAGTTGAGTACTCACATTCAGTCAGGAAGCTGGTGATCCACTGACCGGTAGAGTCTGGTACTCAATAGAGTCATCAAGGGCAGATTGTGCCTTGAATAACATTGGCCACCCCAGAGGACCCCTCCAAATGTGGCAAGTTGTTGGAGCATGTGCGATTTGTTTAGTACTGTGAGTTGGAGCTGTATATAAAATCTAAATATTCCACTTGACATGTTATGATAAACATTGTTGGAGGCTAGTTTTTTTCCCCATAAATAAAAGCCTTAAACATATTTCCAGGGCTGTGTATGGAACTACATAGATATAACTATATAAATGGGCTAAGAATGTATCTATAATATAAGTGGGTTATTAAGTAGATGATGACTATCACATAGAAAGCTGAAGGGCATATTTTCTCTTTGGCCTTAAGTAGTAAGCTGGGTGTCACTAATCGGTTGCATTTTCTTAATCTATCATCAACAACATCTGCCAGCACCATAAAATAAGTTTTGACAGTTTGCTTTTTGAAAACAATTAGGTGATGCCAGTAAACTAAACATGGAATTCATCAGCAATGGCTTCAGAAATCAATCACATCTGCATGCATCTTGGAGAAATCTAAAAGCATTTCCAATCAATCTTGTGTTTGCTGTAATAGAGGACAAAGATTATTCAAGAGTGGAAACATTCCGGAACTTAACAAGTTTACCTAATTTCTTGTTGAAAGTTGTGATAAGTGAAAAGCTTTTCTCTCTAAAAGCCTGTTTGCATGGCTTAAGTATTTCAGTTGCATCTCAAAGAATGACGAGTGACAAGAGTCTTGGAACAGAGTTCTTTAGGCCGGTAGCACCACAGTCTTTAGCCACAAGAGGGAAAACAGCATATCAGCCCAAACAGTTTATTCCAAATATAAAGCATTATGGAGGAAACAACATCATTTCATATTGTGTTGTAGAAACAGGACCTAGGCACCTTGGAGGTAAATCAAGTATAAACTCCTACAGTATTCAAATATGAGATATTGTGATGGGAGTATCGTGCAGTAGAGATTAGATGGAGTTTAACACTTAATCCAAAAACACCACATTGGTGTGCAACAAAATAGCTACTAAAAGAATTACGATGCTGCATTGGGTCCTGTCACCTTGTCTGGGATCTTAATATAACTCTTTATGTGTTTAATGTTTAATCGAATGATGGAAAGTTGGAATGTGAAAAGCTCTAGCAATGTTAGAGATTAATATAGAAATGTAAAGGCAGAGATGTAATCTTGAGAGTAGGGTATATTTGTTTTGACACTTAGCTACAAGATTTGACTTGTTCACAAGAGGTTTTGTTAATTTACACAAATTACATTTTTAAAGTGACCTTTCCAACCCATGTGATAGAGGGAATTTAACAGATGAGAAAGTATTTCACAGATAGTGGACTTTAAAGTGCGCTGGTCAGCTTTTATGCTTTTGCAGTTGCTTGAAGATTATAGTCACTTTGTCCTGAGATCTGCAGATAATGCATCAAAGACGTTTCTGAACAGCACTGTGCAGATTTTCCTCAACCAACATATAACACTTCACATAACAGTAATGCAAGGCACCACATTCGTTTACCACAGTGAACCACAGACTTGATAAATCCTTGGTGGGTGGTTTCGCTTAGAGTTGGAGAGTAATGGGTGCTCTCACATTAAACATTGGTCGGGATTGGCCTCAGCTTTTCAAGTTGTACAGCATCTTTAGCCCTGGTGTTACCACTAAGAATAAAAAAGTGCTTAGTTTCCCATAAAAAGACATTAAAATGGTGTCACATTTGTACGCACAAAGGAAAGCAACACAGCACTTCATTCATTAACTTCCTTTAAATCACAGAGCGTTTGAAAGAGACCAGTGTTCTATGTTGACTCTGTTGATACTTCACCTATCAAATCCACTTAATTTGTTTCTAGTTTTGCTAATCTCGACAAATGTACGTGCAAATGTACGTTAAACATTAAAAATAATGCTAAGAGACATCCAGCACTTCCTGTTGTCCATCCCTTAAATTATTTTTAGCTTCAACTCTTTTAGCACTTTTCAAACAGTTTTACAGATTTGTTGTTTGGAGAATGGCAGTTGTCCTCTTCAGAGAAATATAATTGTCGGACAGTTCTGTGAATCACAGATCACACTGGTGGCATTAGCGCCAGACAAAAGCTTAAAATACGGTTTCTGTGGTCAATTTAGCTTTTTACCCCATTTTAAGCAACTGGTGAACTTGACCCTATGGATGAACATCTTAATTAGTACTTCCTTCATAACAAAGTTGAAGGTTTGGTAAACATTTTGTAGTAGAAGCCCAGTTAAGAAATACCTAAATCTATGATATTTTACCCTCCACTAGGGAGTTTACTTCAGGAGAGCATTAATCAAAAGCAAAGCTTGAAAAGAGAGACAGAGAAATAAAAGACAAACCTTTGTCAAGGCACCTATCCACCACACAAATAAACAGGAATCTCCCATGGTTACTGCTACGACCTGGAGATGCATCCAATATCTGGTCCTGTATTTTCCCCACTTCTGAAAGTGGAATTTTAGTCTTAAGTGTTGACAATTTCAGAAAATTACTCCTACTTTCAGACTTAATTGTATATGCAAATTATCAAAAGCTTTAAGGCTAAGAATCACTCTTGCTCTCTCTGTTATTTGAGACAGCTCCAGAGCTCTCTCAACTGATTAGGAGTTGCCACTAGGGGCCTGTGATGGCACTGAGAAGACAGATTTTCACAATTTTATCCAACAAAAGAAATGTTTCACATCTTTGTCTGCATATAATTGACTGTGTCTTTTTTACAGTCCAAGTAATCAGTGTTCCCATAAAAATGTTAAGAATCTAGAAGAATCTGCATTTATTATCAATTAAGAACTTTTCTCCAATAATTGTTTTTACAAGGGCCTTATTGATTGCCTTAAATTTTATATCTCTATGTTTAAATATTATGGTATTTACACTATGGACACATACTGTACATAATCACATTTGGGTTGTGAGGTGTTCCAAGACCTAGTATCAGTTATTACCAACCAATAAATTACCTTTCTGTACTCATGTGTTACCAAGTTTTGCAAGTTATTCACATTATCAAGGTATCAGAGTGAAAAAGTATGCAATTCTTGGGTAAACTACCTAACTAATTAATTTTCATCTTTGAAATCAAAACTGGAAGCAGCAATTCTGTTCACCTTATGTTCTTTTGACAAAAAGATTCTTGTCCCTGGATTGAAAGTTCAACAGAGGTTGTGTTGATAAATTGTGGTCTTTGCTGATGATTTAAATTCGTGTTTCAGCAAACAAAGCCCTATGAAACAAAAATTTTTGAATACTGAATTCAAGTTTCCATCCTGTTGCAAAAAATATGTATATACTGCTGTCAAATCTATTTCTGCTATAAATCTAACTAGAACGAAGAATGAAAAAGCATGGCATAACAGTCTGTGTGGCCTGTTGCCAGAGTTCCTTGTGTGATCTAGAAGAGAAGCCATAACCAAGTGTTTCTGTGACAGTTGGTGAATTTGCATAGTAAATGTACAGCTGTTTATTGTACATATTTAAACTAATAATGTTTTAATTGCTGTGGGAGTTCACAGTTGTTTTAAAACACAAGTAGACAGGAAGTCATATTTAGAGAAAAGGGAAGGACATAGAAAATGAGAAAGAGGGAGACAAATATGTAGCTCTGTAAAGAACTTTTGTAATCATGCAGCATTGCTCTGAAACAATTTTCATTCAAGCAGATAAACAATACAAAACAATGCAATACAGGCATGAGAGCAGAACAACCCTTAAACATAAAGAAGAGGGAAAATGCTGGCACATAAGAAGTGGCTCTTTTATGAAGCTCAACACACAAATACATAATTTTACATTGCCGTGCAAGAGAGTAATAATTTAGCAATACAAGAAAGACAGGCAAGAAGACAAAGAGTGGGTGGAGTTATTCTTCATTCTTGCTATCTAATGTGCCAACTTTGCAAATATTGTTCCAACCAAGAAGATGCTTATGGACACCCCCTTGCATTCTGAATAAGGTGCATTTTTATTTGAGAGCTGAAATCTTTGCCCAGAACTCCATTTCAAGGCCACGGACAGTTTAATCAATAGCTGACCCACCAAGCTTATCTTCTCAAAGCTAAATAGTAGACAGGAGAGATGCAGAGCAGGCTCCTGATTTGACCAGCATCTGTCATGGTGAAGTGCCCTTGGTTAAGATGCTAAATCACTGCCAAATTTAATTAATGTTCTATTGACCTCTCCTAGAAGCATGACATGAGGAAAAAAATTTGTTTAGTTGATCTGATTCAACCGGTTTTTAGCTTTTACCTTTCCACATAAAGACACAACTATGAATCTAGCTTGTCTGTTCTTATTTTTTCATAAACCTCATACATGTTAATTTAGCAAGAGCACAGGGCTCTGTGTATACTTTCAAAACATGCAACTGTTATTGCAATACCACAGGAGCAGGACATCCAGTTAAGCAGAATTGACATAGGCACATTCATACAACCTGTGTTAAACAATTTCTTGATAATTTCCCAAAAATACCTAGCTGAAACCCATTCAGTGCTTAGAATACAAGTCAATTTGTTGCATAACTCAATCAACATAGTATTATATGCGTCACATTTAACTGATCAGGGTATTTCTCAGATTAAACCCAGGAAGAGGCACATAAACAGACATATATTTGAACATTGAATTCATTCTAAAAGCTCAACAAGCTAGTAAAGAAGGCTGTCTCTGTTCTGGGGACTCCAATGGAACCTCTGGAAATCATTGTGCAAAGAAGGATTCTTCATAAAATGAAGAACATTATGGAGAACCCTGAGCTATGGAAGCAAATCGTTACCATATTTCAAATGAAAAAGCATTTCAGAAATGCTTTTTCATTTTACGAATGTGGCTGCATTGTTTGACTCATAAATGAAATTAGTTATCAATCATCCTATTTGCATTTGCATTTTCTTCTTCAAGACTGCTCATTGCTTCACTAAATTAAAATGAAAAAGACATTTGAGATTTATTTTTTTAAATATGCCCAGCAAATAGATACCAGAATTCAATATGAAATGTAAAATTTGAAAATGAAAAAGCATTTCCAGAAATGCTTTTTCATTTTAAGAATGTGGCTGCGTTATTTGACCCATAAATAAAATTAGTAATCAATCATCCTATTTGCATTTGCATTTTCTTCTTCATGACTGCACATTTTATGCCATAATCAAAAAGAAAACAAAGCAGACATTGCTTTTTCGTTTTTGTGGTCTGCCCGCAAAGTACTGCCCAGAACTCGAAAACGAAAAAGCATTCCGAGCTGCGGGCGCAGAAGAGTGACGTCAGCAGCCGCTCTTCCTCAGCTCCCTGCTGACCGAGCTACCCATCTTGTTCGGTAGGGGGCGCTGTGCACGTCAGCATTGCATTACATTGCAAACGTGCCGAGAAATTGGTTGAATTGCAGTAGGGCCGAGCTCAATTTGTGGCAGTGACAGGCAGAACTGGTAGTTCCGGTGGCAGGCTGTGGCATCCTTGTGGCAGACTTATGGCCTGGGACATCCAGCGTGTTTTTAAGCATTTATTAATATTTTTCTGTGAGTGACGATTCAGAATAGCTGCTCATGCTCTATAATAAACCGGCTGTTTGTGCAATAAATCGTCATCGTCATCGTCATCAATAATGAAATCATTATTTAAAGGTAACAGGCTATAACAATAATGACATCCCATTTGCCGATAATCAGCATCAGCTTCCACAAAAACAGCGGCAACCGCATTGGCAAGCTTTTACGGCCGGGCTGCCACCTTCTGGCATCCTCGCGGAATCCCATGCCACCGTGCGGCAGGCTGTGGCAGTTCCGGTGGCAGGCTGTTGCCACCGAAGCTGCCACCGGAACTGTGGAGCTGTGGCGGAACTACCAGTTCTGCCTGCCACTGCCACGAATTGAGCTCGGCCCTGCTGCAATTCAATCAATTTGCAATGCAATGCAATGCTGACGTGCACAGCGCCTCCCAACGAACAAGATGGGTAGCTCGGTCAGCAGGGAGCTGAGGAAGAGCGCCTGCTGACGTCACTCTTCTGCACCCGCAGCTCGGAATGCTTTTTCGTTTTCGAGTTCTGGGCAGTACTTTGCGGGCAGACCACGAAAACGAAAAAGCAATGTCTGCTTTGTTTTCTTTTTGATTATGGCATAAAATGTGCAGTCATGAAGAAGAAAATGCAAATAGGATGATTGATTACTAATTTTATTTATGGGTCAAATAATGCAGCCACATTCTTAAAATGAAAAAGCATTTCTGGAAATGCTTTTTCATTTTCAAATTTTACATTTCAAATTGAATTTTGGTATCTATTTGCTGGGGTACATTTTGAAAAATAAATCTCAAATGTTCTTTTTCATTTTAATTAAGTGAAAGAATGAGCTGTCTTGAAGAAGAAAATTAAAATGCAAATAGGATTATTGATTACTAATTTCATTTATGAGTCAAACAATGCAGCCACATTCTTAAAATGAAAAAGCATTTCTGAAAATGCTTTTTCATTTGAAATATGGTAACGATTTGCTTCCATACTGAGCATCCTCTTCATGAGACTGTCCTACAACAACAGTGTCTTCAGTCAGAGGCTTCTTCAGATCTGCTGTAAGACGGAGCGCTACAGGAGATCCTTCCTGCCCACAGCCATCAGCATCTACAACGGCTCTTTGAAGAAACCTGCATGATATGAGCTACAACATTTCATTTTCCTTTTGGATTGAATTGATATGCTGCTATTTTTGCTTTGTATCACTTGTATCTTAAAATTTGAAACACACATTTACTGTCCTTATTCTCTGAATATCTCATGAAGGAATAAAAAAACATTAATTTCCAGCTTATGCAGTTTTCACAAGTGAAATGTTCTCACAGGACAAAACAAGGTCTCATGGAAGGAAAAAATGTGAAGAAAAATTTTACTTTACTTAGTCAGTCATAAAGATTACATGGCTGATCCCTCTGAGTTGATGCTGGGTGATGGTGGCAGTGACTGTAGGCATGGCAGCCTCCTCCAGGTTGCTGGAGATTGTGTCTTCCAGCTGATTATGAGGATTTTCCAAGCAAACCTTTGATGAAATGCCTCTAGTTCCATCATGTACCTGATGTTTGCGTTACTGGCTTCTTTGTGGATGAGACTTTTTGTCCTAGTCCAGCCCAGCCAAGGGCGAGACCCATTTGTAGAAAAATATTAAAGTACTAAAATATGTTACTAACATTTGAAGTAATACCTGATGCCACTTTTACCAAAGGAACACTCAGAAGCATAGTGTCTAAAAAGTACCATTGTATAATTGCTAAAATCGTATTTCCATATTGTTTTTGTAACATGAAACAGAGTTTGACCTGAGTTTGAACTGGGGGTCTCAGTCTGATGGGGAAAGAGCCATCACATCACACTAAACGGTGATGCGTGGGTGTTAATGTGGTCTCTGCTTGGCCCAGCTCTATTGCAGAAGTGGAAATTTGACATTTTGGATTCACTGTTCCAAGAAGTTAACCCAAAAATGAATGGTCACCAAACCAAAAGGTTGAGTTCATTCCAGACAGAAATGCCTGTACCTTTCAGAAAGTTCAGTTTCTCATGTTAAACTCATTGTTTATTTGGTTTTTTTTGCCATTCACCTCTGTGCTTGAAGAATAAAATCTCATATTTCATCAGATGTTGTTCTGCCTTTGAAGCTTTTTCCAATGCTTTGCCTTTTGAATTTTCTCCTCTTCTGCTTTGACTTCTGTGTCTTCCTGTAAGTGTCCTGAAACGTTTTGAAAAATGTTAATCAAACTACACATAATTATTCTCCAACATCTGACATTAATGATGTTTACCCATTCACAGTGATTGCTAGCAATCTGCCTGAGGTTTCATTTCCAATAACCTACTCGCCTTTCTTAAAATCCCTACAAAACATAACATTATAGGTTTGCATCTCCATAGTACCCAGAAACACTAAAATAAATAATCTCGTGGGAGAAAAAAAAAAACAGAAAAGAAGAAGACGTGGGAAACTAAGGAGGGACACAGACCCAGATGGCGGAGTTGAGATTTTGTTGTGCCAAGATCATTTATCTCCACTGAACAGCCTCCGAGTGCAGAAAGGCTGTATGACAGAAATCAATCAGAGGGCAATCGTCCATACCGAGGCACTAATGTTCCAACCTATCTATACAGGCAGAGCAGAGAGGAGAAGCACTGCTAGAGGAAGAGAGAGGTGAAAAACAGTGGAGAATGTTTTCTGAGCTTTTACTCAGTAAAATAAACATTTCAAGCAGAAGCCTCCTCTTTCCTGCAGCTCAATGTAAGAGGAAAACACAAATATGAAGTTTTCCCAGAACAAACCAACATAATGAGGTTAATACCCGAGTCTGTTTGGAGTTATCATTTAATATTCTGGGCCACGCAGAACCAACCTGAGTTAGTAAAGGCATTTTAAAGTGGCCTCATTTATGCTTAACCATATTTAAGTGTGCTATTATCACACACGTTGTTGACATCTGACATTTAAATTTTTATTCCACCCGTAGCTTCGGGGAATAACTTCATAGTTCCCAGTCTGCACAACTGTCCATATAACTGCCTTGATGGTCCTTCAGATCATTGTGTAGACTGTAAGCAGCTTAGATTTATTATTTTGTTTTGCCTTGATTATGCAGGTCAAACATTGCATGGCTGATAATAAACGTAGCGTCAAACATGCAACAGAGAAAAAGGTCAGTCCGTCAAACCACAAGATGAGGAAGAAAAGTAGCTGATTCAAGAATAGTATCAGTTCTTGTAGTTCTTGTTGGTGACATCCAAACAAAGCACACACACACACAGACAAGGAGAAGCATGTCAAACCCTTCAGCTACAGCATCAGCTACTCCATCAAATGCATTAATTTGTCAAACCCTGTCATTTACTGATGGAAATTAAAAAGTTCTCTTCTGACATTTAATGTATCTTGCACAATATTTATTTCTATATATTTATTTTGGCTGTAATTTATAGTTTACCTTTCAGGTTTAGAAAAAGCAGCTGATGCACATCATAGTGAACAAGAAAAATCATGGCATGGATGTTCCAGACATTCTGACATTGACAATTCTATCAAAAACAAAGAAAGAGAGAAAAGGAGAAAAATAAACGGCATTTCGTACTTAATTATTAGTCTACTGATGTATACAGTACCTTGCAAAAGTATTCCTACTCATTGAACTAATACACATTTTGGCACATTATAATCAAAATCTTCGTGCTCCACCTGCCTTCTGACGTCACATAGTTAGTAAATAGAGTCCACTTGTTTAAATTCATTATGAATACAGTTGTTCTGCCAAGGTCTCAGGGGTTTCTCAGTGAACCTTACTAAACAAACAGCCTTATAAAAACCAAGGGATACACTAGTCAGATCATGGATAACGTTGTACAGCCTGTTGAGTGTTTGTCTCAAGCCTGATAGGGGACACAGCAAACATGGAAAAAGCATAAAAGAAGGTGATCTGGTCAGTTCAGACCCAAATTTAACTTATTTGCCTACATACAAAACACTATGTGTGGGAGGAAAGCTAACACTGCACTTGATCTTGAAAATACAATTCCCAGAGTGAAATGTGATGGTAGCAGCATCAAGTTTTCGGGATTCTTTTTTTCAGCCAGTACAGAGAAGCTGGATAGAGTTAATGGGAAGATGCATTGAGCTAAATATAAACCTTTCATGGTAGTAAACCTGTTAGAGGTTTAAAAGACCTCAGACAGTGGCAGAGATTCTTCTTGAAACAGGAAAACATTCAACTAGAGCTACAATGAAAGCCTTTAGATCAAAGCATATTGGTGTATTATAGAGGCTCTGCGAAAGCTCAGACATAGATCCATTTGAGAATCTCTGGCAGAAATAACAATTGTTATTCCTAAACACGGTCCATCCAGTCCAACTGGGCTTGAGAATATTTGCAAAAGAGTACAAGCAAAACTTTCTGTCTCTAGATGTGCAAAGCTGGTAAAGGCACACCCCAAAATACTTTTACCTGTAACTGCAGCAAAAGGTGGTTCTACATATCATCTCTCTCTGGAGAGCCAAAACCAAATGCACGTCAATTTCTTTCAGATTTTTAATTGTAAGAAAAATGTAACACTATGTATCCTTTTCCTTCCAGTTTACCATTATTCAATTCTTTGTGTTGGTGTTAAATGACATCAGTTTGTGATTTTAAAGTAACATAATTCAAGAGATGTGAATATTTTTCAAGTGCACTGTAAAGCTCATTGTTTAATTGTGCAGTGTTTGTATAATTGCTGCATGGCTATCATTTCGTTTGACCTTCAGAAATAAATAATCTGTTAATATAATATATTCCATGCCGTACAGCTGCTCCTTTTAGAAAACAAGCAGAGCAACTAATTGCCTATGAGAGGGCATGATAAATCCATTACAATAAGGACATAAGATTAGCTTTGACTCTGTGTTATTGTTCAGTTTATTTATTTTATTTACTTGTTAGTGTGGCATGAATTGCTTTTGCTGTCCATAACTGACAAGAGTTGTAGAGGTTCCTGCTGAGATCAATATTTCAGCGCCTGTAGCTGCTGTCGGGAGCTGTGGCGGGCTTGTGTGTGTGTGTGTCTAATAACATGTGACACTCATTAGACTTCAATCAGACCTTCTGCCTACCTGCCTCAAAAAGACGCAAAGCAGAGACCACACAACTCTGCTACTGCACATATCACACATCTCTCACAGACACCTACAGAGCAAGAACATGCACACTGAACGATGCAGACCAGAGGCATGGCCAACAGTCTGGCACCTCTGATGACATGAATGGAAATACCACCTGACACCAGAATCCCTCTTTCTGCACAACGTAACAAATGACAGTTCTAAACCCTATTGTCACTTGCTCTCTGATTAAGAACAAAAGGCATGCAGAACGTGCTTTCAAACACAACTGCACACAAACAATAATAATACAAACAATATTTGGCAAAAGGGAAGTTAACCCTGGGAATTCAAACTGACCAAAAACACACTAACACCGAACATGTGTGTACATGCAGATTTAGGTATTTCTATCCATGTTTAAACAGATACCCACACATGTATATGCATGTATCCCGCCCTGAAGGCAACCATGACCATGCTCTCATATTAGAACACGCATACAACACATTGACTTGACCTGTGGCAGATCTATAAGGAGAAATCTACAAACCCAAAGGTGCTAATGATGTAATATGCATAACTCGACTTCTTGTTTTAGATTAATATTCTATAATAAAATATTTAGCCACATTTGTTCTGAAATTAAATATTTTATACTTGTCACTATTGGGTTTGAGGGAAAAAAAAAGGCTATTTTGTCCACCTTCGATCTATACGGTTAAAACAATCACAAGGCAAGGCCCTTTTGTACAATAAACGGTTCACTTTTCCTATTATTTATATTGGTCCCTTCTGCTCATTGGAGGATTAAGTGCTGTCTTAAAGGCTCATAGCAAATGCATTTAATTCACTTCTGTTCCCAGTTTTAGTCAGAGGGTTCTGGTTTAAATTGAATAACTACTCTTTTTAAGCCTTGTTTTTGTTCTTATTGATGGAAAAAATTAGATATATCTGGTTTAACTCTGCACAGTGGTACAGTTGTTAGAACGGTTGCAACAAAAAGGTTCCTTGTTCAAATCCCAACCCTGGGGTTTTTCTATATGTAGTTTGCTTGTTCTCTGTATCCATGCTTGGGTTATTTCCAGGTACTCCAGCTTCCTCCCACAGCCCAAACACATGACTGCTTGATTAATTTCTTATTGCCTCTAGGAGTGAATTTGTATGGGTGTTTCTGTGTTGGATAGTTTAACAAAAAATACTATAAATCATTCTGTCTATCCATTGGACATACAGGTTTACCTGTACAATTACAGTAATCTATTAACACAGATTTTAGCTTTTAGACTCTCTGTGTATAAAAGTAATACATTAAATGTGTAAGAAATATAAACCTCTTAAATGTCCATATTTACTATCCTTATATAGGAAATGTATGTAATTCTATTAATCATTTCCTTTTACTTTTTCAAAGACACTCTAGTTGTCGCAAGAAATAATAAGTAATTTTTGTCAACTGATTGTTTTAATTCTTTTTTTTTTTAAGTGCCAAAGTGCATTATCTGATATCTGACAATATCTGACATTACTGGACCGGAATGTGTTAAAATGCTACAAATCGTCTTGTTTTTGATTAATTGTTCGGAGGATGAATACGGTAATGAAGAAAACACTGCTGAAATCATTCAGTATCTTTATTGCCTTTTATAATATCGATTGTGTTACTTAAGATACAGCCACTCCAAGATTAAGTTGAAACATTACCATTAAAATGATGGTTCAGATTTATTAAGAGAGCTTCTGTAACGTTTGTTAGGAGTTGTTAGTCTTTGACAGCTGTCTGATTGAGCTCAGTTTGGAGAGATGATGGACACGTTCTTATAGGGTTGTCTAGTGCAAACCCAGGGTTGTTGCTAAAGTCATTTCTTAATTGGTGCTGTTGATTTGATTATAACATTACCAAAAAATGTATCATCAAGGAAACATGAAAATTCCCACCTTTAATGTTTATTCAAAACTTATTTATAGGATCACAGGGTGAGGACACAGTACATGTCAGGGGTTTGTTTGATTTGTGTTGGACTAACTACAGAGCAGAGCAAGGAAATGGCATGGTGAGATCAAGATATATTTATAATAAAAAAAAACCAATATTTACAGGTCTTGGAACAAAGGTGAATAATGAGGCTGAAATAACTCAGGGCAGTAAACAGGCAAGAAACTATCGGACATAACAACGGATAGCAAGCAGGAGAAACCAGTAGTGAGAACAGACAACCAGAGAGTTTAAATGCTGAGGGAAGGTAGGGAATGGACCAATGAACTCAGGGAGCTAATCAAGGATAGAATCAGGAGCAGCTGGTGTGGGAGAAAGACTGAAGGCATATGAGGGAGAGTGAATAATAAAGATTGATGAGCAGGGAGGTAACAGAAAACATCCGAGTGAACTAAAATACGAAAACAATGGGACTGCCAAAAGAACATAAACAGGAAGGATCCAGATCTATAAGGAAATGCAAACTAAAACATCTAACATAGGAATCCAGGGAAGTAACAAACACCTAAAAACCTGAATGAACTGAAATACAGCAAGTGAAGGAGATGGCAAAGTAAAGTAAAGTAAACAAAACACAAACTCAAAACCCAAACACAGGCATATTATGACATTTTCACAGTTCTACAAATTCATAAGGAGTTCATAAACTGCTGTTCACAGAATTTTAGATGTGTAACTGTGCACATTCTGTCTGTCAATGAGCCATCATTGCATACAGAGGATTAAGATCATTTGTAGAGTTTCTAACAAATTTGACAACCATCCTTGACACTCAAAAGCACACTCTGGTTGTGAAAAATAACAATTGCTAAAATGGTTTTAATGGAAAGTCATAATTAGTGTTATAAGTGTTAAATTTCCTGCTATATATATGAAGTCAGTCTAACATTTCAAGGGTAAGTCAGTTTCTTTTGTGCCTAATTAACAATGATAGTCATTTAAATTTGTGATGCAAGATGATGTCTTTCAGTAATATGAGCATTAAAGAAAGCAACAGTATAGAAACTAGGAAAAATAAAGCATAAACATAGTTTCAACCCCCCTTCCATTAGTATTACAATGAAACCATTCGGTGTTAATACCAATGAGAAAAAGCTTGTCTTCACATTTACAGTTTCATTCTTCACTTCATTTAGCAAGTAGAATTCACCACTGCCATTAGTCTGTGTGCTTTGACTTACTCATCAACACCACTAACTCTCCTTTTTTTACAAACATAATTAGGGTATTACAGTGAAATTACAGAGACACCTCTCACTTATTTCACAGATCTCAATTATCAGTGCTTAGCTTTCACAGTTGCTGTAAAAGGTTTTTTTTTTTTTCTTTTTTCCAAGTCAAGGAGTTTAGGATTTCATAAAAATAAGTACAAATCTGCTCCCTTCCTAGTAGTCTTTAACACTGGCAAGCCCAATGGCTGTTCACAGTACATGTAAATTAAAGCAGCATGTCACATAAAGAACTAGAAGGAGGTAGTATAACTATTAAATGCCAGAGTGTAATTACAAAATATATATCAAATGTACAGACACAAGGCTCCACACTCAAGCTCACAACAAGGGTATTGAAGACATTTGTTATAATAGTGTTTGCTACAATGTGGATAAGCTTATTGTCTTTGAGCTGATTCTCCAGAGACTGGGGCCATTTTTCAAACCACTGGTTATGTGCCTGGATCTCATCGATCAGGGGACTTCCTGTCCCTTCGGAGCAATGTAAATTAACTCATGTGTTTCTAAACACAGCCTTGAAGGAGACCCCCATCGCCATCATTCTGTTTCTGGGACCTGGATGATTGCATCGTTTCATACATGGGTCATGCGTTTCAGAACAGCGTGGGGCTGCAAATTTTACACTAACCAATTGCGTTGTTGATCTCAGTGGCTTCCCATGCTTAACAGCCCTTGTACTCACTTGTTGGTCTCATGATAGAGGGTGAATGTTTGCTGGGGATGCAGTTTTTGTTCCAAAAATGCCATTACACGCTTCTATATTGTGCTGCTTTGAGAATGTGTTTAATATTTTCTTGCAACTCCATAAAACGCATGTGGTAATTTTTGTCCTTCTTTGTGCCAGGTATGTTAAGGTATTAACAATCATTGCTGTGCTGTGCATGAAAAAGCTCATACATTTTCTAAATTAGCATAACACTTTTTTTGTGCAGGATAGTAATTCCAGGGAAATGAGCATAAGGACCACCGCATGAGAGATTTATGCAAAAGATGACATTTTCACAGTTTTAAAAATTTTAAAGTTCAACATCTGCTCTACATTGAAGTCTAGATGTGTAACTGTGCAAATTCTGACTGCCAAAACTCCACATTGCATACTTGGATTTTCTAACAAATTTGACAACCATCCTACAATTACATTCTGCAGTTCAAAAACATAATGGACTCACTTGTCACCCTGCTGTATTTTTAAAAGTAAAGGGTGAGTTTATTATAGGCTTTATAATATGTAGTTTGAAGTTCATAGAACATTATGTTTTCCTTAAGGTTTTTACTGTGATGGTTTGGATCAAGCTCTTTTCTCAGTTCATTTGCTGTATTGACGCTTTAAGTAAAGTAAAGGCTCACCAAATTGTTTCAGGAATAAAGCCTTGCATTATTTTGGTTGTTTTGCCAAGTATGAACAGTTCTCAACTACACTTCTAGGAGCACAAAAAATAATTTGACAGGCTGGTTACAATTTAAGCAGAGCACTCTGAAGAATGCAAACATTAGGATTTCCAACTTCGAGTAGAGCTTGGAGTGAAACATGGGTGAGAGTACTCTGTGCCATACAAAAGACAAAATGCCACATGATAAGAGATATGTCACATTGATATTTAGGGTGGGTGAAATATTTACAAAATCATTAAATGCTGAGATAAAGCTATTCATAAGCTGACAAGAAGTTTATAAGCAGCTTAGCATTTTTCTTTTTTGCGCTGTCTACATGCTAAGTTGGTTTCATATATTAACATGTTGTTTTTAGACCGTGTAACAAGTGTGATCAGAAGATTATGGTTGGTTTAAAGTTTTTTTTTTGTTATTTTATAAGGGGTTACAGTTAAGGGGTTAAGTTGGATAACTCATAGTTAGCTGTTTTATTTGCAATGTTAATATTTACTTGGCAAAACTTAACCTAAATATCTCCGGAAAAGATTCACAGTTTCCCTATTTGGAGCGTGATTTATCTGCGCAGTGTGAGGGAGTGAGAAAAAGAGGAAAAGCTTGAGTGTCACTCCAGAAGCATGAGAGTTGCCAATTGTGACTTGGCATTAGCTACTAGGCACAATTATAAAGTCCAGATCACAGCTACATTTAACACTTTG
The DNA here is from genome assembly GCF_021462225.1 of Girardinichthys multiradiatus. Taxonomy (NCBI): domain Eukaryota; kingdom Metazoa; phylum Chordata; class Actinopteri; order Cyprinodontiformes; family Goodeidae; genus Girardinichthys; species Girardinichthys multiradiatus. The sequence continues at coordinate 16,939,864 of NC_061804.1, forward strand.
TGCTCTTCTTTTAGCTGAAACAACCCAACTTTATTTTCTCTGACTCCTGCTTGTACCTGCAGCAAAGCATTCAATGGGCAAAATAAAACTTGGAATTTTTATTAGCATGGTTTCCAGATATGTCCAGATATTTTAGTTTTAAAATTGTAATGTTTGGATTTTTACTGTGGTAACTATTACTGGTTACTGATTTATCCCTGCTTTGTGGAAAATCGGTTTTCAATCCTTTTCATCCTCAGAAAAAGTCATATTTATTTACCAATACTTTATAGTAGGTTTTAACTATAACATAAAAATTTTACTTTGACCACATCATACTCTTGGTGCTATCAAAGTGCACCTCATGCACCCGCTGTGATCATCGGTGCCCCTCTAAGGGGATATTGTGGGGGGGGGGGCTGCATGGACCCCAGACTGGGAAGCACTGCTCTCTCTGTATGAGTACCTGCACACTGAAGTGTGTTTGCGACTGCAGGAGCTGAGATGTGTAAATGCCAACGGTAATTAAAGAGATCCAGAGCTGGTATGGTTGAAAACGGGGGCTGTGTTGAATTTCTTTCAGTGGCTGTGATGGGTGAGGTTTACTTTGAACACAGAAAGCAGCAGTGTGTATAAGTGTGTGTGCGTGCATATGGGATCTGGACTCAATGTTAAACTGTCCACAAAATCCATCTAGTTATACTCAAAAGTTTTGCTATGATGTATAGTGGCTGTTTATGAGTAAAACTCTGAGGAGCTACATCTATTAACCAAATACGCTTCAGCGCATACAGATAATTAAAATCAGACAGACTTTTATTTTAGGCAAAGTTATTTAAATGCTCAACAACACAGGGACAACAACAAAATGGGCCAATATTGTACTCAATGAGTAGAAGATGCAAGGAAGCCAGAACCTGTTATCCCATGAATGTTTGGAAATAAAGATGAAGCAAAGCAGCTCTTACAATCTCAGGTTAGGGTGGGGCATGGATGTTGTTTGCCTCTAGGGTTTTGATCTCTCCTCACTAAACAGAGTATGGTCCATCAGCAACAGATACCCCTCAATTATTCAGGAAGTGAGCATGAAAAATAAATGGTCGCATCCTGTAGTGGAAGGTGTGGTGCTGCACGAGTGCCTAAATCTTTCAGGCAGCACAGCACGTTCTCAGCTGATCTTTGTCTAGGCAACTGCTTCCTCTTAGTGGTAAATGTGAATGGCTGCTTTTACTTCATAACTGACTGAGACCACAGCTGCTGGACAGATGCCCCAGTATCATCAACACAGAAAAACTCAAATGTTTTCTTGCCTGACAGTGAGAGCTACAGCTCTGTCTCGTGTCAGTACACCTTGTGGTGCACTCAGACATGCTGTCAGGATGTTTTCTGGGGTCATGGGGTGCATTAGGTCTATAAAAAGATCGGACATGTTTGGGTGACCTAGCCTAGGTTGCGAAGGCACTGTCTTATTTCTGATTACCAGTATTCAAAGATAAATTTCTTTTAACTATGGTCAACGTGAGGCCTTTGTTGTTGCCTCTCCGCTTTACATGATGTCATGTTTTTTTCTAGAGACCTGTGACACTCACAAGAGGGTAAGCCCTAATAAAAATTAGAAATGCCACTCAACTCCAGGCACCTTTAAGGAGGTAAGAGGCATCCAAGTGTCACGTCAGATCATTCAAAACCATTGCTAGACCTCCAAGAATACCTGACCACGCACCAAGGCACAGGCATCATCATCTTGCAGGATCTAAGGAGAATTTGCTCTGGATGAGGGAACAGTGGGCCTCAGTGAAAGTTGATTCACGTTGAGTAGAATTTATGGCCACCAACAATGTTGGAGAGTGCTATGCATCACCCATTGTTGTCACCAGATGAGCCTTTGGTGATGTGACAGTTTGGGCAGGTAGGTCTAGTCAATACAGAACTGCTCTGCACTTTGTGAATGGTACAGATACAAGCTTACCTGAAAAACATCATTAATCCAATCATTGTGCCCCTGCATGAGCACAAGACTAATTTCATCCTCATGGATGACAATGCTCCAGCTCTTCGAGGTTGCATCATTAGGTAATGGCTGCTGGAGACTGGGGTATCTCGAATGGAGTGGCCTGCACTTTCCCTGTGGCCTGAATCCCATAGTAAATCTATGGGATCAGCTGAGTCGCAGTCTAGAGGCTCCTAACTCTGTACCCAATAACCTCTTAAGCGGCTGCCTTTCAAGAAGATACCTTGCCTCATCGGACAATAAATCAACTTGAGAACAACATGAGACATTGTTGTCAAGCTGTTATTGATGCTTAAGGGCAGATGAATCATTATTGAGACACAGACATTTTTTGTTGTGGTAAACCCTCTACTGTTGTTGACTTTTATTTCAATAAATTGTTTGACATGTGAAAATCACCATTATATGCTTCTACTTAAATGCTCTACTTTCATTATATAATATCATTGTAGTGTGAACTTTTTTAATTTTCCATAACTTCTACCCAAAAGCCAAATATTCCAAACTTTTTGTGAGTAGTGCAATTACAGATGCTAACATATGTTAGCATCTCTGCTTCAATAAAGAGAATAAGGTAAGAATATACCAAGATTTTTATAAAATAAAGAAAAAACAAACTAATTTTTAACAATAAGTCAGTGTTTGTAAACAAATCTTTTCAATATTACACTGAACAAAACACTCCCTCTGACACAGTTTTTGCATCATTTCTTGCCAGATACTTGGCAGGGCTTCTGAGCCACATTCACTCTCATGGACTTTGCACTGGAAACTCTCAATACAGCTACAAGATGGGAATCTGAAAATCTCCTGTATTTGCTCTTGTTAAAGTTCATTGTTGAAAAGACCTTTTTCACAGAGATACAATATGTGCTCCCAAAAAGGCACATTACACAAATAAAAACTGGACAGCTCTGGGAATGAAGGAGGCAGCTCTCAAATAAACTTTCCAGTCAGGTCTGTCTTTCCTTGGGCCTCTCTGAATTTACCTTTCAGTTCATTGCTGCACTGCATGTCAATCAGTTGCATTTGCAGAATGCTGGGCACAGTCCCCACATCAGCTGAGATGGGGTCTGCAAAGTGTCACAGTGTGTCTGCAAATCATTTGCCAAACCCGTGCTGCAGGTTTTCAATAGCAGAGACATATCCAACCTCTGAAAGCTGCACCGTCTTCCACCAAAGATCTGCATGCAACAAAATGACAGAGGTGATTTGTAAGCAGCAGAGCTTTCCACTCTCTCAGTTTTATGGAGAAGGCTTTTACACTCTGAAAAGCTGTTGCTGTGGGCTGATCAGGACCCCGCAGCTTTAGGTTCAGGATGTTCAGCTCCTGTGTTTTGTCTCTTCAACACTTTTCTCCTGCTGAGTCAACACACCTCAGTGAAGCACATCACATCTCCATAGCATGCCTCGAGTTCTTCCAAAAGGCCATGAACTGGCAGTGTTGTAAAGATCTGGACCTGATGTAATTAATACATTGCAGGATGACTGACATTATTTGATCAAATTTCAGACATTTGTTGCACAGTGCATGTGGATGTATAATGCAATGTCCGTTCTTTTTTCCTGTCATGGACGGCACTCCATCTGTGTCAATGTCCACCAATCTGTTCCACAGCAAACCTAGCTGCTGATTACATTGGACACAAACTAAACAGTTCCTCTGTCGCCTCAAGCATTCCATCAACACCTCTGGTGAAATTGTGAGCTGAGTGCTGTCACACCTGTAGGTACTTTCATCCAGCGCCACAGAGAACGCAGTGAAATGGCGGGCATTGTCCTGCAGCTGCTCATAGATGTTATTTGATAAGTCATTAATTCCCTCTGCCACAGTGTTTGCCAACTGAGCATTGCTGTTAAACAAACCTATTTTAAGGACATATGATATTAGCAGCTTTCCCCATGCAGTCCTTCTAAAACTGTCCTTGAATGAATGACTTTCTGGCTTTGGTGATTAGCTCATGAAGAACGTACCTTGCTTCGACTGCAGCATCAGCAACTTTACCGGGTTTGTGAAAAACCCCTTATTGTGACAGCAGTCCATGTCTTATAACCTTTAGTTATAATGCATGTTAAGTTCCATTACAGTGCTTGAGATTATGTTCCTTGAGAACGGCAACTTTCTTCTTACAAATGATGCAGATTGCATTTTCATCGAATTCAACAAAGAAACATTGCAATATCCACCTTCTTAAAATTGCCTGTGTTTGTCATCCACTATTCTTTTACATTTTTTTTTCTACTTCTCATCTTCTTCTCCAACGTTTTAGCTTGTTCCTCGTGTTTAATGTGCCTGCTCCTCCGCTCCTGGATTTACAACTTGAACCTCTGGTGCACTGCCTGTATGATTATTTATAAATGTCGTTATATTTATTTTGTACTATTTAAATTTGACATAAATTGTTCACAACAAGATTTTAATGGTATCTTTAATAAAATAAATTATAAAAATATTTTCTTTATTTTATTTCTAAAATCACGTAGCGGGCAGGAAGTAGGGGGCCAGGAGACTCGAAGTTTGGTATCCCGGCTTCAGATGTTGTTCTGGGTCTTTTTATGTTGGCCGGCCAATTATGGGAAGGTTCACCTCTGGTCAATGTTTCCTCCATTTGTGGATTGTTCACTGGAGTCTCAAAGCCATACATGCTTTTAAGCCTTTTTGGACTCATTGATGTCAGTTACATTTTCACATTGGGTCAATTTTATTTTATCTACTCAAAAACATATTTTTGCATTTACTCAGGTTATATGTGTCTCACAAAATTTGTGAGATCATCTTAAACATGTATGTGTTACAAGCAATCAAAAATAAAAGAAATATGTAAGGGGGCAAATGCTTTTACACAGCCCTCTACATGTGTGGAGAGTAATTGTGGACTTCAGTTTTCTGTTTTCAAAAAGGTTTTTAGCTCTTTGTGACAGCATGGATGCAAGTGGGTCATACAATGAACAATGCAGGATTGTCACACACTCACCATGCTCACTCTTAGGATTAGACTGGTGGAAAACCAGTTCTTTATGTCAAGTCACTTTGTTCTAGGTGATAACTAGTTGGCACTGGCTGACTGCTCATCTTTGTCTTCCCTATGGCTTCTTACTTTGTCTTTCTTTTCCTGTCTAAATCATTTGTGTCTCCCTTTGTCCTGTTGTCAAGGCTTTTTCTTCATGTAGATTAGTCGACAAAGAAAAGGAAAAGGTGGAAAAAAGAAGTTCTCCATGGAGTCTAATATTAGCTCCTATTCTGCTTGTCTTGTCTCCACAGGTGGTCTCTCACGCTGGTCCTCTCCTCCATGTGACTGCTGCTGCAAGAACCACAAGGGTGATGGCGAAGGCGAGAGTGGCACTTCCTTTAACGAGCTTTCAACCTCCAGCTCGGAGAGCCAGTCGGAGGCCAGCTCACCCCAGGGAACAGTCATCTGTGGTCCAGTCACTCGTCAGTCGCACCCTCATGCCAAGGTTCAGACCTTGGACAGGCCACCGAAGAAAGGCCCCGTTAGCATGATTCAGCAGTCTGACCAGCGACGGAAGAGTGACTTACTGCGCACTCTTACAGCCAGCTCACGAGACACCAGCGGCTCCAAGAAACGGCCTGCGAAAGAAAAGCTGACGGTTGAAGAGGAGCTGGAAAAGTGCATTCAAGACTTCCGCAAGATCAAGATTCCAGAGAGGTTTCCTGAGAGGAAGTACATGTGGCAGGCCGACCTGCTGAGAAAGTACCGCCTTTGAGCCTGAATTGCGGAGGGATGCATGGAAGGAGCAAACACAAGGCTAAGGATCAGTTTACGTGTTTTTCCATTATGATTTTTTTTTTTTCCGACAAAATGAAGTTTGTGGAGGATACTTCATGAAAGGATGTTGGAAGTCAGAAGCAACAAATATTATCAAAAAAGGCAATTTGCAGTGGCTATTGGCAAATGTAGTATATACAGTATGTGTGTATATGTAGTTTAGACCAAGTATAAACTCTAGGAACGTGCAGTAACTTGCTGGAATGTGCATCAACACTGGACCAATACAACAGAGCTGATCAAACAACTGAAAGCCTTTTACTGGCTGCACTTGATGTTACTGATAGCTAATGGATTACACAGACTGTAATCAGTCATCATTTTGATGGAAAAAAAATGACAAAAGCTTCATTTCTGATCCAACAAAGACAAACACTGCGTGACTGTATGAGTGCATTGGTGTGCATGTGCGTGTTTGTACCCAGGTGGCCCGGAGGTCAAGGATAAATCTGCATTGGGACTCATCAATAATTCATGCAGTTCCAACAGACCTCTCACCATAAATACTCTCTGCTACCACAGCGGCACAAACAGCTGGGCTGATTACTTTACTTTTAGGCAACATTTGGAGACTTGTAAGCCGGGAGGAGGCACAATTTCATCAGCATATGAATTAATTCCCCTTCTTTGAACCAGGTTATGTTGCAAATGTGCCCCAAGAACACTAAAAAGCCTCACAGTGCTTTAAGTTTTACATAGTTGCCTGGATTAGATCAACAGCCAGTTGGGAGGGATTAATGAAAGAGTAGCCAAACCTAGAAAGAAACCAAAGGTTGTGAAAAGTTAAATAAATATCAAACACTCAGATCACAGCCATCAACATTTATTTACACAAACAGAAAATTGTACAAACATTTGCTCCAACTTAGTCATACTGAACACTAAAGCATGGTGAAATTAAAGCCTCGCTAAGTATGACAGCTACCGTACAAACCGAATAAGGCAGGACTGCTGTATTTTCTAACTCTGCCAACACAGTTCAAGGGTTTCCATATTTACTGTTGACAAGCTAATCAATAGTTATTGATGAATGGTCTAAGGATAGAGCGGAGATATATAGTTCTTGCTTAAAGTTACTAATGAATTTTTTGGTTCCGAACAAAAAGACCCAATGCGTGTATTCAATGAAGATTAGCAATTACTCATGTATTGTTGTGACAAGGGAATGCATAGTGAAGTAGCTAGAGAAACTAGGATGGCAGGAATCTACAATAGAAAAATAGCACTGCTCCTATACTAAATAAAATTACTTTACTTATTTATTACAATTACAATGGAAAACACTGAATGGAGGCCAATACACACTTTAGAAATAATGTGTTTTAATATTGATGATAATTAAATCAACTATCAAAAAGCGTTAAAGGGATATAGGACTTGAGTTTCCATTACCATACAACAAGACACACTTGAATGCGAAAAGGGGGACTGCTTTCATTGAGAATCCAAAAAACATCATCACCATGCACTTTAATTTAATCTATATAACAGCTATTCACAAAAAATGCCATCTCAAGTCCATTTACAATGCAAAAGCCTGGAATTGAATTTTCTTTCACAACTTGGATTCACACAAAAAGACTCACCATAACTAGAAAGATTGAGAACCCTAAACTACGCATGCTCATGTATCAGCATCTATATCAAAGCATGTTTCTTCTGTTTTCCAGAAGCAATTTCACTTGCTGGATCATCTAAAGCTAAATTTTATTTAAATAAGAGTAGGGATGTCTCTATTCTGGTATTTCTGAATGATTGTACTCTAGTAGCTGACTGCACTTAACTCTTGATATACTATATTGCCATAAGTATCTCCACGTCTGCCTTCACACAGATATGAACTTCAGTGACATCCCATTCTTATTCCAAGGGAATTGATATCATGTCTGCACACCATTTGCAGGTATCACAGCTGGAAGCTGTGATACCTTCAACTCTTCTGAGAGGCTTTTTTTAAATAAGTTTTAGTTTGTTTATTAGAATTTCTAACCATTCTTACAAAAGCCCATTTGTGAGGTCAGATAATGATGTTGGACAAGAAGGCCTGGCTCACAGTTTTTCCTCTAATTCACCCCAAAAGTGTTCTAGTGGGTTGACATCAGACTTCTGTGCAGGTCAGTCAAGTTCTTCCACAACCAACTGGCTCATCTGTGTCTTTATAGACCTTTGTTTACAGTCAGTTTGGAACCAGAAGGGACTATGCCAAAACTTGTCCCACACAGTTGGGAGCATTTATTTGTGCAAATATCTTGGTATGCTGAAGCATTAATGTCCTTTTACTGAAACCAATGAGCGAGCCCAATACCTGAAAAACAGCCCCACACCCCCTCTGCACCAAACTTAGCACTTGACACTATGTAGTCAGGTAAGTAGCGTTCTCCTGACAACTCCCAAAGTCCCAATGATTCTTCAGTCCAGAGAACATGTCTCCTCTACTTGTGTGCTGTGGCAGGGTGCTTTAAACCATTACACCTGATACTTTGTATTGCACTTGGTAATGTAAGGCTTTAGAGCCCCTGCTCAGCCATGGAAATCCATTCCATAAAGCTCCCTACACACTTTTCTTGAGCTAACCAGAAAGCCACATAAAGTTTGGAGTCTGCAAAGACTTGCCACTGCACCACTTCATGGCTCAGTTGCTATCATCCCAATCAAATCCGCTTTTTTTATTTTTTATATCCCTAACAGTTATTGCTAAAATATGTAATAGTAAAGCAATTTCCTTTAACTGTACCCTGCTCAAATTTAGTGAGCTCCTCAAATTGAACAATTCTTTAACAAATGTTTGTAAAAGCAGTCTGTAAGCCTAGGTGCTGAATTTTATACACTTGTGGCCATGGATGTGATCGGAACATATATAATTAATGATTTGGATAGGGAAGAGAAATATTTTGGTAATACAGCAAAAAAGGATTACAGAATGAGTGACTGAATTTATCACAGCAGATGATCAACCCATCGCTATGGTGCAAAGGAAAAGTTTTTAATCAGATTTTGCACCTGCTAGACTTATGGTATATTCTACCCTTTTAGTGTTACAAAGGGATTACAGTGCTACAAAGGCTGGATAAAAGTGGTTGCCATCACCTTTAGGATATGTTATCTGATGTAAGTGAATGCTGCTTAGCCTCAAAACATACTCGAAAGTCTCCGGATTGATGAAATATTGACAGTGCTGCATGTCTGGCAGTATTGGTTTCATACTGCAGACTATCCAAGCAAGTATTTGGAGAGATGCTAAGCAGATCCAAAAGCTACAAAAATCATATCCCTGTCATTTGTGTGATATTTTGAGAAGTAATAAAGGGTTTGAATGGAATAGGGACTCCTCATGTCCAAGAGGGATGTCTTGTGCAGCAAAACATAGAAAAAGTAGCTACTGAGAAAATGATAGTTGGTCTTTTCAGGGACTTTAGACATCTGTAGGGCTCCTGAGGACACAATCAGTTACATGGCATTAATGTGCTTAGGGTAAATAGTGTGGAAGTTTGTGTTTTAAAAAAAATTGCAGGAATCAGCATCTGTGATCAAAAATATCATGATCAGAGCTTCAGGGCTAGATAAAGCACTAAACATAATGTAAAACAGTGATAACAAAAATGAAACAAAATACTGTGGTTTTGTTGGCAAAATTGCAGTTTCCTGAGGCTGTAGTGAAACAACTTCATTGCAAAATACAAAGTCCCCCTCTAACTTTGAGTGCAAGTGAGGTGAAGGACACAAGATAAAGGCTCCTGTAATGACATGTAAGTGGAGCAAATTTAGTTTCTGTTGGAGGATACTTCAGGTATCCTTGAGGTATCTTCCCTGGCTTTCATAAATGTATATGGAGAAAACTTTAAATAGAAACAGCAATATATTGGGGGAAAAATCTGTCATAAATCATTTTATTTCTTTTGGATTTTAAAGAAACTTAGGGCTTGATCTTCAAAGATCCCAAATAGCGGGTGCTAATTTGCGTGTACTATAAGTAAATTGCACGTGCAATAAGAGGGCGTGTTGCATGCGGTTTTCAAAGATTGTACTTGCAATGGATAGTAGGTGCAGACCGCCCTATTTACATGAGGAAATTGTGTGTGCTACTGGCTGAAACAAGAGGAAAAGCAAAGAGATCCTCTGCCGTGTTGCTAGAAATATGCAGGGATTGTTGTCCTGCATCATTATAAATGATCCAGTTCGGCCCTTGCTTTTCTGGACTGTTATAGTTAGTTAACTTTTGTTGTGCTACTCACAGCAGGTTTGTCATCTCCCCTGACGAGATCATTACTCTTTTCTTGCTCGACGTAACTCGCAACAAATTGGCCAATCAATATTAACAATATAAAAGACAAATATGTTTGTTAATTAATTTGTCTCCCTTGATCGTCTAATTGTTTTCCGAGACTCAACGGGTTCTGTTGTTTTTTGAGAGTATATGTTTGAAGAGTTCGAAGTTTATCATAAACAGCCACAATATTTTAGCCTGAATATTGGCAAAATAATTTACACAAAATAATTTTAACTGCATAAACAAAACCCTCCCCTGGCATCACATTTAAACAACGTAATCAAACTGGTCCAGCTCCGATTGCCCTGCAATGACACAATGTTACTGTCAATATTGCAATGTGTTGCTTAGTGACAAGGTTAAGGCATACAGTCTTTGTCACAATATGGAAAAGCTGCCTTAAAATGGTGATTTTTCACCTGATAAGAAGTGATTTTAGCATCCAGTTTGGAAATGAAGGATTTAACCTGCCTTATAATGTCTTTAGTTCTTTCCTATTAATTATATTATAAACATCAAAGCACAGTGGGTTTTTCGCATGATGTGCGATTACAGGCTGTACGCGCTTGACCAGTTATGTGCACATTTTGCTATGATCAGGTTTGTGCGCGTTCAACAGATGATCACTGACTGGAATGATGTTGAATGAAGTGTTGCAAGGAGTTTTACCATAGGATAAATATCATGGCTTTTGTTTGTGATTGGCTCCATATCAGAGCTTGGATAATCCTACATAGAATCCTCTATTCTCATCTATTTTTAATATTTTTATTTTTGACAACCCAAATCTGTTGACACATGTACCGAAGATTCTCTCTCCCTATCATCTGTCATTCTATCTATGCCTCCTTCTGGCCAAAGTGACAGCAGAGATTTTTGCTTCCCAGTTAGCACATGCATTTCAAATGTAAATCCAGACGCAACAATTGCACCCGCAAACAGGCTTTGAAAATCGCATTGCAGGTGGTAAGGGATGACATTTGCATGTCCTCCTTCCATGAATTTGCTCGTTTGGGTCATCATCATAGGTTTTGCATATTCATGAAGGCAGACATGCTAAAAGGTTTGCGCCCATAGTTCCGCTGATTTTGAACACGCAATCCGATTACGACCTCGTTTGTAGATCAGCTTTGCTAACCCAAAAAGGTTTCAGTGCGGTTTTGTACACCCAAACGTTTTGAAGATCAGGCCCTTAAAGTACAGATGAATTAAGTTTTTAAATGATTAAAGATTTTGTTGTAATCCCTTTTATGAAAGGACACTTTCAGTTATTTATAAAATACTTAAATATTTATTTAGATAAAGGTTTATTTAAAAAACAATACCACTAAAATGATTTATTATACTTATTTTTATATCCAAAGGATGTTTATTTCAATAAAATTTTCTTATACCGGCCACAAAATGTGTTTCCTGTGAGAGTTTATATTCACTTACCCTCATTTATTAGTTTAGATGTATTAAGGTTCAGGAAAGTTGTTGCAGTAGGTTCTAGATACACAGCAGTCATTCTCCTCATGTCAAGTGTGAGGTATAATGGGACTTATATTTTTATGTTTCTAGAATATTTCATTTTGACTCTGTTATTTATCATTTTAGTTTAAAGACAAACTCTTCTCATCTAGGTTACATATTGCATGTAAATAAACACAATAAATCATATCCAAGTAGGACAATGTACACTGCTCAAAAAAATAAAGCGAACACTTAAACAACACAATATAACTCCAAGAAAATCAAACTTCTGTGAAATCTAACTGTCCACTTAGGAAGCAACACTGATTGACAATCAGTTTTACATGTTGTTCAAATGTAATAGACAACAGGGGGAAATCTTTGGCGATTATCAAGACACTCAATAAAGGAGTGGTTCTGCAGGTGGAGACCACAGACCACTTCTCAGTACCTATGCATTCTGGCTGATGTTTTGGTCACTTTTGAATGTTGGTGGTGCTTTCACACTCGTGGTAGCATAAGACGGACTCTACAACCCACACAAGTGGCTCAGGTAGTGCAGCTCATCCAGGATGGCACATCAATGCGAGCTGTGGCAAGAAGGTTTGCTGTGTCTGTCAGCGTAGTGTCCAGAGCCTGGAGGCGCTACCAGGAGACAGGCCAGTACACCAGGAGACGTGGAGGAGGCCGTAGGAGGGCAACAACCCAGCAGCAGGACCGGTACCTCCGCCTTTGTGCAAGGAGGAACAGGAGCAGCACTGCCAGAGCCCTGCAAAATGACCTCCAGCAGGCCACAAATGTGCATGTGTCTGCACAAACGGTTAGAAACTGACTCCATGAGGATGGTATGAGGGCCCGACGTCCACAAATGGGGGTTGTGCTCACAGCCCAACACCGTGCAGGACGCTTGGCATTTGCCAGAGAACACCAGGATTAGCAAATTCGCCACTGGCACCCTGTGCTCTTCACAGATGAAAGCAGGTTCACACTGAGCACATGTGACAGACGTGACAGAGTCTGGAGACACTGTGGAGAGCGATCTGCTGCCTGAACATCCTTTAGCATGACTGGTTTGGCAGTGGGTCAGTAATGGTGTGGGGTGGGTTGCCAGAGTGCTCGACAGAAGTAGCCTGACTGCCATTAGGTACCGAGATGAGATCCTCAGACCCCTTGTGAGACAATATGCTGGTGCGGTTGGCCCTGGGTTCCTCCTAATGCAGGACAATGCTAGACCTCATGTGGCTGGAGTGTGTCAGCAGTTCCTGCAAGATGAAGACATTGAAGCTATGGACCGGCCCGCCCGTTCCCCAGACCTGAATCCGATTGAGCACATATGGGACATCATGTCTCGCTCCATCCACCAACGTCACGTTGCACCACAGACTGTCCAGGAGTTGACAGATGCTTTAGTCTAGATCTGGGAGGAGATCCCTCAGGAGACCATCCGCCGTCTCATCAGGAGCATGCCCAGGTGTTGTAGGGAGGTCATACAGGCACATGGAGGCCACACACAATACTGAGCCTCATTTTGACTTGTTTTAAGGACATTACATCAAAGTTGGATCAGCCTGTAGTGTGTTTTTCCACTTTAATTTTGTGTTTGACTCCAAATCCAGGCCTCCATTGGTTAATAAATTTGATTTCCATTGATGATTTTTGTGGGATTTTGTTGTCAGCACATTCAACTTTGTACAGAACAAAGTATTCAGTGAGAATATTTCATTCATCCAGATCTAGGATGTGTTATTTGAGTGTTCCCTTTATTTTTTTTGAGCAGTGTATTATACTCTGTAAATAGAATATCCAGATCCATGAGGTGTTGCTGCTACTCTGTTCTCAGTTATCCAGTAGTCCGCTAATAATGTAAAACACTCTTTGTTTTAATATGTACTGCTTGGCCATCACAAGTGAAAGAAAATAATTTAGTAAAATACAACATATTTTCTGTACTATTTTAAGGACAACAGTATTAAAAGGGACAGTCATCATATTTGTCCGCAAATGTAGAAACAGTCAATGTGACTACGATATTTCATTAAACATACATTACATAATTCGTGTAGAGGATGACTGGTAAAAATTTAACGCTTTAAAAGTTGTTAAATCAAAACTCTAAATTTGAAAGTGAATGCCAGCCGAACAGTAATGGATCAAGAAAACTTATGGTGCTGAACCTGGTTTACAATGATTTGACAGCAGGTCTTCTAGATTTGCTGCAGTCCAAAGCACCATTCATACATTATGCAGTCATAATAGTGACCTTTTTAGTTAAACTGGGATGCAATGAAAGATTGTGCATTTTTTGGCAAAATAATAGTGAATATCATCTTTACAAAAGAAAAACAACAGCAGCGAAGTCTACTCAAAACCAAAAAAAGGTTAAATTATGTAAGTGTTTTATTTATTTATGTGAATATACTCAAAGCACTCAGTGGTCATGTTTGCTATTCTAGTTTTTGCATTAAATGGACAGTAATATAAAGCTAAAAGTTAATACTTAGCTTGTTTTATGTTGCTAGCATCCATGTTTTTTTTTTCACGATAGAGTATGCATTTAAAAAAAATAAACAGAAGTTACAAAAGAGGACTTTTTGAACAAACACTAATTTCTTGATCAATCTACCTCGACTTCTACAAATCTGATGGGATGTAATGAGCCCCACCACTTTCAGCCATATTGAATACACTGTCAAGGAACATTTTCTCTCAATACCCTCTTAAAGCTCTGAACTGTATAATCACAGATTGACATAAATAAATGGCTTTAATAAAATATATAATATTCAATAAATATACATTTTAGTTAGCTTGTTCTGAGACACAAAAACTATTCATACAGGATCAACAGCAGCTAACTTTCAGTTAAATCTTGTCTAATGCTTTGACCCACGTATCTGACAAGCACAATGGTCCAAACACAGTTTACACTACAGGGAAAAGTTTCGTATTGTCTTGAGTAGAATGGTTGCTTAGCTCATAGCTTATACAGTGTTTGGAAAAATATTAACACCCCTTACAGTTTTTTCAGATGTTTGTTAAAGTAGTGTATCATTGTAAAATGTAATGAAAATGACACAAATAAATATCTGATAAGTGTGGTGTGGAAATGTATTCAGCTCCCTTTACTCTGATACCCCTAAAAAAAAAACAACGTAATTACCTTCAAAAGTTATCTAATTAGTAACTACAGTTAAGTATGTAATTTCATCTTAGTGTATATATTGCTGTTCTTTGAAGGCTTTGTTGGAGAATTAATGCACAACCAGCATAATGATGACCAATCTGGCCTTTATCGAAGAGGGGAAAGACCAAAGACATGGTTGAAAGAAAGAATTTGTTTGCCACTAGGTCATAAAGGGGACACATGTGGAAGAAAGTGCTCTAGATGAAACTACAATACACGTAAAGCACAATGTATGTGTGGCTGAAAACTGATACTCTGAAGACACCATGCCTAACATGAAAATGGTGGTGACAGCATTATGCAGCAGGCGTGATTTTGTGACGAACCTAAATCTAACTGAGAATTCAGTTTGTAAAAAGTTATTGTTGTTCACAGACTCTCTTCATCCAGTCCAGCTGAGGTTGAGCCATTGCTTGTGTGGTGGGTGTGGTGGTTTGGGTTGGAATGGGAAGAGGGGGCTGAATCCAGCAGCACACCACACTATTCACAATTCCACTTTTTAAAGGTTTTGAAAACCATTATTTTTAAGAAAAAATATACAAAACATATTGATGTGTATGGCTGTTATCTAGTAAATTGTGAAAAACCTGAAGGGGTATTACTAGTTTTGCAAGGCAATGTAACTGTAAAGTTGCTTTTGGGTTTCTTGCACAGTTCATTTTCAGTCCATGTTTATCAGAAGATATAAGCTGCTACCAGGATCTGTGTTTGCTTGACTCTGTCTGCTGCCTGAAGCATCTGTTATGTTTTTTTTTTTTTTTTGGATAGATTCTAGAAACAAGGTCATCCATGCAGATGCGATTTAAAGTCATTTTCAAACATGCGGATGATTGGAAATGAAAACATAAAACGTTCGACACCTGGTGGCCTTCTAGAGTTGTCTACAGCTGTTTTTGCACAATGTATAGAATAAACTACGACACACAGACAGGGAAGTATTTGAAAGCAAAGAGTTACATATATAAATCTAATGTCATCAATCCAGCACAACCCCTAAACATGTCTTTTCTTAAACATTTTGAGAGCATGAGAGGATATGTGGTTCTTTTTGCCTGAAATAATACTGATCAATGTAAATTATGGGTACAATTTATGTCTTAGGACAAATGGGGTGTATGAAAAACGAAGAGAACCTAAAGCAATGTAAAGTCCGTCAGTTTGTGTTATTTTGCAGTACTCCTTTTTATGTCTCAGACTGATATCCTCCCCTAAGGTTATGGTCATGGCCTTTAAATGAAACCCAAACACATGACCGAAGCCCTTGTTATTTTTCTGCTGCTTTTGACAAGCCTGCCAGCTACAAACGAAAGTTATAATATTCAGACACCACCATAGCAGACCTGGAGTCGAGTGTTGGTAGCAAAAGGGCGTGTTTTGATGTATGTTGATGTGACACACATTTACAAAAAGAAAAAAAAAGCAACAAAACATTGTGAGCATGTTGGTATAAACTTATGACAGATTTAAATTAGTCTGTTCTTGTGAAAAGATTATGTGACAAACGAATATTTGACAGAAAAGAGAAAATACACAAAAAAAAGATAAGCACAAATGTGTTGATTGTTGCTGTTCCTCCACTGGTGTATGACGTTCTTAATCAATAAAACAACTCTGCAACGTGACCAAACTCCTGCAAAACAAAGCAACTCTCATGGCAAGCTTAATGTTAATGGAAAACTTGTTCCACAGCAAATCATCATGAAACTGTTAAAAATTGTTTGCTAACTGTAGCATTACAAAACTCTGTCCATCTTTATTTTTTCCTTTCAATTCTGTGGAAGAAAGTAATTTGCCACCATACAACTGAATATGAAAGAGTCTGACATCTGTGCCAAGAGTTGCTCTGTATTTTAGGTGTGACGTTCTGTTTCTATGTCTGCCTTTAGAGACAGTACAATTCATTTGAAAGTCTTTAGATAAAAAGCTGTCATTTTGAAAATGTATGAGTACAACCAATAAACAAGTTAAACTATACAGCTACCAATGAATACTGCTTTTTTATTTATTTATAATGCATATATATGAGCTGAATAACATGTGGGTCTTATGCAGTGGAACACTCTTGCACAAAACATTTTAGAAAAATCCAATATTTAATTTGAGCACATTGGGAAAAGAAGGCAGCTTAAGGAATAATTGTTTTTAACTACCGGTGCTGTAATGTTTACCAACACTAAGAAGTTTAATTAAAATAACACAATTTGAGCAGTGTTTATTAGTACCTTTACTTTTTAAGCTACAATTAATAAACCATGACTTCATGTTTCCTGGGATAGAAGTATAGTACTATGTGACACAGAGGCTCATTTCTCTTGGCTACCCTTAAAAATAGGAAAGAAAATTGAACATTCCATTCAAGAGATGTAGATGGGTGTTGATCCTTATAAATCAGAAAATGAAAATTTTGAAAAGTCAGGTACTTCTCAAATCATAAAAAAAAAGGAAACTAATGTAACTGTGATGAAAAAGGCTTGACGAAAACCATCTTACCAGAATGAATATGATACAGGACAATACAGGAGGTTATACGATGTAGAAGACTTACCAATAAGCCCGTCACACCCTGTGCAACTTCAAAAGTCGGACAGGGCTTGAACAAATCACACCTTTCAAGCTCAATATGACAATAACCTCTGTCACACAGCATGATTTACTGCTGCAGCATCGTTGTGTCAGAAAAGTACGACAGACTCATCAGTCCAACAATAAATAGACAGTAACTTAGGACAGCTAATGTGCCTATTATTAGAATCACATGCTGAAAAAAGGGATAGGAAGAGGAAGGAAAGAAAACAAAACACCAGTAGATCCCCTTTCGGCTGGGCACAAATACAAATGCTGTCACACTGCATGTCGCAGAGACTGACTGTTGCAAAAACAGAGTTTTTAAATAATAAACAATAAGGAGAACATACGAGGAGATTGCAAAAAGAACAGGACATGGAGCACAGGAAGTGTAACGGAGTAACCAGCCAATAATAATGACAAAAAGTGAACTTATATTCTGAAGTGAGAGTGGAGAATGACATTGAATGCACGTGAGTAAATAAGGGGATTAGGAACAGCTGTGGAGGAGAGGAAACAGGCTGACTGGGCGATGAGGAATAAGTAACACAAATGATGCTGAACCAGACACAAAGAAAGTAGAAACCACAGACAAAAAGACTAACAATGATCTAAGAGAAATAAATCTAAATCCACAAGAACAAGAACAGAGCACAAGAATAAACTCAGAAACTAAATGCTAAAGAATAAACTGACATGGCAACATCGGTTTTTTTTAAATAATGAACACAAAGAAATAACGCAAGACCGTTTAAAGAGTAAATAGCTTAAAAATGATCAGAACCCAAATTAAAATCAAAACCCAAACATTCAAGGATCATAACAGCATGATTTTCTCAGAACACTCCTGACACTACTTAATATTTAATAATATTGGTCATTTTTGGTAGAGATCAGTTTGACTGTCACCGATTAAAGCTTGCAACCAGAAATTTTCTTTCAGAAAAGTTGTCTACGAAGCCTGATAATTGCAGTGTGAACCCAGCTTTGGGTGACTGCAACAAAGCTTGGCATCTTTTGGGTCACCAAGTCTCCATAATAACCTTGGAGGCTGTTTATATGCTACATGCTTTTTTTTGCTACCATCAAAAATGTAAAAATAGTTTAAATAGTTATAGATAGTTATAAATAGTTTATAGGTTTGTTCAACTTTACTTGGATTTTAACTGCAACCTGCTTTGATCAGATGAAAATTCATGTACAGGTCCTTCTCAAAATATTAGCATATTGTGATAAAGTTAATTATTTTCCATAATGTCATGATGAAAATTTAACATTCATATATTTTAGATTCATTGCACACTATCTGAAATATTTCAGGTCTTTTATTGTCTTAATACGGATGATTTTGGCATACAGCTCATGAAAACCCAAAATTCCTATCTCACAAAATTAGCATATTTCATCCGACCAATAAAAGAAAAGTGTTTTTAATACAAAAACGTCAACCTTCAAATAATCATGTACAGTTATGCACTCAATACTTGGTCGGGAATCCTTTGGCAGAAATGACTGCTTCAATGCGGCGTGGCATGGAGGCAATCAGCCTCTGGCACTGCTGAGGTCTTATGGAGGCCCAGGATGCTTCGATAGCGGCCTTTAGCTCATCCAGAGTGTTGGGTCTTGAGTCTCTCAACGTTCTCTTCACAATATCCCACAGATTCTCTATGGGGTTCAGGTCAGGAGAGTTGGCAGGCCAATTGAGCACAGTGATACCATGGTCAGTAAACCATTTACCAGTGCTTTTGGCACTGTGAGCAGGTGCCAGGTCATGCTGAAAAATGAAATCTTCATCTCCATAAAGCTTTTAAGCAGATGGAAGCATGAAGTGCTCCAAAATCTCCTGATAGCTAGCTGCATTGACCCTGCCCTTGATAAAACACAGTGGACCAACACCAGCAGCTGACACGGCACCCCAGACCATCACTGACTGTGGGTACTTGATACTGGACTTCTGGCATTTTGGCATTTCCTTCTCCCCAGTCTTCCTCCAGACTCTGGTACCTTGATTT
Source organism: Girardinichthys multiradiatus (assembly GCF_021462225.1). Classification (NCBI taxonomy): domain Eukaryota; kingdom Metazoa; phylum Chordata; class Actinopteri; order Cyprinodontiformes; family Goodeidae; genus Girardinichthys; species Girardinichthys multiradiatus. The sequence goes on from NC_061804.1 coordinate 16,959,125, forward strand.
CCGAATGACATGCAGAATTTGCTTTCATCCAAAAAAAGTACTTTGGACCACTGAGCAACAGTCCAGTGCTGCTTCTCTGTAGCCCAGGTCAGGTGCTTCTGCCGCTGTTTCTGGTTCAAAAGTGGCTTGACCTGGGGAATGCGGCACCTGTAGCCCATTTCCTGCACATGCCTGTGCACGGTGGCTCTGGATGTTTCTACTCCAGACTCAGTCCACTGCTTCCGCAGGTCCCCCAAGGTCTGGAATCGGCCCTTCTCCACAATCTTCCTCAGGGTCCGGTCACCTCTTCTCGTTGTGCAGCGTTTTCTGCCACACTTTTTCCTTCCCACAGACTTCCCACTGAGGTGCCTTGATACAGCACTCTGGGAACAGCCTATTCGTTCAGAAATGTCTTTCTGTGTCTTACCCTCTTGCTTGAGGGTGTCAATAGTGGCCTTCTGGACAGCAGTCAGGTCAGCAGTCTTACCCATGATTGGGGTTTTGAGTGATGAACCAGGCTGGGAGTTTTAAAGGCCTCAGGAATCTTTTGCAGGTGTTTAGAGTTAACTCGTTGATTCAGATGATTAGGTTCTTAGCTCGTTTAGAGACCCTTTTAATGATATGCTAATTTTGTGAGATAGGAATTTTGGGTTTTCATGAGCTGTATGCCAAAATCATCCGTATTAAGACGATAAAAGACCTGAAATATTTCAGTTAGTGTGCAATCAATCTAAAATATATGAATGTTAAATTTTCATCATGACATTATGGAAAATAATGAACTTTATCACAATATGCTAATATTTTGAGAAGGACCTGTATGCGGCAGCCTTGGGAACAAGAGAAGACTAAGAGGTGTGCTCCACCATTTCCAAAAAGCAGTTGTATTCTATTTCTTAACATGGAATTAGTTTTTCTCACAGAAACAAATTTGTCAGATAAAAATGTGCTTACAGTGGGAGCTTTTACTATTGAAATAAAATATTTACTTATTTTAAGGCTACTTACATCTTATTCACAGGGATCCTAATAAAGTTGAACGGGTGCTATATGTTTCAGTCAGTGTGGCTGCTCCTCCTTCGACCTGTTCTATAACCACACTACAGAGGTTCATGTGGCTAACGTGTCTTGGATAACTTCAAACTGCTGCTAACAGGAGTTGCTATTCATGCTCTGCCCAGCTCACAGTTATTCTACCAACACAATAATGAAGCACGACGATTTCACCACAGATTTTAGGCATGCCAACAACAGTCAGTTGAGGAACTATTATGCATCATCAAGCAATGATGTGCAATGGCACTTTGAGAAGGCTGAAGACCTCTCCTAGAAACTAAAAAGACTATTTGTGTTCTATCTTTATACAGTATGTCATGGTGCAGTCTTTGTCTGTAAGAGGCCTTAGATGTGAATGCATCTTCACTCAAGGTTAGGAGGTACTTTAGCCTTTCCTGAAGACTATATTATACTTAGGCTGAAATGTGTTTACTGTTAAAGTGTGGTAATACCTAATCAATTGACTATATTAGCATCTACAATAACTTCTGTGTTTTGGAGTGCAGGATTGCTAAAATGTTATGTATTTTACATTTTTATTTTCAACCTAAAACAACAGAGTCTCACTTTTTATTGTACTGGTCTGTTACTTAGGGTCCAGTAAATTTAACAACCCAGCAGTGGGTGGCCCAGTTTCACAGCAGCTTAAGTTATGTTTATAGGCTGAGCTTCAGTGCTGCGAAAAATGGAAAGGCTTAAATTTTTTTTACAAGCGATGAACATTTAATGATTTTTAATTGGAAAAGGGACAAATCGCTCTTGCCAGGTCAGAGGTCAGTTTAAGTTGGTTGGTCTCTTTGTGAATGATCGTAGGCTGCAGTGGGAGATGGACAGACAGACTGGGGTCTCCTATGCAGGAATGCGTTAGGTTGATTTGAGCTTTGATCTGAGAAAAGAGAAGAGCCAAATAGCTAAATTTACAATTTACAGTTCTGTCTCCATTCTGGCCCTTGTCCTTGGTGTGGAGATGAAGCATCTACAAAAAACAGATGTCCTAGATGCAACCAGCTGAAATTACTTCATTTCAGTTTGTTTATATTGTACCAATTCACAACACATGCCATCTCAAGGTGCTTTACAAAAAAAAAGGCTAAAAAATATAAAAAAAAGAAACTTAGATTCCTGCATTGGGTGGTTGGACTCAGCCTTATAGACCGGGTGAGCAACTCCATCATCAGGTGGGAGCTTGGAGTGGAGCTGCTGTTCCTCCTCATTAAGGGGAGTCAGTTGGGTTGATTTGGGCAGCTTATATGCCTCCTTGACACCTCCGTAAGGAGGTTTCACGGATATGTGGCACTTGAAAGAGATGCCAGGGCAGACCAAAAAATCACTTGTGGGACTATATTTACTTTCTGGCAAGAGAATACTTAGGGATCCCCCAGATTGAGTCTTGGTTTTCTTGCTAGAATAGCTAATCCTTGACCCAATATCAGCCGAGGTGGAAGACAATAGATGGATGGAGAAGATTCTCTCCCTTGCTGTAGTTATCAGCTATAATTTGTTTTTATTCAAACTTTATTTTGAATACTGACCTTGGACAGTTCATTACTCCTCATCACATCTTTAGTTATTTTCTTCCAGTGTTGCCCCCTGGGACTTCAGACAATAATCAGTTACAGTTAATGAGAATAGATCAGGAATTAGGTTGACCTTTTCCAAGCAATGAATGACGTGAGACACACAATGCTTTAAAAAAATGCATGCCTTTTACCTTTTCCAAGCCCTCAGACCAAACTTCAAGGCCATTAAATCATCTATTTAGTATCGGCATATGGAGAGCAATCTGCTGCCAGGCTAGCTCATCCCTGGACAATATGGTTAATTATACAGATTTCAAAGTCTCAATCGGGAGGAGAAAGACTGGTTGTGAGAGAAGAATGTGCGTTTCATGTCTCTCTTTGTGGCTGCCAGCTCTCCATGGTAGGCAAGAGGAGGGAGAGTGTGCATGACAGGCTTAAAATAGCATCAGTCGGATCAGCTATCTTCTCAAGATCAGGGAATGAGGGAACGCATGTGCCTCTCAAAGCTGGCTGGATGAGGAGACTGATAATGTAAGAAAAAGACAGACGAGGGGATAAAACTTTAAGGGACAGGGTGATAAAGGGTGTAAAAGAGTGAAATGTACTGAATTAGGATGGAAGGTGAGAATGGAGTTGAAAATAAAGCCAAAGAGAAATGTGGAAGGAGTGGGAGATAAGTGGTTGGAAAGGATGACAAGAAGGCTGGTGGAAGGATTAACAGCAAAGAGTAGGAAAATATAAAATAAGAAAAAGACAGGGATGAAGTATGGGGCGTCAACACAGTTGGAGGAAGAAAAAAGAAACACATGGAGCCAAAAACACAACAGCAGTGAGAACAAGGTTTGTTGAGAAGCACGCAGAGCCTGTGTTGGCTGTCAGCTTCCATCTCAGAGATAACAACTCCAGCTACATGATCTTTTTTTCCTGCATTACAAATGAAAGAATGCTCTCCTGAACTACAATCAGATCAGCTGCGAGTACTGCGGTTGTTACCACAAGTTGGGCAGATTTTTCTCTGCAACACTGCTGAACAATACCCGCACTGACAGGCATTGTGCAACAAACAATGGTACAAGGCTTTGTGCACAAATGGCTGATCCAGCTCCAACTGCGTCCTGGAGCCATATTTACAGTGACGAGATTAGTAAAAGCACATTAAACCCCTTATCTCTTTTCCTCAGTGAATTGAAATGAGCCAAAGATTACCTAAAATCTTGCTGTACAATAAAAGTCGCAAATGCTGGCGTACTTGGTCAAACAGGCAGGCATATCAGCAAAAGGCTTCAAAATGTGGAGAGCGAAAGTGCTACAATTCAATGAATAAATGATTAAATAATTACTTAAATTTGTCATTAATGATCTAAAATTTGAAATGCATACACATATAATGTGTTAAATAAATAATGGCTAAACCATTAATTTATTTAATATTCTTTTGCAGGTGTACATTCTGAATTTAGTGTATCTATCAAGCGGGCAGACCGTATATTATTTAAGTCAACTCAAATTGATCTAAAGTGAACTGGCTGTGCAGGTTAACCAATCAGTTATTAGGGTCTTTTTAATAAGCCATAGGGATAGCTTTCCTCAAGATGCACCACCAAAAATGATCCATGAAATATCTAAATGGTGAATGGATTCTATATAATTTTAAAAGAAAATTGATAATAACATGTAATAATTTCATTCCCTGTTTTATTGAAATCAAGACTTACATAAATAATTATGAAATAGTTCATTTATGTATAGAATTGGGGCTATTTTGGCATTCCACAGTAACAGGAGTGAATTACAAACTACATTCACAATTTATCTTGAACGCATGTTAGGTGTTTGAGATTTGAGTTTCCTTCTTGTCTGTACTTCCCTGTTCATGTTCTTTAGTAGCTGTTATTTCACTTCATCCCATTGTCTACTTATTTCTTGTATTCCTGTACATTTAGAGTTCTGTTAGATCCTTTCCAGTGTTTCTGTGTTCCTGTCCATCTGTCATTAGACTCCCTCCTTCAGTCGTTCGCATTCTCCCTGACACCAGCTGCTCATTTCACATTTCATCTGATTATCTCAACTTCACCCTGCCTTTGTATTTTTAAACTCTGGTTTTCATTGTTTGCCACTGGATCCTAATGTTACCTGCCTGTCCGTTCCATGCCTGTTCTCATTGCTCATGTTCCATGTCCTGTATTCACCGTTGTCTTTTCAGTTCTGTTATTAAATATTCTACCCACCATGCGGCTCCCACGCTCCTGTGTGCATAGTGTCTCTGCAAAGCACCAAAGTAATAGAAAGCAATTTCGTCAGAGCATTGTATTAGTGTGACTCATAGTAATGGTGCAGTTAAACAGATTAAATATATGTTATTGTTAGGCAGTCAAAACATTTTTTTGAATACTTTAAGGGGATATAGCCGATACTGATTCTTGGTAGTGACCTTTCTGTGAGGAGATGCATGCACAGTTTTCTGTGGATGCTGTGGTTTTTGTCTGTTTTGGAATTTAAAACATGATCTTGGTCTGCTATGGTCCTTTTGTTTGCAATTGCAATGGGCTGGCAACTTACTGTTTTGGCAAAAGCACAAATCAGGTTTCCAACTTTGTTATAAAACAATGTTGCAAACATTTTCACACAAATTGTGATTATTTTCCTGATTATGAATGTGAAAAGTGAATGTAAATTTGTTTAAAAGTCTGGAGGGAGGAATTAATGCGCCTTTTATGTCAGCTCTGGAATTTAGGCAAATTTTATATATATATAAACAATTAACATTTTTACACTCCACACAATTCATGGGTGATATTTTAATACAGATAGACCACAGAGATAAAAAAAAAAGAGCCTCTCAAGACAAGAGTACTTTGATGAAGCATTTTTAGACCATGTGGTTTGATCTTCTTTACCTCGACATCAGAATACCACTTGTGCCCCATTAATGTATATTTCAGAAGAAAATATGGAAACACAACAAAGACACAGAAGTAAACAGAATAAATATAAAAGCAACATGATATACGTTAAGCTGCCAAACAGAGCCCCACAGAACGCCCCCTGCTGATTGAAGTTTGTGTCACTATCAAGATATTTTTCAGCTGGAAAGTTCTCTTCTTCAGAAAAGCATAAAACCTCAACACAATGGATTATTTTCTGAGTCTCTATTAATTATGGAAAGTGACATTGAGAAATGTAAATTTGGTATCACAGTGTAATGTGTAGAGGGGTTCAGATTTTGTTTTTTAAGTAGCATCCAACAAAACTTGTTGTTTTTTTGTTTGCTTGCTTTAATGTTTTTGTTTAAATGTGTCAACACAGTGTGCTGCAATAAAGATGCTGCAAGTATATCTGCAGGTGTAAACAATGTTTCCAATGCTATATACATGTTATCCTTATAACAAAAATTAAGAAACACAGGTTTTCTGCTAATGGCTATGTTTGCAGAAGTTTGTTTAAAATCACATTATTTTGTTTTATTATTCAGCTAATAAACAACTAAGAACTATAATAATATCAGCCCATTCCTATTTGATTTGTAAGCCTAAATCACAAACTTTAGAAGCATGCTCTAAATGCCACCACTGTGGCAGGTTCTCCAGGTAGTTTGTTTCCATAACGTTGCTTCAGTAACTGAAAAAATATCAATCAAAATTATTATGAACTCTTAAAACATAAAGCAAGCACAAAAATAATGTCTCTGCTCAATGCCTAGAAAATTGTCAACCTATCTCACATATTCCCCACATTACATTAAATGACTAACAACATACTAGTCTGGGTCCCTTCGCTGCTCAGGCAGCTCATCTTCCTTTTCATATCACATACAAGTTCGCTGCGATCTATCATAAGTCCTGACATTTATAACTTCTCTTTATTGCTCCCTGTCTGTCTCTGTAATAATCCTGAGGGTGTTTTGAACAATGGGTTAGGGTTAGGGTTTTGAAGAATGGGGCTGTAATTCTTCTCCTCGCTACCTGGAAGCCATTATGCTGGAGTGTTGACCATTGTGTGAACGTTTCCTAGCTGCACTGCCCCCTGTCAACAAGCTTAGGTGAGTATTCGGCTATTTACTTTTTACAGCACTTTATTAAATGTTTGGTGTATTTTATTTTAATATAAGTTGTGTTTGGAAGACTATGACCATATGCAGTGATGATGTATAACAAAAAACGACTTTTATTATCATTACAATAAATACCAAAATATCGTGTAATTTTGAGTCCATAATACCATCCCTCCTTGAAAGGTACTTATTGGTTTGTTCACTATTTAGAAGGGGTTTTTGTGTTGCGATAAATAAGAGTTAATAGATCAAAACATAGGTCAAGTCAATTAAATTTCAATTCAATTCAGTTTATTTATATAGCGCCAATTCACAACACACGTCTCAAGGCACTTCACAACAGTCAGGTTCATACATTCCAATTAATCCTAATCATTGAACAGTGCAGTCAGATTCAGTTATTTATTCAAACTGGGTAAAACGTTTTTCTGTCTAAGGAAACCCATCAGATTGCATCCAGTCAGTGACTTGCAGCATTCACTCCTCCTAGATGAGCATGTAGAGACAGTGGACAGTCACTGGCGTTGACTTTGCAGCAATCCCTCATACTAAGCATGCATGTAGCGACAGTGGAGAGGAAAAACTCCCTTTTAACAGGAAGAAACCTCCAGCAGAACCAGGCTCAGTGTGAGCAGCCATCTGCCATGACCGACTGGGGGTTTGGGAGAACAGAGCAGAGACACAAAGAGAACAAAGAAGCACTGATCCAGGAGTACTATCTATGGGAAGGAAAAGTAAATTAATGGATGTAGCTCCTTTAGTCGTTTCACCTAGAAAGAAAGAACAGATAAACTCTGAGCCAGTTTTCAAGATTAGAGTCTGAAAGAGAGCACATATAATTAGTTACAATAAAAGCTCAGTCAATTGCCATGTCTAGGAGAGAGAAAGGGTTAAACACTGAAAGACAGAGCCATGTGGATCATCGGTGGAAGGTGAGCATTAAGTTGTTGCCAGCAGAAGCTTGGACGATGCCCCTCTCCAGAAAGGTGTCACAGGTAGACACAGAGTCAGGCCAGGTGTAGCTTCTAGGAAGAGAAAAAAGGGAGAACATAAAGTTAAAAACTGAAATAACAGCAAATAATGCAGAATTGGAGAGTAGTGTGAGAATGTATCGAAGATGGTGAAAGTGATCATTATGTCCTCCAGCAGCCTAAACCTATAGCAGCATAACTACAGAGATAGTTCAGGATAACCTAAGCCACTCTAACTATAAGCTTTATCAAAAAGGAAAGTTTTAAGCCTAGCCTTAAAAGTAGACAGGTGTCTGCCTCACGGACTAAAACTGGGAGCTGGTTCCACAGGAGAGTCAAGTCAAGTTTATTTATATAGCACTTTTCAGCAACAAGGCACCCAAAGGCCTGTACATGAGGAAAAACATTACAATTATACAGACACAGAAAAACAAATCAAATGGCACTAATAATCCTTGGGAGTAATAATAATTAATAATCCTTCCGGGTTAAATGGTAGAAATTGTTTCCAAGCCACTCTTAATAATAAAGCATCTTATGCTAAAGGAAGATGATAATATTGATAGTCTCATTATTCCATTGAATTCTAACTAGGGAAGTTGAGTCACTGGTACAAAACAGCTTTAATCCACATATTCAGGTGCTAATAATATATTGCTTTTACTGGTACTGAAGTTGAACTAAGTAACAACAGTCCATTGCAGTCTAACCAAGAAAACTGGGTCATTGGTATAAGAGCAGCTATAGTCCAAATTACTAATAATGTTTGGTTTTCGCTGGTAATCCTTCTGATAAAACAAAAAATCTATGAAAAAGCAATGAAATCACGCAATTAGGTGCAGGGCTAAGCAACACATAAGAAGAAAAGATTTTGCAAAAGAGCGGTGGAATCCTGGGGGTGCTAATATATAACTGTGAGTGTGTGTGCAAGAATTAGACTGTCAACACAGATAGAGTGCCATTGTCCTCGAGGAGAGAGATGGAAGTTTTCTCAATAAGCCGCAAAGTCTTATCTGGGTCACAGCTGTTCGGGGGTGCTGGGAAAGAGCGCCATGTTTACATAACATCCCGGAGATATTTTGTCGATAGCCACTTAGCAGAAGTTGCCATGGCCATGTTGGGGCACCAGATTTAGAAAAACAATAAGTGTTCTGGTTCAAGCAGTTGTCTGGATTCCCAACCACTTTAAGAGTTTTTACTGTTATCTCTCAATTGCGAATCCAAATATCCAAATTTCTGGGACTTTCCCGCAGTTCTGGAGCGAACAACCTTCTCCATGATTAAATCCTTTTACCTCTGAGTCCAAAAGCCACATCCAGGCTACGATTCTGTTCAAGAACCGTATCCAGCTTGCGACTTAGCTCTCTTAACAACTCAGTCTGAGCAAATGTAGATAATCAAGGGGGATTGATAGGTATTATTTAGTCAACTCAGAGGTAAGGAACGACACAGAGTCAGTTATACTTGCGGCAAGGGTAGCTGTGCAATACAGACTACGAAGTATTAACACTCCTCCCTCTTTATTTATACATGCTTGGTCGCACACAGTTCAAACAACATTCAGGGTGGGTGTGTGTGGGGTCAGAAAGATTAGGGTTCATTTGTCTTGATTATAAACAGAGGAAGTGGGAAGTGGGGACCTGGTGTATAGCCCCCAGATGCTGCTAATAAAATAATAAAAGAATAAAAGCATAACTCATTCTTGTGACCATCTCCCTTCCTGTAACATGTAAGGAGGGAAAAGCACTTAGAGCAGACATGAGTGATAAACAATACAAAAGATATAAAAACCCTAACAGGGATACTTCTTCTTGTGTTATTCTCCCTGAACATAAAGAGAAGCGCAATAAACAAAACAAACGCAACAATTACAAAAGCGCTTGTTGAGTAAATTTCTAAATTTCCAGATTTAATTCCAATACCACCTCTTTCAAGCTAAACACACACATTTCCATTATTTGTCAAAGACACTGCATGATTCTGTTTCTGTGATTGAAAAATAAGTTTATGCTAGGACTTGAGCAACAGACGAACCCAGAATGCAGACTAGCAGGCAGCATGACGGTAAGTGAAAAAAGATTTAATAACAAAAAACCCACTCAAAGGAGGAGGCAGGAACCAAAACAATAAACAGACAGGCAAGACAGGAAAAAACAGACATGGGCAGGCTGGCAAGACAGGCTTGGCGTGAATGACAGGACAAGAGCATGATCTGAAAAATGTTTCTGCAAGGAATAAACAGAACGGAGGTGTATATATGGAGTATGAACCACGTGAAGCAAGGAGACAGATTAACTAGGTGCAGGTGAACCGAATAAACTTAATTGACAGGAGAGAACAAACGTGACTGAGCAAAACAGGAATTCAAGAACACAAACTAATAGAAAGATAACTAGAAAAACATGAAACGAAAGCATAACCAGATCCAAAAACCAAACTTGACAAAACATGAACAAAAACATGGCCGGAAAAATAAACAGAAACATGATTCAAAACTTCAACTGTGAAATAAGACCAACAAAACCCCAAAACACCCACAAATCATAACAGTTTATTAGTTTTTTTGCTCTCTTTGTGATAGTGCAGTTTTATTTAATCAAACTATTTTTTGGAAGTGCAAGAATTGATCAGTGCATCAGCTCTCATGTAAAAATGAAAAATGCCTGCTGGATATATATTTTCCAAATCCCCTCAATCTTAACCAGCTCCTATTTTAATCTCACTGTTGCCCTGCTAATATTTTTAGATATGTTGACTCATATTATGTGGACTCTTGTACTGTCGACAGCTTGTGTATCTTTGCAGCTGATCCCAGAACACGCAAGCCAATCAGCTCATAGCAGCTGAATCAGGAAAACATGCCATTAGAGATTTTTTAAGGTGTTTGATATTGGACTGAAATGTTATTCCACAAAATGTGTTCCAGAGGCCTCTGTGATTCAGTACCAGGACAAAATGCCAAATTTCATAGTTAGTTGTCCCCTTCGAAAGGATCTCAACCTAAATACATATTATGCATGCAGAAAACCAAATGCAGAGAGAATTGTTTTTTTTTTGTGTGTGTGTGGGGGGGGGTTGGTGGGGGGGGTACTGTGAGTGAGACATCATTATTATTGCACCATGTTGTAATATGTAGTGCGTTAATTAAAATATCCTGTGGGAGAAAAATCACACAAGCTCAATTAAATTGAGATAAAATCACCGTCACTTTCCTCAGCAATGTTATGCATTCTTGAGTTCATGAGGATCAGTGATGTCCAATACTGTATGTAAAAAATTGGTGGAAAATTTAATTAATTAAGTTTTACAAGTTGGGACCAAATATTAGCTACACTGGTAGCCCAGATCTATTGACATACATTGCTATTAAAGTAAAGTCATTAATTGTGTCATGTCTGGCATTGCTGAAATACAAATGCACTATTCAAGGGCTTTAGTGTGTTGTTAAATATAACCTGTGCAATTTATTTTATATTTTGACCACTCTGTCTTCTTCTAATAAAATGTCTATGATCCACTGCACTTTTTACAAAGCTGTGGGATCCAGTTACTCTGTAAGAATAAAAAACATACAACATTGGATTCCATAATTTCTGAAGCTTTATTTGCAACTTCTCTACTACTTTCAAAGGACTGTTTTGGTTGGTAGATTCTAAATGTCTCTCCAACCACATCTGCATGTGCTGATTTATATATATTTTTTGATTTCTTAACAAAGAAAAAACTTTATCCTATTTAATATGTCTTGAACCTTTCCACATTTAGTCTCAAATGTCAGCATATTACATTGGAATTTCAGGTAAAGGGATAGGATTTTTTACAAATTAAAATCTAAAAGTGGCCATTCATTTGTACTCTTGCTACCTTGAATAAAATCTGGTGCAACTACAGTATGGAGTTTAAAGCAGGTTAGGGTATAAAACAATATTCTTAGTTCTGAACATCTTCTGGGGCACTGTTCAATCCACCATCTGAAAATGGAAAGGGTATGGCAAAACTGCAAACCTACATGGCATTTCACCAATAATAGTGACAAGTTATACGGAGTCATATTAGTTCTTGAGACAAGTCCCTAGATGCTAGAGGCAGCCTCAAAAATCTGAATGAACAGGTCATACTGCAATCCTAATTATATTGCAGGTGCATCGACAAATGTCTAAAGTGTGTCCATATCTATGTCAACTATATAAAAAAGGATACTTTAGGTGCCATCATAAAATGTATTTTGCCACCTGAAGTAATTTTGAGTTCAAACTGTGTAGCTCCCAGAAGAGAATGCAAAATGTGTCAAAAACCTCTAAAATAGCCCTTTTTTCTCTCTTCTGGGCAGAATATCAACAACATTATATTTAGATTTAGGCAACGGTTAAGAAGTGTGAAACCTGAAAGACAGCAGGCAACCAAAAAAGCAGTGGAGAGAGTCTGGAAAAAGGCTGTTCTTTATGTGGATGCCTGATAACCACTGCCAAAGAGGCCACCAGTGATTTTAATTGTGGAGGACAACGTTGCTTGCCAATATGGAAGCTGAGTTATTATGGTTTATGGAACATGAAGGCTGAGTTTGGCTCCGCGGACAGTCTAAGGGGGAATGTGTTAGGCTGGCAAGGTGAATGCTGCTGAGAATAAGAGGCACTCGACTTCATATGCATCAAACCAGAGTCAGCAGCTGAGGGCAGACAGGTGCAAGAAGACAAATTAGATCTTTTTTCATATGTGGAGCTCATTAGCCCAGTCAGTTCCCTGATCTGTACTAAAGTAATATGAAATCTAAAATAATTTCAGCTCAAATCTATACAAATTATATTCACAGCAATTTAGTTTTCATACTGATTTAAACTAAAGTCTTCAAAGGCAGAAAAGAAAACTATAATGTTGAAAGTCTTGCAGTGCATTGCAAAAGTATTCATACCAATTCAACATTTCCACATTTTTTCTTTTAATCTTGCTTCAAACCACAAACTTGTACTTTGTTGGGACAGACCAGCACCATGCAGTGAATTATGGATTTTGTTATTTTGTTACAGATAAAATCTGATTAATCTGATTAATTATTATTATTACACTCCACAAATCTGGCCTGCAGGAAAGAGCAAGCCATTGTTGAAGCCACTGTTGAAGTTAAGATGACAATTAATGTTGCTGACCTTGTATTTATATACACTGTTGTAGCACACGCCTATGTCCAACACAAATTCCTTCAATGGGAAACTAAAAAAAGACACTTTGACCTTGGCAAATAAACTAAAACTGGACATCACCCTGAATTACATCCCCATAGTGAGGCATGGTGGTGACTGCATTATGCTGTGGCAATGTTTTCCTTTATAGAAGCTGGGTAGATTTGAGTGGATTGGACTATACATGGCAATCCTGGAAGAAAACAAGTTAGACAATGAGTTGGAGATTCATCTTTGAGGAGGACAACAAGCCTAAACATAAAACTAGAGCTACAAGGAAATGGTTTAGTTAAAGTATATTTATTTTTTTTGAATAGCCAGGTCAAAGTCCACACTAGGGTTGTCAAAACAAGTGGTTATTTCGCTATATTCGATTCCCTTTTGTGATTTTTGCGTCAAAGTTGATACAAACTGGACTATTTCCATTTGCCAGTTGTCACACGTCTTCTGGCAGCAGTGCTACAATAGACACCCAGCTGTTGCCCTCCCTGCAGCCTCACCAGACCAAAACAATGAGCTACTGCTGTAAGTTTTAAACTTTGCTAACATGGCACATGAAAAAAACAAAAAAAAAACAAACAAACAAAAAAACATAGGCGACCCTTTTTAGCCGACAAGGGAAACACAAGCCACAAACCACAAACACATAAACACAAATGCTGAAGTGTACCCCTTGCTTGCTGTTCTAATGCTACAAGCTAATGTTACGACACTGCTGCTGAATATATTTGCAGATCCATGTTTGTTTTGAAACACAGTTTATTTTAGTCATGAGTACTTCTTCATTTCTTCCTCAGTACTAACATTTATTTGTATCAACAGCAAATTGACAGGGCACATGTAAGCACAATCTGGCGCACTAAAGATTAGAAATTATAATAAAATTAAATAATATTATGACTAAATCAAAGGTACATACTTTCATAAAGGATTTTAACACCAATATGTTTTTGTTATGATTCTGGCACGTCTGCTCTACCCTGTCTCACTGGCTGCAATCAGCAGATTAGATGCACCTGGTGGCTGCTGCAGTGTAGTGCAATCTGTGGCATGCCATACACCTGTGTCTTCCCTGATATATACTGACTCTGACAAGCAGATGGTGCCAGATTTTTGAAAGCCATTGTGTGAGTAGATATCCAGCGTTCCTTCCTGTCTGATCATTGTTCTTGACCTTGCCTTGCCTTTTGGATTTATGCCTCTGCCTGCTCCCTGTCGGACTATTTGGATTCTGGTTGTCGACCTTGTTTCCTGCATCTGGTTTATGCCTCTGCCTGCCCCTTGCCTGACGCCTCTTGTTCCGATCGTTGACCCTGTTTCTGTCCTTGGATTATTGAGCCAGCCTAGCCCTCGGATTATTCAGCCTGGAGTCACTTCTTACCTGTGCTGTGGAGATCACCGCCTGCCGCCCACTGAGGTTTCCCCTCTGGGTTTCAAGTTCCACGCAAGACAAAAGCAGGTTAGTGGCTTTTCTGATCCCTGCACAATCTGGAGAGACTACAAGTCACTAATCCCTCTTTCTGCCTCAGTGATTCCTGGAAGCTGTGAGAAGTGTTACCTGTGTGATGTTTTCCTGTGGCTGAATAAACCTTTTAAACTTTCAGTACTGTGTCTGGCTGAATCTTGGGTCCGCCTTTTTCTGATTCATAGCAGTTTTCTTGTCTCCTGTTTTACAGAACAGGAAAGTGACAATTAACATATATATTTTTCTAATCAAGGACTGAATTGTCCCCTACTTATTGGTTTTGCTCTAATTAAGGAAGTTACGATTTTGTTGTATTGCATTTTATCATATTTTTATCTCTTAACTAGCAAGAACCATGTGTCTTCAAAAAATTGCTGCGGCTAAACAATGGGATCAATTTTGTGGTATATAATATTTTTCTTGTATTGTATTGAGTGATTTTTTTTGTATCGTGACAACCCAAGTCATCTCTAATGTCTTCATTTGATAAGACTCAAAAGTTGGTGTTCAGACACCATGCATCCAATCTGACTGAGCTTGAGCTTTTTTGCAATGAAAATTGGCCATCTATTTCAGTATCTAGATGTTTAAACCTGGTAGAGACAGAGACATACCCCAAACAAATAACAAAAGGTGGTTTTACAAAGCATTGATTCAGGGGCGACTAAATATAAATGAGTGCCATGGTCAGCATCCTTTTGCACCACTTCACAAATATATACTACTTTGTGTTGGTCTATCAGATAAGATCCCAATCAAATGAATTGCAACATGTCAAAATGTAAAAACATAGAAGGCACATGAATACTTTTTAAAGGCACCCTACCTTCCAGATGTTGCTCTGGATTGTTTAGTGGTGAGGTATCTTTTTAGTATTTAATATCTAACGACTTACATTCTCTACTCTGAATTCCTGCACTGGTAAACAAAATGGATACAGCTCCTTCTTGACTCAAGTAAAGATTTCAAGCAATGTCTACTTGCTGCCTTTTTTACTATCTTTTTGTTCTATATGAGTCAGCCACATAATGTATTTCAGCCAAGCCTCCACGTTTTCTCCTTTTCAGTAAAACCTGTCTTCTTTCATTTTAAAAATGTGTTTCTTGTTTGAAAAGTAAATGTGTTCCTTCAGATGTGCCAATTAGGCTTATTCTAGTCGGTCATTACGCTGCCCTCAGAGTGATGGCAGAAGAAAAAAAAAACGTTTCCCAGTAAGACCTCAGGCGTGTTGAACATGTGATGCTTTATTGCAGCCAGTGGATGACAAATTAGACGAAATGCCTTCAACTCTTAGGATACTTTCCACTTTCACATGTGGTACTAAATCTGATACGTATTCAGTAGTTTTCAAAGCGTCCATAGTCTGAACGGGCATGTCGCATTTTATCCGACTCCCATGTCCTGGCTTGGAATAAGCATCCACACAGACCTCTCTACAGAAGTAGCGGTCACAGCTCCACAAAAGGCCATTGTTAATAGTTGTGTTCTCTTTTTTCTTACCTTATTCGTCTTGTTATGATGTAGGCAAAATGCTGCTGAGTGACGTCTACATTCTCCTGAACATGGTTGCTTTGGGGTCGTGAACCGTTCACACTGAAGTCTGATTGTGGTCACATTTAAATAGTAGTTTGAATGACCACTGGGAAAAAAACATTTTTTTATTGTATTTCAGCAAGATATCAAAATTGAGCATCAAGACCTGCTGTGTGAATGTAGCCCGGGAGTTGCAGTGTCAAACCTTTTGACCACAGCTTCTTGATAATTATGAAACAAAAGTGATACTGCAAGAGTTAGAACACCCAAAGTCAGATCAAAGCCATCTGTGAATTATTCTGGCTCCTCCAGAGTACAGTATTTCTATAAAAAGAAGAAATTCAAGACTCCTGGTACCTTCCAAAGCCAAAACAACAACAACAAAAGAACAAGCAACAAATAATATCCCCAGAAGAAAGGTATTTCAAAGTTCAGAGAGGAACCGAGGTCAATATCTTAGCATAAAGCTTCTGATGAACAACAAATACTTTTGTGAATTTTCTAATTAAAATATCGGTCACAGTCCCAGGGCCCACATGCAAAATCAGACAGGACTCAAGGAGAGGTTTAAATATTTATTTACAACAATAATAAATAAAGACACAAATGGCTTGAGATCACAGGTTTGACCAGTGAGACATGAAAAACAGGGTGAACATTGAGGCTAGGAGGAAGCTTGAGACAAAGGGCCATGGGGGTGATAACAGATTGGATCTCATAGGGTCTAATTAATCTAGAGGACATTTTCCTGGGCAACAACTTGAGCTGAATGTCCCAAGTGGAGAGCCAAACCTTCTGACCAACAGTGTAGTGGGGATCAGGAGTCCTTCTGTGATCCTCCCATTGTCGGTTCTGCTTCCCGGTGCGGTTAAGGGCAGCAACCCTCCTTTGCCAAGTCTGCTTATAGAGTCGAACAAACTGCTGTATAGATGGAGTGTAGCCCAAGCAAGCCTCAAAATGCAAAACCTGGTAGCAGAGGACAAATGAGAGTTATGAGCATACTCCACCCACGGTAGTTGAGAGCTTCAGGTAGACTGTCAAGAAAATCAGAGACAGTGGATTGTGGTCTCGAGCGCCTGGTTCATATGCTCAGTCTGGCCATTGGTTTGGGGATGAAAGCTAGAACTGAGAGCCACCTTCCCCCCAAAACTGTGCAGGACTCCTTCCACACCCTGGAAATGAATTGGGGACCTCGGTCAGACAGGACTTCCGAGGGAAGGCCGTGAAGCTGGAAAACATGTTTTACCATCAGATGAGCTGTTTTAAGGGATGATGGGAATTTGCTCAAGGGAATTAGGTGACATGCCTTGGAGAAAAGGGTCATGACAGTAAATATGGAAGTAAATCCCTTAGAAGGAGGAAGGCTGGTGACAACATCTACTGCTATGTGAGACCAGGGATGCTCTGGGACGGCTATAGGTTAAAGAAGACCACTTGGTGGTTGATTACTAGCCTTGTTGTGGGCAGAAAGCTGGCAGGCCAGAACATATTCCTTCTCATTTTTGTGGAGAGAGGGCCACCAAATAGGGCGACTGATAAAATCTATAATGCGACTGATGCCTGTCAGGCATGAGAATTTCGCCATGTGGGCCCAGTGAATAAGGTGGGCATGGACAGAGAAAGGTATAAACAGTCGCCTGGAGGACCACCACCTGGTCCTGGCTCTGAGCTCTGGGCTTGTAACACTTAGTCTTGGATCTCCCAGGTGAAGGCGCCTACAATAAAAGATGGAGACAACAGTGTCAAGGGTGCTTCTGTCGATAGCGAAGTATTGTCGGGACAAGCCATTAGGTTTGGTATTTTAGACAAATAATCTATTCTCCAGAAGGTGTTGTGGAACCGGCCAGACATGAATCCTATGTTCTTTAAAGGTTTTGGAAAAAATCAGAATGTCATCTAAAAGCATGAAGACAAAGTGATTCAGGTAGTCCCTTTGTACATCGTTCACAAGGGCCTGAAAAACTGCTAGGGCATTGGTAAGCCTAAAGGGCATTACCAGATATTAAAAATGCTCCAAGGGTGTTTTAAAGGAGGACATATCATGCTTTTAATCCTTCCTTTTCACACTTAAATCATTCAGTTGTGGTCTCTATAAAGTGGAACTGCAATGCTTTGGTCTGAACTCGTTGTCATTGTACCTCCACAGGCTCCTCTTTTACCCCTGTTCCGAGGTGCGTCTGAGAGCAACTCATTTTAGAGCCGTCTCTTTAAATGCTGTTGAGGCACTTCACACCCCACTCCCCCTCCAGGTCAAAGAACACTCCCGCTGGCCATTGTTGTACTTTCATAATAATTATCTATCGTCACAGAAACAAGATAAAAATGGCAAAAGCAATGCTAATCTGTTTATGTTATAAAACTATTCAAAACACAAAGTACGGTTCTGTCCTCAAGGAGCTAAAAGCAGCATACAGCACTAACATAAGCAGAAGGCACGATGCTATTGCTATCAAAAACAATGGCCAGGACATCACATCAACATACAATAAATTTATGTCTAAAATTAAGTTTGTCGTTTTTGCGTTATATGCAGCTTACCGCATTGCTGTGTCCATTGTTTCCGTAGACAGAAGGAACTGTGCCCTTAATCAGAGGAAGTCTTTCAGCAAATCATTCTTGATACCGCCAGAGGTTGCTGAAGAACTTGTCCTTAAAGTTGGGGAAATGGGAATTTCTCCACTAATGTGGGTAGATTATCATGAAAAATGAAATTTAACCAAGCTCTATGAAGAGGTTTTGATGCTGGGGGACAGTGTAATGACTGGTGTGGGTTAACACACCTGACAACAGAACATTAAGATTTTTCTGCTATCTGCTTCGGCATCCTTCAACTTGAACTACAAGAATACTGCGAGAAACAAAATGGCGGATTCGATGGATTGATTGCCAGATGTCCATGACCATCTTTAGAAGTTCCACAGGAAATACTGTGATGTAATGGACAACAAAACCTAATAGAAAATGGAAAAATCTGAACAGACTGACCAAATATGACCTAATAAGCATCTAAATATATCATCACAGTATCTGGAGTGACTAAATTCAAATTTTTCAGACTTTCAGAGACTCCCAATACATAAAACATGTGTTTTTAGAGGTAAAAAAAGGGGGATTTTGTATGATATGTCCCCTTTAAAAGCAATTTTTTACTTTTCTCCCTCTCTTATTCTGACAAGATGGTAGGCATTTCATAGATCTAATTTGGAAAACATTGCGACACCATGGACAGGTTCGAAGGCTGACATGGGGAGTGGCAAAGGGTACTTTTTTTGATAGTAATTTGGCTAAGGCCACAGAAATCGATGCAGGGCTGAAGCGATCCCGGCAGCCAGAGGAGAGGTGGAAGGAAGCATAACACCTGCAGCAAGGTACTCATTAAAATATTCCTCCATGCTCTCTCTTTCGGGGTTGGAGAGGTTGTATGAGTGGCTGGAAGGCAGGGGTGCACTGGGAAATAGATCAATGTCACAGTTATATGGTCTGTGAAGTGGTAGTGAGAGAGCTCGAAACTTACTGTAGAGTTGATAGAGATCGCCGTAGTCCTCAGGCACATTAGACAAATCAGGGACCACCTCCTCACCTAACCAATAGGGGACGGTAGAGGCCAGGGATGACCGCAGGCAAGATGAAGTATTACTCCAGGATTCAAGTTTCCCATACTTCCAGTTAAAGTGCGGGTTATGTTGGACCAATCAGGGAAAGCCAAGGACCAATGGAGACTGAGGAGAAGGAAAAACATAAAAATTCAGGTTCTCATGATGGTTTCCAGAAATTAACAGTTCAATGGGTTAACTGTGTGATGGAAGATAAGGCTCTTTCATCAAGGGTGTTGACATACACAGGAGAATCAAGGGGAACGGTGGAAATCTGGAGTTGGAACACCAGGTTCTGATCAATAAGATTCCGCTCACAACCCTAGTCAACTAAAGCCTGGAGCTGAAAAGAATCTTTGTTAAAAAACAGGGTGCATGGAAGGGTTAGATGGAAGAGATCTTGTTTATTAAATCCACCCACCAGTCTCCCCGTGCTTACTGGTTGGCTCCCCCTTTTGGCCGAACTGGGCAGTCGGTGATGAAATGTCCAGGTTTTCCACCGTAGAGACACTCCTTAGCTGCTGTCGCTGTCTGGGTGACAGTTTGGCTCGACCAATCTGCATTGGTTCCTCAGGGTGCTCTGCTCAAAGGCAGAGACAGGTTGTGTTTTTGGAGAAAATGAGAATGAAGCAGCCCTATTCCCTCATCTGGGAAAGACTGAGGGGAATGACAAAATATCAGTGAGTACTGGAGTGAGTACTGGAGTACTGGAAGTAAGAACCCTCCACATTGACCCAAATCCCCTGAGAAGTGTTCTGGAGTGGATGAGGTTACCTCTCAGTATCGTGAAGGGACTCAGGAAGCTGGGAATGGCGCAGTTGCTGCGCTGGCTGTAGCAGGAGGGGGTGCTGTGAGAGAAATTTTGCTGTTAAGTTCCTTGAGTTCACCAGATAATGTATCAAGACGCTGTGAGCCATAACTCTACTGCCCACACAGGGATTGTAAAATAATTTCATGTTTAGCAATCTGGTTAACCTGCTCAGAGATGGATGTGACAGGTCAGGTCTGCTGGGTCAGTATGGCCTGATTCTGCCATAGTCCTAGGGAGTTTTTTGATCTGCATGCATAATCAGACAAGACCCAAGGAGCAGTTCAAATATTTGTTTACAAGAATAATAAATAAAGATGACTTCAGGCAATCGGGTTCATCTGCGTTATCAATTCACCCATGAGAATGTCATATTCTAATACAAGAATTACAAATATATAGCACTGTTATGGAAGAAGATGGAGTGCTATAACTTTGTTCATGATTTCAGGTGGTACTCACTAGCCAAAGACATACTTTGAGACATCAAAATAGGTTGATAGCTTTGTAAATTTTCAGTTGTTACACTTTTCTTTTACATTTGAATGATCAAACGAAGTCAGGTTAGCGGTCATTGGCCTGATTAGTCAATTCATTTTCATTATTGAACTAAATGGGGTCTTGTCTAAGGATGATTTTCAAGAATCATACTTACTTATGTGTTAAATTGAAAACTACTGTGTGATTCTGCATATAATGCCAAAACTACTGCATTTTGTATATAGCTACCCACAAAATTGGGAAACAGCCTATGATATTCCCAATTTTGTGATGCCCCTTATGTGTACAGACCTGTGAAAATAAATATGCTTTAATCATAACTCATTTTAAATGTTAGCTCAAAAGATAACCACAATCAATGAACAATGGCAGCTAATGACTCTCTAAAGGAATGTTTATCATTGTGGCTAAAGTCAACACTGTAAATAACAACATCCTCATTAATACTTAAAGAAAATAGTAAAATATTTGTTTTCCTAATTATTGATAAAGGGCTTACATCAGTAGCTTTTACTTTACTAACTCTAATCAGTAGCTGTATCAAAATACGGATTCTAGGTGAAGCACAGAAGATTCACTTTCAGTTTCGTTATATTATATTTCCAACTTTCTTTATGATGAAAATGTAACGGCCACAGCTAGCAAAATCTATGGTACCATCCCTGCTAATAAAAAAAACATGCTTTTAGCAGCTGCTGTGTAACATATATAACCTTCTTGTGACACTGTTGCACTAAGAACTAAACAACAAATAAAAGAAATTGAAAAAAATTGGAAAAAAAAACTTTGTAGAGTATCTTATCACTATGCGAGTTTATTGCACCATATGAGGACAAGAGAAGCCATTTAAAAATTATTTGATGGCCAACTGCATTATGAATCTTGCCTTCATGATTTAGACATCCATTTGCATTTGAATTTACTTTACAGCAGCTGCACACTTTGTGGCACTTAGCTGTCAGTGGTCGGTTTTCAGTTCTATGCTGCTTCCTTTATTCAAATAAATGTGCAGTAGTTTCTATTTGAATGTTTTCTGGGTCACTGGAGCACTGCTAACTCAACTGACCGGTCTGCTAAAAAACAGTGCATGCAGTTTGTCTGCGCTGAGCCCTGCAAAGGGTTTGGAGGACCCTTGGCTCTTCATTTTGCTATAGTAAGTAGGTGAATATAAAATGCATTACAGAGATTGACTCTGTAGCCTTTGTTTTAAATGACTCTTTGAGTCATGGGACTCTTTGAATGGGTTAATTGGTTGCATCGTGTTCATTTTGAATAAAAGTAATTGCAGGTAACTACCTTTCTGATTCGTTGTGCTACATCTACGGATGCATCTTTATGTGTAATCTGTAAATGGACTCGGTAAGAGCTTTGGAATTAGCTCACCCAAAGTGGATGATAAAACAATTGGGAATAAGGTCTTATGATGCTAACAAAACATTATAAAAGTACATCTTAGTTCATTAAAATACAATCAGAAAGTCGGCTTAGTTCAGTTTGTAATCATTTAAGACTGGAAATATATCACTTTGTGACTTATAAATCTATAATATCAGACTTTCACCTTCTGAAATGACTGCAAAAAATCTACTTTTTATTGATATTCTAATTTGTTGAGATACACTTGTAGGCACAAACAATAAAAAAATATTTTACGGTGCTAGACCTTTATGTACATGAATGAAAACAACAACCTAGTTCTTCCTAAGGTAATGAACTGCACTTTTAACACACGTTTCTGATTCCAGATCCCAACTTTTTATGTACCTGCCATTAAAAAGTAGGGCATGTTTCTGTTTTGCGTTACAAAAATGCAACACAAAAAGATGAACGGTGGAGTGTATGGCTGTTGGCAGCGAGTGACAAATACATTATTGCTTTCCATGCAGCAGCAAACAATCAGAGTGCTGCTTTAGAGAGAAAGCTGTCACAGCCCTCATACCCAGTCAGAGCCACACAATAAATATCAATAAAAGAGAGAAAGAGAGATGTCCACAGGGACGACTGCACCGAGGTACATGAATTAGAAATGTCAACAATAAGTTTTGGAAAAGAGAAGAAGGTCGCAGCATTCCTCTCACTTCATTTTGGTAAAAAATATATTCTGCCATGAGGGAGTCAATATTGACTGTGGGTGCCTGTAATGTCATTTGTAATGGGAGCAATTGGATAAAAATCTATCAACAGCAGAAAATAAAATGATTAATACATTATTTATGCAATACTACAAGAAAGTAAGACAACAGTGTATTTTATTCAAAAAAGGATAAAAGAAAAACAGATTGGAAAAGATAGCAGTGTCTTATGTTCTCTCAACTATTTGGTGTCTGTTTACATGTCTAAAACACAGGACAAAAAAAACAATTGCTGGACAGAATTGAAGCAAAGAATAAATTACAGTCATAGTGCAATTACATCTTTTAATTACATTAGGTTTTGGCCCAGACTGAGGATATTGTCGTGGGAAAATGAGCACCTTGAGGATCTCTTTTATCTGTTCACTGCATCCTTCAAGTAGGAGGCAGAGTCTTAATATTCAGGAGAAGGTGTCACGGCAGATGTTGTTTCAGTAGCTAAAAAGCAGCAGGCCACCGGGAAACAAGCTACAAACTCAGGAGATTGTTGTGTCATTGTGGTTAACATGTCTCTTCAATGTTGCATGGATAAGAGGCAGACCAGGATGGTGGTTCCGGTTTTCAAGAAATTAACTCAGTGTTTAGGTTTAAAAAATCTGATCAATTATCAAACCTTGGATTCAGGAAGCAGACCACATCTTCAACCTTAATTGCATAGGAGGGATCATAGGAGTTCAGTTGTTCTGATTTTTTTGCAGGCCTATGACTGTGTCCCTCTAGGTATTTTGTGGAGGGTGTTGCAGCAGGGTGTTGATATTAAGGGCCATCCTATCCTTCTTTGCCCAGAGCAAGAGTTCTGTATGAATTCACCTCAAAAAGACAAGCTTATTTAACCAGAAAAGAATAGATTGCACCATCCAAGTTGGGGGTCTATCTCTGGTTCAAGTGGAGAAGTTTTAATGTCTTGTTCATAAATTATGGTTGGATGAAGCAGGGTATGGATCGGGTGCTCTTCTACTCTGGTCTGTTGTGGTGAAAAAAGAGAGAGCTTAGCCAAATAATGAAGTTTTTGATTCGCCGACCTGCCTGGGTTCTAACTTCCTCAGTAGTGTGACTGGACCCATCCTTATAGATAAGATGATGAGCTCCATCATTTGGGAGCAACATAAAATAGAGCCACTACTCTATTTTAAGTTGCTTCCAAAACCCATAGTAGGGACAACATGTCCCTTCTGACCTGGTAATGCCTTTGTTCCTTCAAGAATGGGCTTGAGGTTGTAGCTGAGGAAACGGGTGTCAGGGTTTCCTTTCTGGACTTGTTACTTTTTCGTTCTTATCTTCGTAAGCAGAAGACAAGGGATATATGGATATATGGATTATTTAAAATGTGTATTTGTTGCCTTGTTCTGTGATTAATTGTGCATTTTTTCTTCTTCTGGTGGGTAAAATGCACCTACAGTCACACAAAAGCCCCTGTGAGACGTGGGGAGGTGCTTAAGCTCAATAACCTCAATTAGCTGTGTAATTTGGTTCCAGGCTCCAAATTAAAAAGCATCAGCAATCACACCTAGTTAGATAGATGTGTGGATAAGAACTTTCTGGCAGCCTTTGTTGCCCCTCTGATGACTTCACCTTTGTAACAAATTGATAACTGACACAGAGTGGTGGGTCCACTAGTGATCTGTCAGATGCTGTTTTCATTGAGAAAGCAAAATAATCGTGAACCTATTGTGCTGTTGAGCTGAGCACTGGCGTGGTCTCTTTAAAGCTTATCTGAGCATAGTTCTCTCGACATTGGTTGAAATTAATTGGCTGAAACTAATTTTCTGCAAACTGATAAAACTTTTATTTGAAAGTAATTTGCATGCATTCATTTTTTTTAAATCAACATTTTTTTATCCAGCATGAGGCACTCAGTATAGTTACTACTATTATATTTCTACAGTTTTCTTTTGTTTCATTTCTTAATTAATTAGAGAAATGTCTGATTTTTGCAAAATTGTTTTGATAAACCTATTTTCCATTTTGTTCCTTGTTCACTTAAATCCTCCACTGGTTAGTAATTCCAGTAATTTAATAAGATTCCAGCATTCACCTACATGGAAAAAAATAAATTGCATCAAGAATCTCCAGACGCACAGCTCATTTTGGCTCAGTTCAGAAAGTCCATGTTTGTGTCCAAAGTTTGTCCTCGTGGGCCAGTGTCCTGCATGTTTTAAGTGCGCCCTGGTTCAACACAACTGAGCTAAATGAGTACTTAATTTGTAGGCCTCTGTAGACCTTGCTGACATGATGAGGAGGCAAATCAGTCATTTAAATGAGACTTGTTGGAACAGGGACAAATATAAAATTTGCAGGACATGGAGCCTCCAGGACTGGAGTTGGACACCCCTGCATAGAGCCACAAAGGAGTTCGATCAGAGGACGTTTTAGAGGATATTTGTATATTCTCATATATACATAATGCCTGTGAACAGCTCAGCCTTTGGAGCTCACTTGGACATTTCTGATTTGAAAATTAACCCAAGAACTTAGTTGTAGAGGGCTATTGTTCAAAGACAGACAAAGTTTAAGGGGGGTGGCCACAGTGGCATAACATGTGCTTCTTTTGTTCCTAAAGTAATGAGCCATTTTTTTAATTTGAACCTAAAATCATTCATCTGAAAGTTTGAGCAATTTGGAAAATTTGGTTTTGTTCACTGTTGGCATTAAGCAGGAGACCACATCCAGCGCCCTCGATTATTATTATCAGCCTGTGTAAAAATGTATAGGAAAGCCTTAAAAGAACATTTTGCTTCAGTGGGTTGGTGGCCTCAAGATTTCCTTTTTAGCTGCAGTTTTCTTTTGTTTTATTACCTTGATGGGTCTCTGTTTAGCCTAGTTTTTCTTGGTTCTAGTTGTTTCAAGCATTGTTCTAACTATGGATAAGGGCATCAAGGATAAGGGCCTTCGGTTGGCTTCGAAGTGATTCTGGCAAACTGTCCAGCACATCAGGAGGGGGAAGCAGTGCTTCGCCAACACTGTTCACAGTGGGGGTGGGAGGCTGCTGACCTCGACTGGGGACATTATTGGGCTGTGGAAGGAGTACTTCGAGGATCTCCTCAATTCTGCCATCACACATTCCCTGGTGGAAGCAGAGGCTGGGGACTCGGGGTTGGACTCTTTCAACACCCGGGCTGAAGTTGCCGAGGTGATTAAAAAGCTCTGCAGTGGCAGGGCTTCGAGGGTGGATGAGAGCTGCCCTGAGTACCTCAAGTCTATGGATGTTGTAGGGATGTCATGGTTAACACGCCTCTTCAACATTGCGTGGCGGTCGGGGACAGTGCCTCTGGACTGGCAGACTGGGGTGGTGGTCCCCCTTCATAAGAAGGATGACCAGAGTGTGTTCCAACTACAGGGGGATCACACTCCTCAGCCTCCCTGGTAAGGCCTATGCCAGGGTATTGGAGAGGAAAGTCCGGCCAATAGTCAAACCTCGGCTTCAGGAGGAGCAGTGTGGTTTTCGTCCCAGCCGTGGAACACTGGACCAGCTCTATACCCTCTACAGAGTACGCGAGGGTTAATGGGAGTTTGCCAAACCGGTCCACATGTGTTTTGTGGACCTGGAGATGGTATTCGACTGTGTCTATCGTGGTGCCCTGTTGGGGGGTGCTCCAGGAGAATGGAATTGGGGCCCCTTTATCAGGGGCCATCCGGTCTCTGAATAAGCAGAGCAGGAGTTTGGTCCGCATTGCCGGCACTAAGTCGGACCTGTTCCCGGTGCATGTTGGACTCCGGCAGGGCTGCCATTTGTCAGCGGTCCTGTTCATAACTTTTATGGACAGGATTTCTAGGCCCAGCCAAGGGCCGGAGGGGGTCTGGTTTGGGACCAGTGGATTTTGTCTCTTCTTTTTGCGGATGGCGTGGTTCTGCTGGCCCCCACTAGCCAAGACCTACAGCATGTGCTGGGGCGGTTCGCAGCCGAGTGTGAAGCGGCTGGGATGAAGATCAGCTCCTCCAAGTCCAAAGCCATGGTTCTCAACCGGAAAAGGGTGGCTTGTCCTCTTCAGGTTGGAGGGGAGTTCCTGCCTCAAGTGGAGGAGTTCAAGTATCTTGGGGTCTTGTTCACAAGTGAAGGAAGAATGAAGAGGGAAATCGACAGACGGATCGGTGTGGCTGCCGCAGTTATGGGGGCACTGTGTCGGTCCGTTGTGGTGAAGAGAGAGCTGAGCCGAAAAGCAAAGCTCTCGATTTACCGGTCGGTCTATGTTCCTACCCTTACCTATGGCCATGAACTTTGGGCCATGACCAAAAGTCATGGATACAAGCCGGATACAAGCGGTTGAAATGAGATTCCTCTGTAGGGTGGCCGGGCACTCCCTTAGAGATAGGGTGAGGAGCTCGGCCAACAGGGAGGGGCTGGGAGTAGAGCTGCTGCTCTTCCACATCGAGAGGAGCCAGTTGAGGTGGCTCGGGCATCTATATCGGATGCCTCCTGGACGCCTTCCTCTGGAGGTGTTCCAGGCACGTCCCACCGTGAGAAGGCCCAGGGGACGGCCCAGGACACACTGGAGGGACTATGTCTCTCGGCTGGCCTGGGAAAGCCTTGGGCTCCCCCCGGAGGAGCTGGATGAGGTGTCTGGGGAGAGTGACGTCTAGGCGTCTCTGCTGAGTCTGCTGCCCCCGCGACCCGGTACTGGATAAAGCGGAAGACGACG
Source organism: Girardinichthys multiradiatus (assembly GCF_021462225.1). Lineage (NCBI taxonomy): Eukaryota > Metazoa > Chordata > Actinopteri > Cyprinodontiformes > Goodeidae > Girardinichthys > Girardinichthys multiradiatus. The sequence goes on from NC_061804.1 coordinate 16,986,548, forward strand.
AGTACAAGTTTGAGTACGAGTGGATTATGGCATGTTTAGGCTTGTATAGATCATTTCTTGACCTATGAAGTTCTGCCTTACGTAATTAGCATATCGTCTGGTCTTTGGTATTTTGAACAGGGGCTGAAAGAAATTAGACTCTTGAAAAAGTGAAGATTGAAATACAAAAATGGTTCACCTGCATTTACTTTCAAGGAGCTGTTAGGGGTACTTTCTTCACATGGGTGCCAATAGTTGTGAAGGCTCCCTTTCCTAGCAACCACTGTGGCTTTTGGTTGTTGTATATTTTTAAATTTTTAGTTCGTTGCAACTAGGCCAGACAAGGCCTGACTTTGTTTTTTTTTTAATTTTATTTCTAATTCAATATCATAAAATGAGACTTAAGAAAATAAAATTTAAGTTAAATCTGCAACGAGTTATTGGAGCTCACCAATGCCCTGACCGGTGACATCGCACCGGTCAGGGCATTGTACTGACAACAGCAATCTTTTGTGTAGATGTGGTCATTCCTAGTAATAGTGGGGTATTTAAAAATAAATCAGTGAAAGCACCTTAATGTAACAAGCTATTTAAAAGGAAAATATTTTTGAATAAAAGTGCTTCATTTAGCTGCGAGAGAGCACTTAACAGAAAGGCTAAAGGAAGGGAAGGAAAGCTACTGTGTTTCATCCTTTTAAACTGGGAACATCCGGAGGGGATGCTGGATTTGATTGCAGCCTTTTAAAATTGTCACAGTTAAAGTAAGTGTCTATGCTTTGAAAGGATCCTGACCATACAAAGTTTACTAATCATGCTAAACCGGTTAAATCCCATTATATGATACTTTATTGTAATCATTTTGTATATACTTTTACTACATTAATGCAGATTTTTTAGAGTGACTGCTCTCCTACATACAGAGTGATGTTGTCTATTCCCCTAATATACATAATTAATGACCATTCACAGCAGTAAAATGGAAATACGCATTAGGAGCTACGCGTCACAACACGTCTTTTGATGCACATCAAATGATGCCTTCAACACACATTGGAAGTGTGTGGTGTTCCTATTAAGCCAAAGGGGGGAGCGCATGAAAAAAAATTATCTCCGGACAGTATTTTTTGCCAATGTACTTATAATGATGAGCTTGTGGGTCATTTATATATTTTTAACCTAAAAAATTTATCTGTCTTTATGTGCTTTCATCTATACTCCAGAAACAGCGCTACTATACAGCAAGAAAAAAGGAACTATTAAAGCAAAGCAAAAGAAGAGAATGTACAGGAGCCGGAATATACTAGCATTTTCCACTATTCAGGAGCATCAACACTTCTGAATATAACAGATTCTAAAATGATTGCTGAGCACATCAGCTGGAAGAATCGTTTGATGACCGAATGCTGCTGATAGGCGTTGTTTTATAGAAATGAATAATAAAATCGGTATTAACAAATTAAAAGCTTTGCAAAAACTGCAAATTTCTGACTGATGCATCTCTGGTTAAAATGTTTTGTGCGGACAGTCACATCAATGTTGTAGTTCACACTAAAAGCTTTGGAATCAGAGGCATTGTTCTATTGGAGAACGTCTGCCTTAATATCCCACTTCTCAGAGAGTATCCATATTTATTATTTTCATTCAGCTATATATCTATTTAGTGATGTGTAGCAGTCACACTCACTCACTTGAAAGAAGCATGAAGTATAAGCCTCTGGCACAAAGGTATGTAATTATCTGTCTCAGCTTCCCCAGATAGACAAATCAAGACAGCACCAGCACAAGGCATCTGGCTTTGTGAAACACTCAAGTCCCTGCTGGCAACAACACAATTGTGTTTCCACTTCGCCTGTTCAAACACCTACTGTAAAAAACTTCCACTCCTCTTGTTTTATACAGATTGTACATTTGTCAGAGTCACTTGGACTCCGTGCCAGGAATTTTGGGTGCTCATTCATTCCAGCTGCCAGTCAAATGGTCAGCTGGGCCTATTTTACTCCTCCTTGGGTTGAAAAGCATTTACAGACTGCCATGAAGGATGACTTACAGACTCCCTGATGAAAGTTTTTTTTTTTTTTTTTCTCAAATATTTGTTCAGTGTAAAACCTGGTGAGCAGGTGATTCAAATGACGGATGAGATATTACATATTTTCTGTGTACACTGGATTACTCTAAATCTTAGAAGTTTAATTTTGGATTCTGAAAGAGTCCATCTTGAAACTGACATTTATTACACAGTGAGTTGCTCTTTATATAAATCTTATTATCATACACAGCTGCCTCACCTACTTATTTTGACCTACAAACATGGCCCAGTGCATTGTATTTTGCATGTAAACAGTTCATTACCAAATAAAGAATTACTCTTGTTTGTGAGAGGAGTAAAAACTACATCTTAGGGACATAAGCGGGTCATATCTTTTTTAAGCTAATTATGAATGGAATGCTTATTAGAAGTGTAATGTGATTGAGTTCAAATGGAGCCTAGCCTAATTGGCTGTTTCAAGAACTGGCTTTACACATAAGTAAGTCAACTAGATGAAAACAGGGAAACCAACACCAAAAGGACTGACAAGAAACAAGGTAGGATGGGAATGAAACTGACAAGGCAACAAGAGGATCAAACAATGATGTTGGGCCCAGCCATGGGAGGAAACAAGGACTAAACTACACACAAAGAACAAAAGAGACTGGTAAAGACTCTGAATCCCAGAATGCACAGTATTACCCATTCTGATGCACAGCTTTCCCTTACGGTTACTGCTCTGAAGACCCTGGCCTGGTTTCTCCGTCTTCGATCTGTTCTTTTTCCGGTGGAGGAATACTTAAGTGTATTTATCACTGCTGAAAGCCTTCTCTCATTTCCCTGGACCAGCGCACAATGAAAGAACTCAGAACCCGAGAACCACAGCTAATGCTCAACGCTCTGCCTGTCCACCCTTCGACACCACTCAGTTCCTGGAATGAAGTCCTCGCATCTCATGACAGCCTGCCAAACTCACTTTCTGTAACTTACTCAACTTTCCTGAAACATCCTCATCCACCTTCAAGTAAATGTCATCTCTATCCGCAGCAAATCTACTATTCACTTACCTCCATAACTCACGGTCGTCTCTTCCTTGGTGTTCTCACTTGCTGTGACCTGACTCCGGCTGATCCTGAAACAGTCATTTCCTGATAATAAACTTGTTGAACCCTCTCTCTGTCTCCATATTGGTTGCCTGCACTAGACTCTCCTGGTCCCACACAATATGACAGCCTGAGCGTATGCAGGAGAGAATCAGAGCCAAGAATTCTCAAACTAACCATCACGCACTGCATCTTTTTATTGGTTTCAATTTTATTTTCTTCCCTTGTTGGTTTTCTTCTGTAATTTATTTATTTATTTTTCTTTTCATTTTTACTTACTAGTTTAGTTGAACTTTCTTGAATGAAATATTTTAATTGGAAGTTGAAAAATGTTGTTGAGAAATTCTAGTTTGGAGAGAAGTTGTGTTATATATATATATATATATATATATATATATGTGTGTGTGTGTGTGTGTGTGTGTGTGTGTTGTGCTTGTGTGTGTTGTGCTTGCTGTTTAAACATCAGTGTCCAAATTAACTGCATGTAATGCCACACCTCACCAGGCAGGTATTAATAAAACGACAACTGACAGAGACTGAGAGCCATTTGGCTATTTATTCCTGATAATCAGGTGGTGCCCCAAGTTGGTATATTGGTTGGTATACTGATGGAGAATGGCTGGAAATGACACAATAATTTTGAAGGGGAACACAAGGAACCCACAACTTGACAGAGCATGTTTAAATCTATACATGTAAAACAAAACAAGCAGTAGCCTAATATACAAATAATTTGGACCACCCAGCATGTATGGAAAGTTGTATACATAGGAATCTTATGAGCTGCTGTGCTGCTTAACCAGTCAGATGTTAGGGTTTATTTAGTGAGACATTGTGGAAGTTTAAATTATTTCATTATGTATTTTAGCACAGGAAGCAAAACGTTATTGAAAAGAACAAATGTTAGGTATGGGTTTACCATATATTTGATTCAGATTTTACTTGGAATCACCGATTTAATTACTTTAGTCTATTAGGTAATAGAGACCTTTTAAAATATATTGAACAATTCATTTATCATATATATTTAAAATGATTTAAGTAACGTATTGATTTTGAGGATGTGTGTCACTGTTAGCCTTCTATAGCAGGAATATCATATGTTCTGAGGAGGAAAACTAAAAAAATTAAGTGTGGAGCAGATAGATAGGGAAGAATAGAAGAGTACAAGTAAATATATTAGTTTTGGTACTTCTTTAGTCATCCTAAACAAGCATAAGCAAATAATCTCATCTTCTCAAATTCGATATGAGCTAGAAAACAGGTTTACAAAGCAGGAGTGGACTTCGACAGTGGACATGGACAGTCAGCCTATTAATGTAAAAATAATCAGCCATTATTGATGATGCATCAGCTTAATAAAAGGGTGCAGCATTTTCTTGACTTTTGCAAAATCATAAATTTTTGGTAAGCCTTTTTTTAATTTAGTGTGTCTTTCAAATTTGTCTAGAATCACTAGATTTGCCCAACTATATCACAAACTGTTTTAATTCAATCGCTGCCGGTAACATCAGCACTATTGATTGCCATTCTACATCTGATGATGAATGATAGATCGACTGGATTTTAGCCCTCAGACAGGCAATGCATGACAAGGTACTCTGTTAGCGTGGAGAAATCTATACAAGCTTTCAACTGAACACCTGTCTCCCTCTATTTCACTCCCTCAATCCATCATCCCTCCTGCCTTTGTGTTACCTTTTCCCCATTTTCCTGCTTGATCTTTTCCATTTTGTTTTTCTTTTGCTCATCCTTTCTCTTTCATTTCTTTTTTCCTCTATTCTTACTATATTATTCTCTTATCCCCATTTCAATCTGAAAAGACTCACAAAGAGAGGGATGGCAATTAGTAAAGTTTTAATGATGAGAAATTACATGGTTATTTATTTGGCACTCGGACCTGGAAGGAAGACATAAATGCTGAGAATGACATGAGCTAAATGATCATTTGTAAGGCTTAGATTTAAATATGTCTTCCCCCATATCCGACACTGGTGGTAGATTGGCGGCCAGGGAGCGAGGAAGCCAGGAGTAGATGTGAAGGAAGATGGTGGAGGTGGGGTGGAGGAGGGATGAGCTCAGCTGACAAGCGAAGATGAACACGGTAGAAGCTCCTTTAAAAGCAAGGCGTCGGAAGGTGATTGGATGGAGAATCAGACGGACAGGATGCTGATTGGAAGGCCGGGAGACGCACCAAAGAGTCATTGGAAGGTGGATGCGGCGAAGGTGAGTCTTTCATTCTAAATTTTCATCAAAACTCCATATCTCTTTTGCTTTCTTTAGTCTATTACTATCTTCATTCTGTTTTGCATAAAACTTGTACCACCACAGAGATATAGAGCCAATGGACTCCACCTCTAACCCAAATGTCATTATGTGAGAGTTTAAGTTACAGTGTTATTTATAATGCCCTGCCTACAGTAATACTAGTTTATGAGATCCCACTATTGTAAATTGTGACGTTGTCTTTTATAGAAAATAACAAAAGCACCAGATTGAAAAATGCATACCTGTATGTATGTGTATTTACTCCATTCCACTACTTTTGTAAAGATTTCTAAAAAGCCTTAAAATTAATAAATTATTTGTTACAGTAGCATCATCCTACAGAAATCCAACAATTTATTCTAATACCTGCCACCATATTTGGCAGGTATTCACTGGACAACACTTAACAGACCGAAAGTTATTTAATTAAATATAAAATAACTTAAGCATATTATTGTACAAGAACAGCACTTGATTTTTCCTCAAAATGACTTGGCATTTTAAAGAGTTCATAAAGCCATGCACCCTAACATGTTTCACAGGTTTATTTGAAAGAGATTCAGTCCCAAAGCATCACAGATCACCCACCATACTGTGGACATGAGAGGATATTGCCCATATTGTCTTTTTGTTTTATATCAGATAACCAGGGAATGTTGATGAAAAACCTCCCAGACCTTTAAAATGAAGGCATCTGGTGGCAAGTTCTATCTTGCCACCAGATGCCAGGACCTTGTCTGGCCTAGTTGTAACAGCAATGGGCCTCTGTGTCCACAAAAAATCTTTTTTGTGGAATAGTCAATGGTGTCCAATAAGTGCTGCTCAATTAATTTTGTAAAATAGGAACCCAAAGTAAGGGTTAATTCTTTATATGAAATTATGCTGCTGCAATAAAAGATTAAGTTATTTTGAGGGGTTTTATATCTTTCTACCAGGGATGCAAATGATTGTGGAGTTTGCCATGCATAATTAAAAGTTCTGAGACAAATGTGGAAAATTATCTTGGCAAAATAAGCAGAACATCATCTGAAAGGCTGCTAGTGGGAAAAGAAACTGAGGTTGTTAATACATTTTGTAAGATTCCATAGGAACTTCAATGCACATTTTATATAAGCTCAGCTTATCTGCTGCACTGAAAATAAAGGATAAGATTATTTTTCTGTTTTTAAATCCAGCCTAAAATGGACATTTCACCAAAACTAAATACAACATTTTAAGTAAATAACTAGAAGAACTGTTTATCTGGGTCACTATCATAATACAAATTAATGGATCTAATAGATGTATGACTCAGCTTTTAAATTTTAACTTTACAAAACACCATCAAATTCTATATTTCAACCTCGTCTCATTTAATAATTTTAATAGTTGGTATTCACATAACTTTTAACAAAGTAACAGGAAATTCTACTGAAATCTGCCACGGCAGATAAAGAACAGCCCACTTCAGACTCATCAATTCATTTCAGTCATTTGAGGCTATCTCTGTGTTATTTTGCAGTGTGAAATGGCACAGTGAGTCGCGTCAGTATGAAAGCCAAATTAGAAAGGAAAAGGTCGCCAACAACACTTTCACAACCCTTCACTGTCAACGCAATCCACAGTGTGATTTCATATTTTCTAGCTAAAGATAAAACAATATGTTGAAGGAGGGGGCATTAGAGATAAAATAACAGCACTTCTAATGTTTAGAGAAGTACTTAGTCCTCATCCCTTATTCCTGACCCTAAAATCGGAGCACATGTGAACAGCAGTAAGAAAGTACAATATTACCTTTCAAAAGTAATTTACAGAACTTACCAATTTACCAAACTTAAAACAAACCTTTAAATTCACACCCTACAGTTACGGGGCCAGAAATACTGTTCTGTGACTACTTTGTTAAAAAGTAGTAATTGTCGCTCCTTATTATAAAATAGAATTGTCAAAGTAGGGTCTGAAAAGCATGAAGACTTTGATATTTACTCCTGGGCTTGCATGACTTTAAAGTTTTGCCTTCAGAGAGCACAATTTGGCAAAGAAAGTATTTCAACAAATCAGTGCAATTTATGTGGGAGGTAATTCACCAAATAAAACAAATTGTTCTAAATTTCATGTCTGACACACCTGGAATTACTGCTGCACTTTGCATGAAAATGGATTGTGCTTGGTCAGTAAATAGACAAAGCCTTTGTTGATGGAAAGTTTACTTGGTAGGCCTGGTGATCTCATCTTTTGCTTGAATGTTGAATGTCCAAAATGCATCCCTGGTAGAAGAGCTTAAAATAGATTGTCAAGTGTCAAGGATGCAGTTAAGTCCTTAAAGGTTGATATTCATTTATTTTATGTAAAAATAACTCTTTATAAGATTATGTTCGTTAAACAGTGAAATATTAGTCTTTTTTAGCTTTTCTGTTTCTTAAGAAACAGTAGCAAATTTGAAAATGTTTCTTGTAGAAACCACATTATCTTTAGCTAGTCGGAAAGTTGAGTATCTGACTCAACTATCTGGCTAGCTGATCCAATAAATCTTTGGCATCAGATCCATTACCGTCTTTCTTCTTGGATTGGATATCAGGCTAAAGTCAAAGATCCAACTACCGGTACTTTCTTTGTTGCTGGGGGTCATATTTTGACTGATTTTACTCTGGACAACTGTTCACTCAAACGTTGTTGTACACTTCTGCAAAATCTACAAATGTATCTCATAAGGTGTATATAAACAGAAGTTTCAAATATATGAGTAGATGTACACATAAAGGTGCCTTCAGTGCATTCGGTATAAACTAAATACTCCTGATTTCTAGCAGGTTTGCTGCTTGTGTTTACATTAAATAGCATTGATTGTGTCTGTATTGCAGACTGTGGACTCAGCAATAATGCACCTTTTATGATTTCTAACCACACAATAATTTGTCCTGATTGCTAAGGATGCCTACTGCTGGTATGTTTCTGTTATCAATGTCCTATCTATATGTTATAGTTCATGAGTATTTATCCCTTTTGGTCCTCTTGACTAGAATATTGTACATATGCTTGTATCAATTCACTATAACTCATCTAGATTTTGGCAATATACTGAACAATGCACTGGAAGATACTTTACGACCCACATTTCGATAAGAATAAAAAAAAACAACACATTAACATTTTGTTGCTTTTTTAAGGTTTCTGTTAATCATCCGAAGAATTATTTTGTTTAACAATATCTAACTCGCCTGATCGACGTACAAATGAGTTAAAGTTTACAAAAGTGTCACTCTACAGTACAGTAGTTTAAATGCATACCAAAGCTGGCACTGTCAGTAGCTTAATCTACAGCAGCACTCTTGATCCCACTTATGAAACCTCCTAAGCAACTTGAACTCCTATTCTGAACCACAATGATTAATATAATTACAGGAGCTGATCTGACCTGACGATAAAGGTGCATCATCTCTCAGGGAATAAGCTCTGTGTTAAATGCCAATAACAAGGGGATGACGAGGGGAATCCTGGCAATTATATGTATGAGCCTCTTGTAGCTAACTAGTTAGAAATCACCCTCAAAGAACCATCTGTAGTGATTTACGAGACATTCGTTACAGATTTACCATCATATTGATTACTTACTATGAAGGATGTTGTAAGCAGCGGTGGCCAACTGGCCCCAGGTCATACCTGCCATATGAGCTCACTTTATTCACCCTGAGGTTTTTACTTCTTACCAGCGGAGCATTTCTCCACAGAGATTTTATCTTACCAGAGACAACCTTAACTCCTAGTCAGAAGTTTAAAATTCACTGCATAAGGTTATTCCCCTTAAGAGGTAGCACTAATTTAGACATTTAATATTGTTACTTTATTAAACTAGTATTATTGTTTTCTTAAGTATTTATAATTTCTTACATTTTTCTTGTTTTCTCAATATTATTTAAAGAGCATTATTTAGGTAATCCCACACAAAACGTGAAATTAGACACATCTCGCTGAAATTTATTTCTTTAAAAATAACCAAACTTTCTCCCACTTGCCTGTGTTGAGTCCTTTACTAAGCCACATTGTGACAACTTTATTCATTTGCCATCAATATTACCTATCATCTGAGCAATATTAAAGCTTGTTTATTTCATTGTGTTCTCTTTCATTACATCTTGAAAAGTTTGGTATAGGTAGAGGGGTATAAAAAAATCTGAAATATTTGTTTAATTTTTGTGTACTTTTTTATGTTTCCACAACATAGTATAACGTTATATATATATATATATATATATATATATATCCAATTATTATTTTGTCCTTTAAAATCGACAAACCTAAGATGCTGAATGATGTTGACACTCTACCAGTCAAGCTTTGTCAATTGTTGCATTTTTTATTGCTGCTTCATAATGTGCAAGTTTCCTAATTTTTTTCATCTACTCAAGTAGTTTAATTTGTCCATACACACTGGACGTAGAGTAAAATGTTTTGAATTATAATTTTATTCCAAACAACTGGATGTGGTACTCTAACAGTGAACTTTAGGGATTTTTTTTACCTACTTATCTATCATCCTTACTGTGGATATTGGTTAAATAAACTTTGGAAATCATTCTCAATTCTCCCACATTTGTCACATTTTCCAGTTGTTTTAAGCTTTCTCTTAAAGCCTTTTTCTGACTAATAAAGATAAACAAACATTTGATTTGCTTGAATAACATTTTCTCTTGTCTTTCCTAATTTAAAGAGTGGCTAAAGCGGGGCTCTATGCCATATCATTCACTTTATCGGTGTTTTTCAACCATGGTCCTCAAGGCACACTGCCCTACATGTTCAGATGTTAGATGTTGTCCCTGCTTCAGCACACCTGATTTCAACTGCTGGCTGATTAACATGCTTTTGCTGAACTGCAATCATCTGAATCAGATGTGTTAAGACAGAGAAACGTCAAAAACAGGCAAGACAGTGTGCCTTAAGGACCAGGGTAGTAAAACACTGCACTATTTTGCCATCCAAATCATTGAGGTCAGGTGGTCCAACTGCTTCTGTGGCCACAGGTGTATAAAGTCTGGAACCTAGACAATCAGACTGCTTTTACACATATGTGTGAATGAATGGGTTGCTCTTAGGAGTTTGTTGAATTCCAGCATCATACTGTGATAGGATGCCACCTGAGCAATGCGTTTGTCTCTCAGAGCTGGGCTCAGCTCCTCAGATCCAGTAAATGGAACCCTTTATGTTTTAACATACCAAGACATTTTGGACAGTTTCCTGCTGCCAGTTTGTGGTAACCGTTTTGAGATGGCCCCTTCGTGTTGCAACATGACTGTGCATCAGTATACAAAGCAAGGCTTATAAAGACTTGGATGAGCAAGTTTGGTGTTGAAGAACTTGAGTGGAGGCCTTCTCGTCCTACATCATTAGTTATGTTTATATGGACATAAGTACTTGGAATAAACGGCCGATCGGACTAAAAATGTGTCATGTAAACATGTCAGTCGGAATATTCTGATCGGATTCGGCAGGATCTGAATGAAATTGTAATCCGATTGAGAAGGATGGTTTACACCGACTGACAATTGACTGACATGCAAGTGAACGCTTGACAGGATCAAGTTATTCTGAAAGAGGCAAACTGACTTGAGTGTGCATGTGTGCCCCATGTCAGCATGACGTATTTCTGCCTTGAGTGGCTAGTCGCTCTGGCTTGCTGCTAACAGAATATTCCGATTGGCATTTTTTGTCCAATCAGCCGTTTTATACCGATTTCTTATGTCGATATAAACGGTACAATACGATTATTTTTTGTTTTTTAATCTGAATACATTTTAATCCAATCGTGAAATTTTGAGCATGTAAACGTAGCTGCTGTATTACAGTTGACCTGTGGAGCTCGCCTGGCATTTGCCAATAAACCCTGGATTTGGCAAGTACTGCATTGGTGTCCTGCTCTTTTTACAGATGAGAGCAGGTACACACTGAGCTTTGACAGATGTCACAGATCTGGAGAAGCTGCCGTGAACGTGATGCAGCCAGCAACATTGTTCAGCATGATCAGTTTGGTGGTGAGTCAGTGTTTGTCTGGACATATCCATGGAGGGATACATAGACCTGTACAGGTTAAACGATGGCACCCTGACTGCCATTAGCTATTGGGATGAAATCCTTACACCGATTATTAGACCCTTCACTGGTGCAGTGGGTCCTGGGTTCCTCCTGGTGCATGATAATAATCGACCTTATGAGGCAAGAGTATGCAGGCAGTTTCTGAAGGACGAAGGAAATGATACCATTGACTGGCCTCCTCGCTATCCTGACCTAAATCCAATGGAACATTTCTGGGACATCATGTTTAGGTCCAAAAGACACCAGGCTGCACCTCAGACTGTCCAGGAGCTCAGTAAATCCCTCGTCAGAATCTGGGAGGAGAAACCCCAGGAAACCATCCATTATCTCATAAGGAACATGCCCCCATATTCTCAGGCATGCATACAAGGGGCTAAACTACTGAGTATCATTCTGAGTTGCTGCGATGACACTTCAGCGTATTATAGTAGCCTGCCGCAACAGTTTTTCAGTTTAAAATCATCGGTGAGTTTGAATTAAGACCTCTGTGGGTTGATAAGTTTCATTTTCATCAAATGATGTGGCATTCTATTGTTCCTAACACATTACCCATTCCATATCTGTGTAGATTTCCAGAATGATTTTTTTTCTCACAATTCAGATCTAATGTGTTTTCAAATCATTATTGGTTTTGACAGTGTAGTTGATTTAGAGCCCTGCAAAACAGATTACTAAATTAACCAAGTTCCTCATCATTCTGCCTAAAAATAAAATAAATAAGTATAAACTAATAAAATGCTTAAATGACACTTATTTTGAAGGAATATTGAGAATGCCACTAATTGTGTCACCAGTGATAAAAGAAATACACACAGTATGTTGCTTGGCATCAGGATTTTTTCCAACATAATAAATGTGCTCAGAATAAAGGACTGATTTTTTCTGAGGTTATGCCACTGCAGAATACATTTTAAGGTTATTCACACCAGTGATTCAAATAAATGTGGAAACCTATTCTGATTATTGCGTGAACCTCTGGCAGCTTAAGCAATGGTTGTCACTGTCTTGTTGATAGAAAGCAAGATTTTCCACTGAAAGAGCATCTCAGTCTTGTTGAGTACGGGACTGTGATCTTAGCCAATTATTCGGCTTATAGACATCAGTGGGCCACACAGTCCTTTGCACCAAATTGTAAGTGATAAACTTCACATAACTGTCAGACTTCTGTTGATTTTGTTCAAATCTAGCTGTTATCCCAGTGATTAAGCAGGGCTGCTGTTAGCAATGACACTCTGTTCCCGAGGTAAAGGCTGCTAATGACTCTGGTTCAAAAAGAGCAACTCTTTTATGTGTCCTTTGATTAGTTAGGTTCGCCCTGACTCAGAGTTGGAAAACACTGGAAACAGAAACTAGTGGTGCTGTGACTTGGGTTTAATATCCTTTCAGGTTTCAAGCTAAACTCTGCAAGGAGCATTGAAAGTCGCAGTGGATTGTGAGGATATATGCCAGAATGAATAGTCATTTAGTCTTGTAGACATACTAATTATATATTCTTATTCATTATTTTAGCATTGTTTTCCATATCCAACACTAGGTTTGTTATTTTATTATGGGTCCAAAATGTAAGTCTACAATTAATTTTCTAGCAAACATGATCTGCTGAGGTCACTGCTAGGACTGTGGGAAAAAGGATCAGGATGATCAAGTTTTTCAGGTTTGTGTTTCTTAGTGTAGAACATTGTGTGCACTCACAGCAGGATCACACTGCTCAGCAGGTGTTGTTTGTGTGAATTTGCACAATATGATATAATTGGTATTAAAAACAGTATTAAAGGGTAAAGTAATAAAGCATGCAGATTTTGAGACAGTGGGGAACCTAAGGCCTAAAGAGATTTTGAGCAGAAGTTAAGAAGTAGAACTTCTCAAAATTAAACTGTAAAGTAGGTTGGACCTTTAATATTATCATCAATGTTCTCCTTTATGAAGATACTTGAGGAGTTTGTCTATTCCTTTTTTTAAGTTCAAACCTCTGTTCTTACTGGATTTATTTTTCCTACCTCTATGTCTGCCAGTGAAAACTTAAAAATTTCAGCTGAAAAAGTAAACATTAGTTGATGTTAAGGATCTAAAGTGATTGCTGAGCACTGTGTAATTTGTAATACTTACAGAGAAGCACGATGTTTCTTTGTTAGTATGAACTCATCTGGTGAGGTAAGTGCAAGTTAGCATTATTCCTTCTGGATGTGAAGGTGAGTGCGTTATACTTGACACTGTGTTGTGTCTATGTTTTGCTGCCTGGCGATAGTAGCAGAAAACTAAAAATGGGATTCCCTAGTGTACGTTTCAGGGGCCCTATGTCACACAAATGTTGTTAGACTGAAAGTAAAATATTTAAAATACTCTGTATCACTGATAATAATCAGGATTATTTGCATATTTGCACAATGTAGCAAAAAAAAACTATTGAACACCAAAATAACAAAATTTCCTGCAGAACTACACTGAAGTGAACCCCAATCCAGCTATCAGATGCTAAAACATTTCACTGCATTTATAAGGAAGAAAATGTAAAGACAATCCAGCAACAAAATTAATCATCTCAGAATGTCAGTCATCTCTTAAGGAATGGAAATCCGTCTTACAGAAAATGTAATATTTGTGTTTGGATTGAGGAGATGCATAATTGATTGCTCCACTATGTTCTGGTTACTTAAATTTTGATGTTTGTTCATTTTATGCTGTGATTTTTGTCACAGGACATCTGACTTGATTGATTTTGGCAGAGCATGTTAAATTAACTTTTAAAACTCAAATAGTTGTATAACAGTGCTGGTCTTTCCTGCTTCAACCACTCATCTGCCACCGTAAATGATCCCATAATAAGACATGTTGTTAAATATTTTTATACACTGGTACTTCTTTTTTAAATTAGCGCGTCCCTGCTCAGGACATAGAGGCAATAACTTAATTTTCTCTCATGCGTGTGATATTGTCCATTCATTTCTGCTAAAGAATGGAATTTCATGGTGAACAAATTGAGACTGAATTATTCCTTATTACATTATATGCTGAGATTACTGGAAGTAGCAGAACAAATACAATATTTAATAGTGTCCAATTCATTCTCCTCTGGGCAATGATATTGCATTGATATTGAGGACTACATATTGTAATAGATTCGTACAATAGCACTAATTGGTTCTTCTTGAAATGCTCTAGGGATAAGAATAATATCTAACAGAAACACAGACTATGATTATTTTGTGTATTGTTCCTGGATAAATGTGTGTACTTCCACAGGTCAGTATATGTATGCCTTTGCTTTTAGCTTAACTCTGCAGGTTCTCTCAGTTCCTGCATGTTAGGAAAATCTCTCCAGCTCTAATTATATTTCTGAATAAAGGTTATAAACACATTTGGAAAGTAAATAAAAACAATGTTGCGGTTTATGTATCTCATGTGGCATCGCTAAGGCATATACATATTCATAAGGCCCAGACTGCTGAAAAAAGTCAGCCTTGTAAAATACCTAAAGCACCAACCAAATGTGACTCCTCCCAGACTACTAAATTTCCATTTGGAGAGATTAAGGAAGCCAAAGTGCTGTTTACTTGAATTCTTCCTGCTCTCATTAGTTGAACCACTGGAATGGTGTCCATGACCTTCTTGTATTCTTTTATTTCTCCTCTGCTAATTGTTTGTCCTTGCCCTCCATTACTTTTGCTCAAATGTCAGGCAAACACATTATTAAAATATTGTGTTTGCTTGGTATTTGATTCAGTGCCAGTCTGTGAATGTTCTTAAAACTCCCAAAGTCAAAACCCCCGCCCCCCTCCGGTAATCTCATCATCTCATTCCACTTGTTTTTTGAGAAACCGTATACAGGTACAGCACCTGAAAGCTGAATCACGTCAGTTGAAAGATGATGTACTTAAGTGTTGCAATTCATCTTCCTAATGTGAAAAAACGATTAATATAACTTTCCAAAATGCAAATTGGGCAGGCTGTCATTGGCCAGTTTACAGTTTGCAAATGTACTCAGGGACAAATACGTAAGTTTTCGGACAGATGCCTGTGGTGTCATAAAAGTGAAACTGTGTGTTCAACCATAAAGATCTTCCAAGCCTAAAAACACATTTCTGTCTGTGAAGTATGGGGGTGGCAGAGCCATGTTATTTGGCTGTTTGGCTGCAGGAAGAATTTGGCCATGTCACAAAATAGATTTCAATGTCAATTCAGTCCTCACTTACCTGACACATTTACTATTCACCTAAAATGAAAAATTTTTAAGAGCTATTTAAGTTAGGTAAAAGTAAAGACTCCAAATATTCAAATTTTGATACACACCCTAATTATGTAGCCCTCTCTTTAAGATGAAACTATAATGTTAATTAGTACATCATAAAATGTATGGTTTCTTTTTTGCTGTATGCCACAGACATCAGAAATTTTTTTTTTTTTTTTCCTAATCAAATCTAATTATATATATATATATATATAACATTTTTTGCTGGTTCTCACATTCTGTTTTTCCATAACTTTAGTGACACACTTTGTCTCCTTTGTACTGTTTTGTCTTTATGTATTCGATCATTTTCTTTTTAGAAGGTATGTATTTTACTGTGTTTGTAAC
Organism: Girardinichthys multiradiatus; assembly: GCF_021462225.1. Taxonomy (NCBI): domain Eukaryota; kingdom Metazoa; phylum Chordata; class Actinopteri; order Cyprinodontiformes; family Goodeidae; genus Girardinichthys; species Girardinichthys multiradiatus. Next base: position 17,002,563 of record NC_061804.1, read on the forward strand.
TATGATAGATTCACCATACAGTGGACACTCTGCAGAGGCTTGTTAATTACTGTACACTTCACATCTTTTCAGGTCACCCCTACACATTTTTTATTGGATTCAGGTCTGGTCTCTAGGTCACTCCAGAATGTTAGTTCCCTTTCTGTAAGACAGTTTCTTTGTTGAGTTAACATTATGCAGAGTTTTTCTTCTACTTCTTTAGCAGCCCGGCCAGGCAAATGCGAGTTTTCCGTAACTTGTTATTAATAAAATAAGGTAATTTTAATTCCCTCCAATATCATGTCATCAAAATCTTATCTTCATCTGAAAAAAAGCACAGTGTATCTCTACACTACCTTTTGTGTGTTATCCAGTGCATTTTATTTTTTTTTGCCAGAAAAGAGTAACTCATCTTAGATTTTTTTGCTTCCTTTCGTTGCTGTAATAATGCCCCCTTCATCAGCAATGCCAACTGATTTTTATTAAATTGGGGACAAACTCAATTTGTTTTGTTGATCGTTCTGCAGTCATATTTTGTAGCAGAGGGAGATCTGGTTTTTCCATTAGAGTCCTCATTTTATGGAAATGTTTGCCTACAGAGCTTCTCTGGCAAATTCCTCCATAGTGCGGGGGCAGTGGCACAGGGCCTAGTAGAGGAAATTGGGCCCTCAGACCACTATCACGTGGTCCATCATTCTTGCACAAAGGAGCAGATACCGGTCCTGCAAATGGGTTAAGGACCTCCGATGGCCTGCCCACCTCTCCTAGAGTAACTGCCCTTCTCTTGGAAGTGTCCAACAGACTGAAGTCGGATTGCCGACTGATCCAAATCCTCCGAGGAATCAACTGAAGCTGTGACAGGAACACAGAGAGCTGTGATTGTCCTCTTGACAATAATTCCAGGCGGACTAGAGAGCCAGGTGGGCTCAGGCTGAATAAACCAATGAATAGACTGAGGCGTAAATCCAGGGACAGAAACAGGATCGAATTCCAGGGCTAGAGGCATCAGACAAGGGGCAGGCAAGAAGGCAAAATCCGTCAGGCAAGGCAAGGTCAGAGAACAAGATCAGTCAGGAAGGAAAGCTGGATAACTACTCACAAATGTTTTCATGAATCTGACACCGTCTGCCTGTCAGCTCCACAGGTGTGTGGCATAACGGTGATAGCACAGAGTTTGGTCAATATTGACATGATAGCATTACACAGATGCTGCAGATTTGTCGGCTGCACATCCATGATGTGAATCTCCCATTCCACCACATCCAAAAGGTGCTCTATTGGATTGAGATCTGGTGACTGTGGAGGCCATTTAAGTACAGTGAACTCATTGTCATGTTCAAGAAACCAGTCTGAGATGATTCGTGCTTTATGACATGGCGCGTTATCCTGCTGGAAGTAACCATCAGAAGATGGGTACACTGTGGTCATAAATGGATGAACATGGTCAGCAACAATAATCAGGTAGGCTGTGGCATTGACACGAGACTCAATTGGTACTAAGGGGGTCAAAGTGTGCCAAGAAAATATCCCTCACACCATTACACCACCACCACCAGCCTGAACCGTTGATACAAGGCAGGATGGATCCATGCTTTCATGTTGTTGACACCAAATTCTGACCCTACCATCTGAATGTCACAGCACAAATCGAGACTCATCAGACCAGGCAACTTTTTTCCAGTCTTCTATTGTCCAATTTTTGTGCGAATTTTAGTGTCACACTAATAAGAATATGGTAACCTAGATTTGGTTTGTAGAGAAACTGCAAGTTTTCAAAATAATGTTAATTTATAGAAGGGATCAGAGTGCTTTAAGGACTATCTTTTGCTATAATGCCACACTGAAAACCAAACAGGGCATATTTGTTTAAACACAAAATACTTAGTATTAAGCATTGTTGTGAAGGGCTGATGTTTTGGGATGACTTTACAACTACATGACCTGGATGCCCTGTTATCCCTGCGTCTACCTTACACCCCTCTGTGTAAATATTTTATAGTGTGATAAAAGCACAAGGTGAACCGCCACCTTAACATGGTGGAGGGGTTTGAGTGCTCGAATGATCCTTGAGGCAATGTTGTCTGGGGCTTAAATGCCCTTGGTACGGTCTCCCATGGCAAACAGGCTCTGGGTGACAGGTCAGACAAAAAGCAGTTCAAGACCACAAAATCAAGGCACGTGACATTGCCTAAAAGGTCCCTTCGGGCCCGAAGGGCTGGGGTCCCACCCTGGAGCCAGGCCTGGGGTTGGGACTCGTTGGAGAGCGCCTGGAGGCTGGGTTGCTCCTCGCGGGACCCGGCCGGGCCAAGCCCGAACGAGAGACGCGAGGCCAACCCCCAGTGGGCCCACCACCTGCAGGGGGAACCATGAGGGACCGGTGCAAAGAGGATCGGGCAGTGGACGAAGATGGAGACCTGATCTCTGGATGCTTAGGCTGGCTCTAGGGACGTGGAATGTCATCTCGCTGAAGGGGATGAAGCCTGAGCTTGTGTGGGAGGTTGAGAGATATCAACTAAAAATATTCGGACTTACCTCCTCGCACAGCGTGGGCTCTGGAACCCAGCTCCTTGAGAAAGGTTTGACTCTCTTCTACTCTAGAGTGGCCAGTAGGGAGAGGTGGCGAGCTGGGGTGGGTTTGCTTGCCCCCAGCTCAGCCGTCTCGTGTTGGGGTTGATCAACTTTGTTGTCGTGTCTTCAGACCTTCAGCCAGATGTGTTGGACACTCGGCTGAAGAGAGAGGCTGACCTGTCCACTGATCACCTGGTGGTGAGTTGAATCTGCTGGAAGAGGAGAAAGCCGGACAGACTTGGCAGGCGCAGCCATCGGCCAGGGATGTATTCAATTCCCACCTCCGGGAGAGCTTTGACCAGACTCTCGGGGAGGTTGGAGACACAGAGTGGACCATGGTCTCCGCTTCTAATGCCGATGCTACCACCCGTAGCTGTGGCTGTAAGGTCTGCGGTGCCTGTCGTGGCAGCAATCCCCGTACCCGGTGGTGGACACCGGCAGTAAAGGATGCTGTCAAGCTGAAGAAGGAGTCCTATCGGCTGTGGTTGGCTCCAGGAGTATGCAGTTGGGGGCCCTTTATTAGGGGCTATCCGGTCTCTGTACAAGCAGACCAGGAGTTTGGTCTGCATTGCCGGCACGAAGTCGGAACTGTTCCCAGTGCATGTTGGACTCCGGCAGGACTGCTCTTTGTCACCGGTCCTGTTCATAACTTTTATAGACAGGATTTCTAGGTGCAGCCAAGGGCCGGAGGACGTCTGGTTTGGAGACCAGTGAATGTTGTCTCTTCTTTTTGCAAATGACGTAGTCCTGCTGGCCCCCTCTAGCCAAGATCTACAGTCTGGCCTGGGAACACCTTGGGCTCCCCCCGGAGCAGCTGGAGGAGGTGTCTGGGGAGAGGGAAGTCTGGGTGTCTCTACCGAGTCTGCTGCCCCCACGACCCAGTCCCGGATGAAGCGGGAGACGACGGGTACGAATACGATAAAAGCAAATTTTTCAGTCCAGGTAGATCAGCTTTGGGGCCTTAAGGGAAATTAAACCAGTACACAGAAATTAGTCTAATGCTGGTCTTGCATAGAGATGGATTGTGAAATGCTTCTTGAATTTAGGTGAGTTGGTATTAAATTGTTTTACAGTATCTTATATTCTTAATCAAATGTTGTATACCAATCATAAAATTTAATCATGATTAACAATTTATATAAATATTTTAAAATGCATTCTCTTAGCCCAGAAAGACCATGCCTGATAAAAAAAAAAAAAAAAAAACATTTAGATCTATTCTACTTTCAGTTTTTATGTTCTTTTAAAAGAACATAAAACAAATACAAATCTTTCATACAGATTTCCATTTTGAGATTTGCTATTAGGAGGGATTTTCAAACTCTATTAAAAGTGTTAGAGTGCTGTACATTTTCAAATCCAAGATACATGTCTCACATTTTTTTCCACATAACCAACCTCAAATGATGGATGTTGCACCTAATGGGTTGAAATGAACACTCAGTTGCAAAATACAAGTGCAAACCCTTAAAATTAGGAAAGAAAATGACAGAAAGCTTGCATACTGTGTGGTAAATTACCACAGAAGTAACATGTGGAAGAGACACCTGTGTGGCTTAATTAATAGCATTATGTATGATCCTAAAACGATGAATTTGCTTCATCACGTCTGTGCTCCATTTCCCCACAGATGACAGAGAGCAGAGCTCTTTTTAGAAATGTGTTGACTTGGCATTTTGCATAATTATCCCAGGTTAAATTTCACCAAATGTTACACCAGCTGACTTAACTAATTAGCTTCCTTTTATAAATATTAATTTTTTTGTTTTTGCTCCTTTTGAGTTAGTGACAATACTCTGAGCTAAAATTAGGGCAGGATGAAGCTTTTGTTCCACTGAAAGTTTTATAAGATACACATATTGCAGAAAATATATCCTATAATGCAGTTTCTCATTTGAATGGGAAACTGCAGTATCACATTAGAATCTTGTTTACAGACAAGACTGGTGTAAGTTTAGATCTAAAAAGCATAATTACTATAGTGTCAATATAAGAAGTCATCTTTGGTAAAATGCTAGGTTTTTGTTGGGGAAACAGACTGGCTCAAGATAAATCATGTCAGAACTTTTTTTTACTTAATGTAAGGTAAGGTAAGGTAAGTTTATATATATAGTGCTTTTCAGCAACGAGACACTCACAGCGCTGAAGACTCAAATGTGACTTATTCTGTACCATTCAACTGAAAAACAAACAAATCTGTTAGATGGAATAATGTAAAATTAAAAATGATGCAAAAACCAGGTCACAAATGTGCATACCCTTAAACTAATACTGATGTGAACCACCAAGTCCAACACTAGGTGTTCTGGAAGCAAATTTGCTATCAATTATAGAGAAATTGATTAACCATGAATAAATTTAGTAATTTTATGCTACTATTCCACACAGACCACAAAAAATAAAAATTGCGAAATTGTATGATTCATGAGGATTCTTGGAATTTTGCAAGTATTTAGTTCTGTAAGATTCAGTTATGACACAAGTATGTTAGAGAAAGATCGTTCGTAAGATATGGCTTCATTTACATGAACATTATCACGAACTCAGTAAGATTTACAAGAATCTATTAAGAAAATCGCACAAACATGAGGAATCAATTTGGATCAGTTAAAAAGTCAAATGCATCAGGTATGAATCAGGTATGATTAATTTTGAATTTGTTATTATCTTTACAATTTGTGAGCTTTTCTTTCAAGATGTAATAAAAAGTGAATATAGGAACTAGCAATAGTGAATGTTATTTGAATGGTGATTGTTAATATTTAAAAGTTCAAATGTTTTAAGTGAAGTTGTTTTTGCCAAAAAAAAAAAAAAAAACTAAGGTGCATAAAATGTAATAAAAAGACAAAAAAAACAACTTTGTTTTATATATATATTTTTTAAAAACTATTACTTTGTATTTTAAATTTTTTTTAATCAGTTACTTTTCTTTTTTTTTTTTTTTTTTTTTCCAAAGGGAGAAGACAGATTTTGGCTGTTGTAGGGGGTACAATGGCCTTGACTGGTCAAGACAAGGCTTCACAAGTCCCTGATTGAGTTAAGAACACCTCGGAATGCCTAAGAATCAATTAAGAATCAGTTACTGTACCTCAGAATGGCCTAGTTTGTTAATAATTGACTGGCATTTTTTGGATTCGTGAATTTGGCACCAAAATCTTGAATAGCTCAAAACTTCTGCGACAAATTCCAGATGGTTCAAGAATTGCAAGAACTGACTAAGAATAAAATACAAATAAGTTATGATTTTAGAAACTTATCCCGGCTCAAGTAGGAATCCTAAAATTGTGACATTCTTGGCAATTTATGTGGAATAAGGGGTTTAGCAGGATATTCTAAGCATTTGCTAATGTGCATTCTTTAGCTAAAGCCAATGATAAAATTATCTCATTATACAAAGGTATCAAACAGGAGAAGGCTAGCAAAAAAAAATACTGGAGCAACCGTGAGATTTCTAGAACTGGACGTATCTCCACAATTAAGGAAAAGACAAGACAGAAACCTGTCAAACAGCCTGCCAAAAATAGTTACAGTAACAATAAAGGAGCTTTAGAAAGTTCTGGTTATTATTGGTAAGGTTCTACAGCAGTCCCATGTGTTCTGCAATTGCCTAGAAGAAGGATTAGAATTGAAAGACCAAAGCCTTTTCATCCAGGCAAAACATCCAGGTTTGTCAAATATATCTCCTAAAACTTAAAGGAACAATGAGTGACGCCCTGATGTGAGATTAATACTGATACAATTTAAAGTTAAATGTAGCCCACAAAACACCAACACTGCAATCACCAAAAGAACACCATACCTAACTTTTTGTAAATGTGTCTGAAATCATGCTGAAATCTGTTTTGACCCAAAACCTTCAAGTGCCTGCTAGAAAACTGAAGGTGTGTAGAGTCCAAAACTAAGTGTGAACAAACAATCTGTGAGGTCACCTGAAGTTGACTGTGAGCAAGAGATGTCCTCACATTCTGATAGATTTGTTTTATAGTGGGCAAACATTGGCAAGTCAATATATTGCATGTTGATAAGCACACATAAAAAGAAGTGTTAGTGTACGTGTTTCATACTTAAGCATGTTTTAGATTTTTCCTTTGTTTTGTGTTGCTGAATTGTCCATAATATATGTCACAATAAATATAGAAAAGGTCTGGTAATAATTTGTCCTTGTCCCATGTTTTTTGTCAGAACAACATGGAATTTTATTCGTTTTATATCCACTTTACTTTTACCATTGCATGTTACCAAATGTCTGATCTAACTGAAAATGTGTTATTGCAGCTCTGAGCACCCTAGAGATGTACCCGCCCAGTCAGTGACAAGTGTTGAAAGTTCACAGAAAGAAGCTTTTTGTGTTTACTTTAAAAATATTCATTTTATAAGGGTCTAAGAAAAGCTGGATTCACACTTATTTATTGGTTTCAAAGATTCATTTTGCTTCATATTTGATCTCTTGTCAAAACCATTGCCTTCTATTCAAAAAATTGTAAAATAATTTGATAAAATTAGGTACAGTAAAAGACAAATATTAAGTGATAAAGTATGCATAATTATGAGATGTAAATAGAAAAATGCAAAAAAGGCTGAAGCCTTAATAATCTTATAAAATTCTTTACAGAGGAGGTGTGACTGTTAAATGTGTTGGATAGCTATGCACAGCAGGTGTTAGCAGGGGAGTCTTTTTACCATCTGTATGTGCAATTATGAATCATTGCTCATTGCATTAACCGAACCTTGGCACTAACCTTAAATATGCTAATTTGACTCATAATGATGGTTTACTTTAGTATTTAAGATTTAAAAGGTTAATGAGTGAAAAGCATATTTTCTTAACCTGTCACAAAGTAAATGAGCTTTCTGGATTTACATCACTGAGAAACACACTTCAAAGCCATACTGATATTCATTAAGTTTACAAAGCTGTTTGGTCTGTCCACTTATTCAAGAAGAAACACTAACAAAGGGTTACATCAATTAAAAGGCATAGATTGTTACTCATTTCATAGCAACGCTAGACTATAATTGTATGCAGCTCTAGGAGCGGGCGGTCTTATCACTGAGCCAAGATAATAAAACACAGAACTCAGAATTCTCTCACCAAACAGTCCCAAGGGGGGAACTTTATTCTTTAAAAAGCGCACAGAATCATCTTCATCAAAATTCCAAAAGTATCCCTACCGTTCAGTCTTTACAGGGCGGTTTTTATACAGATACAAAGCATTGGTGTGTATTTGGGCCCTCTTGACCAATTGAAATCATTCATTTACGTAATACTTCTGGCGTCCACAACATTGCTTTCTCTACTTTTCCGGGAATACACATTCAGCCAAATATCTGGAAAACATCAGATTGGTCTACGTGACGTTTTATAATAACATTATCATGACTTATCTGGATGCAAACTCTCAGGTCAAATTGACCTGGCAGCTTCCACACAGCATTGTGTACTTGTGTGATACCTAGCATACCAAGTACCAAAGGGAGTTACTGAGGATTTCCTTTAAAGGCAATTACAAATACTCAGTAACTTTCTCCTCATATAGATGATTCATGGAACAAAGTTTGGGAAATGCAAGAGACAAGCCATGTATATTCACTCAGTTAGCAACACAGATTTTACTGAGTGACTGAAGAGGAGATCGAAGGATGTCAGATGTTGAGAAAAGTCAGACATGAGCATCAAAAATAAGTTTCTTTAAACAATACAACATTTTTCACTTTTGATGTACTTATTATTGACATATGCTCACTGCTTACTTTATTAGGTATACATTGTTAGTACTGGTTGGACTAGCCTTACTGCCTTAGAACTCTTCATAGCGTACATTCAGCAAGAAACCTTTGTCCATATTGAAATGATAGCATCACACAGTTTCTGCAGATTTGTCGGCACTGGATTTTCTCTTTATCAGACCAGTTTTTGTAAATCTGAGAAATGGCTGTGCGTGGAAGTCCCACATAATGACAGATTTTGAAATAAACAAATTCACCTGGATAAAACAACCATGCAGCTCTAATTCCCCCATTGTAATGCTCGTTTAAACTACAGGCAGTCGTCTTTACCTTGTCTAGATGTTTTCATGCATTGAGTTGCTGCCATGTTATTGACAGTTTTCTATTTGTGTTAAAAAGCAATTGAACAATTGAACAGTTGAATAAAGTGGCAAATAAGTGTGCATGCTGATGGGTTTTGCAAAAATAATTTCATAGTTAGATTTACAAATCAAAATGAATTACTCAAGTTATGTTTAAGTACAGTTTATGTAGGACAGTTGACAATCCGAAGATGCACATTTCCTTTATGTTTTAAATCTAATGTTAAAGTAACAAGCTATTTATTTGCATGTACATTCAAAAATATACAATGATACATTGCTAATTTCTCTGGTTAGGAAGATATTAATGAGGTCACATCTCATAAGATGTGAAGGTCTTCCTTCACATCTTATGAGATCAACCAATCCTTTATGGGTTCCATTTTTAGCTCAGATATGCATCACAGCATCAGGACTGCAGCAGACCCACCTCTTTGATTGCTGGAGGGAAGGAGCAGACAGCTTACTATATGTGCAACTGATTTTACATGTGTTGCTATGGAGACGAATACAAAATCTAGATAAAGGTTTGCCATTGCAGCATTTTATTCCACCAGGTTGTCCATTAAAAATGAACTAATTTCTAACTTGTTTCTTTGGTAATTGACATTTATAAATTGTTTCTATATATCAAGATAAAATAAAAGCAATTTTTGGGAGTATTTTTGAAGTGCGTTTTCTTTTCTTTGCCTGTCGGATTCAAGTTTTGTGCTGAGAGGCTTTCCTTGTTTTGCTACCCAAGAGGGGTGCTGCTGCCATATGCATAATTAGAGATTTGTCCTAGGGCAAGTAATGCAAATGATTAGAAAGATATCCCTTTTGTATACTGCAGTATTTGTATATTTGCATATGTCTCTTATAAGGTGGTTGGCATACCCAAAGAATAACTAAAGCAGTAGACCATGGACCTTCAGAAAGAGATCCTTTGGCTTGATTAGGAAACAAGCAAGTATAACTGCAGCTAAACGAAATATTACATCTTTTGGTGAGCTGGGAGAGCACAAGGGAAGACAACTATCTCAACAGTAATAAAGCATTTATGCACAGTCAAATGAATGGCATTTATGATTAAAAGGCATTTGACAGTTGGATTTTGGGAATGTAGAGCATAAATAAAAACTATTATACTTCTCCCATTTGAAAAAGCAATAACTCATCAGATAACATTTGAAATATTATGTCTGTTGAGTTATAGGGTAAATAAATAGAAAATCAAAACATATAGAGGTATAACTGGGAAAAGGAAGAAAAACACATGAATAAAACCTTTTGGGGAAACTTTCATATTATTTCAGTCTGCCAGTTGTGACATTCTTTGACACTGAAAATATTGTCAGTGTTTTGCTGACTGACAACTGCTCACAGAAAAATAGCATAGAAAGGTACAAGTGTTACAGCACTTAGTGCCCTGCAAAAGTATTCACAGCTCTTGAACATTTTCATATTTTCTCATGTTACAACCACACGCTTTTACATATTTTATTAGGATATCACAATTTCATAGACCAACACATACTAACGTATAATCGTGAAGTGGAAGGAAAATGACATTAACTATAAGATATGGATTTCTTTCATAACAGCGGTTCTATTATTTGATGTGTTTTGTTTGCTATGCAACATATTTAGGCTTTAGAAGTAACTACATTTTATTGTACTCTAATTGATATGCATGCTGGAATTGGCTCACACTGGAACTTTTATTCAGGACAGGCAATAAAAGCAGCCAAAAACTCCTTCACTGTAAATGAGCATGTAATGTTTGTTCTTACAACTGAAAAAATGGAAATTACGCTTTGATGTTTTAAACCGATTTAGCTTCCAGTGGATGTTTGAATTAGCTCTATTTTCCAGTGTATTAGAAAGAAGAAAGAAAACATCTTGGAATTGTAATATTGTGCAGTTTTTGAATTTAAAACACAAAGAGGATTTTTTTTACACTTAAATGGATTATTTTCCATCTTTTGTCTTTGTATTTGCTTCATGGCAGTAGCCTAATGCATTGTTTTTATTTTTATATAATTTTGTTTGTCTCCCCCAGAGAGTTTTACTTTTGCAGATAAAGATTCCAGCTGGCATGTGTATCATGAAGAAGCATTGGATCACTTCAGTTTTTATGGCAGGTTGTCAGACACAAAGTATTGGGTAGTTTTATGATTGAGTGTCCCTCACACACTGAGGTTGACAGATGTAAAGACCTAACCAAAGTATGGTTCCTGCTGATTCTGTGCTCCTTTGCACAGTGCATAAGAGTCAGCATATTGATGGCTGTGTCAATAGCAATTAACCAAAAAGAGACGGCTCTCCAAACCATTACTGTTTGCTGGTATATGACTAACATTGAAATTTGCTATCATTATTTTACAATGGCTAACACAGATAGCAGGATGTATGCTTCACACAGCTATTAACCAAATGAGAGCAGCCATTATTCCATTAAACAGAAAGCAGGCGCTTATTTGCTTTCAGCAGGCAGGTATGATACAAGCCTACGCAACAGGAACCACTTACTGGAGTCATTTATTCTGAGAAACAGAGACATTGTTATGGAGAAAAATGTTAAGACTATCTGATTATTATAGTTATTTTCTTAGTATATACCATTGTGAAAATTCAATATCAGAACTAATGACATCAAGGTTAATGCTGCACTCATGTTAATCTCAATAGAAAATGTGTCGTTGTATGTTATTATAGAGGCACAAATAGAAATCCTGTCTCCTGTGAACTTTGCTTGCCCTTTTCTTCAGCACACACTGAACTTTTTACATGCAGTCCATAGGCTGATCAAACGCCACAAATGTAAAATGGTTTTAATGAGATCTTCCGGCTCCCAATTACCCACAATGACCTAATTGCCTTTGATACATCAGTTGCAAACACAGATTCACACAGACAGACACACCTTCTTCTCTTTCTTCTCTCGTTTAGTCTGTGCTGCTTCCTTTTTTGCTTGTGTTGTATATGTTTTCTCATTCTCATTTCTCTCTCCGTAAAGCATGTTGTTGCTAATTACAGTACCGTGCAAAAGAATTGATACCCAAAGTACTTTTTCCCATACCATGGCGTTACAAAAAAACTTTAATGCATTTTTTATGCAACTGATAATTACAAGGTGAGCACTTAATTGTGAAGAGGAAAAGCAGCTCTGGGACAAAAAAACGGAACTTCTTCATCCACATGCAAAAACTCTATGTGCAATAGAAAGCAATTACAGCACATCACCCTGCATCCCTATGGTAAAATATGGTTGTAGCAGCAACATGGTGTGGGGATGCTTCTCTTCAGCAGGGAGTGGGAAGGTGGTCAGAGTTAATAGTAAGATGACTGGTGCTAAGTAGAGGGCAATCCTGGAAGAAAACCTGGAAGAGGCTGCAAAAGACATACATAAAACTGGAGAAGACTTGCACTTCCTAGATGGTCAATGACCCTAAACATACACCCAGAGCTACAATGTAAAGCTTTAGATAAAAACAGGCAAAGCATGTATGTTTTGTCTGCAAGAGAGAAACAGTGAGTGCACAAATGGTGTTTAAACAAAAAATATCCATATGGTCTTATGATAAAATGAGATAATTTACTCTTAAAAAACATTTCTGTACAAAAAGGAATTTATCTAATGCTTAAATGTGTGATTTGTTTTTGGTTGAAAGGTTTATTAGGATATACAGTGGGGAGAACAAGTATTTGGTACACTGCTGATTTTGCAGGTTTTCCCACTTGCAAAGCATGTAGAAGTCTTTAATTTTTATAATCAGTGCTCTTCAATTGTGAGTGACGGACTCTAAAACAAACATTCAGAAAATCACATTGTGTTATGTTTGCAAAGTAATTAATTTGCATTTTATTGCATGACATAAGTATTTGATACATCAGAAAAACAAAACTTAATATTTTGTACAGAAACCTTTGTTTGCAACTACAGATATTAGACATTTCCTGTAGTTCTTGACAAGGTTTGCACACATTGCAGCAGGGATTTTGGACTACTCCTCCATACAGATCTTCTCCAGGTCCTTCAGGTTTGGGGCTGTCGCTGGGCAATACGAACTTTCAGCTCCCTCCAAAGGTTTTTGATTGGGTTCAGGTCTGAAGACTGGCTAGGCCACTCCAGTACCTGGAGATGCTTCACACGGAGCCACTGCTTTGTTGCCCTGGCTGTGTGCTACTGGTTGTTGTCATGCTGGAAGACTAAGCCACGACCCATCTTTAAAACCCTTACTAAGAAAAGGAGGTTGTTGGCTAAGACCTCCTGATACGTGGCCCCATCCATCCTCCCCTCAATACAATGCAGTCGTCCTGCCCCCTTTGCAGAAAAGCATCCCCAAATAATGATGTTTCCACTTCCATGCTTCACGGTAGGATGGTGCTCTTGGGGTTATACTCATCCTTCTTCTTCCTCCAAACACGGTGAGTGGAGTTTAGACCAGAAAGCTCTATTTTTGTCTCATCAGACCACATGACCTTCTCCCATTCCTCTTCTGGATCATCCAGATGGTCATTGACAAACTTCAGACAGGCCTGGACGTGTGCTGGCTTGAGCAGGGGGACCTTGTGTGCACTACAGGATTTTAATCCATGGCGGTGTAGTGTGTTACTTATGGTCTTCTTTGAGACTGTGGTCCCAGCTCTCTTCAGGTCATTGACTAGGTCCTGCCGTGTAGTTCTGGGCTGATCCCTCACCTTCCTCATGATCATTGATGCCCCATGAGGTGAGATCTTGCTTGGAGCCCGAGGTTGAGGGAGATTGAGCGTCATCTTGAGCTTCTACCATTTTCTTAGAATTGCGCCAACAGTTGTTTCCTGTTTACCAAGCTGCTTCGCTATTTTCCTGTAGTCCATCCCAGCCTTGTGCAAGTCTACTATTTTATCCCTGATGTCCTTACACAGCTCCCTGGTCTTGGCCATTGTAGAGAGGCTGGAGTTTGTTTGATCGAGTGTGTGGACAGATGTCTTTTATACAGATAACAAGTTCAAACAGGTGCAGTTAATTCAGATAATGAGTGGAGAACAGGAGGGCTTCTTAAAGAAAAAATAACAAGCCTGTGAGAGCTGGGATTCTAACTGGTTGTTAGGTGATCAAATACTTATGTCATGCATCTAAATGCAAATTAATTACTTTAAAATCACACAATGTGATTGTCTGGATTTTTGCTTTAAATTCCGTCACTCACAGTTGAAGAGCACCGATTATAAAAATTAAAGACTTCTACATGCTTTGCAAGTGGGAAAACCTGCAAAATCAGCAGTGTATCAAATACTTGTTCTCACCACCGTAACTGATTAACACGCAATTTAAAACTGCCAGAAATAAAACACTATTTCCCTAAAGTTTTTTTGCCTCCCCCCCTCCAACTTTTTTACACTTATTTTTCTATTTCATTAAACATAACGTATGTAAATTTAAGCTGCTGAAAATTGTTTGGCCCACAGTGTTTTAGCTCTTGAGGTTCTTTGGCAGTCACACATCATTGTCTCTTACCACAGATAATTACTCCCATTGCTGCCCTTTATTCCAGTCTCAGCTTGATGGATGCATCTGTCCTCCGACATTCAACAACATCGTTTCGTTTCCTGTACTGTAGATTGCTGCCATAACTTTTACATCACTTGAATGCAAACCTAAAAAAGCTACTGAAAAACGCATCAAGAGCTGAAGGCAGCAAAGACTGAATTCCTGATTTATTTCCCAGTATTAAGACTTATATTAGATATGTTAATTATTTATATATGCATGCATATTTCAGTCCCAACATTTGCTTAAAAGGTTTGTGTTCCCATCTTAGCAGTAAAAAGGCATGTAGGTCAAATTTCCTGTTACCATCTCCATCTGTGCTAGCTGAATCTGAAGTGTCAGTTCTGTCTGGTGAGCACAAATACATGCAATCACTGTGTCAAAGGACATTTGAGAAAGACAAGCTTCCCGTTTCTAATTTGTCCTGTTTTGTCCTAATGAACTAAAATATGTTTTCAATTCTAAAAACAAACTGTTTTTGGACCCTTGTTTTGGCAGACCATCTCTCACTTCCAGTCAGTCAGATTTTATTGATCCCAGCAAGGGAAATTCACTTTTCACAGAAATTAGTAGAAATCAGTTGAACAAGAAACAAAACAATGTAGATAAACAGTGAATGTATAAAAAAAAAAACTGTTGCCAAACATACAAAAGCATATATTACATAATGCATGTACAAACGTTGGGCAGATTGAAAAATAAAGTGCAGTTTAAAGATATTTGCCCTATCTGTCATGATCTGTGAGTGTGTTTTTGTCTTCTGTTATGTTTATGTTTTGATCATTTTCTTATTTTTTCTGTGTTAATTATTGTTAGTATTATCTTGCCACATTAGTTTATTCCTGTGTTCTGTTCTTTATTTGTTCTTTGTCTTGCATTTGGAATTTTCTGTTAGATTCTGCCCTAGGTCTCTTTGTGTTTCTGCTCTACTCTGTACTTCTGCCTCAGCTGCTCCACCCAGCTTCTGATTGCGCTGCCTTCTCTCTGCCTTAGCTGTGACTCATTGCCTCTGATTAGCTCCTCTGGTTTACCTGTCTTTTCTCTGCCTCAGTATTTAAACTCCAGATTTCTCTCTGTTCCAAGCTGGTTCCTTCTGTAACTTTTAATACCAAACAAGGATAACCTGAGTGACGTAAAATCAGTTTTCAAATGCTGATTTCATTTACAGTATTTAAAGAAAACAATTCAAACCAACTGGACCATTTGTTAAAAAGTGATTGCCCCCTATGCCACATACTGTAACCGGTTGGGTCACCCTTGGCATCAACTGCTGCCATCAAGCATTTGTGATAACTAGCGATCAGTCTCCACATTGTATGTTTCAGGCATACAATGTGGAGCAGATGGTTAGCTATATGTGCCGGGGCAGTTTTGCTCTGCAATAAGGATATCTCAACACAGTATCCTAATTGTGATTAACTTTATTAATTTCCATATTCAATCCAGCATTAAAGGAGGCAGGCCACATTGATGTTATAGTAACCTGTGTTTGTATGATATTCAACCATTTTAAGTAATCGTGTGGGGGAGGGCCCCAAGGCACCAGCATGAATCCCCCCTTGGAGGACAGCTCCCAAACTGCCAGCGTCCACACCAGCCCAGTGCTGACCGAGGCCAGGGGAGCCCCCAAGAGATCCCCGAAGACACCACGAGGGAGCTCCCACAGAGCAAGCCACCCCCCACCACCCTTAGTGGCAGCATACCAGGAGACCCCGGGGCAGCCAAGAGAAGAGCCCACCACTGGCAGCCCATGACCCAGAGATCTGACAGACCAGCCAGGCCCCAGCAGGTGCTCCCAGGTTCCAGGACTCTACCTTCCACCCGGACATACCCCAGTCCTCTTTTTCTGACATGCTGAATGTAAGAGGGGATGCACTCCTTACAAAAAGTCCTAGCTTTGTCCTATCAGTTCACAGAATATTTACCCAAAATGTTTTTGGGAATATGTGAGACAGGTCTTTAAATTTACTTTCCTCAGCAGTAGTTTTGGCAACCACTTGGAACTCTCCCACACATGCCATTTTTGTCCAGTCTCTTTCTTAATGTTGAATCATAAATAGAGAGCATTAGGCCTGCAGTGCTTTGGATGTTGTTCTGGGTGGGCTTGGTATTGTTCTCTCGAATGGGTCATCCATCAATTCTTGGAGTAATTATGATTTGTCATACCCTTAGGAAATCTCACACTCACAGAACAATGTGAACCTTTCCATGGTTGCTGGACCTAGACTGTGCTGTTTTCTCCATTCGTGGATAATCCCTTTCACTATGGATAGCTGGAGTACCAAAGCCTTAGGAATAACTATGTGACCCTTTCCAGCCTCATAGATATTAACAACCTGGGTTCTAATCTATTGTTGGACTTCTTTAGGTTGGGGGCGTAATACATTTCTTTTTCTTTCCATCTTTTAGCCTACTTCAAGAAGTCATAAAGTTTCTATTTAAGTGATTATTTGATTCTACAGATCTTTTTATTTAGAACCAAAGCTGAAACATTTTTGTTTTCTTTTTATCTTGGCCTAGAGGGCTAAAAATACAATATTTCACTGATATAACTTTGTGCATTTCTTTCATAAACCCTCTCTTTTTTATTATATTTTTTATTATTATTGTTGTGTTTTTTCTTCTTGAAAAAAATCAAATAATACTGGAGAGAAGTATTTATTAAAAAGAAACTTTCATTTAATCATTGTGGTTTATTTAGCATACAGTTCTATGTACTATTAATGTCATACACCATTTAAGCAACGGAAGGAAAATAATTCAATTCAATATGAGAAAACTGTAGAAGACACAATTTTCCTATGTTTAAAAGAAGCTGATGGTAAAACAAATGTGACTTTTTACAGCAAAATAACTACACTTTAAAACAGTAAGTGATCACAAGGGGAAAGGTTTTGACAAAGCTTTCATATTTAATCGACCAAGCTTGAATTTTATGAAGAGCTCTAAAAAAAGTATAGAAATTTCCAAGAGATTTTTCTTAGATGTACTCTTTACTCGCCTCTCATCCAGTGACCAAAGCTACAAGTGAACTGAGAGCCCTCAAACCAGCAGGGAACCTCGTAAGAGTGCTTGAATTCTTACTCATTGGACAGTTTATAAAAGCCAACTGATAAGTATGGACCAACTATTAAAAACTCTTTTGAACCATTTCAAAGTAGCAAATTACTTCTGGTTTAAAAAAAACAAGTTCCAGCATTTCTTCTGCTTGTGCCACATTTTTCACATACTTCTCATTAAAAGGTAGCCAGTTTTCTTTGGTTATTTATAAGAAGAAATAATTACACTTAGCACCACCTCCCTCAGTATACTAATGAATGGGGATTTAAATGCTATATAAACTGTGACCAACTGACTAAGTCAGATAAAAAAAAATCTCTGCCTCTGTATTTTATTTACAGCTGTCATTTTCTGAAATACCTCATTCTAATTAATGTGAAACACATTCCATTGTAGGATCATGTTTAGGATATGTTGTTGGCTCAACTAAACTTCTTTTATTAAATGTACAATGTGCAAATGAAAAGCTATGGACAACATAAACAAGATATTGGTGCTGATGTGGTGATTGGTGGGGGATATAACAGTGAAACCGGGTTGACCAGTTCGAGAATGTTTCAACCTTAAATCAATCATTGCAAGACAAATCATCAGGCAAAAAGAGTAAGAGTAAGAAAACTGATGGATGTTTCCACATCATTAAAGTTGTGTTCCCCTTAATATTTGCAAGGATTGAGAGTGACTTTAAGAATAAAAGTAGGCATACTTTAACTTTCAGTTTTACACAAGTCAGTTCAACTTCCAAATAATGTCATAACTACAGTTTTAACTGTAATATTTAAATTGTGTATGCACAGGTTCAAACCATTTTGTGATGAATCTGGTGGATACAACTGTGCAATTAAACCATTCTCTGCATTTAGAACTACATTTCAAATGCTAAATGTGACTCAGCAGTTTTAATTAGCAGTACAGACAGACTCTCAGCTGGAGCTCTGCATACACAGAAAGATGTTGCTCCCTTCAACAACTAATTTTTACTAATTAAGCAATGCTTCCATTAATTGTATACTAATTCTGCCTGCTCAGCCAAAAACAGTTTGCTGAGTGATTAAATCCTTTTCCAGCATGCTCTTTGGTTAAATTAACATATTAGAGTGAACTACATTAGGATTATGTGATCCTCTGTGCTCTAAAAGTGCAGTGGGTATAATTTCTGTTTTCACGTTTGGGACCTGATGATTAATTGTTGTTGTATTTTATTTACACAAATACAAATCTTTGTTTTCTTGTCAAAAAAAGACTTATTTTATACTCTTGTTACAATATGTTTCTAGATTTTTATCAAGACATTTGATTTTTAAAATTCCCAGATCTTCCAGGGTTCATACACATCTTTTTATCATACGTTTCGAGGTTTAAATCACCAGAGCTCCCAGTCTAGTTTTGGCTTATTTAAGGTACAAATTAATGTAATGGTCAGGCCAAGCTGAAACCTAGGTGGAAGGATGGACAGACATTACCATTTTCACATAATTGTTTTTTCCATAAATATCCTGACCTATAGGATTCCAAATTTCCAGACTTTTCCAGATTCTGTCTGTCCACCAATAAAAATAGTGTTATGAGAGGATGTTCAGAGAAAATATTTAAGAATTGGTCATTTTAAAATGAATGAAAGGCATTTGAGCTACATGAAAGCAAGAGAAAGGAAAAATATATATATTAAAAAAGGATACATTAAGTAAATACAAGTATCTTCAAAATAGTTGGGCTTTAGGCTGAGAAAAAGGCTGCTTACTGAGACTAAACTTGTTCTCCAACTCTGCAGCCCTGCCCGCCCACTGTGTCAGCCTACACAAAGTGTCTGCTCTTCCGTAGCATTCTTTGTCAGATCACAAAAACACACACAAGTTCACATAGTTGTACTGAAAGACTTGACTGCCCCTTGACTTACATGTTACCTCCAGCTTCCAGCATGATGAAAACAAGTGCAGGTTTTGTTCAGGGCCAGATGAACTGGTGTTGTCCTTCACCCTTCTTCTCGATTTTTCCCCTTACTTAAATATAATACATGAAGTCTGCTTTAATTCTTCCTGACTGATTCCTTCCTCAGTCTCTGGCTCTCTTAGCAGCTTCTTCAATCACCTTACCAACCACTTCTTCTTGATTGATCCTTACATAATGGTCTTGCAGCCACAATCGGAAAAAGCAAATGGAGTAGCATTAGCAGTAAATTATCACACTCAGCTTTAATCCGGGAACGAGTCCCATTAGCTTCTCCACTTGAACAGCTTTGTGAGGGTGCAAAATAATGCTCTTTAATGCAAAACAATATGGTGCATTGAAAACTCCTGGGTGTTTTTGCAAGATCAGGAATCAACATTATTTATGTAGTTCGACTGAATTTTGCACACTGACATGTTCAGACAGCATATTGGATGGTGTACTTTGTGATATGAGTAATAGTAACAGCTACATGAATTTTATTACACCTGGCTTCCCAGCATTTCACAACATATTTACTTACCATTATATTATATATTCTATTATATACCATTATATCACCACATATCACTCCTAAGTTCTAAATATTAGAAAGTGCTGGATTCAAGCTAATGGTTTTAATAACTTTAAGATTATTAATGTATCCAGTCAGGTTGTGAACCTAACATGTACAAATATACTGTAATTCAAATGATGACAAAATACAAATGCCATCCTAACATGGTGAATGTATACAAATAATGAAGTTACTGAAAGTTTTTAATCTTACTTAGAGGTTCACCAATACCAAAAATTTTAAGTTTTTGTATTTCCAAATCCAATATTTAAAATTTAGGGTGGCTGTTTTTCAATATATTAGGCTGATAATCATTACTTCTTTAAGCCACTGTGTTGTTTTTTTTTGGCATTCTCAACTTGTTTTATCTAGGATCACAATTTCTCCCCCTTTTTTTTAAATGTGCAATAGTTGTCTTAAGTGAGATGGTGAAGCAGTACACTTGTACTCGTCGTCTTCCGCTTAACCGGGACCGGGTCGCAGGGGCAGCAGACTCAGCAGAGACACCCAGACGTCCCTCTCTCCAGACGCCTCCTCCAGCAGCTCCTCCAGGGGCAGTCCAAGGCGTGCTCAGGCCAGCCGAGAGACATAGTCCCTCCAGCGTGTCCTGGGCCGTCCCCTGGGCCTCCTCCCGGTGGGACGTGCCTGGAACACCTCCCAAGGAAGGCGTCCAGGAGGCATCCGGTATAGATGCCCGAGCCACCTCAACTGGCTCCTTTCGATGTGGAGGAGCAGTGGCTCTACTCCGAGCCCCTCCCGGATGGCCGAGCTCCTCGCCCTATCTCTAAGGGAGTGCCCGGCCACCCTACGGAGGAAGCTCATTTCAGCCACTTGTATCCGTGATCTCGTTCTTTCGGTCATGACCCAAAGTTCATGGCCATAGGTGAGGGTAGGAACGTAGACCGACCGGTAAATCGAGAGCTTCGCTTTTTGGCTCAGCTCTCTCTTCACCACAACGGACCGGCACAGTGTCTCCATTACTGCGGCAGCCGCACCGATCCATCTGTCGACCTCCTGCTCCATTCTTCCCTCACTTGTGAACAAGACCCCGAGATACTTGAGCTCCTCCACTTGAGGCAGGAACTCCCCTCCAACCTGAAGAGGAAAAGCCACTGTTTTCTGGTCGAGAACCATGGCCTCTGACTTGGAGGAGCTGATCTTCATCACACTCAGCTGCAAACCGCCACAGTGCATGCTGTAGGTCTTGGCTAGAGGTGGCAGCAGGACCACGTCATCTGCAAAAAGAAGAGAATAATTCCTCTGGTCCCCAAACCAGACCCCCTCCAGCCCTTGGCTGCGTCTAGAAATCCTGTCCATAAAAGTTATGAACAGGACCGGTGACAAAGGGCAGCCCTGCCGGAGTCCAACATGCACCGGGAACAGGTTCGACTTAGTGCCGGCAATGCGGACCAAACTCCTGCTCCGCTCATACAGGGCCCCCTGAAGCAGTACATTGCAATGAAAAAGTTTTTCCTCAGTCTCAGTTTTATAACTTTATGTGTGAGATTTGAGCATGTTTATGATTTTATATTGTTTTAAATAGGCAGTGTGTGGTTACAAACAGAGGGAACAAATTGGCAAAAAAGCAGTTAAACCGCTGACATCAAAATGAGCTGTAAAACAAACTGCTGAATTAGGCCATGGCTACATTACAACTGATATATTTTTAAACAGAAAATAATGTTTCTATTTTTGAATACATTTACATCTGCAGTGTCCCTGGGGTTCCAAACTTTATGTTTCTACACCATGCCACAAAGCATGATGTAGAAACAATTATCTCATCTTGAATGTGAATTTAAAAAAAAAAAGGAGATGACTGTTGATTTCACGAGAAATAAGAACAGGTCAAACACTATTTCAAAAATGGGAGGTGTAGAGGTGGTGGAGGAGTAAAAATACCTTGTTCACCTGGACAATAGACTGGAGTGGAGATGCAACTGTGAAGCGGCTACAAGAAGGGACAGAGCAGACTGTACTTCTTGAGGAAGCTTAGAATCCTCTGTGTTTGCACCAAGATGTTGCATGTCTTCTATAAGCCTGTTATGGAGAGTGTGATCTCTTCTACCATCACCTGCTGGGGTAGCAGCATCAGAGCCAGGGGCTTAAAAAATCTCAACAAGCTGACAAAGAAGGCTGGCTTAGTAAAGCTTACTTGTAGATATATTGTAAAATATAGGAGACAAAGAGATAATACATAACTGAGTACCAGGTGTTTCTGGAGTCAACCAACAAATGTTCCTCCATATAATTAAAACAACAGGAGGTAGAGCAAAAATAATTACCAAACAATATGTCTATAGCAAAAGAAAATACTAGGAGGCAAACTAGGACTCAGGGACTGCACAGTGACTGCAAGAATAAGTGCAGAGGAGTAAAATCACATGAGGTCTAACAAAGCACAGAAGGTGAGACAAGACCATACACACACTGAGAACAAATAGAGGAACAGATGAAACAATGAGAGAGCGAGGGCAAACAGAATAGGGAAGCAAAAGCAGTCTCCAGAGTAGGACAACATGTGATGATAAAGACATAGCATGAATGGAGTCTCAACAGATGGTGAAGCAGAAGATATAAAAAGACAAAAAATGGTATTCTAAAATAAAATGCAAAATCAATGAAGAAAAGTTAAGTACATAGAAGACCAACAGGATGCAAACATAGAAATCTTGGCAGCAAAACTGCTTAGTTATTTTACTCTGAATTGTTACACATAAATGGTGTTAATAAGTCCACTCGTAAGGCAAAGAAAACATGCATTCATGCTATTTAAACATGCATTTAATCACGTCCTTAGTCTAGTTAAAGTCTGATTAAAATTAGATCTAAAGTTTGCATTTAGTGAAACTCCCTGGGTACTGCAAAGGGTGGTACTGTTGGGACTAGTGGAAGCCCAGCCCATCTTTTTACTGCTCTATATCTATCTTTATTTTTTCTTCTTAATATATTGAACAATTATCCTTTTTTGGCATTTAGGGTCTTATCATCACATTTTAGCTGCAGATAAAGGTAAGCATCTCTTTTTGCTCACCTGCTGTGCCCATCATTACTGATCTGTCGCTTCTTTCTTTTACCTTACATAACTTTGGTATTTCCTTAGACTGCAGTGAATATTTATTCTTTTGTAATTTTTTGTCCTCATCTTAATCACCTGTTTATATATTTGACATCCTGATCCTATAAAACATCCTGATGCTTCAACCCCTATATCCAGCTTTGCCTCCACTGCCACCTTGCTTCCCCTCTCTGCGATCTCATGATGAAAGCTAAATTAGCCATGGCACATATCTTAAGAGCATCCAACAGCCATCGGCCTCACCTCTTGAGTACTCAATCATCTAATTGAATATGAGGTCTACTGGGAGAGCCCCTCACAGCTGACCAACTCTCTGTATGGACATTATGGTGCACACAGTTGAATTTGTGCAAGAAGTTGTATGCAGATGCAGTTTGACAACGTGTCTGGTACTCTTTTCCATGACAGATGAAAAACAATTATAATGGCTGAAAAAAAAATAAAATCCAATCTCTTTTCTAGTTTAAAAATAATGTATTTAATAAGTGTCTTATCTTCCCCCAATATCCTGCAAGTCTGAGCAGCCCTGCATGCTGCCCCCTATATTTAGCTCCCTATAGTACAGTGTGCACAGTCAGCTGTGGTATAATTATTTTCTCATTAGTGCAGACAATAATGACAATTTTGTAATCTAGCTTGCCCAATCTCCTACCCCTGCTCTTGCTGCATATGTATTTCGCATCCCCTCTCTACCAGACTCCACCAGTACCCTGCTGGAGGGAAGAATTCACAGCCATTAAAAAAAGAGAAAGCAAACAAACAACAATTAGTTTCCTGTTGACATAGAGAATTGCAGACTCATCTCCTGCAAATTACCCCTTGTTGAGGCATGAGCAACAGAGGCTTTCATTTTAGGTGTTTGTAATGAACCATTTACGGTGAAGGTAATCAAGAAACCAGGAAGACAAACATGTATGAATAAGCAACATCAAGAAGTAGGAGCTGTGCCTATGCGGACAAATATTTAATGGAAGAAAAATCATTGTGATTAGACATGTGGGGTAACAAAATCAACATGGAATAAACTGGTCAGATAGCTTTACAATATTTATTTCTAATAGTATTTATTATCCATTCAATTTCACAATAATATACCACAATATTAATTTTATTGTCATCAGGCTATGTCTTTTGTCATAATGAAACCTTTTTTGATTACCAAGAACCAGAAGTCAGTAGATGACACAAAACATTGTAGAAAAAAAAGAAAAAAAATCAAAAACCATTTCCAAAACACAAGTAAGAAGAATGTACAGCCATGTCTTCATGGAGAGGTCTAAAGTTTTGACTAACACATTTATATTTATCTTAAAAAGTGCTCAGTCTAGTTAATGATGCTAATTCACTTATTGTCTAAGTATGGGTGGGTGATATGATGATATTAGTTCTGAAGGATTAGAACATGTTGACGATTTGCCTAAGATATGTAGCAAAAAAGAAACATTTCTGGAATGCTGTTGATTATTGTATGTTTTGTTTATTTTTGTATTAAATCCCAGTTTTGTTTGACATAAATTATATAAACTGATAAAAAGGTTGCTCTTTGAGAAAATTTAAAAGTTTTTTCTTTTCTTTACAAGCATTATGTTCACATAGTGGTCAAATTGTGATATTACTGGTAAATATCGATGTATTTCCCATATTATCCAACCCCTATGTCAATTTTTATAAATTGAGAAGTAGGACATGAGGCAGACAGGATCCATTTCTAAATAAATTTCAATAGTAAAACTGAAAACACAACAAACTTACAATAAACTGAAGGTAAAGTGGAAAAAGGGCATGACACAACAGACATGGTGAAGCGTAGACACAACAGACGGTCAGACGTTGACTGAAAGAAAACTCGTGAAATTTAACAGAGAGGATAATTACTGGAACAAGTAACAGGTGAGGGATTATTAACGTAGAACAGCTGTGAGGGGAGCGGGCAACTTGGAACAGCTGAGGTAAAGGTAATGGCTCAATCAGGGAACGAATAAAATGGGGGAAAATAAACACTATGAAACACAGAGACTATGAAAATGAAACTGTAGCCTTAACAACAAAGGAAACAAAATTGGAAATAATCACAAAATATGAACAATAGCATCTATTGAAAAATAGGAAAACCAAATTAGGAAACACATGAAAGACTTACATTATAAACAAAGAAAAATAAGACTTAGCTCAAAACCAAACTCAAGTCCAGGAGTTTGGTTTTGAGCTAAGTCTTATTTTTGTAAAGGGTAATGACATGCATAGCAAAGATTCAAACTGGCCCCCTCTTTGCTGGAATTTTTTTACCACCGCTTTGTTGTCCGTCATTCCGTCCGTCCATCCATCCATCCATCCATCGGCTTTTGATTATCAGATCGTGGAGGTAACTGGCCCTGGAGTAAAACCCAGACATCCTTCTCCCCATTTCTTTTTTTCTGCCATTAACCATATCTGATAACTATAGGTAAGGGTTGGGGCATGGACAGACTGACAAATCAAGAGCTTCGCTTTATTGCTACAATCTTTCCCACCACAACAAACCGGAGCAGTACACATGTCACTACAGATTAGGCCTCCATCCATGTATTAATTTCCCACACTGTCCTACTGTCACTAAGGAACAAAACATCAAGCTATTTGAAATGTTCTGTTTGAGAGAGAGATTGACCCCTGACCTCAAGGTAGCGCTCCACCTATTTTGATCCAGAACCATGTTTCATACTTAGAGAAGCTGATTAAGTAATAATCAGGCTCCAGGGGTAGAAAATAACAGATCTATTATTTAATTAAGACTTTCCATGGTTTAAATTGTGGACTATTATTTGGTGTACTCCACCAAACTGATAATTTCCCCTTTACTCACTATGCATTCTATTTAGGCCTTTCTCATATTAGTAAAGCTGGCTAAACTGTTAAACCATGCTGCAGAGACAGCTTGTTGTTTTCAGTATCCCACCACCACAGGTGGAGGGAAGATACCAACCCTTTAAAAGTGTAAAAGTGTTGGAGATTTAATCAGATGTATTAAGAACCTTAAAATGTAAAATATTACTGATGCTAACATTAATCTCTAATCAAGGGCAACAGAAAGGCCACAGAATCCAGTTTGTTTTCTTTGTTTTAGTCAGCAATGGTGTGGTATAGTAAAGATCTTACACCATTCAATTACTTCTGAGTTTTAAACTTGCGTTTGTTTGAGCAGCAGCAGTTTTTGTTAACACTTTAGTTGTTCAGAATGTTCTCATTTTATAATATGCAGTTTTTAAATTCATTGAATACACCCCATTCCAGGTTTATCTAAACCGAGCTATATAACGTAGAAATTTGATAACCCTGAGACATAATTCCAGATATTAAGCAACATACAGCATCTGAGGGTCTAACAGACAGAATCGATGCACAGAAATATAAAATTCTGTTCTATGTTCTATGCTAATGTGCAACTCATTCTCCGACTGCAGATCATCTATCTTCTGAATATTTTATCATTTTTTGCTTCACTCAATCTTCTTCTGGCCTTCCCCTCATCCTTACTGTTGTAAGCCATTCTGTCCCTCGCTCAAATTGCAGTAATATGTCAGATAAAAGTTGCCCTTTGATCAGTCTTTGACTTGGAGCACAGCTCTGCTCCTCATTTCTCATCTAATAGATTTACCATTGGTTCAGAAACAGAGCAATTTTGAACCAGCAGTTTCTCTTAAACTTGTTTCATTATGCATCGCTGAAAGTTGAAAACTTTTTGTATTGCTGTGGAATACCAAGTGGAATCACAATAAACCAGCTAACTGAACATCATTTTTTTACTTTTCATATACTGGTTCATATAATTACAGTGTGCCAGTTCACCCTAAACGAGAACTAGCTCTAAATTACCTTCAACTAGGTTAAAATGAATCATTTTATGACAGTTCTCCAGTTGAACATTTACAGCTCCAACATGAACTATTCCTTTCATTTAATAGATTATTTTTAAAATAAAATCATGTAGGCCATTACATCTTTCATCATAGGCAAGATACATAGCATCAACTTTAAGATAAAACCTTCTCATGCCAGCAGATTGTTTACCTTAATCGAAGAGATAAAATCCATCCTCACATACAATAGCTGGGTCTTGAAACAACATGTATGTGTGAATAACCACTGCAAATATAAATAGTGTGAATTATTTGTATTGGTTTTAACAAGAAAACCTGTGAATTTTAAATATTATGAGAAAGCATTTCAAGAGCAGACCCTGCTGATGTAATTGATAATGGCAACAGCTTTACAGTACAGTCAGAATAAAAGCTATTAACGGACTTACAGCAAATTCACAGAGTGGTTTGTTCACCTTAAAATGATCCAATTACCATTCAGAAGGCATTTTGATATGGCATTTTCAATTTAAATCTAAATGTATAAAAATAAGTATTTATTTTTCAATATGTCCTTTCAATTTAAACATAATTTTCATTTACAAACACATTTTTTTTTAAGTTGCGACTTGATAGTTTTTTCCTTCTGCCTTGTTCTCATACTATTGTATGCACAGTTACATTGCTGCTGTCTTTTTTATTCTCCTGCAGTCGAGGTTTCTCATCTTCATAGAATTACTTTTTGACTTAGAAATGTCAGAGTTAGACATAATGATAAACTCAGAGAACGTATGCAATGAAGACACAAGTGAGTCAAAGTTATCTTTGGCTGGCCAAGGAGAGACAGTTCATTCTCTCAAAGGAGCTGCCCTGTGTCACAGCCTTTTATTAAGGAAATAAAAAACACTCATATTACAGAATCGTGGATGTGGCTACACACAGTTTCACAAATACAAGTCCTACTGAATAAAACTGCTTTGTCCATATACTGATACAGCCCACACGTCCACATCTGGCATCCAAGGACACCAAGATTAGCTGGGGTGCCAACGGACTGCTTCCCAGAACTCCTCCACACACACACGTTCCTGCTCAGTCTGCCTAGCAACCACCCAAATGCAACTCTAAGACAAGATGACAATTCTGTTAATAGTTCATAAAAGTAAAGATCAAAAAACATATGTGAAAAGTATTCAAACCACTTCTATCAAAGTTCACCCAACTAAATAAATGAAAATGTCCTTAAATGGCAAATCATAAGGATAAAGAACCTTTTTAAATTAAGTCATAATAATTCATGTGCAAATCTTCCTGCACTTAATTATCTTATGATGCTGCTTACAATTCTGCCTTTTAGTTCCCCACCTGTTGGGTCTACCAAAAGTATGGTTGCCATTCAAAAACCTCTGGAAATAAATACCATTAGAGTTTTGGCATCGTAGCAAAGTATCACACTTTCATGACATCGCTTTGCAACATATTTGCATGTTTATTTTTTTTTATGCAAGCTTCTTTGCAAGTTGGGATGAGGGTGCAACTTAAAGCCTTTCAGCCCAGCCAGGTCTGAATGATGTATGATACAATTAAAAGCAGGACCAGCACGCAACCATGCTTAACATATTTACAATCTAAACAACAAAACACTTACTATTAATCACTTATTGACTAAATGTTAAATCACCCTTTTTACAAAATTGACCTTTGATATCGGCTGCACGGTGGTGCAGTTGGTAGCACTGTTGCCTTGCAGCAAGAAGGTCCTGGGTTCAATTCCTGGCCTGGGGTCTTTCTGCATGGAGTTTGCATGTTCTCCCCGTGCATGTGTGGGTTCTCACCGGGTACTCTGGCTTCCTCCCACAGTCCAAAGACATGCCTGTTAGGTTAATTGGTCACTCTAAATTTCCCTTAGGTGTATGAATGAGTGTGTGCATGGTTGTATGTGTGTTGCCCTGCGATGGACTGGCGACCTGTCCAGGGTGTACCCCGCCTCTCGCCCATAGACTGCTGGAGATAGGCACCAGCTCCCCCGTGACCCACTATGGAATAAGCGGTAGAAAATGACTGACTGACTGACCTTTGATATCACAAAACTTTATTTCACTGTGAGCTTTCTCTAATTTGATGAGTCATACCAAGTCCTTTACAACATCAAACTGTTAGAAATACAACAGACTGCAGTTTTTACCTTTTCCCCCATTTCTTTGAGGTCTAAACACCAATCAAAACCATAAAATTGTACATAAAATAAATGAATATGATATCGCTTAAACATGAACGTTTATGGAGACGATAGAAAACTGAATTTACTTTTAAAAGGTGTAAAAGAAATAGTAGCTGTTGACCAAAGTGCTTTTCATGAAATCAATGAAGCTTCTACAGATAGTAAAACACCATACAATAAATAACAATAATAAAACAAGTAATAAAATTACATTAGATACAAACATATTCTAAGACATAAAGACATGACCAGTAAGACCTGTAAGATTTTTCATCATATGTTTTATAGTTACAATAAAAAAACAAATAAATACAAGCTGTATAATTGTAATGTATTTGGACAGGATAATATATGCTTGAGATTCACCTGTTTAGGGATCCAGCTGTACCTTTCTGACATGATAAAACTGTTGAATTAGAAAAATATCAAACAAAAATTAAACATTGGTGCAGTATATAGACTGTGTGTTGCCTTTGCTAGAAAATTGGAGTCCTCATGAGTTTGGAAAGAAAGTTCAGGACACTTTGGCGTTTTTAAATCTGTTTCAGTTTTTTTTTTTGACAGAGTGAGAACAAGAGCTCTGCACAGTGGATTGTCAGCAGAATCTGTTCTAAGGCTTTTTCTTGTTTCTAGAGATGAATCCACAATCGATCAGCTACCCTTCATGCCATTTCTCTCTCACTGTAACCTGATTTTTGACCCATGCTGATTACATATGCTGGAGACTACACTCACCTACAGTCTTTGTGTTCTCTTACTCTTCCTCAATATTTTCTCCCTAACTTGAAGCAAAAAGCTCAGGAAGGCATAATTTATTTGTAACATTAGCCACCCGACCACAGCACAGAGATGGCTGTTATTGGAAGAGAAGACTTCAGTGATCAGCTTAGAGCAGATCAACTCACTTATCAGAAAATTCACATTAGGTGTAGCACCTAACATGATTTGCTCTAAGATCTACACCTCGAAAGGAACTTTTTAAACTGAAGTTGCTCTTATTTTCCGGATTTACATAAATTAAATGTGCCATGAGCTTCGATGAAATGTAAAGCAATGTCAAATAAAGTAATTACAGTTTAGTACGTGTAGTACCCAATTGTTTCTAGCATTCAGAATTTCAGACTGACTCAAACATTAAGAGCTCCATTTATCTTGGAACATCGTACAAGTGTGCATTTTGTACATAAATGAACGCATTCATATTCATGAGCTGGTTTTAATGTCTTTTTGCTCATGTGGGCGTATGCAGATCTGTGTTCACATGTTCAAACGTGGGGCGGAGCGTTGCCAGGTCTGCAGTAGCACATTAGAAAATCATTAATTCAAAGTATGATTCGGATGATTCTGCAATTGTGGTGTGGATCAGAGATGGGCAAGAAGCTGAGTACAGGAAGGTGGTGGACCGCTTTGTGGCATGGTGTGGAAACAATCATCTCAATTTGAACATGACTAAAACAAAGGAGATGATTGTAGATTTGAAGAGAAACAGGAATAAGTCAAAAACAATTTCCATCATGGGAGAAGAAGTGGAGGTAGTGGAGGAGTATAAATATCTCGGTGTTCACCTGGACAACAGACTGGAGTGGAGATGCAACTGTGAAGCTACACGAAGGGACAGAGCAGACTGTACTTCTTGAGGAAGCTTAGGTCCTTTGGTGTTTGCAGAAAGGTGTCTTCAGTCAGAGGCTTCTTCAGATGTGCTGTAAGACAAACCACTACAGGAGATCCTTCCTGCCCACAGCCATCAGCATCTACAACAGCCCTTTGAAGAAACCTTCATAATGAGCTACAACAACATTTAATTTCCCTTTGGGATTAATAAAGTATTTGAATTTGAATTGAATTGTATCTGTAAACCAGAGTATCACAATTTTCCCTACAAAGAAAACATTAAAGACAATTTTAGCATTTTGTTTTATCTAATTGTCCATACTGCAAAAATTTAAATATTTTCTAGTTAATTATTTCTGTTTGCTGTTCAGTTTTCCGTTATACAGGTCCTTCTCAAAATATTAGCATATTGTGATAAAGTTAATTATTTTCCATAATGTCATGATGAAAATTTAACATTCATATATTTTAGATTCATTGCACACTAACTGAAATATTTCAGGTCTTTTATTGTCTTAATACGGATGATTTTGGCATACAGCTCATGAAAACCCAAAATTCCTATCTCACAAAATTAGCATATCATTAAAAGGGTCTCTAAACGAGCTATGAACCTAATCATCTGAATCAACGAGTTAACTCTAAACACCTGCAAAAGATTCCTGAGGCCTTTAAAACTCCCAGCCTTGTTCATTGCTCAAAACCCCAATCATGGGTAAGACTGCCGACCTGACTGCTGTCCAGAAGGCCACTATTGACACCCTCAAGCAAGAGGGTAAGACACAGAAAGAAATTTCTGAACGAATAGGCTGTTCCCAGAGTGCTGTATCAAGGCACCTCAGTGGGAAGTCTGTGGGAAGGAAAAAGTGTGGCAGAAAACGCTGCACAACGAGAAGAGGTGACCGGACCCTGAGGAAGATTGTGGAGAAGGGCCGATTCCAGACCTTGGGGGACCTGCGGAAGCAGTGGACTGAGTCTGGAGTAGAAACATCCAGAGCCATCATGCACAGGCGTGTGCAGGAAATGGGCTACAGGTGCCACATTCCCCAGGTCAAGCCACTTTTGAACCAGAAACAGCAGCAGAAGCGCCTGACCTGGGCTACAGAGAAGCAGCACTGGACTGTTGTGGTCCAAAGTACTTTTTTCGGATGAAAGCAAATTCTGCATGTCATTCGGAAATCAAGGTGGCAGAGTCTGGAGGAAGACTGGGGAGAAGGAAATGCCAAAATGCCAGAAGTCCAGTGTCAAGTACCTACATGACCTGGCACCTGCTCACAGTGCCAAAACCACTGGTAAATGGTTTACTGACCATGGTATCACTGTGCTCAATTGGCCTGCCAACTCTCCTGACCTGAACCCCATAGAGAATCTGTGGGATATTGTGAAGAGAACGTTGAGAGACTCAAGACCCAACACTCTGGATGAGCTAAAGGCCGCTATCGAAGCATCCTGGGCCTCCATAAGACCTCAGCAGTGCCACAGGCTGATTGCCTCCATGCCACGCCGCATTGAAGCAGTCATTTCTGCCAAAGGATTCCTGACCAAGTATTGAGTGCATAAATGTACATGATTATTTGAAGGTTGACGTTTTTTGTATTAAAAACACTTTTATTTTATTGGTCGGATGAAATATGCTAATTTTGTGAGATAGGAATTTTGGGTTTTCATGAGCTGTATGCCACAATCATCCGTATTAAGACAATAAAAGACCTGAAATATTTCAGTTAGTGTGCAATTAATCTAAAATATATGAATGTTAAATTTTCATCATTACATTATGGAAAATAATGAACTTTATCACAATATGCTAATATTTTGAGAAGGACCTGTAATTCAATGGTTCACTGCTCCAGCACACCTGGTTCAAATTATTACCTCCTCAGCATTCCATCAAGTGATGCAAAAATCAGGTGTGTGGCAGAGGGAAACTCCTAAAACATGCAGGACAGTGGGCTCTAAAGAATCAGGGCTAAGCTCAAACTCTCTAATTAACCAGTTAAAACAAAAGGGTAAAAGTCACTTATGTGTGCATGCCAGTGTAATCTTTCTAAACACATTGGGCTCTGTGTCACGGCTCACAGGAACTATAAGATATTAAAACCAGACCAAGTGTTTATCTTGTTCTCATATTAGTCAGAGACTGAAAAGTAAAATTCTGTACCTCATTGCTGCCTCACGTGTAATGTCTCTGTAAGTTTATAGCAGTCCATGATGAACAGCCAGGGGCTTCTTTGTGAGTATCCCAACGACCACTCAAGGACTCTACCTCTCCCTGGGCAACTCCAGATTAGACAAAATTCCAGCCCCTCTCCATGGGGGCCTAATGGAGGAAGCCCGAGGAACAAAGGCTCAACCACCTGGAGGCAGGTGCTAAGCACCCACCCCCAGGGTCGTCTCCAGGAGGATGCACAATCCGTGCGAAATTCACCTCTCATTTTTGGTCTCCCATTTACCCTACCAAGAGTCAAAGCCATGGACACAAACAGTTCTCAGTATCATGAGGTACTTGAAGCCCTCCACCCCTATGCAGAGATCACTTCTTAATATTGATTATGCCTATAATTGGCTTTGACAGCCACCGTGTATTAGTAAACCCAAGGAAATGACTCTTTTATTTAGTTTATCAGTTTTAGATCTCAACATATGAACAAAGTGATTAGTCCACATATAGTCCACATATTTAATCTTTCCTTTTCCTCTTTTATTATTTGGATTTAAATTTTATTGATACACACGCCATCACAAATTTCATTTACACACATGAACATATTAGCACCACCACAACCCACATCAATTCCATTGTGCTACCGGTCAAAGCGATTCCTTGATCATCTACACTTTTATTTGCTTCATGCAAAGGTTTGCATTAAAGAGAAGAGACAAGCAGGGAGGATCTGTTCTGCAAAGGTCTGTTGGAAAATTACAGCCTGATGTACCTAAGCAGATGGTTGGTAATGTGCTCTTTTGTCAGAATGAGGTTCTAAATGAAATAGAAATTGAGCAAAGGTACAATCAGCGACAGTGTTTATTGGAAATACACTATTTACGAGTTATTCAGGTATAAGATATTCAGGTGTGATGTATTCAATGAATGTATTGACATTCAGTTACAATGCAAATTTTCTTTGTTAGAAACAGCACGCATAAGTCATATGCTTGACTTTCAAAGATTTAATTCAAATAAATTCAGATTTTATTGAAAACCCTGAAAAGAGAATGATGCGATGACATTATGTTATGTCCCTCGATAAATAGACCAAATAGACAATCTTGCACAGAAAAAGATATCTTGCAAGAAGCTCAGGTTCAGAATTTTAAGATATAGAAAATGTAAAAAAAAAGGCTCCTGTACTTATTGTTTAAAGCAAAGGTCCACTGGAAAATTTACGAGTAATACCTGATAGAGCATCCATTTTAGCAACAGGGATTTTGTCCTGTGTTTTTCTTCCATCCTTTTTTTGTATGTTGAATCTCTTCTTAGTACTTCTTACGGGCCGACACAAAATACGAAGACTTGTAATTTCTACTCAAGTTTTAATATTTTGATCTGGGGGGGTGCATTAAATACCATATCCAATATATTTCAGCCACCAACCTATTTTCTATTTGAATACAACAAAAATTTTATTCTGTCCATTACCAACCATACTCCTATCATAATAAACATTATATTCAAGTATCATCTGAAACCCTCCTCTTTCTGTCTTTCTCTTATTTTCTGTGTTGTTTTAAGTATTAACAAATTGCTAATGTGACAATACAATTTTTCCAATTGCATAATATCTTCATCCTCAAGGTATTTAATGTTTATATGTCACCATTTTGTCTTTAAAAATCAGATGAACCAGAATGAATCAGTTGACCATCAGTGTTTCAGTGGGCTGCTCAACAAAATCAAACATGTGTCATGTATTTATTTGTGTAGAAATGTACTGTAAGTTAAACAATGTGTTTTCTATTGCTTGTAGCCATGAATTAAGTATTGTGTTAAGGATTTAAATTTGGTTTTAAAGTGGGTAAATTAAATTAAACTGATTAAAAATGCTCACAGTTTTGTTCGCCATTGTAACAAATGATTTGTTACAACGAAGATACTGGTTTGTCATTTTCCTCCTTATTAATTACTAGGACTTAGAGCGCTAGCCTCAGACATTACTAGAACCACTGTCTTGCATCAACGATTCTAGTCTAATGCTGCTGTAAGAGCTACCGGATGGGGAATTTATCTCAAAAGTGGGTTCTGTGCTAAAAAGTCTATGTTTAGGAAGGTTTACCTTTTAGACTGTGTGCCAACATTAGGACCTTATTACATAACAGTGGTGACCTGCACTGAATCACTGATACAGATTAAGCACCCCCTTTTGATTTTCTTTGGCTAAAACTTGTTTATATTTCTCAGTTCAGTTCAGAAGCAATTAAGTTGTTACTGACAGACGATGGGCTTTACACTAACTGAGCTTGAGGGCTACTAAAATTCATTAAGTCAATCGTGATAACCAGCTGAAGCAGTGGCTTCACACCATTACCATTATGATCTGAGACTCTGCACCATTTAAACTGCTTATTACCCAGTGGGTGTGTAAAATTTTCCGCTCAGTTTAGGCAGCAGTAGCAGTGTGTACCCCTTCCTCAACCATATGGCTAACACTAACACTGAGTTGTCTTAATGATCAATTATTCGTGGTCCTACTTCACAGTTCACAGCTCTAAGCTAATAACCTAAATCAGTTAAGAGAAAACTTGTAATGGACCATTGAGTCCAAGAGAATTTCTCTCTTGATGATTCAATAAATTATAACTTTTAGATTTGGAAGATGTCATCATTACCTGTTGTAACTACCATAATTGGAAGTTTTGTTTGTTGACCTCATGCAATATTGCAATGAGAGTCAATGAGAAAGGTTTAAGGTAACGTTTTTATGTAAGCCTTAAAGAATTCATTGTAGGACACCCAAAAATAAGGAACAAGGAAAACCAAGTTACTTTACTTCAGTTATGCTTACTGATGGACAGAAGGGATGAAGATCCAGTGTTTCCTCTGCCAGGGTTGCTGTTCTCTGGCGAATGATTGTTCGCAAGAGTGGACAGGCAAGTGAATAATGATAAGTAGGATGGATAAGACTGACAAGCGGTCCAGTGGACTGAGGTGTGCTCCTGTGTAGGTATTGCTGTTGTGGTCTGAATCAGGTAGCCAATTCAGAATGAGTGGAAAGCTCTGCAGGAGAGTCTAATTAAGTTCTAGGTTGTAAAGCAGTGGTTTTCAATCAGTGTCCTAAGGACCCACTGGCCTACATATTTTAGGTGTTTCCCTGCCTCTGCACACCTGACTTAAATTAATTGGTGATTAACTGACCTATGCAGCACTTGATGGCATGCTAAGAAAGTAATACAATTATTTGATTAAGGTGTGCTGGAGCAGAGACACTTGTGAAACATGAAGGACAGTGAGTCCTGAGGACCAGTATTAAAACCCATTCTTCTAGAGTACAAGAGATACCAAATAAGTATCAGAAAATCACCCTGTTGGAACTTTTGAGCTGTGCCTTGATATACCTTAGGGAGAATTAGCAGAAGAGGAAAAGGAGGGAAGGAGAGGATTTAAAAATACAGAAATACTGCTTTCATTTTCAATTTTCTTTAACTAGCATAAAATAAATACTTGAATCAGTCTTAGTAATTTTCGACTTGACCATGTTTTCATTGCCACCCATATAAAATGTAAATCAACTAACAGTTACACACAGGGTAAATAGCATCATGTTACGTCAAAGACACTATAGTGAGAATGTTGAGAAGGAGACTAAAGAGTTACAACTATTGACATCAAATTCTGAACCATGCTACCAACAATTTCAATCTAACTTAAATACAATTATCCAAAATAAAGAATACATCATCTGTGGAGTTCCCCAGGGCTCCGTACTGGGACCTATTCTGTTTTTACTTTACATTCTTCCCTTAGGTCAGATAATTCAAAAGTTTAATGATGTTTCTTATCATCTTTTTGCTGATGACATTCAGCTGTACTGCTCCTTTAAGCCTACTGGGGCTCACAAACTGTCTTCTTTGATCGGCTGCTTAACAAACATTAAGCAGTGGTTAAACAATAACTACTTACAGCTAAACTCAGAAAAAACAGAGACCCTGATTATTGCACCGGACAGTGCTATGTCTGAAATTCAACATCAATTGGGTGATCTAACACTCTCACAAAAAGATAGCTTTAGGAATTTAGGTGTCATTTTAAATCAAGCCCTCTCCTTGGAGCATCATTTAAAACAAATTGTAAAGATCTGCTTTTTCCAATTGAGAAACATCTCCAAACTTAGATCTATAGTTTCCCCGATTGAACTAGAGATGATAGTACATGCTTTTGTCTCTACACGACTGGATTATTTTAATGGTCTGTTTACTTGTTTTAATGAGAAGGGGCTTGCCCGTCTTCAGGTCGTCCAAAACTCTGCTGCGAGATTAATAACTCGCTTAAACAGAAGAACCCATATAACCCCTGTTTTAAAGTCGCTGCACTGGCTGCCTATTAGATTGAGATTTAATTTTAAAATTTGAGTTTTAACTTTCAGGGCTTTACACGGTGAGGCTCCTTTATACATTTCTGATTTGATTCAAAAATATAACTCCTGTCGCAGTTTAAGGTCATCAAATCAAAATCTTTTAATGATTCCTCACACCCGTTACAGAACGCGAGGTGACTGCTCTTTCCAGGCTGTTGCAACCAGGCTGTGGAATGCACTGCCTTTTTCCTTGCGAAGTATGGACTCAGTGGATGATTTTAAAAAGCAGCTAAAGACATTTTTATATTAAGAATCTTTTAGTTAGACTTGAGCTTATGATATCCATTTATAATTCTACTGTGTTTTTATTCTGTACTGTTTACTGCCTTATTCTGTTGTGTTATTCTGTTGTGAAGCACTTTGTGACATCCTGTCTGCGTAAACGTGCTATACAAATAAATTTTACTTACTTACTATTCACTGATACTGAGCTCAGCTGTCTCTCAGTTGTCTCCCATGCAAACATGTGTTTGGCTGCCATATGATTTTTGAATTTCATGTCGGATGGGAATGACAATTGGATCAATGGGATTGTTGAGGGAAAACCACTAGTGGAAATAAATGCAATCAAGTAAAACTGGGTTGACACCCCATGTAGCTTCAAAATTTGTCTTAATTGGGTATTGAGAAAAGTGGTTCTAACTGTGTAACACATCAGGGAACCAAATGGGTCCCACTTTTTACCCAGAGCTGTCTTGCATCAAACCTATATAGCCACTGAACATCTGGCCATTATGGAATCTCCAGACAATCCCCTATGGGCTTCTTTGTTAGCACATTTTGTACCTGAGGGGCCCCAAATGTACACAGTGACGGGGTTACTACTTATGAACTCATGGCTAAGTTTTGTAAAATTAAATGAATGTGACCCTCTAAAGGGCTGTCTCTATAAAATAGGTTTTATAAACCTACTGCTATTTGCATCATTTGCCTATTTTTGCAATTCTAATATACCACTTATACCTAAGCATAGGAAACAAATATGGGTTTACATCCACATGCATATTTTGGGCTAGTGGCAATTTCAGTATTATCAGGAACAGATAAGTAAGTAATCAAAATAATGGTAAGCAGGGTGGTAATAGAAGCTGTAATAAATAGAAACAGTTGGATTGTGTTCAATCAAAGAAAATAAAAGTTGATTGAACTCTTTTTTTATTGTTTTCCCTTTCCCTGTCCATGAAGGCAGCTTTGATCTTGAGTAGTACAGTGTTTTCTCTCACACATATCATGATTTACACCCCATTTCATTACCTTCTGAATGAGTTGTTTGATAATAAAGTCTGAACTGTCAGGGATAACTAGTGGTCCTTCAGTGTAAACCA
This sequence comes from Girardinichthys multiradiatus, assembly GCF_021462225.1. Lineage (NCBI taxonomy): Eukaryota > Metazoa > Chordata > Actinopteri > Cyprinodontiformes > Goodeidae > Girardinichthys > Girardinichthys multiradiatus. The sequence continues at coordinate 17,040,921 of NC_061804.1, forward strand.
GTCACTGTCACTTCTGCTTTAGAAAGCTCTTTGTTTGATTAAGGATGTCCACCAAAGCAGTGTCAAGGCTACAAAGTCGGGAAGCTGGAGCAGCTTGAAAATTTATTTCAGTTAAATTTAATTGACAGGAGAAACAAGGAAGCAAAGAAAGAATATCCACTTTAAAGACACAAAGGCTGCACAGAATATGCAGAAGAATATGAGTCTTTTTGTGTAGTTTGGGTGTATTTTAGGGCATGAGAGGATAACATCTGGCTCCTCCAACCTCCAGAACTTTGCGCATTGTTGCATGGCTGTGATCTAAAACATTTTTCCACTTTTTCCATTTAGTTTTACATCTCACAAAGTTTCTCCTTGTGCAGCAGAGGCCGTTTTAAGAGTACTTTTGAGCTCTCTGTGTTAGCTTTCAGAAAAATTTCCCGAGTCCTAACACAGACTCAGGGACGTTAATGGGTAACCACAAGATTTGGATTAAGGTTTGTTCAGTACAATTTATGTGCTGAGGGTTGCAGCTCTGCTGCTTTGTGAACTTATCTTAATATTAATTTTGCGAACAGCTGTACTGACTTCTCCCTTTTCAATTTAGTTGGATAATTCAGGATTCCTTGTTGAATTAATCCTCACCTTGCAAGCACAATATTCTCAATCCTTTAATATGACCATGTTATACAGATGAAATAGTGTTTTTGTCATTGCAATATATTGAAAAGGACAGGAAAAAGCCAGCCTGATTGATTTTGAGAATTTAACACCAAGGAAGGAACTCGGAGTACATGGAATAGATATAATCTTGCCTAAAATACAAAAATACTTAAGGCTCAAACTCTAGAAGGACAAAACTTTCTGAGTTGTTCCTTCTTTGTTACTGAATATTAGACAGAGATAGATGATTTCCCCCCACCCCCCGCCCCATCTGCATGGAAAGTATCAGCAAACAAGCCAACAAAAGGGTAAAGAAGTCAAGACGGGTTGAACTGGGCAAAAAGACGAAAAGAACTGGCAAACATGAATTTATGGAGTGACATCATTTTGTAAAAATTACCCTTAATTTGCTTATTCCATTCAATTGGACCTTTCTTTTTCAGACTTATTGTCCTAAAATGATAGTTTAGGACTCTTCATTATACTCTCAAGAAGGTGACTGTTAAAAAAAACAAGGTTGTGTCTGAGCCATGTATCAGTTAGAATGAACGCATAATACACATCTTCAAACAACAATCATTTTCAAACAAATCATAGCTATTTGACAGGCAGTTTTCATGTTCCAAAAAAACGCTGCCCTTCAAGTGATTTGTTGTAGCTGCCTGCTCAGCCCTGCCTGGGTTGATAAATTTCTCCCTCCACCACTGCAACGGCTCACATTCATATTACCGAAACACGCTTTGTGATCATATCTCTCGCTTTATACACATTTCTATTCAATATGACAGTGTTATGTGTGTTTTGAGGTCTTTTTTGTACAGGATAGTGCAAATTGTCACACTCCCATCTGAATCATAAAATGCTACTTATATGCACAAGAGAGCAGCAGCAGAAGCTGGGCCTATTCTGCAAAATTACTGTGTAACAATTTCAGTGGAATAGCCCTCCTAACTGTGATAAATCTCTTATATTACAAATATGCAAAGAAATGTCATATTTTCTCTCATTATGCCAGAGATAGCATAGAGGACAACTCATTGGAATTCAATCTACAAGTCATTATCAGCCCAGGTGTCCAGAGAAATGTTTCTCTCTTGAGACTTCATAATTTTAATTGGTGAATGAATCTGAAACGGAGACAGAGAAAATCCATACACTTTACATTAAACATTCTTTATATGCAGAGAAATATGTTATTTCCAGTTTCCTGTTAGAATAATACTAGCTTGCGAGTTTAAAAAATCCACAGGCCACGTGGGAGATTGTTTATGATTGGAAATTGGCTTTATTTTAGGTCTTTGCAATGTGTGGCATGTAATATTGCATATGGTTTACACTGAAGTATCGGGTTGAGTCAGTCAATGAAGGATGTTGGTTTTTGCTAAAAAAAAAAAGGACTGTTTGAATTTTTAAGAACTAGTTTGCAGAACTAAATAAAATCTAACAGTTTAAATTTCTTACAGTTAAATTTCCCCACACCAATGTTAAACTGCTGTCACCTCAGAGTAAGCTTCTTCAAACAGGTCTGCTGCACAAAAACAGAAAATCCAAAACACTTTTGTGTTCTTATTACATGTTCAATAAAGCATATTTGATTTGATTTTTCTAATTTACATAGTTATGCATATGTGTTGCATAATATATTGAGAACATGACAAATACTAAACTCTAGTCAATAAACCTGTCCTCCAAGCTGAGAAATATTGTCTTTCTGTGATTGGTCCACTTGGTCCATCTTTGCAAATGTCAGGTGCATTTCAATAAATTAGAATATCATCTAAGGGTAATTTACCTAAAAGATCATTTATTTCAGTAATTAAAATAATGTTGTAAAAAACTTATAAATGCTCATTACCACTGAAATGTCAATGTTTTATCAACATAGCCTAGGAAAAGCCATGTTTTCTGCGTTAATGTAGGTGAGACCATTTTACTGAGAAAGGGAAATGTTTCAAGACATTGTTAAAAAATATATGAACACAATTTAGCAATTTTCTTATATGATGTTTTTTTTTCATAATACGGTATTTGTGTGTATTGTGTTTATATGGTGGGGAAAAAAGTTTTTTTTTTGGAACTACAAGAAAAGTCATTACACAGCGGGAACTTAGAAATTCTTACTGCCACTGTCTCTCTGAGGTGGAAAACAAGAGAGTGCTGGGGGCCACTTTATATTTGGAAATGTTAAACCAGTTGTGTTGAAACATTGAAATTTGATAATCCTACTTACACAAAAACAAGATGTTTGCTTGGTTTACAATTAGAACTTGCGCTAAGATATGCAACACCTCAGCTGATGGAAACATCAATAACTCAAGTGAAACAGGATATTATTAAGCATGCTCTCATTAAAAAGGAGCCATAAGGGAGGGTTGTGTTTTATCAGGATGTGTTACCTAATCAAATCTGACATTCTGTGTTTACTTTAAACACAAGCCACAGGTCAGATACAGAACATTCATTCAGAGAGCAAAATATTCTGTACTATAGAAATATCTTTGAGCATTATGTTAACTTTCAGTTTGCAGTGCAAAGACTGAATGGCAGAACACCCACACACGTCCAAATTCAACATTTACAACTTCTATGACGGTATGGAATTGTTTTTGTTATTGCATGGGATTGACAGTTCAGCATACAATATTCTGTATGCAGAAGTGGAATGCCAAGACATGTATAAATAATAGTTAATATTTATGATGCATAAAATGGAATGTAGTGAGCCCATTGAAGCCAGAATCCAGGAATCTTAAACAAACGTTGTTGTTGTGTCTTCTGGTATCCTTGCAGGGTCTCAGGATTACTAGTGCATTTCTCCAATTGTCATTGGGCAGGACACATCCTGTACAAGGCAACATTGAGACACGCAGGACAAAAGAAATGGACACACACCCAGATCTAATCCAATTAACCTCCCATGCATGTTTTTAGACTGTAGGAGTAAGCCGGAGTAGCTGGTGAGAATCCATTCATGCACAGGAAGGACATGCACAACTCCCTGCAAAAAGCTTCCAGGTCAAGATTCAAACCCAGGACCTATTTTTCTACAAGGCAACAGTGCTAAGACCTGTGCAGAAACTATTTTCCGTTCAATTTAAAATAAGCAGTTTCGAGGTCTTTGGTGTGTTGTCTTGTTGCTGTGTATGTGTGTGTTCTCTTAGAACAGAAGATCTGTGCTGGGGAGTGTAGCTAGTCTGCTACACCCCCCTGTTTTGAATGTGCTGCTGAAAACCCGTACTTTGCCTTATGATCAACCTGTGTGGTAGAGTGAAGCCCTTTGTGTTACTTATTGTACATCCTAGTGATTAACTTAATGTTTCTGAAGAAAAGTTATTCTGAGCAAACTGATTTCATCACCACTTAATTTTTGTGCTCTTTGTGCCTCCAGGTTGAAGTTGCTGTTGGTGCCAACGCTGGCTCCAGATTTTCTGCATCAAACCTTTGGATCTCCATTGGAACCTCACCCAATCCACGGTGGTTCCTGGCAAGCTCTGTCTTTCCAAGCCTTCCTCTGCCTGCTTGATCTCCACCAGTTATTTCTTCCTCAACTCAGATTTCTGTTCAACTTAATTCTCAGGCCTACGGAAAAGAAACCTCTGCATCACAAACCCTCTATAAGATGCTTCCATTCCTTACCCAACGCCAGGGTCATTACTCATCCCTCAATGCCCCATCTTCAACCGAAAAATAAGTTTACTTTGCTTCAATCTTCAGACCATCATCACCTCCATTATTTACTTCTCCACTCCATCTCTAACATCTTCTCTCAATTTTCATACACTGACACACCCGAACATCTGAAATCCCTCGGAGTATCTTTGGAACTATTTCTCTGTTCGAGTGTATTTCCTAATAAACCCTTTGACCTTTCAATCTGCATGTTGTTGGGGAAAAATCCTCAAACCGTGACGAGCAGCATGTTACAGACAGACAGTACACCCTTATTTTACATACAGTGCTGTGAAAAAGTATTCACTCCTTAATAGTAAGACACTGTGCAAAAATGTTATGGGAGAATCCCAAGACCAAAACCTTTGCTAACCAAGAAAGGGCATATTTGCCATAAAAACATCTTGATAACCCCAAAAATGTTAGGAAAATATTTTGTGGACTGGCAAGACAAAATGGACCTTGTTTGAAGATGTACTTTACACTACATGGGAAAACAACATCTTACATATAATCAAACATGGTAGTGATAATGTGATTGTCTGGGGCTGCTTTGCTACTTCAGGTTCTATGCAGCTTGCTTTAAATTGATGGAACCAATGAATTCTGCTCTTTACGCAAAAACTAGTATTAAAACTCAGTTTTTTGTTTTTCCTTTTCATTAAAGTTGGTACTTAATGAGAGATGAAGACAAGCAAAGAAAAAAAGAACTGAAACGAAAGTGATATTACACATTTTTTTAAAATTAAATACACTTTAATATGTGAAACTTTATTTAAAACCATACTATAACATTGTCTAGAAGTATGATTTTTTTTAACAATAACATTTATTTTTAACATAGTATTTCCTTAGATAGAAAAATCTTTTCACCAATTTGAACAATAAACTGAATCTGACTGCACATAGAATTAATTGGAATGTATGTACCTGACTTGAAATCTGTATGATTAGATTGAACTGACTTTGTAAAGTGCCTTCAGACAACATGTGTTGTGAATTGAATATATGGCTGAACAATGGTGCAGTTGGTAGCACTGTTGCCTTGGAGCAAGAAGGTCCTCAGTTCAACTTCCGGCTCTGGGCCGGGACCTGTCCGGGCTGTACCCCGCCTCTTACCCGTAGACTGCTGGAGATAGGCACCAGCACCCTTGTGACCCAGTATTGAAGATGTGAGTATAGAAAATGGATGGATGGATGGATGGAAGAATTGAATATCTCAGTGACATCAAAGCTTTTCTTAATAGTACTAGTCCTGGTTCCTGACTGGCTACTTAGAGCATTTGTGAAACTGCTTACCTCTGGGGATTTGATGCACATCAATACGTTTTACCCAGGATAGTGTGAAAAGCATTGAAAAAGCAGTTCTGTGGATGGGAACACCTTGTTGATGAGGGACGTCCTAGGAGGATGGCCAGATCAGTTCAATTCCAATTCAATTCAAATTCAAAGATACTTTATTGATCCCCGAGGGGAAATTAGAATTCCAGTACAACCCATCCAAACATACATCATGACACAAGACAAGGGGGGGACGGGTCACCAAGGCTTTGCTGCCCACTCACAGGCGCTGCCCTTGCTAGATGAGAAAAGAGGCCACATTGGGAGAGTAGAGGGAAAAAAATCATTTTTCACACTTTATCCTTAGCAGGATACAGTTTGAGATTGCAAAAAACCTCAGCACAAAGAAGCAACAAGTTTACAAAACAACATCATGCCGGGAACGGTGAAGGTGGTGTGAGGGGATGCACATGTTTAACTTGAGCATATGTGTGTGTGCAAGTAAGTCCATGAAGCACTGTCACAGAGGCCATTGTCCTTGATGGTACGTTGGAATGTTCATCAACCGGCCACAAAGTTCTGAGCAGGTCCACAGATGTCCTCATGGAAGGGAGGGGACAGAGGGAGCAGAGCGTCATGTTTACATAACTTCCAGGAGAGGTTGAAGATAGCCAGCCATCAAGGCCATGCAGGGGAGCCAGATTAAGAAAAACAATAATTGTTTGGGTTAGGCTGATTCTTAATTTTCCGTCAGCCTTGAGAGTCTCGCTGGTGCTTCTCAAAGGCAAATCCAAACAGCCAAATTCCTGGTCTTTCGCCAGATCCGACTGAACAACTTTCTCCAAGATTTATCCCATTTCACCCTGAGTCCAGGAACCGCAACCTGCCTGCGATCCTGTGTAAGGATCACATCCAGTCTGCGATTCAGCTCATGTAACATCTAAGTCTGAGTGCTGATCGCCCTGAAGATCCCATCACACATACCAGGCAGCCTCACAATTGCCAGAACAGCTGCTGACATTCTCCGAATTTCTCGATATGCCAGTTAACTGCTGACTCCAAAAAGCAGAAATCCTGATATCAAACATCCAATTGTATACACATCTTCCACATCCTCGACTGACTTTATCGACATACACACAATCCTCCACTTCTGCAAGGAGTCTATTGTGTATCCAGAGAAAAACTTCCCGTCCAGTCAAGTGGGCTCTCCTTCACCCTGTCTTCTCGTCGAGAAAATTTGATCAATTGCATTGAGAGACCACCTGACCAAATCCATAACGCAGAATTTGGAAGATATGCAAAAACAGGCTCCAAAAAGAAGACAAGACACAGAGCTGAAGCAGAGCAGATATGGGAGGGGTGCCGGAGACAGAGAAAAAGCGTCCTCCTCCACAAGAGCAGAAAGAAAAGAGGAAAAGAGGGTTCGAGAGTTAAAGGTAGCACAAAGAGAGTTAAAGGTAGCACAAAACGTCTTGTAACACAGAAAAGCTCTCACAAAGTGGATTATAGCTCTTCTTTCTCCAAAGGACAGACATCTAAGGCTACAGCAAACAGAAGGAGATTTTGAAACTAATGAATGTAAAACAATCCCCATCACACATGAACAATATGGCATGGAGGATCTCATTTCTACAAAAGACTTCTACAAAGTTATAGATGAACACAACTAAAAAAAAAAAAAAAACATAATAGTAATAACAATCAGAGCAAACATTTTTATGGTGTCCTGTCTTGGCATTTCAGGCATGCCATTTAGAAAAACTGGTTGCCTACATGTACCAGGGCAGATTTGCTCTTCAAAAAGGAAATTTCAAGATAAAATCCTAATAGCGTGATTAACTTTGTTAAATCAAGATTCGATCCAGCATCAAAATAGTCAGGCCACATTTTGTATGACCTTCAACCATTTTGATTATCTGTGTGTCAGTGCATGTGCAAACTGAGCAAACTTATTCGTTATCATTGTTGTCCTCAAAGGTTGGACAGGGGAGGTTTCAGCCTTTTGCCAAATGTTAGTTTAGCAGCATTAATGCTTGCGATGAGGAAATCGTAAAGGACACTAATACATACTTTTCTTTTTAATTACTGGAAAATCATCACACATGCTGCTGTAATCTAAAAAAAAGGTAAAGTGAGGCATGGAATATTATGCTACAAAGATATTTGCTTATTGATAAAATGTTACAAGTCTTGTTATACTGTACTGAAATGAAGTAACAGTAAGACAATAAAGAGCTGAGATAAAGACATCAGGACCCTGTGATAAATGCAGTCTCAGCTGAAAAATTGCTCTCAGATTAAATGATTTGGCCCAGTACAGGAACAAAAGTGTATGATTAATGTGAGTTCATTGCTCTGATAAACAAGCTATAGTTCAACACAGATTTATCTATAAAGTATCAGAAATAATGATACTGTAATTTTGAAAGATTTTGGCCTTTTTATTCACAATTTTTCTATTCAGCTGTTTCCATTTGCTGCTGCTCCCATAACATAGGATGAGACAACAAAACTCAAATTAAACAAACTATGTTACAAGATGTGTTTGAGTTTACCCACCAGTTAATGTGTGAAGTTTGTAAGAAGTTATGAGAACCAAAAGGTGAATTCATTAAGAGGCCTGTATTTGGCAAAATATTGTACCTCACTTCAGTTAAATAGCATTAATGTTTCCTCTATTTTATTTTATTTTATTATGTAAAAATGCAGTTGACTGATCTTACCTGCTGTCAGCGGTACTTGTCATACGGCTGACAAGGACATGGTGCTACAATTCATCCCCTTTTGTGAGCTATTTAGCTGTGTTGATTTGTGTACCTTTGCATATTTGTAGAGCATAAATCTGGTCAGCAACAGACCACAAATCCACAAGCAGCACTTTTCAAGGCAATTTCTTTTTGCTCTTCTGTGGTAACAGAAAACCAATGAGTCCTTGTGAATGAAAATAAATAAATATGCTTTCAAAGGCATCCTGAACTTATTTTATTTTCAATAAACTAATGCAACATCTAAGCAGCTGTAACTGTTTTTTTTAATCTTGCCACTTATGTGGGAGTATATAAAAAATGTTTAAATATAAATTAAAAAAACGCTTGAGAACTGAGTTTATATTCGGAAACATAAAGTCCTATCACTTTTAAAAAGTAGATATGCCCTCTGTGATGTGTCCCCATTTTGTAAAGTGCATGTGTTTTTGGATGAAGGGTGCAAAATGTGCAGTTTGCTTACTGATGGCATCAAACCGCTGTTGTTATGCTTCTGAGACACCAAGTGAGGTAGACACATTTCTGTAACAGCCGTTTGTGTAAGGGTACACTGGCTTTGCGATTCAGGGGTGTGGTGTAGCAATTCAAACTGTAGATGTCCAACACTCGAGTAGTGACCTACACAGGTATCTCAGATAGTAGAATATCATTAAAAAATTCAAAACTTTTTGTCATTCTTTTCAGAAATTTAAACTCGTATGCTATATAGATCCATAAGACATACAGTTAAATATATCAAATCCTTATTTTTTGGTACTTTTTAAAATTATGGCTTACAGATAATGAAAATCCAAAATTCAGTGTCTCAGACAATTTTAAAATTACATAAGATCAATAAAAAAGGATATTTTAAACAGATGCTGTCATAATGTTGTCAGGCTTTTAAAAAGTGTGTTCATTAGTCTGCCCTCCATACTTGGTTTGCATCAACAACTATATCAATGGGCCATGGCATGGAGGTGTTTAGCAAATCTGAGGTGTGGCAATGCTGAGGTGTATTGGAAGCTCAGGTTCTTTGATACCGCCATCCAGGTCTTTCTGGAAAATGAAATCATCATCTCCATAAAGCTTGTCAGCAGAAGGAAATGTGAAGTGCACCAAGATTCCCTGTTAAGATGGTTGCATTGACTATGGAATTTTAGAAAAGAGGACTTTGGACCACTGAGAAACAGTCCACTTTGTCTTTTTAGCCCAGATAAGATGCCTCTGATGTTTTCTCTGGTTCAGGAGAGGCTTGACACAAGAAATGCAACATTTGTAGCCCTTGTGTAGGATTTGTCTGTGCATTGTGGTTCTTGATGCACCTACTCCAGCCTCATTCCTTTCCTCTTGAAGCTCCTCCAAATTCTTGAATGGTTTATACTGGACAGTCTCATTTTGCATGTTTTCATTGGTATTTTGATGACTTATCTCTTGGTGATGAGCTCCAGGTCTTTTAGGTGGGATACCGCTCACTGCCATTGCCCTAATTTTCAGGCAGAATTGGATAGCTTTGCTACCATGATAAATTAAATTATAATTTGAAAATAACTTCTTTGTATTTACAGTGGCTTCCTTTGTCAGATATGCACATTTCTTTTATAATCGGAAATGTGTGCCAAAAAGACAAAAATAGAAGAACTCTGTGCATTACCTGTGCTACGATGTTAGATGCCAAAGTGTTATTTACTTAACCTCTCCATCTTAATACCCCATCAATGTGATGGGGTTATCAAACTTTAAGAGGAACAATTAGTTTTTCCTTAGACTTGAGTTTCATTATATTTATCCTATTTTTAAACCTGTGTTTTAATGTACCTACCCTATCTGTATTTGATGTATTTCATCAGAATTGCCTTATGAAGCACTTTATTATTTTGTGAGTTGACCTTGTCTTTCAGTTTTTAACCTCGTCTCTCTTCTAGACATAGATACTGGCTGAGCTTTTACTGTGATTAACTGTCTGTGCTCTCTTTCATACTCCATACTTGAAAATTGACTCAGTTTATCTGCTTAGCTGCCTTTCTCTCCTAGATGAAGCCACTAAATAAGCTACTACCATTGATGTTTTATTTTTCTTTCCCATTTTCCCATTTTCCTGAATCAGTGCTTCTGTGTTCTTGAGTGTCTCTGCTTGTTCTCTCAAACCACCAGTCAGTCGGGACAGATGGCTGCTCACACTAAGCCTGGTTCTGCTGGAGGTGTCTTTCTGTTAGAGTTTTCCTTTCTACTGTCGCTGCATGCATGCTCAGTATAAGGTATTGCTGCAAAGTCAATGCAAGTTACTGTCCACTGTCGCTAAATGCTCGTCCAGGAGTAAATGCTGCAAGTCACTGACTTGATGCAATCTGCTGGGTTTCCTTTTAACCAATTTGAATCGTAAACTGATAAAATAATTTGACTGTGGCGTGGCGCTGGTGGTGTAGGGGTTAGCGCATGACCACATATAGAGGCTATAGTCCTCAAAGCGGCCGTCCTGGGTTTGAATCCCGGACCCCGTGGCCTTTGGCGAATGTTTCCCCCTCTCTTTGCCCCTCCTTCCTGTCTGCCTAATATCAAAAATAAAGGCCTCTAGTGGCAAGAAAATTCTAAAAATGAAATAAAATTATTTGACTGCAATGTTTGATAGTTAGGATAAATTGGAATGTATGTACTTGACTTGAAATCTGTATGATTCCATTGAACTGACTTTGTAAAGTGCCTTAAGATGACATGTATAGCGAATTGGTGTTATATAAATAAACTGAAATAAATTAAATTGAGTTGATTTTATATCTGTTAAAGGTGCAACATAAATAAAATTATCTTACTTACTGCTTAGTCAGTCAGTGTTGACATCATCTATCTGATTTGTATCAAGGCATTTCTTTAATTATGGAAAGGTTCACCTGCTGCTCCATTTAGCTAACTCTAAAGATTTCTAAAAAGTTTGTTCAAAGTGAAAAGGTTTGCAGTAAAATAACTACCTTTATATGACTAGTTTAGAGAATGTCTTGCAATGATGGTGGTTATTCATTACAATGTGTTGAAGTGTGCCATGGCAAATATATCAGCTTTTCTCCAATATGCTCATAAGTACTGTGTAAACAAAGTGGTGATTTTAAAAAAAACTGATAAATTTACATTGAAATCTTGAAGTTGGTTGCATAAATCTGGTCAGCAACACAAAACAAATAGAAAAAAAAGTCTCAAAAGACTGAAATGCCTGTATTACTCTCAAATTATTCCAATCAAAGAGAAAATGGCATAAGGCATACATGGAGTTGTATGTTTTTAAGAGTGACTGAGAAAACAAAAATGTAGAATTCAATAAGCTTAAATACAATATAGATCAAGTTGCCATTTCTAAGTATTACAAATATACTGTATGTGGTTTAACACTGGAGTGTTTTTAATCTTTTCTCCTATCTCTTTGGGCCAACACAGGACAGACAAGGCCAAGAACAGTTATGTGACCCAATTCTCCACCTGAGTGAGAATGTTGGTTAAAAAGAAAAGTTCAAAAGCACAGGCCTAATGTCCATATTTGTAGCACACGTCTGAGCAGAGAGGTCAAAGGAAAAGAAAACTAATGTCTGTAAATTTAATTTACCCTCCTGCTGTAATTTGATTCCTGTTTGGGCTCTAGGCAAAACTCGTCCTCAGCCATATTGCTTGCTACATATCAGAATGTAGGCTTTGTGACACAATAAAGTAAAAATGGAAATGACCTGTGCAAAGATATGTAAATGGATTGAATTTATATAGCACTTTTCCAGTCATACAGACCACTCAAAGTGCTTTACACTAGAGCCACACTCACCCAATTGCACTCACACATTCATACACCAATCAGTAGGCAACTTGAAGTTAAATGCCTTGCTCAGGGGCACATCAACATACAGCAGGAGGAAGCTGGAATCGAACGCACAACCTTCCGATTGCAAGACGACTACTCTTCCTACTGAGCCACAGTCGCCTTATATGTCCACGTGGTCAGGTGAGGTTTGTGACATCGACATCTTGAGGATGAGTTCACTGAATACATTTTCGGGCAGTGTTTGATTTATTATCTTTTACCTTGGTGGGGAAAGGCAAAAAATGTTGTTCCCACTGCAAAATATCTTTTAGCTTAGTGCAGTTCATTTTTTTAACATACCGGTACTTGAAAATTATACATTTTAGTACATGCTTGTTTATGTCATATTTAAGAAAATAACCTACAGCTATAAATAAGTCTTGTGTGACTAACACCATTAAGTGATGTTTAAATCTTTTTTTTTTTGGGTTTATGATTGCTCCTGGCAGGTTATCCTAATTTCACCACAGAGGAAATGCATAACTGCATCGGAGCATGCACTTATGCAGAAGCATGAAAACATTTTACCACTGTGGTAAAAATATCTAATATTTTTTATAAGTATCCCAGAATACAATGAAAATATGATTGACAGCATCTGAGTTTAGCTGGAATGGGTGAGGTTTAATTATATATAATTATGCAGTAATGTATGTGTGGGGGTGTGCCAGTTATGGTAAAAGCTATTAGCATATTCATTCATAAAAAACTAAGATTTCAGAATTACATCTAGCATTTTATTAGGACTTTTTGTTACAGTTATGATGCATCTCTCATTGCTGAAAACAGATTAAATAACAAAAATGTCCTTTCAGACTCATAAGAGACCCTGTAAAAATCAAAAGTATAAAGATCAACAATTAATATGAGCCAATTGCTTACAGTTTACAACCCTTGAAAAAACAAGATGATGATAATGATAGAGCAAAACAAATGGTCATATATGTAAATAAAAACAGTAATAAAAATGTCAAAACTTTTATTTTAAAAGAACTGTAAATCTCTGAAGTTTAATTGCATTAATCCATAAATTAGCAGGGAATAAATTGGAGGATGGTATAATGGTTGTAATTATTGGCCAAAAATCCCAATATTTTCATAATGCATATTGTAATTTAAGAACTTAGTTTAGAAAAGTAATTCCTAATTATCTTTAAATACTTCAGAAAATCTGGCCAGTGATAGAAAATGGTTGTTTTCAGTCCTAAATCTTACAGTTTTAGGAATTTGGTTACCCAGGTGGCGAGTCTCTTTCACAGGGGGGGGATAACATCTCATGGGAAGAGTCAGCTATTTATTTGCTATAGATGATTTTCCGCGAGCATTGAACGTCCATAACCATAGTGTTGGGTTGTAACAGAATTAGTTCATTTTAATATCTGAGACTCAAGCCCCCTCTACCAACATTGAGAAGCTGCTTTAAATGTGGAAAGCCTAATTTCAGTGTAAGAGCTATCATGGTCCTATTGTCCATTTAGAACAAACACATTTTTTTGATGCTGCTTTCTTGACCGTCCGATCACAACTCTCCTGCAATAAGTACTACAGGTATGAAGATATTTTTCCTTAAAATCAATATAATTCCCCAATAAATATGGAGGTTTTCCACATGTTCACAATTGGTTTTAGCTGTGCTGTAACGGGAAAAGGCCATCTGCATTTTCATGGGTTATTAGCAGCATGAGGGTTGGCTAGTGAGGTTTCTGTACAGATGCAGCCCACAGCAGATCATGCTATTTAGCTCAATGTGCATAAAGCTCCTTGCACATTTTTCAGGAATTGTACACAGAAGTAACCATACACAAAAACTCCAAAATCAGTTTTTCATTAATCACGTTGAGTTCTATCTAACGAAACCCTACCTTCAAGGACTTAAAGGTAATTTTAAAGTAAACTGCGCTTTTGATGAAGTCGATAGGGAAACAATGGTTCATTTATTCTGGTATTGCTCACTTACAAAACAACTTTGTAGCAAACCCTCACGTTTTGTGTCTGATCATGCTAACCCAAATTTTTCCTTATGCTGAAAGTAAAGAAATGTCTTGTTTGGTTACAAAGATATTGTCAGTAAACTCAGTTCTCACTTTTACGTTTCCTACTTACACTGTACACATTCTATGTTAATAAATTCAAGTTCTCCAATCATAAGCCAAATTTCAATACATTACTTTTGTATATAAAGCAATATCTAATGTTAACAATAGACAGCATGAATAAAAAAGGCTTAAAACTTGTCATCTTTTAAACATTTGTGTATTAAGAATGGTTTGAAACCCCTAGTATTTTATTTTTATGGTATACTCAAGTTGTATCCTTTTCATTCATTTCCTTTGTATTCTTCTGTGTTATTGCCAATTTGATGTGTACCATGATCCATTTTGTTATTCTTAATAAAGTTTGAAAAATAAATAAACGGACCATTGCATGGTTCAAATTCGGCACCTGGGAAACACGGGAGCTCAAACTAACAGACTGCCATCATTGAGCTATGTCCATGTAGCTAATATTTAAATAAAATAGTGTTAGCTTGTGTTGTCTGATAGGTGTTAGGTTAGACTTGTTGAAGATACAGGAGCTTTACCAGCCTTTTAAAGTTGCTCTCAATCATAACCTTCTAAGAGTTAACAGCTAGCATGTAGCATCTTTCAGCATTTTTGTTTATAAACATTAGCATTTCTTTAGTTAGCATGAGAAACAATTAAACTGGCTCTCAGTTGTTGTTTCTGTGTTGTCTGTAATGTGTAAACTTTTTTGCTAACCCCACATGTTAAAGAAGAAACATTTGCTCAATACAATTCTGTTTGATCACCTTGAACATCTTGTTTTTTAAGAGAGAATACTCATTACTAAAAACCTAAACTCCTCTCCCATATGAAAAACACACAGTCTGTTTCAGCGCAGGATTCTTGTTACTGGTAATTCTATTCTTAGAAAACAGCAGTAATTAGTCTCCATTAAAGGCTGATAGGAATGACCAGAGGTACAGGAAGGGTAAATAGTTTCAGTTTGGTAAAGCAGCATTACTCTATACATTTAATTCATATGAAATTGTGTTTGATTTGGGGCCCCAGTTCTAGTTAAGCTAATTAGCCACATCATCATCCGTAATATCTCTCTTAAATCATCCATGCTTGATTGTTCACATGTAGTGCGTTTAAAATCCCCACTGTCATGGTTTATTAGTAACCTACACTGATTACACACAAGAGTTTGCTTTGCTTGACCCTTAGAATATTCACCTCAAATAAATGTTTTTTGTTTTTGTATCCAGTGTACAGCATTGAAACCAGACTCAGTGCAATGAAGAGCGAGGGGCAATTTTAACTGGTTTTGCTTACAAGTACACAAAGAAACTTGTAATTTATGTAGTAAGATTAATTTACAGTTACAGTTTGCATTAAATGATTCTAAGTACAGATACATTAAACTGATGACATATGAATGTGTTCATATAAGCATATGAACACAATTATAATTTTTTTCCTGTATGATTGCAGCAAATATATTTGTCAGTTTTTAAAAATGCCCTAAATGAAGTAAAAAAAGAAATATTTTTAAAGATCTTTTTCAAACACCTTTGAAGCAAAATGAAGTTGTTTGATGTGTATTCTGCATGAGAAGTCAAGTGCTCTTAGGGGTCCACTGTCAGCCTGGAGCTCCTAAGCAACAGTTTGGTTTGGTTCTGCCCTGGACTGAATCTGCTTCTGTCATGTATTTAACCTTTTTGAAAAGGAGATGATCTAAAGCAGCTTATCTAAAAAAATATTTGTTTCACATTATTACCTTATCAAACTATGTCCTTATTTTCTACGTTATCTGTTGTCTCTTCTGTCTAAAAAAAAATTAACAGCAATTAGCTTTTAAAAATACATCATTTTGACATAATAAAGGTTACCTTCTCTGTTTAACAAACTGGAAAAATGAGAAAAGGGCAGCTTTCTCAGTAAGAACGTTTAACCTTAAAATTTGTCATCTTAATTAAAATTATAACAAGATTGTCGAACCAGGTTTTATGGGGAAGAGGCACACAGATGCAAAACAAAGGCAAAAACCAAAACAAAACGGGATTGTGTTTGTGTTATCTCATGCAACATTCAATGCACACAGTAATTGCTATTTCATAATTTTGTTACAGTCACTATTCCCTTGTTTTCTCATGGCTTATGTTTCCTTGTAGAGCTGTGAAACATCCCACCAAGAACATTTTGAATTAAAGCAGTAATGCAGCTGAGGCAGTTATGACAAGGCGATAGCGCATCGGTCACACACTCAAGGCTGCACTCTCATTGGCAGACATGGATGCCGGGCAAATGGTGCTATTTACTGGAGCAGGACTGGCACCTCTCCAGACCATGGGGGTAGCAGGCTTGGCAACGCAGATCGCTGATGGACTCATTGAAGCGGTTCGCTAGCATGGACAGCTTGCTGCCATGACACAGGGAGCACGGAGCGCAGCCTGAACCGCCACAATGTTGGCAGCTGTCAGCCTCCTGGAGACAGAGTGAACAGATTAGGGTAGAAAATAGGAGGTGGCAGAAAGAAACTGTGAGGTGAGGCAAAGGGTAAAGAAGGAGAAGAAGAGGCAGGGTGAATGGGGAAAAAAGATAGGAAGGAGGTAAACAATACAGAAATGAAATAGGAGATTCTTAAAAGTTCAACGACAGGGCAAAGTCTTGACCCGCATATGATAGTTTTATGTGTTGTTATTACAGAACATGGTGTGTTGGTCCAACCTGATTACTTATTAGAATTCTCCCTGTGGTTTGGTTCTTTTCAATTATCTACATCTGTCCTCCATTCAATGAACTGATGCAGTTATATAGTTAACATATTACAGTTTGTATTACAGCTGTTTCAAAATGGATTAATCCCAACCCCAGGCCAGTTCATAATTAAGAAATGTTAATGCAGCAGCCCAGTCTGAGTTATCTGCCTTTAGGGAAACTCAAACCAAAGTTAATGACTTAATGAGATTTTCTCCAACCACAATTTTAATCAGGGCCTGTTTTAAATAGGTGTGTGCCATGATGATACACAAGCATACAGTCACTCTCTTTAAATCTAACAACTACTTGTTAGTTAAAATTGAACAAATGAAAAGCTGATTGTTTACCAGAATGACATTAGCTGTGCATTCTCCTACTGCCTGCCTGTCTGTCTGTCTGTCTGTCTGTCTGTATACAGTTGTCGGTGTCTGGGTTAGAGTGTGTGTTTGTGTTTTGTGTGCAACTTTGTTTTCAGTTTCCAGATGGTGCTGGAGTTTCTCAGGTGTGCTGGGTAACAGGTGCAACTGATCTGCTGATTGCATGGAGGAGTATTTATGCAGGAGGCTGCCAGCACTTCGATGCCAGAGTGTTTGCCTTCAGTGGTAACAAGCTCAGCCACTTCTAAGCTATGCTTCGTTCCTTGTCTCTAAGCTGACTTTGTGTATGTTCCATCGCAGGCAGAAACACAAATCTTTTGATTATCTTCGTTGAACACTGACTTTGGTTCCAGACGTTTTTGGACGATCAAGATTACCTACGTTTGGTGGATTTTGTTTGGATTTCGTTTCCAAGGACCAAGCTGGCAACTTCCTGTTTTCCTCCATCTCCTGAACCAAGGCATAAGCGTACCCTGTCCACCTGCCGAACGCAAGTACCTGAACATTAAACTAAGTCCTGAACTCACCAGAACTCATTCTACAGCTCAAGTAAAACCGCATCACACACCTGGACCCAGACTCCCTCTACCCCTGGCAACCTGACTGCACTTGTTTAGTAAGCCATTCTCCTGATTACAATAGTTACCTTTCGTTATTTTTTTGCAACATAATAGTTCCCTGTTTCACCAGTTCTCTTCCCCCTCTTTCCATACAGTTGGCTATTCACCCGTTCACGCTCCAGACTCACTTGCTGTAAATAAACACCTTTACTGATTCAGTTGCTTCCTCAGTGTTCTTCTGTATGTGGGTCAGATCTATTACAAAGATAATGACAACAGTGTGTGTGTGTGTGTGTGTGTGTGTGTGTGTGTGTGTGTGTGTGTGTGTGTGTGTGTGTGTGTGTTCCTGTCTTGGCATCACAGTGTCAACAATTTTCCTGATTTCACCATCAAATTGAGGACCGTTTGTACCAAAGTGAGGACATTTTGCTGGTCCTCATGACCTATTTTGCTAACGGTTAGGTTTAGCACTAAGGTGTGAATTGACTTTAGGTTAAGGTTAGGGTTAGGCATGCACTGGTAATGGTTAGGTTTAGGGTTATTGTCAGGGTTAGGGCATAGAAAGGGTTGAAAATGGCTGAAAATCAATGGAAGTCAACACATGGTCCTCACTACATATAGCAAAACAAGTGTGTGTGTGTGTGTGTGTGTGTGTGTGTGTGTGTGTATATACACACAGAACAGTGGTGAAGGGGTTATAAGTACACTCCTTGCAGTCATTACTTGGCACTATGTAGTCCGTAGTGAAATGCATTCACAACATGGGGTAAGTGGTATCAGCTGTGAAGATTTATTACATAAGGAATTCTTGCATACTCCAATCTGATCTTTGTTCACTTTATCCTGTATATGATACACATAAATATCAGGATCTCAAAGTCTGAGGCCATGGTTCACTACTGGGAGAAGGTGAATTGCTACCTCAGGGGGTTGGGGATTAATATCTGCCATAACCGAGGGTTTCAAGAATCTTGATGTGCTGTTCACAAATAATTGTAGAATGGAGTGGGAGATGGACAGATGTATTGGGGCCTTATCTGCAGAAATGTGGGTGGCGCTCCTGTCTGTTGTGGTAAAGACAGAGCTCTGCAATTATGTGTCATCAAGTCTCATCTTGGCACTGGACCTCTATTGTTTTTTTGGAAACATGCCACCTCTTATCCGAAAGGCTTCTTCAGTTTTGAATATGGGTTGTAAGTAGCAGGACAATCACAGTAATGGGGTGGTTAAGGTAATTAATGGGGGCATTAAGGTCACATTAGTCACTGGCCCTACTCTCCATTTGGTTAATGTTTGGGTCATTGTAACCTGACGATCCAAGCATGTCATCTAACATGTTAAGTGACAATAATTCAAATGACAAATATAATTTTTCTTTAGTAATTATCATTATTATGAGAGAAAAAAAAAAGATCCTATGTTTACCAAACAAATAAAGCAGAATATGAACTTTCTTCCAGGTGCAGCAAAAATGTGGCAATAACACCATAGATGAGAAAAACATGAAGCAAGATGGTGAGGGAAAGAGCAGTAATCAGCCAGGAGAGGGAGGGAGTAATAGCAAGTTGGGTCTCCTTGCTGGCTCGTAAGTGGCAGGCAGATGCTGCAAGGGCAGAGGAAAACTGTGGACTCATCAGTATCTGTTCACAGTAGATAGATAACGCTGGGACAATCGGTTAGCAGTTATTGCAGCAGGAGGGCCGGCATTAAAAAAAGGGGGACAAATGGAGTACAACTAATGTAGTTGTTATAAAGTAATACGATGTAGAAGGATGGGATGTAAACAGATAAACTTGCAGATATTTTGAATGAAGGCAAAGCTATTGAATAACGATTACTTAAAACCTGGAATAAAGTGAGAATTTAGAAGAAGGGAGAGAAGGATAAGTGAGACTGAAAATAACAAGACACAGAAATGGTTTGATAAAACACGATCACACCATTGAGAATAATTTGGCCATGCATCATTACCTTGGTATTTTTGTTGATGATCCCCCTCTCTTCCTTTTCCACCTCCTCCTGTACCTGAAGAACTTTAGCCCTCCTCCGGCTCTCCCTCTCCCTGGCATTTGGAGATCCCTCCAAGTCCAGCGGAAGTACTGAGTGCTGCCTCATCATTTCAAGTTTCTTCGGTGGTGCTCTTATTATGCGTAGATTGCTGGTGTAGATAATTATTTTGCCAAAATCCAAAACTGAGGACTGAAGAAATGTCCACTTGTTACCAGATATTTATAAAAAATATACAGAAATACAAACTTTTTTTCCTAAGTTTCTGACATAAAATCAGATTAACCCTTTCTATTTATTTATATGAAATGCCTTGAGACAACATGTGTTGTGAATTGGCGCTATATAAATAAAATTGAATTCAACTGAATTGAATTTAGGTCAGTTAGCATTTCCAAAATTGTTCTACTTGCCAAATGGCAAAAAAATATGTTGTTTTGTTTTACTTTCCAACAAAAGTTGAAAGTGTTTTTTTAAATAGTTTACTGGAATTTGTGCCCATTCCTCCTGACACAAGGTGTTTAAATGAGTCACAGTTTTAGGCTGCCTTGTTCACGCACAAATAATTTCCATGATAAGAACATCAAAGCTTTTGGATTACTACTTAAAAACATTGATTTGATCCTGCTCAAGTCAATTTCTAACTAATTTAGCAGTATGCTTAGTGAGATAGTCAATTTGGAAGAACATTTTGTGCTGATGCTTTAACTTCCAGGCTAATGCCTTTCATGTGTTGTTTTAATATTTCCACAAAATATTATTTCCTCATAATGGCATCACTTTTTGTGAGGTGCACCAGTCCTTCCTTCAGTAAAACATCCAAATAATATGATTCTGTCACCTCCATTCTTCACTTCTTTGTCTTCAAAATATAACAGTGGTCCTTATGGTGGAACACATCAGTTTTAGTTTCATCAGACCACATGACATGCCTCTGCAAATTAGAATTTGAGTCCCTGATTACGTTTTTGTGTGGATTTAGAGTAATGGCATTTCCTCGCTATGTGTCTTTTCCGTCCATGTCAATACAGGATTAATTTAATGATACTCTATTACAAGCACGAGCCAGCATCTTCATAAGCTCTTTTGCTTTTATTCTGGGATTAATACAAAGATTTTAGATGAAAAAAGCATTTATCTCTGGGACACCAAACCTCTTTCTTAAACAGTGTGATGGCGGGACATTCCCAAGCTGATTATACCTGCTTGTTTTTAAAATGAAACATGGCACCATCAGGCATCAGGCATCTGGATATTGTACTAAAGGATAAACCAGACTTGTGGAGGTCCACAGTTTTCTTAGTGATATATTGCCTCATTTATTTCATTTCTCTATGTTGCCTTAAAATACATCCACAGGTGGGCCTGAATTTAACTGGCAGTTTTTAATTAATCTATCAGAAACTTACAAAGCCATGACATCATCATCTGGGGTTTTCCTTAAAATAATGTTAATGTATTTATATTTCTCAATTTTAAAAAAGCAATACACATTCTCTAAAAATCCTTCTTTTTAGAAAATATGAATAATTATGGTAATCCTAACTGATTAAAAACAGGAAAAGTTTAGTCTCATTCAATGCTGCACAGTAAGAAAAAAATGGTCATGTGTCGTTTTATCCTATGTATGCAAACAAGCAACTGTATATCTCAGACAATAAGTAAATCGCCTCAAACAGAATTTGTTTCAAAATAAGTATTGCAATAAGCATCAGTTGTCCAATATTTTTTGTTTGTAGATGCTGTGAGAGATGCTGTGAACCTTTTGTGTCGGAGGAGGATTTAAAGTTGAAAAAAGCTAAAAAGTCACACTCTTGTCAAAAACATAACAGGCTTTGCAATTCTACTAATGAGGCTTTTGGTAAATCGAAAAGCAGCTAATCCTCTTTTACAAAGCTTTACTGCAGTATAATTAAATTATTACAGGAGCGTTTTGATCTTTAATAGTGACAACAATGGTGGATCCTTATATCTTTAAAACTGTCTATTTATTCAATATGCTGTGTGCATATTATTATGTCATTAGAAATAAACAATCAGAGATAAGAGGGAAATGTCTTTCTTACATATAAAGTTATATGACTGTCAACAAAGGCTCAGTAATTACACTTGAAGTTCTTACAATATCTTCAATAAATGTCATTATGGAAAAACAACTAATGCATTGAAAACATATTGCCATAGAGACATTACATTATGCTCTAAACAGATAATCTAATGTAAGAGTTCTGCCACCCACTTTTAGATCAATCCCAACTTGGTCAGTTCGAGTGTGTGTGTGTGTGTGTGTGTGTGTGTGTGTGTGTGTGTGTTTGTGTGTGTGTGTGTGTGTGTGTGTGTGTGTGGTGTGTGTGTGTGTGTGTGTGGCATAGAGAGGGTGGAAAATGACTGAAAATCAGTGGAAGTCAATGGGAGTCAACACATGGTCCTCACTACATATAGCAAAACAAGAGTGTGTGTATGTGTGTGTGTGTGTGGGGGGGGGAATTAAACAAGGTGACATGACTCCAGCAGGCGGTGCACTGTAGCTGACCTCCATTTTGGCAGGCTGCACTAATGAAGCTGCTTCCACAGCAGCTCAGTAAAATTCGTCTTCTTTATATTTTGTTTTTAACATGGAGTTGCTGAGTTCAATTCTCTTTGAACCATTCTGTGTTCTTTTTCTACAAATGCAAAGATGAGTTGATAACTGATTTGACTTCTGCCAATGGTCAGTGAATATTGTGGTCAATGAATATTGACATATTGTTGGCAATTTTACGCTTGTCTTTCTTTTGGGGGGTCTCATTAATAATTTTTACCATGTGATCAAATGAGCTAAAAAAACAAAGCTAATTTTAACTCAGCGGAAGCTGCAAACATCCAGAGCTTAGGTTGTAGCATCTGTTCACAAGACAACTGTCAGTATTGTACACTACAACTGTGGTCTAAATAGAAGAGTGGCAATAAAAACACACAAGAACTCATTTTTCCTCTTTGCCACAACCATGTGTAGAAAGTCTTGTGGTCTGAGACCAAAACAATATTTGTGTGAAACAAGGTGGTGGTCATATCATGCTGTGGGGAATATGTTAAAATGTACTCGTACTTGTACATGCCCTCGTCGTCTTCTGCTTTATCCAGAACGGGGTCGTGGGGGCAGCAGACTCAAGACTTCCCTCTTTCCCACAACACCTCCTCTAGCTCCTCTGGGGGGAGCCCAAGGCATTCCCAGGCCAGCCAAGAGACATAGTCCATCCAGCAAACAATCCTGGGCCATCCCCTGGACCTCCTTCCGGTGGGACGTGCCTGGAACAGCGCCTGAGGAAGGTGTCCAGGAGGCATCAGGTATAAATGCCAGAGCCATCTCAACTGGCTCTTCTCAATGTGGAGGAGCAGCGGCTCTACTTCAAGCCCCTCCCAGATGGCCGAGCTCCTCATCCTATCTCTCTAAGGGAGTGCCTGGCCATCCTACAAAGGAAGCTCATTTCAGCCACTTGTATCCGGGATCTCATTCTTTCGGTCATGACCCAAAGTTCATGGCCATAGGTGAGGGTAGGACCGTAGACCGACCGGTAAATCGAGAGCTTTGCTTTTCGGCTTAGCTCTCTCTTCACCACAACGGACCGGCACAGTGTCCCCATTACTGGGGTAGCCACACCGATCCATCTGTCGATCTCCAGCTCGATTCTCCACCCACTCGTTAGCAAGACCCCAAGATACTTGAGCTGCTCCACTTGAGACAGGAACTCCCCTCCAACCTGAAGAGGGCAAGCCACCCTTTTCTGGTTGAGAAACACGGCCTCGGACTTGGAGGAGCTGATCGTCATCCCAGCAGCTTCACACTCGGCTGCGAACCACCCCAGCGCATACTGTAGGTCTTGGCTAGAGGGGGCCAGCAGGACCACGTCATCTGCAAAAAGAACAGACAAAATCCACTGGTCCCCAAACCAGACCCCTCCGGCCCCTGGCTGCGCCTAGAAATTATGTCCATAAAAGTTATGAACAAGACCGGTGACAAAGCGCTGCCCTACATGCAGGAGTCCAACATGCACCCGGAAGAGGTCCGACTTAGTGCTGGCAATGCAGACCAAACTCCTGCTCTGCTTGTACAGACACCGGATGGCCCCTAATAAAGGGCCCCCAACTCCAGGAGCACCCCCCACAGAAAACCATGAGGGACGCAGTCAAATGCCTTCTCCAGGTCCACAAAACACATGTGGACCTGGGCAAATTCCCATGAACCCTCAAGTACCCTGCAGAGGGTGTAGAGCTGGTCCAGTGTTCCACTGCCAGGACGAAAACCACACTGCTCCTCCCAAAGCTGAGGTTTGACTATCGGCCGGGCTCTCCTCTCCAAAACCCTGCCGTAGGCCTTACCAGGGAGGCTGAGGAGTGTGATCCCCCTATAGCTGGAACACACCCTCCAGTCACCATTCTAATGAAGGGGAACCACCACCCCAGTCTGCCAGTCCAGAGGCACTGTCCCCGACCGCCACGCAATGTTGAAGAGGCGTGTCAACCATGACAGCCCCACAACATCCAGAGACTTGAGGTACTCAGGGCAGATCTCATCCACCCCCGAAGCCCTGCCACCGTGGAGCTTTTTAACCACTATCCTTCCCCATCCTGAAGTGTCTGACAGTTTGCCAGAATCGCTTCGACGCCAACCAGTAGTCCTTCTCCATAGCCTCACCGAACTCCTCCTAAGCCCGGGTTTTTGCCTCTGCCACAGCCTGGGCCACGGCACGCTTGGCCTCACGGTAACCATCAGCCACCTCAGGAGTCCCACAAGCCAACCACAGCCGATAGGACTCCTTCTTCAGCTTGACAGCATCCCTTACTGCCAGTGTCCACCACCGGGTTCCGGGATTACCGCTGCGACAGGCACCACAGACCTTACGGCCATAGCTACAGGCAGCAGCATCGACAATGGATGCAGAGAACATGGTCTACTCGGACTCTTATGTCTCCAACATCCCCTGGAATTTGCTCAAAGCTCTCCCGGAGGTGGGAGTTGAATACCTCCCTGGCCGAGTACTCTGCCAGACGTTCCCTGCAGACCCTCTCTATGCGCTTGGGCTTGCTAAGTCTGTCCAGCTTTCTCCTCTTCCAGAGGATCCAACTCACCACCGGGTGGTGATCAGTGGACAGCTCAGCCCCTCTCTTCACCCAAGTGTCCAAAACATGCGGCCGAAGGTCTGATGACATGACAACAAAGTCGATCATTGACCTCCTGGCTAGGATGTCTACTGCCAAATGCACTGATGAACACCCTTATGCTTGAACATGGTGTTCATTATGGACAATCCGTGACTAGCACAGAAGTCCAACAACAAAACACCACTCGGATTCAAATCAGAAAGGCCATTCCTCCCGATCGCACCTCTCCAGGTGTCACTGTCGTTTCCCACGTGGGCGTTGAAATCCCCCAGCAGAATAATGGAGTCCCCGGGAGGGGCACTACCCAGCCCCCCTGACAGGGACACCAAGAAGGCCGGGTACTCCGCACTACCGCTTGGCCCGTAGGCCGAAACGACAGTCAGAGACCTGTCCCCAACCCGAAGGCGTTGGGGACAGGTGGTAAACCCCAACATGAGACAGTTGAGCTGGGATGCAACAAGCAAACCCACCCCAGCCCGCCGCCTCTCCCCGTGGGCCACTCCTGAGTAGAAGAGAGTCCAGCCCCTCTCAAGAAGATGGGTTCCAGAGCCCACGCTGTGCGTGGAGGCGAACCCGACTGTTCATAGTCCCCCCAGCGAGGTGACATTCCATGTCCCTAGAGCCAGCCTAAGCATCTGGAGATCAGGCCGCCGTGGTCTCCACCTTCGTCCACTGTCCAATCCTTTTTGCACCGGCCCCTCATGTTTCCCCTGCAGGTGGTGGGCCCACTGGGAAATGGCCTCGCGTCTCTCATTCGGGCGTGGCCCGGCCAGGACCCGCGAGGAGCAACCCAGCCATCAGACTCCAATGAGTCTTGCCCCAGGCCTGGCTCCAGGGTGGGACCCCGGCTCTGCTGCCTCAATTTTGTGGTCTTCATGAAGGTGTCTTGAACCGCTCTTTGTCTGACCCATCACCTAGAGCCTGTTTGCCAAGGGAGACCCTACCAGGGGCATTTAGACCCCAGACAACATAGCCTCTAGGATCATTCGAGCACTCAAACCCCTCCACGTTAAGGTGGCGGTTCAAGGAGGGGTTGGAGGGGCTCATCCTCATTCCAGCTGCTTCACACTCGGCTGTGAACCACCCCATCGCATGTGCTAGGTCCTGGCTAGTAGATGTTAAAATGTTGAATGTTAAAATTATGAATGTTTGAAGATGTTTGATAAAAAAATAAATTAAAAGAGAGTTAATGGGAAGCTGTATAGTGC
Organism: Girardinichthys multiradiatus; assembly: GCF_021462225.1. Classification (NCBI taxonomy): domain Eukaryota; kingdom Metazoa; phylum Chordata; class Actinopteri; order Cyprinodontiformes; family Goodeidae; genus Girardinichthys; species Girardinichthys multiradiatus. The sequence continues at coordinate 17,067,158 of NC_061804.1, forward strand.
CAAATACAGGGTCATACTCAAAGAAATCATGTCAAATGCTGCAAAAAACTTGAGCCTGGATAGGGGGGTTTGTCCTCCACCAACCATCTAAACGGATAGAGCTCCAGTTAATCTGAAAATTATTCATATCCTTGGAAAATTTAGATCTAAAACTAATTGTATGCATTGAAAAAGTTGTTTCTAATAGGATATAAGACAGGCATCTCTTAAATAAAAAAAAAAAAACAATGTCAAGGAGTATCAGGTTGTATTTATTTTTAAAAAATGCTTAAAAATTATTTAAACTCTTCTTAATAATCAGTGACAAAATCCTTGTTGGCATTACAGTAATAAAAACTTTCTTATAATTGCTGATTTTTTGCATGTTTCAACGGGTATTTCAGTGATTTAACTTTGGTAATGGAGGCCTTCTAAACCCAAAGTCTTTGAGTTTAGAAGGCTTCCTTGACATCATCATAATCTTTAGCTTCTGCTAAATATTCTCTATCATACTGAAGTTGGGACACTGGCTGGGCCACACCAAAACATTAATATTACTAACAGTCAGAAGAAACATGTTGGTAAATTGAAAACATCATGTTAAACCTAAATCTGTTAGGTGTATGATTAATTTTTGGCTTAAGTCAAAGCATATTTATGTGTTAGAGGCAGACCAGTCAAAGTTCAGATCTAAATCTAATCAGCACTGACAAATTACTGCAAGGACAAATAAATCAAGAGGTTTTTAAAACTTTAGACGTTCAGGCAGATAAACCCAACAATGCAAGTGAGAAATTTATCTTCCATTTTCTCATCACAAACAGCGAGCTTTATTACCTTGCTGTCACCCTCTGTTTCTTCAGTCTGACCACCCGCGGGCTTGTAGTTTTTCAGCCCTCTGTATACATTTATTCTTTGGGCAATGAGTCCTGTTGTCGGATAAAAACCTGGGTAAAAAAAACAAACAAACCAAACAAATTTATAACACGTTCTAGCACTGATTGAGATTTTTCAGAAAAGTCTCAGAGTTAAACAATACTGTTAAAATTATTATTTTTGTCAAGGTAAGCTCTTGACTAATCCAAACTCTATTAATAAATAATATTGGATTTTTGTTTTTTTTAATTAAATAACATATTGTAGGGAGCAAGAAGATAAACAATTGCATATCAGAAAGTAATCATTTAGTTTTCAGCTTGCCCCTCTGTTTTTAAGATAACCTCTTCGATATTGCAAAACCAGTACAGTCATACTGCTCATTCAATTCTGTTGTAGGGAAGTAAAGAGCCTAGTGCAACCAGCAAGAGGGACTGTTGCCATTAGTTCAGTTTAATTTTTCTTTAACATAAACAGTTCAAACCTCTAGTCAGTCATAGCAGATGGTCTCACACTAAGCCTAAAGCCTAAAGGTTTTTTCTTATGAAAAGGAATCTTTCCTTTCAACATACATGCATGTGGATGTATTGAGGCATGTATGTGGCAACAATGCATGCCCCATCTGAGACATTGCTGCTAATTTAATGACGTGTTGCAATCAACTGTCGTCACATGTACATTCAAGTGAACAACTCAATGCAATTGGCTGGGCTTCTGTAGATAGAACATGTTTTACCAATTGGTATACTGAAGGGAATTTGACTAGGATCGAATTGTGATACAAGTAGTTAAATACTGCTATATATGATTGGATTGATTGGATTACATTTATCTCTGTATAATTTAGATTTATTTTTCTTTGTTCTTCGAGATAACCTTTGCTGTGACTTGAATAAATAAAACAATTAAATCATTTCAAACTGGATTAAAGGCCACATGGTGGTGCAATTGGTTGCACTGTGGCCTTGCACTGAGAAGGTCCTAGGTTCAACTCCCGACCTGTGGTCTTTCCACATGGAGTTTGCATGTTCTCCCCATGCATGTGTTTCCTCTCTATCTGAATCTTACCCAAACTCTAGGGATTCTGGCTGGAGTCCTTCAGGAGCCACCAAACACAGATGTATCTAGGACATGGGCTAAACCTTTCATATTCCTTTCCATTAGCGACTCGTAAATAAAAAAATAGGAACAATGGTGTCCTACAAGAGCTAAGGAGGGAAAAGACTGGACTGTTGCTCTGTGGTTTAAAGTCCTTACTTTGGATAAAGGCAAATTGTGATTTTCATGTAGAAGTTAAGGAAGAATGGAGAAACACAAAATTCAAGTTGTTGAGGTCCAGAGTGAAATTTTAACATTCAGGACTCCACTTTGTTTTATCTAGTCCAAGGTCAGTGCTGCTGTCTTATTGGAAATCTTAGAGCTCTTAATTCTTCCCTATACTGAGTGATTTCCTTTTTCAGGAGGACTTAGCACCTGCTCACGCTGTAAAAAGTATCAATACCTGCACTATGCTTGATTGGGCAGCAAACTAACCTGACCTAAACCCCACAAAAATCTACTGGGTATTCTCTAGAGGAAGGTTAGAAACATCAGACCCAATAATGCAGACAGGTTGAAGGAGGCTATTAAAGCAACGTGGGCTTCCTTAACACTTCAGCAGTACAACGGGCTGATCACCTCAATGTTACACCGTACTGATGCCATAATTCATGCAAAATGAGCCCAAGGATTTAGTGCATGTACTGTACAATACATGGATTCACTTTTCATTAGGTTGACATATCTGTATTAAAAAAAGACTTATGTTACATTCAAAGGAAAGTTGATTTTGGCTGTTTTTTAGCTATAAGCCATGATCATTGAAATTAACAAAACAAAAAACACTTAAAATAAATGTTAGTTTCACTTTTCAAATTTAATTACCAAACTAAATTATTTTTTATTACATTTTGATATATTGAGAAACCACGTTTCAGAGGTGTAAACAGTGGACTAAGGGAAAACTAACAACTTATACATTTGTTTCCTAATTAAATTTCCTACACTGAAAGTCTGTAGTCTGTGAGAAGTCTGTTTTTTTAAAAGAAGTAAGAATTTGTTAGTCTTGTCAAGTCTTACGTTTTGCTGCACATATTGTAAAAATTAAGCATCAAAGAGAAAGTGTAAAATGAAAGTCTTTTGACCAGATAGTTGAGAGCATTTAGCATCCCAAATAATTCATAGAATGTTTCCTCAGAATGAGAGATCTCTGCAAAGTCAACATTTGCTGCAATCTGATTTTTTTAGGCAAGTTTTTGTTCCTCACGTAAAGAAAAACAACTTTCTTCAGATGTTTACTCTGAAACAATTTAACCATGTTTTCCACAGATGAATTAGTCCAGTCACAGCAGAACACTGGCCTCACACGTGAAATCCTGATGTGAATCCTGGTTTTATTGCTCAAACATATTTTGTCTGAATGGTTGTAAAAACACATTAAAATCCTTCTCACATCTTACTTTGCAAATTTTGAAGTCCAATTAGATGTAATTTCAAAAATTGATTTTTAAATTGTCAAACCTTGAATTTGGATTTTGTGTTTTAATTAATGGTATGGTTACATATTTAGAAAACGAATAAAGTCAAAACAGCCTCAGCCATGAGTTATGTCTAAAATAATAATTTGTTGATATTTTAAAGGTCTGTCTCAGTCTAATTTAGTTGTTTTTTTTTGTCTGTCTAATGTGATGTCTCTCTGACCTAAGTCTGCCCCTGAGTATATTCTTGTGTAGTGCCTGTGTTTGGAGATTGAGATCAAACCAAATCATTTGCATCATTTGCTATGCTGTGTTTGTCTCTTCATGTATAAAACTGTAAAAGATAAAAATTTTTCCTCCAAACACTTTCACAAGTTCTCAGCATCAGAATCAGAATCAGAATCAGCTTTATTGCCAAGTTCATGCATACAAACAAGGAATTTGACTCCGGTACACTTTGCTCTTTTGTTCTGTTTTTGCATTACAGAATATACAAATTTACAATTTACAATGTACAATATACACATATCTAATAAAAAAGGTGCATTTGCAACATCTGTATGCTGTTGTTCTGTACTCTATTAAATGTTCATCATAGAAACAGCCTGGGGGAAGAAACTGTCTCTGTGGCGGCTGGTTTTAGTAAACAGTGCTCTGTAGCGGAGGCCTGAAGGTAAAACTCTAAACAGTTTATGTGCAGGGTGTGTGGGGTCGGCAGAGATTTTGGCAGCTCTTTTCTTGACCCTAGACCTGTATAAGTCCTGGATGGAGGGAAGGTCAGCTCTGATTATTCTCTCTGCAGTCCTGATTATTCGTTGCAGTCTGGACCTGTCCTGTTTTGTGGATGAGCCAAACCACACTGAGATGGATGAAGACAGGACAGACTGAATGATGGCAGTGTAGAAGATGACCGACAGCTCCTGTGGAAGGTTGAACTTCTTGAGTTGCCTCAGGAAGTACAGTCTCTGCTGGGCCTTCTTTCAAACAGTGTCTATGTGTGAAGACCATCTCAGGTCCTCAGAGATGGTGGTTCCTAAGAACCTGAAGTGGTCCACGGCCGATACAGTGTTGTTGAGGATGGTGAGGGGGGTGTATGGGGGTGGTGTTCTCCGAAAGTCCACCACCATTTCCACAGTCTTGAGTGGGTTCAGTTCAAGGTAGTTCTGACTGCACCAATGTACCAGCCGATCCACCTGCTGTCTGTATGCAGACTCATCACCGTCCTGGATCAGTCCAATGACAGTGGTGTCGTCTGCAAACTTAAGGAGTTTCACGGACGAGTCCGATGAGGTGCAGTCATTTGTGTACAGAGAGAAGAGGAGTGGGGATAGAACACACCCCTGGGGGGCACCAGTACTTACTGATCTGGAGCGGGAGAAGATGCTCCCCAGTCTCACCTATTGCTGTCGGTCTGTCAGGAAGCTGTTGAACCACTGACAGGTGGAGGATGGGACGTTGAGCTGTGTGAGCTTCTGGTGGAGGATGTCTGGTATGATGGTGTTGAAGGCCGAGCTGAAGTCTACAAACAGGATCCTGGCATACGTCCCTGGACGGTTGAGGTGTTGCAGGATGAAGTGTAGACCTAAGTTAACAGCATCATCTGCCGACCTGTTTGCTCAGTAAGCAAATTGCAGGGGGTCCAGCACGGGGCCTGTGATGTCTTTCAGGTGCTTCAACACCAGCCGCTCAAAGGATTTCATGACCACAGACGTCAGGGCTACAGGCCTGTAGTCATTTAATCCTACGATGGTGGGTTTCTTGGGAACCGGGATGATGGTGGATCGTTTGAGGCAGGAGGGGACCTCACATTTCTCCAGTGACTTGTTGAAGATCCTTGTGAAGATCGGAGCAAGTTGATGTGCGCAGGCTTTCAGACATGATGGGGAGACGTTATCAGGTCCTCCAGCTTTCTTTGTTTTCATGCGCTGAAAGAGCCTGTTTACCTCTTCCTCGGAGATCTTTAGTGCAGGCAGAGGATCTGATGGTGGGGGGTTGGTTGCTTTATGGGAGGAATTTGTTCCTGAAAGGGATGTAGAGGGGATGATTTGAGGTGTGAATGGCTTCTTGTCATGTCTGCAGTAGAAGCCATTCAGACGGTTGGCCAGGAGACGACTCTGTTCAGGATGGGTAGAGGGGCTCTTGTAGGCAGTCAGGTTTCTCAGACCAGTCCATACAGCTGAAGCATCGTCAGTAGAAAGGCTGTTCTTAAGCTTCTCACTGTATCTTCTCTTAGCTGCTTTGATCTCCTTTGTTAGTCTGTTCCTGGCCTGCCTGTACCGCGCCCAATCTCCACTGCTATGAGCTTCTTCCTTTTCCCTGCGCAGATTCCTGAGGTGTGGAGTAAACCATGGCTTATTGTTCCCAAAGGTGCAGAAGGTCCTGGTCTGCACACACATGTCCTCACAGAAACTGATGTATGATGTCACCACATCAGTTAGTTGGTTTAAGTCAGTGGGTGAGGTTTTAAAAACAGTCCAGTCTGTGCATTCAAAGCAGGCCTGTAGCATCTGCTTTGATTCCTCAGTCCACGTCTTAACAGTGTGAACCTTGGGTTTGGAAGCTCTTAGTCTCTGTCTGTAGGTTGGGATGAGGTGGATTAGATAATGATCTGAAAAACCCAGAGCAGCCCTGGTAACAGCATGATATGAGTCCTTTAAAGCTGTGTAACAATGGTCCAGTGTGTTTTTGTCTCTGGTGGGACACTTAATATGCTGTCTGTATTTGGGGAGTTCATGGGAGAGGTTTGCTCTGTTAAAATCTCCCAGTATTATGATGAAAGAGTCCGTGTATTTTTTCTCCAGGTCTGTAATCAGCTCAGCAAGATGTTTTTCCGCGGCAGAAGTGCAGCCATGTGGTGGAAAATATGAGCCGATTATTATAAACGAGGAAAACTCTTGGTGAATAGAACGGCTTACAGATTATGGAAAATGACTCCAGATCCGGGCTACATGTTTTTCCCAGCACTTTTACGTCTCTGCACCAACCTTCATTTATATAAAAGCAGATTCCGCCTCCTCGCTTCTTCCCCGATAGCTCCGCGCTGCGATCCGCTCTGAGCAGCTGGAAGTCCGGCAACAGCAGTGCGCGGTCCGGGATGTTTTCACTCAGCCATGTCTCGGTGAAGCAGAGAACCGCTGATCCGCGGAGGTCCGTGATTTTACCGGTGAGAAAAAGCAGCCTGTCCATCTTGTTGTTGAGAGAGCGGACATATGCCAGGTGGATTGAAGGCAGTGGTGTGTGAAGTCCTCTTTTGCAGAGCTTTACCAGCGCGCCAGCACGCTTTCCCCTCCGCCGCTTTCGGCGCAGAATCCCATATAGAGCTGCAGCTCCGCTTGCCAGGAGCTCAGTGAACCCCGGATCGATGAAAGATGGTGAAAAAAACCCGAGAGAGGACTCTCTGATGTTGAGAAGCTGCTCTCTACTGAATGAGACCACAGGATTGTGGCCCGACACCACAGAACTGTGGCTCGAAAAACATAAAAACACACAAAATACAAAATCAAAGAGAGAGCAAAGCTCCAAGGCTGCCATCATCGGCGCCATCAGGTTATTCAGTAACTTAGTAAGTTTCATTATGCTGCCATCACCAAAATCCTGGTTAAGAGTCAAGAATCTTTAGACATCCAAAGCCTGAACCAGAAATTATTCTGCGTGACCTGCAGGACCAGCAAACCAATCACTACTCTAAACGAAGAGAAGGGAGTGTGGGAACCACTCATCAACAGATCAAAGCAGGCTCTGTGAGTGAGTTAACCACACAGCCTATGTAGAAAGAACTGTCACACTCTTTTTATTTCTATTGTGTCAATTCTGGTGTTCGAATTTTTACATTTCTCTTCTGGATTAAAGTCCAGTGACCTGCAAAAGTATTCCCCCATTGGCATTTTACATGTTTTGTTGCCTCACAGCCTTGAATTAAAATGGATTGTTTGAGAGTTTGCACCATTTCATTTACAAAACATGCATACAACTTTAAAGATGTACTATTATTTTTAATTGTGAAGCAAACAACAAATAGGACATAATAACAGAAAACCTTTACCGTGAAGTAAAATCAGTACTTTGTAGAGCCACCTTTTGAGGCTATTACAACTGCAAGTGGTTTTGGAGAAGTTTCTTTGAGCTTGCCACATCTTACCACTAGAAGTTTTGCCCGTTCTTCAAGGCAAAAGTGCTCCATTTGAACAGCTAACTTCAAGTCTAACCACAGAATATCAATTGGATAAATGTCTGGACTTTAACTAGGCCATTCCAACTCATTTAAATGTTCCCCCTAGACCACTGTATTGCTTTAGCAGTATGTTTCGGGTCATTGTCCTGCTGAAAGGTGAAGCTCCGTCCTAATCTCAAATCACAAGCAGACTGACACAGGTTTTGCTCAAAAATATCCCAAAAATATAAAATAAATAATTGATCACAAATAAAAGAATATACCTGTATTCAGCACCATCCATCTTTCTCTCGACTTGGACCAATTTCCCAGTCCCTGCTGCTAAAAAACATCCCCACAGCATGATGCTGCCACCACCATGTTTTACTCTGGAGATGGTGTTCTTGAGGTGTTGGAATGTGTTGGGTTTGCGTTAGATAAGTCTTCCCCCCTTGGGATCCAATACTGGTGGTGGAGGGAAGGCCTAAGAAGGTAAGGGATCCAGGAGGAGTATGGAAGGGAGTTGGTGGAGGTGGAGCGGAGGAGGGTCGAAGCTCAGCTGAAGATCGGGGAATCCATGACTGGAAGTCCTTATAAGCGAAGCGTCGGAGGATGATTGATTGAAGACACATGTGGATCTGACGCTGATTAGATGGAGGAGAGACACACGGTGGAGTCATAGGATGGCCGGGGGGTGGAGGTGAGTCTTTCAGTTTAAATTTTTGTCAAAACTCCATTTTGTGACCGACTGAATCTGGCAGATTTAGCTTTTCTATTATAACTGAATTAAATTAGACTATGTCACTGGATTTTAACTGTTTTGTAATTTAAAATTAATTGGACTCTATACAATCTAATCATAGCTGGATAGAATTATTTTTAAACTAGCACATGATAAATAAACAAAACTTAGCTGCCAATTCTTGGCAAACATAGCATTTATGCTGGTCTAAAAGTACACGTGTCAAACTCAGGCCAGCATGCCAAATGCGGCCCGCATAGTAATTATATTTGGCCCTTGAGATTATTCCAAATGTTTACATGAGTTGGCGGCCAGTAGACAGCACATGCAATCCCAGAATGCTCTGCTTGTGTATTGGGGTGTCAATGAGGACGAACAAGCCCCCCTCCTCTGTTGACATTAATTAGCAATCCTATGCTCCAACCAATCACAACGGTCCACACGTCCCAAACATGGCATTAAAATGGAAAACAGTCAGAGTATACCATGCATATATTCGACCTTGTCTTCCTTTTTGTAAAAAAAAAAACTGTATATATACATATTTATAAAAAACATTTTATTTTTATTTCCCTTTTTATATATTTATATCTAAACTGTCTTCATTATCTAAGTTGACATGCACAAAATTTTATGATGGCATCCAAATAAATAAATCCAAATAAAGCGTTTATGTGGGCGCACAATTAATAATCCAATCATGATGTGTGTTTACATGTACCACGCTTTGTTCAGATTAGAAGCACTTTGACATGCGCAAAGTTGTTGGATTTCCCTAAACCAACCGCAGAAGAAGTTGTACTGAGGGCAGTTGAGGTGTTATTGCATTTCATAATTAAGCTACAGGCTTAATGTAGCAACAGACTAGTTGTTTTTCCAGGATTATGCGTCTTGCCTCTAAAGGCAGAAATGTGTCGCTTTGACATAGGGCACACATACACAGTCAGGTCAGTTTGCCAGTCAGAATGATATGATCCAAACAGTTGTTTACATACTTGGCGTTCGGATTGACAATCGCCATAAACCATCCCTCTTATTCGGAATAGAATTTCATTCCGATCAAGCTGAATCCGATCAGAATATTACGATTTGTTGGTCTACATGATGTATTTTTTAATCCCGATTGGCCATTTATTCTGAATTCTTATGTCCATGTAAACATGTCTAGTGAGAGCAAAATGGAACCAACGTCAAATTCCTTGTTTTTGTGCACAAACGTGTGAAAGAAAGTTGATTCTAAATCATATTATTTTTAGACAGGTGGGAAGTACAAAGGAAAAACACAAACCTATTTGTCTTGTGTGTGAAACCAATGTAGCTGTAAAAAAATGACATCATATAGAACATAACATTTTAAAATACATATCAGGGCTGGCCCGCAACTTTGTCCAATTTTTTCAATGTGGCCAACTGTGTATTTGGGTTTGACAACCCTGCTCTTCATGCTGAACTTTCAGACCTTGAGCTTACAAACTAAAGAGACAATTGGTGACAATTCCTTTTATGGCGTATATTTATTCGCAGCTAAGCTTTAAATTGAATTAGTATTAGCATCTGTTTTCTCAAATTATAAGTGGGCATATTTTCTAGAATATTAATTCCATCAGATGTTGGCATTTCTGTTTCATTGAAACATTACTCAGAGACTTTGGTCCATATTAACATTAAGCATCACCCAGTTGCTGTATAAATGTCTGCTGCACATCCATGCATTCAAGTCTCATGTTCCACCACATCCCAAAGGTGCTCTATTGCACTGAGTGACTGTGGAGACCACTGAAGTCATTGTCATGTTCGAGAAACCAGTTAGAGATGATCTAAGCTTTGTGACATAGTGTATTGTCCTGCTAGAAGTCGCCATTGGAAGATGAGTGAACTGTTGTAACAAAGGGACTACACCATTATACCACCACCACCAGCCTGAGCAGCTGACACAAAGCAGGATGGATTCATGATGGAGTTAATGAAATCAAGACTCATCGGACAAGATACAGTTTTTCCAGTCTGCTTCCAATGAGCCTGTGTTGCAGTGTACTCAGTTTCCTGTTTTTCAACTGAAAGGAGTGATACCCGAACTAGTATTGTGCTGCCGTAGCCCATCTGCTTTAAGGTTTGACGTGTTGTGCATTCAAAGATATCTTTCTACATACCTTCCTTGGGGCTATTGGCAACTACTGTTGCCATCAAATCATCTTGAACCAGCATGTCAAATATCCTCTGACTTCTGACATGAATTTTCATCTACTCATCAGACAATAACTGAATATTCTTTCTATTTCAGACCACTCTTTGTAAACCCAACAGAGGGTTTGGTGTGAAAATCTCAGCAGATCAGAACTCTGTCAACAACAACCATGCCATGTCATTTTCTTTTTCCGTTCTGATCCTCAGTGTGAACTTTGGCAATTTGCCTTCACCACGTCAAGATGTCTAAATGCATGGGCTAGCTAATTTGCTAATTCACCATTTGTGTTAACAAGCAGTTGAACAAGTATACCTACCCTAAGCACCCAGTGAATTTATTTCTTTACAGTCTAAATATAATGAATTTGTACACAATTAAAAAGATCAATAAGTAATAAAAATCATACTGCAAATCCCACATGTACACCCACATACAAAACACTTTGGACTAAAGAGTATTTCTGCAGTTCACAAACTACAATACAGTTAGATAAATGTGTGTTACACTAATACAAACCCACCTTGTTCATCCCTGTGAGCCTCCTCAAAGCTGCAAAGCTGCTCCATCTCAAGGTGGCTGGGCGGGATTTTACGGTGGATGAAGCTGTGTGGGTACTTTTCCTCTGGGCTCTCCAGCTCCTGACCATCCTCATACACATGCTTCAGCACCCGGCCACTGTAGGATGACGCCAGCTTGAATCTCACCTACAGTTTCAGGGAGTAAAAGATGTGATAGGCTCCACTGCTCAGCAGTTTTTTGACATTAAAAAGATGCAGCATTAGCAGGAGGCCAATGTATTAAAGCAGTCTTAAAATAGAAGTAGATATGAAAGTTTAAGAAGCTGTTTGGTGGGGGTTCTGGGCATGGACACAAAACTGAGCCCTTTTCCTTTTTCTGTTTTAATGAGCATTTTGGTCAAAATCAGATATAAACAGAAATTCTGTCTGGGTTATAATGTCAAGTTTCCACTGTCATTATAGATCTATTAAACAATTATTTTAAGAGATAAAATAATCATCAGGGGATCTTGTTTTTTACTCTGACAGATTCAGCACTTCAAACCTATAAAGCTGAAAGAAAGTAGTTCCATAAATAACTTGCCTTTCTGGGCTTGGTGCCTTCATAACACTGGTTCAGTTTCCTTTGGAGTTCCTCCATGGTTGGATGACTAAGGATGAGGTGCAGAGAAAGCGTCAGTCCATCTACGAAACCCTGATCAGGTGGAATGGCAGAAGCTTGATACCGTGTTGCCTTGGGCTGAGGTGACCGTGTGGATTGATGGATTCAAATATTGGACTGCTTTTCAGCTCGTTGGGAGAGAGTCCAGCTGAAAAGCTGTGTGTAAGGAGTGGGTGGATGTTAAAGTTAGGATGAAAAAGGCTCTGTGTCCTGCCTCCAGAGTTTGAGAGTATCTGCTGTTTTAAGGGACCCACCTTTTTAGCTCCACGTGCTAAATTATTCACAGCTAGATTGTGTGTACAAAGGGGTGGTTGAGAAACCAGAAGCTCCATCATCAAATAATTATGATCACTAAAATAGAAAGTATTTGGCATCTGTGTGCAGCTCTGTGTAGTTATGGGGACAAGAAAGAGAAATAGAGAGAAAGTCTGGGAATATGTGCATGTGTGTGGGAGTTAATTACTTGTAGCACTCTCACTGGATCAGAGTCAAGTGCATCAGTACTGAAAAATAAATGTGACATTTGAAGTAAACTGTTTTATAGGAAACATTTGAATTAAAGAAAACATGTCCATCAAGCCTCAGATGCTATTAAATTAAAACATCAGTACAATAACAATTTTTAATTTGTTTTTGTTCAGGTTTTCATGAACAGAAAATAAGCCCAGAGCATATTCGGGTTTTATTTTTTATTTTAGTCCTAACTGATGGTCTATAAGAAGGATTTTCATTACCAAGGTATCGTACAAGAAACAGCTTATCATGGATTAGACCTTCGCAACCTGTTGTGGCAAAACTTGTATAGCGCTTTATCAAGTCCAAGGACTCCAAAGCACCTTCGACAGTCACTTTTGTTCACGGCTGCTCATTCCCTAATTTTACAACTGGCTCTTGGTATATGGGCTAGGTTAATTTTAGTGGCTCGGCACGAGCCCCATGGGCGCTGTTTTAACAAACTTGACTAAGGCAACCTATAAAAACCTCCTAAAATATCTTAGAACCAGGCAACAAGACTTTTTACCATCAATGAAAAACCAAAAAATACGGTGACTCAAATAATTGAATGTCCACGATTTAACTAGAATTGTATATGCTTTCTTTAATTAGTAACGCTTTTGCAGGGGTCAGTAACAGCTTAAATTCGGCAACACAAAATAATTTCAATAATAGAAATGAATCAATCAACTCAACCTGTCTTTCCCTGATGCTGAAACTAGTGAGTTTGAAGAGGCTTTGAAGACGGAGGCTCATCCATGCACCTGATGGAGAAGTTTCTTCTGGTAACGAGTGGTTTCTTGAAGGGAATACGACTTAATCTTCAGTTTTGTTCCTTTAAGTGGCAGGTACTGATGCTCCAGGCTTTGATGGTTAAACAGGATATTTGTTGTTATATGTCTCAGAAGACAGTAACTTCCAGAGGCAGAAGAGTTGAAGGAAACACGGAGACATAAATGAGGTTGATCCAGGACTTCCAGAAGCCTGAAACCTAGAGCAGTCAGCTGTTCACCGATCAAGTTCACTTCTGTTGTCTGGATAAAAAGGATTTGGATGAAATCAGATTCTTAATGTGGAGGCACAGTCCTTTCTGGGCACACGGGTTGATCCTCTTTTTAATGCAGTCGATCAGTTGGGTTATGTCTCTGTCCCTTTTCCATCTAAGCTTCTTTTCTCCGTCCGATCTTGTTCGCTGGTCTTCTGCGAGGAAACAACCGCAGTTCCCTCCTTCAGCATTGCTTTTATGGTGCTTGATGCTTTCACCAGTCAGCCCCTTATTAGGCTTCCCAGTTATTGCGCAACCTATTCAGTTCAGCTTCTTGGTTATTGCTCAATATTTTAGTCATGGTCATCGTGACCTACTGATGCTGTTTTCCGGCCTTGGAGATGCCGGTAATAGCCACGAAGCTGGCTGTAGTCGCATCCTCCCTTCCTTCCGTTAGCCTTCAAAAGGTTCGCTGTCAGCATGCAGCTGGCTCTCGTCACTCCTAGTCATCCTACAGTTCTTTCCCTAATCTGCTCAGTTTTAAACTTTACACAGTATTACACATTCCATTCTTCAGCTTTCAGCATTTACTTTAAAACACACTTACAAAACCATCACTTCATTCTTTTTATTCATGCTTCACAAATGATTAATGTTATATCTCTTTCATATATAGCTGATTGAGAATGTCAACCCTTAATGTTTTTTACTCTAATTCTCAGTTCTTACCCACATTTCAATCATACATCTTTAACTTGTTAATCAAAGGTTACTATTTTCATTTAATACATGTGAAAGAATGTAAAATCATCATACATAATTTATTTTGATATACTTGTTTATATTTTTGCAAAAGATAAGACAGATAATATGTGGCAGATAATATGTGGTTCCACACAGGCCTCTCCTGTCTCTCAGTTACAGAATATGAGAACTAGCTTGTTTCACTCCCTACTGCTTCAACTGGGTATTTTAATCATTATTGCATGGATTACACATAAGGATATAAGGATATCTATTGTAACTTTTATGGAGTTAACTATGAGCGGTTACTAAATGTTGCATGGATTGCATGGAAAGATCTCACCTTATTTTGACAAGTCAAATCTGAAATTTTGCTCTGTCACTTCCAGAATTGCCCAAAGTAGGTCTTTAAAGCAAATCAGGTCTGATCTTTACTTCAACTAGTGCTTTGAGTATTGGTCAACTATTCATGTTAGATTTTAGCCTCCTCTTTAATTCCTTGTGGTGAAAGCTTTTCAGCTAGGTTAGTGTCAGATCACATGAGGTCTGTTTAGGTTAGAGTCAATGCATTCCTCTTTTGCTTTGCGTGAAATAAAGTTTTAACCCCATTCTCCCTCACCCTCAACCAGATCTCACCTCATCTCTCTTTCTGCTCTTCATCCAATCAACCAAATCTTTTTCTCTATTTCCTAGTCTCATTCTTCATCTCTATCCACTCCTCTTTGTTGCAGGTTCCATCTGGATGGTCCTAAGTGGGCTGGAGAAAAGCCATTCCCTGAGAATCTCCTAATCCCAAGCCTTCATCAGCAGATCTCCCCAGATGACCGCACACCCAATCCATCCATCCCCTTGACCCCTTTCTTCAATAAATCTTTAAACTCATATCTTTGTCGCATGGTCCTTGCTTGTGAAGATGCACACAAAACCCCTCCACAAATTCATACATTGTGGAAATATCCAGTTACCAATGTTTTGCAAAGTATTTTTCCCTATTTATTTTAGTAGTTTAACGGAACCAATGTTAATAGCTTTTCTGCATTTCTAAGAGCCTGTTTTTATAGAATTTCAGAATTATTGTTTCAGATGACTGTTATTAAACATATTGGGAATAGGAATCTTGACCAAAAATAGGTGGGGGGAGAAAACAGAGAATAGGCAGATACTGTCTCCTGTCTCTTTCCTGACCGAGAGTCATCTTAATCAGATTGCAAAACAAGCATGTATGGTTACTCAGGCAAGAAATTGTTTTGGATGCATCACAGAGAAGGCACTGTTTAATGTGCCGAATTCGCGCCGCTTTCGGTTTAATAATTGCCACTAAATCTGGCTCTCAGTGTCTCCACATTAGCAGTTCATGTATATTCTATTATCTCCATTACCCCCCCCCCCCCTCCCCCCTCCACCCTCAACAGAATGTGTAATATAATTTTCAGCACTGACTTACAGTACATTTTCTACACTAGGTATCATCCAATCATTACATTTTTTTTCCAGTGCTCAGATAGCATGGATGGAAATATTGTTTTCAGTAATAAAAGAGGTTGACAAATAAGCAAAAGATGTGCTTCATTTTAAAAAGCAACTCATAATACATCTATTATCCATGTGGGTTCATGCCGTTGTAATATGTTTACTCTTGTGGTCCTGTACAACTCCTGGCAAATATAAAGAATCAGTATTCTTGGATGTTTGTTCATTTGTTTTAAATCAAAGATTTGACGCAAAACTGTTTTATTTAACAAGTATGACATTATGGTTTTGGAATGTTCAATTTACCTTACAAAATAAATTGATATTGTTGCAATTAATAGCACACATTCTTTTCAAGTTAGGAAAAACATGGTCAATATTGATGGAAGAATTATGGAATTACCCTGTGTTTTCACATCTAAAACAAAAACCTCTGCAACATTATGTGAATGGAGCTAATTATAAAAGTCCTTTAAGAATATAAAACAACACAGAATGTTGCAAAGAAAATTTGTTTATTCCCAGTCAGCTGGGTCTGAAATTCTGAGCAAGCACAGACAAAATGGTAATGTTGTGAATAGGAAGAAAAAACAGGTAGACCAAGATTCACATTAAACTGTCTGGACAGAAAATTCAAAACAATATGGACTAAGTGGAAAATCAGAATCAGAATCAAAAGTAAAAAAAAACAGGCAACTGTGCAGAAGCAGGACTTAGTGTTCATGGTCAAATTGTCAGAAATCTGGAGAAGAGAAAGGGATATACATGCAATAGATTATTTATTAACAACTAAATGGAAGAGAAAAGCATTACAGTGGGCTGAAAATAAGCAGTCATGGACTGTGGATGAATGGGTGAAAGTGGTATTCGGTAATGAACCCTGGATCTGCTTTGGCATAGGCGTTGTTGTAAAAATGCTTGTTTTTTGCCATCCTAATGAAACATAAAGCTGACTGCCTGGAAGAAAACAAGAACATTTCCACAGTAATTGATGATACAGGACTGCAGACCTATTGGCATTTTTAACTGCTGTGTGAGAATGTTGAAATCTGAATGATAAAGTATATTGTTTCACATGACTGTCATCCAAGCCTCAAATAATTCAAGTTGTCATTAATGTCAGCTAAAGTGCAACAAAGCACCATTTGTAAAAATACCAAAATACCAGCAACAGGAAAAGCTCAACTGACAACCTCCATTGAGGTATAACATTCATAGGCGTGCCAATGATTGAACACACCAGGAACAACATCTCATTTTATCCTTTATTTTTCCCTAAGCAGTTGGTTTTAGAAGGTTGGACAAGTATAAAACAAAGTCTATAATAATGAATTAATGTAACCACAGGGTTTCTAATCAGAAACTCAGAAAATGAAATAACCTTTTCTTTTTAAAATGGAACCACTTCCACGGTCATGTCATATCTCACATTTTGATTGTGCTCCTGTTTTGTCCTCGAGCAGAAACAATGCAATTAGACCGATGATGGGTAAAAGAATGGAAAAAAACAAATTATAGCAGGTATACACTATAGAGAATGCACAGGGACCCTCAAAGCTGGAGGAAAAGGAAATGAGTTACTTCTTCAACAGGTATCTCCAAAAAACTAGCATTTACTCGCCAGGACACTTAAAAATGATAAAACAATAACGTACAAATAATTTTTTATCAAACAAAGCACCTAAGGGGTTTGGGGTGTAACAGTACAACTATTCATACCAAAAATAACCGGTACCGACCTGGAGGTTCAGTGCGCACAATACATTGTTGATTTATACCTGAACACGTGAAGAATGTTTATGTGCCGAACTAAGTGCTCAATGCAACTTTAAAAAGTGACACCAAAACAAAAATGAAAGGACTCCCAGTTAACATTAAACTAAACTATTTGGAACATTACAGTTTCTCATGAAGCTACAGTGAAAAAAAAGATGAAACTATAAGTTTATGCTGACATAAACCAAAAATTTATGTCAGCATAAGCATCTTTCAACAGCATAGGTCGCTCTGTGCTTAACTAAATTACTCACCCAAAACAACTTCAAGAGGAGTGTAAACATCACAGATACTAGATGAAAGTCACTTGAAATCCAAATGAACATCTCTAGTTTCCAATCAGCCCAAACTCCATATATTATGCTAGTTAGAGGAATCGCTGTTTATGAGAAGTGATTTTCGAGTCAGTTGTATACTTTTATAGTTTTTTAAGTTTTAGAACATAATAAAATGTACAACATAAAAATATTCTTTGTATCCTGCTGACTAAAGTAATAATAAAAGATCATGGATTTTTATAGATTTTTATTGATTGCCGTGACTTTAAAAAGCAAATACATACCGAAGCATGATTTTTGTGTATTGTTACATCCCTAATAAGGATACATTTATTTTAGTCGGAGTTAGCGTCTTGGCTAGTGGAAATTTCTCATGAAAACGTCTGAAGGGTAGACTACACTAGTGATCGAATTTTAAGGAATGTTTACCTTCAGGGTTTAGGCATAACTAGTTATGTGTTAACTAGTGCATGTGTTAAGTAATTTTACAAAATAAAAGTAAACTTAAGCTGGCACAGTTACTTAAAATATTCTTGATTACTGTTTGCGTTAAATGTAATCATCTTCTTTAAAAAAGCGAGACTGTAGTAAAAGTATTGTCAAGTTGTCAACCTTGCAAATGTTTAACAGCAACAGCCACAATGGTTAATATTTAATTTCACTAAACATACCTAGTTACTTTCTTTTGATAATTTTTTTGAAATAGCACCGGTACACATAAATGGAATATCAGGTAATTATAACCATTAGAAGAAGCTACCATACAGTGGTAACTTATTTTGACACAAACTTAATAAAAAGTCTGAACCTATAGTAACATTTAGAGACATTCATTAAAACAAATATAGAATATAGAAATGGATTGCAAAAATGATCTGGAAAAGGGATCAAATTTATATATATATATATATATATATATTCCCAGCCGGGGGTCTTTCTGCATGGAGTTCTCCCCGTGCATGCGTGGGTTCTCACCAGGTACTCCGGCTTCCTCCCACAGTCCAAAGACATGCCTGTTAGGTTAATTTGTAACTCTAAATTGCCCTTTGATGTATGAATGAGTGTGTGCATGGTTGTTTGTGTGTTGCCCTGCAATGGACTGGCAACCTGTCCAGGTTATATATATTATTGGCACTGTAATAGTTCATTAAATATCTCGATGACTTTCCTTTTGCAGTTTACACATGGGCTAAAAGCAGTCTGAACAGGTTTCCTGTGACATTTTGAGGGCTCTGTTTTGGGAATACAGAAAGCAGTGTTTGCATACCTTGCATTGAGTCAGAGCTGTTCGGCATGGATGTCAGACTCAGCGACAGCTCCACCTTGCCTCCAGTCCTGGTTGTTATTTCATCAATGAGAATTCCATCCACATCTCAGAGAGGGAAACATCCTCCATGGGGCTCTGGAGGTCACATCCGTACAGGTGGCTTAGACACCTGATAAGGATTCACTATGTTCTCTTTTCTATAGAAGTATGCAAGGCACAACCAACTGGGAAGAAGGTTTGGAATCTTTAAAAGGATTGGATTTCCAATTATCTTTTTCACAGGAAGAACTACTCGATCCTACAAAAGACACACAAACTTAGGCAGCTTAGCTCTACTACACTAACACGTCTACTTTGGACAATGTGGAAATTCTCAATTGCTACATTTCAAAATTTCATAAAACAGTTAAATGGTGACAAAGCTGAAACCCTCAACATCTTATTAAATTAGGTTGCTGCCCCAAAACATTCTCAGTGTTTTAAATAGAACTGCTACTGCATTCAAAATTCATTATCTTAATTATGGTGTCTATCAAATGATGGATCCTGCAAGTCACAGTCAAGTTAATATTTAATATTTCACTGGGACTGGTTTTCTATCTCGTTTTAATTAGCACTGTGCTAATAACGATGGGTGTAGAGCTCCCATGAAAACTTAAACGGTATGCAGAACTAATGTCTGTAGTGTGACCAAGGCCTCCTCTTGTGACCACTTCAATCCCCTCTAATTTTACCTCTAAAAATAAAGCCTCTCTCAGAAGTGATTGCTTGACCGTCTGCTAAAAGCCCAAATGAAATTCAGGATACAAACATCAAGGACAAGGACATACATCATCATTTTTACAGCTTTTTCTGTTAAACTGTGTTTGGACTAGTCTAAAATCAAAAAAAATATGTGAGAAGAAGTGAAAGAAAAAAGTAAATTACGAGACGCCAGAGAACGCATGATGATAAGTTATGAGAATAGTGACACCAACTCGGGCACCAGTGAACACTCATGAACACTACTACTAAACTTAGATACTACTACTAAATAACATGTTACACTATTAGTTTAGAAACTGTTGGAATTATTGCTTATTATTTGTTTTTAAATAAAAGTCATTGTAGATCATTTTTTTAGATCATTTTTTACAATTTTACGATTTGGTGATTCAAAATCTTATAGCAGCCTATGTCTAAGTAATAGCATACTAGAGCTTTTTCAATGCAAACGGTCAAATTTAGGCAAGAGAAATGACCTAAATTACCAACATGGAACATTGTTAGTTAGGGCTATACAATACTAGTTAAGCCTGACATTGCAATGTTAATGCTGAATTTCATAATGATGAAATTGCCTATGATTTGCCCCTTTTTCCTCAGTTTCCTTTTTCATCATCACAATGTCCATAATACTCTTCCTGAGCTTTCGGATCTTTGGCACTACCATCTACACCAGCAGCTGGCAAAACTGACTTTTAAAGTCCATCTTGGCGGTCAGAAACATTAAGCAGTTTTAAAGCATGGCCTTATATTGCATCCAAGCCGACCTATGCAACTGCAGTATGGCAGACACTGATAATGCGATGACTATAGATATTTAATAGCTCTACTTTAGCACAACAACAAGGACTCTTGAGACTTAACAGATTTAGGTCACATGTCAAGAGTCTTTTTCCAACTTCTCTAAATTTAAACTCTCAAAACAACTATAAATACAGCTTCCCTGCTGTTATATTTGAATTTTTGAGAAGTAAAAGCAATCTTTTTATCTTTTATTCCCTGTACTGTTGTCATAATGAATCAGGCAAATGATGAAAAATACAAATCTTGCCTGTGACCTTAATAAAAGAAGTTTCATACAAATGCCCCACTTAGGTTAAATCTTAGAATTAAAATTTCTCAAGCTGGAAATGGCTTGGAATGTAATAGATGGGAACTGGAGCAGTGAAGTAGGCTTTGAGCTATGCCACAATGTACAAAACCTTCACAGAGAGAGAAAATTGGATCAGGCACCAAATAGAAAAAGAAGTCAAGAGTTATTCAAAACACATACGCTCAAGCAGCTGAGCTTGGAGGAATTTAACAGTTAGCACTCAGTGTAGTTTTATTTAGCAGCACACGCATGTGCAGGTGGAAAGGTGAGCACAAGAAGAAAAATTCTAGGGCAACAGTCCTCTATTTATTATGATTAAAAAAATCAGCTGAATCGGCATGGTTCTGTTTAGCAGCATTTGGCTGCCTCTATTCCCATCTGATGGTTTTCTGAGCCTTCGAGGAGCATTTCACTTCAAGCGTGTCTGGTTGCATCGCAAAGAAAGGGTGGCAGATGTCACTTGAGTGGAGGGAGTTTATTCTGCTCCACACAGACGATCCTTTATCCAATACAAACACAACAGTGGCACGGAACAAGCTTACAAACCAAAAGGGTGTCTAGCAGTGTGAAATAAAGAAATTCCAAACACCAGAACAGTTCAGTCTGCATTTATGCATCTTTTTTAAAGTTAATTTTACTGTGCCAAAACTCAAGTTAGAAATATATAGTTTTTTTTGTTTACAAGGTCTGGCATGTTCCTGTAAAAACTTCAGTCAAAAGCAGCAGAGGGTAATACAAACATTCAGGTGCTGAAATGTGTTTTATTTTGAAATGTATTTTTTTTAGCCTACTACTTGGCTCATCACTTATGATGAGACAGAATCAGGACCTAAGAGAGCTCTTTGGTTTTAATTTAGAACACTTAAAAAAATGTTCAAACAATGCATTTTATTCAATCCTTTAACTTTGGTGTTTTAAAATACAAATCCAATTGTGTTTACTCTTTGTGGTCATAAAAACCAAAACTCAAGTTTGATTCTCTGTTTTTTAATCTGTGATTTTTTTTATTCTCTTTATTTATTCCTCTCCCTTTTCCTCTTTCCAAGTGACTTGTGGGACAAAACAACAAAAGATTATGTGATCCCATTCAGTCTACATCATTATTATCCAGCTTTTGTTATGCAAGATAAACTCTGAAAACAAAATAAAAAAGAAAAAGTATCTACAAACTAATAAGACCCCAGTTTAGATTAGCAGATGTTGTGAATAGTCATGTTGGTCCTTTAATTTTACCACTTCCGTGAAATAAAGCCCAACACTTTCCTTTACTCTTATGATTGCACTGAAGGGGGCATTACAATTTATGATCAAATATTCACAGCATATTCATATATTAAAAATTAGGAGTTTCACAGCACCCTACACATTTACCAGCACCCCTCGTAAAGATGCGTAAAAAGCATTAAAACTGAACATTCTTTCACTGCAATAGTATAATTACAAACTAATACTTTCCAAAACAAATCCAGCCTTTATTTCCAGTACATGTATTTAAAGGGAAAACATCTCATTTTAAGAAATAATTGTTTTTCACAAAACTGTTCCCCTCAAATTCCCATGCAATTCGTGTTACTATAGAGCATTTTATAATTCATACTCTACTTTTTAAGTCGACCAGAGAGGTTAGAAGCTTTTAATAGCAATCAGTGAATTCCCATTTGTCTGATGTATAAATATGTTTAAAGTGACACAACGGGCTATTTGTCTTAGCCATTCTTTAAAATGAAAAAGACAAGAGAAGATGCAATGTAATGTAAATATTCATAAGTCACCAAATAACTACTCTTAACTTGCTCAAAGTTACTAAAGTCAGAGCAAAAATTAAAAAGTGTATAACTAAGTCTCTGACAAACACGGCTGGTCAGGGAACCAACTTTTCACTTGCCACCACCCACAGTAGGAGGGATGAGAAGACAGATAATCAAATCTTTACAGCTCGCTATTAAAGGTCTGTGTCTTATGGTCACAAATAGCAACCATTTACCCAAAAGCTTATGTACACATCTTCCCCAGGGATGATAATAATTGTGAAGCATAACATTTAGACATTATTTGTTTACATTTTAAAAAGGTAGAAAAACAAAATCATTGTGTGAAATTGTTTTATTCTTTCTTCTTATGTACTGTACTTAACATCCTGTTTCCAACTGTCCAACAAATTAGTCAATAACAAGGCTTTGGACACAAGTTTAAAAATCAATTATTCTGGTTCAGATATCATGTTGCAGTGATATTTGCAAAACGTCCCTACCAGCTGTGTTCATTGGTAAATACTCCTGAACATTTTTTGTATTATTTTTCTTAATAGGTTCACCAAAGCACAGCATGAAATCCTTGCCCACATGAAAGAGGCATCAATTGCATAATAAAATGCTAAAATAAATATTTCCCTTACAATTTGCTTTCATGCTTAGAGCTCCATGTCAGAAGCTCTTACCTGAACTGAAAACTAAAATGTCAGAAATTATTTAACATGGATAAAGAATCCTTCACATTTTTCGTAGACTTCTCTCCCTACTGACATATATCTTCCCCAGTAATGGTAAAAAAAAATCTACTTCATGATTTCGGCAATATTTTTTGCAAATGAATTCCCTGTAGTGTCATTTTGCTGTTCAGTCTTGCTGTCGTGCTGAGTCTGTTTGCCCCTTTCCCATCCTGTGCTATAATTGGGCTAATAATGGTGTTCACTGCCTAGAGTCATTCTCAGTGCTTCAGTCTGTCAAAAGGTTTAGATTCATATAGGTAGAGCTTATTGTGTGCTTTACTCAAGGCCTACATGTAGTATTATTTTATTTCTTTGACTTTCTTGATTTTTCTTTTTGAAAACATTATCAATGACAGTCATATAATAAGGAATTTCAGCATTTGCAGCCAAGACTGACAGGGCAATTGAGACAAAAATGCAATTTCAGCTATATCACAGATCACATGCCTTTGGCGATAATAAGGCATGAATAAATCCACTGATGATGTTTAGAGGGACATCACAGTACTTGTATAGCACACATGACCAAGCACAGCTGGAATAGGTTACCGAAATAACCACATAATGAGCAGTCCCTCAAATTTAGAGGCTATTGACTCTTATAGCTTCAGGTTTTGAGTTAAAACCTCCCATTACTGTCATCATCTACAATACAGGATATACAGGTCCTTCTCAAAATATTAACATATTGTGATAAAGTTCATTATTTTCCATAATGTAATGATGAAAATTTAACATTCATATATTTTAGATTCATTGCACACTAACTGAAATATTTCAGGTCTTTTATTGTCTTAATACGGATGATTTTGGCATAAAGCTCATGAAAACCCAAAATTCCTATCTCACAAAATTAGCATATCATTAAAAGGGTCTCTAAACGAGCTATGAACCTAATCATCTGAATCAACGAGTTAACTCTAAACACCTGCAAAAGATTCCTGAGGCCTTTAAAACTCCCAGCCTGGTTCATCACTCAAAACCCCAATCATGGGTAAGACTGCTGACCTGACTGCTGTCCAGAAGGCCACTATTGACACCCTCAAGCAAGAGGGTAAGACACAGAAAGAAATTTCTGAACGAATAGGCTGTTCCCAGAGTGCTGTATCAAGGCACCTCAGTGGGAAGTCTGTGGGAAGGAAAAAGTGTGGCAGAAAACGCTGCACAACGAGAAGAGGTGACCGGACCCTGAGGAAGATTGTGGAGAAGGGCCGATTCCAGACCTTAGGGGACCTGCGGAAGCAGTGGACTGAGTCTGGAGTAGAAACATCCAGAGCCACCGTGCACAGGTGTGTGCAGGAAATGGGCTACAGGTGCCGCATTCCCCAGGTCAAGCCACTTTTGAACCAGAAACAGCGGCAGAAGCGCCTGACCTGGGCTACAGAGAAGCAGCACTGGACTGTTGCTCAGTGGTCCAAAGTACTTTTTTCAGATGAAAGCAAATTCTGCATGTCATTCGGAAATCAAGGTGCCAGAGTCTGGAGGAAGACTGGGGAGAAGGAAATGCCAAAATGCCAGAAGTCCAGTGTCAAGTACCCACAGTCAGTGATGGTCTGTGGTGCCGTGTCAGCTGCTGGTGTTGGTCCACTGTGTTTTATCAAGGGCAGGGTCAATGCAGCTAGCTATCAGGAGATTTTGGAGCACTTCATGCTTCCATCTGCTGAAGAGCTTTATGGAGATGAAGATTTCATTTTTCAGCACGACCTGGCACCTGCTCACAGTGCCAAAACCACTGGTAAATGGTTTACTGACCATGGTTTCACTGTGCTCAATTGGCCTGCCAACTCTCCTGACCTGAACCCCATAGAGAATCTGTGGGATATTGTGAAGAGAACGTTGAGAGACTCAAGACCCAACACTCTGGATGAGCTAAAGGCCGCTATCGAAGCATCCTGGGCCTCCATAAGACCTCAGCAGTGCCACAGGCTGATTGCCTCCATGCCACGCCGCATTGAAGCAGTCATTTCTGCAAAAGGATTCCCAACCAAGTATTGAGTGCATAACTGTACATGATTATTTGAAGGTTGACGTTTTTTGTATTAAAAACACTTTTCTTTTATTGGTCGGATGAAATATGCTAATTTTGTGAGATAGAAATTTTGGGTTTTCATGAGCTGTATGCCAAAATCATCTGTATTAAGACAATAAAAGACCTGAAATATTTCAGTTAGTGTGCAATAAATCTAAAATATATGAATGTTAAATTTTCATCATGATATTATGGAAAATAATTAACTTTATCACAATATGCTAATATTTTGAGAAGGACCTGTATAGTGCAGAAATATTTATTTTAATCAAACAGGATGCAAAACCTTGGGATTTGCTAGATTTACCATTATATTGTTGTCAGTGTTCAAATATTAATGAGAAACAGAAATAGAAATGCAGTACCAATTTGTTTTTCATTAAAAAAAAAGCTATGAGGCAAGAGCATTGAGATATGAGGCAAGCAATGTGGTTTTTGCAATTTTGTACCCTGTTTGTTCTTTTTTGTGCTATACACTCCATTTTGCCTTTCTTTGTAGCACAACAAGAAGCAGCTTACCATCTCTTAGCCTGCTGTGTTGTCTGCCCGCACATTCTGCATCTCTAGTCTCTCCATATCTTTCTGAATTCAGTGTGATAAGCTGAGAACAAGAGATTGAAGCCCCTTACATGCAAAAATACAGATGCAAAAAAACATACAAGAGGGGGAAAAATGTGTTGTGGGAGTAACATGGGGATGCGCATTTAGCAAGCTCAACAGTGGAAGGTTGAAATGAGACCAAGAAACCATACGATATTTTTGGGGAAACGTGTTAGGTCTACTGTAGAAAGTTAAAGCCAGTTTAAAACAAACAGAACACAGAAAATGAAGACACACAGAACTTGTGTAAAATGTGTATAAAATAATAGAAAAACTTAACATGTTTAATGGGGCACTCCAAGTGACGGGGCTTCATTGCCACTTCCATAATCTTTCCAGTATGTGAGACTCGGAGGTGGGCACTGTCAAAAACCTGAATACTGGATGCATTTAATTAACTCAGAACTTAAAGTGGCAACTAATGGCACATAACCAACTTTAGCTTCTGTAAAAAGCTTAGATCAAACTACGGGTGTAACTGATGGACATATACAAATTTTTCTGATTACTTCTGGCAATTTATGAGACTTAAATTCACTTTAAATGTATAAGGAAAATCCTTATATTCAGGCTTTATCCTGATGACCAACACTTGAGTAGTTTTGGAGGCTTAATCCAATTCTTTGTGCAAGAATAATGTTTCTTTAAGTCTAAAAGCTAGTAAGCCTGTTATTAAACACCCCAAAATAGGGTGAAAATTTGATCTCCAAAAAAGGGACAGCCTCCAGAATACAGTGCAATCTTTTCTTGCTCTTGTGTCACTGATGCTTTATTCTTTTGTTTTTACATCTTATACAGCTGAAAATACAGCTGAAATTCTTTTGACCAGAAGTTTGTGTTGCTTCAATGGGAATGCTCCTCCATTTACTCAAAACAGTTTGAAAGAAATGATCCTCGCCAATCTGGAACACAATGCGCTACTTACCCAGTGTCCATGCTGTTTTGTAGAATGCCGTTTTGTACTCGTATTTGTCAATCTTCTGAAATACACTGAAAATGCTGTGAAAGGCGCGCTGTTTATCTTCGCTGATGCATTTTGATAGCACTGAGCTAAACAAACTCCTGCAACATCATAAAGGAAGAATAATGTTTTCCAACACTCACCTTCTCCACCTCCCTAAACTCTCTCCTCCTATTTACAGTCCTTGATCCTCCTTTCCTGTCCTCCCCCTCTAAGCCATATTTTCCTAACACTCCACTGTATCGCTCAGGTCTTGCTTTCTCCCCCCTTCCGTCTGCACTGCTCCATCTTTTTAGTGACACACACAACCACAGAGCTTTCTTCAGATTCATACTCTTCTTTTCCACAGAGCAATCCATTTCTGGCCAAACTGATTATTTTATCAGCTCCTCTTCTTCAGAAGTGTCTTTGATTACACTTGTCTACATGATTACAGAGCACAGATGTAAATGGACTGAATTTATATAGCGCCTTTCCAGTCATACAGACTGCTCAAAGCGCTTTACACTAGCGCCACATTCACCCAATTGCACTCACTAACACACATTCATACACCGATACGCAGATCGGCAGGCAACTTGAGGTTAAGTGCCTTGCCCAGGGGCACATCGACATACAGCAGGAGGAAGCTGGAATCGAACTCACAACCTTCCGATTGCAAGACGACTACTCTTCCTACTGAGCACAATTATAGTGCTGTTGAAGATGTATTGAAAAAAAAACTAAGCAAGAGATTTTTCAACAATAAAGAAAAAATAAATGAAGTAATATGACTATCCTTGTTTTACAGAGATTAAAGACATTGTTTTATCCACTACAATTGCAGGTGACAGATACAATTACCGGTATATCTGTAAAACTGTTCTGACATGCCATCTCGTCATGAGGCCTTTTTAACCAAACTTCAGTTAAAAACTCAATCTTATTAGAGATATTATTTTTTCAGAAACATCAAAAACCATAAATGCAGAGCAGTATTTGATCTCTTTTCGTGCTTCTCCTTCCAGACGATCTAAAATACAAAATGTCTGATCTGATGTAGACAATTGTCTTGTTCTCACGCATGCTCGTACCTCCTCAAGCCACCCAGGATGCTCAGGTTTGTGACACTTAAGACGGGAGGCCTAGTTTCATCCATACAAAAGTGTGTTTATAATTAATAATAATTGCAATTCAGCTGAGGCTTACCGGAGGGGAAGTAGCAAACTAAAAAGGACACAAGAAAGGGATGCCACCACCAAGAGGGGACCACACCAACTGGAAACTAGCTGAAAAGAAAAATACTAAGCATTAAAAGGTAAAGCAGCTTATAGCCGTATTAAAAATAAAAACAACCGCGCATAAAAAGCACTTTGAATTAAAACTCTTCAGCACACACATTCCCTCAGAACAATTACATTGTGGGAAGGGCTGTGTTAGACCCGATGCCACTTGCTGATCCGCCCATCAGTCTTGCTGTCCAGTAAGAATATTATGTTTAAAAATGTGAAACAGTTCAATGAGTCCAGTCAAGCCATAAGGCTGGGTGTAGCAAAAACAATATAGAGACAATCAAAGGCAAAACTGAGACAAGGCAAAATGCAAAGCAATAGCATTCCTCCAGTCAGCTTGAGTGTGTAGAATATAAACTATTTATGTGTGTAATATTAACTATCTATGTGGCATGTGTACATAGAGCACAGGGGGGTCAAGCTTAGGGAGTGAAGCATAGAAAGTGCAAGGTCCTTAGGGAAGGAAGTAGAGAGTCCAAAGTCATAAATTAGTGAAGGACAAGGAATCACCGATGGGGGAGAAGAAGACAGGGGAGAACAGCACACAGAGAGGGCAAGGTTATAAATTGGGGAAGGAGACAAGGCTGGAGCCAGACAGGATAAGAACCAGAACTACTCCTTATTTGGATATGAGGTTATATTGTTGCAGGGGAGATATTTACAGACAGGATGATTGTGTATGTGTACTGCATAGCAGCGAAGGGTATATAAAGGTATTGTGGCCCCTCCAAAACGGACAACACACAGACGTTTCCAGGTACCAGTGAGAGTGTGTGTCCCCTCTCTGAATTCAGATTGGTTTTTTATAAACTTGTGGAAACGTACAACTGATCTCTGACTGAGGATTGTCCTTTGGGTGCCAAATAAAAGAGTCGGGGAGAGGTGAGGAGTAATGTAAGAGTTAACTGACGGCCAGTAAAGTTTTCCTACCTCAACAAGTGGTAGCGGTATTTATTTTCCGTTTTTTAATAAAATATTCTGTTACCTCAGTTGTTCATCCTCTAAAAGTCTGTTTTATTTTAGTTGATCTGTTTGAATGGTGTTCATTAGTCTTGTTTGTATGAAAAGTCTTCCTCAAATAAAATTCAATTGATTTATAAAACAGTGTGAAACAATACAAAAAGATAAAAAAAAAAAGTGAAATGTCCTTTTTCAAGTTCCAATTTCCAAAAAATCAGAAAACAAATAAAGCAAAGTTACAATATTTGTTGCTTTAAATGCTAACGCTAGTGCTAGCTCCCTTTCATTGGGTTACTCCTTTGATTGACTCCATTGAGACTAGCAAAGTAGGAAAAGAGCATAGACTCACAGAGAAAAAAGAACTTGGTCAGTGTGGAGAGTATCAGATATGAAACCAAGATTAGAACGGATATAAGACTATTATGGACCTGCCCTACAGGGAAATATGCCTAGTGTCAAAGTGAAAACAATTATTGAAAAGAGGGCTCTCTCCAAAGGAGAGCAAGCACCATGGGAGTAGTATATTCCTCATCAAATGGAAATGTCTTCTCCTTTTCTTGTAACATCTTTGCAGAAAAGCAGAGCTTTTGTTGATGGTTCCTTAAAGATAACAGGAGTACAGACCTTTTGTCCAGTATGCTCTATTAGCTTTTTAGGTAAGAGACGTTCACTCTGTTATTTAATTACCTGTGTAGGCAGATTCCACAACTCTAAACAGATACATATTGTTATGTAATGCTGGAATAAATCCAAATTTAATGATTGTCTAAGACTGTTGACATATTCCACCAGCATTGTGTTAAATGTTGTAAAGAAATAAGAGATGTGTTTAAAGGTGAATATTACTCTTGCGAGTTGGAGGCATGGATTTCTTTTAACATTTAAGAGTGAGATTTGTGTATTCATCCTGTTTTATTGTATCTTAAAACTGCGCCACATAATTAGAAAGCCAATTCTTGCGAGCAAATATGTTCTGCTTCAAATTATGACTGTTTCCTCTATTTAAATTCGCTGCTGCTTCCACAGTATGAAATGCTCTGTGGTTCACTTTTAGTCCATCTCATTAAATTTACATATCTGTTGACTTTTCACCTTTTGTTTTTGGATTACTAATAAGTCAATATGTTTAAATTACCTTAACAGTGGTTAAGGTATTTTAAACACAGGATCCACGGCTCTTTTCAAACACTTAAAAGATTAGCAAACTGGTCATACAAGTGCCAGGTAGTTTAATGTGGTAAAGACATTCTGCTGTGCATGGGAACTTAAAGGTGAAAATTGTCTGTCTTAAAATAGGTGATCCAAACAGCTTCCGAAACCATCCGAGTAAAACCCTTAGTTCCTGGGCAAAAAAGAACCATTTTGGAATACTCTTACAGTGCAAACATTTTTTTTTTTTTTTACTTATCATCCAGTGCAGTAAACACAGTTCAGCTAATCTTTAAAAACTTGGCAGCACAAAAAAAAGCTGAAAATATCTTGATTTTTTTTTTACAACCGTATGTATGGCCAGCTCTAAAAACAAGAGAGATTACATTGTTTTTGGTGGTGGTCATATTATTAGCCTGAAATATTATTAGCCTGACATACTTTTATTTCTCTGTTTGTTAGATCTGCAGACTTTGGAAGTAAGAAAAAGGGAAATGTTTGTCACTTCAAGAGCAACCAAATGATCCATATTGATTTGGCAACTCAAGATTTTAACTTTTGAAACATGGGTAATTATTAATCACCTTTTTCTTCTCTTGGGGAAATTCTTGACAATGTATTTTCGCTTTGCTGTGTGACACTGAATAGTTGAGTAGAGGACCCAAATGCATACTTCAAAAGCAAGAGGCAGGTGGAGGAGACATTTTGGGCTTTTTTAGTAAGAACAAAGATGCTGCTGTGGCAGAAAAAAATCAAAGAAAGAAAAGTTCAAGGTACAAATAAATTTGACAGGATGGCAGCCAAAAGAGACCCAAGAATCTCACTGTGAACAAAGAAAAATCATGACGTATCACATACAGAGGAAGAATGATGGCTGACATGTTGCAGGTGGTGGGAGCCAAACCAATAGCAGGCGTAAGCAGAGACAGAATGACAACAGTAGCTGAAGCACACATGGCACAGAAAATAGAAAACCTAAAAGAAGGGAGAAACACTTAGAAAGACAATATTTAAGTGAACAACATTTAAAATTGTTGAAAGAAGCAAGAACTTAGGAAAAAACATAAAACTCAGGAATCAGGAAAAAGATACTGGGTATTTGACCAATTAGTTTGAAAACAATTACAAATTGGCAAACCAGACATGTAAACTATAATTACAAAACAAATAGTAATAAGGGCATCTCTAAATTTAATAATTTAATATTTTTCTATTTTTGTTGTATGCTACACAATGTAATCTCTCATCTATGTTTGTTTTATCGGGTCTGTTTCTGGGGCCTGGTCCCATGAATAAGAGAGAGAGAGAGAGGAAAAAACAAGGGTGATTGATTATTCCATTATCTGCAAAGAGGTTTCAGAAGCTAAATTTTTCATTTTCCTGACCTTGGCTGTTGAAGTAAATTGTACTATTCCATGCCATGTCACCAAAACAATTTTTCCCTCCACAATATTATCTGCTCTGTTAAGCTATACAAAGGAAGAAAATTCATTGAAGTGATCATTCCTGTTATGTAAGAAACCCAACAATGGGACCTTATAAGGGAAATGGATGATTCAAGACAATTTAATGTTATGATCCTTAGGTGTTTGGATTTCTTTTGTATCATTGCCCTGTTGTTTATCTTCTCCATCCTGTTGCCATATTAGTTCATTCCTTTGTGCATAGTTTCTTAGTCTATTCTTGTGTTCTGTTCTTTGTACATTTGAATTTTGTTTCTGCTAGATCTCTTTTACACTTTTCCCCTTGGTTTAGTAGTTTTTCTATGTCTTAGTTCAGCTCCATCCCTGTTAATTAGTGTCCCTGCTTACCGTCTGCCTCAGCTGCTCCACAAAATCCCCTTATTAACACTCTATCATTCAATGTCATTCTCCACTCTTCCTTCTGTATTCAACAGACCCTCGATAAATATTGCTGAAAAGTTTATTTATTTCAGTAACTTAGGTCATTAAGTGAAACGCATTATATAGATTAACTGCACACAAACTGATGTTTTCAAGCCTTTAGTTCTGTTAATTATTATCATGTTCTGCTTAAAGCTAATTCAGATATGACATTTAAGATTAGAATATTACATCAGACCAATAAAAAAAATTATTAGAGACATGAATGTGGGCTTTTTAAAAGGTATGTTTTATAGCTGCTTAAAGGTTATTTTATCTGACAAGTCTCACTAGAACACTTATTCTAATTTATTGAATATGACTGTATAAGCTCACCGGTTGTCAATGCGAATTGCTGGTTTCTTCTGTTAAACTGCAATATACTCCATTGCTCGTATTACTGCCCATATTCTTGCCTTTATTTAACCTTTTAAAAAAAAGAGAGAATAACACAGCTCTTTGCTGCATAAGTGAAGGTACTGATTTTACCATTAATTTTCACTGACCATGGTGTACTGTTAGGATTCAATAAATAATTTCCCTATGACTTTTCTGCAGAAGTAATAGACTTTAAAGGGATTGTTTGGGGGGCTGCACATTGGCACAATTGGTGGTACTATTGCCTTGCAGCAAGAAGGTCTTTTTGCAAGTTCTGCCCGTGCATGCATGGGTTCTCCCTGGGATTTTTCACTAATCTATCCTAAGTCACTACAAGAGCATCCAGCGTGAAAACTTTGTTTTTTCTTTAATAAATGACATGATAATAACAACCTCAGTTCCTGAAAGCATTACTCTAACATTTCCTTTTGTAATAGACCAAAAATCCATATTTCAGACATGGTTGTTTCCAGTAGAAAATAAACCTGGAGTCCCTTGGTATTGTAATCTTTCCATTTAGCTCTATTTGTCATGGACAGTGAACCAAATAGGGGTGTCTGACAGAATGTATCAATATGTACTGCACACCGCATAGGTATCTTGCTATCAATTGTTCTGCTGCTAAACATTGGGTCAAAATTTACACATTGCTCGTCATTACCAAAGGATTCAATAACAGTGTCCTACTAGTAGACACCTAAGCAGGATAATCAGTCCTGTGTTTAAACCCTTAACAAATCAGAGCTGTTTTGGTCCAAAGTGGAATGGTTATCAGAGTACATTAGATAGAAAACAGGTTAGTAATTTGTTGCCCTTAATGTGAGCATACTGTATAGGTGAGGATATCTGAGAAATGGATTGATACTAAAATACAATTTACTAAACATATTTTTATAAATGTTACCCAGATGATAATCAATCCCTTTCATTAGAAATTACTGACCTACTCACCATGTGTAATTATCTTCTTCTGAATATGGGAAAGCAGATCATGATCACAAAAGACCAGATCATAAAAACTGAGTCAGTCCATCCATCCATCTATCCATCCATCCATCCATCCATCAACCTCCTCTTTTTCCTCCCGTTTTTGAGTATGGTTTGGGGAAGTAACAAGTCCAGCAGGGAAACCCAGACATGCCCCTTCCAAAGGTGTCCCAGGCTAGAGTGAAAATAGTTAGTTTTCCCCTGTAGTATGTTCTGTGACAAAAAGGTTGAAGTCTAAGAGTCTGACTTTCAAAGGGAGGTGACCAGGAAGCATCCTGAACAGATGCCCAAACCACTTCAACTGATTCCTTATGATGCAGAAGAATCACAGCTTTACTCCAAACTCTGCCTAGATGACTCTACCTCTAAGCCCGGCCGCCCTACTGAGGAAATCTATTTCGGTTGTCAGTATTCAGAATCTCATTCTTTCAGTCATGATCCATACCCCATGAACAGGTGAGGGATGGAACATGGACTGACCAGCAAATCAAAAAGCCCAATTTTTTTTTGCCTCATCTGAGTGGAAGAGCGGCGAAGGCCCCAAACCATCTATCCATCTCTTGGAACATGTCACCAAGATGCTTGAAGAACTTAGCTTGAGGCAGAGGCCACTTTTTTTTTACCACTGGTACAATAATTTCACCCCTTTTTCTTCATTTGTGGATAATGACTCTTAATGGCATTGCTATATAATCATTTCCAGACTGATAGATGTCAGTGACTTTGTTGCCCATGTTTTGTTTATTTCTTTGGATCACTGTATGATGTTGCTTTCAGGGTACTTCATGTAGACAGGTCATGTAGACAGGTCAGACAGGTTCTTTTTAAGTGATTTCACAATTCTACAAATCTGGCAGTAATCAGGTCAGAGTGTGGTTGGGGCACTTGGACTCAGCTTTCCAAAGAAGGCCATTTTTTTCCCTAACCTTTTATCATTAACATTGTTATTATGAATGAAGGAGACAACTGCAAGCAAATACCAAGAATAACAGGGACAATCACTGACTTTGGTCACTCATCCTAATTTTGAAACCACTCCCAGGTATGAAGAGTTTCAAGTGGGATTTTGGTGCATCAGCAATATTTCAACTTGATTATCCCAGCCCCTCTCACGTCTATCTTTTGTCCTTTCTGTCGTCTTCGTCTCCGTCTGTCTTTGTCATCCTATTTTTATGCTTGCATCTATTCTTATGACCCGTCCTGTCACTTTTGAGTGTGTCACTTCATTCACTGTCTTTGCACAGCTCTCACTTGAGCTAATGAAAGCTTGACTGATTTAGGCGTTCGCTATGCGATGGAGCCTGTCATTTATTTCTCCATTTCTGCGGGGCTTGCCTCAGGCCAGGCTCACCTCGGATACTGAATAACGTGAGAGATTTTGGTCCGACTCTTTTTATTTCCGCTTCTTTTCCTAAACTGCAAAAACACACACACGCGCGCACACGTTTCTCCCACCCTGCTGTTGACAGACTGATGTTTGCTGGCATCCCTGGGAGTGGGAGTCAGAACAATAGTCTGTAATTGAATACCTGTTGTCAGTCTGCAATTCACTTCCTTTTTTTTTACTGTGGCAACAGTTACTTACTGTCGATGTGTCTCTCGTGAGAAGGGATTGTTTTGTAACCCTTAAATATCACCCGGTTTGTCTCTTTTCCGCCTCTCCTCTCCATATGAGGAGTCTATGCTGCTTCCTACATTTATTTAGCTTCCATTAATATAATTGTGAGCATTCATGAATTCCATATAAGTTATTATAGATACCAGTCTGAATATAAGAATACATTTCCATGTAAGCAAATGTCTTGCATACATATGTTTCATTTGTTCACTGACCGACACTTCCATTGGTTGCCATTTCTTTATGAAGCCTTGTTGTTTTTCCTTTCGACTGGCATGTCATTGTCCAAAAGTTGTTTGCAGCTCCGGATTGGACACGCTTGCGCGATCCCAGCCTGGGCCCTATGTTTCAAAACAGACAAGCAGTTTGATTCTCGTTTATTTATAGTCTCTCATGCTTGTTCACACTCTGCAGACTATAGTTTGATTAGATGTCTCAAGCAGAGAGAGATGGGCCCTAGTGCTCCAACATTGTATTTACAGCAACTTTGAATGTTCACGCACTGGTGGTGTGCATCAAATCACGGCACTTGAGAACAGTTGTTCAAAGTTTGTGCAAACAATCCAGCACATCTGTCTTCTGAATATAGTAAACATTGCATAACTTAATGAAGCCACATTATGAGCCATAATTGTTTTGTTTATTTAATTGTCTTGTACTTTCAAAGAGTAAACAGTTTTTGGCATGTTAATCTTGCAAACAAGCATTTCCAACAGTCTTTTTTACTTTTTTGGGCTTAACTCTCAATAAGCAAAAATTATTATACATTGTGGCAATGAACTAGACACAACACTTGCTATTGATGTTAAAAAGTAATTCAACTCATGTGCGAGTTGTAGCATCCTGCAAATTTATTGGCAGCCCTGGTACAAATGTGTGAAATGCCTTCAAATAATTTAATATTTGAAATATCTTAAACCTACCCTGAACAACTGATGAATTTCTCTAAAAGTTAGCTTTGATTGATTATTTTTTACCATTCTCCTCACTGTGCGTGGTTGACAAGATAAACCTGGGCCCTTGGCCAGCTTTGTTTCTCACAGTTCCAATATTTTAAAAACTTTTTAACTTTTGCTCTATCGATAGGAGCATGTTTAGAGAACTGGATATTTTCTTGTGGCCATTTCCTGATGTATGATGATCCAGGCACATTTGGCGTACTAAAATGGCACTTTCTCTTTTCTTTCCCAATTTGAGGATCAGCTGAGACCCACTCTTTTAAACACAGATAGTTACACACCAACTGAATAGCAAATGTAAAGTTTAAAAAAATCCTAGACAAAACTACTATTAAAACTAAGATTTGCTTCAGTTACATTTTCAAAGAATTGTTATTGGTGTCAATAATGGAAGCAACAAATTATTTGGTCAAAAAAATTATTTTTATTTATAATAATAAAAATAACAATGATTATTGCTGTTGCTGTTATTATTATTATAATTAATGTTTTGAATGTGGTTTACACCAAGTCAATTCAGTTCACTACATCAGTGTTCATATAGTAATAAATCTTAAAAAGATAATAGTGTAATTATATTCTGTATGATAAAATAACACAGGAATATTTACACATTACAGTAGGACCTTAAAGTGCCTGTGACATCAAATTTTCATGAAAAATCAAATTTCATT
This sequence comes from Girardinichthys multiradiatus, assembly GCF_021462225.1. Taxonomy (NCBI): domain Eukaryota; kingdom Metazoa; phylum Chordata; class Actinopteri; order Cyprinodontiformes; family Goodeidae; genus Girardinichthys; species Girardinichthys multiradiatus. The sequence continues at coordinate 17,103,615 of NC_061804.1, forward strand.
TATGGAAAGGAAACATTGATAAAATATTTTAAAAAGTAACTTAATGCCACTCGAATGAACAGTTGTTGAGATATATGGTTAGAAATCTCACTAAAAAGGCATTTCCACACTACTCCTTTGCGATTTGGTTGCACTCTTTTATGACGTCAAACGGGAACCCCTGGTAAACTGACTGTTGCTACAATGGCCAGCAGCACAGACAGCAGCAAAGAATCTGATATTTCTTTAGATATATTTCAGTCACTATCACAGAGAGAGAGACGCAGTAGAGTCAGGAGAAGAAAGTCAGCTGTCATCAGAAGCAGAGCACAAGTGTTGCATCATGCAAACAGCCATGCCGGAGCATGACTGAAGTCAATATGCATAAATCATACCACACCACCAGGTAACAGAACAAGAACAACATCCAGATTTTCTAAATAATTCACAAAAAACGGACTTGATCTCGCTATATTAGTACATGCATATATTTATATATACAGGTGTATATTTTAGCAGTTGTTTACATTAGATCAATTAGATCAGTTGCTGAGTTAACTAAATTATTATAACCAAGCAATTAAACATTAAATGCACCAAATGAAGCAATCAGATACTGTGTAAATACAGGGTTTCAGTATATATATAATGTATATATATGTATATATATATATATATATATATATATATGGCAGCGAGTGCTTTATATTAGAATCTTTAGAGAAACATTTATTAAAATATATTGTATATGTGTGTAATTCATCTTATTTTAATAATAATAATTTTTGATTATTATTATTGACAATAAAAATAATAACTATGGATTTTTAATTATTAACAATAACTGCCAATATCTAAATTAACGTTTGTGGCAAGGAAGTGTTCTAACCTGTTGAGCCTTGATCCATTTAGCAACAGCAGCAACAACCTTTTCTTCATATCAGATGCTCTGAACAGCGTGGCTAGCATCTGCTTCAACATTCTCCTCCATCTGTCAGATATCCTGACCCTCTGACATAATTTATCTTGCGAATTCAGAGGTGTCTTGTTTATAGCAGATTTTCCAAAAAATACTCCGATCACAACTGGCTGTGCTTGGGTGAACCAGCCCTCGTCAATTTTCCAGCTCTAATCCAGGCAGCTCTGATCCTCTTGAGGAACGAAGGAAAGAAGTGCAGACTAATGGCTCCTGTCATAGTATTGCTGCCACCACCAGAAATGCACCTTTTCACTAAATTAACGCTGTTTTTAACGCAACTTGGTTTCTACCTGAACAGTTTATCATTGACGCTCACACAATGAATGACTGGAGACTTCCCCTTTGACGTCATTTTGGACTTGCAAAATTTAACATCAAAATATGTTTATTTTTTGTCACAATTATCTTTTTATCACATCTTTAATCCTAACATGTCAATTACCGCCCACTTCCTTCAATATTAAGATGTTATCTCAATTTATGCATTCGTGGGACAAGTATGTCACAGGCACTAAGACAATGTTTGTTAACAGACACTACACAACATTTACTGAAAGTATGGCTAGAAAATTACTGCAGAGTTTGAATCTATTTCAAATTTGATGATTTCCATATAAAATAACTATTTTCTCATTTTTAAATCTCATTTTAAAGTATCATTTTAATAAACTGTTTTTGTTAGTTTTTGTTCCCTTTAATAGAAAAATAAAAAATAACTTGTCATCACAAAGTTGCATTCTTTTTTGTAAGCTTAATGTTGGCTCTAATATTCTTGAACAGTGATTCTCATCCCCTCTAATAATTCCCCTAAGTGAGCTGTTGTACAGTATCACAGCTCCAAAGTATAGCATCACACATTCAGATTTACTCTCCAGTGGCATCTGGTTGTGACAAAATTGTTTAAAGTATCTGACCAGGTTTTTTGAACATTTTTGTCACAAAACAGAACAAAATGTCAAAGTATGAAACATTCTATGTGCAATGGCTACATCTCAGCAAGTCACTTCAAGATCCATAGACCTCACTGCCAGCAGTTTTCACTGTATCTAAAAAAGAAATGGTCTCTATGGGAACTGCTAAAATCAATCCTTTTTTTCAATAGAAGATTATTGTAATTACATCTCAAAGAACACCATCTGAGTTTATGGACAATTTTAAGGCTAATGGTTTTTACTGAGGTAGATAAATAATTGAAACATGTGGACAGGTGGAAGAATGAAGCTTTCATATACAAAATAGACTCACCAGTCTTAGAAGATTTCTTGGTCACACCTCACATCTAACTTGTCAAGTGGCAGCTGTGACAGACAGAGACAGACCCTCATGAAGAGATCTGTGGCAACGTAATCCATTTACTACGTTGGACTGGTATCTTGAGGGAACTAATTGGTGGAAAAAACTTTCATCACTTAATATTCTGTCTACAAGAAACTTCCGTGACCTCAAAAAGTATTAATTCCCCTTAATTTCTTTTTAGATTTTGTCACATTACAACCACAAATTTTCTGCACGACTCTGAAGAATATTAGAAAGGTAAATATACTTGGTTTTCAAACTTTCACAAAAAAAAAAAAAACTTAAACGTGGTAAAGTCCAGTTTAACCCTTTGTGTTCAGAAGTCACCTAAATATCTGGTGTGATTTAATCTCAGAATAAATCCAGCTGTTCTGTGAAGGCCTCAGACGTTTGTTAGAGAACATTAGTGAACAAACTAATCATGAAGACCAAGAAAGACAGTTTAAAGCTACAGACAGGTAACTGATAGAGCTGTGGAAATGTTCCAAGCAGGTTAGAAACCAATATCTCAAGCTTTTAAATATCTAATGGAACACTATCAATCATCTGAAAATTGATAAAGTGTTGCATAACAGCAAACCTACCAAGACAAGCCTGGCAAGAAGAGATTATATCACCGTATTTATGAAGAAATGCTCTGGTCAAATGAGACCTAAATTGAACTTTTTTGCCTACATGCAAAATGCCATTTGAGGAAAAGGAACATTGTACACAACCCTGAACACACCATCCTCACACTAACATATAGTGATGGCAGCATTAAAGAAGCTGGAGGCTGTTCACAGTTGAAAATGGTTGAAATGAAAGCTACAATGAAATGATTTAGATCAAAGTGTATTCATATGTTAGAATGACCTAGTCAAAGTTAAGATCTAAATTCAAAAGAGACATTTTGCAAAGCCCTTTAAATATTTTTTTTTGTGCTAGATAAATTAGCTGTTTATAAGTCTTTAAAATACATATTGTAAAATACAACAAATTAAGGTCTGCACAGTATGATGTTCTAATTCTGGTAAGGAACAGTTTTAACCTGAAAAACTAATTCAATGTGGTGCTGCATCACAAAAATACTGTGTCCCCACAACCATGCCTGTACAAAAGAGGGACCTCTGATATTCAGTTTAATGAAAAAGTTTTTGAACTGTGTGCCTGGGCGGTTGGGTGTCCTAATGAGCTCCACAGAGCTGCATTTTTTGATGTTTTACTCTCTTATTCTGTTGAAACTACTGAAGCTGGCAGGGTGCACCCTGACTTCTTTAATGCATTTGTCTGTTTCCATACAAACATAAACATATGTCGGCACTTTACTTGTTGCTAATTAAGACGTATTTGCATTTGAACAGCGAAGCTAATTGACTAATCTTCCAGTTTTACTACAATCCCACACAATTTCCAAATGAGCAGCAGAAAAGGCAGGCAGCTACCTGATCTCTGTGAATAAGTAAATCTGATGCTGTCATATTGTATGAATATTTAATGAGAAAAAAAAAAACATGTCATAAAATCTAAAAAACATGAAGTGGCTAATTGTGCTGGATAAATACTAGATATTAACACTGAGAGTCAGCAAAACATGATAAAGTATATTAAGAACAGTAATACATTAATAACTGATATCTACTTTTAGATTTATACAGATAAATGCTTCATTAAAATGTAACCACATTTTGTGAAAAATGCTATGCAAGATCTTCAGCTTCTGGAACATTTCCCTTTGTCTGTAAAGCTTCATCATTTATTAACAATTTCAAGGCAGGAAATGAACCTCCTATGCTTTAAGTAGAGCTGAATGGTGGTTATGTCTCATAAGATGTCTTTGTTTTCTTTATATGTTACACTCCTGAACACTTCAATAATGTCTTAATGTTTTAATGGATGGAGTCACTGGCACCAGTGCAGCTATGCTTAGGAAATATAAGCTTGCTAGTTTAAATAGCAGAGTAGTATTTTTCCAACTTTTACACGATACACAGGATGCCAATAATTAATGTAGAATGTTTTTTACAATAGTGTTAAGATCAGTACAAGAAAACATCATAGTTTGAGAGATTCTTTTACAAATCTTAATGTAGATAAAACAATGCCACTGTCATTTGTTTCAACGTTTGACAGCAGTTTTCCAGTTTGTAGAACCTAATTTAACTAAAAGCAAGATGACAAAATAAGTCACTACAAAATCCCTGCAGTTTACCTATTTTACAAACAAAGACTGCACACTAACAATGTGATCTTAATGAGTGTAAATCAAAATGGGATTTTCATGATTAGTGGCTGTAGGAGGAAGGATTTCCTTAAATAATAAGGAAAAATGTTCATTCCCAGCAGGTCAATACCTTTGAACCATACTCAAAAAACCTTGAAATAAAAATCAAGTAAAACATAGGAATGAATGTGTTGGGGTCCAGCCATGAGAGTAACAAAAAGGACTGAACTAGAGAGAACAAAAGAGACTGGTAAAAACCTCTGAATCCCAGAATGAACAGCATTAACCCATCCTCCTGTACAGCTCAGAGAAGGGAGGAGTCACAGCCTGAATCCCCATAATGTAACAGATCTACAAAACTGTTGGGCAGTGGTGGGCACAATTCCGCTTATCTGCTAACAGCAAATAGTGGAACAAATTTCTTTTCTCTGCGGATTAGCGCCTTGGCTAGCTTTGGAAACTGTTCGTGGACCAGTTAGTCTCCACTAATTTAGGTTTTGTCAACTTCAAGTCCACTAGTTTGTTCATGTTTGTTGTTGGCATGTCTCGAAAAGTCTATTAAGCATGCTGTTGGTGTTACTTAATTGCTAATCCCTCGGATTGTTTTCTTTTTTTCTGACTGGGTCATGAAGAAGGGCAGTAACAATAATCTAAATTACAAATTTTGTTAATAATTGCCTTTTGTACTTTTTAATAATTATTCTAACCAATCCAAACCTATAGTTGCACAAAAAATGGGCAGAGTACTTGGTTAAATTAAACTCAAAGATTATTAAAACAGTTTCACACAGGACATGGTTATGAAGAAATACTGTTATTTATTCACACTTAACGCCATACGACCACAAAAGGTCCAGACTATGAAGACAGGATAAAGTAGGTCTGCGGATGTTTTGAGCAAAGCCAATAGAATGTAAGATGGCAATAAAGGCTACATTTAAGCTATCATTTTCAGTGTCAATATGAATGTTAAAATCCCCCACTATAATGATATTATCAGTATTTAAAACTAAATCAAATAAAAAAATTTGAGAACTAATCTAAGATTTGACAGTGAGGGCCTGGTGGATGTTACAAAACAACAAACAGGAGTGGTTTTAAAGCTTTGCAATTTGGATTAGGACATCTAAGGGTTGGATATTCAAAAGAATTGTAGATATTAATTGGCCTCAGATTAATCAAAAAATCTGACTGAAAGATTGCTGCCACTCTTCCTCACTCAGTATTTTGAAGAAGGTGAAAATTTGAATAATTAGAAGAATCTAACTCAATTAAGATAACATAATCTTCTTCCTGCAGCCAGGTTTCTGTGAGACAAAATGAGACAAAATGCATTTATCTGATTATCCCAAATGAAGTCATTAACTAAGTCTTTGAAAATAGAGATCTTATGTTCAATAAACCACATTTAATTATTTTATTTTTCTGGCAAGTCGGAGTCATAATTATTCTTATGAGATTTTTATGGTTTGCTCCTTTTAGATTAGTTGTAATGTGAATGGTAATTATTTTGTTTTGGCCATTGGCAAGACACTGTCTCGATGGGGTAGTGGGCGGGTAACACCACTATTGCCATTTTATAGCAGCCTGTGGTGTCTCACAGTTGTGACTCTCATGTCACAGATATTTCAGTGTCCAAAAGAATTGTTGCTGTCTAGCTTAACTAGAGGTCATATTACATATGCTACAATATCAGATCTGCAAAAAGACATGCTGGAACGTTGTTTACTTGAAGCCATGTATTGTTGCATACAATTGAACTGCATGATGAGCAATACCGTGACTTGGATATAAAGGATGGACATGTTCTGAAGTGATTTGGAAGACAATTAGATTAGACTGTAAATAAATAAATTTGTATTAATTGCACAATATGCACCCAGGTTTACACTGAACCTGTTTTGGAGGCTCTTCTTTAACTGGACAGGGTAACCATGTATAATTAAAATTAACTATGTTGATTAAATTGAACTTCATGAGAAGGGCTTAATGCCAAATTGGCGGGATCTTTTGGATGCAAACGTGTATAGTATAAAAGAGGTAAGGATGAATGGATGGAGGGGGACAGTAAAAAAATAGAGCAAACTTTGATAAGTGAACCATTGTCAATATATGAAGTGCTAACAGCTTAATGAGGTGTGGTTGTCCCAGAATCTAAGTTAACAAGCAAATTTTGTTCTAAAAAGTTTAGAAATGTAACAGTCTTCATGTAAAATATAGAAAAAACCATCAACATATATTAACAAAATATCTAAATATACAAAGATCGTTATTTGTTTCCTATTTGAATTTACTCTCAGTCTCTCTATGATTGGTATGTTTAGGACTGAGCAATCTTCATGTGGTGTGTTTTTTTTACTGCTTACTTGTATTTTAAAAAATGGTTGGCAATGACTTGGTGAGCAAAAGTAGTTAACAGCTTTGGCTGTATAACTTGGAGTAAAACATAATTTATCTGTTCTGTAGGTTTTTTGATGGCTACTGTGTCTAAAAAGCCAAATTCTCCAGCTAAAAAGAATTACCACCTTATTGTCAGTCCCAATGGATTCCAGTGTTCAGTTTTCGCAATCAGAACAATCTTACTTCCATTGTTGATTTTGTTTTGCTTAGAATGGGATACAGAACATTGTTTGGAGAGAAAAGCTTAGTCACATTTATTTATTTGTTTTTTAATGGTTTGCTAATCTCCTCAAATCTATATATTACCACTTTCTAACTAAAATGTGCTATTTTTACAATAAAATCACAATGTATTTTCAAATGTCTATGAAGGGTATATTTTAGCACAAACAGATTACTTAATGAATTTAAAGAATGGCATTTACACTTCCTTTCAGAAGTTTACATACCCTCAACATAAGTAATAATAATTTTGAGCTTTTAAGTATGCACTCCACATACAACTGGAAAGATTTCTAAAAACAAGAATTACATGCAAACTTGGGTCAGAATTGTTCATACAAGCTTAAATAAAAACATACATCCAAACTAACATTGTTAGTAGCCATTAACAAGCTTCTGGGATAGTTTTGGCTGAATATTAAACCTCAAATTGAATTACTAGAGATTGTTTCAAGTGGTTATTTCCTGGCATGGATCTGGATTTTAATGCACCGTCCACAATTTTGCACCTGTAACTTTTAATTCAATAAAATTCAATTCAATTAGTGGCCTTTATTTCAAAGTGGACAGTCTTGAAATAGGTGGAGAGATGGGAAAGACTTGCAGGAAAGGTCTCGCCGGGTCAAGACTTGAACCGGGGACATCTGCGACGAGGACTGTACATGGGTCGCATGCCCTACCAACGCTGATAAATGCCATTAATTCAATTCAAATTCAAAAATACTTTATTAATCCCAAAGGGAAATTGAATGTTGTTGTAGCTCATTATGAAGGTTTCTTCAAAGAGCCATTGTAGATGCTGATGGCTGTGGGCAGGAAGGATCTCCTGCAGCCCTCCGTCTTACAGCAGATCTGAAGAAGCCTCTGACTGAAGACACTGTTGTTGTAGGACAGTCTCATGAAGAGGATGCTCAGGGTTCTCCATAATGTTCTTCATTTTATGAAGAATCCGTCTTTCCACAATGATCTCCAGAGGTTCCAGAGGAGTCCCCAGAACACAGCCAGCCATCTTTATCAGCTTGTTGAGCTTTTTTAAGTCGCTGGCTCTGATGCTGCTTCCCCAGCAGATGATGGCAGAAGAGATCACACTTTCCACAACAGACTTATATAAGATATGCAGCATCTTGCTGCAAACACCAAAGGACCTAAGCTTCCTCAAGAAGTACAGTCTGCTCTGTCCCTTCTTGTAGATGGCTTCACAGTTGCATCTTCACTCCAGTCTATTGTCCAGGTGAACACCGAGGTATTTATATTCCTCCACCACCTCCACCTCTTCTCCCATGATGGAAATAGTTTTTGACTTATTCCTGTTTCTGTTAAAATCTACAATCATCTCCTTTGTTTTAGTCACATTCAAGATGAGATGATTGTTTCCACACCATGCCACAAAGCGGTCCACCACCTTCCTGTACTCAGCTTCTTGTCCATCTCTGATCCACACCACAACTGCAGAATCATCCGAGTATTTCTGCAGACGACTGGAGTCTGTCTTGTACTGAAAGTCTGAGGTGTTCAGAGTGAAGAGGAATGATGAGAGTACAGTCCCCTGTGGTGCTCCTGTGCTGCTGACTACCTGGTTAGACTCATAACCCTTCAGTCTCACAAAATGTGGTCTGTTTGTTTGCTTACTCAGGTGGGCCAACAGGAGTCTCTCTAGGACCTTCATGATGTGGGATGTCAGGGCAACAGGTCTATAGTCATTGAAGACTGATGGGTGAGTTTTCTTTGGTACCAGAACAAGACAGGAGGTCTTCCACAACACCGGAACCTTCTTCCGGGTCAGGCTAAGGTTGAAGAGGTGCTGCAGAATCCCACAGAGCTGTAACATGAGTGCTGTAACATGTATTTTTACACAAAAACTCTCAGAGGTTTTAGGTATATCTTGTACCTGTAACGTCTAAGTGTTATTGTAAATAATTTTATATTGTTAGTGTTACTTTGTAAATGTAGTGGTTTGTTTGCACTTTGTAAATTATGCTGCTATTTATCGTGGCCAGGACATCCTTGTAAAAGATTAATAATGTCAATGGATTTTTTTCCTGGCAAAATAATTTATAAATAATTTATTTTCAAACAAATGAAGTGAATGTGTTGGAGAGAGCATTCTAGAAGATTAATGTTAAATTGCCAGACAATCCAATCCCATTTTGCAGTCTATTAGTCAGGATTTTAAAATCAACTGTGTTAAATGCAGCACTGAGATCCAGTAAAACCAAGATAGAAGTTTTTAACCAGTGTCACTGTCCACACTGAAACAAGTTTCACACCACTATTGAATGAGAAGGTCAACAGCAAAAAAGAAACCCCTGGATCAAAGTCTATAAATTCAAGCTCTACAATGACTGCAGTTGTTTATATGGACAAGCCAAAAGCCTTCTGAAGTATGGCTGTAGGAATCAAGGTTAGGCTTTCAAACATAAGAACACTGAACCAGCTGTTAAGGGTCTGTTTCACTCACATTGCATATTGAAGGATATTGATCACAAACACATAACAAAAATTGTTTTGGGACAGAAAAAGCAGGGTAACATTAAGCTTCTGGAAAATCTCCAACCCTAACCAAAGAGAATATGTATAGACTAGGCTATAAAGTCGGGTCTGTCCTGGGAAACAAACCAATTTAAATTAACTCTCTCAATTACGCCAAGAAAGGTGTTCAAATATGCAGCAAGAATAATGCTAGATATTGTTGATGACTAGAAAGATTGTGTGGTCAAGGTGCCCATGTTTAAGAGATATTGTACCTGTAACTGTTAATGGGCTGTATGTATATAATGGAGCCCGTATGTAAACATTTGACCCTGTGTGGGTCAGAGAAAACCCACATTAAATGTATATTTGTGGACCCAATTTTCATTATACAAAAATGTTGAGGCTGTTTTTTGTATTATTAATCATCCGTGCAAATAGAACAGGTAAATTAAATTGATGAAAGAGTGCATGCAATCTTATGAGAACTGTATCTCTATTGAAACAGCACAGCTGTTAGCGCATGGAGGTATCTTTTCACAATGATGTGTTTTTATCAGTTGGTGTTTTCTGAAACTGGTTTGAAGACATTATGTGTTTCTCCAAACTGATCACAATTATGTCTAACACTGACTGATTTTGCAAACCTGATGGGCACACTTTGCATAAAAATGACACTAGGTAAAAACACTAGTCTGTAAAACAAAAGGTGATGTTGGACAAGATACGTCCCTATTATGGGTGTCGTGTAAAATGCTGAAGAAGAATGAGGCTGTATTGACAGCCATTATTTAATTCAAAACAGTCGAGCTGTAACCTAAGTGAATCACTTGTATATGTTGCATATTTTCTATCTTGTAACAAGATATTTTCTATCTTGTAACCACATGATAGAGAGTGATGATAAACTGTGATGGATGTGCCATTTAAAACGGCAAATGTCAGACCCTGCATGCGATACATCATATGTTTCGGTATTTTTAATTGACATAACATTCCCACTTATTTTACGTCAAACTAAGCAGTCTGTTGTAGATCATATGGTGATCTTTTAACGCAGAATGGCATATAATGTAAGTTTGAATATTCTCCAGTCGAGTTCCTTATACATTTACAGTACAGACCAAAGGTTTGGACACACCTTCTCATTCAATGAGTTTTCTTTATTTTTATGACTATGAATATTGTAGCTTCACACTGAAGGCATCAAAACTATAAATGAACACATGTGGAATTATATACTGAACAAAAAAGTGTGAAACAACTGAAAATATGTCTTATATTCTAGGTTCTTCAAAGTAGCCACTTTTTGCTTTGATTACTCCTCCGCACAGTCTTGGCATTCTGTTGATGAGCTTCAAGAGGTAGTCACCTGAAATGGTTTTCCAACAGTCTTGAAGGAGTTCCCAGAGATGCTTAGCACTTGTTGGCCCTTTTGCCTTCACTCTGCGGTCCAGCTCACCCCAAACCATCTTGATTGGGTTCAGGTCCAGTGACTGTGGAGGACAGGTCATCTGGCGCAGCACCCCATCACTCTCCTTCTTGGTCAAATAGCCCTTACACAGCCTGGAGGTGTGTTTGGGGTTATTGTCCTGTTGAAAAATAAATGATGATCCAACTAAACGCAAACCGGATGGAATAGCATGCCGCTGCAAGATGCTGTGGTAGCCATGCTGGTTCAGTATGCCTTCAATTTTGAATAAATCCCCAACAGTGTCATCAGCAAAGCACCCCCACACCATCACACCTCCTCCTCCATGCTTCACGGTGGGAACCAGGCATGTAGAGTCCATCACTTCACCTCTTCTGCGCCGCACAAAGACACGGTGGTTGTAACCAAAGATCTCAAACTAGGACTCATCAGACCAAAGCACATATTTTCACTGGTCTAATGTCCATTCCTTGTGTTCTTTAGCCCAAACAAATCTTTTCTGCTTGTTGCCTGTCCTCAGCAGTGGTTTCCTATCAGCTATTTTACCATGAAGGCCTGATTCACACAATCTCCTCTTAATAGTTGTTCTAGAGATGTTTCTGCTGCTAGAACTCTGTGTGGCATTGACCTGTTCTCTAATCTGAGCTGCAGTTAACCTGCGATTTCCGAGGCTGGTGACTCGGATGAACTTATCGTCCGCAGCAGAGGTGACTCTTGGTCTTCCTTTCCTGGGGCGGTCCTCATGTGAGCAAATTTCTTTGTAGCGCTTGATGGTTTTTGCGACTGCACTTGGGGACACTTTCAAAGTTTTCCAAATTGTTCGGACTGACTGACCTTCATTTCTTAAAGTAATGATGGCCACTCATTTTTCTTTACTTAGCTGCTTTTTTCTTGCCATAATACAAATTCTAACAGTCTATTCAGTAGGACTATCAGCTGTGTATTGTATCCACCTCCTGCAAAACACAACTGATGGTCCCAACCCTATTTATAAGGCCTAAAATCCCACTTATTAAACCTGACAGGGCACACCTGTGAAGTGAAAACCATTTCAGGTGACTACCTCTTGAAGCTCATCAACTGAATGCCAAGAGTGTACGGAGCAGTAATCAAAGCAAAAAGTGGCTACTTTGAAGAACCTAGAATATAAGACATATTTTCAGTTGTTTCACACTTTTTTGTTCAGTATATAATTCCACATGTGTTAATTCATAGTTTTGATGCCTTCAGTGTGAAGCTACAATATTCATAGTCATGAAAATAAAGAAAACTCTTGGAATGAAAAGGTGTGTCCAAACCTTTGGCTGTGTTGTAGGGGTTGGACAATGAAACTGAAACACCTGGTTTTAGACCACAATAATTTATTAGTATGGCGTAGGGCCTCCTTTTGCAGCCAGTACAGTGTCAATTCATCTTGGGAATGACATATACAAGTCCTGCACAGTGGTCAGAGGGATTTTAAGCCATTCTTCTTGCAGGATAGTGGCCAGGTCACTACGTGATACTGGTGGAGGAAAACGTTTCCTGACTCGCTCCTCCAAAACACCCCAAAGTGGCTCAATAATATTTAGATTTGGTGACTGTGCAGGCTATGGGAGATGTTCAACTTCACTTTCATGTTCATCAAACCAATCTTTCACCAGTCTTGCTGTGTGTATTGGTGCATTGTCATCCTGATACACGGCATCGCCTTCAGGATACAATGTTTGAACCATTGGATGCACATGGTCCTCAAGAATGGTTTGGTAGTCCTTGGCAGTGACGCGCCCATCTAGCATAAGTATTGGGCCAAGGGAATGCCATGATATGGCAGCCCAAACCATCACTGATCCACCCCCATGCTTTACTCTGGACATGCAACAGTCTGGGTGGTACGCTTCTTTGGGGCTTCTCCACACCGTGACTCTCCCGGATGTGGGGAAAACAGTAAAGGTGGACTCATCAGAGAACAATACATGTTTCACATTGTCAACAGCCCAAGATTTGCGCTCCTTGCACCATTGAAACCGACGTTTGGCATTGGCATGAGTGACCAAAGGTCTGGCTATAGCTGCCCGGCCGTGTATATTGACCCTGTGGAGCTCCCGACGGACAGTTCTGGTGGAAACAGGAGAGTTGAGATGCACATTTAATTCTGCTGTGATTTGGGCAGCTGTGGTTTTATGTTTTTTGGATACAATCCAGGTTAGTACCTGAACATCCCTTTCAGACAGCTTCCTCTTGCGTCCACAGTTAATCCTGTTGGATGTGGTTCGTCCTTCTTGGTGGTATGCTGACATTACCCTGGATACCGTGGCTCTTGATACATCACAAAGACTTGCTGTCTTGGTCACAGATGCGCCAGCAAGACGTGCACCAACAATTTGTCCTCTTTTGAACTCTGGTATGTCACCCATAATGTTGTGTGCATTTCAATATTTTGAGCAAAACTGTGCTCTTACCCTGCTAATTGAACCTTCACACTCTGCTCTTACTGGTGCAATGTGCAATCAATGAAGACAGGCTACCAGGCTGGTCCAATTTAGCCATGAAACCTCCCACACTAAAATGACAGGTGTTTCAGTTTCATTGTCCAACCACTGTATATATATATATATATATATATATATATGTATAGATGTTCATTTATATTATGATGTAGATATCAACCTGTTACAGTGCAGATTCTTTTTACACTGATGGAATCATCGCATCAAAAGCTGCAGATAGTGAATCAGTCAGATGTTTTTCTACTTTAATAATTAGTATTCAGCTGCTGTTTGTAGTTATGATAATAAACTACATCAAAGCCTCGAAGGGTAGGAATGAGGGAGGCCTGAACAAGCTCAGGGAAGGATGCAGGGGATGAATTCCAAAGACTTTAATTCATTCACACTCTTTTCCCTCACTGCACCATTGTAGCTGGCTTCACAGCTCACACCTACACATTTTTCTGCACTGCAGCCTTTTGACATGTCGTAACCGCATGCACACAAACTCACGCACGCATGTGAGCTGAACAGCAAATGAAATAACACCCACATCAATGCCAGGACCAAGGGAAACGTGCAAGCATAGATACTAAAACATTACGTAACACATGCCAGCTTTTAAAAATCATTTTACATAACATCATTTGTATCTACAGCATAAGTACGAGTTCGGAGATATTAGGTCCATCTGTGTGGAGAAACAGGGTAGACATACAGCAAGTGAAACTGATGTGACAGACTGACAGACTGAAAATGGCTTGCAGGAATTTTCACAGCCCAAAGGATGATGATAGGCGACAGCAAAGCGGGGGCCTGTCTTTGAGAGGTTCCTGCACAAAGAGGAAGAAAATTAAATCTGAACAAGACAACATCATGATGAGACTATAGTGACAGAAAATTTGGTTTAAATATACATTGAGGTGGGATTTTGCCAGGAAGGTTATGCTTTAATGGATCAGGGACAAAATGCTCAACTGTTAGAGACTATTTTCTTTTTCATTAAGCTGCACAGCTTTAGTTTCTGTTAATTTTTTAATGTTAAAAAGTAAAATCTTTAAGACACGGAGTCTGGTTTTTGTTCACAGTCTAAATGCCTGGCCTTAAATGTTATTTTAAAACCAGATGTTTTTCTATTTCACTTTTATTCAGTCTTATTGCAACATGATGTAATGAAATGGTTCACCTGACACAAAATCAAGCTTCTTCAATTGCCATAACAGTCTCTAGACCTAAATATTATGAAAACCAGTGATCACACTGGAAACAAAGATGTCCGCCTTTCAATAGAGTTTATTTGCAACCACTCAATAGCAGCAGGAATAACAAATGTCCATTCCGAACCTGTTCCCCAAAGTCAAGTTCCAAAAATCAACCTCATTCTAACTTGAATCTTAAACAAATACCAAATTGGTGGGTAAACACAATGAACAACATTCTCATACATTTTAGGGTCATAAAATGCATACTTGCCTCACCAATAACTCAGAAGTCCTTATTTATCTTTATGCTACAATACTATGGAAAACCTGTAGGGTGAGCTGTAGAAAAGAGAGCATAAAATACATTGTGCAAAGGGGAATGATTACTCTTCTCTGTATATTCCAATATTGAAAAATGTTATAGGATAACACTAAGTGCTGTTTTATCGGCAAAATGTGGATGTACAAAGTATTGACTGCAGGATTGCCAGTAACTGCGACAACTGTGATTTCATTAAAAAGCATTTCTTTCCTACCATATTTTACTCACTGAATAAATTCGGTAAGAGTTAATTTTAGATTTTTTAAAACATTTCTGTGTAAGATTATGCTACTGCAATAAGAGATTTTATGGCTTTTAACCAGAACGTGCCAATAAATGCCACCAACACAGACAAAATGGAGCAGAAATCTTAGAAAACTGCTCCCACAATGTCTTGATGAAACTCAGTACTTCATTTGAACTCTTCATCTGTCCTCACTAACCACAACAAAAACCTAAAGTGAAAACAAAATAAAGTAGGATTTCAGTGTAATATATTGGGTAACGCATAAAAAAAACAAAGCCATGTAATCATCAGAAACAACTTCACATACGCAGTCAGTTAAAACTATTTCTGTGAGAGAGTTATGCCCATGCAGGCAACACCTCAAGCTACAACTCTTGTAAGCCCAGTGTTGATGCAAAGGAGTGTAACACTGTTTTCAGTTTTTATTCATCAAATAGATAAGATGACAAAAAAGCCCATCTTTGATCAGCAGTCAACAGCCTGGCTTGTTTTTCAATACCACTGCGAGGTATTAAATCAACAACTTTGTGTTTTTTGGAAAAAAATAAAGTCTCAGAAGTAAAGCCAATTGTGTCTGAATGTGGTAGAGCACTTTAAATTTACTGACCAGACCAAGGGAATCTTTCTGGTTCACAAGTGATGACATAGACAAAGACAGTGTGAGATTTTAAATATTTGCAATTGATATTTTTTACTTTATGTATTTGTTTTACTTTTCTATTGTTTATATTGCAGTGATATGATATTATTATTATAGTGATATTATTCCACCATGCAAAAACAAAGCTTTTAAATGAATACTAGCTGTTCTCTTTGCCTTATTGCCTGAATCAAAGTTCAGTGATATCAAAACTTGTTTTCTGTTTTTTTGTTTGTCATAAATAATAGTTTGTGTCAGTCACTCATAAAGCATTTTGAGATGGATTGGATGTGTTTAAAGTTGCTGATTGAACCAAGGTTGACAGACTGATGATACTCTTGCTCGATGACTGTACCAAAACATCTATCGGACAAAAGCCCAAGAGCTTAAAAAAGGCATCAAACTGTCAGAGCTGCTTCTTCTCTACTTTTAAATGTCACATCAACCAGCCATAATCATGGTAGATGATACAAATTGTTTGAGAAAGCTTTATTTTATTTAGGATTTCGGTCATGTTTATAATTTGTTCTGGTTGTATATTTTATAAGAGATTGAAAAGGTTAAAATGTGTTTATTAAAATAATACAACTTCAGCAAATGCAAACAGGTCTCGTTTCTACTCACCCACAAAATATTAAACACTGTCCTAGCATTTTGATTATGATCCTCCAGGTTTAGAAGAAAGGTTGGATTTTCAGGGAATCACTTTCCCAGCTCATGGTTGAGGTTTTGAACCAACCTAGCTTCATCACATCCTATAAACTCCATCCAACTTCAACTTTAACATCAAATCAAACTGCATCTACAACACACTGAAGGCAGGAGGCTAAAACGCCTACTCTGTTTCTTTCTGCATTGCCATTGGCAGCAAATTCTCATCAGCAGTGTTGTTGTACATCTATGAATGAAACCACCAAACACAAAAGCCTAGGAAGTGAAGGAGCACCTGTAGAGGGTGGGTGCAGGGTGGGTTGTGGGTTGTCTGGGGGAAGTGGGTGCTATAAAGAAATCCTATTGCATCCTATATCCTATTGGGGGAAAAAAAAATCCTATTGCAAACTGAAGTGGCAAGAAGCCCTTCTGGCAAATTGAAAGAATAACCTAAACATTCACTTTGAAGTTTTCACAAGCAAGAAGCCATCATGACACCTTCAAAGGCAATGATTTGGAGCCTTGAGGTTTTCCGCTGGATGTTGAAGACAAGTGCTCTGTAGGGACACAACTCAGTATGGATCCTGTAAGTCTGTCAGAAGATACCCCCAAACGATGACCACAGACATGTTGCAGAAGAGGGGCTTCTGACACATTTATTGCCAAGGACCACCAAGGCAAGGTAAGCTGTTATTTTATATTTCTGTAAGCCATACACATAGGAAGAACATGCAATCTCCACACCTAATGGTTCTAGCTGGGATTTGAACCCTGGAATCTTCTTGCTGCAAGGCAGCAGGGCAAACAACTGTTCTATCATGCAAGCTGATTATTATTATTGGTAACAAATAAATAATGATGATAAAGATCACGCCGGATTTCAAACGAACCACAAACATGATGTCAACGAAAAAGTAACAAAAAGGGTACATCTGAGAAATAGTGACAGAGAAATCTACATCTCTGGCTTCCTTAACTTTGAAATAAGATCATCTAGATAAATATCACGGTCTTTAGATATGTGCTTGATTGGGATGGAATGGTATCGTCAGGATACAAAAAACATCTTTAATTTAATGAAAGAAAAAAAATGTTTTAATAATAAGAACATAATTTTGTCCAGCCATTGCACCATGCACATGAATCATGAGAAAAGAGGTCTGGATTATTAAAACATAGGATGTAAAAAGGAACCACTTGGCTGTGGGCAGCACTCAACCTTCCAACATTACGAAAAGAAACTATACCGCCAAAGAAATTTTACTTGACTGGGCAGAGCTGGAGCTGATTTTCATTCAGACGATGTGGAGGGAACCAAAAACCAGAGTGATGGAGAAAGCCTTCCTACCACTAAGATCAAAGAGCTAAAGCCTCCTATTTCAAAGCTACGCACACGATTCACACAAACATTCACACCAGCACTCTCTACAAAAGCCAAAAACTCTCTGTCAAAAAAGAGATTTTTACAACAGTATAGATGCATATCCCTGGGCAATGTTCTTTTAGAATTTGCCATTCATTGGAAAATTAAAGTGAACAGATTAGCCTCACATCCTGATCTCCATGCCTGCACATTCAGTCACAGATGACCAAAACGCACCTCATTAATCATGATGCAATGTCTTTGTGTTGAATCATGACAGTAACAGGCAGGAAGATTAGAAGACTTCTGCCACAGAAGGAGTTTAATAGTCCAGGAACGTTTTGTGGTCCATCTACCACAGTTTCTTCCTAAAGCTGTTGCCACATGTTTTTATGTATTTTGTAGGTTGGCATGAATCTATTTAGATGGTTACTAAATTTGAAATAAATTAACCTTTTTTTACAGTAATTCCTGTCACATCTATGAAATATGTGTGTGTTGCTTTTGATGTGGCCCCTGTTTCATATAGTGTGTCTGCATCTGTAGAGGTCAGGAAATGGTACATCACTTTGCCATGATGTTGTAGTCTCTTTTTTTACTCTCTGGTAATCGCCTAACCATCCAGAGATGAAAGTTCACTGCTGTTTATGCAGTCTATGAGTGCCACCGAGAGGTCAAATAATTTTTAGTTCAATTAAAAGGAAGTTCTGACTGTCATCAGTTGAAAGCACTCCAAGCACTCGGGATGCAGAGGTGAAAAAAAATCTTCATCAGTGCAGACAAATTGTCTGCATAGCGTAGCATGTAAAAAAGTGATGTTAATATCTGGTCATTGTAGTAACATTTGGTTCGAACTTGCATAAACTCAGTCACAGTGGTTTATGTGTGTATCAATTATGCAACACCTATGCCATGAAATGTTTGAACATGTACAAATATTTGTTGCATTATGGTTTATCCGGTGCTAAAACATCACATGCTACACTATCAGATTGGTAGGAAGGGTAATTTCCCCAAAGTGTTATATCTTCCCTTTTCATTGAAATATAAAGCAGGCATGCAGTAGTGTGATGGGGGTAAAAGTCTTTCAATTATTTAGGAATTTCAGACCATCATCCAGCAAGAAGAATGACTATTTCTGCATATTTAGCACTTGGCTTCATGATTAACTAAAAGTGTTTGAACAAATCAACCTAATTTGTTTGTTAATTTGTTATCGGTTACTGTATATTTACATGGATTGCTGAAGGATTAGAATAGATAATGAAAAGAATCAATAGTAATATCAAATTTTAAGATAAATATTCCTGCCACATTTTAAAAATGTAACCTGTGTGTTAAACGTGATTTAGATGAAATGGTTAGGATTTACTTCCCCCCTGAAGAACAGTAAAAATGAATAGGACCCAATTCTCTATATTTGTACTTTCATTTAGGTACAACTGAACAACCAATAGCAGCCAACAGATTCACAACTACCTCCTGCTCTCAAGGCGAGAGTAGAGAATGTAATGATGAAATATTGAGCAGAATAAGAGTTTAAATTAGAGGTGCTTCCTATCTCTTAAAAGTGCTTGTGTAGCACTGATTTGAAACTTTTATGGTAATGCATGTTAGAGAGCCTCTCACATTTAAAAACCAACTAAAATTTCAGTTGACCACACAGGTCCTACTACTTAAAGCCTTCTATTAAATGTATAAGAACTATGACTGACTTTGTGCAGAATATTTTATGTGTGCTTCAGATTCAATGTTGTTTCAAATTGTAAAATCCAGTAAAGACATTAAACAGAACTCTATAAATCCGTTTTAAGCATGCCAGACAAAGGCTTTGTCACTGATTTCTTAATGTATTTTATTTTATGTTATTGAACCAGAAGTATCCAGTGTTTTGTAAAAGTATCTGAACTCCTTGACTTTTTTTCACATTTTTATTTCTTTTCATTCAACCAGGTAGGTCAGTTCAGAACTAATTCTCATTTACAACGACAACCTAGCCAAGAGGCAGCATGTATCACGTTACAGCCACAAACATCAATGTATTTTACAGGGCTTTAATGACATCGAGAGCCTAATCTTTAAGTGGAAGGAAACGGATACATGAGTTGACAATTTTTTACACATATAAACCTTAAAAGTATGGTGGGCATTTATGTTCAGCTCATCTGAGTTATTACTTCTTTAAACCACCTATCACTTTAGTTAAAGTGTGTCAACAAGTCTTGCAAAAGATTCTCAATTAGATTTAGGTCTTGACTTTGACTGGACCATTCCAATGCTCAATCAAGCTTTGATCTAAATGATTCTGTACTAGCTCTGGCTGTATGTTTAGTTTTGTGGTCCTGCTGGAATCACCACCCTAGTCTCAAGTCTTTTGCAGCCTCTAACCTCTGCCCATAATTTCCAACCAGCTTACCTGTCCCTGCTGAAAGAAAGCATCATTACAGAATGATGCTGCAACTACCATGTTGCACTTTAAGGATGGTGTGTTGAGGGTCTTCAGGGCAGTTCGAGTTTTCCACCACATATAGTGTTTTGCATGTAGGTCAAAATAACAAAGGCTTGTTCTCGTCTTAACATAACACCTTCTTCCGCATGTTTCCTTTATCCCCTATGGCTGGTGGCAAAGTGCAAAGAGGACTTCTAACAACTTTCTTTCTACCATTGTTTTCTTCTTGCAACTGTTTCACAAAGGCTAGATTTGTGGAGTGCAGGGCCAATAGTTGTCCTGTCTACAGATCCTCCCAGCTGAACTGTGTATACAGGTCCTTCTCAAAATATTAGCATATTGTGATAAAGTTCATTATTTTCCATAATATCATGATGAAAATTTAACATTCATATATTTTAGATTCATTGCACACTAACTGAAATATTTCAGGTCTTTTATTGTCTTAATACGGATGATTTTGGCATACAGCTCATGAAAACCCAAAATTCCTATCTCACAAAATTAGCATATTTTATCCGACCAATAAAAGAAAAGTGTTTTTAATACAAAAAACGTCAACCTTCAAATAATCATGTACAGTTATGCACTCAATACTTGGTCGGGAATCCTTTTGCAGAAATGACTGCTTCAATGCGGCGTGGCATGGAGGCAATCAGCCTGTGGCACTGCTGAGGTCTTATGGAGGCCCAGGATGCTTCGATAGCGGCCTTTAGCTCATCCAGAGTGTTGGGTCTTGAGTCTCTCAACGTTCTCTTCACAATATCCCACAGATTCTCTATGGGGTTCAGGTCAGGAGAGTTGGCAGGCCAATTGAGCACAGTGATACCATGGTCAGTAAACCATTTACCAGTGGTTTTGGCACTGTGAGCAGGTGCCAGGTCGTGCTGAAAAATGAAATCTTCATCTCCATAAAGCTTTTCAGCAGATGGAAGCATGAAGTGCTCCAAAATCTCCTGATAGCTAGCTGCATTGACCCTGCCCTTGATAAAACACAGTGGACCAACACCAGCAGCTGACACGGCACCCCAGACCATCACTGACTGTGGGTACTTGACACTGGACTTCTGGCATTTTGGCATTTCCTTCTCCCCAGTCTTCTTCCAGACTCTGGCACCTTGATTTCTGAATGACATGCAGAATTTGCTTTCATCCGAAAAAAGTACTTTGGACCACTGAGCAACAGTCCAGTGCTGCTTCTCTGTAGCCCAGGTCAGGCGCTTCTGCCGCTGTTTCTGGTTCAAAAGTGGCTTGACCTGGGGAATGCGGCACCTGTAGCCCATTTCCTGCACACGCCTGTGCACGGTGGCTCTGGATGTTTCTACTCCAGACTCAGTCCACTGCTTCCGCAGGTCCCCCAAGGTCTGGAATCGGCCCTTCTCCACAATCTTCCTCAGGGTCCGGTCACCTCTTCTCGTTGTGCAGCGTTTTCTGCCACACTTTTTCCTTCCCACAGACTTCCCACTGAGGTGCCTTGATACAGCACTCTGGGAACAGCCTATTTGTTCAGAAATTTCTTTCTGTGTCTTACCCTCTTGCTTGAGGGTGTCAATAGTGGTCTTCTGGACAGCAGTCAGGTCGGCAGTCTTACCCATGATTGGGGTTTTGAGTGATGAACCAGGCTGGGAGTTTTAAAGGCCTCAGGAATCTTTTGCAGGTGTTTAGAGTTAACTCGTTGATTCAGATGATTAGGTTCATTGCTCGTTTAGAGACCCTTTTAATGATATGCTAATTTTGTGAGATAGGAATTTTGGGTTTTCATGAGCTGTATGCCAAAATCATCCGTATTAAGACGATAAAAGACCTGAAATATTTCAGTTAGTGTGCAATGAATCTAAAATATATGAATGTTAAATTTTCATCATTACATTATGGAAAATAATGAACTTTATCACAATATGTTAATATTTTGAGAAGGACCTGTATCTGCAACCCCTCCAGAGTAACCACATGCATCTTGGATGATTAATGCTTTACTTGGTGGTCTGATTAGGTGAATGGTCATGTCTTACTAGTTTTTTTTTACTATTCTCTATTCATACATCCATTGGGGAAGAGGCATGGTACACCCTGAATAGGTCGCCAGTGCATCGCATGGCATATTTACCTTCTACTTCAGAATTATTTATTATTATTTTTATTAATCACTTTGTGTTGGTCTATCACACAAAAGCCCAATTGAATATATTGAAGAGATATGAATATTTTTGCTAGGCACTATCTGTTTCTAGTCCAATGTAATTTCTGCATGAGACTTTGGCATACATGTGACATGCCCTGACAGAAAGATTCTATTTCTTAAAAAACAGTATAAAAACCGATTTTAAATGAAAAAATGCAAAATATGTAAACCAACTCTACAACTTTAGGTGAGATGTGACCAATAAAAGTCTGCAAAAAGGAATAAAAATGCTATTGCTCTTAGTCAATATTGTTAATTGCTTTGATGCTCTCAAAACTATTTATTTTTCCTAAAATAAACTCCTGTAGTACAGTGAGATCCATGACAAATTTGTAAACTTGGCCCATATTTGTTTATTTTAATTAATGCTGGAAGACATTCTGATAACAGACAAAAGCCTCAAAGGATGCACAGCTTAATTAATAAAAAAATCCCCTTTTATGTGAAGCAATGAATTTTAGGGATGATTTCTTTTAGCACATAATAGAGACCAGAAGGCAAAAATAGACAGAATCTTTGGTTTTATAATTGCTGTGTATGCCCGAATTAAATAATTTCTGCCATTCTGTAATAAAAAGAAACAAACAGATAAATGACTTAATGTTAGAAGTGGAGCAGTGCCAGACAAGTGCCCATCATCACATGCATACAACATACAAACCAAACCAAGACCTCTGCTATCAGGGGCAGACAAAGCTTCCACAGCCTCAGGCTAAACAGCAGCTGACCACCACATCAACAAAATCACCCACAGTGATGCTATGTTAGAGGAAAAGACATAATCAAAATCAGAGAAGCACAGAGGAAAAACAAGGATGAGCCAAATGTGGATCAGAGTGTGGATCAGAGAGACATTGATACGACAAGAGACTGCAGGGAGGAGATCTCGAGTGTGGGTTTGTGTTATTCAAACCCCAGGGGGCGCATGTTGTCCTGGATAGATTAAGTATCATCGGGCAGGAAGAAGAAGAGAAGCCAATAAGAAGAGAGGGAGTTTGGAAGAAGTCAGAAACAGAAAAGCAAGAGTAAGGATTAGGGAGAAATAATATGTAATGGCTTTGGAGAGAAATTTGCTAAATTCATAAATAAAGAAGAGAAGGAAGATAGGTTTGATGTGCTAAAATGGTTTCTTGTTTGAGAGAACACAATCAGTTTCATTTGGCAAATGATGCCTTGATCTTTTTGGTTGCCTCTCTGTACGAGTAACAGTTTTTAATGAGCACAACAGCAAGAAACAGCTCTATAAGATACATCCCCCACACACACCCACACACAAAACTCAACCCTCACGGGGGCTGTTGTCGATAACAGCTTGTACTCTACACCTGATGCCTCTGTAGGGATAGTTGTCTTCATGCTGAAGCAGCAGGAAAGAACATCCACAGAGATAGTTTATGATGCCTTTCTAACTGCTGACATAGGAAAGGCTTCACTGTTCCAGATCTTGACCTGGCTATTGCTTTGGAAATCCCAACTCTGACCTCATATCAGCACTTAAAACTGATGTCACCCTGTTGAGCCATTGAAGCGTTAGAAGAGGTGCCAGCAGCCAGATCTGGGGCAACATTGCCCCCTAATGGTTAAAATGGGCACATCTGGCAGAGATGACGTAAGGCTATAGTGTGTAAAGTGTGTTTATGGTAAAGATTCAGGAATTAGGTAAAACATTTACTCTGAAGTTTTTTCCTTAAAGAATTACAACAATCAACACTTAAGGTAAAAGCAAATCAATTTGCCTTTAACTAATAATTAAACTCAACAGTCATGCAACAAATTCTCATTTTATGTCTTTTTTTTTGTACTGTACTTTTTTGTAACTGTAGGGTCAAAGTAGGCTGCAGTGATACTGAATTTAATCTGAAATAGCCTCAATTAAAACAATTTTGCTGGAAAAGACTAAGGTTTTTGTCATTCAAAGGTTAATACCTCACGTTAGATTCCAAAATAAGCTACATTGCCAAAAGTATTGGGTCACGCCACCAAATCATTTCTATGGCTGCAGGTGTTAAAGTTTGATGTGGGGAAACCTGACTGGCCTGCACAGAGTCCTGACCCAAACTTCTTGAACACCTTTGGGATGAACTAGAGAGGAGGCTCCGATTCTGGTTTTCTAATGTAACTATGAACACACTCCAAACATCTTGTGGAAAATGTTTACAGAATAGTTAAAGTTATGATTGCTGGCAACGGTGGGTGTATCAACAAATTGGACCTTATAGATTAAGAATGGGATGTCATCAAACGTCATGTACATGCCAAAGTAGACAGAGAAATACTTTTGGCAATATAGTGTATGTTTCTGCATAAAGAAAACAGCAGAGTTTTAGAAATATGTAAATATTGTCTCTACATTAAAAGGAAAAGTGAAAAAGCAGAAGCATATCAGTTAGATTAGTGGCACCACCAAAGGAGGGAAAGCTCTGATGAGCTGTAACATTTTTTATCAATAGGTTTTTCTGTTTTGTTCTCCATAGTCCCCTTTTTTGAATGTTTGTAATTCACTCCTGGTCCTGCCGCCATATGGCACCAGGCTCACATACTGTATTTAGGTCAAAAATGTGGAGAGTTACAATACTTTAAAAGCATGGACACACAATTCTGCATGTTAAAAAACATGTTCTAATATATAAAATATGCAGATTTTTGGCATTAATGTACTTAAACAGATGAATGTACAAACTATTAGGTCATTTTAAAAAATCCTAGGGAGGATCATTTTTATTTTGGTATGTCACCCCAAGATCATTAAGCAAGGCAGGTTTTCAGCAAAATGGCAATTGAAAGTGCTTTACATGATAAAAACATGAAAATAAAACACATAAAACAAGTACAATGCAGTAATATAATAAAGGAAAAGTTGGACTACAGACTGAAATTAATGATATATCAGTAAATTGTTTAAATTAAACAGTCCAAAACAAATCTTAAGTGAGGTTTTATCCTTGACATAAAAGAACTCATTAAAGGGACTCATTATTTTTACAGTTTTTCTGGAAGTTATTGGTTCTGATTCTGGTGATGCAGAGTAGACTTGAACCAGAAGACCTGAGTGGTCTGGAAGGTTGATACAAAAACAAATCTTTAATGTACTTTGGTGCTAAGCCATTCAGTGATGTGTAAACTAACAGAAAGATTTTAAAGTCTATTCTCTGAGAAACAGGGAGCCAGTATAATGACTTCAGAACCGGGGTGATGTGCTCTACTTTCTTTTAGTTTTAGTGAGGCACGCAGGCAGCTGAAGTCTGAATCAGCTGCAGGTGCCTGATCGATTTTTTAGGCAGATCTGTGAAAACACTCTTGCAGTAATCAATTTGAGTAAAGATAAATACATGGCTACGTTTGTCATGATCCTGATGGTACATTAGACCTTTAATCCTGGAAATGTTTTTCAGGTGATTGAAGGCCAACTTAGTAAGTGTCTTTATGTGCCTCTGAAGGATCAGGTCTGAGTCCATCACTACACCCTGATTTTGGGCCTGATCTGTGGTTTTTAGCTGTAATAGCTGAAACTGTGTGCTTACTCTTGATCGCTCCTTTGCTATTGGTGCACCCTTTAAGCTCCTGCTACAATAATTTATGTTTGTTTCCTTCTTAAAATTAGGGAAATATCATCCCTATATTATTTTTACTGGCTACCAAAAATAACCTAACCACCTCCTTCAACCATAGTTTAGAGGTTGGGTGGATGATTGCATACTAGGGTAGCAAAAAATTGGAAAAACATGACATTGCAATATCATTATTGCAATTATTGCAATGGAAAATTGATTTGAGATTAAAATTTTCTTCACCTTTGTGATGGCGATATGAGACACATTGAAATTCTGGTGAAAGTTAAAAATCAATATATTGTGCAGGACCTTGAACTTTATCACATTTTGTCAGGTTACAGCCACAAACATCAGTGTTTGTTGATATTTTAATCCGCTAGACCAACACGAAGTAGTTCCAAATTAAAAGGTGAGGGGGAAAAATAAAATGCTGAACAGGTGGTGTGTATTTGTATTTAGAATGACCTTTTGCTGCAACTACAGCCGCAGGTGTTTGGGGGTATATCTCCACCAGTGCTACACATCTAGAGGTTGAAATCTTTGCCCATTCTTTTTTGCAAACTTCAGCTCAGTTGGATTAGTCTTGATGCTATTGGTTCACAAATTATCTGCATCAAGCCTCTGATGGCTTTACAAAACAGCTCTTTCCTTATCTCACTTCTCTCATCCCATCCATCCTCCTCCTTGTATTACCTTTATCCCATTCACAGTTCTCATCCCTCTTTATAATCCTTTTTAATTCCCTCATCCTTCTTACTTTTCTTTAGGACCTTTTTAATTTCACTTACCCTCGTCATTTCTCTTTATGAGCCTTTTTTATCTTACTAATCCCCATCAAAACAGTTCATACTTTCTTTTATACCATTATCCTACTCATCCCTCTTTATAATCCCTTTTAACTCCATCTTCCTCTATTTTATGGTCCATTTTCCTCCTCTTTTTATGCCCCCTTTCATCCCACTCATCCTCATCTTACCTTCTTTCTGAGTCATTTATCTAATTGAAATTCAATTGTCATTTAAAATATGCTTTAACCTCAGAAGAGGTATTCAAACTGAAAATCTATGCTGTCAAACAGTCTAATATGTGACATTCAAATTTCTTTTAACAACAGCTAGTCGTTCATTACTCTGTCCTCACTCATTCTCAGCATTATCCATTTCATTTATTACTTTAGTAATCAAATTAATTACTATTCCCACTTCTCATTTCCCAAAGTTACCATCTGGGAAGTTCTAGGTCATTCAGCTACTAAGACAGAAACCCCACTCTGAGTCTACGATATAGTCTTTAACAGATTTTACATTTGGTTGTAGTCTTTGTTTTTCATGCTTTGTTGATTTCTCCTCTCTAACCCTCTTCCAACATGTTACTGCTGTGGTGCCTGCAGTGTCTCTGGTCAAAGATCTTCACTCTCCATTCTTCATAGCTCATCTCTGCTGCATTTCTTTTTGCACAGCTCAGCTCTGATTTTAATGATGATGTCCTCAAGTAAAATTTACGCTCTGGTACCTCTGATTCCCCACATTCCTCTTGATAAAATGTCACCTCCAACCATCCCTCCTTTATATTTACGCAAGGAGCATAAATACAGTCCAAACCCAGACCAAATGGTCTCGATAAAGCTAACACCAACCCTTACAATGTATGCTCTTATAATTTTAACCAATTATCAGACTGTTACATTTCATCACACAAAGATTACGACATTCTATGAAACCCTCAATTTTCTCCATTTTCCTATTTTCTTCACAGAAGCTGCCAGGTGGGAGGCTGCCTCGGCAAGAGTTAACAAATTACATATTTGCCCTTTGAGGATCCATCTGCTTTTCTGAATAAATAACATTTTCATATCCGCTCAGTCTGGGTGGCATTTCAGGTTCAAGCAAGAAGGCAATCAGGACAGGATTAATGAAATGGTTCAATGCCTCAGGGTTAATCAAGGAAAAAGAATAATAGGAATAGGGAAATAGGCTTTTTTATCCCCGAAATACTTGTGATGGAAGGTATGCTGTGGAGGGAATCCTGGCTAACTGGACTACATACAGAACACAAGTAATAAACCTTTTACAATAACAATTAGGTGTCCTTAAAACAACTGATTTATTGCAAGTGAATGCGAAATGTCCCAGAACCTTCCTGTGACTTTAAAAACAGAACTTATTATTTTGATCTGTAAATGTTTCTGGGCATGATAAATTATCTGCTCTTCATTTTCCTTCATGTTTTATGGCGATCAAACACATTATGTGGTGACATTTACTTTAATATATTGAACAAAGGTCTTAGACAATTAAAAAAATAAGAATTACCAATTTCTTTATTTCACTTCATATTAATAACTTAATTTAAGGAAGTCAGAGATAAAATGAGGGATGCAAAATCAAAGACATCGCCTTTGGGGAAAATGCATGCTGGCTTTTGTGTCTACTGAATTTTATTATCTTTAAACCCATATATACCCAGACCCATTTATCCTTACAAAACAAAACCTCAGGTATATAGCACAGATCAAATGAACCTCATAAGTCACATTTCTGTAGTAAAATGTTCAATTGCCCCACCTGCTGTCAAGGTTCTGTAACGTGATACATTTATTACATTGGGTGTGTTTAATAAATAAATTTAGTACTTAAAAATAAATCAGCCTGGAAAATGATTTGATTATTTCCATATATCAGTAAATTATTGTTGTAAATAATCCCAATTAAAATAAATTGCAAAATAATGTGTACAGAAAAAAACTTCTCATACAGATACCTTTAGTTTACGATGAAAACATGTATCCAATGTAATAAAACACAGAAAAGATGAAGTTCCATCTGATAGGCTTACAGTATATCAATTTAGATCAAAACGTTTATTAATTGAGATTAAATATTAGTTATAATATATCCTTTCAATGGTCAAATCTGTTAAACCGTAAAATGATCTCATCCCTCTGAAATGTAATAACCAAAGTATGTCACATTGGATTTTTCCCGCTGAGTTACCACAGCGTATGCAAACAACTGGTTGGAAGGGTGACATAAAACTCATTACTTCTGGGTTCTCTGTCCGTTTCTCAACAGAGGATTTAACAGCAGCTTCCAAGTTCTTCTAATTTTATTAATGGCTACCATCGAACACTACTGACAGTAAGCCACAAACTGCAACTCTAACAATAATCTATATAGTCCCCTGTGAAAGAGTGTGTTTGTTTGATTCATTGATCATTGACTATGGACTATCCATCTATCCATTGTTTCTACCTGCTTGTCCTTTCTGGGTCGTGGGGAGCTGGTACATATCTCCAGTGGTCATTGGGTGAGACATGGGTACATCCTGGACAGGTTGCCATTACATCACAGGGCAACACAGAGACACACAGGACAAACAATCACACACACAGACTCATACCTAAGGACAATTTAAAGTAACCAAATAACCTAATATTCATGTTTTCGGACTGTAGGAGAAAGCTTATGGAATAATAACAGCTGATTACAACCTATTTATGTTTGCTGTGGTATCCGATCAATGACCACACAGATGTCTCACAAAATTAACCCTGTGCTAAATGATTTTGGGTTGTTGCAGGACAAACAAAACCTCCTCTTATCTCATATTATTGTCATTACAAAGATGCTTTCAGCCCTTAAAAAAGCACTTTCCATTTGAGTCATTTAGACATTTCATATGACCTAGTTTTAACACATTTTGACTCCTTTAACTAGCCATAAATGCATGTTTATATTGACAGCAGGATTTTTACATTATTAATTTTAAACTTAGGCTTTAAGATTATGATATACATTTACAACCTGCAGCAATTCTCTGTTTTAGGCAAACTAGACAGCACCCAATGTGAGACTGTTAATTTCAAACAAAAAATAGCTTGAACAGACCCTTGCTATGTGTTATTAAGAGATGTAATTTACAATAACGCTAAATCATTACATTTTCTGATTATTTAAATTGTGTTACATGTGTCACTGAGGATAAGCAGTAGAATTCTACCTCAGCTAGAGTAGGGCAATTATAATGGTCCCATTTAATACATTTTAAAGCTGACCACAGCATGTTCACTAATTTGCCCACTTGATGAACACAGTAATAGGAGCATTTCTTTGTAAGACAGGATCAACTGTTTGTTCTTTTCTTCCCTGTGTTTCATTTAATTTTGCACCATTATGCTTAGAGCTTGTTTGATGTCTGCTGGAATTGGAAAAAAAAGGAAAACCATTCATCTTCCTCCCTTTCATCCATCTACAAATGTGGCCGCAAAATAATTTCTTTCAGAGAAATAAATGATTTAGGCTATTAATAATACATTTGATTCAAACAGCAGTTACAACGTTGTTGGTTTTTTTTTTTTAAGAATCTAATATAATCCGGTGGAGCTTTAAAAAATGGACATTTGGATCCATCGTTTCCTTCTTCAAGTCTTCAAGTGTTAGATAGTAGAGTTAGAATGTTTCCAAAGACTTCACTGATCCTTGTTGCATTGTCAACGCAAAGGACACAGTCACTGTCAACAGTTCCTTCAGGAGGATTCCAATGCTGTAGACACTTGATATGTCTGGGTCTTCATCCTCCGCTTCATCTCTCTTATCATCTGACATACAGCCAGAGGGTAACAGCAATACACTGCAGCCCAGTCCTCACACACACTTCCCTGTGGGTAAACATACAGGAGAAGCAACAAGCAGACATACAGCACATGCAAACAAGTAGAGGAAGCACACATACAAACAAAATTAGGTAGCAGAAACACATATAGAATAGGTTTGCAAGTAGGACACGAACAAATATAAAAGAACACAGATGCTCTAATGCATATCTTACTTCAGACATAATAATATTGAATATAAAATAGAACATATTTTTGAAAATAGCACAAACTTCTATTGTACTGTGTATAAGGGTAGGGTAGGTAGGTTTTGGTTTGTTTAGACGAAAGAAACACAGAACTATGCATGCCCTCACCTGTATCTTGTATCGCTCCCTGATCCCGACCCGAATGGCAAACGTGGATCCTGGTAGGAGAGGCATGCACAGGCACTCTCCATACTGGTGAGCTAAACTTATGTCTAAACAGCACGGCACCAGCGCCCCGAGAATACCTGTAAGCACATAAGAAGCAAAACCAATTTGTATTTGTGACCTTTCTGTGTGTTGTATTTACTTGAGATATATATCACTCATCTTGAAAGGTTTGTGAGACCCAAGAACTAACGAAGGATGAAAAATATATGCTTTATTGACCCTTTTTGAGTCATTTGTAGAAAAACAATATTTGAAAATGTTATTAAATACCAGATTAAAATTAATTTAATCCTCCACATTTTTTATAAAAATCAAAATGGATGTTTTGGATTGTTTTCTTCTTTTGTAAAAGTTTTTATTGGTTTTGGTTGGTATTAAACTTTCATTGCTGGTGATTAGATAGATGGGACAGGATTCAGAGTTGTGTAAACCTGAAAAGAATGTTGCATAAAAATGAATAAATGAATGTATGTATGAATCACAGTTCATTAGAGTAGTTCTAAGACTTAAATTATCAAAGCGAAACCTTTAGGAACATGTATCAGTCAAATCGTATATTTCAAACAGGACTTGGATTCAGTAACCCATTATTCTGCTGCTGTTTTGAAAGAGGTATGACAATAATTGTATTGTGAAAATTTTAACAAAACCACTAAACGTTTGTAAAGAACAAATACAAATGACTTAGTTTGGTAAACGTTTTTGTAGGATCAGTCACCTGCATCACATTTAAAGAAAGAAGATGTGTATATAGCCCAAATTCAAAATAATAATCATCTTTATTGGTCATTGCACATGTACATTACAACGAAATTTGTCCTCTGCATTTAACCCATCCCTTACAGGAAGCAGTGCAGCTGTCACTCCAATTTGACAGTTCACAAGGAGTAATTTTGTAGCAGCCAAGGTCTTTTTTCTTTTTGTGGTCTACATGTTTTTAATGCCTCGTAATTACCTGAAAGGTCTTGATATGGACAACCATGCACACCATTCACAGCTAAGGGCAATTTAGTGACACCAATTAACCTAACAGTCATGTTTTTGCACTGTGGGAGGAAGCCGGAGTACCCGGAGAGAACCCATGTATGCATGGGGAGAACATGCAAACTCGTACTCGTCGTCTTCCGCTTCATCCGTGACCGGGTCGTGGGGGCAGCAGACTCAGTAGAGACACCTCCTCCAGCTCCTCCAGGGGGAGCCTGAGGTGTTCCCAGGCCAGCCCAGAGACATAGTCCCTCCAGCGTGTCCTGGGCCGTCCCTTGGGCTTCCTCCCGGTGGGACATGCCTGGAACAGCTCCCGAGGGAGGCGTCCAGGAGGCATCCGGTATAGATGCCAGAGCCACCTAAACTAGCTCCTCTCGATTTGGAGGAGCAGCGGCTCTACTCCGAGCTCCATGCAAACTGTTTGCAGAAAGACCCCAGGCCGGGAGTCAAACCCAAGACCTTCTCGCTGCAAGGCAACGGTGCTACCAACTGTGCCACCGTGCAGCCTCAGATGAAAAAAAAAAGAGCTGAAAATTTAGAAGGTATGATTTCATCAATCGAAACACATAGATGCAAATTTTCTCATTGGTAGCTAACTTAAAGCTAGATTCGCAAGAAAAGCTTGCACCAATTTAGCATTTTAAACCAATATGATGCATACGCTTTTGTTAACATCAGCCATGAATTAAAAATCTGCTTTTGTGTGGTTGCATGTTACATGTTGTCGTGTCTCCACAGACATCAAGAAGGCCAGTGCTCCAGTTTCCCCCCATTTGTGTGATGGTGGTGATGGTGGTTGTAGCAATGCCAGGACCAGGCTGAGTTACCACTGGATTCATCATCACAGGGACTTCGTTTGACCTCTGGGTATTATTGTTTTTCGTGCTGAAGCCTTCTGTTGTCTCATCTTGACACATTAATGGCGAAGCATTTGTGATTGACAGTTCTGGTCTAAAAACAAAACACAGCTTTAAATAGAAACTGGTGCTTTTTAATCACAAAAGGATCTAATCTAATAACCAAAATTAATCCTTGTTTGTATCGTTCACAAATTTTACAAAAAACAGGAGTAAAAGCAAAAACATAGTTATTGCAGGAAATATGAGGTGGAAAACTTTTTTTTATCATTTATTTATCGCATCATTGATGCATAAACAACTAAATCAGGTAGACTACTTGATAAGATAAAATGGGTTGTGTTTAATTGCATTGTGTTGAGTTCTGACAACAGAATGAAGAGATCTGGCACAATAAATAACACTCACTGGTCAGTAATTGTTGTGTCCTCCATGACTTGGTTCTACCAGCCGTTCCTTTAGACGGGTGACACAAGTAGGAGAGACGAGAGTGGAGCTGGGAGTCAGCAGGACAGAGGAGCCGAAGTGACACTCTCCCAGCGAGAGGCTGTGTGTCAGAGCAGATAAACCAGCAGTCAGATGGCTCAGCCAGAAGCTGCGTGACTAAGATAAGTCTTGCTGTCTTCAGTCTGAGACTTTGGTGCACATCCTGCTAATACAGCCAATGAAGAGAGGGCAAATACTCAGCATAGGAGGATGAGGATGCATGTGCACACAAGCAAGTTGGAGGATATCTGATAAAGCTTTTTAAATAAAGCAAATGCCTGCAAATAACTATATTAAGAATTGTTAATACAGTACAATAAAACCAAATAAATCAAGTCTAGCAGCTTGTGATATCCATGACATTTATTGTTTCTTTTCATGTACTTACATTGTTGAACGGTGAATGCTACACTTGATGTATGAACTCTTGTATGAAGCGGTGCCACGTAAAACTTTGCTTTTAGAAGCTGTGAAACTTCTGTGCTTTTCATTTAAGAGGGCTCATTTCCTCTGTTCTGACAATGACCTTTCATTTAGATTGATGCTCTTTGTATTTGAGACTGAGTAACCGAAAGAAAAACAAGGAAGAGGAGCTTTGTACGTGATGGAAAGTCATGAAGTGAAACTATGAGGTTTAGAACCTTAGTTTAAACACGTAGTTTAAACACAGAGAGCGCTGCAGTTTTACTTGGTTTAGAATCTCTTAACAAAAATGATAATGTAATGTTTTGGTTGTCATTTTAGCATGTAAAGAGGCATTAAAAACAGGATTTCTCCCTCATATTTCTCCTTAACAAATCACTGTTCGTTTCTGCAAAAGTCTTATCTAAGGCTGCTAGAGATCATTGAGTGCAGGCGATTTCACACATTTGTCATTTCACGTGGTACCAAAAAAGCATTCTGGAGCGGGACATTTCTTACAGATGAGTATCAATTCATTCAGCCTTTGGGAACATTTCATACCCACTTTGGAAACTGAATCAGTTAGTCATTTTCTTTTTCTACAATGTAGTTTTTATGAATCCAATAAAGAAATGGCCTCCTGTTAAAAAGCAGGTTTTAAGCACGAGGTTATTTAGTTATTTTGGTCTGACCAAGTGTCATAACCTGACACATTTCTTTAGTAGACAGCTCAAAATGTGACAAGAACCAAAATAAAAATAAAAAAACAACGGAAATAATATAAAGTGAGGTCAGAGTTTTTTATTCAGCAATAAGAGAAAAAAATGGTATCCACATGAGAACTCCAAGCTGAAAAACCACAGCTAGCCAAAAAGAACACAAAGGGCTGCCTCCTATTTGACAGAAACGTCACAATGATCCCCAAGAGTTTTGAGAAAATATTCTGTTATATTTTATGTAGTTTAATTGTCTGGGGTTGTATTGTTTCAGGACCAGGATGACTTTGTGTAAGTGATGAAACCATGACTTCTGCTCTTTAGTAGACAATCCCAAAGAACATCTGGCAATCAGCTCGTAACTTCAAGAATTCTTGGGTTATACAGCAGGACAATGCTCCACACACACTAGAAACCTGAAATCTAAGTGACATATTTTAGGTCACCTAGTCAAGGACTAGAGTTAAATGTGATTGAAATTCAATAGTACAACATTAAACAGGCTAGTCATGCGCAAAACCCTCCAGTATGACTTAATTAGAACAATACTGCAAGTAATATTAGGCTATAATTCTTCTACGGTGATGTAAACGCTGTTGTAAATGTAAAGTCCAGATATTGAACTGTTGGCAGTAAGTTTTCATCCATATTATTTACCCAGAGAGTTCACCAGTGTTATTTTGGCAACAGTTTACATTCCACCTTCCGCTGTTGCCGACACTGCATGTAATGCCATCAGCTCAGTTGTTGCTAAGCTACAGACACAAAACCCCAATGCTTTTGTGGTAATTTCTGCTGATTTTAACCATGTTTCACTCTCTGCTACACTTCCAAAGTTTCAACAGTTTGTCAGCTGCTCTACCAGAGAAAACAAAACATTGGATTTGTTTTATGCAAATGTCAAGGACTCATACATCTCTACAGCAAGACCTCCTCTAGGCAAATCAGATCACAATCTTGTTTTTCTCTGCTCGAAATATAGGCCCCTTGTTCAGAGGCAACCTGTAATAAAGAGGACTGTGAGAAAATGGTCACAGGAAGCTGAAGAAGCTCTGCAAGGTTGCTTTGAGGCTACAGACTGGGACGCACTGTGCCAGCCACATGGAGAGGACATCAATGCCATGACTGAGTGTGTAACTGACGATATAAACTTCTGTGTGGATAACATTATCCCCACCAGAACCGTGAGATGCTTCCCCAATAACAAAGCTTGGATCACCAGTGACCTGAAGGACCTGCTTAACAAGAAAAAAAGAGCCTTCAGAGAGGGAGACAGAGAATTATTGAGGAGTTTACAGAAGCAACTTAAAGTCAAGATAAGAGACAGCAAGGAGGTGTACAAGAAGAAGCTGGAGAGCAAGCTCCAGCAAAACAATATCAGAGATGTGTGGTAAGGGATGAAGAAGATCACGGGCTTCAGGCAGAGGGATGATCGGACCGATGAAGGTCTGGACAGAGCCAATGAACTGAACCTATTCTTCAATAGGTTCAGTTCAGAAACAAGCTCAGCATCCTCCTCTACTGCTCACAGCCAAACAGACATTCCACCTCCTTTGACCCACAGGACCCACAGCTGACCAGTAACACCTCACATTTTTTATCTTCCACCTCAGCCCTAGACCCTTCTACTTCTACATGTTTGCCATCAACCATATCAGAAGATGCTGATACTTCCTTTGCTTCCCCCTTCCACCTGTGTGTCTCAAGAAGTCAAGTGAAGATGCAACTGGAGAGACTGAATCGGAATAAGGCTGCAGGTCCAGATCATGTCAGCCCTAGAGTCCTGAAGGCCTGTGCAGAGCAGGGGATTCTGCAGCACCTCTTCAACCTTAGCCTGGCCCAGAAGAAGGTTCCGGTGTTGTGGAAGACCTCCTGTCTTGTTCCGGTACCAAAGAAAACTCACCCATCAGTCCTCAATGACTATAGACCTGTTGCCCTGACATCCACATTATGAAGGTCCTAGAGAGACTCCTGTTGGCCCACCTGAGTAAGCAAACAGTAAACCATCAGGACCCCCTTCAGTTTGATTATCGCTGTGGAGTTGGAGTTGAAGATGCCATCATACACCTGCTTCAACAAACCCACTGTCATCTGGACAAAGCCAGTAGCACTGTGAGGATCATGTTCTTTGATTTCTCCAGTGCATTTAACACAATCCAACCTGATTTGATTTGTCAGAAACTCCAGAAGACTCAGGTGGAGGCCTCAACAATCTCCTGGATCAAAGACTACCTGACAAACAGACCACAGTTTGTGAGACTGAAGGGTTGTGAGTCTAACCAGGTAGTCAGCAGCACAGGAGAACCACAGGGGACTGTACTCTCACCATTCCTTTTCACTCTGTACACCTCAGACTTCCAGTACAAGACAGACTCCTGTCATCTGCAGAAATACTCGGATGATTCTGCAGTCGTGGGGTGGATCATAGATGGACAAGAAGCTGAGTAAAGGAAGGTGGTGGACCGCTTTGTGGCATGGTGTGGAAACAATCATTTCATTTTGAACGTGACTAAAACAAAGGAGATGATTGTAGATTTCAAGAGAAACAGGAATAAGTCAAACACTATTTCCATTAAGGTAGAAGTAGTGGAGGTGGTGGAGGAGTATAAATACCTCGGTGTTCACCTGGACAACAGACTAGAGTGGAGATGCAACTGTGAAGCCATCTACAAGAAGGGACAGAGCAGACTGTACTTCTTGAGGAAGTTTAGGTCCTTTGGTGTTTGCAGCAAGATGCTGCATATCTTCTATAAGTCTGTTGTGGAGAGTGTGATCTCTTCTGCCATCATCTGCTGGGGAAGCAGCATCAGAGCCAGGGACTTAAAACAGCTCAACAAGCTGATAAAAAAGGCTGGCTGTGGGGACTCCTCTGGAGATCATTGTGGAAAGACGGATTCTTCACAAAATGAAGAACATTAAGGAAAACCCTGAGCATCCTCTTCATGAGACTGTTGTACAACAACAGGGTGTCTTCAGTCAGAGGCTTCTTCAGATCTGCTGTAAGACGGAGCACTACAGGAGATACTTCCTGCCCACAGCCATCAGCATCTACAACGGCTCTTTGAAGAAACCTTCATAATGAGCTACAACATTTAATTTCCCTTTGGGATTAATAAAGTATTTTTTCGAATTTGAATTGAATTAATGGCATTTATCAGCGTTGGTAGAGCATGCGACCCATGTACAGTCCTCGTTGTAGATGTCCCCGGTTCAAGTCTTGACCCGGCGAGACCTTTCCTGCATGTCTTTCCCATCTCTCCACCTATTTCAAGACTGTCCACTTTGAAATAAAGGCCACCAGTGCCACAAAAATAAGAACAAAAAAAAACTGAAAGAATATTTTTCATAGTACTCTCAGTCTGAAAACATTTTCTCTGCTGGATTAGCTTCTACGTTTTTAAGTGAAAATAAAGATAACCAAACAGTAGTCCAACATAATCTATTTACTACATTTTAATGGCAATTTGCTGTTAATTTAGCTGAGTTCTTATTTGGATATCCTACTATAGCTCAGGCTACATAAACAATCGGAGAGAAACAAATTGTAAATATTTAATACTTTTTATTTTTGTGGAAAATCCAAACAAGCACAGCTGACAGCTAGAGGATATAAAAGCTGTCCAACAAGCTCAAGAGACATGATATGCCTCACATTTGATGTATAAAATAACACCAGACACATTTCCATTTATATGACAACATCAGGCATTCAGAGGACTGCAGGAGCGGTCTGACAATGAACACAAGTGCTCACAATGTGAGGAGGTGGTGGAGGGAGATGTTTGTTCAGTACAGGTCTGTTTGAAAGTTTAAACACTCAAAATATCAGGCAGAAAGAAGACTGGCCACATACAAAAACTGGCAAACCTGAACCTTATAAACAGAAGACTATTTGACGCAGCACATGGATGTTCTAGTACAGCAAAACAAAAGTAAGATCCAGGTTTTATTTAGATATTAATTCTAATTAACTGTAGCTGTCCACAAATTAAAAGGAAAGGAAAAACATTTTTTTGCATTTCTTGTGACTCAAAATGCTTTTTTTTTTTTTTTTACTGTAACAGGTCAGTACTCATTTAAGTTTTTTTTTACCGAGAAACTGCTGAACCTGCTCCTGTATGCCAGTAAGACAACCTATTGTTCATTATTGGATCAGATAAACCAGGCTATCTCCAATGTCTACAGTGAAGCCGTTGTCAGCCAGAGTGACCTTTTTCTCTTCCAGATTTATGTTGAACACAGATTTGCTGGAGATGGGCAGCTTGCCATATTCCTCCTGTCCCAGGACGGGCACCCGGCGCGGGCCCAGCAGGGGGTCCTCATACCTCATCAGCTTCACTCTGGACAGATCTAGTTGTGGGGTAAAGTAAACGAGAGTCAGTGAGGTAGACAGAAAACAAAAACCCATGACAGAAAGACAGAAAACAAATTAATAGAACACAGGTTAAAGGGGAAATACATGAAAAATACAACAGAAGGTGGTCATAGACTGGATGACATAATGACTAGGAGAATAAATAAATGTTTATTCATGAGGACTATAGTTTTACCAAATTAAACTTAAAGTTTAATCGGAAAATTGAGTGCCTGACCATCGGGTGCTGGGACAGTGTTTGAGCGTTATGGGAGACTGGTTTGAAAACAAACTTTGGAGAAGAGCAGAGTTTGTTTCAAACCTCTCATACTTTTCAGTTAAAGTTGTCTGGTACAAAATGGGATTGAGGGGAAAAAATTTCCAGAATCTATGGCTTCTTTATCGGAAAGCTTTTAAGAGGCATAAATCCAAACCCTACTCAGGCATTTATGAGTCATTTCTTTGCAAACCCGTAGAGTGCACAGAACAAATTTATTTTTATACTAAAAGTATGATTCAATTGACATTTAAATAAATTGTTTTGATCTTTAATGAGCATAGATAGGCATACTACTTTAAATTACATG
The DNA here is from genome assembly GCF_021462225.1 of Girardinichthys multiradiatus. Taxonomy (NCBI): domain Eukaryota; kingdom Metazoa; phylum Chordata; class Actinopteri; order Cyprinodontiformes; family Goodeidae; genus Girardinichthys; species Girardinichthys multiradiatus. The sequence goes on from NC_061804.1 coordinate 17,143,084, forward strand.
TTTTGTGCTGGTTTATATTTAATCTTTATGAGCAATGCACCGGTCAGGCTTTTCCAAGCTAAAACAATCTTTTTTTTTCTTTCAAGTCTGACCTGCAGATTCTGATTTAGAGCCATTCAGATTTCCATCAATAACTTTGTTCTTACTTTTGATGTATTTAATAAAAAAGCAAACCTGATTTTTCAGTATGTGATCTACCAATCACCGATTTGATGGTGTATCTCCAATCTTTCTCATTAAGTAAAAGTGAGCACTTTAGTCCATAACCTAAACGTGTCAGATTTAGCCATGAAGGCTAATTGTTATCCGATATCCCTGGCAGGTTGGTGGTGTAAACATAAAGAATCAATTACAAAACACAAGCTAAGGCAGGACAATAAACCTACCCCACCCCTTCCATCAGACTGTATGTTATTCTAGCTTAATTCGACCTAATCCAACTAAATTTGCAACAGCTGGACTTCCAAGCTGTAGGCACATCTCAGGGGTAATTACAGCAATCAGCATGCATCTAGCTACAGTTTGGATTGCAAAAAGATCAAAAGAGTAGTGAATGAGCAATTTTTGTTTTCTACATTCCACTACTGGCAGATGGCAAAGGCTAAAAAAAGACATTTCCAAGACAGATTTGTAAACAACATGCGCCTAGATTTGCTTAGCCACCAGGAAGTGTCACAAACCAAAAATAAGAACCAACACAACTCCGATGTGACTCACTGGTTCGGAGATTATTTTATCTAAACAGAATAAATACTTTTCTCCTCTCTAACACACAGCCTTATAAGGAGACCTTGTTGGGTTTCAAAAATGAATGACAAAATTCCCTTTTATAATCTGTGCTACTAACCTTTTATGAGTCTGTTGACCTTGGATAGCCGACGGACAATGGTGTCTTTGCTGTCCCCTTGTCGGATGTCAACCTTTGTGGTAAACAGGCCGGTGGATGGTTGAGGGTTGACCAAGGACACGGACACTCCAGGCTTGGAAGGTACCACACAATTTATTTGTTTATAATTTCTTTTTTTCACCAACATAAACATAACATGATGCATAATATATGTACACAAACCTACAAGTCAACAGAATAAAAGTGGCAGCTTGCATTCATAACATATGCAAAATCTACTTTGAAAGTAAATTTTTTAGCATCCATCACGCAGCAAGGAGCATTTACCTCTGCTCTAAACACGCTGAACGGTTTCCCAGGGCAACAGTCCTCTTTCACTTTGTCATCAGCCTCTGATGCAAATAAGACATCAATCTGCTCCAACTGTTGGGGGGCGGGGGGTGAAACAGGAGAAAACATATCAGTGCACAGCTGAGCAGCAATGTTGCATGTTTTGTGTTTCTTTGCTCTACCCACTTGCACAGACTGGCGGTGTTAAACTAGAATCCAACGGTGATCTCAAACTTAACGTTCCGCCTTACACCAGAATATCACAAATTCTGTGTATTTGGAGCAACTGAGAGATAAACTAGTTCAAATAAGGAATACTGAGCAAGGATACTCTAAAGAACATTTAGAAAACACAGGCTGGGAGCAATCTAAGGCAACTTTATTACCCATAAAGCAACAGCTCCCGAGTGATCCGAGTTCAGCAGAAGCCATTTTCTAGCAATAAACTGAAGTCATTTCACCAGCTACACCTCTTTTCAGCTGACCATTCTTTTCTCAGTGTAGTATCACTGATGGGACCCTCAACTAACTACCAGTTTGTGCAGCAAGAAATAAACCACATAATATCCAGTCCTTGAAAATGCACAGAAATAGTGGATAGAGAAATAGAGAGCTAGGTCACAGACCTCCAGAGAATTAGTTAGGTAGACGAGGTTCTCCATTAGAACTGCCCGCTCATCAAACTCCAGCTCTAGATCCAAGACCCTGGGTCCGTTCTTCTCCAGGTTTTCCTAAAAAACACAGATGATCAAAGAGTAAGTAGACAGTTGATAAAATTTCTATATAATGCCAGAACTACTGATTATTCAGCTACAGAAAACAATTAGAGAAAACATGGAATTTTACTATAAAGGAGAGAAAAAACGTTCTTTGAGCAAAAAAAAAAAGTTAAAACAGATCATTATTTTAAGCTGATCTTGCAGATCAGCTTAAAACACTTAAAAAACCATGAATTAGTAAAGACGTTAGTCATGAATACCACCAGGTCCATTCTGTTTGATCACCTGAATAAAAGACTAAAGCACCTAAGAGAAGTGATTCTTTCATTTTTAAGAGATAATGCCTTTGATCAGTATTATTAGTAGCTGCTTAGCTGCTACTAGATCATCTATACTGAATTTGGATATAATGCAATGTGATATGGATTTAGTATGTTCTATTTGAAGAGCTACAATGCAGTGAGGAAGCATAAAAAACAGTAATGAAGAGGCACATGTAGTCTGTCAAAGGGGTTTTGTATATATACACATCAAAGTAGAGGCTTTAAAACACATTTAAGTGCAGGTATAAAATGGTTTTGTACCCCTGTCGGACGTTTTGGACTAACTGTGCGTTATTTATACCCGCCAGGATGGCGTTTTGCTGCTCCTCCTCTACTCTTTCTGGCATCATTACCTACACTGACCTTTTAAAACAAGACTACATACTGTATCGGGGTTCAGCCATCGAACAAGGAAGAACTAGCATTCATCAGTAAGGAGACATTTCAAAATAAGAACACACGTCAATCGTGGAATATGCCAAAATAATAAAATGTTTATTTTAAGATTTAGTTGCTTTTGTGAAAGATTGGAGTCAAAATTTAAACTGAACAATAAACCTGATTAATTCTACAGCCCTACATAGTTTGTATTTCTTAAAAAAAATAAATGAAAAAGGTTAGCTCTCCCTCTGATGCATTAATGGGGATAATCTTACGATTGCATCTTTTCTGCAGGATTCAACCAATCAAAGAACCTGCAACACATTTGTTTCACATTACATGTATTAGGCCTAATAACAAAAAATAAACAACAAATTGGTCAAAATCAGAATCAAAAATTGGTGTTTGGCAGGAAAAGCCTGATTAATGCACCTCTGATGTGACCCTTAAACCAGTAATTAATACCTTGATCATGGCAACAAATGGCATAACTCTCTTCATATACTTCTTCAGTTCAGGCAAGGCTCCTAGCTCGTTGGCTATGACTTTGTTGTCTGGAAGGATCCCGTTGTTGCTCTGGTGACAAACACAAAGGTGCTGCTAATTTAAACAAAAAGTGACTGTGAACAGAAAGATGGGTAGGGGAGCTGAAAGAGTCCCAGAATTCATATGCATTTTTTTCTAAACAAAACTGTATGAAAAATGAAGAGTAAAAACAATAAGTAGAAGGTTCGTTTGTGTTTTACCTTGTAGTGCTTGCCGAGTAAAGATAGGGCACTGTGCTGCCATGGAGGGTAGCTCTTAGACACATAAATAGTGCAGTGGGACGGCTTGGCAGGGGGCTTTGAGTCACCTTTCTATGGAAGGAAAAAATGCATTTTAAAACTAAAACCTTTTAGATGTTATTGATAAATTTTTTTGTCCACAAAACAAGGTGGTCACGAGAAAAAATGACCTTGGGGATACTATAGAGAGTATTTGTAAAATGTTACGCTTTTTGATGATCTTCAGAGTGTGATCTGTGATTTTAATTTACATGGCAGCAGTCAGGTCTACCTTCAGATTGTACAACATATCAGTTTCTATAACTGAGTCATGATGGGGAAAGAAAACAGTACCAGAAATTCAATGTAGCTGATTGTGGCCATTTTAAAATATGTACATTTCTAAAATTACAGGTTGGGCCTTTATAGTTTATGACAAAATCTCTTATCAAACGCATATACCTTCTAACAAAGATCCAGTATGAAACCATAATAAATAAATTAAAGACAGCCTTTTCTGTCAGTTTGTTCCTTCTGTTCCCAACTTCCTCCAGTCCTGCCCCTGTACCAACAAAACATTCGTTGCAAATCGATAACAATGGCCTGGAAACCACAGATATCACCTGTCTTAGATGCTGTCAATACTCGTTTTGTTTTTCCTCTCGGCTACTGAAATCCACATATTGAACTGCTAAACTGTCAACAGACAGACAAACTTTCCTGTTGTGATCAGGAAAGGGTTTATCTAAAAAAGGTAACCGATGCTATAGGAAGCTCGATAGCAATAATCCACAACTGCTGCATGGCAGGAATGGCACACAAAGGGAAGAAATCAAAAAGAGAAACGCAGCATGTCTTCCCTTTTTAATTTGCCTCTGAAACCAGCTAAATCTTCTAAAATACAGGTGTTTCCCATTATGGTCAAAATATAAAGAAATTTTATTTGTATAAAAAAAAGCCCTCTGCAGTGTTTTTTTTTTCCATTGTTGTGCCTCACATCCAACCATTATTAAAACTGTGAAACCACTGCTGACAGAGAAAAAACATTCAGCCTCCAGTTTCTTTATTGGGCTTTTTGAACAAAAAAAAAAAAAAAAAGAATTAATAAATAAAAAATAAAAACGATGAAAAGAGTGCGATCAACTCTAAAATTGATTTCCACTCCAAAAAACTAAATGCCATTATAGTTGCCCGGTGAAGTTATTTTTTTTTTAACCCCACATAAACCCTGATTTAGAAACATGTTATACCTTGCTTTTGGGAGGGAGCATGTATGCTTTGAGTCGCAAACGGAGGTCATGTGCGGTCTCCATCAGGTACTGAGAAGAACGAATCAGAACCTCATCGACTGGGCCGGCCACGGGCCATGACGCCTTCATCAGAGAACCCGTCTGCCAGATGGAAACAGGAGAGGAGTGGAAGTGGAAAACAAATCTTATCAATTACAATATCAAAAGTCACAGTACTTTGATAACATCACTAAGAGGCATCAGTTTTGCTTGAACATGTATTAAAAAAAACAAAACAACATGATTTCAGCTTGTGGTACCAGGCGCAGGATGAGGGAAAAATAAAAGGTAGTTTTCTTGTTGCTAAGCGACAACTGCACAGCAGCACTCCTTTATATTCACAAATTTGAGTGTACAAAAATATTCCTGGCTCTCAGTGCTACTGGAAACGTGTAGCAGTGTGTGCACTAGTTTCATGCTGTAGAGGAAAAGGCTCAGTGTGAAGACAGGCTCCCAGCAGACTTGTGTTTCACCACTGGGAACATGTCAGTAGCCATTTCACACCAGTAAATGAGCAATGGGAACAAGTGCTACTGCAGGCCAACATGAACCTGGAAGTTTAAGCTTTCTGATCCCAGGTGCTCTTCATGAATGTAAATGAGCGCATTACGGTGACTTGTTTGGGTTGGCTACACGTCTGTTGTAGGAGAAAGTCTGCGACAAGAAAAAGCCCAAAAGGTGGACAGGAGAATCAAAGCCAGGTTTATACCCTGAAAGTGCTCTGGGAGAACTAAAAGCAGGGAAGTAGCAAAAACCTGTTACATACCTTTCCCAGCAGACTCCATGTGTATTCACAGAGGTGTGGACAGATGGGGGCCAGCAGCAGACTTTGTCTCTCTATGAACTGGAAGACAAGGTCTCTGTGCATGCCTTCAATAGCCAGCTCACGATACTTATCTTTCGCTGCCTAAAACAAAAACATGAACACGGTTTTAAAGTTATCCACCTCAGGGGCGTAGAACATGTGGTACGGTCCTCGACACAGCCGTCCCGGGTTCGAGTCTCGACCCGAAGACCTCTGTTGCATGTCTTCCCCCTCTTTCCACACTACTTCCTGTCTGTCTACTTTAAGAAAATAAAAATAAAGGCCACTACTGCCTCCGAAAAACAAAGGTTATCCACATCAGTTACATTATGCACAATCCTTCAACAACAAAAGAATAGTACTATCAATGATAAACAGCAATGCTTGGAGAAGTATTCACTGCAAGAAACTGTGTGTACTTTGGCATCTGCTAGATTGTGTGACCCAACAGCAACAAATGGGACCAAATACGCTTCCCATCACTGTTGATCAGACTTCCATATTTTAGGACTGTAAGAGGTCCAGGCGTGTGTGTTCTTCACACAATTGTGGAAATACTTGTGCAAACAGGGTTACTGTCTTGTTGAATAACTCATTTTCTTTTATTTTAACCAAGAATTTCATTAGCCATTCCTTTAGAATCCGCATCAATATTAGCAAAGTGTCTAAATCTAATTACAAAAAAGGTTTCAGACAGGGTTATTGCTTATCCACATTTAATTAGAGATGCACCAAAGACAAAAAAAAAAAAAAAAAGACATCATCTGGTGCCCGGAAATAAGTAACTTTCAGGATGACTTGCCAGTGAACACACAATATGCCAATGTTGAACTAATGGCAATTGTGTTGTGTTTAGAAGTTGTAACTGAAGGAAGATGACTTAAAATGAACTATTTTTAGTATTGGTAAAGTTTTTAAAGAGAAAAAGCAAAAAAGATAAAGCAACATTTAAAAATACATTCTCTTTTTACACAAACCACATATGCTGTTAATTCAGGTTTAATCGGACGGTCGAACAGACAGAAAGGCTAAACATATCCCAGAAAAGTTGGTCTGCTTTAACTTCGAGTTTTTAACATTTCTGTCTACCAGATAGAATGCTGGATTTGGAGCCTTTTAGAAATCTCAGTTTTAAGGAACATTAATGTTCTTTAGGGAATACACAAAGAGAGGGCTCTTTATAGATACTAATACTTACCACACTAATTGCAAATATAGGGGCCTAAAGACAGTGACTCCTTTCTTATACATATAATTAGAAATTATCCCTGCTCCCAAAATACATAATTACCTTTTAAGAGCAGGAAAGCTACATAAAATATTCGTAATGCCTTATAGTTCTTAAAAAGAAATCAGCAAAAACTGATCGGTGCACCCATCGGTTCTGTGAATGTAATGTATGGATTTACCTGGAACTCAAAAAATCCGCTCTTCAGGGCCTCCTTGTACATCATCCTCTCATAATGCTGCTCAGTCTTCAAGATGCCTGCATTCATTTCACTGGATAAGAGATAACACTTTTTATCCTCAAAGTCCAAGTAATTACATCATGTAAAGATACAGCAGAGTAGCTGAGCTGTGGCTCTGGAGAAGGAATGCTCATTTTTATAAAACGTCTGTTTCAACTAGCCAGCTTTTCAGTCACTCTGCACAGAAATAGCCTGGAACTGCTTGTTAGTAGCTACAATTATGCAAGTAATTAAAAGAAGGATTATCAGGAAGACACACCTTCCTGGTAATCTGGAAAAACAAATGCATACATCTCACTCAATTTAAACATTTTATCAAGAAAAGTTTTTGATCTACTAATCTCTATTTTCCCACCTACCTGGCAAACACACGATCATTAAATGTGTCTGTAGGTCCCGTCCTCAGGTTGTTCTGGTTAGCGATCATCTCCTTCACCCACTCCACCCACGTGTAGAGGCGAAGAATGCCAGCGTCAGCCATGGTCTCCACAAAGTTGGCGTCCTCAATAGTGTCCCCAGCATCGGCTAGGGCCAGACGCATACCTGAAAGGAACAAAGAGGTGCAAAATGCGTAGAAGAACTAAAACATAAAAGCATTTAGGTTATGTAGTTCAGCAAATGGTTTGGGTTTAAAACAACCGTGTTATTTAATACACAAACTATGCAAAACCCTGACACCACTCCCTCTGCCTTTACAATTTGCTCTATTAAAGCTTATCGGTATCTGCCGATGTTACAGTTAGTAACTTTTTAACATATTGGTATCGTTCCCATAAGTACAGTTGGGCCGATAAAAAAGTAAACCTTATATTTAAAAAATATTTCACTTGATGGTCTAAGTAATACTTGCAGGAGTTCATATAAACATAGCAGCCAAGCTAACCTGATATTCAACTTGAAATTACTTAACAAAAAGGCAGGTGATCTCTACCACCTTCAGGACTGAAAAGCAGGGATATTTTAAAGGTAAGTCTCATTTTTATCCTGGTGCAGAAAGACATTAAAAGTTGAAAAGTATGTTCTTGGATAATCAAGAAACATCTCTAAATTAAATGGTATTGGTTCCACAGCATCCTAAAAATACTTCCACCTTTTAGTTTCAATAAATATTTGATTTTGAAGTCAGCCTGTCTGGGGTGCACTTTATGTTAATGCATAAGAACACATTTCAACAATCTGACTAAAGCATGGCCAAAGAGCATTAGTTAGACCTGAGAGATGGGATCTACTAAAAAAATGTTTGTGTTTCTTTTAAAAGATTTCCAAGGACATGCAAAATTAAGCAAACACTAACTACATACAGTACCATAATAACTATCTAAAAATAATGCTATTCAGAACAGCCCATTGCAACTCAAAATGTAACCCTGGAACATATATTCCTTTAATTATAACAAACAATCGAAAGAAGATGTTTTTTAACCAAATCCAGCAGAATGGCCTTTGTAGTGAAAATATAAACTGTAATGTTGTATCACTTTGGCACAACAAAACACCAATAATCAGAAAAAGAAGAAAACAGTGAAGAAAGACAAACTGAGTTTACCGTCAGCTGAAAACTTTTTGATAGCTTGGCTCAGTGTGAGGAAGTTTCCTGTTGATTTGGACATCTGGTAGAAGAAAAAAAAAAGTCAGGAGCCACGTTTTTTTTTTTTTTTTTTTAAGTGTTTCCATATTGGTTCAAAAGACACACATTGAATTAGAACTCTGGATAGAGATTGTAAGTTTCAAATGACTTAAAAACGGGTATAAATTAAAAGTAGAAATAATAAACAACATTCTAAAAGGCAATAAAAAACACCAAATAACAGATTTACAAAGTACTTTAAGCTTCAATCAGAAAACAACAATACATTTTATCAAACAGTAAGAAGAAACCCGGTTTATAAATTATTTAAATGCTGCTTTTAACAAAAACAAATGTTAAGAGATGTTTTTTTTTAATCAGGTCACTAAAACAAATTACATGATTTGTTGCATTCATCAAAAAAATCAAATTCTGCTTTGTCTTCTGTTCAGATTTCAGTCACAAATTTCATTGATAATGAAAATAGAAATAAAACAATTTTAAGCTAAAAATGCTTGACTTACCTTTTCTGAGTTAAGGAGCAGATGTCCGTTTGCTCGAACTGCTTGTGGCCACTTTCCGCTGTACAAAAAAACATTTTTCCATAATGTTGGTTTTCCAGAATCTATTTCCTTATCTGTCATTGTGCTGATGGTGGAGTTCAGTGTCTGACACACTGATAAAAAAAGGTCAAATTCAATTAAGATCCAGACACTCTGTTAGTGCTCCACACCCCATTATTCTCCAAGTTTTAAGCCATTTGGTGACTTCACTTGCTACATTAGTAACTGCCCTATAATCCTGAAAGAAACTACTGTGGAACAGGATAGAAATGTTTTAAACACAGAGGCATCAGGAGGGAAATGATTAAGTTACTTTGCATGATATCAAATTAAACACAATCTAAGAACACATTGGTAAAATTTAAACTGAAACAACTGGAATTTGTACCAGGTACATGTTTTGGCTAAGTACTATTCCTTCTCATCAACCAGGATATGACAAAACCTATTTATTTTTTCTACTGTTTTTTGAAAGTGAGTTTGTCCAGCACCATGGACAGCAACAGTAATCTCACAAGAGGAGAGATGCGCTGAAAATGATTTAAACGCTGGCTATATTCCAGCTGTTGTCCTTAAGATGAGTATATGTGTAAATTTAAAGAAGAACAGCTGTTCCGTTTCCAATTTGCCATGAGCTATGCAAGGGAAGCGGCAAACATGGCAGAAAATTATCTCTTCGCATAAAACCAAAATGAAGCCTACATGTAAAATGCTAATGTGTATCAGGAACACTGGCACTGCACATCATCCTGAACATATTGATCCCACTGTGAAACATGGTGGTGATAGCATCATTCTTCTCTTCAGCAGAGACAGAGAAGCCGATCAGAGTTGACGGGAAAATGGATGGAGCTAAATATAGAACAATTCTAGAAGACAATCTATTATAGATGGCACAATACTTTAGACTAGGGCTGCTTTGTGTTGGTCTATCAAATTAAATCTCCAAAAAACACAACGGTTCATGTTGTAATGTGGCAAAATTTGATGAAGTTGAATTGGCATTCATTTACATTTTTTGTCTCAACAATGACTCCTTACTTTAAAATAGATAAATAAAACTCCAGAAATCTAACCCACTTTATCTCAGCAGGTTCAATTGGGAAAACTCACCTGTCTTTGGGCCACATGGCTACATGGTTGTACAGATAGTAGGACAGGTGGTTTGGCACTAGATCCTTTCCAGACACACGGACATCCACCGGGTACCAGTACTCAAACTCTCTCCTCAGCCTCTGCAGGTGCTCCTTGGGGATATCAGTCTTTGGGAAAGGAGATGACTTAAAGAAGATAAAGTCCCACACCTCTCTGGTCATCTGCTCCGGCCTGCCAAAAAAGGAAAATAAGCCCATTTCAATCTGCCTGTTCTTAGCATATGTACTGCAAAAGCTGGGTGTGACTGTCGGCTTTAAACAATAAGGTATTCTAGTGAGAGAGCAATAAATTCAGGGGCTTATTGCATATTTTAGTTTAACATAAACTTGTGGATTACAACGTCAGTTGTTTTTTACTTTGGTATCATTTGTTATGTGTTGAAAAATGTTTTATTCTAACTCCCGGGAATGAAAAGTCTGGTTGTTTGATAGCAGAGAAAGAAGAGAAGGATACAAAGAGGAGAAAAAACAGACATGAATAGGTTCGAGTTCAACGTTTCCATCAAGTGCAGGTCTGTGTGAGGTGTGGACTTACACCTCTGCGTGAGGTGCGTCCTTACTTGATGCCCAGTGGAGAGTCTCCCTGTCCGTTGAGCACTCCTCCCTGGAGGAGGTGCGCGACAGTGTAGTAGGCCATGTAGATAGTGGAGTCTGATAGTGACTCAATCAGCCACTGCTCGTCCCAAGGCAGCCGTGTTCCTATGGTAACCAGGGGACACAGTCACACACAGACACACGTCCACACAATCAAAGACACACGCAAACAAAAATCAAAGACAATTATCAAAACAATTGTTAAAGGCTTTGAATTGATTAAATGTTTTTGGTAAATTTGCAGTCTTGTCTTACTAGGTCCATACTCAGACAAAAAAAAAAAAAAAAACTTGGTAGAGGAATAAAGATCTAAAATCAGTGTGTAATTCTTTCGGAAATAAACAGAGATGCAATCTGCTGTTGCCAGAAGACAAAACCGAACAAGTAATCTCTAGACAGCCATTTTAACAGTTATCCTGGGTCTTATATAGTTTGAAAACTGTTTTTGCAACTCTTCCTCAAAGCTACATTTTCAGCCTGTTTTTTTTCAGTTTCAGATCTTCTTGGCTCATGTTTTTCTTATAAGTAGGGATGAGCAATGATCGTATCAGCTAGCATTGCTGGAGGAAAACAAAGACTTAGTCATCCTGTGACAATAACAAGAAACTCCAACGAGTGATGTTTTAAACCCAAAGACTTGCATAAATGGGGATGTTATTTAAAAATTTTGACCTATTTTCCCACTATTGCACAGGTGTCAAACTCCAGTTCTTGAGGGCCAGTGTCCTGCAACCTTTAGATCTGCCTCTGCTTCAATACACCTGAATCTAATAATTAGGTCATTAGCAGGACTCTGGAGAACTTGACTGCATACTAAGGAGGTTCCGCCATTTGATTTAGGTGTGTTGGACCAGGGACACATCTAAAAGTTTGAGGACACCAGCCCTGGAGGACCGGAGTCTGACGCCCCTGTACTATTAGTTTCCTGAGGGCATCAATAAATGCTGGATTTAGGCTTCAAAATACAATTGATTGCATATTTTATTTTAAAGCACTATTTGTTCTTCTTAAGCTCTGACACTATGCAGTGAACCATTTTTAGCCGAAAAAAAAAAAAAAAAACTTAAGATAATTGACACATTTATGGTAACTGCAAAAAATGCTGCAAAATTTAATAGCATTTATGTTCCACGTCGACCTGCCCTACTTTTAAGTTTTTTTCCAACTTGTACACAGAGAAAATAAGACACTTGCCTTACAAACAAGTTATATTTACTAGTAATGAAGATCATCCTGTTACAGACTTAAAACAACTCACCAGGTTAATGTGACTATTGTGGTGTAGGATTTAGATAGTGTTTACTCTGAGTTTGGGGGGAACTTTTTTTTATGCCAAATGTATTTCTCTGTCTTCAATAAAACTGAGATCGCAATTATGAAATATCACGAATATTTTACTTTTGTTTTCTTTTTTTGAGGAACAAAAACCTTTAATATAACATTACGTTTGAATCTACAAGGGAACAGGATCTGTTTAGCACCCGTAGGTTTATTTGCAGTAAGAGTCAACAACAAGCCAGTACTGTACTGCTCTGGCATGCAATGTATACCAAACATGCTGTATAATTCAATTCAATTCAAAAATACTTTATTAATCCCAAAGGGAAATTAAATGTTGTTGTAGCTCATATTATGAAGGTTTCCTAAAAGAGCCGTTGTAGATGCTGATGGCTGTGGGCAGGAAAGATCTCCTGTAGCGCTCCGTCTTACAGCAGATCTGAAGAAGCCTCTGACTGAAGACACTCTGTTGTTGTAGGACAGTCTCATGAAGAGGATGCTCAGTGTTCTCCATAATGTTCTTCATTTTATGAAGAATCCGTCTTTCCACAATGATCTCCAGAGGTTCCAGAGGAATCCCCAAAACACAGCCAGCCATTTCTATCAGCTTGTTGAGCTGTTTTAAGTCCCTGGCTCTGATGCTGCTTCCCCAGCAGATGATGGTAGAAGAGATCACACTTTCCACAACAGACTTATAGAAGATATGCAGCATCTTGCTGTAAACACCAAAGGACCTCAGCTTCCTCAAGAAGTACAGTCTGCTCTGTCCCTTCTTGTAGATGGCTTCACAGTTGCATCTCCACTCTAGTCTGTTGTCCAGGTGAACACCGAGGTATTTATACTCCTCCACCACCTCCACTTCTTCTCCCATGATGGAGAACACTTGTTCTTGTTTCTCTTAAAATGTACAATCATCTCCTTCGTTTTAGTCATGTTCAAGATGAGATGATTGTTTCTACACCATGCCACAAAGCGGTCCACCACCATCCTGTACTCAGCTTCTTGTCCATCTATGATCCACCCCACGACTGCAGAATCATCCGAGTATTTCTGCAGATGACAGGAGTCTGTCTGATACTGGAAGTCTGAGGTGTACAGAGTGAAAAGGAATGGTGAGAATACAGTCCCCTGTGGTGCTCCTGTGCTGCTGACTACCTGGTTAGACTCACAACCCTTCAGTCTCACAAACTGTGGTCTGTTTGTCAGGTAGTCTTTGGTCCAGGAGATTGTTGAGGCCTCCACCTGAGTCTTCTGGAGTTTCTGACAAAGCAAATCAGGTTGGATTGTGTTAAATGCACTGGAGAAATCAAAGAACATGATCCTCACAATGCTGCTGGCTTTGTCCAGATGACAGTGGGTTTGTTGAAGCAGGTGTATGATGGCATCTTCAACTCCAACTCCACAGCAATGATCAAACTGAAGGGGGTCCTGATGGTTTACTGTTTGCTTACTCAGGTGGGCCAACAGGAGTCTCTCTAGGACCTTCATGATGCGGGATGTCGGGGCAACAGGTCTATAGTCATTGAGGATTGATGGGTGAGTTTTCTTTGCTACCGGAACAAGACAGGAGGTCTTCCACAACACCGGAACCTTCTTCTGGGCCAGGCTAAGGTTGAAGAGGTGCTGCAGAATCCCACAGAGCAGCTCTGCACAGGCCTTCAGGACTCTATGGCTGACATGATCTGGACCTGCGGCCTTATTCCTATTCAGTCTCTCCAGTTGCATATTCACTTGACTTCTTGAGACACACAGGTGGAAGGGGGAAGCAAAGGAAGCATCAGCATCTTCTGATATGGTTGAAGGCAAACATGTAGAAGCAGAAGGGTCTAGGGCTGAGGTGGAAAATAAAAAATGTGAGGTGTTACTGGTCAGCTGTGGGTCCTGTGGGTCAAAGGAAGATGGAATGTCTGTTTGGCTGTGAGCAGGAGAGAAGGATGCGAAGCTCGTTTCTGAACTGAACCTATTGAAGAATACGTTCAGTTCATTGGCTCTGTCCAGACCTCCATCGGTCTGATCATCCTTCTGCTTGAAGCCTGTGATTTTCTTCATCCCTGTCCACACATCTCTGATATTGTTTTGCTGGAGCTTGCTCTCCAGCTTCTTCTTGTACACCTCTTTGCTGTCTCTTATCTTGACTTTAAGTTGCTTCTGTAAACTCCACAATAATTCTCTGTCTCCCTCTCTGAAGGCTCTTTTTTTCTTGTTAAGCAGGTCCTTCAGGTCACTGGTGATCCAAGGTTTGTTATTGCGGAAGCATCTCACGGTTCTGGTGGGGATGATGTTATCCACACAGAAGTTTATATAGTCGGTTACACACTCAGTCATGGCATTGATGTCCTCTCCATGTGGCTGGCACAGTGCGTCCCAGTCTGTAGCCTCAAAGCAACCTTGCAGAGCTTCTTCAGCTTCCTGTGACCATTTTCTCACAGTCCTCTTTATTACAGGTTGCCTCTGAACAAGGGGCCTATATTTCGAGCAGAGAAAAACAAGATTGTGATGTGATTTGCCTAGAGGAGGTCTTGCTATAGAGATGTATGAGTCCTTGACATTTGCATAAAACAAATCCAATGTTTTGTTTTCTCTGGTAGAGCAGCTGACAAACTGTTGAAACTTTGGAAGTGTAGCAGAGAGTGAAGCATGGTTAAAATCACCAGAAATTGCCACAAAAGCATTGGGGTTTTGTGTCTGTAGCTTAGCAACAACTGAGCTGATGGCATCACATGCAGTGTCGGCAACAGTGGAAGGTGGAACGTAAACTGTTGCCAAAATAACATTGGTGAACTCTCTGGGTAAATAATATGGATGAAAACTTACTGCCAACAGTTCAATATCTGGACTGCAGAGTTGACACTTCACAGTTACATGTCCTGGATTATACCATCTGTTGTTCACAAGTACTGCCAGTCCACCTCCTTTACATTTGCCGCTCCTCTTTAAATCTCTGTCTGCTCGTATGGTTAAAAAGCCCGGCAGAGAGACACTGGAGTCGGGGATATGATCCTGCAGCCATGTCTCAGTAAACCACATGATACTGCATGCCCGGTACTCTGGCTGGGTCCTTTGTAGGGCTTGGAGTTCATCCAACTTGTTTCCCAACGATCTCACATTGCCCATCAAAATTGACGGAAGAGATGGTTTGAACTTCCTCCTTCTCTCTCTTCTCTTAGCTCCTGCTCTGCATCCACGGCGTCTCCTTTTCAACTCATCAGGGATTTGGGGTTGTAGTTGAAGTATTATTTGAGCTTTTGAGATATTAATCAGCTGCTCCCGGTTGTAAGAAACAACCTCGCTGCCATGGCAATGCATCATAACAAATGTCCAAAAATAGAAAGTATTAAGAAAAATCTTCCAAGCTGCACAGCATCCGACACCGGAGTGGACAGTCGTCCAAAAAAAAAAACA
Organism: Girardinichthys multiradiatus; assembly: GCF_021462225.1. NCBI lineage: Eukaryota > Metazoa > Chordata > Actinopteri > Cyprinodontiformes > Goodeidae > Girardinichthys > Girardinichthys multiradiatus. The sequence continues at coordinate 17,158,569 of NC_061804.1, forward strand.
ACTGTATCCACCACAAGAGGAATAGTTCCCAAAAAAGAATAAATCAGAATCAAAAGTAACAGAGCTACTCCAACCTGCTGCCACCTTGAGCGGCGCAATTCTAGAACTCAGATGCGTCTATTCTTGGATGAACACCGGCAAATGCCAGGTGCTTTATGACCAGTCCTCTGTCTCCATCTAGAGACAAAAATCTTCTTACAAATGTTTGAGATTTTTAGGCATTATGCATTAACAATAGCAATTAAATCATATTTTAAGTAGGAGAACTGAATCATAGATGTTTTATATGTTATTGTGCACATCACACAAACTGTAGAATAATCTACTTACCAAGACCGTAGGTGCGAGAGCAGGCATGTTCCTGTAGCCATGCTAAAGATGCCTCAAAGTTTCTTCTCGTCTCTTCACAAAATCTAGAATTTTGCAAAACAGGATGTCAAATATTGTGACCTTGCACAAATTTAAATTTTTTTATTTTTTTTCCACTGCTCACATACCAGCTTCAAAAATGACAGCTGCAACTAAACATAATTCCATGAAACCAAACAAGCATTTCTGAGCAAGTACAAGAGCCCAGAAGAAAGAATGAAAAGTCCAGAGGAGACAAACAAAAAAAATGTTTTTCTGAAGTCATCTTACGTTTCCATTGCTGTGAGGACTTCAATGGTCTGCTGCTTCCACTGGGCCTCCCCGTAGTCCAAATACCTGTCCAAATACCAAAACAATACTTGCACTGAACTTTTCAGAGACTAAAACAAAACACAAATATAAAATTCTTCTAATCAACAACACATTTATCTTAGTTGGAAATTCAAAGGCTCAAATACCCATAATTAGAAATAAAACAATTCAAAATAACAAAAAAAAAAAAAAAACAGTGCTTTCTCTCCAATGAATTGGAACCAAGTAGTGGACTCCTAGTGATACTCCATGAAAAGCACAATGGCAAAATGGTAAAAAAAATTCTGGGCAATAAGCAGTAAAAAAAATAACTAGTTTGAATAAAAGTTAAAAGATGACATCATACATTTTTATCATTTGTTTTTTATAAATAGTGTGATATTTTTTTCTCCAAGTCATGAAACCGTAGGACTCTCATACCGACCCATTCCTGATAAAAAACAAACACATTTTTACTTAATAAAGATTTCCAAGACACTCACCACTGGTCACAGAGCGCCACCACACACTCATCAACTGAACGCGACATGACCTGCTTCTCAGGCTCCATGTAAATCAGGGCCTCCCCCTGTGACAGATAAACATTCGACAAACTGGTACTTGAAAAAACAATAAATAATATATGGATAATACAAGCACACAGAATCCCCATGAAACACATCTGTGAACAGATTTAAGAAAAACAAAATCAGGGTGAAGTTAAATGTGTTACCTTCTCAACCATCATCTTCTGGATCGGCTTCTTTACATCTTGGACCTTCTGCCCCTTGAAGCCCTCAACTAGCATGATCTGAGTGGGACATTCATTCACAGTAGCTGACTTCAAATTTCATCAGTCTAACTCGTTTCACAACAGGAATTTCATGCACACAAAATATGTGGTCTATACATATAGGTGGTTAAGCTGATCGTCCATTTAATAACATGATGACGTGGCAAGAGAAACAAGATCTTCGCAAAAAAGAAAAAATAACCCATAAATGTGTGTTTTCTTGTATAATTTCAGTTTGTTCTCCGACTTTTCAGCTGGAAACATAACCAACCTACACTACCGGTCAAAGGTTTTAGAACGCTTAGAACGCTTTTCTCATTTAATGGTTTTCTTTATGTTTATGACCATTTACATTGTACATAGATTCTCAATGAGGGCATCAAACCAGTGAATGAACACATAAGCAATTATGTAGCAAAACAAAAATCGTAAAATAACTTTAAATATGTTATATTTTAGAATCCTTAAAGTAGCCGCTATTCGCTGTAATGACTGAAATATTAACCTCTGGGCGTCTCTCAGTGAACATCTGGGAAGTTCTTTCAAGACTCTTTGGAAACCATTTCAGGTGACCACCTCATGAAGCTCATGGAGAGAATGCCAAGAGAGCAAAGCAGTCTTAAAAGCAATGGGTGGCTATTTTGAAGAATCTAAAATATAGAAATGTTTAGAGTTATTTCACACTTTTGTATTCTACATAATTCCATGCGTGTTTATTCACAGGTTTGTTGTCTCTGGTGAGAATCTACAATTTCAATAGTCATGAAAATAAAGAGACCCATTAAGTAAGAAAGGCGTTCTTAAACTTTTGACCGGTAGGGTAGTTGAAAGAAACCTAAACATAGCAAATATGTTCACTCCAAATTGATAAGTTGCTGCAAGTTATAAAGAAACTTTTCAAACTGGGGGTTTGGTCTTAGATAGCTGTTTAAAACTCACCCCTTCATAAAATCCTTTCAGGTAAACCTTCTCTTTGGCTTCAGCCAGTTTCTCCTTGTCATTCTGGCTCTGGATCTTCAGTTCATCACAGACCAGAGGGGCCGAAAGGTTTCCATAGCCTGGGATTTCAATGATGGGGACCTGAGGTACAGAAACAGCAAGAAAAATAAAAAAACAAATAATGATTTGCTGAGAAGCTGCATTTAAACAAGTGTCTTCAGAGCAAGTGAAGCCAAAGCGACTTTTATAAGATCTGCTTACCGGCTCAAAAGGCAACACCATCTTATCCTCAATTCCATATTTTTCCCTTAGAGCCTTTAGGAAATGCAAGAATTAATTCATTAATAATTATTCTAATTTCCATTTAAACTGTGTTTAAAGTTATCACAGATCTAATTGAATTCTGTAAACTTTGCAGAGCACACAATATTTAAGCAAAAGAAAAATGACTTAATTGTTACAGAGTAAAGGTTTGTGTCTGTGAAGTCACCTGTTTCTTTTTGATGTCCCTGAGAGCAGCAATGTCATCAGGAGCATCGGATGGCACACTGGTAACAACGCCAGTACCTGGAGAGAAGGAAAAAAATCTCAACAAATAAATGCATGAAAATGCACACAGACAAAACTAATTTATTTTATTCTACTTGGTTCCAAATCTAATAAATGCCCCATGCTGACAGATTTCATTATCTGCTGTGCAGCGAGCACTGGAGCAACAAACGAACAGTGAAAAAGGACACACAAACATGATCTCATTTACTTTTGCTCATTACACTTCAAGACAAGATGACAGATTGAGCATGAGAAATTCATTATTATTCATGTGGATATTGTGACATTTCACTTAAGTGATTCAGAAATTCAATTTATGAATATTTACAGAAATTTTTCAACAGGACAACGAGTTACTTGGGAGCAAACGGAAGCTTTTTAGCAAACAATGCCCAGAAAGAAAAGATTTTCAATAAAATATGTCTGTTTGGAGTGCAAGTTCAACTCTGAATGGACACCCAGCACCCATCAGGACATCACTATATACACTGCCCTTTAATAATGTATTCAAACCCCTCAACCTTTTTCACACTTTGTCCCGTTACACCCACAAACTAAAATTTGGGCTGTGGGTCTCTGTAGTCAGTTTCCCCCTAATTTGATACCACTAAATAAAATTCTTAAGGTCTGAAAACTCATTTTTTCTTCACCTTTTGACCCAGCATGAGAGAGCTCAATTTATTTGTTCCGAGTTGTTTTAAAACATCTTTTATGTGTCTTCTTGTATTTGTGTCTTTCATCCGGCTTTAAACCGGATGAAAGAGGTTAACACCAGAATGCAACTAAAGCGGTGTGCCGCTTGTGCAGATGTATAGTGCTATTAAGAAACATAAGGGCAGAACTTCGTCGGGTGTACTGTAGCTTTGCGCAGACAAGTCCGGCGGATGTCCGCTTTGAGTCCGAGCGTACGTCCGGTAAGTCAAGTAGGCTACGTTCGACTATGTTTCGCCATTAACCCGTAGGCCAAAAAAACAAAACATCGCTTTAAAAAAAAAAAAAAAAAAAAAAAGAAAAACTATTGAAGTGCTCAGCCTGTCGAAGGTGGTTGATACATTTGTCCAATTGCTCAACCTTAAAGACTATTACAAGTTCATGTAGTGGACAACTATAAATGCTTAATAATGAAGGACTCATACCTTTGTCCTCCTTAATGGTGAGCATGGGCAGAGCATAGATGATCTTGTAGGAGGTCAGAGGAGCACTTAGAGCACAGCCAAGGAGATCCTAGTCACAGAGGACACGAAATTTCAGTTCTAATTTTGAGTCTTGTAAGAACAATAAATTTGAATAAGTAATATTATGTTTAAAGAAAAATGATGGACACAAACAACAAATTAAAACCATTGCAACATGATTAAGAATTACATTTTAGATACGTGTTTACATTTGTACATTGTTTCTAAACACTTTAAGATCTTTTTAAAACCATCTAATTGACATTGACGACCAACAAGAAAAACCTTAACATAATAACTTGAATACATGTTTTTGGTCCCTAGCTTGTGAATCCACTGATTTCACAGTAAGGTTAACCAAATTTAACTTTTAACATACACAGTGAGTTTACATTACAGTTACTGAAGGCATGTCTTAGCCGGCTATTTAAATCCCTGTTTATACAAGCCAAATCTCAATAAATACACACATTCCCATGATGGAGTAGCTGGTGGTGGATTAGGTAAAAAATAATAGGATTTCAATTCCCCCCCCAACAATAAACCAGTTTAGGAAGTTTAAATCTTTCATAGGTTCCAGTGACCCATTCCACAATCTTTCTGAAAGGGTTGTTTGCCGCTCTAAATCACAGGCTTGTGATTTTTTTCCACAGCATTTTAACACTACTCAGAACTAAATCACCCAACTGAACACTGATGGTAAATGCTACTCTGACAACGAGCTGAATTCTCTGTGAATGTAGGATAAATAACAGAATATTTCTTAAATCTAAATGCAAACCTGACCGGTGACCTGTCAACGCTGTTTCCTGCCTCTCCCTTATTCATCTAGACTTTTGATTATTATTTAGTGTCTTGTGTTTTTATGCGCGCAGAACATTAACAGGCTCTCTACCTGTCCCAGTATTTCCATGATCACCGGCACCACTCCATTCTCCTTGGTGAATCCCTGGAAAGACATGTTTCTAGCAGACCTCTTGGTGGAGATGAAGATGTCTCTGCTGGCTGTTTCAAAAGCTAAATACATCATGTCTGGTCTCACCCAGCAGTTGGTCTGACCAAACATGGTTTCTGGTCTCAGAGTGGCAGCAACGAGGAAGATGTTTTTGCCTTTCATGCCACTGTGGGGAGGACAACAAGTATCAAACCCTGACTTATTTCTTTGTGAAGAATTTGTATATATTTACATAATTTTGATTTTTTGATTTTTTTTAAGTAATCTCAAGAAATAAAAAGGGGAGAAGACACATCATTTTGTGCAAGCAAGAGATTTGGAAACAGGAAAAACCTAAAACAAAACAAAACAAAAAAAATCAACAACAAAAACAAATTCTGAGAATAAAAGAGATGGGCACAATTTTTTACCTGCTATAAAACACTTTTGATTTGAATTTTGCCGTGTAAGGTTCAACAATCTTCATCTTGATGAGTGTGTACTCCTGAGGTCCCACTCCCTACAAATGAGAAAAATTAAACTAACTGCAAGTCTTTAATTATTACAAGCCCCTTTTCTTCCAATAGCCCCTTTTCCACCGTAGGCCCCAGGAATTAAAGCCCCAGATTTGTTTTACCCAGGTAATAGGAATCCCAGGGAATCTTGTACGTTCCTTTTCCATTGCCATGGGCCATTTATTTAAATCAGCCTAATGACAAATGGGAAAGTTGTGAAAAAACTGCAATACACCTTAATTCCAGCAGAGGGCCTCACTCCTTTACTCCATTTAAAAGTTAATAAATCAGTTTTTGTGTCAGCTGATAAACAATAGATGATGAGCAGCTTTAGAGTTATACAGTTGATTAATTCCTTCCATTATTAAGTACCCATTAATAAAACAGAATATTTTTCAAAGGAAATTTGTTACACTTTATAATTAATGCCAACAATAACTATTTCTCCAGTTCTATAAGACAAATATTTCAGTGCATTATAATGCAGTGCTGATGATCACAGCACTTAAACTTTTCCATGTACATACCATTGTCTTTTCATGTAAAATCAACTTAGTGGAGTATAAACTCTTACATTTATTTCTCTCATATATATTTTTTTATCTAATATTTTTAATTTTTCATAGTTTATGGAGACGACTGCAGGAGGAGAGACCACAGTTCCAGGTTTGGATGCTGTCTCCCAGAAGCTCAGTGAACTTCTTCATGTCCTGCCATCATCTGCTCTACTATCTACTTTATATCAATATTTGTTTATGATTAGACAGTCAAGGTATCAATTCCCTGTACATTTGGACTGATTATCTGTTTTTTCAGTCTAATAAATGCAATTTTGACTGTTGTGAAGTGCCTTGTGTTGTGAGTTGGCGCTATATAAATAAAACTAAATTGAATTGAATTTTTTTACTAAACACATTTTCTGTAGTTATCCAATGAGTTTACCTGATGCTAATAAAAGAAAAAAAAGTGTCAGTCAGTGTTCAGTAGGTATTGGAAATGAATCATGCAGTTGTAAAGCAAAAACTCTGGCCAGATGCAGGCTGGTAAAAAATATTTCTGTAAAATAATAATTGAAACTTTTCCTGCTTACAGATCCAGTACAACTTAAGGAATACAACGAGGAATTAATTAACTAACGCTGCTCATTATCTACTATTATTTATCATTTGAAACAAAAACATAATAATTAGCCAATAGTCTTATAAACACAGTAAAGGAGTAGTGCCATCTGCTGGACCGAAGGTGTATTGCAGTTTTCTTTACAACTTCCCCATACATCATTAGGCTGATTTAAATAAATGGTCCGTGGCCTATCTAGGAAATGGAAAAAGAAAGTACACAATTCCCTGGGATTTCTATTACCCCAGTAAAACAAATTATCCGGGTTTTGGTGGAAAAAGGTCTACAGTGTGAATTCAGTTATACTTCATAACTTTTGAATGGAAAGCTCAATGTACATGAGTTCACAAGCATTCCATTTGGTTACAGAGACGTCCAAGATAAACTGGTGTTAGAATGTGGCAGAATATTTTAAAAGTAAAAGTAAACTGAAAAAACATTGTTCATGAGTTAGACATGCGTACCTCCCCAGTTTGCCTGTCATGGTCCATACACGGCTGTCCATCCTTAGGAGAGTAGATGGTATACCTGCAGAGAAGTAAGCAGTATTTATATCAAACTCCCTTGAAACAAGATTCAGCCATACATCAACTTAAACTCTACAAACCTGTAGTTAGTTGTAGTTATTTTTTATAAAAATTCTTTTAAAATGCTTCGGCATTCATCTGATGAAAAAGGATAACGGTACAGAACACCAAAATACAGTGCCTTGCAAAAGTATCCATATCCCTTGAACTTCATCCATATTCCACATGGATTTATGGTTTATTACATTTTTCAAACAACTAAAGATCTGGAATTTGGTGCACATTGACAGGCCAGATTTGACAGGTGTCCAATTCTGTCAACTGATTCTCCTACCTGAGATTTAAATCTCTGCAACTCCACAAAAGTTACCACCACCTTGGCTTTTTGGCTTAAGAGCAAAGAGGGTTGAACCACACTTCAGAACTATGCACTACCTTGTGTTGTTCTACATTTCCGAATCCCAGTAAAATGAATTAAAGTTTGTGGTTGTAACCTGACAAACTGTGAAAAAGTGAAAGACGTATTAATACTTGTGTTAGGTAATGGAATTCAACTGATGGTGGTGGCAAGAAACAAAAAGTGCACCTGTTTATATTGCAACTGAACGAGTACAACTGTTCAAAGAAACTTGATTAATAATTCACCTTTTGCCAAACTTGATCTTCTTCCTCTCTTTTAGTGTCAGATATTGCCACCTGACGAAAGAGTCGTAGAAGGGGTTCACATCAGTGGTAATGAAAGAACGTCTCCAATCCACCTGTGGAATAATCCAGCAAAGATGACAAGATGAGAAAATCTCCTAAGAATTTAGCCCAATGTTACAACAAACAAAACTTATAAAGCACTTTGAGTTCAGACTTACAAATAAATCAAACAACTCTGAGCATTAAAAAAAAAACAGAAAAACACAGCAAGCTTAGTCACCTTGACTCCCATTTGTTTGAGGTCTTTGATAGCCAAAGGAGGGAAGTACTCCAGCCAGTGTTCTGCATTAGCAAACTTGACAATTTCACAGTCATTCAGACCTAAAGACCTCATGATGTCCCACTGGTATGTGGAGGATCCAGATTTGGCCACCGCTTTACTCTGACAACAAAATATCCACTTAGTTTTCATAAAAAAAGATTTTATTCTTTAGTCTTGCTTTCCATGATAATGCCAAAAAAGGAAAATGATCTCAGCTGTCAGGTGATCCTAACCTTCTTGCCCTTTGCTTTGTCCTTGATGATGATTTGATCAAAAACCTTGGGTTTCTCCTCTTCTTCTTTGACCTCGTCTGGAAACTGGGGAGGGTTTCCGTACAGCTCCATCTCTCTCTTTAGCTTGTCTGCACAGGCCTGAAAAAAAATGATTTAGAAATGTATGAGAGACAGGTGAGGTATTGCTTGTAGGTGGTTTAAAGCAGAATTGGTGATAGAATTGAATTTTATACTAATGATTAATTTGAGTAGAAAATATGAAGCATAAATGTGAATGTGATGCTACAACAGCCTTCTTTATTAAGACCTTCTATGGTGACACAGCTGCATGTCAGGTCTTCAGTAGCAGAGGTGATTGGTAATTATTTTTCTATCATGTTCTGCTGATGTTTTCTTCAGGGATTTAGGTGTTTTGACTAATTCACTAGCGTTTTCTACAGCTGTAAAGGTTTATAGGGATTAAACAGAAGCAAAATAACTTTTTAACCCTTTGAACCTTTAAATCCAAAGGGAACCACTGATTGGTGTTCATCATTAATTGACTTTGTCTTTAATCTGTTAAAATGCTTCTGCTGGGGTTCATAAATCGATAGCCTACGTACTGAGACAAAATTATAGTCATCCATCAGAGATTTCCTCCCTATCAGTCCATTTTATAAAAAGCTCTGTGGCCATTAGAACATCCGTTCTAACTGAACGACAATAAGAAAACAGAGGCTAAATAGACGAACAAATGGAATCTAAACATATGGCCAGACATGTTTGTCTCCAAATATATTTGTGCAAATGACTGGATTAAACCGGTTTGTCAGCATGAAGACGTCTAACTTCTGTACACATAAAACTTTGAACTGCACATCTATGTGGTCAAAGTCTGTAAGTAGGTAGAAAAAAAAAAGGTTTTATTATAAACATTTTATTGTTTGAAGTCAGAGCATACACACAAACTGCATTATAACAAGCTGAAAGGAAAATAAAAAGAAGACGCCAACCTTGATCGGCATTCCTGTGCAGTGCAGCCCAAATGGGAAAAGGCATCTCTTCCCCTTGAGAGACTGGTAGCCGACACCAAACTGATGGAACAAATCAGACCAAGAGACGCTCAGGGGAACGAGGACAAGATCTTTAGTAAATCATTAGTAACATTTCGATTACCTAAAGGTACAGAGAGTTTATATAGCCTAGAATATTTTTTAATCTGATGCATAATTTTACCACACTGCAAACCACCACATTACATATTGAGTTTTTTTTTGGATAGCACACCTCCATGAATGGTACTAATATTAATCCTGTAATTCTCCATTTAACACCAAATTAAACTCAGGACTCCTTTGTTTCAACATTAAAATTACAATGATTTTTATCTCCTATAGCTTGACTTTGAACGTAAGACGGACTAAAAAACTGCTCACAATGTAAAAGTTAACTTTGTGTGAACATGTCTACTAAAGATTTTGTATTTCAAATAAATAGAACAAAATGTAACGGAACCCAAAACATAAAATTGTTTTTACTATGACAATGGATTTAAACTGCTGGAACAGCATAGAAAATATTTGAGGTTTTAGAACTGTAACTTTTTAATATGCTTGGAATAATCAATCCCAGCAACCAGTCCATGCCTAACTTTTAGCTTCATAAAGATATATATTCTGCTTTGGTATATACATGAAACCAGTAAAGGAATTTATGTTTTCGGTATTCATCTTAGTCTGAGTATCACACTTACCTCACACTTTGACAAGCTGAAAGTATGGCCAAGATGCAGTCGACCATTCATGTATGGATAAGGAAAGGTGACAAAGTATTTGTTTTTGCTGAAAAGAAAGCAAAAATGCAGAATTATGGAGGAATAAATACCTGATATCAATGCAAGCACCCAGAGTAGGCCTTATGAAGCTGGTTATTAACCTACTGGCTGTGGCGTCCCTTCAACAACAGCTTTTCATTTGCAGTTGCAGGCTGCTAGGGCTGCACTTATGATTATTTTGCTAATTAAATTAATCTGTCAACTATTTTTTTCAATTAATTGATTAATAACTGGATAGCAAAAGGTGCTTAATACGAGATTTTTTACAGAATTTGAACCAGCTGAAGCTAAAGCTATGCCACTTCTGTTCTGGATAGAGGATATTTACAGACAAAGGTTTTTCATCTTAAATACAAAATATATATATTTTTGGTACAGTTTTGGCCTAATTGTTGCTCTGAGTTGGTTGCTCTTTCAACAAATTGCATGTTTTAAAGCCAGTTAACGATTATTTGATTACTAAGTTAGTTGACGATTATTTCAATAATCGATCAATCTGATTAATAGTTGCAGTTCTGAAAATTCCAAAAACGACATAAATGTACCCAAGACTTAATGTTGACGTTTTGGTCTAAAAAAAAAAAAAAAAAAAAAAAGCTATTATTTAACTGAATATCAGTTGATTTTTATTCTCCAAATAGTCAGCTAGTTAAAACTTTAAGTATTAATAATCGGAAAAAGTAAACTGATTTAAAATGTGAGCACATGGAAGTGTCCAGATTCTATCTAATGTTGAAACGCATTTATGTTTTGAATATAGGACGCTACAACATTTAATTTCCCTTTGAGATTAATAAAGTATTTTGGAACTGAATTGAATGTAACTTTAATGTTTCATTTTAAATAAGAACATAAACAGAACGATGTCTTGGTCCATGCCTGTTTTGGCAATTGGATGTTCAAACCAAATTCAAACCAAACTAATTAGGAAATTTAATTAACGAAACATGCAAAGACTGACATCAACTATCAAAGACCAGGAAAGAGACTAGTTAGCATATACAGATCATTTTTTGTTTGACACCAGATTATTGTTATTTTTAAATGATGAAAATATTCTACAATCACATATAGGACATTTCAGCTGAAGAAAGGGACTATTACAAAAAAATAAAAATAAACTGACATTTATTCTAAAATAAAAGGACAGGTCATCCCTTAAGGACTGTTAAAGTTTTCATAATATCTAAAGAAAAATACTAAACATTAAGCACATATTTTTGTGGTTTTGGGATAAACCTTTTTCACAGGTTTCAAAACAAATTGAAGAAAGTTTCACCTTTTGAAAACCTACAGCTATGTAAGTTTGAACATAAACATATGATCTTCGTATTATTTGAACTTATTTTTTAACTGCTCTTTGAAAATAAATCATGTGTTTTGACAAGTATTTTGAAAACGTTGCTGACATACCAATTTATTTATGTTTACTTATTCAATTATTCCCTGTGCGCAGATCTCAGAGGTTTTCTCTCACTTCCAGGGGGATCAAAGCAAAAATAATAACATATCAATCACAATAATCTAAATACGTGCAGAAAAATGTTCTGACATTTAGTGTTGAGTATAAAAACATGTGAAATCCGTATTTCTGGTCACGTCAACAGAAGATCTCCAAGGTGAACTACAGGGGTTGGACAATGAAACTGAAACACCTGTCATTTTAGTGTGGGAGGTTTCATGGCTAAATTGGACCAGCCTGGTAGCCAGTCTTCATTGATTGCACATTGCACCAGTAAGAGCAGAGTGTGAAGGTTCAATTAGCAGGGTAAGAGCACAGTTTTGCTCAAAATATTGAAATGCACACAACATTATGGGTGACATACCAGAGTTCAAAAGAGGATAAATTGTTGGTGCACGTCTTGCTGGCGCATCTGTGACCAAGACAGCAAGTCTTTGTGATGTATCAAGAGCCACGGTATCCAGGGTAATGTCAGCATACCACCAAGAAGGACGAACCACATCCAACAGGATTAACTGTGGACGCAAGAGGAAGCTGTCTGAAAGGGATATTCAGGTACTAACCTGGATTGTATCCAAAAAACATAAAACCACGGCTGACCAAATCACGGCAGAATTAAATGTGCACCTCAACTCTCCTGTTTCCACCAGAACTGTCCGTCAGGAGCTCCACAGGGTCAATATACACGGCCGGGCTGCTATAGCCAAACCTTTGGTCATTCATGCCAATGCCAAACGTCGGTTTCAATGGTGCAAGGAGCGCAAATCTTGGGCTGTGGACAATGTGAAACATGTATTGTTGTCTGATGAGTCCACCTTTACTGTTTTCCCCACATCTGGGAGAGTTATGGTGTGGAGAAGCCCCAAAGAAGCATACCACCCAGACTGTTGCATGCCCAGAGTGAAGCATGGGGGTGGATCAGTGATGGTTTGGGCTGTCATATCATGGCATTCCCTTGGCCCAATACTTGTGCTAGATGGGCGCGTCACTGCCAAGGACTACCAAACCATTCTTGAGGACCATGTGCATCCAATGGTTCAAACATTGTATCCTGAAGGCGGTGCCGTGTATCAGGATGACAATGCACCAATACACACAGCAAGACTGGTGAAAGATTGGTTTGATGAACATGAAAGTGAAGTTGAACATCTCCCATGACCTGCACAGTCACCAGATCTAAATATTATTGAGCCACTTTGGGGTGTTTTGGAGGAGCGAGTCAGGAAACGTTTTCCTCCACCAGTATCACGTAGTGACCTGGCTACTATCCTGCAAGAAGAATGGCTTAAAATCCCTCTGACCACTGTGCAGGACTTGTATATGTCATTCTCAAGATGAATTGATGCTGTATTGGTCGCAAAAGGAGGCCCTACACCATACTAATAAATTATTGTGGTTTAAACCAGGTGTTTCAGTTTCATTGTTCAACCCCTGTAAATGACAATGACAGCAGCTACTCACTTTGAGGTTTCTCCAACAGTTGACGGTGCGTCATTCTCAAACGCCTTCTCCTTCTCCCATTTCTCCTGGACTTCTAATTCAATCTTTCTCAAGTAATCCAACTTGGCTGTTCCTTTTCGTTCCTTGCATAAAATGTTAAGCAAGAATTTACTTTTAAAGAAATTTATCAAAGCGTTTCAAGTCACAGTAAACTGATGCCGATAATGTAATAGTTCACAAAAGGAAAGTGTTGTAAGTTTTGGTATATACGGACAGTCTTCTGCAGCTGGCTGTAGAGCGCATGCTAGCTAAAATAGCTTTTAGCTATAATAGGTTCACCCATAAAGATGGAAAGTGTATTAATTTATTCTATTGAAGCACAAACCACTTTGAAGTGCGGTAAACACATGCTTAGAACCTACCGTCATGTTGTTCAGATCTGACAGCAATGAGCTTTTCTGTTGTTTACAAGGAGACGAAATAAAAGAAATGTGCCAGCAAGAAGAGAAACCCACGCCACCGGCGTCTGGATGATGACACCTTCAATCGGCCTTCAGCTGCGCTTTCTGGGAAATGTAGTCCTCACGGCGTCTTCACTGTTTATATTGAAAGACATCTAGCTAACTAGTACTTTAATTTAAATATATAATGTTTTGTTAATAATACTTGTCTTATATAAATATGTGAATCGGCTTGTGTTAATATTTTGTCGTCATTTCAAATTGACGTTTTGGTGTATGATATTATAGCGTGCCCCGTCAGGCCTGCGTTACGACAGCTCGACTCGTGTTGCCATGCCGTAAAACAGTGCGTGCGATCTGCCAGGAGAGAAGACAGAAGGCCCTAAAGCTTACAAATGTATAGACGATGAAAGTGGGGTTTACGAAGCGCACTTTCTATTTATAGGCAGTATTAAAGTATTTTTCACGATGATGATAGAAAATGTGGAAGCCTTGAAGTCGTGGCTGGCAAAACTCCTGGAGCCGATGTGAGTATTGGATTGAAATGACATTTAGCTCGTATGCTACATTAGCTGGCGAGCCTGGCCAAAGCATCAATGGAGCCGAGCTGTAATCAGGCCTTTCGAGGAAGAGAGCAGCTGTAATCCTGCTCACTTAGCGCAGCAAATACACTAATAACGTGTCTCGGTTCTTGGGTTTTAAAGTTGGAGCACGAAGCGTAACTTTATGACGAGTCTGTAGGAGATTAGCCAGCTGTAAGGCGTACCATAACTTATTTTCTTCTACTTGTGGTTGCAATGAACACTGGCTGTAAATACGAGCTACAGTCCGCTTTAAGCTAGTAACTTCACTTTCTGAGTTACCATAGTTACAGTCTCTGGCGTTACGTGTTAATTTTCTCTACGTACGCAAACGTTATTAAAGATTTTTCAAACTAAATGAGTCACATTGCACTCCTGAGTAACTAGAGTTACACTGTTATTTTGTAAATCCCTGCGTTTCCAAACATTTTAAATGAAACGTCACCAAGAGCAATTAAAGAAAACTTGATGTATAGACGAGTCAGTGGTGATAAAAGTCATTAAACTGGGAATCAGAAACATTCATTCACTTTAACATTTAGTTTTATGGCGTGCCGATTGTTTGTTTTCAGGTTGTTAGCATCCTATTTTGTAAAGGAGAAAGAGTCTGTAAACATACAGTCTAGTGATCTGTATGCAGGATTTCACAAATTACGGATTTTTTTAAAAAGAGCGTGGAAGAAAACAACCTTGTGTTTATTTGGGTTTAATCAGGCTGATCAGCTGGCAAAACTAAATATTAGTAAACAGACAAGTTCTCTTTCTTTTCCCTCACCACAATGTCCGCGCCATTGTTCCTGAGCTTTAGCTAACAACTTTATCAGTTGTGGCCTCAAAAGGCAGTAAAAGTTCATCCAACTGGTCAAATACATTACATGCAGAAAGAGTTCGATTGTAAGAACAACTGCAATCATACAGCCTACTAAGTATTGCATGCAAGCAGCCATTCCCATTTGCAATGTTGCACACAAAACGTTGCGATGAAGATACTGTACTGCATACAGAAAGAGAACTTTCATCTGAAAACATGCAAATAGAGGAGAAAAAAATGTAATCTCATTCAACTTGGACTCTGAAGTCAGAAACACATGTACATTAATTTAGAATAATTACTATACTTAAATCTAAAACGAATCACATTTAACATTTGTATTTGGATGTCAAAAATGGCCCAAAAATCAACAAGGATGTGTTCGTTTTCTTTTAGAAATTGTTTTGATTTATTTGTAAGGATTATACATAGAAAATAACAGATAAAAACAATATGTTCTCCTTTATTTGTTTCTTGGCCTTCATGGAATCATGGGCAGTATTCAAAGATCTGTTTTGTATGTTGGCCAATAGTTATTGTTTGTATTTATTTGGATAGGTTTAACTGTTGGAAACAACTGTGAGTCAAGAGGCTTTGGCTCTGTTTGTACAAGTTGTGTAGGTGGAGTGTATTTTGGACCCTGCTTTTAAACCGTTTTAGAGTGTAAGCTTGTTGATGAAGTTTTATATCCAAATCTAAATTATCTCCACTTTGCCTCCCAACTTAAATATCTGGCTACTACAGTTAAAGCACTGTTTATTTCAAGAAATAATACAATCAAAAACCATGGCTAAAAATCTACATGTATTGCTAAATGTTTTACATGTCTGGCTGTGCATTAGTAAACAAGTAATGAAGAGTCAGTGTAATTTCAGAAAAGAGAAAAGATTGTTTTGGTCGAGCTACAGTACAGACCAAAGGTTTGGACACACCTTCTCATTCGAAGAGTTGTTTTTATTTTCATGACTATAAATATTGTTGCTTCACACTGAATGCATCAAAACTATGAATTAACACATGTGGAATTATATACTGAACAAAAAAGTGTGAAACAACTGAAAATATGTCTTATATTCTAGGTTCTTCAAAGTAGCCACCTTTTGCTTTGATTACTGCTCCACACACTCTTGGCATTCTGTTGATGAGCTTCAAGAGGTAGTCACCTGAAATGGTTTTCCAACAGTCTTGAAGGAGTTCCCAGAGATGCTTAGCCTTTGTTGGCCCTTTTGCCTTCACTCTGCGGTCCAGCTCACCCCAAACCATCACAATTGGGTTCAGGTCTGGTGACTGTGGAGGCCAGGTCATCTGGCACAGCAACCCATCACTCTCCTTCTTGGTCAAATAGCCCTTACACAGCCTGGAGGTGTGTTTGGGGTCATTGTCCTGTTGAAAAATAAATGATGATCCAACTAAACGCAAACTGGATGGAATAGCATGCTGCTGCAAGATGCTGTGGTATCCATGCTGGTTCAGTATGCCTTCAATTTTGAATAAATCCCCAACAGTGTCACCAGCAAAGCATCCCCACACCATCACACCTCCTCCTCCATGCTTCACAGTGGGAACCAGGCATGTAGAGTCCATCCGTTCACCTCTTCTGCGCTGCACAAAGACACGGTGGTTGGAAACAAAGATCTCAAACTTGGACTCATCAGACCAAAACACAGATTTCCACTGGTCTAATGTCCATTCCTTGTGTTTTTTAGCCCAAACAAATCTTTTCTGCTTGTTGCCTGTCCTGAGCAGTGGTTTCCTAGCAGCTATTTTACCATGAAGGCCTGATTCACACAGTCTCCTCTTAACAGTTGTTCTAGAGATGTGTCTGCTGCTAGAACTCTGTGTGGCATTGACCTGTTCTCTAATCTGAGCTGCTGCTAACCTGCGATTTCTGAGGCTGGTGACTCGGATGAACTTATCGTCCGCAGCAGAGGTGACTCTTGGTCTTCCTTTCCTGGGGCGGTCCTCATGTGAACCAGTTTCTTTGTAGCGCTTGATGGTTTTTACGACTGCACTTGGGGACACTTTCAAAGTTTTCGCAATTGTTCGGACTGACTAACCTTCATTTCTTAAAGTAATGATGTGCCACTCGTTTTTCTTTACTCAGCTGCTTTTTTCTTGCCATAATACAAATTCTAACAGTCTATTCAGTAGGACTATCAGCTGTGTACTGTATCCACCTCCTGCACAACACAACTGATGGTCCCAACCCCATTTATAAGGGTACGTTTTTGGACATACAAGGAATTTGTTTTGGCGTAGTCGGTGCAATACAGACTCAAATTAAACAGTATAAACACATCTACAATATAATATAAATATATGTGCACAGTTTTAATTGAGTGAGAGTAAATATAGAGCAGTATTGGGTGCGAGAGCAGTACAACAGTGCAGGTGATCAGTGTGCAATTATGGCAGTGCAAGTAAAGCAGGAGTCTAAGCTGAGCGTTAATGTAACGCATAGAGTTGCAGGTTACAGGTGTCCTGTCAGCAAAAAAGGGGGGTGTGGGGGAAAGGGAGAGTGTCAGGGTGGTTTCCGGGCTTTGTTAACCAGGCTGGTGGCAGATGGGAAAAAACTGTTCTTTTGGCGTGAGGTTTTGGTCCAGATGAACCGCAGCCTCCTGCCAGAGGGGAGAGTTTCAAAGAGTCTGTGACCGGGGTGGGAGGGATCAGCCAGAATCTTCCCTGCCCGCTTCAGGGTCCTGGAGGTGTACAGTTCCTGGAGCGACAGTAGACTGCAGCCAATCACCTTCTCAGCAGACCGAATGACACGCTGCAGCCTGCCCTTATCCTTGGCTGTAGCAGCGGCGTACCAGATGGTGATGGAGGAGGTGAGGATGGACTCAATGATGGCTGTGTAGAAGTGCACCATCATAGTCTTTGGCAGGTTGAATTTCTTCAGCTGCCGCAGGAAGAACATCCTCTGCTGGGCTTTCTTGATGAGGGAGCTGATGTTTGGCTCCCACTTGAGATCCTGGGAGATGATGGTTCCCAGGAAGTGGAAAGATTCCACAGTGTCAATTGTGGAGTCACAGAGGGTGATGGGGGCAGGTGGGGCTGGGATCTGCCTGAAGTCCACAACCACCTCCAATGTCTTTAGAGCGTTGAGCTCAAGGTTGTTCTGGCTGCACCAGTCCAACAGATGGTCTGAAATCCTACTTATTAAACCTGACAGGGCACACCTGTGAAGTGAAAACCATTTCCGGTGACTACCTCTTGAAGCTTATCAACTGAATGCCAAGAGTGTGCAGAGTAGTAATCAAAGCAAAAGGTTTGAAGAACCTAGAATATAAGACATATTTTCAGTTGTTTCACACTTTTTTGTTCAGTATATAACTCCACATGTTCTAATTCATAGTTTTGATGCCTTCAGTGTGAAGCTACAATATTCATAGTCATGAAAATAAAGACAACTCTTTGAATGAGAAGGTGTGTCTGTACTGTATGTCTAAATATACATTCCTTTTGACTTGCAGATGTGATGCCGATCCCGCTGCATTGGCCAACTATGTGGTGGCTCTTGTGAAGAAAGACAAACCAGAGAAGGAGCTGAAAGCGCTTTGTGCTGACCAGCTTGATGTCTTCCTACAAAAGGGTAAGAACTTTACATAAACTTTCTTTTTAGCTAGTTACATAAAGTGAAAACTGCTTTTCCTGTTAAAAGTGTGTTCCTCTCTGTCATTTTATTCTTGTTGCACTTCTGATTGTCCCCTGCCTTGTCATGGTGGAAGATAATTAGAGATGTTATTGTTTAAAAATACTGGCTGAGTTAATAATGCACCAAGCAGTTACTACCTGATGCCAGTTTCCATAGTTTTGATTTAAAATGTATTTTTCTAGAGATTTTTGTTTAGCACTATGTTGATGTTATTAACAGTTGACAGACAGGAAATGGGCAGAGAGAGAAAGGGGGAAGACATGCAGCAGAGGGCTCTAAAGGTCGGGAATCGAACCCACGATGGCTGCAATGTATTTTAGAAATAGGTATCTTTGTAGAGTTTTTGATAAATTGGTTAATTCAGAAAGTAATATCAAGTGTATTTATGCTGAAAACAGAAATAAATCATGCAAAATTAGTATCTGACAAGATTCAGGTTTTCTCAAGTGTTGAATTGGTTACATTTATCAAACACAGCATTGTTTCAGATTATCTCCACACTCACTAGTTTTAGGCCTAGTAACAAATGATAGAAATAATGTGTATCAGCGAGGTATAGTCAAATTTAACCAATCTAAGAGTGGGAGAAATTTGCATGTTTCAAAATGGCATGTAATTGATCCACAGCATTTCTAAGCAGGGAGTTGTCTTGTCTCTCTTGTGACAACTAGAGGGAGTGCTAAATCATTCAACAGTACAGTTGATGGCACCATTTTTTGTTGTTGCGTTACTCACATGTAATAAAGGCGTGTGATGCAAACATATCCCTGTGATTATTTTCAGAAAACATGTTTACTGATTTATGGTACTTTTTGTTTTGACATCAACTACCATACAAGCAAGTACTGCACCTAAAATGGTGAAAACCAAATCATCTATTAGAGTAGATTGGTTGTTTTTTTTTATTCTGTTCTCCAATGTTTGCACAATTATTAGGCAAGAGAGTATTTTGACCATATCATCATTTTTATGCATATTTTCCAACTCCAAGCTGGATAAGCTTTGATGTTCAGTGGATTTAAGCATATCAGGTGATGTGTATTTGTGTAATGAGGGAGGGTGTGGCCTAAGGAGATCAACACCCTATAT
Source organism: Girardinichthys multiradiatus (assembly GCF_021462225.1). NCBI lineage: Eukaryota > Metazoa > Chordata > Actinopteri > Cyprinodontiformes > Goodeidae > Girardinichthys > Girardinichthys multiradiatus. Next base: position 17,178,295 of record NC_061804.1, read on the forward strand.
CAAGGTGGTCATACTTTTTAGGCTGCCTCTTTTCTTTTGGCAAAATTGGCAAAAAAGAGATTTGATTAAATTACCAAAAGTCTCCCAGAGGAATGCAGCACTCTTGACATTGCTAAGATATTGAAATGTCAAACATTTGGTTGCAAATAGTCAACAGGCTGGCAAGAAACGTATTGAGAAAAAAAAAAAAAAGACTCAAAATAACTACCAAGGATTTGAGAAGAATCAGTCTGCAATTTTCAAGAAGACAATGATTTATATGCAGGACATGCTCCATCACAACTACTCCTCTGCGTGGCTAGCCTGTAAAGGCGTTAAAGATGGAAAAACCTATGACATGTCCCCCTTCCTCACCCGACCTGAACCCAGTTGAACTCAACTTGTAGGCAGCTCTTAAATGGGAACTTTAGTCTTCCTCTCTGAACAGTGTCTGTGAGGTTGCTGCACGAAACGTTGGCCGTCAACAGATTTAGAAACTGACAGGCTCCATTAATAGAAGGTTTATCATTGTTATTGCAAAGGTTGGCTATTTTGTTCATAGTTTTTTTTTTTTTTTTTTTTATGTCAGAAATGTTTATTTGAAAGTTTCTCGTTTATAATTCTCATTTAAATAAATGAAAATGAAGTGAGATGGGAGAATGTGTTTTTCATTTAGTTGCGTAATAATTCTGCATAATAATAGTCGCCCAATAATTGTGCACTTAAAGATGTTATCCTAAGAAAGCTAAAACCTCACTTTTACTTTCTTAAACATTCCTGTTCGACGTTTATTAACATTTTGGATTAACCGAGAGCACTAGAGTTGGTGATTAATAAAAAGAATCCTCAAAAATAAGAATTGCTTATTATGCACACGGTGAGTTAAGCCATTCATCCAGTTGTTGAGCTGCTGGTCATCTTCTACACGGCCATTATTCAGTCTGTACTGTGTTTGTCAATCTCAGTGTGGTTTGGCTCATCCACAAAACAGGACAGGTCCAGAGTGTAACGAACAGTTAGGTCTGCGGAAGGATCATCAGGTCGCTGACCTTCCATTCATCCAGAATTTTTTTTTACAGGTCTAGGGTCAGGAAGAGGGCAGCTAACATTTCTGCAGACCCCACACATCCAGGACACAAACTGTAGACTTTTCCCTTCAGGTTGACGCTACAGAGCAATATTTGCTAAAACAAGCTGCCACAAAGACAGTTTCTTTCTCCTCCAGTGCATATATTTAATGTTTTTACATATACAAATTTTTTTATTGTTATATGATATTGTGATGTATTGTGTTATACAATACTATACTGTGCTTATTATTTCAGAAGAAAGAATTATAGAAAATATAGAAGAAAAGTGATTTATAATAAGACTGCAGTAATAAAACTGACCACACATCTAATAAAATGAAGACATGTTCACAACTTTAATTTTGCTTTTTCAGAAACCGTAGGATTTGTAGATAAACTTTTTGAGTCGTTGACAACAAAGAACTACCTGGGTAACCCTGCTGCTAAGGAGGCTCCAAAAGAGGAGGTTAAACCACCTGCAACCAAGGCTGATGTTGTTGAGGTAAGAACAGTGGACAAGGACACCTTTCCTAAACAAGTAAAGCATCTTTGAAGTTTCATAACGAAAAGAGCCCATGAGTTTTCTTTTGTAAGACTGACATCAAAACATTCATGTTTAAAATGTTTGTCTTTTGAAATGTCTTTCTGTGTAACATAATCACTGTTTCCCTTAAGGCTGAAACTCCAGAGGAGGAGAGAGAAAACAGACGCAGGAGGAGTCCCCTGAGAAACCGCTCTGACTTCAACGAATCCAGGCAAGGCCAAGGCTTTAAATGTGTTCTTAACATGTTGCTATATGAAGCTTGATGAAGGTTGAGGGGTCTTTTAACCTGTCCTTTAGCTGCGACACAACATGTTATAGATGATGGGATACTACAAATCATTTGTGCATTAATTAAAAATAGCAGTTTGTCTTTACAAAATGCCCAAAGTTATGACTTATGTGCAGTATAAAAATTATAGTTGCATTTCTTTCATTTATTGTTTTTCTTTTCAAGAGAATACACAGTGTGATCTTTTTTCTATTTAAAAGTATCCCTCAGTGAGATGCAGCAAGTCCTGCATTTCCATGTGCAAAAGTGGGATCACACTTCTCAGCTTCCCTGGGAAAGCTTACTCTGGGGTCTCGGAGATAAAATCTCTGGCTGATAGTTGCACCTAGGATCCAGGAGGAGCAATGTAGCTTTCATCCTGGTTGTGGAACATTGGATTAGATCTTTACCCACGGGGAAGTTGCTGAGGGGGTCATGGGAATATTCCATGTGTTTTGTAGATCTGGAGAAGACCCATGATCATGTTTGGAGAGGGGTGTTGGGATTATTGGATATCTGGGTGGCATTTATGGGGCCATCTGATCCTTGTATGCCCAGAGCAAGAGCTGTGTCTGCCTTCTCTGCACAGCGTCGAGCCAGTTCCCAGTGCGCCTTGGACTCCGCACTGGGAACAGGTTTGATAAAGGGATTAAGACCCACATTTGTCTGTCCTGTTGAAAACTTACTTGGCTGACTGTTGTATTTAAAGCAGGCAGGCAGATAAGTTATTCAAATGCGTTCCCTCTAAATTATGAACTCTGCAGGAGCCGTGACGATAGGAGGCGGGACGAGCGCAAGCGCCGTGACTTCGAGAGGCACGGGAAAGGCGGCGACGCCCACCGCGATCGAGAGCGCCACGAGAGACGCAGAGGCAGCCCCCGCGGGAGGAGCTACAGCCGGAGCCGCAGCAGGAGCAGAAGTGGCAGCCGCGGAAAGAGCCGGGATAGAGAGCACAGAGGAGGCAGAGGTGAGAGAGTGTTCCCACTCAAGCAGTAATAAAAGCACAGGGGACCAGACCCAGGTGTGCAGGAGCTCTTTAACTGTGCATTAGTAATTTAGAGGAGCTGCCAGGAACATCCTGGACCTGAGCTGACTTGCATTGTTTAGAGAAGTGAAGCACTGAATGTAGCAGGTTGTGTTGTTTTTAGTTAGATTGTTGAAAGTTAACAGGACCATGTGGACAGCTTTGCAGTCACATCATTGGAGATTCAACAACATGGGTTGGAATTGGATTTATTACCCACAAGGTTAATCTGTGTATTGAGAGAAGTTGCTTTTTTTTTTTTTTTTTTAAATGCCGCTTTAAATTCTTAAATCTTTGATTATGTTTATCGCAATGATTTTTCAAAGGTCTCTGCTTCTTGTTTTTAACAGAATTCAAGCCAAAGTTTGAGGTGGAAAGGAAGGACACGGACGGATACAACGCTTCCGCCACATCCAGCTCCCAGCATCAGCACCCACCGCCTCTCCTGCCCCTGCCTAACCCTCCGCACCCCTTCTCCTCTACTTCCTCATCCGCCGGGGTCTCAGGAGCTGGAGGGGTTCCTGTAGTGACACCGGCTCACCTGCCTGACAGCACCACAGACAGCTGGTCGAGCTACTACAGCGCTCCGAGGCCAGAAAGCGTTGGCAAGCCCTTCAGCGGCAAGAATACTCAGCTCAAGCAGCGATGCAGGGATTATGATGGTAGGAGCTTGGCTTATGTTTTTGTAAAAAGAGGGAAAACTGTGGAGCTTTTTCAAATGCGTGAACCATGCAACACGGTTAATGTGTAGTTGTTGTTTCGTTTTCCCTCAAGGGTTCAGGCCATGGTGAGCCTCTTAACTAATGACCACTGTTTAGATCTCTGTCCTTTGTCCCTAGTGAAAGGTAGCAGTGTACTAGGCCTTCTCTGCACAGACACAAGAGAGTTTAAACTTAACCCACCGTCCCCGAGGCACACTGCTGTCACAGTGCTTCAAAAGAGCCACTGGAGACCCAGTGTTTTAATGAGGCTGTGGGGTAAACGGAAACTGGATGTTTTAAACGTGGATATTTATCTTTGTCCGTATCATCTATTTATTTCATTTCCTTTTCGATATGTGTAATATTGATTTCAATGACTGAATATAACCTGTTAGGTTCAGCTTATTGCCTGTTAGTTAAGGGTTTTTGTGTCTTTTGCTCAAACAGAAAAAGGCTTCTGCGTCCGTGGCGACCTTTGTCCCTTCGACCACGGCAATGACCCTCTCATCGTCGACGATGTCACCCTTCCTAATATGATTCCTTTCCCGCCCCCGCCTGTCATGCCTCCTGCCCGCTTGCCCATGCCCCCGATCACTGAGCCGCCCCCTTCACTCAGGTTGCCAGCAATGCCCCCTTACACCCAGCCACCGCCACCGGGTGTCTTCCCAATGACAGGTGAGTTTTAATTACTTTCTTTGTATAAAGGGTGCAGTGTGTTTAATTTTTCTCTGGCCTGAACAATGACACAAATATTTTCAGCACGGCAATTGTTTGTCTCCTCTTTTATACATTTTTACAATTATTCATTTAGATTTTTCATTATGAGCACATCATACGGCTTTTTAAACGGGGCTACTTCTTGAAGACATGGTTGCTTTGAATTAGTTGTTCCTGCTACCCTGGTATAAAAATGCATCCTGGCTAAGTAGGATATAGTAGTAGTGATATAGTAGTAGTAAGTAGAAGAGGCTATCAATGACCATTGACACCTGATGTTAAACTCATCACTCTTACCAGCTTTGTATGCAAATAAACACGTAGTCCCATCTCAGTGTGTGTGGTCAGCTGAGCAACCAAGCATGAAAAGGTCTGCTGATGTTTTTGTAACATCTCAGACACATTCGGTCACTTGATGTAGGATATTATTCTAGGACTTCTACTCAGCTTGAAGAAGTCTGGAAATGTCCAGAATGTGCTGTTTGTATTTTCCAGGTTAGGATAGTTATTTAAAAAAACAAAAACAACAAATCTTAGTATTTCTAGGCTTTGTTTCCTATCCCATTGCCTTCCTTCCTTCCTTCTTTCCTTCCTTCCTTCCTTCCTTCTTTTTGCCATAATTGTTTTTTGTCCTTCCTTTGTCCATTTCATATATTGTTCCTTCTGTCCTTCCTTGCTTATGTTTGTTACTTTCTTTTTACTTTAAGTCCTTCCATTCTTCCTACCGTTTTTTTCTTTGCTATATCTCCCTTTCTACCTTGGCTTTCTGTCCTCTTTCCTTTTCTTTCATTATTTGTGCCCTTTCTTCCTTGTCTTTACTTCTTTCTTTCTTTCCTTCCTCCTTGAGTACTTGTCCTGCTTTTTGCCTTCAATGCCTCCTTCTTCCTTCCTTCCTTGTTTGCTTCCTTCCTTGCTTGCTTCCTTCCTTCCTTCCTTGCTTGTGATTTTGAATCACATCTTATGCTCTGTCAGTTTCAGCATCATGATGACCTAAACATGCAAACATATTTTTAGGTGGTAAATTTGTCATTAAAACATTTCAGCATACTACCGGCTTCATATTACAGGTCCTTCTCAAAATATTAGCATATTGTGATAAAGTTCATTATTTTCCATAATGTAATGATGAAAATTTAACATTCATATATTTTAGATTCATTGCACACTAACTGAAATATTTCAGGTCTTTTATTGTCTTAATACGGATGATTTTGGCATACAGCTCATGAAAACCCAAAATTCCTATCTCACAAAATTAGCATATTATTAAAAGGGTCTCTAAACGAGCTATGAACCTAATCATCTGAATCAACGAGTTAACTCTAAACACCTGCAAAAGATTCCTGAGGCCTTTAAAACTCCCAGCCTGGTTCATCACTCAAAACCCCAATCATGGGTAAGACTGCTGACCTGACTGCTGTCCAGAAGGCCACTATTGACACCCTCAAGCAAGAGGGTAAGACACAGAAAGACATTTCTGAACGAATAGGCTGTTCCCAGAGTGCTGTATCAAGGCACCTCAGTGGGAAGTCTGTGGGAAGGAAAAAGTGTGGCAGAAAACGCTGCACAACGAGAAGAGGTGACCGGACCCTGAGGAAGATTGTGGAGAAGGGCCGATTCCAGACCTTAGGGGACCTGCGGAAGCAGTGGACTGAGTCTGGAGTAGAAACATCCAGAGCCACCGTGCACAGGCGTGTGCAGGAAATGGGCTACAGGTGCCGCATTCCCCAGGTCAAGCCACTTTTGAACCAGAAACAGCGGCAGAAGTGCCTGACCTGGGCTACAGAGAAGCAGCACTGGACTGTTGCTCAGTGGTCCAAAGTACTTTTTTCGGATGAAAGCAAATTCTGCATGTCATTCGGAAATCAAGGTGCCAGAGTCCGGAGGAAGACTGGGGAGAAGGAAATGCCAAAATACCAGAAGTCCAGTGTCAAGTACCCACAGTCAGTGATGGTCTGGGGTGCCGTGTCAGCTGCTGGTGTTGGTTCACTGTGTTTTATCAAGGGCAGCGTCAATGCAGCTAGCTATCAGGAGATTTTGGAGCACTTCATGCTTCCATCTGCTGAAAAGCTTTATGGAGATGAAGATTTCATTTTTCAGCACGACCTGGCACCTGCTCACAGTGCCAAAACCACTGGTAAATGGTTTACTGACCATGGTATCACTGTGCTCAATTGGCCTGCCAACTCTCCTGACCTGAACCCCATAGAGAATCTGTGGGATATTGTGAAGAGAACGTTGAGAGACTCAAGACCCAACACTCTGGATGAGCTAAAGGCTGCTATCGAAGCATCCTGGGCCTCCATAAGACCTCAGCAGTGCCACAGGCTGATTGCCTCCATGCCACGCTGCATTAAAGCAGTCATTTCTGCCAAAGGATTCCCGACCAAGTATTGAATGCATAACAGTACATGATTATTTGAAGGTTGACGTTTTTTGTATTAAAAACACTTTTCTTTTATTGGTCGGATGAAATATGCTAATTTTGTGAGATAGGAATTTTGGGTTTTCATGAGCTGTATGCCAAAATCATCCGTATTAAGACAATAAAAGACCTGAAATATTTCAGTTAGTGTGCAATGAATCTAAAATATATGAATGTTAAATTTTCATCATTACATTATGGAAAATAATGAACTTTATCACAATATGCTAATATTTTGAGAAGGACCTGTAAGGCAATTTGTGTTGAATGAATGAATTTTTCCATGTAGAAAACAGCTTCACACGCTATCATACATACAATTCATCTGAGACATTAGCTTGGGCTTTTTTTTCCTCCAGGACCCCCACTAATAGCTACCAGTGGCATTGATACGCCCAACCATCAATCTACAATCACTTCTTCTCCTCCAATTGGACCACCTGGAGTGGGGCTTCCACCTACTCTTCCTCCTCCACCTCCTCTTCAGCCTCCTTCCTCATCCTCATCTGTGTCTCTACGGCCCCAATATGTCCCGTCTGAATGTAAGCAGAAATGCTTTTCCTATTCAGATTGGGACTCTGTGGCTTTTTCTTTTCGTTTTCCTTATGGTAATTTTTCTGTTGATTCAAAAGATTTTATTGCTGACTAAAACATTTATCAACTTGTGAATGAAGGTATCTGCATGTTTCTTGAGTGTTGCAGTAACCATTGTAGACCATAGGGTGGTGCTGTTTATTAACCTGAAATAAGTATGTCTTTTCAACTCCGCTACATTAATAAGCTGCGGCTCATGCTAATAAGTTAATTTTCTCTGATTTTATATGTAGATTATACTTTTAAAATCTGGGCATATATGGACTGTTCTTCTTTTTTAAATGAGAATTTTAGTCGTATGTATTTTGTTTAAGGTTTTAGTAAGCAAAACATTTTAATCTCATTTAGTTCATGTTGTAAACTTGTGTTTTACTCTTTCAGATAATTATGATCCAGAAGGCTACAACCCAGAATCTCCAGGCCTGACTGTTGCAGGTTGTAATTCTTATCGCCAGTTTATTCCCCGAGTCCAGACCCAACGGTCCAACCTCATTGGTCTCACCTCTGGTGAAGGACAAGGATCCAGAGGTAACAACTATTTCTTTTTTCCTCCAGGAAATATTAGTTGGCAGATGTGGACAGATGGACAATTTTCTTAGCAAGCCTGGTAAAAATGTGTAAAAAGATTCAAAAGAAAAGCATCTACAGGTCCTTCTCAAAATATTAGCATATTGTGATAAAGTTCATTATTTTCCATAATGTCATGATGAAAATTTAACATTCATATATTTTAGATTCATTGCACACTAACTGAAATATTTCAGGTCTTTTATTGTCTTAATACGGATGATTTTGGCATACAGCTCATGAAAACCCAAAATTCCTATCTCACAAAATTAGCATATCATTAAAAGGGTCTCTAAACGAGCTATGAACCTAATCATCTGAATCAACGAGTTAACTCTAAACACCTGCAAAAGATTCCTGAGGCCTTTAAAACTCCCAGCCTGGTTCATCACTCAAAACCCCAATCATGGGTAAGACTGCCGACCTGACTGCTGTCCAGAAGGCCACTATTGACACCCTCAAGCAAGAGGGTAAGACACAGAAAGAAATTTCTGAACGAATAGGCTGTTCCCAGAGTGCTGTATCAAGGCACCTCAGTGGGAAGTCTGTGGGAAGGAAAAAGTGTGGCAGAAAACGCTGCACAACGAGAAGAGGTGACCGGACCCTGAGGAAGATTGTGGAGAAGGGCCGATTCCAGACCTTGGGGGACCTGCGGAAGCAGTGGACTGAGTCTGGAGTAGAAACATCCAGAGCCACCGTGCACAGGCGTGTGCAGGAAATGGGCTACAGGTGCCGCATTCCCCAGGTCAAGCCACTTTTGAACCAGAAACAGCGGCAGAAGCGCCTGACCTGGGCTACAGAGAAGCAGCACTGGACTGTTACTCAGTGGTCCAAAGTACTTTTTTCAGATGAAAGCAAATTCTGCATGTCATTCGGAAATCAAGGTGCCAGAGTCTGGAGGAAGACTGGGGAGAAGGAAATGCCAAAATGCCAGAAGTCCAGTGTCAAGTACCCACAGTCAGTGATGGTCTGGGGTGCCGTGTCAGCTGCTGGTGTTGGTCCACTGTGTTTTATCAAGGGCAGGGTCAATGCAGCTAGCTACCAGGAGATTTTGGAGCACTTCATGCTTCCATCTGCTGAAGATGGAGATGAAGATTTCATTTTTCAGCACGACCTGGCACCTGCTCACAGTGCCAAAACCACTGGTAAATGGTTTACTGACCATGGTATCACTGTGCTCAATTGGCCTGCCAACTCTCCTGACCTGAACCCCATAGAGAATCTGTGGGATATTGTGAAGAGAACGTTGAGAGACTGAAGACCCAACACTCTGGATGAGCTAAAGGCCGCTATCGAAGCATCCTGGGCCTCCATAAGACCTCAGCAGTGCCACAGGCTGATTGCCTCCATGCCACGCCGCATTGAAGCAGTCATTTCTGCAAAAGGATTCCCGACCAAGTATTGAGTGCATAACTGTACATGATTATTTGAAGGTTGACGTTTTTTGTATTAAAAACACTTCTTTTATTGGTCGGATGAAATATGCTAATTTTGTGAGATAGGAATTTTGGGTTTTCATGAGCTGTATGCCAAAATCATCTGTATTAAGACAATAAAAGACCTGAAATATTTCAGTTAGTGTGCAATGAATCTAAAATATATGAATGTTAAATTTTCATCATGACATTATGGAAAATAAGGAACTTTATCACAATATGCTAATATTTTGAGAAGGACCTGTATTACTCAAAAACCTACCTTTTCAATCATTTCATCATTCGATGGAAATTCTTTTATTTTTTTTATTTTACAAAATCAACAATGGCACAATTGTTTGGTACCCTTGAGAACACCTTTTAAAATAAATGTAACTGAAGCATTTTTTTAAATTGATCAGATATTCTGGGAACTTTAAAATAGTTCGACGACCCCCTGTTTCCCTGTGGTCTAAATGTGTTCAAGTGGGTCTGGTGTGAAACAAAGGATGCATATATGGAAAAGCACCTTATGCCCAGTGTTTGGTATGGTAGAGGCTCTGTGAGGCTGTGGGCCTGTTTATTATCCAAAGGGTCATACTTGGTTCGAGGTTGGTACACTGGGTCTTTCATTAAGATAGTGGTCTAAAACAGATGACCTAGTCTACAAAAAAAATCAAGCTTATTCCATGGCCTCCTATATACAGTGGTTGGACAATGAAACTGAAACACCTGGTTTTGGACCACAATAATTTATTAGTATGGTGTAGGGCCTCCTTTTGCGGCCAATACAGCGTCAATTCGTCTTGGGAATGACATATACAAGTCCTGCACAGTGGTCAGAGGGATTTTAAGCCATTCTTCTTGCAGGATAGTGGCCCGGTCACTACGTGATACTGGTGGAGGAAAACGTTTCCTGACTCGCTCCTCCAAAACACCCCAAAGTGGCTCAATAATATTTAGATCTGGTGACTTTGCAGGTCATGGGAGATGTTCAACTTCACTTTCATGTTCATCAAACCAATCTTTCACCAGTCTTGCTGTGTGTATTAGTGCATTGTCATCCTGATACTGGGTGGTACGCTTCTTTGGGGCTTCTCCACACTGTAACTCTCCCGGATGTGGGGAAAACAGTAAAGGTGGACTCATCAGAGAACAATACATGTTTCACATTGTCCACAGCACAAGATTTGTGCTCCTTGCACCATTGAAATCGACGTTTGGCATTGGCTTGAGTGACCAAAGGTTTGGCTATAGCATCCCGGCCGTGTATATTGACCTTGTGGAGCTCCTGACGGACAGTTCTGGTGGAAACAGGAGAGTTGAGGTGCACATTTAATTCTGCCGTGATTTGGTCAGCCGTGGTTTTATGTTTTTTGGATACAATCCAGGTTAGTACCTGAACATCCCTTTCAGACAGCTTCCTCTTGCGTCCACAGTTAATCCTGTTGGATGTGGTTCGTCCTTCTTGGTGGTATGCTGACATTACCCTGGATACCGTGGCTCTTGATACATCACAAAGACTTGCTGTCTTGGTCACAGATGCGCCAGCAAGACGTGCACCAACAATTTATCCTCTTTTGAACTCTGGAATGTCACCCATAATGTTGTGTGTATTTCAATATTTTGAGCAAAACTGTGCTCTTACCCTGCTAATTGAACCTTCTGCTCTTACTGGTGCAATGTGCAATCAATGAAGACTGGCTACCAGGCTGGTCCAATTTAGCCATGAAACCTCCCACACTAAAATGACAGGTGTTTCAGTTTCATTGTCCAGCCCCTGTAAATCCTTTTTTTTTTTTTAAATCTTGTTTTAAGGCCTTTTACACATATTTACTATGTGTGCCAATGCAGTCAATGCAAAGTCTTCTGATTATAACTTTTTAACCTTTCTTTTCTAGCTGCCAACATAGTGATCCAGACGGAGCCTGCAACTGTATCCAGCTCTCCTGGAAATGTGTCTCGTTTCAACACTGAACAGGACAACAGGAAGAGGACGATGGGAGCCAGTACAGCTGAGGGTTCAGCAGCTAAAAAACCCTGGATGGACAAGTAAGGAGTCACAGAAGCACACAAACATCAAAAACGTAGAATAAGAGAATCAGATCAACATAGAAAACCTAAACGAGTTCTGCATTTAGTCCAGAAAGACCTTTTTTTGTGCAGACATTTAGCTATATGAGCAAGGTGTCATTTGGTTAAAGCATTGTCCCGTTTATAGTTTGGGGGCCTAAATCCTTGTTAAGTTGTTAGATATCTATTCTAAGCTTAAGAATTGGTAAGTGGGTACATACAAGATTAATGTGAGAAAATAATAACATTCCCTTATTAATGTTCCAGTATTAATGTCTTTTTTCGTCTCTGGAAAAGAAAGTTAATTAATTACAGATAAATATCAAACATAGTTCTCTCTAGCTGAAGACGTTCTCCTATCCCCTTATAATTGTTACCCCCTTTTGCTAAAATAACTTCAGTTAGGTGCTTCTTGTAGCCATCTACGAGTCTGAAGAAAGCTTGCCTTACTTATAGCAGCTGTGAGATGTTTTAGGAGTTTCTTACTTGCAGACTTCACATATGAACGCGCCTTTACATAGGGGTAACATGTAACTTGCTCGCTCCTGTCGCGTCATCCGCGTTCGGTCGGAACGTACCTTTATAAAGCGAAGGTTTACCTGCCTCCCAAGGAAGCTGTGTCATTCTGATTGTAGAGGCATGGAGTTTTATATCAACAGCTGCAGTTTTTTGAATGTCTTAGACTTGGAGACAGTAAACTGGTTGATTTCAAATTATTTTAGGACTTAAAATCCCCTACCAGGCTCATAAGCTGCTGCATCCTTCTTTGTGAAGGCCTCAGACAGCTCTTCAGATCTCACCACGCTGTTCACTCTCACTTCAACAGTTAGACGTGGAACAAACTAAATGCCTCAAATTTTAAACAGGCCAAGCCTTTTTCAATATATGGAAATTTAGTCATTTTAAGTGGGAAATGGGGTTGTATTCAAATGTATTTTTCACCATTTTTAATTACATTTTAAAAACATTTTGAAAGGTCTTTTTATTAGTTTGAATTGTTAGTTATTATTGGTTGTATTATTTGAATTGTTCAGTATTGCATCATATGAATATTGGATATCCATATGTCCAAATATGTCAGAAAAGCACATATTGTCATAGGGTGTCTCATTTTTTCACATGACTGTGTCTCTATTAATACTAGTGTTCAATTGCAGATCCTCTACTTCTGATTCTGGGAGAAACATTAAAATATAGCATAAAATTGAATCTTAGTTTTGTTTTTCATTCAAATTTCCTATTCACGTCATGAAAAGTTATTTTTTTATATTTAACTGTGAGAAATTAAGTATTCTAAAAGTATATAAATGTCTTAAAATATGTATATTTGTGTAAATAAATTCATTTGTAACAGGAAAAAAACCTTATACATATAGTGTGGCTACAATGCTTTTATTTCAGTTTTTTAGTTTTATTTAGCTAGATTTGTTCTTTTGTGAACCAAAAATATTTTTTGCTAAATATTTAAAATGTTAATTTTATTTTTTTATCTTTCTTAAATAAATGCCAGTGTTTACTTACAATTATTCTGTTATTTCAGGCCAAATTTTAGCAGTCAAGATAAGAATATTTTTCCAAAGAGAAACCACTACGTGAATACAAAGCTGGAGGTGCGCAAGATCCCGCGTGACCTGAATAACATCACCAAGCTCAATGAGCATTTTAGCAAGTTTGGAACCATCGTCAATATACAGGTGCAGTATTTCTTTTTTTGTAGAAGAGCTGTTAACTGTTAACTCTAGAAGAGCTGTTAACTGGATAGAGTGATTAAGATTAGAGCATCAGAGAACATTTCCTCCAGCTGACCAGTTCAGTTTTATTCCCATTCCAGGTCGTGTTTGGCGGCGACCCGGAGGCTGCACTGATCCAGTACACAAAGAACGAGGAGGCCAGACGGGCCATATCAAGCACCGAGGCCGTTCTCAACAACCGCTTCATCCGTGTGTACTGGCACCGGGAGCCCAGCACCAACTCTTTGGGTCAGGAGCAGACCTCAGGGAGCCAGGGGGCTGGGTCAGCGCCAGGCCAAGGCCTGCAGCACAGCAACATGCATAAGGTTGGCCTAAAGAGCTGAAACAAAAGAATCAGAATTGGTAAAATTATTGATCCCAAGGGGAGATTTCTAATGTTACATCTGCTTATTGGAACCACAAAATCACAGAGTTTTATATACAAAATGGATTTAAATAGAAGTTTAAAAAAAGTCAAGTCAAGTTTATTTATATAGCGTTTTTCAGCAACAAGGCACTCAAGGGGCTGTACATATGGAAAAACATTACAGTGATACAGAAAATCAAACAGCAGAGGTAATAAAAAAAAAAGAATAGAATGATTGATAAGAAAATGAAAGGAAAATTGGACTGAAAACGTAACTAATAATGTTTAGATGGCTCAGTCAAAGGCCACCCTAAACAAATAAGTTTTTAATCTTGATTTAAAACAACTTAGGGTTTCTGTGCTTTTACAGTTTTCTGGGAGTTTATTCCAGATTAGTGGAGCATAAGAACTAAAAGCTGCTTCTCCATGTTTGGTTCTGGTTCTGGGTGTGCAGAGTAGATTTGAGCCAAAAGACCTGAGAGGTCTGGGTGGTTGATATACTGACAACAAGTCTGTAATGTATTTTGGTGCTAAGCCATTCAATGATTTATAGACTAACAGAAGTATTTTAAAGTATTCTCTGAGCTACAGCGAGCCAGTGTAAGGACTTTAGAACTGGGGTAAAAAATGATAATATTTATAAAAAACATGAAAAAGTCATTCTATTATTTTCCACTAATGTTTTGGCCTTGTTTATAGATGAATGTTCTGAGAAGCAGTTGCTGTTTAACAAGATTTTACTTATTAAACTGCATTTAGTCTCTTGTATCAGTGATAAGTGCAGCTATCATTCCTAAAGCAGCAGACTCTGTGAATTCACTGGAGAGTGTAGATCCTTACTTTTAACCTGAGCTTTCCAAAAGGCAGCCAACATTTCCATCAATCTCCATAACAGCCAGAGATTGAAACCTCTTTTCACTTGCTGAAAGTGTCTCTCATTCTCAGTGCTAGAATGAATCTCAGATCTGTCCCAACATGTTGTAACAGAATGCTTTTACCCTTTAAATAGCTTCTTGCAACTCTTATTTAGTTGTCATGGGAAGGCGAAGCGTCATGAAGCTCTGAGGCTTAGTGTGCTGGAAAAAAACATTTAAAATTCTAAAACAGTGACACCTGGTGGCCAACTTAACCATAGCAGTTTATCAAATGCAACTAAAGTGCTGGCAGTTTCAGTTGTCAGCAATTAAAAATTCAGACTCTGGTTCTTTTAATAAGCTTATGTTTTGTTCATTTACAGCAATTAATGATTACATCATCATAAAATTAAACATGCATGTTAAACAACATCGATGCACTGCCCCAGAAGGACAACTAAGTACTTTTAACATTTGTTCAGAAACGCCCCAATATGTATGTATACACTCACCCACACCGATGGTGTATTCTGCAAAGCATTGCAGATTAAACCAGTGAAACGCTTCAAATCATTTCAAACCAACGAAACATAAGGTAAAGACACCAGTGATGTATGAAACATCAAAGCTGTTGGTCTTCGGACAGTACCTTTTTGATAAAAGCCGCAAATCACTCCTCTTCAGGAAAAGGCATACAAGCTCCAAAGCCTCGTTTTTAAGCATCACACTGACACTGAAAATGTTTAACGTTGTTCACAGAGAACAGTCCAAATAAGCCCACAGAAAAACATTGTAGATTTGAGGTTCCAAGCGACCAGTCCTAGCAGATCAAGCTGATAATAATTCAACTTTTGGCCCCTAATTGATTTCCCTTAATTTAAAAAATTCTTAATTTGATTTACTCTCCTTTTTTCCCTTTCTCACTCTGTTTTTTGCAGGTGATCAAACAACACAGTCCAGGTGCCTATGTACTAAACAACACCATGCCCAAGCATCATCTGAATGCAGCACCTGGAACCACGAACGCAACAAAGACAGATGGCCTGAATCCAAATGCAGACCCTCTCATTGTATGCTTTTCATCTTCCTCACCTGTATATAAAAATAAAACCTCATAAAGGCTTTCTATAGTTAGTCTAGATTTGGTAACAAAATTTAAAAAATTACCCCCGGAGAATGTGATGGGAGGCTAGATGCCATGAATATTGTTTGGACAGTCAGTGTCTTCTTCCACACTTCTTTAAGCTAAAGAACCATGTTTTAAGATGACATTGCATTCCTGTTTACTTCTGGTAGTAATACCTTTTTCTTTTTTTTCTTCTTCTTCTTTGTGTGACACTTAGGCGGCACCTAACACCCAGAAAGGCCCCTACACTCCCATAGCCCCCAAATCTTCTTCAAAGAGCCTTGGAAAAACTGGAAAAGCACTGGAAGCACAGGAAGCTATGAAAAAGAAACAGGCAAGTTTTTGTTTTGCTTGCATATTCTACAAGAAGTGCAAAAGACAAAGAGTTCTGTTTGTGGAGCAACATGTTTACGGATGGCAAATGGTATGTTAAGGGCTCTTTATCTGTTGTAGGAGGCAATGAGACTCCAACAAGACATGAGGAAGAAGAAACAGGAGATGTTAAAGACTCAGATCGAGTGTCAGAAAGTAACATGCCTCCCTTTTTTTGACAACCTTTTTCTGTAAGTTTGTGTCTTCTACTCTTGGTAACATTCACTTGATTTTCTCTCGCTGCTCTTCCTTTAGGCGCTGATCAACCGCTTGGAGAAAAACCGAGCCATGAAGCCTGAGGAGAGGGCCAACATCATGAAAACCCTGAAGGAGCTAACAGAGAAGATCACCCAGCTGCAGAATGAAATGAACCCCACCCCTCAGGTCTCAAGTGGCAAAACCAACCACAGCCAACCCAAGACCAAGACCGATGTAAGTTTAGAAACTATTCAGCACTCAGGCATCCACACTTTTAAATGTTTGCACAAATATTTTGAAGTTTTCAACGTCGCCTAATAAGTTGTGATATTTTCATAAACTGTAAATTCATTTTTTATTTTTTTTTTCATTCTATTGATTTACTTTGTTGAGTAAATGATTTAATAATTAGGGAGTTTTCATTTGTCTTGGTTTTCTTACCAGGCCCAGAAGGAGTTGCTCGATGCTGAATTAGACTTTTATAGTAGAATCAGCTCTGGGGAAGACACAACAGACCTTAAGAGAAAACTTGGGCAGCTACAGGTGGAGGTACATACGAACAACACTGAAATCATTCTCTAACCATAATGTTAAAATAAATTAATTAAAACTAATCTGAACAACTGGAGAGTGCCGCCCCATGTGCGTGTATGAAGGTGCCCCATACAGGGACACAACCACACACAGACAACATCAAGCATGAGCAGCATTTTTTTTTTCTTTTCTTCTTCTTACAGCCTGAAGATGAGGATGTGTTACTTGGAAATGTCAGAGAGGATGTTTACTGATAAGATTATTCTCGCAGTCTTCTGCTCACTCAGGAGAGAAATGATACATGCAGCAAGATGTAGCAAAAGTAAATGTATAAAGCAATATACACAGAGAGGGATAAACCTGACGTACATTAGAAGTGCAGGAATCCCCAATTAAAAGGAAGTGAGTGATTTTTAAAAGCCAGCTGCATTTATTGTATAAGCAGTTACAGTAAATGGCAAAGATAATTTTAATGCATTGTTGATTAAAGTTCTGATCATGTTAACATGTGCTGTTTAAAGAAGAGCTGAGTTGGTCTCCATAGATCTTTATTGAGTTGTTCAGCATCCATCGGTCATAATAGTTTGCCTTGTGTGTGTTAAAGACTTTGTTTGAGTCAGTCATCTGGGTTCGATTAAACATTTTAGGGAGAGGTTAAAGCTATTGATAAGGCATGGGTGACTGTCAGATTCTCACGTTATGTTGACCCTGAGCGGAAATTTTGCAGTATGATGGTAATAAGATAAAAACATAAAACGAAAATGTACAACATGATCTAAACACCTTTGTTTTTTTTGTTGTTTTTTTTTTTTGCTTAAAACAGGAAAGCAATTACAACTGCAATTTCTGCAACTTCTGCAGAAATAATACAACAGATTGATTTATTACAGCAAAAACAGCATCATGTGTAAAATTTACTTTGGGTCATTTTGTTTGGATACACGGGCTATAGAGTAAGGTCTATTTATAAATGAAGTAATACTAGTATAAGTAGTTATTTAGTAGTTCGCTCTACTCATATGTAGTTTCTTTCTCTTAGACTGATTTTAGCTTTCCAACTGCAGTTTTAAAACAGTTATCTTGATAAAGGTGATTATTGCAGCTTTATTGTGACCGGACATATTTCCAGACGACTAAAATTGTGTCTCTTGTAAGATGCCAATTTGTCTTTCCTAAAAGTAAGGGAAAAGTATAGAAGCTTTACTATAGCCAGCTGACCAGCAGTACTCAGCAACAAGTGGGGGAGGGGTCACTCCTTGAAGTTAACATAATTTTTTTGTATTTCATTGTAATTACTTTTTAAATTGTTTGATTTGGGTCAAATGTTTTGTGTATCCTTGAACAAACTTCTCAAAAATAGTTTGCTGGAGTTTTCCTTGAGCTTGAGATGTTGCTTCGGTCTTTTCACAAAATGTTCTTTCCTCAGGATGCCATCTATTTAATGAAATGCACCAGACTCTCCTGCTTTAGAACCCAGACACTAAGTGATGCTGTCACCTCTATACGTCTCCGGCATGTGTTCAGGCTTGAGAGCTCACTTCCCTTTTTTGGGTTATTTTGGGGAAACTCTTAAATTTTGGCTTCAACACACCACAGGATGTTTGAAAGAAATGGAGCTTGTCTGTGACAAAATGTAGTCTGACTTTTTTTATGTTGCTTTTAGAGTGATTTGAACCTTATGACATTTTATTGTGGATGGGAACGATCTCTTATCAGCTTCAGCCAGCGTCCTCATGAGGACATTTGCTTTTGTTTTGGGGTTCATGCACACATAGTGGGGGAAAAAAACGAGGATTTATATCTGGAATACAGAACCTGTCTCATTCCTGACCTGTATGGTTGTTTCATATTCTTAGGGTGTTTGTACTTGCAGAAAAGTTGTCATGCAGATGAACGTGGCACCTTCGGTATTTGGAAATTGTACCCATGGGTGAACCAGACTGGTTGAGGTCCATAGTTCTTTTTTTTTTTTTTTCTCATATCACATAAGGAAGCAGTATGTTTGAAGTTTTGTCTTTAATTATAATCACAGCTGTGTCTCAATTTAAAATCACTTAGTGTAAAAAAAAAAAAAAATAGTACTGACCAGTACACAAATTGTTATTGCTGTCATCATTTATTATAAAAGTATATAAAACCAAAATTTATTTGGTTGAAATTTAAAAATTTCCTTCTTAAATTGTATTGTGATATTGAAGGCATGCACACTCTAAACACCCAAACAAAAAAGTGTTTTAAGGGGTGAAAAAAGTTATTTATATTTCAACTCCTTTGTTACTTTCTGTTTTGACAATTTATTGCACTTGAGCCCCGGGAATCAGTTTTGATATCTGCACCTTGTCAGGAATTAGCCAAAAGGCTGGGTTTCCTAATGTGAATTAAAACATAAACACCGGGAGTTGGTTTAAAACAAAAGGGAAATGTCATGAGTCAGCAAAGCTGGGTTCAAATCGGTTGGGGGCTACTTTCAATAATCTGAAAGTCTGAATTTGTTTTGTTTACCTTAACAGATAAATCCAGACCAAGTCTACATCTAAATGTTTCTTAAATACGGACACCAGTGGGTGGAGTCACAAAAGTCAACATAGCTTTGGTTTACAACACCCTATATTCCTCTTTATCCCAGGGGTCCCTAATTAGCTGGTTGTTAAAAATGCATATTCTCTGCCCCCCCATCCCGCCTCATCCAACCAAGCCCAAACCTCCTTCTGCGCATTAAAGCGCAGCCACTTAAGCAAGCCCAGAGGAGTAGCTGCTAACGAAGCCAACGCAGACACAAGTCCTTACACTGAAGGGGCTCCGTCTCATTAAAGTTTGAGTTGCTGGTCCGTGTAAGAAAATCGCAGAATGACAATTAAAGGCAGAAGTGAGGCAGGGACAAATGGAGAAGAGAGATCCTGTTAGGTTGTGGAGTGGTTAAGAAGTGGGATGTTGTGTTAAAAATGGAGGAGGGACAACTAATGGTAAAGTGGGAGGGCTGAGCATATATAGTCCTATATATGTTAGATTTCCAACTTTTTCACGTCTTGTGGAATTACAGCCGCAGCCTTAAATGTATTATATTGGAATTTGCTGTGATAGACCGACACAGATACATACTTAATTGTGAAGTGTAATAAAAATCTTACTACTCGGGTTTCAACATTTTTTACAAATAGAAATGGGAAAAGTGTGGCATGCTGCATCTAGAAATTTAAATTTCTTCCTAGTTTGCTTTGCTTTGCACAGGCACTCTCCATCCAATCTGACCGAGCTTTTAGCTCATTTTAAGCCCTACCACAGATTCTTAATAGGTTTTAGTTCACGACTTTAACTAGGCCGTTCTAACACATGGATATGCTTTGAGCTGATCTCTTCTATGGTACCACTGGCATATATGTTTAGGTTTTTTTTGTCTTGCTGTAAGGTGAATCCTGGCTACAGTCCGAAGTCTTCTTTAAACCTTTCCACAGCATTCATCCCTGATCTGTCTGGTGTTTTTTTCTTGGTCTTCATAATGCTGTTTGTTCAGTAATGTTTTCTAATTGGTTGCAAATGTTGGGGTGAGGACCCTATAAGGGATCATGATCCTATTGAGAAATTAAAATAAATAACATAAGAGATAATGGTTGAGGGTAATTATGCTATGAGTGTTAGAAAAGATTAAAAAGCAGTTCTTATAAATAAATAAATGGCTAAACGAAACATATTGACTATTGATGCTGCTTATGCTATTGTTATACCTCTGTTTATTGATGATCACATTAGTACAGTAATCTGATAATGGGTCAATTTTGAAACCGGCATGCTGTTTTCTAATTCTGAGTTACTCTGTGATCGGAAGAAAATCAGCATCCAGTCTTTTGTTTCTTTAGGCGAAACGACTAGGTCTGCTACCACCGATGGGTCGAGGTCGGGGCCGGGGGAAGATGACACCAGATCCCTGCTCGATGCATGCTGGCCGCGGCAGGAGCCGAAGCCGGGAGATGATGGCTCGCGGTGGGGTTGTAAACCGCATGGTTGTTGACCACAGACCCAGAACGCTGGCTATTTTAGGAGTCATGCAGGAGGAGAAGGAAGAGCTAATGCCGCACTTTGTGGTGTGAAAATACACAAAAGGCTATATTATTAACTATGCAAGAATTCTCTGTAATTTTTGTGTTAATCGGTTTTGTGTCTTTTAGAAATTTGGTGAAATTGAAGAACTGCGCGACCAGGATGCCAACACTGTCATCATGACGTTTAAGACACGAAGCGAAGCAGAGAATGTAAGTTACATGCTCCTAATCAGACCAGGCTCTTTGTCTTTCTTATGTTCTGTAAATTATCTGTGTGTTTTGTATTCTAGGCAGCCAATCAGGGAGCCAAGTTCAAAGGTCGTGTTCTGCAGATTTCCTGGTACAAGCCCAAGACATCCTCCGTTACGTCCGAGCCTGAGGTGGAAGAGGCTAAAGACGAGGAGAAGGCGGTACGGCACATCATATACAGTTGATTCAGATTTATCCATTGAGACTGTCTATAGTAAGAAATCCGAGTCTCAGTTGTTGAACTTTTCGGAAGTTTTAGTTATATTCACAGATTCTACTAATACATTTTTAGTGCTTCTGAATTTTTCACTGCTGCTCCCAATGCAAAGTCAGGCATAACCTTTCTGTGCTAAAAGCATTTCAGCCTCTAGAGTAAAACAGGATTGAAATTAGTTGAAATGTTACTACTATAGTTTATTTTAGCTGTTTTAAGGTTGAATTCCCCTCCAAATGATGGACCTTATTACCTTAAGGTATTTTGCTCTCGTTTTGTTCAAGAAGGGCATGATTTTCATCCTTCTTCCCAGGTTAGATTTGTTTTTTAGGATTACTATGGCAGATCAACTCACTTGATATCACATTTCCCTTTTTAATGAGCTTGTTACCTAATGTGCGCGGTCCATCACAGTGGATAAATGTCTCAGCTGTTTAAAAACCTTTTTGATCATCTTTGGGCTTGAGCTTCACAATACCATAAAATACAAACGATACAGCACTGAAGGCAGCTCAGAATTTAGACACAATGTTCACCCAAGACAAAAGTAGACACAGTAAAGTCAGCAGCAGCGCAAATGTGAGTTCATAAAGGGAAGTATGGTGATTTATCCAGCGATGAGCAGAGAGTCTGGAGTAATGTGTGAGAGAAATAGCTTAGAGACCTAACAGACAGGCACTCTACCTAAGATTTAAAAACTTGTAAACCTATACATCACCACAGTGGTGAATGACCGCTTGTCAAAAGGTTGTAATCCAAAGAACAAAAAATTCTGGCGGCAAACAGGCAAGCTTTGGCATTTCTGCTCTGGTTATGATCTGCGTTCTCTTTCTAATGTGCATAGGCAGTTTCTCTGAACAGCTATTGGCAGAATATTTTGTATCTGTGAGCCACCCCAGCACTTGCGTACAATACAGTCGCAGTGCATGGAAGCAGCTTGAAGCCTCCGTTTTCCTCACGTAATCAGTTGACGTTTTACTCCTGAGGGCTGGGTTGAGCTGAACTACAGTGATGTAGCTGTAGGACACTGACTGTCACACCACTATTTCTCCTTAAGTCTATATGCAGTTATTCTTTTCACAAAAACATGCCCTGAAACCCTGGACATGGTTTTTGTCTTTAAAGGTATGGAAATTGATTGAAGAATTTTCCAGGACTGCATAAGTGTGGATGAGAATTAATATGGAGTATTTCTATTTGTAATTATTCCCTGTCTCTCTCTCTCTCTCTCTTTCTTTCTTTCTGTTCACTTTTGTTTTTCTCTGCTTCTTTTACTCCTTATGTCCCGTTTCCCCTCAGTCTGTTAGTTTCTGTTTTTTTAGATTATATATTAAAGGCTTAACATTGTAAAAAATATCATATATACCATAAAGTTGGGAGGATTTTTGTATTTTATTTTTATTTTTTTTAAATAGCCGAAAAGGACTGAAAACTTTGTCAATTTAATTTGGGCATTTTTACATAAACAATATGTAGGAACTCTGCATGTCATTTAAACCTAAAAACTTCAAGCTAATGCCGTGTGTGGTGCTTGGAAGGGAAGTCAAAATACGAACAGTCTGTCATCCATTTGGCTTAAACACTGGAAAAACTAAATTAATTCCTGCTTCACCTAATGTGGGTAAAGAGAAGGAACATTTGGAGAGAACACTTTAATTTACTGTTGTGATTCATGGGCATCACCAGATGTTTTGGGACATTTTGTACACATAAAAAGTAAAAACTGCTGCAAAACCACATAATTTCTTACCTGTGAAACTTTATGCTCACAAACCACATTCACAACCATCTCCATGGTCTGGCTGTTGACCATACTTGAGCTATCTGTCATAGACATGAACTGTGTTGTGTCTCTTTCTGCTGTTACCTATGCTTTTTCATCCATATATGGTCTATTGTAGAGAGGATCTTTCATGTCAGAATAATGTGTTTTAAAACTAGGTATCAGCTTTGAAAAACAGTTTGTGTCCGATAATGTCAAGATTTTTAGGTTCTCTGGCCATAAAATTTAATGTATGCTCTTTAAATTCCCAAGTAGCTCATTATTGTGTCCGCTGCAAATGGTTTCGACCATCTAATTTTAATTTAATCATATAAAGTGCCAAAGTATGAAAGTACTTACTACTGAGGCCAGGTTGTACAAACCTTCTCCCAAAGTGGGATTTTTTTGTTTTCCAAAATATGTTAAAATCAGAAAAGTATAAAGATTGATACTTCATTGGTGTTTTTTGATGTGAACAGAAGGAAGCAAGCTTGTATCTTCCTGGAAACGACGGAGGGAGGGAGGATGAAGAAGAGGAGGAGGATGACGATGAAGATGACGAGTATGAGAGCCGATCTTGGAGACGATAAGGAGACCGTTTTGTACCTGCATGCCCTCCAGCCGATTCTATTTTTTATTTTTATTTTTTCTCCCTGCATAAAAGGAAACAGTTTTTTTTTTCTCTCTACATTAATTTTAGACTTGAATTTGAGGAAAACATCTTTTACTTTATGGTTTCTAATTAAAAAAGGAGTTTAGTGGGTGATTGGATTTTGCCTCCTTCAGTGAAACATGTAAAACATCTTTTGCTGAGAGTGATAAATGTTTTTTTCCTATAGATAGAAAAATCTGTATGTTTTAGTGTGCTTAATCAGATGATTAATATCAGTAATGCACATTTGTGTCTACTGTGAATAGGTATTTTTATACATACTGTATTTAAGCTTTTTCTCACCAGTTTTTTTTTTTTTTTGTAAAAAAAAAAAAAATGATAATAATAAACGAAACAAAACAAAACAAATTCTCACCCTCAGTTCAGGGACAGCCATTCCATCGCCAGTAGAAGGCTCTCTATTACTCCCAGAGAGATTAGTTTATTTTTTCTTACCACATTGAAGCACTGTGTTGTACCTTGTCACTTTACTCTCAGTGTAACTTTTTTCGGTAATAGTTGGCCCTAAAATATTAAAGATCTCAAGTATTTTTGGTTACATCTGTTAGATTTGGCACCCCTAGCACATCAAGCTGCTGTTGTACCACATAAGAGAGAGTGCAGGTACTGGTGTAGTAGATCAGTGTTTACAAATTACAGTCTCCATGTCAACCAGACAGTTTTGTGGCGTATATCCAAATGTTCCCACTTTTATTTTATTGCTCAATCTGTCTAGTGCCACCCTGTGTGAATATACACCCACACACGTGTTTAATAGAGGATGTAAAAATCCTCGATTGTTGAACCAAGGCTCCAACAAGGCTGATCGGCGCACCCATTTTCAAATGTGACATCCATAGACAGGTGTTTGAATGTAGTACTGAACAGTTGATTTTATTATAAAGAAATATATATCTATATACACATGTAATTTCTTTGCCTTAAACTATCAGCGGACTGCTGAGTTTTTACAGGATTTGTGATTTACTTTTGTAAATTTTGTAAATGCTTTACAGAGAAATGACTGTCATATATGACAGGATCGTATCAGGTAGAAGAGGTCAAACAGGAGTTGCACAGTTTTGCATGTGGTGAACAGTCCACCTTGTTTTCTTTGCTTTTACTTTTCATTTAAATAGAACGGCTTCTGTAAAGAAGCTCTCAGAGCTGCTCCGAGTTGTTAAAAACACTCTTTTGCAAGACACTTGAGTCATGCAGCACACCCTAACTTATTCACACACGTGTGGCGCTGCCTCACATTGTCAGTGTTCAAAACCTGCTTAGGTGTGCACGCTGAAGATTTTTATAATGTAAACTGTGTTCCAAAGGCAACGTGATCGGAGGAGTTCAGTTGGTTCAAATGAATGCAGAAAGATTACATTGCATAGCCCTTCATCAGCTAATTGCTTATATTTAGCTTCTCAAAACTTCATTGATCATATCCAGTAGCAACAGAATGGAGCCAATTTAAAAGTGAGATTAATTTATTAGCAGCACAATTCTGCCTGCGTGTAAATACATTTAGCTCCCCAACTTTGGAGGTTGCAGAACTGTTTAAAACATGTTTGCCAGTTTTGAAGTTTGATGAGAGCCTGATGTGTTTAATTTTATATATTTCCATTTCACTTTTCCACAAAGAGGTTTAAGTGGGTTTTTTGGTTGTTTTTTTTTATGCAGATTCTGAGCACCTCCCAGTTTTTGTACAACCTTCTTTAATGCTATCACCTAATAGTGTACAATATGTAAAATGTTTATTGGATAATAGTTTTCGATTTGTTACTGTTTATATTTGCAGGATGTGTGTGTATTCATGTATTCTATTTGTATAAATGGATTTCTAATTTACTAGCATGTTTGCTTTTGCCAATAAAGACAAAGGAATGGGGTGCTTGTAAGATGATCCAAAAAAAAATAGAAGAAATATGAGTTATTGGATTTGGAAAAGAAGAAAAAAAAGTTAAGGAAAATTGAGCTAAAAGATAAGAATATTGGCCAGTGGGAAAAAAAGATGCAAGCAAAAGCATTCCACAAAATATTACCTTTAAAATAATGTGTGGTCTCCTTCATTGTGTATTTTTTTTCATTTTGTTGACACAATTTAGTGCTTCCCATGTTGTAGATATGTTACCCACATTTTGATGTTTTTTTGTTTTTCCATTTTACTAATCAGATATTGTTTAAAATTATAGTATTCTGTTTAAAAGTGAGTAAAGTTCAAATGGCATAGCTTTTATTTACATTCATGGCACATTCTATTCAAAATCAAAACATGAAATCAAATTGATCTAGAGAAAGTAAGAAAAAAGGAACAGATTGTTACAAAATAGTTTTATTCACAAACAACCATTTATAAGCTGAAAAATGCTTAGATTTAACATTTCTGTGAATTGTTAAACTAATATTTACCTGGATAACCACTGTTTTTGAAAAGTGATGCACGTCTGTGTTCAAACGACTGCTTCAAGAGCATTACCTCCTCAGGTAAAAGGCATCATGATGTCTTACACTATTTGGTATTTTGATGTATTCAGACTGATCCACCATCCCTGTTTTGTAATGAAAAGATCTGGCACTATACAGGTCCTTCTCAAAATATTAGCATATTGTGATAAAGTTCATTATTTTCCATAATGTCATGATGAAAATTTAACATTCATATATTTTAGATTCATTGCACACTAACTGAAATATATCAGGTCTTTTATTGTCTTAATACGGATGATTTTGGCATACAGCTCATGAAAACCCAAAATTCCTATCTCACAAAATTAGCATATTTCATCCGACCAATAAAAGAAAATGCTTTTAATACAAAAAACGTCAACCTTCAAATAATCATGTACATTTATGCACTCAATACTTGGTCGGGAATCCTTTTGCAGAAATGACTGCTTCAGTGCGGCGTGGCATGGAGGCAATCAGCCTGTGGCACTGCTGAGGTCTTATGGAGGCCCAGGATGCTTCGATAGCGGCCTTTAGCTCATCCAGAGTGTTGGGTCTTGAGTCTCTCAACGTTCTCTTCACAATATCCCACAGATTCTCTATGGGGTTCAGGTCAGGAGAGTTGGCAGGCCAATTGAGCACAGTGATACCATGGTCAGTAAACCATTTACCAGTGGTTTTGGCACTGTGAGCAGGTGCCAGGTCGTGCTGAAAAATGAAATCTTCATCTCCATAAAGCTTTTCAGCAGATGGAAGCATGAAGTGCTCCAAAATCTCCTGATAGCTAGCTGCATTGACCCTGCCCTTGATAAAACACAGTGGACCAACACCAGCAGCTGACACGGCACCCCAGACCATCACTGACTGTGGGTACTTGACACTGGACTTCTGGCATTTTGGCATTTCCTTCTCCCAGTCTTCCTCCAGACTCTGGCACCTTGATTTCCGAATGACATGCAGAATTTGCTTTCATCCGAAAAAAGTACTTTGGACCACTGAGCAACAGTCCAATGCTGCTTCTCTGTAGCCCAGGTCAGGCGCTTCTGCCGCTGTTTCTGGTTCAAAAGTTGCTTGACCTGGGGAATGCGGCACCTGTAGCCCATTTCCTGCACACGCCTGTAACGGTGGCTCTGGATGTTTCTACTCCAGACTCAGTCCACTGCTTCCGCAGGTCCCCCAAGGTCTGGAATCGGCCCTTCTCCGCAATCTTCCTCAGGGTCCGGTCACCTCTTCTCGTTGTGCAGCGTTTTCTGCCACACTTTTTCCTTCCCACAGACTTCCCACTGAGGTGCCTTGATACAGCACTCTGGGAACAGCCTATTCGTTCAGAAATTTCTTTCTGTGTCTTACCCTCTTGCTTGAGGGTGTCAATAGTGGCCTTCTGGACAGCAGTCAGGTCGGCAGTCTTACCCATGATTGGGGTTTTGAGTGATGAACCAGGCTGGGAGTTTTAAAGGCCTCAGGAATCTTTTGCAGGTGTTTAGAGTTAACTCGTTGATTCAGATGATTAGGTTCATAGCTCGTTTAGAGACCCTTTTAATGATATGCTAATTTTGTGAGATAGGAATTTTGGGTTTTCATGAGCTGTATGCCAAAATCATCCGTATTAAGACAATAAAAGACCTGAAATATTTCAGTTAGTGTGCAATGAATCTAAAATATATGAATGTTAAATTTTCATCATTACATTATGGAAAATAATGAACTTTATCACAATATGCTAATATTTTGAGAAGGACCTGTAGTTTGAGAACCATCCCCATATCATGATACCTGAACCACCATGCTTCCCTGTGTACTGTGGATTGAATTCAGTGTTTGACAAACTGCGGTCCCTTGGCCAAACAAGAAAAACAATCTTGCTTTTATCTGTTTCCATAAATGTGCCATTTCTCTTCCGACCAGTCGTGTTCTTTGGCTAATTATAATTTCTCCCACTCATAACGCTATCAATTATAATAATACCTTGGCTTTACATGTCTTCTAATAGTACTCACAGGTAGCTGTAGCTAGTTTTTTTTTTGTTGAATTTTTTGATTCCTGTTTTTTTATAGAAAGAACAACCTCACTGATTGAACTCCACACCACCATTATGTTGAACATGCTTTAAAAGTATGATTCAGCAGCATACATATTATGACTGTTGGGTGTGCTGGTTTTTGATTACTAAACCTACCAATAATTTATTTGTCATGCATGAATATAAAATACAAACTGCATCCTTTAAAAAAAAAAAACCCTTGTGGTACTAGTACCATAAATATGAGAACCAGGAGTTTAGTTATTTTTTAACAAACGTCTGCTCATGCATATGCTGCATATATATATTCACAGATTTGAATATGCGATGTATTTATTGTTAACCTACGGTTCTAATGTGAGACAATTTATACCATGTTGCAATTCAATTAAACCTCAGAAGCCACATTTTACTATGAATGTATAAAACCTACAAAGTCAAACTTGACTTGGGTTGCTAAGTTAAATTTAACTCATCAACAAATGTATTTCGTTTTTAACTTTAGGAAGCCAAGTGAAAACACTTAAGACCATGTTTTGCTTAATGTCCGAACCTTCGGCTCTTCCTGAGGGATGGGATTACAGACAAAGTCCGCAGCATTACAACACACATCACAACCTCATGGCAAAGGGATAAAATAATTTTTTATATGTTCACTGGTTTAACTGTCAACATAGAATAAAAATAAATTTAAAAAAATGAATAATGTTGATTAATAGAAATTATATTAATAAAATATTAAATGTAAAATAAATTATGAAACAAACTATGTATTGCAGTGCGCAAATTACAGGTACTAGCTTCCTGTCAACATGGAGTTGATATAGAAATCTTTCATATTACTTTTAATTTGTCATTGGATCAATGACCCAATAATGACAAGTTGAAAGTAATACAAAAACTGTTTTGTCAAATACAGAGCTCAAAAAATTAAAGGAACACTTTATAATATCAAGTATAATATCAAGTCAGTCTGTTTTGGTGGTAATGAAATAACAACTGGTGCACTAAAGTGGCAACAATGAGGCAACCCCAAAAACAAGATGGTTTTGCAGGTGGAGGCCCCAGACAATTTTTCCCTCATATTTTTCACTGTTTTTCAGTAGTTTTGCATTTGACCCTACGGACCCTACAAGTAGAGTTGGATTGCACAGGCGGTCTAACTCGACAAGGATGACATATCAATATGTGTCATTGCCAAAGGGTTTGGTGTGTCTCCCAGTACAGTCTCAAGAGCATGGAGGAGATACCAGGAGAGAGGCAGTTACTCTAGGTGAACTGGACAGAACTGTCGGAGGTCCTTAACCCATCAGGAGGACCGGTATCTGCTTCTTTGTGCAAGGAGAAACTAGATGAGTTCTGACCACCAGCGGGCCACTGGCGTGAATGTCTCTGACCAAACCATCAGAAACAGAGTTTGTGTGGGTGGTCTGAGGGCCCAACATCCTCTAGAAGGCTCTGTGCTCACTCCTTGGCACCGTGGAGCTTGACCAGCATTTTCCAGAGAACACTGGAGTTGGCGGATTGGCCCTGGTGCCCTTTTCTTTTCCCAGATGAAAGCAGGTTCCCCCTGAGCTGTGACAGGCGTGAAAGGAGAAACTGAAGTGAACATTATGCTGCCTGCAACATGGTTCAGCATGGTCAGTTTGGTGGTGGGTCAGTGTTGGTATGGGGAGGCGTATCTATGGAGGGACCCACAGACTTGTATAGGATAAACGATGACACCCTGACTGTCATTAGGTATTGTGATGAAATCCTAAGCCCCAGTGTTAGACCCTTGCTAGTGCAGTGGGTCCTGGGTTCCTCCTGGAGCATGACAATGTCTGGCCTCTTGTGGCAAGACTATGTAGGTAATTTCTGGAGGATGAAGGAATTGATACCATTGAGTTACCTCCACGCTCTCCTGACCTAAATGCAATGGAATATCTCTGGGACGTCATATTTATGTCCATCTGACGCCACCGGTTTGCAGATCAGACTGTCCAGGAGCTCAGTAATGCCCTGGTCAGGATCTGGGAAGAAATACCCCAGGACACCATCCATCATCACATAAGGAGCATGCACCGACGTCAGGCACGCATACAAGCATGAGGAGGCAATACAATCTGAGACCCATTTTTAGTTGCTGCAATGACATTTCAACAAATTGGACTAGCATGCAGTATCGGTTTTTCAGTTTAAATGTATCAGTGACTTTGGCTTAAACCCTTTGTGGGTTGAGAATTTTCATCAAATGATTTGGCATATTTTTGTTCCTAACACATTATCTGTTCCGTATCAGTGTGGATATCCAACATGATTTGTTTTGGGCTTTTTTCCAATTGAGATCTGATGTGTTTTCGAAGTGTTCCTTTAATTTTTTGAACATTGTATTTTCTAGGTTCAAACCGTCAGTTGCAGTAGATGTGTGGTCACAATGACTTTACAAAGGGTAAGGATTTAGATTAAGAATAAGTAGTAGGTAGCTGTATACCATATTGCCAAAGGTTTTGGGTCATTTGCTTTTACACAAACATGAACTTTAATGTGGCATTGACCTATCCTTTGCAGCTACAATAGCTCCAACTGCTTTGGGAAAAGCTGTCTATAACGTTTAGAGGTATGGTTATGGGAATTATTTACCATTCTGGGAAAGCAGCTGTTAGGTCTGATGCTAATGGACGAGAAGACCTGGCACACAGTCTTCCAAAAATGCCCTTTCAGATTAAGGTCAGGTCAGTGCAGACCAGTCAAGTTCCTCCATAACAAACCTGTTCAGTCATGTCCTTATGGACCTTACTTTGTGCACTGGTGCACAGACATTTCGGAACTGAAGATCGTAAAACTCTTGCCACAGAGTCAGGAGCATAAAACTGTCCCAAATGTCTTTGTAACCTGCAGCATCAAGAGTTCCTATCACTGGAACTAATGGGCCGAGTTTAACAGCCCTACATGATAATCCGCACTAAACTTTACTCTTGACACAATGCAGTCAAGAAAGTAATTTTCTTAATCCCATTGTGTTTAATTTAATTTCTAATTTTAAGGGAGTTAAAATAAAGAAAAACATGAAACCTTTAGGCGACTGTGGCTCAGCAGGAAGAGTAGTCATCTTGCAATCAGAAGGTTGTGGGTTTGATTCCAGCTTCCTCCTGCCATATGTCAATGTGCCCCTGGGCAAGGCACTTAACCTCAAGTTGCCTACCGATCTGCGTATAAATGTGTGAGCGTTAGTGAGTGCAATTGGGTGAATGTGGCGCTAGTGTAAAGCGCTTTGAGCGGTCTGTATGACTGGAAAAGCGCTATATAAGTTCAGTCCATTTACCATTTACAAAGAAAGAGAAAAATATACTTTCACAAGTAGAATGAGGCCAGTGGAGTTCTGAATGTTCTTTGGTGTAATAAATGAATAATCTGCAGTATAGTGACACTTAAGGACAGAACAAGAACATAAATAAAATGTATACCATTAGTTTTAGAGAAAGAAAATGTTAAAACTTCCCTTTCTAATTCTATCTGTGGAGCTGTGGTTTGCAAACCTGGCATACAGATGTTAGACGGTTTACTAAAACTTTTGTTAGAAAGTACCTTTTTGAGAAACCGATTTATTTAACACAAGATTTCTGAAGATGGGTGTCCTCAATGAGTTACCTGACTCATTGAGGACAACTTTATTCTTTTTCTGCTCTGCTCATATGCAAACAGAACTATTTCATGGCAGACATTTGACTTCATACATTAAGACTTTGAATTTTCTTTTCATTTCATGTGTCTGCTCGTCATCTGCAGGGCATGCAGCAAAAGCTGAACTTTCCAATCAGGATCCCTGTCATAACCATGTCTGTCAGAAGCACGTGTATATATGGGTTGACGTTTGACTGCAATATGTTTGCATAGTGAGAAAAGGTTTTAATCTGCGTAATGAATGAGAAGATGCCACCATGGTAATGGATGCCTGCCACTGCGTTGTTGAATTATTCAGAGTCTGGGGAACCGGAGAGGCGGCTGACAGGATCAGATAGACCTGCTATGTCATCAGCCCGGCCTCTGTCCGCATGGCTCCTCTTTCTGTCTGTCCATCCGGGTTTCTGAGTTTTAACCAGGCAGCCACATGAGAAGTCGGGTAAAGCAGCAGCTCCAGAGAACTGAGCATTCACGCGGAGAGAAGCTCAGGCCAAGGCCATCGGGTCAAGGCTTGTCGTTAACAGTGCAGTTCAACATAGCACCACAGCTGAAACAATAAAATTGTCTTTCCTCTCTGTCAAGCAAATACAGTTTGTTTCAAAAGGTTTTCATACTGAAACTTGTTTCCATTTTGTTACATCACAACTACAAAACCTTTATGCATTTTTTGTGATTTTAAGTAAGAGATGAACACAAAGTAGTGCAATATTGTTAAGGAGAATAAAAACGGAAGATGTTTTAAAAAGCTTTTTAAAATAGAAATCTGAAAAGTACAGTGTGCATTTTTAGTCAGCCCCCTTGAGTCATTACTTTTTTGGACCAGGCTTTGCTGGAATTATAGGGTACGTCTCTACCAGCTTTGCACATCTAGAGACAGAACTTCCCCCACTCTTCTTTACAAAAAAGATTAGGATTAGTCAGTTTAGATGAGTTACTATGAATAGAAGTTAGATTTAGGACTGAATTTTGACTGGGACATTCTGACACATGAATATACTTTGATCTAAACATTCCCATTGTAATCCTGGCTGTTGAGTTGTTGTCCTGATGCAAATTAAACTTTTGCGCCAGTATGAAGTCTGTTGCAGTCTCTAACAGTTGACTTTTGAAGGAAGCTGGTCAGCCTGAATTTTCAAGGAGTTATGAGTAAAAAGGGCTGAACACAAGTGCATGCCACACCTTTCAGATTTTGCTTTGAAATGAAAAACCATTAAATATTTCCTTTCCTTCTGCCACTCATTCAACCCCTTGTGCTGGTTTATCATAAAATCCAAATAAAATACATTGAACATAGTGGCTGTCATGTGAAAACAATTTGATATTTGAAAGGGAATTAATATTCTTGCTGTACAGGTGTATCTTAAAAAAAAGCACTGGTATACTTTGCGTGCTTATTTCTGTTAATTTAATTGATTATGGTTTACAGCTAATGAAAACTCAAAATAAAGTTTCTTGGACAATTAGAAAATTATATTAGGTCAATAAAAAAAGATTTTTTGAATACGTAAATGTTTCGTAAATGAACCAAGGGTTTAGGAGCTGTGTTTTAGTTGTGTTCATAGAATATGTAGGTACTGGCTCTTGAGAACTGGAGTTGGCCACACCTGGCCGAGGCCACCCTGGAGAAAACTGCTGATTTGACACTTGTCCAGCGGACATTCACTCAAAGCCTTCACAGCCATAAAAGTTCATCGCTAAACAAGCAGACTGTTCATAAGGGTCTGTATCCCGGTATACTGATGGAAAGTTGAATGGAAGGAAACCCGAGGAAATTAAAGGTGCACAACCAAAATTTTGGTTTGCGGCTGGAGTCATTGTGGGAAGACCCATTACACAGAGATGTGTCCACGACATGCGGTACAACTGCCACATCCCTTGTGTCAAACCACTCCTGAACTTGAGACATCAGAGGGGTCCCACTGGGCTAAGGAGAAAAGGGACTGTGCTGTTGCTCAGAAGTTCGAAGGTATATTTTCCGATTAAAGTAAATTTGCACTTTATTTGAAATTTAAAGTCGCAGAGTCTGGAGGAGGAGTGAAGAGTACAGAAACTAAGGTGATTGAGGTTCAGTATTAAGTTTTCTCAATCATGATGCTTTTGGGGGGGGGGGCTCTACCATGTGCTGCCATCCAATGTCCAATGAGCTTTATGGAGATGGTGATTTCATTTTCCAGCAGGCTTGGAACTTACCCACACTGCTAAAAGTACAAATACACGGTTTAGTCATTATTATGTATTTGTGGGATCAGCAAACTCACTTGACCTAAATCACAATGATATTCTTTGTGGTATTGTCAGGAGGAAATTGAGAGTCTCCCGAAATGATAATGCAGAAAAGCTGAAGGCCACTATGAAAACTACCTGGACTTCCTTAGCATCTCAGTGGAGTAATAGACTGATCACCTCCACACCTCACTATAATGATGCAGTAATTAATGCAAAAGGAGCCCTGACCAAGTATTGAGAGCTTTTACTTTATAGTACAGGAAAACAGCAGTAGAATGCCATTTCTGTGTTTAAAAACAGTTTTACAAATCTTCTATACTATTTATTCAGTTTGAGAATTGAATTTTGGGCCTTCATCAACTGTTAGCCATAATCTTTAAAATTAAGAAGAAAAAAAAAAACGATAGAAAGATATAACTCTGTGTAAAATTTAACTCTAAGTATTTTTTTAGTTTAACATTTCGAACTGAATTGAAATAAATTAACTTTTCGATCCTAATTCTATTCTATTCAATTCTGATTTATTGAGGCCTTTTATCCATTGTTTTTATGATTACATGCTGCGCTGTCCATGGTGCTAAAAAAGACTAGATTACTGTTTTACCTTCCAACCTCCTGTTTTTTGATGCATACTAGCAAAGATCAGAGACAGGGATTATGAAAACCTTAGCGTTTCAATATATTAACACATTTGAAGGTTTGCAGGAGGAAACAAAAGTGATCAGAACATAAAGATGTAGAATATTCACCAAAATGTTCACATTCTCGTCCATAAACGGCTGATATAAAATATATCTGTGAATTCGACCAGCCTCATGTGTTTGTGTCCACGGGCCACACGGTTGCAACCTGTAAGTTGAGCAAAGGAGCAGGTTGGAGGGAGGAGGAGGAGGAGGGAGGCTGAAAAGGGAGGAGGAGGATGCAGGGAGGCGCCCTGACTGTGAACAGCCTCAGTCTGGTGACAGAGAGCACAGGAGGTTCTCGTGGCTGTCCGCTCCTCCCGGCTGTTTTCATGTCCGGGGCCACACTGCTTGCGAGGGGCCTGCAGGGAGGATGATGATGATGACCATGAACAGCAAGCAGCACTTCTCCATGCACCCGGCCTTGCACGAGCCCAAGTTCCCCGGCCTGCACTCGGGCACGGAGGGCATGCGCAGAGTGTGTGTGCCCGCCCCGCAGGTACGTTCAGGTCAGGGTTGGAGCGAGGGGCTGTATCGCTGCTGGGTGAGAGGAGAGGGGAAAATATCACACTGGAAATGTCTGTAAAGTTGATTTGACAGGACTTTGTTCTCTCTCTCTTTCTCTCTCTCTCTTTCTCCTCTGTCTGTGCGCCCCCCACCCCCGTCCCCTCTATGTCCCTCATCTCCTCCCCCCTTTCATCCACATGTCTATTCAAGCAATGCTCTTGCTTTCATATTAATTTTTATGACCTGCGCTTTGAGGAGGGGTTCTCTCCTCTCCTCGGCGCTGCTTGCCTTTGGAAAATGTTTTTTAGATCCTGAGAGCTGCCTGACACAATTCCCCACTGACTCCAGTATGCGCACTCTTGCTTGCAGCTGCAGGGCAATATATTCGGAGGCTTTGATGAGAGCCTGCTGGCGCGGGCTGAAGCTCTGGCGGCTGCTGACAGCATTGTCTCTCAAGGCAAGAGCCACCCGTTCAAACCAGACGTGACTTACCATACCATGAGCAGTGTCCCCTGCACCTCAGCATCCTCTTCTTCCTCCAACACCGTGCCCATCGCCTCCCACCACCACCACCACCACCTGGGACAGACCCTGGAGGCCGGGGACCTCCTAGATCACCTTTCCACCAGCCTGGCCGTGACCGGGATGGGCGCTCCAGAGCCTCCAGGTATGACTACGCCGGCGCACCACCACCACCACCAGCACCCTCACCACCACCTGCAGACCATGGGGCAGCTGCACCAGGCGATGGCCACCATGGCCCACCCGCACTCCCTGTCGGTGCACGGCGGCATGGCGTGCGTCAACGACGTGGAGTCGGATCCCAGGGAGCTGGAAGCCTTCGCCGAGAGGTTCAAGCAGAGGAGGATCAAGCTGGGAGTGACCCAGGCGGACGTGGGCTCCGCGCTGGCCAACCTCAAGATCCCCGGAGTGGGCTCTCTGAGTCAGAGCACCATCTGCAGGTTCGAGTCCCTCACCCTGTCCCACAACAACATGATCGCGCTCAAGCCGGTGCTCCAAGCCTGGCTGGAGGAGGCTGAGGCCGCCTACCGGGAGAAGAGCAGCAAGCCGGACCTTTTCAGCGGCAGCGAGAGGAAACGGAAGCGCACGTCCATCGCCGCGCCGGAGAAGCGCTCGTTGGAGGCGTACTTCGCCATCCAGCCTCGGCCCTCGTCGGAGAAAATCGCGGCCATCGCCGAGAAATTGGACCTGAAAAAGAACGTGGTTCGAGTGTGGTTCTGCAATCAGCGGCAGAAACAGAAGCGAATGAAGTACTCGGCGGTGCACTGAGTTCCCCCCCACCCTCAACATCATGAATAAAATAGCCTACTACATTTTTGATCGAGTGATTAATAATAACCCAAGTAGCCCCAACAAACAGAGATTTATCAACACGTCTCTGGGATCGTTTCCTGAAAGGACTTTTCCCCATTTTTGTGTCACTCACTTTGCATTGTTGCACTTTTCCGGACTTTGCTGTTGAGATGGCATATTTATTTCTTTTAACGGGATTTTTTGATGTTATTGATCATGTATTCTGCACACGCTGAGAATGGACTTTTATTCTGAACTATCACATTCATTGTCATTGGAGCATAACTGGAGTTTTTTTCCTAACATAAATTTAAAAAAACCCCACTATGATCTCCACATATATGCAGAAATACCCACACTATCATGTCTTCACCCGTGGAGCCTTTATAGGATAAAATGTTCCTACGTTTCACCTTTTAACCACTAAAGTCTTCGAATGAAGCCGCTCTCTTTGTAAACTGTGAATGATCGTGATTTACGCACAACAATGAGTCTTTTTTTCCACCAACTATAACACTCTAGTCATTTTGGATTATTAAGAAATGGAAATGACACAGTCATTATAGGTAGCACAACCAATGTGGCTGCTGCTATATTTTAGTACTTTGATGTGAACTTGTTTTGCAGAACTACAGGTGAGCTGTATAGATATTTATTATATGGCTTTTATCACCTAATATAAGTATTTATTTATTTTCTTCACTCTTGATTTCACTTGGAATAAAAAAGTGTGACATTTAAACCGAATAAATTATTGGTTATTTTCTAAAATTCTCTTTATTATTATTATTTTGTGTGTGTGTGTTTTATTAAATGCATTGTTTTAATCTGCTGCGCCTGAGGCCTACCAACAAGGCATATTAAGCTGCTGACTATACAATGTAAATTATTTAAATGTAAAATTCACTGTATTTTTCTGTCAAATGACTTTTTTTGTTTAGTAAAGAGCAGCAAGAACAACAATGCATCTGAAAAAAATATATATAAAACGTCTTATTTTCCATCTGAATATGCAAACCCACCAAAATAGCAACAGAAAACAACAGTAAAGGGAGGGTTGGTATTGAAGAAAAACTGAAAACTGTGCGTTTTCTCATGTTATTCTATGTCTTTTAATGAAGTACTTAATATATACTCAAGTATGTTGAGTATTTAAATTTTACACCATCCGTACTGTACAACTAAAACAGTACTGTTGTTTTCATGTAAAAATACATAATATACAGACTTACCGTTGAATATTAAACAGTATGCTGCTGCAGGATAACTGCTATAAATAATTAGTGCAATTCATGTCGCAGTTTGATTAGTGCTACATTACAGAAAAAAAATGTCTTCTTGCTCTTGTAAAAACATGAAAATCAAGCACGTGTCCTCTAAGCCAGGAAAAGTAGCTTATTTCATTTCAAGATGGACGACTGTCTGCCCCCCACCCCCGTTCTTTAATTTAAAGAACCTTAGATTTTATGTAATGCATTGTAAATCTACAGCAACATGACACAGCACAGAACTGCAGAGAAAATGTCACTGATCACGGCACTTTTTTCAGTTAAAACAACAAAAAATGTTTACAGCGTAAGAAAAAAGTATATTCTTTGCAAACAGCGTTGTTTTTTTTGTGGGCTTTATTATTTATAGACCCCAGACCGCTGCTGGAATTAAATATGCAATGTCGTATATAATACAAACATAAACACAGGGAGCGTCTTTGATTTTTACATTGGTTCTCACACCGCGGAGCGACAAGTGCGCGTCCTGGCCCCTTCCCCTCTAATTAGCGCACTTTCAATTATGAATGTCTTCGTGTTACCGGGTTGTCCCGTGCGTTGGGACTGAAATTATTAAGTAATGACGATGCAATATTAATTATATATGTGTATAAAGGCAAGTAGTTTGGACGAGCTGGGAGCAGAAGTTTGAATGGGAACTCCAGGGCGACTCCTGAGACGCACCACAGGTTGGACGAGGAAACATGGAAAATTCAGTCTCAATTTAAAAAAAAAATTTTTTTAAATATCATTTTCATTTTTTGTTAGGTATTTTTTCCGCTTTAATGTTGTATTTGTTTATTTTCTTGTATTTATTCAAATGTATTTTGCGCAAAGTTGTGCACCAATACTTCTAATTCGCTTTTTGACGCTATGAATTTCGACTATTATTAATATTATTATTAGTGGTAGTATGGGTCTATTTAACGTGGCTTCTGGATGCATTTTAGGCTTTTAGTTCATTTGGACTATATCTAAAAAGATGGTTCTTCTCAGCAGAATTCAGATGCGTGAAATTAAACCTAAAAGTATCTTAAATTGTCGTTTTTCCACCAGTGGCATCGGTCACATTTTCCAAACACCAATCAAAGGTTTCTAGAAACGGAAGAAATATATAAATACATTAGAGGCTAAAATGAGAAGCTTCCGCCGGAATGCTCCCACAGTGGTCATGGCTCGCAGCTGTGTGATCATTCCCTGTGAGACCGAGAGCCGGTTGTTGCACAGGATCGATACTTTGCAGCTTTACGCGGAAACGTTCGTGGCGCTCATGAATATTCTCTTTGATGGTGAGAGTCAATTTAATTCAGTCTAATTTATGGTGTTTAATTGATTTTTTTTTTTTTTTTTTTACAAAGGGGAGAAACAACCCTTTTACGTTAATTGTTGTACTGGATCATCCTCTTTGCAAACTGTTAACTTTTTGACAATTTAGGCCATTTGAATGCGCGTTTTAAAGTTTAGTCAAAGATAAAAATAAAAACTAAGATCTAAATAGTTTAATTTTTGAGAGTTTTACAGCCGAAAAGTTAGGTTTAGCCTTTTGAATAATTGATCCTTATTACCAGTATTGATATCATAACGTGGTAAGTTGAGCTGAAGGCCTAGGTGCGTCAGCGGCATGTGGCGACTGAGGGCACTTTAATTATTCAGCAGAAGCTGAAAGGTATATTGCTGTTTCTCATGCAATAATCGAGGTGCACCTGGAGGCCAATTTCTGCTTTATGGCTGCGCGAAAGTGCTTTTCCCATCAAATTATTCAATTTAAAGGAATTAATATAATGTGAAGCTACAACATGAAAACTAAAATAGGAGACTGTGAGAAAGAGAGAACGCAGAGGACAAGTTGTGTTTTTTCATGCAGCAGAGACCATTTTTGACAGAATGAGGATGGAAGCTCCGTCTAATTGCTGAAGAATGCATGCATGTGAACACACACTGGTTTTAACACACACACACACACGCACCACACAACACACACACACACACACTCGAACACAGGGTGGCTGTCAAGTGGACTGAGGGAATGTGAGAGGAGAGGTGGGAGCCACGACACCCCAGACTCAATAATTCATAGGATGCCAGTAGCAACAAATGAGAATGTGACCAGAGCGATGGAAGACAGCTACCTCCCTTTTAGTCACCTTCACTTATCATCAAAAGCCAAACCAGCACAAGACCAAGTCATACTGCAGGATTATACTCATAAGTCAAACACACACACACACACACACACACACACACATAAAGAGAGTTGAGTTACTCTGAATGAAAGCCAGTTATAGATGTCTTTTTGGAAATTCTCCAAACTCAACAAGTTCACTTTTAAATAGTGTCATCTCAACCCGCTTTATTTTTTTATTATGTTGACAATATTAATAATTAATCAAATTTAAAAAACAAAATGAAAAAAAGAAAGAAAACTTAATATTAATGTAGTCGATATTAAAAACAAAGAGGATGATGCAGAATGTTTCATCTGGATGTTAAATTAAAGAAAGTAATAAAGAGAGTGTCATACATAACATAAAAGAGTTTAAACTGTAATATTTTCACCAGTCAGCATTTCTACACACGGATCTGTCCACAAGTCATTTTATCCAAAGTCTCTAATGACTGAAATTAACATTCTCGCATGCATGCCATCTAATCTGCCTTTAACAGGGCATTGCTCCAGGTCATGAATTTAAATCCTCATCTTTATGCCTTATTAATCCTTTCTCTTTATTTTTTATTAAAAACGTAAGTTATGAACCGCTTGTTGTGAAATTAAAAATTAATGAAGTATAACATTTTGCCCCACTATAAATGTAAAAATGCATGTTTAAAGACAACTGGTAGCAATAGGTTAACACTGACCAATGCCAAATTTCTGAATAATTCTGAATAAATCAAACACAATCATCTTTTATTGGGAAAAACAACTAGTGTTTTTATATGACAGTTAACACATCGGTTCAAACGGTTCACTCCTTTACTACAGGGTGCTTCAAATATGGTTTAAAGCTTTGTCTTGCCCTCACTGGAGTTGTCAGTAAACAATGCATTAAAAAAAAATAATGAGCTACACATGAGGTTTTGAGAGAGTGAGAAAGAATGTAAATTTTCTGAATGAAGGTAATAGTAAGCTATTTATATTAAAAATCTGAAGGGCATTTATAATAGTCTTAGCCATGGATTTCCATATAACATCTCTGATAGTGACTCTTTCAATAGATGCAACATCAATTACATCACAACCAAAGTATCAGCTGCCCTTTTGGAAACAAATTAATCCAGAGGAATTACTGTTGTTCAGCAACATACAGCTAAAAAAATTGAAAATCATGAAAAAGTACTAAAAATGAGTGACAGAAAAGTATTTTTTGATGATTATGGCTTACAGATAATGAAAACTCAAACTTGAGTGTCCTAGAAAATTTAAAAAAAACAATGTCAGGCTTCTAAAAAGTATGTTCATCTCTTTGCACTCAATACCTTGTTGGGACTCCTTTAACATGAATTACTGCATCAGTGGGGCGTGGCATGCAGGTCATCAGCCTGTGCTTCTGCTGAAGTGTAATTGGACAGCGGCCTTCAGCTCATCTGCATTGTTGGTGTCTCTCATCTTCCTCTTGACAATACCCCCATAGATTCTCTATCGGGATCAGGTCAGGCGAGTTGACTGTGGACTTCAGAAAGCTTAATGGACCAACACCAGCAGATGATATGGCACCCCAAATCATCACTGACAATGAAAACTTCACACTGGACTTTCTTTGCCTTTCCACTCTTCCTGCAGACTTTGGGGCCTTGATTTCCAAATGAAATGCAAAGTTTACTTTCGTCTGAAAACACAACTTTGGACGACTGAGCAACAGTCCGGTTATTTTCCTCCTCAGCCCTGGTAAGATGCTTCTGATAATGCCTCTCGAGGTACTCCGGCTTCCTCCCACAGTCCAAAGACATGCCCGTTAGGTTAATTGGTCACTCTAAATTGCCCTTAGGTGTGTGAATGAGTGTGTGCATGGTTGCATGTGTGTTGCCTCTCGCCCATAGACTGCTGGAGATAGGCACCAGCTCCCCCGTGACCCACTATGGAATAAGCGGTGGAAAATAACTGACTGAATGACTGTTTTAAATTCTTTAGAGATCCTTTCAAATCCCTCACTAGACTCATAAGATGCAACAGTCTTCATCCTGAAGGCCTCAAGTAGCTCTTTTTGTAAAACTGGAGCGTTACTAGGCCCAAATTCAACAGTCAGGAGCACACTAAACCTGATGTTTGGGATTTGAACAGGACAAATCTTCTAAATTTGAAGTGGGAATAAATGTGAGGTGTCCCAATTTCTACCTCACCAGAATTCACATTTTCTAACTACATTTTACTGAAAAAATTGAAAGAGTTTTATCATCTATTCATATTAATTACATTAAATTCAGTTTCAGTTTATTTATATAGCGCCAATTCACAACACATGTTGTCTCAAGGCACTTCACAAAAGTCAGGTTCATACATTCCAATTAATCGTAACCATTGAACAGTGCAGTCAGAGTTAGTTATTTATTCAAATTGGATAAAAAGTTTTTCTATCTAAGAAAACCCAGCAGATTGCATCTAGTCAGTGACTTGTAGCATTCACTCCTCCTAGGTGAGCATGTAGCGACAGTGGACAGTCACTGGCGTTGACTTTGCAGCAATCCCTCATACTGAGCATGCATGTAGTGACAGTGGAGAGGAAAAACTCCCTTTTAACAGAAAGAAACCTCCAGCAGAACCAGGCTCAGTGTGAGCGGCCATCTGCCACGACCGACTGGGGGTTTGAGAGAACAGAGCAGAGACACAAAGAGAACAAAGAAGCACTGATCCAGGAGTACTTTCTATGGGAAGGAAAAGTAAATGTTAATGGATGTAGCTCCTTTAGTCGTTTCACCTAGAAAGAAAGAACAGATAAACTCTGAGCCAGTTTTCAAGGTTAGAGTCTGAAAGAGAGCACATAGAGTTAGTCACAGTAAAAGCTCAGTCAATTGCCATGTCTAGGAGAGAGAAAGGGTTAAACACTGAAAGACAGGGCCATGTGGATCATCGGTGGAAGGTGAGCATTAAGTTGTTGCCAGCAGAAGCTCAGACGATGCCCCTCTCCAGAAAGGTGTCACAGGTAGACACAAAGTCAGGCCAGGTGTAGCTTCTAGGAAGAGAAAAGAGGGAGAACATAAAGTTAAAAACTGAAATAACAGCAAATAATGCAGAATTGGAGAGTAGTGTGAGAATGTATCGAAGATGGTGAAAGTGGTCATTATGTCCTCCAGCAGCCTAAACCTATAGCAGCATAACTACAGAGATAGCTCAGGATAACCTAAGCCACTCTAACTATAAGCTTTATCAAAAAGGAAAGTTTTAAGCCTAGCCTTAAAAGTAGACAGGGTGTCTGCCTCACGGACTAAAACTGGGAGCTGGTTCCACAGGAGAGGAGCCTGATAACTAAAGGATCTGCCTCCCATTCTACTTCCAGAGACTCTAGGAATCAGTCTGAGAACACAGTGCTCTGTTAGGAACATATGGAGCAATCAGATATCTGATGTATGATGGAGCTAGATCATTAAGGGCTTTATATGTGAGGAGGAGAATTTTTAATTCTATTCTGGATTTAACAGGGAGCCAATGAATGTAAGCTAAAATAGGGGAAATATTATCTCTCTTTTTAATTTTCATCAGTTCTTAGTGTTGTTAAAACGTTTTATTAAAGGTCAATATACCCAAATTTGTATAAAAAACACACAGGATGTTGTCAGGTGTCCTTATTTTTTCACGTAGCTGTATCTTTTAGGTCCAAAGACATGAGTATCAGGTACTGTTGATTACCTGTAGGTAGTTTCTTTTCAGACCTAACAGTGGACTCTTTCACCTTCCTTATTTTCAGGCACATAACGGACACTGGACAAAATATAAGTGAAAAATCTGCAAATTAAAAAAAAAAATCTTTAGAAATTCCAGAGAACTATCGATTAGGACCACTTTACAGGATTACATGAAGGAATATAACTCACTGGAATCAAAGTATAAAGAAATAAGGGGTGGCTTAAATCTATATTTTTAAGTGGTTTGTGCATTAGTTATGTTATTTAAACCTTTCATCTTATAGGGATACATTTTTCATTGCATTACCTCTGAAGATACATAAAGCAGCTTCTGAGCTTATGTTTGTTTAGGTCAAGGTGTTTGCTCAGGGCCACAGCACATTAAGTGCTATTACGAAGCATCCACACAAGTCAGGATGGTTGCAAAAAAGCTATAAAAGAGATAATCGTCTATGTCAATATATATTCAGAGCTCTGGCCCCTTATTTGGAATTATTTACTTATCAAGCAGTGCTTAAATGTAAATTTGTGTTTCAACTCTTAACGACTAAAGGCATGAAGCTTAAAGCATATAATAGGGAGTGCGAATTAGAGAGACTCACAGAAACCTCACTTATGTGCACTCTCCTAATTCATTTGGCGGCTCTGAGGAACAGTATTATACACCCCATTCATTATTCAAATGTTCTCCATTATCAAAGCGCCCAGAGAAATACGACTAACCCAGCCAGAAATAACTCAGTGTGGCGTGATTTCTCCCTATAAAGCACTTGGTCAGGTGCCGGGTAAGCATGAACTCGGATGAGAGTATGTGGACATACAACCTGCTGAACAATATCTTCTCAAAACAATGTGGCTATAAAGCAGCAACAAGAAAAAAATATATAATTAAATG
This sequence comes from Girardinichthys multiradiatus, assembly GCF_021462225.1. Classification (NCBI taxonomy): domain Eukaryota; kingdom Metazoa; phylum Chordata; class Actinopteri; order Cyprinodontiformes; family Goodeidae; genus Girardinichthys; species Girardinichthys multiradiatus. The sequence continues at coordinate 17,222,620 of NC_061804.1, forward strand.
TTGGTGAACAGAAAACACAAAAAGGCATGGACTAGAAAAATAAATCTATGTAAAAGAAAGAGCGTAGCTTAAATAAAGATAGGAAGCAATCATAATGTGGCTCACACCTGAACAATTTCTCGCTACAACCACAAACCTTAATTAATTTTACTGGGATTTTATGCGATAGATCAACACAAAGTAGGGCAGAATTGTTAAGTGGAATGAAAATAATACCTCAGGGTTTCTGTAAGTTTTAGCCTATTAAATTCAAGCTTTTTTGCAGACAACCATAATTTATTGACCTAGATTAAATATAAAAAGTAACTTGACTAATTTTATGTTGAATATTTACCAACTGATAGCATAAAATGTATTTATTTCAATTCCCCAGAACAAATACCAAAAGCCTGTAAAACAGCATTTTGTTAAGTCCTGCCAAGGACACCTAATTAGATTTAGGTCATGACTTTGACTAGGTCATTCTCTCTATGATCAAAACTATTCCATTACAGTTCTTGCTGTGGGATTTCTGTTCTGTTGGAAGTCTTTTGCAGGCTTTTACAGGTTTTCTTTAATCAAAGTTCAGTATTTACAGTATCTCTATTCATCTTTAGCATCTGACCAGCCTCCTTGGCCTTTTTGGGAAAACAATATCACCCCCACAGCATGATGCTGCCACCACCATCTTTCACCATGGGTATGGTGTGTTCAGAGTGGTATGCAGTGTTAGTTTTCTGCCGCACTATCAAAATACACTATTAGGGGGCTTCTAAAAGCAACTGGTTGAACTGCATTTTATATACGGGAATCATAATAAAAAGAAATGAATAAACATAAATAGCAAATTTTTCAAACCTTGAAAACCATGTATCCTTCCATTTTACTATTATGCACCCCTTTTTGTGCATAATCTAAGTTTGCATTTCTAAGGCATTGTAAATGAAGAATGCAGGTGTAAAGAAGGATGAAAAAGAAAACAATGAAAGAGAAGTAAATTGTGTGTTTAATGAAAGGAAAGTGGGAGTCTGGCTTTAGTTGTTTTTTTGTTTGTTTCTAAGATGATCGCGTCAAGGTGAGTGCATCCCGATGGTTTTTAAAGAATGTGAAGTTAAACCCCTGTGACAGCAGGAGTGCCAGAGGACCAGGAGGCACGAGGAGGATGCAAAATCCTGCACAGCAGAGACATTATCCCATTCAACGGTCCATCCATTTAGATTCTCGAGGCCTATTCATTAGACTTTCTCTCTGCATGTTTTATTTATGTCCTTAATTCACTCTCAGGACAAACAGCAGGGCGGTTTTACTCTTAATCACTTACTAAATTGCTCCTTTCCTATTGCATGACTCTTATCCAGCGGGTTGCTGCATGTGTGGGTGAAAGAAATAAAATAATTTTCTGTTTTATGATTAACTGACAAACATGTACGATGATGTTACAGCTTACATTGGGTATCTTAAGGGCAGCTTAGTGTCAGAATGCTCTGTCACACCAGTTGTTCTTATTGAGGGCACATGGGAAAATACCAGCAGCAGTGTCGTTGTCACTTCACCATCTTCTCTTCTCTCTCCCTGCACCGGGCTGTGCCTTTGAAGATAGACATGAAAACTGAGCTAGGCCACAGTGGGACCCCCTGAAGAAGGTCCCCTAGCAGATGCCGCCGACCGCCTCCCCCCCCATTTGCTCCCACTGGCCCCAGGCCCCGAAGACAGCCCCGAGGCTAATCGACCAGGAACACAATAAAGAAAACAGCAGAGGTTGAAAGCTCTGAGCACGTATTTCTCTGTGTGTGTGCAGATCAAGGGGAAGAACTTAAGAAAACGATGAATTTATCAAGCCACCCTAAATACAAACAAAGGTCCACAATGGGCTCCTTCACACTTTAAAGATTTACATGTGTGTGCAGGACTGACTACTTAACACTTGCTGTGAGTTGGAGAAATGTATTTAAACATCCTGCATCCAGATCAGCTGGAAAACAAAAGCTGCTCTTTGTTTTCTTAGACCAAGGTATTCAATGAGGGCAAATGTGAGCATGCTCAGCAAAAAAAAAACGGAGCAAGTTTTTATGGATTAAAAGGTCAACAATAAGATAGCAAATTTATTAACAAAAACACGTAAAACATTTTTGGCTAGAATTTACCTATTTTTACATTTGTTTGTTTAGCACTAGAAAATGTAAAATTGTTTTCAAGATTTCTCAGTAGATTAAGTGGAAACATCACGAAAATTTAAGAAAATTTGTCTACACATATGAATGTTTATGATCAATGATAACTATAAGTATTAAGAAACACAATTCCTGCCAGTACAGACAGAAAAAGTCTAAATGAGAATTAATATTACTAAAATATTTAGTAAAATAATCAATAAGCAATTAAGTTGTAGAGGATTCATTTGTTGAATTTGTTCATATAATTAAAATACCAAAGCTCCTCGTATTGCTTCCCATTTCAAGCATTACTCAATCTGTCCCTGTGTGTGGGAGATTGGTAAAAGTTTAAAACTGCATCTAAAAAAAACAGACTGTGGACTATCATATTGTTGCCATATTTCTTTCAAAAGTAATATATTTGATATCTGGATTTAAACATTTGACACATTTCAGAGGCCTTGGTCTGAATACCGTTCTGATAGAAGTTGGCAACAAAAGTCTTGGAGCATAATATTTTCTGATAGATCTTCTTCCTTAGCCATTCCCTTTATGATTGAAATGCATCTATTAGGAACAAAACTTTATGTGATTAACATGCAGGCATTGTCCCAACTTAAGCAAAATTTTAAGCTGCCCAAGACTTGGCATTGATTCAGAGATTCACATTACAGCAGGACAACAACCCTAAACATGCAGCCAGAGCCACACTGCAGTGATTTACATCAAAGCATATTCATGTGGTGGAACGGCCCAGTCAAAGCCCAGACCTAAATCCATTTAAGAATCTGTGGCAGCACTTGAAAATCAACATTCACAGACACCCTCCATCCAATCTGAGCTTGATCAGATTTGCATAGAGTAATGAGCAAACATGCACAACGTTTTTAGAAGCAACTACCCAAAAGACATGCAGCTGTGACTGCAATGAAATATGGCCCTACAATGTACTGAGTCAGCAGGGCTAAAAAAATGCAACCACACACTTCAGATATTTATTCGAGCAGCTTGAGCATGTCTGTAGACATATACTAAAGGGAATAAGGCTCATACTCCATTTAGAAGATTTATTGGTAATGGCAACGGCAGTCTTTGTTGTCCTAAAATTTCCATGCCATAGGCTCAACAAGAATAAAAGATATAATTTAATGTGTCTTCACTGACCACCTTAATACACTTGTTTGAAGCGATAATAAGAATTCAGTTGTTCAAAATACGTCAATGCTGTGTGTTTGTTGCTTCTAAAGGACCAGACAAGTCAAGCTTCTCTACTGTGCTGCAGTGTTAGAAATCACTAGACTTAAGCTCCTGCAAGGCTTTTTAACGTACTAGCACTTTTGAATCCCAGTATTTCTCAATAAAAGGCATTCTAACAGCTGTCAGTCTGTTTTATAAGAAAGTGATCAATATGCAGTGACTTAAATGATATGCAGATATCTGTTGGTCACATTGCTTTCCTCTGATCTGAGTTTACCTGTTATATGAAATCTTCACAAAACGTCTTGTTTATTGTAGAAAAAGACACAAAGAGGACTTTTGTTTCTCAACAGCTCTATAAAAAGCATTGCTGAAAAGGATAGTGATTGTCTTTATTAAGTAATGAGGAAGTCAAGATTCAGTAGCATAGATATACATAGTTGAATTGCACAAGGAGACCCACCCTCCACCAAGAACAAGCCTCCCCCACAGCTCTCACATTGCATCAAGTCACAGAGTGACGGGTACATTGTCTGAGGCAAGGGGGAAAAGAGTGGTGAAACATGTTCCTCTCAGAGAGAGAATGAGCTCCCCACAGCCAAAGAAGAGCATTTAAACAAATGCATTTCTGGAGCGCTCTGATTAGCTGAGTGCACTACACCAAAAGAGGGTTCTTCCGAAGTTCGTTGTAGGCTGAATGATTTACACAATCATCAATATTTGAGTGATCATTTGAACGTCTAAACGTTCCTGCATTGCTATTTCAAGACACATCACAGCCTCTGAGGACAATTATTTTAAAATGGTTCCCTCTGGTCTTAAGTCCAATATAGGCAATGTGAGTTTGCTTTTTACCATTTGTTCTTTAAACATTTTGATTACGGAAAACCTGATTTGTGTCTCTACTACCAATTTGAACGGTTTTGATGAGAGGTTAATGTGGATATGAATGTTATTATTTCAGTTTGTTTTTTTTAACGCTTCTTTTTAATGATGGGATGATAACAGCTTACAACTGGATGGAGGCTTTCAAAACAAGAAATTGATGCACCAGTTTGAATGTACATCTAAACCTAAATTAGTCTCTAATGCATGCATATACCCCCACTAATATTTGGTAAATGTCCTTTAGTAAGTTGATCCTCAACCACTCACTTTTCATAGTCATTAGACAATCTGAACAAATACTGACTGGATATTTGACCACTCTGCTAGATGGAAATAATAGGCTACATTTAAATTGGTTGATTTCCTGCTATAGACTTAGTCTTTACCCATAATCCACCAGTTTTAGTAGGGTTGAGGGTGGGGCTTTTGGAGAGCCATTCCAGAAAATGTAAATGTCTGCCTGTTCGACTGGCTGCAAAACAGCTCCACAGCATCAGGCTTCCACCAATACGCTTTGCTGTTGGTACACTATTCTTAGGTTTAAAAGCTTTACCTTGACTCGGCCAAACACTTGTCATTGTGGCTAAATAGCTAAATCCTTATTTCATATTCTTTTGTCTCAGTCTGGGTTGAAGGTATCATTGTGGCTTGAGCCACTTTCAGCACTTGGCAAAAATATTGACACATTTAAAAAGCATTACACAAAATTGTTTAAACTGATAATATTTGAAACACCAGTTGTTTAATAGTCTTCCCCGAGTTGTGTAACTTCCTGGGACTTTCTCATTGTTCTAAATATTAATTGATCCAATTGGTCTTGATCCTTCCTTTCAAAAAAAAAAAAAAAAAAAAAAAACTACCAGGTGCTATAAGTTATTATCATTTGACATTTGTAGTTCGCCATGTCAAATTAAAAGAGGACCAACAATGGTTAAGCCTTCAAACAAATAGGAGAAAATCCACAATGTGTACAGGCGCGTAGTTAGACCTGGGCTTCCGGGGCGAAAGCCCCGGATGTTTTCTGAATAGCCCCGGACTTCATAGAAGAACTTTATAAGTATTAAAAAGATGTAGCCACAATATGGTATTGGACTTCACATTTTTATTTAAAAACAATCAGATTTTTTCAATTGTGTTCCATATAATCACGTCCCGCTCCACCTAACATGACGATGAGTTAAAAGGAGAAGACAAAAAATAGTTATTTGCGCACTCGCGTCACCGCGAATGCACAACTACGCGCACAGCCAGAGACGGACTCCATTCTGGAGAAGTCCAGAACAGCAGTTTATTCCAGGTCGACCTGCCTCCTTCATTACATGAAAAATTACTCTGAGCGCCTCAAACAGGGCTCATTTCAGAGCAACCGTGGAGCCAACCGGAGAGTGGGATCCTGGTGGGTGTGTTCAGGAACAGGTGGACGCCGAGCGGTATAACCCAGGAGAAGATAGCGGTACTTTACCATTTGACTAAGATGGCGGTAAAACCTGAATGCTGACTCAGAATGGGCTAATTGTAAGTTACAGCTAATCACTGATTCACCCAGCAAGACATGAGGTGGAGGTTCACTCTAATGAGCATCTGCAGGGTCATGATGAGGGACTTTCACCTGAGCTACAGGTGAAGTTAAATGATGTGGCTGTGATAGAAAACAGTAGAAACCTTCTCTGTGAGCTTCTAGCAGGATTTGCATCATAATGTGAAAATATCTGGTCTTTTACTTCAGTCAAAATAAAAGCATTTAATCCTAACGTAGCTGAACACATTAAAAGGTCCTTCAGATCAACACATTACATCTCATGGCGGCAGCCGGTCTTATAGTCCAGTTCTACATGTAGACAGAACCAGGTGTTGCTCAATAAACTAGGAAAATATGTCCTGGTTCCAGTAAGACGTAGTAGAAAGAGCAAAAGTAAGCCTCCCTCTTCTCTTTCATATCTTCTGTGCTGATTCTAAACATACAGTTCTGGCTTTAAAGATGCAGTATAATTAAGAAAAAAAAAAAAATGATAGCAATTAATCACAGGTGGACCATTTATTAGTTAACTATTTTATTTTTCTGAATTACACATGTAATATTGTAGAAACTAAACTAATTAAACAAGGATACAGTTTTACTGAGGGTGAGACATGCAAACCATATGTATACAGTTATTAATACCTGTAATATTAGTACAAGATGAGGCTTTAGGCTATATTTTAAACACCCCAACTTAACACCATTTCCTCTCAAAGTGTTTAATAGTAAGAACTGCACTAATGTCTCACATGCAGAACAAAAGACTGAGTTGTAAAATGTTTCTTTTATTATTTTTTGGCAGGCCAAATTTCTTCAGAAGTGGAATGAAGGGCTGAAAAGATGGCGATAAAAGAGAACAGGTTCATAAAAGAAGGAATAATTTTAATAAAATGTTTCGAAAGCTCTTGGCATAGTAAAATAAACGTGTTTTAGGATTTTACCATTTGACTAAGATTTAGGAAAATTTACTTTATTCCACTTTCCTTTTTTGAAATATAAGAATAAAGACAATGGAGCCTCAGGAGTGGAACACTTTGATGAGAATGTAAAGTTTAAAAAGGTAATTTAGGTAAATGACAAAAGAAGCACATTTATCTGCCCCAAAGTAAACATCTCTGAGTTTAAGAAAAACTTTTGTCAGCAAAAATTCAGATCAAGTTCTAAATATTTCAAAATGTGTCATGTGTTATTTTTTTCAGCAAAATGGTTTTTCATCAGACCTAAACTCTGTTTCTCCTTGTCTGTCATTCAGCTTCTAACAAAAATGAAAAGTAAAATTATTGCAAACTTTTTTGTTTGATTCACAATAATTTACATTCAGTCTAAAACCACACGAGACAGAGAACTGGTACAATATGTCCTATATTATTTTTATTTTAAATTACCTATAGATTGTCTTATTGAAATCTAAGTATTTTGAATTTGGGCCAAAGCTCCCAATGTTTTGAGACCCTAAAAACGCCCAAATGTTGTATCATTAGTGATATGTGGACTATATATATATATATAGATATATATATATATATATCTATATATATATATATCTATATATATATATATATATATATATATATAGATATATATATATCTATCTATTTATAGATATAGATACCTATATCTATATATATATATATATCTATATATATAGATATATATCTATATATATATCTATATCTATATATATCTATATATATATATATATAGATATATATAGATATATATATATATATCTGTAGATATATATATATATAGATATCTATAGATATATATAGATATCTATATCTATATATATATATAGATATATATATATATATCTATAGATATATATATATCTATATCTATATATAGATATATAGATATATATCTATAGATATATATATATATCTATATATAGATATATATCTATAGATATATATCTATATATAGATATATATTACATAGAAAAATGGCAGATAGTATAAAAGTAAAATATGCTATTGTCTACCTTCAAGCTGAATATATTTTATCATTACATTGCACAGCATGACATTTTGCTTCGCTTCTTATTGGTACTATTTATCAGCACAACTGCAAATCAGAGTCAAAGCTATAAAATAAATTAAAAGAGAAGAAATAAATTAAACAGACCATTACATTACCTTTAAAGACATGCCTGACTGACCACTAGGTGGCTGTCAAAGCCTCTTTTCTTCTCATATTAATTTTCCACATGCCCTTAATGTATCCTCCCTATCTAAAGACCACATCCTCATTTCCAGATTGTTAATGCGCCTTTCAAGTTGCTCTGCATTTGACCACAACTTCAAACACCATGGTGGCGTAACTGTAGTCAAATTTTTAAAGGGTTCTAACCAAAACTGGTAAAAAAAAAAAAAGGTTAGGAAGAAATACTCAGTAGGGAACATGTAGTCAATGTGGAGCATCAAATACACTCTGATTTCAAAAACCTCAGTAGATGCTAAGCATGTTATATCAGTGGTCTGTCACCAAGCTATACCAACAACTTCTTATTTGCCTTTAAATATTATTAATAGGGTATCAGTCTTGCACTGCTGCAAGAGACTTTTGTACAGATACAAATCAGAAGAGCTACATGGTGTTTTCCTGATTACTAAGAACCGTTGACTATAATCTTGCAAACCAAGAAAAACTCATGTGGCCTGAAAGTGAAAGAGTGATAATAGTGTAACAGCAACTTTTTTTTGGCACAGATATAGCTGAGTCAAAACACTTTTTTATCTCAAAGAACGTGTGAACAAAAATGTATTTATTATCCCGACATAAAACAGCTTTCAATGGTATATATGCCTAGTTATGGAAAAGTAAAAAGCAACATTCATGTAAAAAAACCTGGCAAACAAAATGTTTAAAAACCTAAATTAAGGCCATCTGGACCACTTCATGAAATGTAATATAAAATGAATATAAGCTGGCCAGCAACAGTAAAACAAGTAGAGTCAAATTGCAACTACATGACCTTGCCTTTATGTAATGAACCAACACAATGCAAAAAGTAAGTTAAATGCCATTGTGTTGAAATTTCTTAAAATCAAAGTCTTAAAATTGTTGCATGCATTTGTAGTCATCCTTTCTCTAATATGTCTATCAGAGGTCACACAGTTGGTAAACAGAATCCCATTGTAATTTCATCTCAGTATAAATATAGTTGACAAAGTTGTAAAACAATTCTCCCAACTGTAAATGTCTCACAGAGTAATGTTCTATCATCTGAAAGGGGAAACTTTGGCACATTTGCAAACTTATTAAGACATAACCGTCCACTTGAACTGACAGGCTGGGCAAAAAGAGCATTAATCAGGGAAGCAGCCAAAACGACCATTAGCTCTGGAGAAGCTGGAGAGATCTACAGCTCAGGTGGGAGAATTTCTCACAAGAACAGCTATTTTCCATGCATTCCACAAGTTTGTAAAAGTGGCAGCAGGTATCTCTCAAAGAAAGTCACACTAAGTCCTGTTTGCTGCGAGCCATGTAGGGGTTACATTATACATGTGGAATGAGTTTCTCCTGGATAGATTAAATCAGAATTAACATTTCTGGCAATGCTGTGTGTGACTGAAACTTCCATGACCACTATAAAACTTGGTGGTGGTAGGATCCTGCATTGAGGGTGCTTTTTATTCGCAGGGACAAAGGAGCTGGTTCGAGTGGATTGAAAGGTGGATGGAGCCAAGTACTGGACAATCTCGGAAAGAAACCTGTCAGAGGTTCAAAAGACTTGGGATGAAGGTTTACCTTCCAGCACGACAACAATGCTATAAACACACAACCAGAGCTGCAATATAATTCATTCCAATTCAATTAAAACTACATTATTAATCCCAAGGGGAAATAAAATGTTGTAGCTCATATGATGTAGGTTTCTTCAAAGAGCCGTTCTAGATGCGGATGGCTGTGGGCAGGAAGGATCTCCTGTAGTGGTCTGTCTTACAGCAGATCTGAAGAAGCCTCTGACTGAAGACACTGTTGTTGTAGGACAGTCTCATGAAGAGGATGCTCAGAGTTCTCCATAATGTTCTTCATTTTATGAAAAATCCTTCTTTGCCCAATGATCTCCAGAGGTTCTAGAGGAGTCCCCAGAACAGAGCCAGCCTTCTTTATTAGCTAGCTGAGCTTTTTTAAGTCCCTGGTTCTGATGCTGCTTCCCCAGCAGATGATGGCAGAAGAGATCACACTTTCCACAACAGACTTATAGAAGATATGCAGCATCTTGCTGCAAACAATGGAGGAGGTAAGATTCCTCAGAAGTAGTCTGCTCTGTCCCTTCTTGTGGACAGCTACACAGTTGCATCTCCACTCCAGTCTGTTGTCCAGGTGAACACAGAGGTAGTTATACTCCACCACCTCCACTTCTTCTCCCATAATGGAAATAGTGTTTGAGCCATTCCTGCTTCTCTTAAAATCTACAATCATCTCCGTTGTTTTATTCACGTTCAAGATGATTGTTTGTATACCATGCCACAAAGTGGTCCACCAGTTAGCTATACTCAGCTTCTTGTTCATCTCTGATCCATCCCACGACTGCAGAATCATCTGAGTGTTTATGTAATGACAAGATTCTGTCTTGTACTGGAAGCCTGAGGTGCACAAAGTGAAAAGGAATGGCGAGAGTACAGTCCCCTGTGGTGCTCCTGTGTGGCTGACTACCTGGTTAGACACACAAGCCTTCAATCTCACAAACTGTGGTCTGTTTGTCAGGTAGTCTTTGGGGCCAAAGGAGCATCAGCATCTTCTGCTTCTACATGATTTGACAAACATGTAGAAGCAGTAGGGTCCAGGCTGGTGGTGGAAGATAAAATATTTGAGGTGTGACAGGAAAGCTGTGGGTCAATGGAGGGTGGGATGTCTGTTTGGCTGTGGGCAGGAGAGGAGGATGCTGAGCTTGTTCCTTAACTGAACCTTTTAAAGAATGTTTCCAGTTCATTGGGTCTGTCCAGACATCCATCTGTTTGCAGAAAACAAATCCAATGTTTTGTTTGTTTCCGGTATTTCTCGAGTGAAATGTGAATAAAATCACCAGATATTGCTATAAACGTATTTGGGTGTTATCTCTGTAGCTTAGGAACAACTGAACTTATGACATTACATGCAGGGTTGCAACAGCTAATGGCGGAACATACGCTGTTGCCAAAATAACATCGGTGAACTCTCTGGGTAAATAATGTGGACGAAAACTTACTGCTAACAGCACACCCAGCCCAGTCGAAGTACAGACCAAATCCAATTAGGAATCTGGGGCAAGACTTGGAATCTGATGTTCACAAAAATGCTCCTTCCAAACTGACTGAGCCTGAACGACTTGAAATGTCTCTTTACAAATATTGATGTCAGGAGGGGTGAATACATACCAATGCTTTTCCAATTAATTGTAAAAAAAACATTTTCTACAAATCATGTTCCTTCCACGACACAATTTTCTGCTTCTCGCAGTTGGTATATCACATAAAACACAATGAAGAGGGAATGAATACTTCTGTAAAGCACTGTGTTTGTGTCAAAGAAACCAGACTTGCCTGTGGGTTTTGTTCAGAATTTCTGAAGGTCTTATCAGTTTTTCTTTTTAAGATAAGCTGCTTTTTCTACAATTTTCAGTTTTTTTCTTGAATTGTTAAGTCACCTAAGTAATTTATGAACTACACATGCATGAAAGGCTCCTTAACCTTTTGACACTTTGTTACTAGATACCTGTCCATAATAACTAATGTTTTAGCACCAACAAGGTGCAACAGGTTTTCAGCCATCAGCTGAAAACCTGGGACACGTTGGGTAAGTCAGGAATGATGAATCTCTCGGACATTGTGTCAAGTCTTCCTACGTTTGTTTTCTGGTTTCTTAAATACATGCCTATCAGTTGTTCATAAGTTACAAGAACAGAATGAAAAACGACTAACAAAATGTAGCATTTGCAACACAATAATTAGACTTATTTCATTCATATCAAACGTCATGTCAATGCAGCCAAAAAATCCAATTCATTAGCAAATTTGATCAATTCAGTTTATTTCAATACAACAATCAAATTAAAATAGAATTACATACAGGACAATTGCATCTGAATATCATAAAATACAGTCAGAATCTGAAGACTTTACAAGCCAATTTGTAAAGAGTTTTCTCTAAAGATTTTAAATTAAAATGACGGATTATACAGAACAAAGCATTTCCGAACAAGCTCAAGTCACGAGAAATAAAAGTTAATGTTCTCTAATGCTCATCTCATAACCTTGTAAGGACATATCAATAAATAGATCATCTTATGTTAAATTAAATAAAAAATAAATAAGATGGAAAATCTTAAAACAAAAACATCAATTTAACTAACATACTAGACAAAAGGTAAACCACATCATTAATACTGCTCAGGCATTTCATTTTTTTGTTTTTTTTACATGCACTATTTTAACTTTCAGAAAATAAACCTAGTACGGCACATCTACAATAGACTTGTAGATCAGTAAGGTCACAAACGTCGGTAACGTCACAGGTGCTGAAGTTACTTTACCCCCAAGTTTCTCCTTCTGCTACATTTCACAATGTTTCCCAGGAGAACGGTGATAGGCTTGGATACAGTTGATTTTTCCACCGTCTTCAGCACCTCTGTACAGTTCATCTGAAAGACAAGAAATCAGGTTCAGTTGTCACTCTACTTTTTGCAGCTTCATCTGTTCTTTTCTAGTTTTTGCAAGTTAATCCATACTGTTGTTAAAGCTAAAGCACACATATGATTATTTGCATATTAAAAAGTGTTGCTATCAAATCCTTACGTTTGAACTGGTGATGTATGCCTTCAGATGGCGCACAAGTGTCTGCTCGTCCTTCTTGGTTTCTTCAAACTTCTCGTGCTCTTTCAGAATATTGTGCACTTTGCAAAAGAAGCCATCCTACATTGAAAGTAATTAAAGAGTATTTAAGCACATTCACTTAAACAAAATGTCACAGTATGGTTTAAGTGATGAAGCATTCTTCTGACCTTACAACCAGCATCAACCAGCTCCTCCACGTCCTCCACAAAGAATTCCTGTCGCACACAAAAATAAAATATTTCGTTGAACACGTTTGTCAAATTCTAAAACTGTAGTTTAGCAAGAAACTGTTGCATGAAAAGCAAGACTGAAAGAGCAAACTCACATTTGCAAAACTTTTGTTACATTTGTGAACCTCTTCAATAATGTGTTTAAGGCTTAAACGTGCAGGATCAGTTGAAGGATGAGGAGCTGGGACGACCAACTGAGCCACAGAAGACAACAGCAGAAGTATAACCATCTCCATGACTGCTCACAAGCTGAGGATGACTCGAAGAGGAGTTTCTGAAGTTTCCTTGTAGGTTGTTCAACTGTAAGCTTGCAGTTGCTCTGAGGTCTCGACTGAGAGCTCGATATTTATACACGCCTTGTCCACACCTCTAGTCATGTTTCTCTAACAGAAAAAGGATACGTCGTCTGCAGTGATTGAGAGATAAGTCGTGGTTTGACTACACAAAAAAATTCTCTGAAGTAGATGGCTTGCTAGTCGTTAAAGTAAAATACCTCAAATCAGTTTAGTTGAAATGAATCAATCCAGCTTCAGTGCTTCTAAAGAGATTTAATAACTGAACATTAAACTACTGAAGATGATACAAGGATTTAAACTGTAATGTCCCAGATATTGAGCAAAAGGTGTCTATTTTAAAGCATTCGATTACTTAAAAAACTTTTCATTTCTTTAAAAACACATGCTAAATTAAATACAATTAAACTTAGGCACCTAGCAATTACATTAAAGTCATTGATATAAAGGTATAATTTTTGCTGTTGGTTAATTTGGTGTTCATTTTTGAGATTTATTCTCCTCTTTGTCAAACATAGCTAACTATAAGAAAATTGAAATGGTTCACATTGTATTTTAATGAATATTTAACTCGGTAATTAACAGGAAAGGTGGTTTGATAGTTGGTTTATTTCAAGCTGTCTGACTGAATTTCACCAATTGCAGTAAAGCAGGAAGCGTTACAGAGGATTTTTCAAGCAATGCAAAGAGTCTCTCGTTTCCTCAATGGACGTAAGATGAGAGCGAGGAGATGCTGCACTTCGTGATTTCTGAGTTCTGATCCTGGTTCTTGCGGATTCGGTAGAAGTGTTCGACATAGCTGGAGCGGCCCAGGAGCTCCACAAAGTCTTCATCGTGGGTGATGACGAGCAGCTGGAAGTTGCGCTGACGAGAGCGGCTCTTGATGATTCTGGCGAGCACAGGCAAGAGATAAAGTTTAAGTACGGCATGCTGAATGATGCAACTCTACTAACAATGCAACATTTCTAAACTCTAAGTGGAAAACAGTGATCAGTGATTGCTTTGGTGAAGGATGCGTTAACGGAATGGGAAGTTGCACAACCTTTTGTTCGTCTAAAACAGGGGTTCCCAAAGAGGGGGTCAGGAACCCCCCCAGGGGGTCGCGAGACACCAAGTGGGGGGTTGAGAGATGATTTTCACAATCATTGTAATGTGGCCAAAAAGGAAAAAATTTAATAATTATATCATAAAATAAATAAATATACCTTTAAATAAATAAATGCACCATTAATACACATTAATGCACCAAATAATGTACATTAATACATTATTGAATAATTATATATACCATTAAGTTATGAAACTATATTTATTTATTTAGTAGAAAAATTACACAAGTGTGTAATCATTAAAAAAAATACTTGGTCTTCAAAAGCTCTTAAAATCAAAAAAGGTTCTGGTAGGTCCTACTTTAGAAGGAGAGTACACTGTCTTTACCCCCCCAATGCTAGGGCTGCAAATCCCAGCAATATAAAGCAATACGTATATGTGCATGCAAATTCAAAGGTGTTTAAAACTAAATTATTATAAGATTTATTTTCACATGTGTTGCTTTAGAAACACTGCCCATTGTTCTCCAAATCAAAACAAGGATAAAAAATCTAACCTGTTACTTCACCACTATAATTAACATCTCCTTTTCAATACATGATTGGAAAGTGACTGATTGAGTTAGTGTCGTTCGACTGCTGTTATTTTGAACAAAACTGTATAAGCCATCAGTTGCTCCCCTGCTCTTGATGCTTTTCACCCGATACAGACCTAAATGTTGTAAAGAGGTGGAGACATCGTGACAAAAAATAGAGAGGAGTAAAGAAAATGTGGGTTAATTTAAACCGATACTGTCATTGTATACTGTTTGTCTAATGTTGTGCAGCTCCAGTCACTAGATATCAGGATGGGGTTGAAATGTTTGTAAAGAAATGAAATGCACTGACTCTACAAGGGCATGGGCCAAAGACTCGATGTTCTCCCTGTCCAGGTTGGTGGTGGGCTCATCCAGCGCCAGGATCCCGCAGTTCAGACAGAAGGTCTCCGCGAGGGCGAGACGGATGATCAAGGATGCCAACACCTGCACATGGGTGGCCATAAAAAAGAAAAAAGCACAAAGATAAACAAACAGATTAAACCGTTACATTAACCCTAGACGTCCTACATCTGTTGCTACTTTGGTTGCTTACATCCCAATTGAATATAAATAATATTTTGGTACAGATTTGGGTGCAAAAGAAAAATAAACAATAAATTGAACAGTCATCTCATGAACAATGACAGACAAGCTATATTAGTGTACTATGTGTACCAAGGTAGTATTTTCTTGACGGTCATTTTAAAATTAAAACCATTTTAATATTTTTGATCCAATTAGAACTACACAGTGTCCTTCGGACTGTATATCAAACAAAGTTGAAGTAATAGAAAGGTATCTTCATGTTCATACTCTAGATAACAAGATTAATTTGGCTCTAAATTCATGCCAAATACAGGCAATAAAGAAGTGAAGAAGGTTAACTTCTCTCCAAATATTAAAATGTTTACACTTACCATGTACTCAGTGGGACACAACTAGGTGGCGCTAAATTAGGGGGCTGGAGACATTTATCTATAGTTCAGTGAGACTTTAAACCCCTGCTTTCGTTTTTAATTGTGACGATTCTATGCAAACTGGTGTTGCAGATGGCAATATTATAAAACCCAATAGCTTATCATACCTCCATCCTTCGCTCCCCTTGATTCCATCATAATCAGCCTTTCTTGTCATGCTGTTATTGTGCAGAGTTTTAAAAAGTATCTTTATTGTCTCGAGCAACAAAAGAATGTTTGCATTACTTCTCTTGGACCACAGTAGTGATGGCCTGCAGTTGATGTGTTTGTTGTCTACTTGTATGCGATGCCTGCACTGTGAGCGTTTAGCCATGATCGACTGACAACGCGCACCTCTATTTTAGACATGCAACTAATGCAACTTTTGGCCATGTAAGCAAATGCAAAATTGGCATTGTCGGCACCTTCTGGCCAGCACTGCAGCGTCCTCTCATATCCAATGCTGTGTCCCCCTTCATCATAACTACTCTGTAGTTGTAAACCCTCCTCCTCACTCCAGCTGATGAATTTTCATCCACATCTGACCTGATCTCCACATACTCGATATCTGGAGCAAATATTACACAAGACAAAAGAGTTCACGAAGGTAGAACGTTGGAGGATAACCATTTTATTTTATATATTATTTGCAAAAGAGAAGCACCTTGACCCCTGTAGGTGCTGCGCCACAGGTCTCTGATGATTTTATTGATCTCATCCATCTTCATACTGTGGAACCTCATGATGGTTCTGTGGAAAGCAGAAAGAAAATGATGGTAAAATTCAATGCTGAAGTTGGATGCTTCATTTGCACTATGCCCTTGTCAGATTAAGTGAAAGAGATCCCTACCAAGTACGTCATCAATCATAAATACATAAAAATAAATCCCTCTGAAGATGACAGAAATGCAATGTCATCAACACTTAAATGTAGGTTAAACTGCTGCAAATGCAGCTTTAATGAAATCCATTTTCTCATATCTTGGTTACAAAATGAAAACGACAGCAACTTTTTTTTTTTTTATTAAATACTGATGTAAGAAGATATATCTTGGTAAATAAGATATGTGAACAGAAAGCTGGATGCTGCCTTCCTGCATACCAAGAAGTTTTCTGTCTATAATCTAGCAACATGATGAAAAACTCCAGTGTGGTTGAACAGATGAGAGTGATAACATGCAGAGGTTCTTCCTATGACCATAAATGGGGGGAGATGAACCAAACAGAAAAGCTGAAACTGAAGGGATTGGAGCACACCTTATCCAACGATCTGACCTACTGCCTTATGTATGTTACTGCTTTGTCAACAGATGTGAGAAATTACTGATTTCCAGGTTGCAATAGCAAAAGTCTTCCAAAAAAAGGACTTCTATTATTCATTAGACATAGAAGCCAATATTAACTTAATGGTTTCTTGTAGTGGAATATTAGGGACGTTATGACCCTTCCTGTTGTCCAGAGTTTTTAAACATAAAAGTGATACAACGTTTAGAGTGTTCACAATGCTGAAAGAAGTATGACACTGCTCTATGAAAAAGTTTTAAGAGTACTTACAAGCTTGGGCTAATCAAATGGAGTTTTACCAAATTTAGTCAAGCAGTTTTCAAGTCTTGGTGCAGACACACAGTTTGATTTAGATCATTCCATTGTGGCTCCGGCTGTGTGTTTAGTGTTCACCTCAACCACCTAGGGACATACGCCAGGATTCTGTTTGTGGACTTTAGCTCAGCCATTTAACAAAATCAACCCAGGCTTCCTCCACCAAAACCTCACCCAGCTCACAGTGCCGGCCTCCACCTGTCATTGAATCACCAGCATCCTGACTAGTCTGCTGCAGCAAGTGAGGCTGGCGAGCACCTTCTCCCGCTCAAGAACAATCAACACTGGCGTCCCCCCGGGAGTGTCTTCTCTCCCCACTCATCTTCTACCTGTACACTAATGACTGCACCTCAGTGGACCTGTCTGTGAAATGCCTGAGGTTTGAAGATGAAGCCACTGTCATTGGCCTGATCCAGGACAATGATGAGTCTGCATACAGATACGAGGTGGATCAGCTGGTCCACTGGTGGTCTCAGAACCTCCTGGACCCAAATCTGTTCCAGACTTTGGAGATGACATAGAACATCCGGAGGACCCTCGCCACACTGCCTCCCCTCAACAGTGTGTCGACTGTGGATCCTTTTTTTCGGGACCTGAGGCGGTCCTTACACATAGACACTGTTCGGAAGAAGGTCCTGCAGAGATTGCACTTCCTACGGCAACTCAAAAAGTACAAACTTGCCCAGTAGCTGTTAGCCATCTTCTATACTGTCACTTTTCAGTCTCTTTTATGCACCATACACCTTTGTGTGGTTTGGCTCATGGAAACTGAAGTCATATTCCTTTTTGTGCACACAATCCTGGCCCATAAAGTTTATTCTGATTGTTGTCCTGCATGAATGCTAACCTCCACACCATTCCTTAGTTGTATGACGCCCCCAATAAGTTCAAGGATTACCCTGTATTTCAGCAGTAACGTTCTCCTTGACCAGCCTGACATCTCAGGTGGACGGCCACCACTTGGTATGGTTGATGTCGTGCCATATTTTTATGGCTTTCATATGATGAATAAGCAGTCTTCTATGAGATGTTAAAATTTTGTCCTTTGGAACCTTCACAGAACAGCTGCATTTATCCAAAAATTAAATTACCCCAACACTGGCTTGTATTTATTAGTAGGTTACACTGGTATGAAAGAGGCTGATGGCTTAAAAAAAAGTTTAAGACTAGCTGGTATGAATTAGGTCACAATACTGACGTAGTGCAGTACCAATGCAAATGATTTATCAGAAGAGGCAAGGATGTGACGTGCTCAGGTTTAGCCACAGCGCTACCAATAAATCAAAGAAAACCTAAGCAAAAGATTATATTGAGAAATGAATGTTTTTCTACTGTGCATCCCCATTTAAAAAATCAACTAATAGATGTTAGTAAACTAAGCTTGCAGAGGTTATGAATTAGTGGTATAAAAACATGGATATGGCATAAAAGTTAATGGGTATCCTAACTTCAAAACCTTATAACAAAAACAAAACTCTCTAAAAATAAACATTTTAGCATCCTGAATAAATCGCAATTTAATTACTATTCTTGTAAAATATAACGTACCACGAGATTTTACACAACCAGTTTAACGTCCGACTAGAGCTGAATGCTTTAGAAATTCAGCATTCATTCAACATCTTCTCATCAAAAGATCATCTTAAAAATTCAGGTAAACCTGGTGCGGCCTCTGAAGAAGGTTCACAAAGACACAATCTGATGCCTCAATCTGTGACCCAATAACCTCTTTTTAGCTAGTTTCACTTTACAAGACTTTATTCAATATCATCTAAAATACACAGGAGAATGCAAGAATGGGGAAGAGCATGCATTACTTCTCACATCAAATGTGTCAAATAAAACCACAGACATGTTGAGCTACTATAACTAGCACTGAAAGATGGGGGATTAATGGATTTCCCTCAGTTACTTTATCTCTATGTATTTGTGAAAGTTATATGTTCCTGTGTGCGTTTTTAAGTGTGTCTTGGGGAGTGGAAGCTTGTAAAGATCTGAATCATTTTTAGTTAATAAAAATAGTTTCTTTTTCTTAAAAAAAAACCTTCATCCCTTGAACATAGCCAACCATGAATTATCAATCACATTACTCTCTTGTTTTCACAAGGCTTTGCTACCACCATTTTTTTTTTCCTAAGTAAGCAACTCATTCAGACTTATACCACTGAACATCTGAACATGAAACAGATGACTCTGTATTCAGACAGAAACTGTGACATGGATGTATGGTCTGCTGAAAGGCTTTTTAGGCTTGTTTGCATCTTGATTAAATTGCACACAATGATGCTGATAACCCACCCACATGTGTGGGTAAATTATGCTTTTGTTCGTGTCTCAGATGTTATCTCAGACTTCCCCACATATGCTTCATTACCAAAATTTGTAAATCTGAGAGAACAAAGTTCTGACAAACAGTGATCGTTTATGGCCAGAGATAAAATATACATAAAGCAAGAGCTACTTTTAGCTGAAAGTGAGGAATGTGGCGAACCTCCGTCAGACGGATGTCAAAGACCGGTAGATAGCTACAAGAAGCATCATATTGAAGTCAGCTAAAGGGGTAACATTAGTCATTAGGGGGGTAGGTTGTCCTGACGTTTTCCTCAGCTAGAAAATGCATTTTTATTGATATTGTTTTATTTAAAGAATAAAACAAGGTTACTTATGTTGTTAAAGTGCAATTAAATCAATATGTAAACATGTCTGAATAAAGAACTGAATATTTAATGAGGTGTACTACTTTTTCTTGTGACTGCATACATCCAGAAACCTACATTTTCTTTTTATTGGTAGGTAATAATGATTTCTTTTAAGATCAACACACTTTCATTATCACATTTACGTGCTATGCTTCAAACCTCATAACAAGCAATGGGAGTCATGTTGAATATTTTGGCACTCAGGGGACAATGTCTGGGTGTCGCTATGCATAAAAGTGTTATAACTGGCACAGATTGTGCCCATTAGAATATGATTTCTGGTTTATTGCAGTGCTGCAATAAGATGCTAATAACAGATTAGGCATTTAACAGAACCCAACTTTAAAAAGATCAGAACTATCCCTTTAATGCTTTATGACGAGAAACAAAATTACAACATTCACAACATTTTTTGGGTTCGCCGACTCAACACGTTTTGGTCTCAGTTACAGTCTATAAAACAGTTTGCCGGACACTATTGCTGAGCTAACAAATTAATGATCGTTTCAACGTTAATAACAAGGACTTAAAAAAAAGATAATTCATTCTGATGAAATCACTTTCTGACAAATGATGCAACTGACATTCTAACTGATGGTTTAAAACCACTGTGGTCTAAACCATTAAAGGTCTGTTCACACACAAAGCCAGCATAGGTTTCATTCCAGGAAAGACACAAAAGATGTTGAGACAAAGAATATGCAAACTCAGTTTTACCCGTGACGTCCTATTACAAAAACATTAGAGATTTTTCCATAAATAAATAAATAAAAATATATTAAAGGTACTGTAGTTCATTAAGAAAGAATGTGATTATTACAATTTGGACTTAGGGATAATACCGTAGTAACATTTGTAAGCACTTTTTTGTTATATGTTATATGATCTGTAATTCTAATACAATGACAAACCACATCCTTGGACATGGCATCCATTTGTATAGCGCTTTAATATTTCTTAGTTCAAGCAGTTTCAGTTTTTCTCGTGACATACTTGCATTTAACCACAGTCAATAAAAGGTCAGGTTTGGATAAATGCCAACATTCTGACACTGCTGGGAAAAAAAATGTCTCTGGTCGGCAGAGGTTTCTCAAAAATGCTTGACCAATAGTCTGAGATATTTAAAAACTCTGGTGCGTTGACCGATTTTCTGGAGAAGGTGAAAAATTATTACTTGGAGACCAGCTTTGAACTTCCCCACTCTGGCTTTCTTTGCTAGAAACCACAACAATAAGTTTTTCCAAATGTCCTGACTCATAAACATGAGCAGAAGAAGTTAATGACAAAAGACCAAACATGGCAAAGAAAACATGAACTATAATTGTTTTTGAAGAATCTTTAGCCTAGCGCTGCTGTAGTTATTTTCATTCTTTCCTGACATTTTCAGGAACAGAAAAGAACCATAGGCTGTAAAATGTTGAATACCTGCCAAATGGCTTCTTTGTCAAATTGGTGGTGGAGCCATTTGGCAGAAAAAAGCCCCACTCTCGACTCATTAGTCCACAGGAGATTTTCCCAAAAAGTTTAGGAATCATCAAGATGTTTATATCCAACGTGAGAAAGGCATTTAAGCTCTTTTAGGTCAGCTGTGGTTTTTACTATGGAACTCCCCAATGAAGACAGTTGCTCAGTCTCTTTCCTATTGTTCAACACTGACCTTAACTGAGGCAAGTGAGATCTGCAGTGTTTTAGATGTTGGTCTGGGTTCTTTTGACCTTCTGGATGAGTTGTCAATGGTTGGTCAGCCGCCTCTGTAGATACCCCAGTGCTTCTTCAAGTTTTCTCCATTTGTGGAAAATGGCTCTGGCTGTGGTTCACTGGGGTCTCGTAGCATTAGAAATGGCTTTTTAACTTTTTCCAGACAGACAATATCAATGACTTGGGTTCTCATCTGTTCTTGAACTTCTTTAGATTGGGGCATGATGTGTTGCTCTTTTAAATCATTTCATGTTACTTCATGCTGTCAGACAGGTTATTATTTAGAGGATTTCTTGATTTTACAGGTCTGTCAGTAAAAAGGCGTGGTAGCGGCTAGTGAAACTGAACCATAGTATTTACTGCTCTTATTCTCTATCAAAATTGGTCTGATGATCCGAAACATTTAAGGGGGACAGAAAAGCAAAGGATGCAAATCATTTTTCACAGCACTATATAATCAAAATAGTTTAATGTGTTTTTTTTTTGTTGCTTTTTTCTCCTTTATTAAAACAGCAACTATGAGTCGAAATGAGCACAGAATGTGAAGATGGCTTTTTTTTTTTTTTTTTACAAGAGACAAGAGGGTATCATCCTGCTTTGGCTTCAAATCGTTCCATAGAGAGAAGTTAACAGAAACTAGAGTAATCAAAATAATCGATATTTCTATATAATCAATACTAGAAAGATTAATTATTCAAAGAAACGCATTTGAGTCAAAAACTATATAAACTGACCTATTCCCAGTTACCCAGATTGTTGCACTTCTTCTGGGAGAAGTGCTGCAATAACAGAGACACTTGTGCTGAGTGTGGGTCTGCTCCCTGCAGACAATGAGCTGCTGCTGCAAGTTTTAAACTCTGCTAACATGGCGAGCGTACAGCCATAAAAAAACATATACAACCCTCTTCAGCTGAAAATGCAATTAGCGAGCCTTGTTTGGAGGTACTTTCCCTATGAGGCTGACCGAAAAGAAAAACATGATGTGCTGATGGCAGCTGCATGCGAGCTACGCTAACACTACAAGCTAACGCTTTGACGTTGACTGATGTTTGGGAGCAACTTAGAAAGGTCAGTAATGGTCCTTTATTTGTTGATCTGTAGTAAAACATTTTCGTATCAACAGCTAATTTTCAGGAAATGGAAGCACACTGTGGGACACTAAAGATATCCAATTATAATAAAATACGTAGACAACTGAATCAAAGGTACACACTTCCATAAAGGAGATAAACACTTCTACTATCTAAGTGATAGTAGGTGTTTTACCAAACAGAGAAGTGACACTTAAAACACTTTTTTTCTAAATGAGGGCTGAATTATCTCCCTACTTATTGGTTTTCCCCTAATTAAGGAAGTAAAAAGTTTGTCAAATTGTAATTAATACAATTTCTTGCGCCTTGAAAACTTTTGCCGGGGTATCGAAAATGGTATCCAATATTTTTCTAAGTAACAGTGTTGAATTTATAATTTTTGTGTCATGACAACCCTAGCAGAAACAGCAGGCTAACACTAGTTCCCCTACTCTGTTTTTGATAAGAAGAGTTTATAATCCAGCTTGTGACAAATTTTCTTTGCGGCTCATGAGCAGACAAAACCTACAGTAAGTAGCACTGTTTTCTTGCTTTACAAACTAAGTTCTTCACTTTGAATCTTACAATACTTCATGTCCAGTGTAATATCAGTATACTGACCTGTGTTCACCTCACTCCAACACAGTCTGAAGTAGTAAGACCCACCTGGTCCCATCAAACTGACAGACCAGCAGCTCAGGTACATTTCTGTCCCTGACAGGTCAGGCGTAGACATCAAATGCTGTTCTTCATTTGAAATTGAACATCCATCTCTGTGGCTTGTGGGTTCATTTTACCTGACATTTTAAAATATTAGAGAAATGTACAATTTCCCCCAGTGGAAGGTACTAATTTTAAAATATGGTGGCATATCAGCCAACTTTATAAATACTACATGCCTCAAAAGCCGACGGTTTGCAAAAACATGTCTCATTCGCTCTTTTCTGTTTTGTTAAGCGAGATGGTTTAAGAAATATATTTGCATTTGTACTCGTTTAGGGAAAAACTTACTGATCAAGAGCTTTGTAGTAGAGATCAAGGTCTTTAATGACCAACTCTGTGGTCCTCATTGTGATCATCTTGTTTTTGTAGCGCTCATCAGCTTTGTCATACTGTTCCTCTCTCAACTCTTTTCTGCAAGATATCAATAAAAACAAAAATACAGAAAAAAGGTTTGAACATGCAGATGGCTTACAGAATATAGTCTTTATCTTGTTAAAATTAGCTAATACTTTCCCAGATAATATATTTGTGAATAATTACTGGAACTTGTCCATAAACAATGTGATAACAAAAAAAGATGCAGTGTTACTACAGTAAGTGAAGGATAAAACAGCCAATTTGTCTGCATGTTTTATATTTTCATCCATCCAAGGTACTCAGAAGCTTTCATATGGGTTTCACAGATGCAGGTCAGCCTTGTAAACTGAGTGTTAGGATGAACACCTTGGCTGGTACTGGTTCAGCTCTGTACTGGGTTGAGATGTATTGTATTACATGTATTGCAGTATCTCTTCTTCAAAGCCTTTCTGCCGACCCAGTGCAATGCTCCGATTCTTCTTCAACTCTTCCAACCTGCGTTCTGCATCACGACGTTCTCTAAAAAAAGCACAGAAAAGAAAATAGGTTTAAAGCACTCAGTTTAACCTTCTGGCCTGTTGCAAATGGTGAAGTGCTCTTACTGGCGAAGCTGCAACACTTGCATGTTGCCCATTTCTTTCATAAGAGTTTCCCGTTTAGCTACAACCTCCTTCAGCTCCTCAACACGCTTTCGTAAAGTCAGATTGTCTTGTAACCAGCGTTCTTGAACCTGAACAATATACAAATATGCAAGAAGCAGGATAAACAATAACAACACTATTAATTAAAGATGAACTAATCAGAATTTTGAGGTCTGATTTCTGGTCTCCAATTTTTGTTAATTACAGATGTAAGATGATTCTTACTTGGCTTTTTAAACTACAATGTGAAAAAATTCAAGGAAATAATAAAACATATTGTTTCTAGCCTTCTGGTGATGAGCATTACAAAAACAGCAGTTGTCATGTATATTTCTTTTTTTTAAAAGGCTGCAAAAATTTGCAAGTCCAGCATGTTCTGTAACAAAAAGACGTTAAAGCAAAAGGATAAAACCGAGCCACTTTGCTGTAATCTGTCCATCCTTTATGTTATCTGCCCTAAGTCAAGGTCTCTCCTGTTCTCTTGTAGATTGAATGAACTACAAACATACCTTGTGTCAAACAAATTACCCCTACAACTGCTGTCGGTATTATAACAAAGTGGGAGCGATTGGGAATGACCGCAACCCAGACACTAAGATGTAAGCCTCCACAGACCTCATAAAGCCTTTGCAACAGTGCGTAGAAAGCTTCATGGGATGGGTGTCCAAGGCCAAGAAGATGCATCCAAGCCTTACATCAACAGCTGCATTGCAAAGGGTCAGATGCAGCAGTTTAAAACATGGCTCCACTGGACTCTACAGCAATGGAGACATGTTCTGTGGAGTGAGAAATCCTGCCTCACTGGCAGGTAATCCGTTAAACAAGTGTAGGCTTGGCAGTACCCAGGAGAATAGTACTTTCCTGACTGGACTGTATAAAGGTCAAAGTGTGGTGCGGAGGGGATTATGATGTGGGGCTGTTTTTTTCCAGCACCGAGGATGTACTCTTTAGCTCCAGAGAAAGGAAGACAGACAAGCAAGTACTTTTGGCAATATTGTGTTGCTATCACTGAGTCTTCTTCACTCAGTGGAAGTGTCCGCACCAATGAGTGCAGTTATCAGCACGACCTGGTGGCTTCATGTAGGGTGGGTTCACTAGAACAACATACTGGTTCTTCACCACTCAGGGTTGATCAAACTAAAAGTAGTCCATTAGTCATCTGCCAATTTCTCTGTGCTTCTCTACTACACTAAATAATATTAACAACATCAATAACAAGTTAAAGGTCTGTACCTTTTGGGTGTCTATGTCTTGACGGATGTTTCCCATCTCTCTATTAATTTTTTCTTTCTGCTTCTCGGCCTCATGGAGCTGAGTGGTGGTTTCGTGAAGCTCAGATTCTTTTTGCTGCAGCATTAACAAACAGTTACTTGATGGAGTTCAAATTAAAAATGAAAATAATGGTTAAGGTTTTACGTGTATTATAATAAAGGGAAAAAATTACGGGATTCACAGAGAGTAATGCACTTTGAAAAAAATGAACGTTAACAAAGTTAATAATAATCAATAGCAGTGAACACATTACCTCTTTATATTCATCTTTTCCTTCATCTAAGTATTTTTTGATGTCTCGTTCCAACATGGAGACAGCTTTCACTCTCTCTTTTATGACACTGATCTGTCAAAAACAGTTACTGCACTGTTAAACGTTCACAAAATACAGTGAAAACAATGGTGAAAATCCAAATGCGTATACGACACAGTATACTTACGTGTTTGTTTAAAGTATTAACAAGATAAAACTGTGGTAGCAGTTTTTTTTTTATAACTAAACACAATCTAACCAAAACCCGTGGGAAAGGAAAAAACACTGCCAGATACCATGACAGCATTACTAAAATCAGAAAAGGATCAAAGAGACGGCAGATTACTATCGGCCTCGTACAGTCACATGTTAGAGACAAAAAACAATAGTTGGGAGGTAAATGTAAAGGTTTTGGTACAGAGATAAGAACGTGAGTAAGCATCAACCTTCTCTTGGCCTTCTTCCTGTTTCTGTCTCTTGCGCTCCATCAGCTCTTGTTTCTCTTGTTGCAGCTTCTCCAGAGCAACAGACAGAGGTGACAGTTGCTCCTTCGCTTCCTGTTTTACAACATTTAAGAAAAAAGCGGCGTTAAATATTAATGGAAAATTATTTCTGACCTTGCAAATACAAAAATTTGCCGCAATAGGAACAATACAGCAATGCGATGATGATAAATTACTTGAATTAAAAACACAATAAAATGTTTCAAGATAATGAATACAGTCATATTCATCAATTAGAATATGTGCTCCGATGAGGCTCGGTTAAAAGTACCTTTAGAAAGTAACAAGCTTTAATCATTAAGACCACATGTCTGTAATAAAAATGTTTTTTTTTTTTTTTATGATTGATGTAATATTGAAATCTTAAATGTTGGGTTTTATTAGCTTTAAGAGGAAAACCATCATAATTAACAGAAATAAATGCCTGAAAACATAATTCTGTGTGTAAGTTATGTACACAATATGTCCACTTAGTGAACTGAGTTACTTAAATAATAACAGCTACAGGAGAAGCTCTCCCAGCTGAGTGTGCCCGACTCCACCTGCAGGTGGATCACTGACTTCCTGTCTGACAGGAAGCAGCGCGTGAGGCTGGGGAAGCACGTCTCTGACTCCCTGACCATCAGCACCGGTTCCCCCCAAGGCTGTGTTCTCTCTCCTCTGCTCTTCTCCCTGTACACCAACAGCTGCACCTCCAGTCACCAGTCTGTCAAGCTTCTGAAGTTTGCGGACGACACCACCCTGATCGGACTCATCTTTGATGGTGACGAGTCCGCGTACAGATGGGAGGTGGACCATCTGTTGGACTGGTGCAGCCAGAACAACCTTGAGCTCAACGCTCTAAAGACAGTGGAGATGGTTGTGGACTTCAGGCAGAACCCAGCCCCACCTGCCCCCATCACCCTCTGTGACTCCACAATTGACACTGTGGAATCTTTCCACTTCCTGGGAACCATCATCTCCCAGGATCTCAAGTGGGAGCCAAACATCAGCTCCCTCATCAAGAAAGCCCAGCAGAGGATGTTCTTCCTGCGGCAGCTGAAGAAATTCAACCTGCCAAAGACTATGATGGTGCACTTCTACACAGCCATCATTGAGTCCATCCTCACCTCCTCCATCACCATCTGGTACGCCGCTGCTACAGCCAAGGATAAGGGCAGGCTGCAGCGTGTCATTCGGTCTGCTGAGAAGGTGATTGGCTGCAGTCTACTGTCGCTCCAGGAATTGTACACCTCCAGGACCCTGAAGCGGGCAGGGAAGATTCTGGCTGATCCCTCCCACCCCGGTCGCAGACTCTTTGAGACTGTCCCCTCTGGCAGGAGGCTGCGGTCCATCCGGACCAAAACCTCACGCCACAAGAACAGTTTTTTCCCATCTGCCACCAGCCTGGTTAACAAAGCCCGGAAACCACCCTGACACTCTCCCTTTCCCCCACACCCCCCCTTTTTTGCTGACAGGACACCTGTAACCTGTAACTCTATGCGTTACATTAACGCTCAGCTTGGACTCCTGCTTTACTTGCACAATGATCACCTGCACTGTTGTATTGCTCTCGCACCCAATACTGCTCTATATTTACTCTCACTCAATTAAAACTGTGCACCTATATTTATATTATATTGTAGATATGTTTATACTGTTTAATTTGTACTGTATTGCACCGACTACGCCAAAACAAATTCCTTGTATGTCCAAAAACGTACTTGGCAATAAAGCTTTTCTGATTCTGATAAAAAATGATTATAATTTTTCAATAATATTCTAATTCATTTAATCTGTCTGTATATACAGAATGATGTGCTATCAAATATGTGAACATTACATGAGCGTAAAAAACAAATATTAGTCAAAATTACCCTGATGTCTCTAGTTAAAGCCTGTATCTCTGCAGTAAATTCAACACTCTGCTCCTCCAGCTGCTGCTGCTTCTGCATGTCGCTGCTCAGCTGCAGTTTCTCCGCCTTCGTTTCATTTACGCCACTTTTAAGGATCTGAATCTGGTCCTGCTGGTCTTGGATCAGCTTACGTTTCAGCTCCATTGTGCTAGAAGCTGGAAAGACACAGAGCCGAAGACTAAGGACAGAAAAACGTCATGATATTTTATGACAGAATCTGCTCAGAACTTATAGGTAAGGTTGAACAACTCTAACTCCCCAATGCAAGGTGTTGATGAGCAATAAAGACTCATCAGGTCCAGTTTGAGTGTTTTCCAATAAATGAATCATTCGTCCTTGTACTACAGCACCTTCTATTTAACATAGGTTTCTGCATTAGTGTACATTACCTGTGGATTGTCTGTTGGAAACTCAAAATATGGCTAATCAAAAACAAAGAACACAATCTAAATATAAATCATTGTTATAAAAAGGCAAATTTATTTAGAAATACTTTTTTCTTTTTTTTGTTTAATAATAAATATGAAACATGTCTCTTAGCTCAATTTTTTTCAGAAAGTAATATAAGATAATACATTCTAACTGCATACTTTTCCAGAATTTTCAAGACTGCATAGGAATCATGGTTTAATACCCGAGCCAAAACTTGGGTTTGTGGGTTCTTTCTAACCCTTTTGAACACAAAAAGCCTTTCAGTGACTGGGAAATGATCACAGACTGCATGGAAGCTGTGGCAGAAACACGTTAAGATGGAAAAGAACGACAACAACGTAAGGAAAAGGTTAAGCAAATTACCATGCCTGTTACCAGCACAACAAGGAGAGCAGAACTGTTCTACCAAGATGTACTGATCCAACTCGACTGCCATTCAAAGTGCATTTAATATTGCTACTTAAATTGGATTGCACTTTTCTGTTCAGCAGATGATTTCATGGGCATATGAATAATTGATCAATAGTTTAAAAAAAAACTGTGTTAAATAAATATTAAATAAAGATGAAGGAAAATATTTTTGTCTCTTGATGTAAAATGTTTGGACCCCAAAATGTTTGGATGAGGGAGGTAGTGGACCACCTGCTGTTTGGATTGGGGACCCCTGCCCTAATCTTCTCCTTCATCCACAGATTCTCCATCAGATTCAAGTTGGGACTCTGGCTAGGTCACTCCAAAATGTAAATATTACTTCTAGTCAGAAAAAAGCTGCTAGTAAAATTAAAAGATTACTTTAAACCTAAATTTGCCAAAAGGTATAAATAATTATGGACCTGACTGTATAAAAATTAAGAAAATTTACTTTATTCAATATTTAACTTAATAATTAATATTGAAACTAATGTAAGAACTTCAGTTAGTTACATTTATCAACTTAGGTTGATGTTTTCGGCTCCAGTGCTGTTACATCTAGGTTACCTAACCTCAGTGCTATCCGGGACAAATCATTTAGTGATTGTAAAAATCTCATCAATCACATGCAAACGAAGTGACTGTTGAAGTGTGCCTAGACAACACAGATCACTATATCGATGGATTACTGAGCAATATTTAAAGATGGTTAAAAACAGAAAGGTTTAGACAAGGATGGCTCTGTGCCACACCGTATAATGGCAGATATTCACTTTAACCACGAGGAAAGAGCTGGTATTGGCTCACATAAGAATGGTTTGATTTAGGGCACATTGACATTGCTGGTCCGATCCAGGGATTGGTAAAAGTGAGAAAATTGGCCGATTTGCTTTTATGTAGAGGGTTTTACACCGGGCCAAACAACTTTGGGCAGTTACAACAAACTGTTTCGGACTTTGGCACGGCTATAGCGTTCCAAATGTTTGGTGTGAAAACACAGTAAAATTCCCTAAACAAACCAATAAAAGCCAATATCAGGGGCAGAACTCGTTTGTGGGTTCACTGGGAAGGAAAACTGGAATTCCTCAGCAACAAATAGAATGAATGAACTCATAAAATGTTTAAAGATAATTAGTATAAATAAAAGGTCTGTAGAAAAAGCAATAAATATATCAATTAAATTTAACTTAAGATGTTTAAGGCCTAAAAATTGAGCTTACTACAAACTTTTTAAAATCCTACAGAATCTGTAAAAACAAAACTGTTTTTCTTGTTTAAAAATCATGCTGTCAAATTCTGCAAAAAAGCTTGTGTATTTTTGGCTTAACAGCGTATTACACAGTAATACGCATGTGTGCTGTTATGTTGCTTACAGGGTTGTTTGGGGTTAAGCTGATTTGGGACAAAATAGCAGTTGGTGATAAGAAAGTATTAAAAGCAAAACTAAAACATCAAGACTGTGAGGAACTGTGGGAGTTTGCGAATGAGAAAAACTTACTGGTGTCAAGCTTGTGCTGGGTTTCTTGTTTCTCCTGACTAACTTGCTGGATGGTTCTGGTCAAGTCTACTCCCTGGAGTTTAGCTGACTGCTGAGCAATCTTTCTCTCCAGCTCTTTCAGGTCCATCTGGAAATAAAAAAAACACATACAGTGGCACATATGACACGAGGACAAGGATTTAGACCAATTTCAAGTCTATATTTTATACTAATAAGTTATATAAGTACTATACTAATACTGTTATATAAGTAAGTTATAACAGTATTTTGCTTGTTTGTTGGTATGGTTTATAATCTAATTTCAGCCATATTAAGAACACCTTTTAATTATTCACTCTGAAAGAAATATGAAAACGATAAATATACACCTTCAGGCCATACCATTATGACAACTGAAAGGTTAAAGGAATGGCACTCTTTCTTTGTTAATGTGTAATATTCTACTAGGAAATCCTGATCTCTGGCTTTCATATAAGGGGATTTCCAACAAAGCAACTTGGCCAAATTTAGCACCAGGTCTTTCTATGTCAATTGCTTAAGCATCTGCCCCAGTCTCTGAAAACTGGTTCAACAACAGCACCAAGTTTTCTCATTGAGGGCTGGTGGCATGGTTGTAGAAACCTACTTTGCAAGCTAAGATTAATAGTCCTACTACACTGAAGCTTTTACTGAGCTTACCTCAAAAGAAAGAAGATGAGAGTACAGGCACATCTCAAAAATATTGTGAAAAGTTTAAGTATTTTTTGTCCCTCACTTCAGAAAGTGAAACTTGTATTATATAGATTCATCACACATAGAGCAAATAATTTCAAGCCTTTATGTCTTGTAATTTTGATGATTATACATAGTATAATTAATAGAGTAGTATATATTGGACACTCATTGTGTCCAATATATACTACTCTAATCAGGTAATTAACTCAAAACACCTGAAATGGTTTCCTGAGCATCTAAATCAGGGGTGTCAAACTCTAGTCCTCAAGGGCCAGTGTCCTGCAACTTTTAGATGTGTCCCTGGTCCGACACACCTCAAACAAATGACTGCTAATGAGCTAATTATTTGATTCAGGTGTGTTGAAGCAGAGGAACATCTAAAAGTTGCAGGTTACCGGCCCTCGAGGACTGGAGTTTGACACCTGTGCTCTAAATGGTTTCTCATTCTGCGTCAGTAGGCTACACAATCATGGGGAAGACTGCTGACTTGACTGAAGACACTCCACAAGGTTGTTCCAATGGTTGCTCACAGACTGCTGTATCCAAGCATTTTCATAGAAAGTTGAGAGGAAGGAAAACATGTGATTGGAAAAGGTGCACCAGCAACAGGGACAACCGCAGCCTTGAGAGGATTTTCAAGCAAAATCCATCTAGCCTGAGGTTTGAAATCAGTGCATCAATAGCCACACACGAGCTACAAATGTTGCATTCAGTGTCAAGCCACTCCTGAACCACAGACAGCATCAGAAGCATCCTACCTGGGCCAAGGGGAAAAAAGAACTGGGCTGTTGCTCAGTGGTTCAAAGTCTTATTTTGAGATGAAAGTAAAGTTTGCATTTCATTTTGAAATCAAGGTTCCAGAGACTGGAGAAAGAGTGGTGAGCCACATTGAAGTCTAGTGTAAAGCTTCCACAGTCAATGATGATTTGGGGTGTCATCTGCTGGTGTTTGGGCCGCTGAATTTTCTGAAGTCGACAGTCAACACAGCCATCTACCAGGACATTTTGGAGAACTTCTTGTTTTCTTCTGCAGACAAGCTTTATGGAGATGCTGATTTAATTTTTCAGCAGGACTCTGCACCTGCCCACACTGCCAAAGACACCAATAGCTGGTTCAATGACCATGGTGTTACTGTGCTTGTACTGACCACCACACGACCCTGACCCATGGAGAATCTATGTGATGTTGTCAAGAGGAAGAGGAGAGATACAAGACCCAGCAATGCAGAAGAGCCAAAGGCCACTATATGGATCCTGATTGCCTCCATGCTGCATTGATGCAGTAATTCATGCAAAAAGAGCCCCAACAGTGTTAAGTGCATAGAAATGGACATACTTTTCAGAAGCCTCACATTTCTGTTAAAATAAATCCTGTTTGATTTATCTTATATAATATTCAAATAGTCTGAGACATTGAATTTTGGGTTTTCATTATCTGTAATTCATAAGAAATTAAGCTTGAAATATACGTATAATGCATTTATTTTATTTATGAGTTTCACTTTCTGACACGAGTGACACCTTTTTCACAATATTCTAACTATGAGATATACCTGTAAATCATTTGTACTTATCCTCCTGTTATTCAGTGTTTATAAAAGGTTATAAAATATTTAAAATGGCAGCGTACATTAAAAGACGCTCAATTTTAAAAAACCAACCGGCAAAACTTGTTTTGTGTTAACAAATACCAGCTGCAATAAAACAGCAGGACTTATGCAAATACACTGTCACAACAAAGCTCTCTGTCTCTATACTAAAACCAAAACACACACAAAGCAGGATCCATGTGAGATGTTGAAATATTTAACTTTTTGTAATAAAGTGGCTCTGTGCTGTGGTGATTGTCTGGCTGTGAAAATCAACCTCATCTTAGCTGTAGCTAAAAATGACAATAATATTTTGAGTTCCTTCACGGCCAGCCTTTTGGTTACAGACTCCTCAGATTAATCTGAATGATCAGATCTGCTCGTGTGGCAAAGAGGATCTCCTTAATGTGGGCGAAAAGGCTTGAATGTTAATGCGGATTGTTGATGACATGAGCTTAGGGTCTGTCAGAAAGTCAGAGAAAGGTACAGGGGACGAGAAGAAGCAGACGGAACGGTGATACCAGGTATCGGTCCATTAGAGAGATGTCTTGCAGGCAGGCCTTGGCTGTTTCATCCTCAGACATTAAGGTACACAGCAGAGTCTCCTGTTCTTCTACATCAGCCTTGAGCCTCTCGATTTCTCTGTTCACAGTCTGAAGCTGGTTTTTTAGCTCAGGGAGCTCCTTTTCCTGAAACTGTACAATGGACTGTCTGCAAAAAAAACAAAAAAGGTAAATAAGTATGTAACATTTTTTTAAACTTTTAATTAAATAACTTCCCATATTGGCAGCATGCAGTTGTACAGTTGAATATCCTGTATGAGGCATCTTATCTTGGGGATTAAAATATCATGGTAATAACTGAGAAGAATGGCCATACTGGTTCGAGATGACAGAAATGCAAAACTAGCTCAAAGAACCGCTCTTTACAACCAAAGGATCTTTGAAGGCACAAAACGTCAAATCTTAAAGCAGAAGAAGACCACACCAGGTGCCACTTTTGACAGCTAAGAACTGGACGCCGAGGCTACGATTCTCACAGGCTCACTTTAACTGGACAATAACCGAGTGGAGAAACATTGCCTGGTCCAGTGAGTCTTGATTTCTTCCAAAAAAATTCAGATGGTAGGGAAATTGTTCAGGCTGCTCCTGGTGTAATGGTGTAGGAGATATTTCCTTTGCACACTTTAAGCCCCTTTATCTCAGCTGAACATCAATCAAACACCACAGGCTACCTCAGTATTGTTGCTGACAATGTTAATGTCTTTAATACACCAAATCATCTCAACCTGGTATCGTGAACATTACAATAGGTTGAATGTTTTTCTGTGGTCTCCACTTTTACCTAATCTCAATCCAACTGAGCACCTTTGGAATAATGTCCAATAGGAGATTAGTATCAAGGATCTGCAGCTGACAAATCTGCAGCAACTGTGAGATGCCATCATTTCAATATGGATCACAAACCTCTAAACGCCTTGCTGAATCTATCAACCACAAGGAGTTACAGTAGTTCTCTTCAAACCAGTTTTAGCAAGGTATACCTCAACAAGTGTCCACCGAGTTTATGCTTCATCAATAGCCAGAAAATTCAGATGTTAACAAAAAAATAAAAACAAAATAAAAACTGCTTGGTCAATGCACAAGTACAAGATTCTGTTCATCTTATGAGGTCAAAGTTACATCCTATGAGATTTTAGCGCCATCTAGTGAAACTGGCCAGATCTTTACTAACTGAAAAAAAATCTCTCCAAGCTGATCAACTCATTTTGATTTATTTAAACCTTTAAATTAGGAGGAATACTATTTCCACTGACAAAACCTTCATTTGTAGTTAAAAATTATCATAGGAAATGATGAAGATGGACTAAAAAGTTCAAACTAAAGCAGCAGGTGTGAAAAACTGGTCTAAACTATGTTCTTTTGTTCTGTTTGCCATATCATTCATGCCATTTTCCTAGAGTTTCTGTCTGTAAGAGCAGCACTCCAATGAAATTTGAATATCTAGAATCCATATTCCAAAATGTTTTAGAATGAAGAGGCTGAACAGATTTTAATTTTAATTTTTGGATGATTGTTTAGAATGCAAACACATGCTGATGATCCGCTGATCTGCGAGGATTCAGAAAACACACCCATCTTGACGAAGTCATCTTTTTTTATCCCAATAAGAAAAAAACAATGTTTCACCAAATTAAACACAAGCTGACAAAACAACCTGAAGTTTTTGAATATATATCAATGTGCTCAAAAAACTAAAATAAAACTTTAGTGAAGATCTAGATTTTCCACTTAAAATGTAGCTTAAGGTGGGAAAACGTTTCCTTCCTGCAGCTTCTTTCCTCCTTATGTCCAACAAAGGATGACACTGAAGTTACAGAATATGTAAGTGGAAATTAAGCAGTAACATCCACCATTATTTAAAGCTTCAACAGAAAAAAAACAAAAAAAACTAACTGAATGATCAAAGCTAGAAAAAGCCTGTAATTGCAGAGATATTGCTACTTGTAAGAACAAAGTTGATCTCTGCAGCTAATGAAGATTTTTGTTTCATTGTTTTCTTTGAAGCACTATTAGATTTATTTCTTTACAGCTTCACTAACAAAAGGAGCTTGAATAACTATACCTCACAGGTCTAAGGGCCATCATTTCGTCCTTCTTTCTCTCCTTCCTCTTCAGGTCCTGCTCTGTGTTCTTCAGTTTGTCAGGCACCAGGCGTAGCTTGGACTGCATGTCATTGATAACTTCCTTCAGATCAGATTCTGAAGGAAAAGTCCGCTGGCACACAGGACAGCAGGGCTCCCTCTCCTCTGTCAGCTGGCTGATGAACTGGGTGTACACTGCTGTGGCTCCTGCTAACATGGCTTCATCAGGACAGGTGGAAAAGGAGGAAATATGAGAAACATGTACACAAAGGGGGTAAAATGCACCTATTTTTATCTTGCAGTGCCAAAATAAATGATACATAGCATTCATTAGATTATACCTAACTCTAAGAAATGTCTAGCCCACTTCTCGTCATTTAACATGTAAACTCCTGACTTGAAAATGTCAAGTTGCAGTTAATAAATGTACATTCATGGTCCAAAGGTTTAAGACTGACGGAAATCTTGCTTTTTTTTTTTTTTACAAAGGTGACTGCTTCAGCATTTACAGTGGTGATTTTAAAGTGTATAGGTTGCTATTAAGAGTGAAGAAATGAGGTAAAAGCCAGAGTGAATGAGAATTACCTCATTTCCATCAGCGCAGTCTTATTAACATGTTCATTAGGACAGGGCAGATGATATCACTCAGTCACTGTGATCGGGTCCGAAAGGAAGTGCTGCTCAAAACTGTTCCTCATTTGTTAGCCACTATTACCTCCAAGGAAAGGTGCCGACATCCTTGCTTTGCGTCAAAAGATCTTTACATGCAAAGGCAATGCTGCTAAAATAATTGCACCTTAAACAACCATTTATCAAATCAACCACGAACATGTGAACAAAGTGCCCAAAAAAGTGAATTCTACCAATGTCATAGTGGCAGTGGAACATACTTTAACAACTGGAGTGTGGGGCTGCCTCTCTTGGACCTCTTTTTCATTCATGGCACGGCTTCACTCTGCTTGATCTCGCTCTACTCCAAACCAAAGCTGTTGGGTTTCCACATCATGTCCTCCAACAGTGATTTCGAACCACTGCCATTGCTTTCGGTTTGACCTGCTCCAGACATTGTGGTCCTTAATATATTTGTAGTGGTTCTTGATTTGTTTTTTTTACTTTTCCCAGCAATACGGTGTTCGGTCAAATCCGTGGCTTGTCATTCTCTCTGCTACCTCGGCGAACATTTTCTCATGCTGCTGACATATGGCTATCCAAGCTCATAGCCAATCAGTGAACAGCAGCCTATTCATGTCACATTTCGGCCCTGCGGGTTGCTAGTACTTGGCTGGAGAAGGCGGAAATGGAAACGGTCGCTGAGTGCAGTGAAGCCGGCTGAAGTAGAGTCCATGGAAAAAAGGGCTTTACAGTTTTGCATAAATAAGACCCGCAATGAATAATGGACATGATGAAAACATACCAAGACCGTACCAAACTATTCAGGAACAACCGAGTGATGAGTAATGCTTTTTCCAGCATGATACATCTGTAAGTGTTTCACAAGGCAAAAGTGATGACAAGGTGGCCCAGGGACCAAAACACTGAAATTCTGGCTTGTGGAATGGAAACTACGAAAATGTAATTCCAATCGACAACCTGTGGTCCGCTGTAAAAAGCAAGATGAAAGAAAAACCGACAACCTCCAAGCACTAATAATGCAATTCTGGACCCCCTTCAGTCAGCCCATATGCCGATTTTCAGTATGCAAGGTTAAACTGCAGAAGTTTTAAAGAAAATTCTGACACTAAATATAAACAGCTTGCATGAACAGAAAGATCCACCAACACTGAAGCAGCAAAGTCGATGAAGATTCCTGTCATTCTTAAAACGTTAGGGCACCACTGTATGAACAGAGGGAGACACAAGGAAGTTTGCACAAAATGATGGAAAAAAACATGCCAAAAAATTATTGTTTTAACTTTTAGACCAGCAGAAGAGCTTTGTTATTGTTTATTAAAAAAACAAAAACACATGTAACCAAACTTAATATGTAAGGAGTTAAGGCAAACAAACAAAAAAAATCTACTGAAATCAAATATCCAGCAGAAACAAATTCGGACATACCTCCATCTCTAAAATAATTCAACAGTGCTGTGTAGATGTACACATTTCTGCTTCAGTCCAGTTACCTCTTTGTTTGGATATCTTCTCCAGATCTTCCTGCAGTTTGCCCAGATCCTGCTCCAGATCCTGACTGCCACACACACTGAAGAACTTCTCTTCATCGCTGGTTAATTGTTGCTCCTTCTTGCGCAACTCAGCAGCAACATGACTTTTTTTCTGCTCATTTGATGCCAAGTCCTTACTGAGATTAATTAGAACAATAACAGACATATATGTTCAAAAACTCTTTTACTCAAATATGTGGGGATCTTTTATTTACATTTTTTTTTCAAATAAACTCACTTCAGTTTACCAAGTCTATCCCTGGTGCTATTGATTTCCTTGGACTTGGAATAGATCCAATCTTCCAGCTCTCTCTTGTTGGGAAAATGACCCAGGAGGGACACAAGATCCTCGCCATGACGAGACTTTATTTTCCGTACTTGCTCCTCTTTCTCTGTCTGAAAAAGTAGGGAAAGATAAGAGAGAAAATAAGAGAGAAAAAAACAAAGATGACAGTTAAAAGCATTTTAAAAAACAAGAAGTATAGAAAAAAAAGACTGAAAAACCATTTGATTTTAACTGTTTACAAAACTTAAAGTCTAGCAACAAGTTGACACAGAAAACAAAATAAAAGGATTGACACTATCCTGTAAAGGGCAATAATTTCATACTTTATCTTTCTTCAGCATGTCCATCTGCGTGCATGCAGTTGTGTGCGTGTTAAGAATCTGCATCTCGTGGTCGAGCTGTCTCTGCGCCCGGTCGAGCTCAGTCTTCTCTTTCTGAAGTTCCTCAATCTCAGCCCTCAGCTCGTCAACGTTGGAGCTCTGAAGGGCACGTTGCAGCTCACGCTCCTGTAGGGGAAAACCAACACGGAGAATTAAGCTGTTATAGCTGTGAAATACATATGCTAAAAATAAGCAATATGCAGCAAACAAACAAATACACATAGTTTTATGGAAATATTTTAATTTATGCGACAACTTTACTATTATATTTGGATCTATCCATTGATTGTTGATTCACAATCTTTAAACTTACCTAAACAAACTAGGAAACGGTGTGAAAAATAAACAGCAACCAATGAGAATGGTTTTTTAAATGTCCACTAATATCACAGCATATATAAAAAGTTTGAGCTGATTACTTTTTCCAAGTCACAAACAGACAATGACCATATTTGACAAGGCAGATATTGGAGTCAACTAATATGAAAAGAGAAAATAAACCAAATCTGGAGGAAAAGCTGAATATGATCCAGAGAGAAGTATGAGGCTTGTCAAGGAGCTTAGTTCCCACGCTAATTGGCTACTTGTGGTTCAGTCAGGGGGTTTACTTCATATTCTGTGTGTACTTCCAAAGCAAGTACATCCCATCAGAGTCGGCGCAGCGCAAAACCCTCGATGCATGACACTTGCAATACAAAAAAATGTGTTTGAGCAGCACAAAGACTGTAAAATAAAGACCTTAAAGCCTCGGTTTGAACACCTTATGTTAGCAAAAGTCTTCTGACAAATCACATTATTTCCCTTTTTTTCATCTTATTTATGGTGCATCTGTTACATAACAAATGCTGTTGGGTTATTTATCAAAATATCCTATTCTATTTGACCAAGTTAGATCTGAGATTTATAACGCTAAATTATGTTGGTCTCATCACTACAGGAAATTTCAAACAATTTGTAATTTTGACAGTACATCCTTAGACCTTGTAGTGGCTTTCAATTTGTCTTTATCTGCCAGTTGTCTTAGCATCTTCATAAGAACTCAATATGTGTGCCATAAAAGTGTAAAAGAGTGTGAGGGATCTTACAGCTTTGGCCAATTCATTTTCCAGCTCTTGCAGCCGACTAGATGACCCTTCGAGCTTCTGTAGGTCTGTCCTGATGTTCCTCAGTTCCTGCTGCTTTTTGCCCTGCATGTCCCTCTTCAACTCTACGGTTCTCTCCAGGCCAGTCTTCTTATCCCTCATTTCATCGATAGACTGCTGCTTCTGTTGCTCCTTTTCCTGCAGATCTGCCTACAACACAATGACAGCAAATTTAATAATGGCCTTAAATTCTACTTTCATTTAATTAAAGTCTCATTTCTGTGCTGTAGTGTCTAAAAAACACAGAAGGAAGCACAAAGGTTATTCATCTGGAGTGTTTTGGTTTCAGTCAAAGTAGTTCTTACTATAATCTGACTGAGTGTCTCTTTCTCCTGCTCCAGTCTCTGTGTAACATGACGATGAAAGCTTTCAAGCTGCAGAGAGGTGAAGGGTGGTCGGTCATAACCCTCCATCTCCAGGTGGGATGACAGAGAGCGAACCTGTGAGATGGATGAGATGAAAGGAAAACCAAGTTAGGCAGCTTTTTTCCATGTATTTTGTGTTCAGTTGCAATAACAGAAACAAATTAAGATTATTATATGTATGAGCTCCATTAAAATGTTTTAACCCTCAGCGGAAACACCAACTACATCCCTTAGAGAAATCATTCTATGTATCCTCAATGGATCAGTGTAAGGGTGTGTTTCTCCATTCTTCCTCTCACCAAAGTATCACGGCTCTTGATGTTCTGAGTATGGCGATCGGCTTCCAGCTGAAGACGACCTGAGCAGAAAATAAGGATGCTTCATCAATTATTGCAAAGGTTTTAATTCAGGTATACCAAAAGGAACAAACTCACACAAGGCATTTCCAAATGAAATGAATGTCAGATTGCATGCCAGAGCCTTTATGTTAAAAGAGAAATCAAGACTGAAAAATGATTGTTTTCAGCATCCACAGTGCCTCGCAAAAGCATTCAAAACAACTGAACTTTTTTGACATTGTTATGTTACAATTAAACATCAGTGTATTATTGGGAGTTGTTGTGATGGACCAACACTAAGTACACATTGTTGTGAAATACATGGAAAGTATACATCTTTGTTTAATATAGATTTCACAAATAAAAACTGAAAAGTGTGGCATGTTTTTGTCTTCAGCACCCTTTTACTCGAATTCGAATAATTGATTATACGTAGTTCAAAGAAAGGTTAATAGCCAGAGTTGATCTACATGTGAAAAATAGCCATAAATATCTCTAGTAATAATTTTACAAAATCACACAACTAAGGGATTATTTTAATTGATATTCTTATTACCTTGCTCGACTAGGAGATCAGCCTTGACTCTGTTCAGTCTCTGGCACTCCCGACCAGCTCTCTCTAACTCTTTCTGGCAGTCGGTCAACCTGCGCTCCTTCTCCTTCACTGTCCTCTGGTGGTTCTGGTAAACGTCTTGCAGCTCCTCGTCTGAACCCTGAAACACCTTCATCACAGATGGTTCACTGGTTTAGACCGCCTCTCAGACTGTGCAGCTGAGCAAATCCCAGTTATGAAAATACACTCATTTGAAAATGATTGAATAAATGAAGGGCTGCCATGTTGGGGGATGTCTCCAAAGGAAACAACACCACCTGTATCAATTCACCAGACCACTCTGGATCCGCCGAGAATGGGATCAACTTTTGGATTTTGTGTAAGACTGTCAGTTGTGCAACAGCATCAAAAATGGTATTTTCTCGTGCCTTACAGGTCTCGTAATTGTTTGAATTTTATCCCAAAGGGATTCACAATCAGCTCATCTTCCAAATCAGCCGATGAGGTGAATTGATACAGCGAATGTTTAATTAGCTTTCCGCCACTTCAAGGATTTATGTATTTGTCCAACAAGCTAAAGGTGATATGACATGCTTCTACAAGTAGGGAAACTATTATGGATAATACCTCCAGAGAATTAATGCTTTAACAAACATTTAATTTTTTGCTTAATTTAAAAGGCCATCCTAAAAGAACAATTTCTTAGTCATGTTTTTAGTCAAGAAATCACAAATATTCTAATGCTAATATGTACACTGTATTAATAATACATTTTGAAGAGAATATCTAGATATTTTCATCAAAACATCTACTACTTCATATTTTATTCAGCATGCAATGGATCCAACATGTCAAGAAATAAAGTGGAGCCTAAATAATTAAACTGTCACAAAAATATATATAATTTCTTATGTGTTTTCTTCTTTGTAATCTCATTTATTTTTTTCGACATTTAGTTTTCTGTCCTGTTTTCTTTTATACTAGTAGTTTTCACACAGCAAATAGTTGATGAGTTTGCCTCGAAGCCTGTGATATTTATGCCACAGTATTAGTTTGGATAGTTGTTATAAACACCTGTTAAGCCCTTAGGGGTTTTGGACCAATTTCCACCAAAAATAACATAACTTAAATAAACCAACTATAGCTCCACAGTTATAAAGTCTAAATGCAAACTTTTGGTACTGTGTAAAAGTAAGACATAAAATAATATTGTTCTAGGGGAACCTCTATTACAACACTTACTATGTATAATTTATTTGTGATTAAACAAATTTGAACTGAATCAGTTAAAGCATATTTGTCCACAATTGTTTAGTGGGCAATGTGTCAGGCAGAGCTGGTAATTTGGCACAATTTGGCCTAATGTGCTAAAACTGTACCTAATGTGTTTTTCACCTCATAAAATAATAAAATAATAAAAATGCTGATCTCCATTGTAGGACTCATTCTGCATATGACATAGCCTTGGCTATGACAGTTATCCTGTTTATCATCAAAATGTGCCATTTTGCACAGTATAAAATAAATAAAATGAAATGCAATTAAACTAAATGATATCCTTTCATCTCCAACTAGAGAAATTTTATTGAAAAAAATAAATAATCCATAATAAACTTTGTGAACCAATGTGCAAAAAGAAAATTCCAGAAAAACTATGCTTATAAATGCGCAAAAAATGTTGATGGACTCCAACCCCCGTGGTTGTGGAAACCTACGTCAAATTCCTTGTTTGTGACACAAACTTGCCAAAAAAAGTTAATGGTGACTCAGATTCTGAATCAAACTTTAAACAAACAAGCCTTGAATCAGTCCCACACAAACAACCAAGAAGTAACACCGTAACTTACTCGTGAACCTCTCTAGTTTTTAATGATATCGGACATGGGGGAATGCTGCAAAAAGAAAGGTGCTTTTTGTACTGTTTTGTTTACAGAGTCAGCCATGTTTGTGTGACCTTTAAATTTCATCACATATGTTTAAATTGCTGTGAAACTAAACGTTTTTGGGCAAAACTCATTTGGGGAATTGTTTTCTGACCATTAAAGCCTCCTCTTGTGAGAGATTTAAGAAACAAATTTAAAAAACCTGGCGGCGTTTGATCTAGTTTTAGAGATGGTGAAAAATGGGTGTTGCTCTGCGTTGCTCTTTTCATATCAGTACCGGTATGCTAAGAAATTAATGATTGCTTGTTTAGTTTTAATAGCTTTAAATTAGTTTTAATAAGAACTCACATTCTTTTTTTTCATATATTACTAATTAGGTAACGTTGCTTTACCTGTTCCATTGTTTCCTCCAGCTCTTTGTTGTCCTCCTCCATTTGTTTCTTTCTGCTATCCAAAGCTTTAATGTCATTGTCCAACTTCATTACCTTACTAAGTTTCTGGTCAATCTCCACCTGTCGATTCTGCCAATAATTATGAAGACTGAGTAACAGGGAAAAAATACTGACCAATCTTTAACAAGGGTTGACCTTCAATGCTTATTTATGTTGGCTGCTACTTACAGTAGTTTCAGTTTAACTGCAACTGTCATTTTAAACATAAAAAAATACTTAATTCGCTCACTTCAAGAGGATCAATCTGGCTCTCTATCTTCTGGACGTTGTTTTTGGAGGCCATCAGCTGAGCCTCCTTGGTGGCCACCGTCTCTCTGATTTGCTGAGCTTTCTCCTTGTTCTGCTTCAGGTAGCGCAATTCCACTTGGCATTCTTTGACTGTCTGACTCTGTTTAAGGCGCAGCTGACGCATCGTCTCAAGAGCTTTGATATACCTAACAATGAGACAAACACAAAATAAATAGTACTGCTTATTTGAAAAATTCCAATAAAGAGTGTTGCTTGTTTTATTGTGATTCATTTTTTATGGAAATTTAGACACTCGGGCATTCAGTAAAAACGAAACATCCGTTGGACTCACTTAGTTGCTGCAAAGATGGAGTCAAATTTGTCTTTGAGTGCTTTTCCCTCACTAAGTGGCCAGTTGGACTCTTCTTGGTGACAAAAGAT
Source organism: Girardinichthys multiradiatus (assembly GCF_021462225.1). NCBI lineage: Eukaryota > Metazoa > Chordata > Actinopteri > Cyprinodontiformes > Goodeidae > Girardinichthys > Girardinichthys multiradiatus. The sequence goes on from NC_061804.1 coordinate 17,266,510, forward strand.
GACGTGATTCAGCACAGGCTTGGACACCCCCAAAGCAGAAATCATCTCCCGGTCCAGCTCACCACACTTAGAAGACAGGCTCACTTTTTCACCATCTCTTGATAAATTCAAACACAAGACATATTCAGCATCAAAGTTTTTTCTAGCATTGGGCAAGAGTGCAGTAGGTTATTGAAAGTGTCTTACTTTATTCTAGTAATGACCTGCTCTAAGCTTTTGAAGGAGTAGTTCTTTGCCTTCTGAGTGCACGACATAGAGCGATGGATGGAGACCTTCTCTCCATTCACATCTGAGAATAAGAGCCGAATTTGAGCTCGCACATCCGTCTCATGGGCATCCTGCAATGGCATGCGTTCACTTTAGATATAAAAATACAACCCCAGTAATTATTATGGGAAATAAATAAAAAAATTGAGCTTTCATTATTATTTTTTTTCTTCTCATAACAATCCTAAAAGAATTTTATGGCAAAACCATAAAACAATATCTATTGCTCTCTTATGATCATTTCAATTAAATCTTGGGAACATCTACATTTAGGTAAATTTGATTAAATAAAGCATTAAGGTATTAAATGAATAAATAAATTTGCTCCAGTGACATAATTCATTATTGTACTTTAAAAATGCTCTCCAACCAAAAATGTCTGATGAGATATTCAGCAACAAACCTTTGGATCATGAACAAAAGCTCCTCCTTTAGATCCAGGGGGAAGTTCCCCTGATGTTGCATACTTAAGGCATTCAATAATAGTCTGAAAACATAAAAAGATGAGAATCAGATTGTACAATGAGATTGTAAACTAATATAGAAGCATCAAATGTATTTAGAAACTGTTTAATCATCTTTTTCCTGAATAAAACTACCTAGTCACTTTAAAGACATGCCATATTTGGGCTTATCTTCATGTTCTCCTACCGTTTTGCCTGCTCCATTGGGTCCAACTAGAACAGTCAGTGGAGTAAAAAAAGTGATAACTTGTTTGTCTTTATCCTCAATCCCGAAGCTCCTCACCCCGAGAATGCTCATTTTGTCTATCTTCGACATTTTAGCTTTATGAAAGAGAAGGAAGAAAGACAAATGCTTTAAAGAAGAAAAAGTCTGATGTTACCAAGGATCAGTTAAAAACAACTAAAAGAATGGAAGATTAAAAACTCTTAATAGCTTTGGAATTATATTTCTGTTTGTTTAGTCATAACAAAAGATAAAAATAACCATACAAAGCAAAGACACCCTAGTCTGGCTTTTTCTTGCCGATAATGATTTCAGGAATCTGATGTGCCAATTCGGACTTTTCTTTTCCAAGGACTGTAACACAAAATAAATTAATTGATATATATAAAATAGTTTTGAATTAGGTTTAAGGAACTAGAAGATTAACCTAATTTATCAAAAAGTGCATCTAATTATAGGATATTGGTTAATGTGTTAGTAGAATAAAAGATTTGAGAGTTTTTAGCTTTGATGCATTTAATGAATAGGAAGGAAAATCTGAATTTTCAGTATTTTACAGGCCTGTTAAAGAGCCAATCTAAAGAAAAATAGACAAATTCTTATCTCTAGGTCAGGGGTGTTGAAAGTGTGCACCGGGGGCCATTTGCAGCCCTTGGAATGGCTTTGTGTGGCCCCTAGGAGTGGTAAAAATTGTACTCCAGCAGATGTAGCTGATGCAGATAGATACTTTCTGTAAATATTTTTGGCATGAGATTTTCAATGACAAATTTCTATCTTCTTAAGTGCAAAATGGTAAATGGACTGAACTTGTATAGCACTTTTCCAGTCATACAGACCACTCAAAGCGCTTTACACTAGAGCCACATTCACCCAATCACAGTCACTAACGCTCACACATTCATACACCGATACTGAGCCACACAGTTTTGTTATTTCATTTTTCACTTTATCATAGTAAGCGGGGTCACAAACATCCAGTGACTTTATTCAAAAATAGACTTGGGCAGACCCAATACTTAAAATTGGGCAAAGGGGTTTTCAAAGACAGTTTTTATTTTTGTTGCTGGCAATAGACTGAAAACTATATCTAGATGAACAAAGTAGAACACTGTAAATCTTTCCTTTATGAAGGAAAAAGTCTGAGACACTTTTTCCAAATCTAAATAATTTGTTCTTTTGTTTTATTAAAATATCGAATGTTTAATTTGTTGCTGAGCAGGTGCATTAAATATGTTGATTTTTTTAATTGAAAAAAGAAAATTATGGCTCCTATGTACTTTCAAATTGGCGATTTTGGACCACACTACAAAAGGTTTGGACACCACTGCTCTAGGTCATTGATAGTGCAAGCAAATGGTATAAAGTGGAGCAATTTTATACGAAATTAAAAATATTTAGAGTATACAAAATGAATGTGGAAACATAAAGACCAAAAACAAGCTAGAGATGTTTACTGTTAACGTGTTAGCTAACAACGAAGTTTTATGGCAGTGCTACAAAGCTAATTAAATCCTTGCCGAAGCACTCGACCGCCATTGAGTAATATTGACATTAATATGACTGAAAGCAGAGCTCCTTAATTACATACAAAAGCATTTCAACCCACTAACCTTAGACAGTGGCTGTACTTCTGGACAAACGTGAAACTACAGTTTTTCGCGCTGCGAGGGTAAGTGACGTAAAGTTCGGAGCTCACTTCCGGTGTCCGGTGACAACGTAACACGTAGAACGTCCGTTCAAACTGTTATATTTTTAATTCAAATGCAATATGATGTAATGTAAAAATAATCGCTTAGAAAGTTAAGCTGCCATATATTTACACTAAATATTTTACTGTCACTGAATGAACACGTTGAAGGTTAAATAAAAAGCTTTTCGTAATTTTTGCTGTGGTCCAAACAGCTGAGCGCTTAAGGCGTGAAAATGTACAACTGTTTATTGTTTCAGCACTTACTCCTCATTTGTCATAACACATTAATAGTAAACCAACTTGAATGTTGTGATAACTCAACAAAACCAGTTTCCACTGCAGCCCCATCTAATAACACAAAGAAGCATATTCAGAAGACTTTGCATATAAGGCAAGTAGTGTGTAATTGCTGACGCTGCTGTCATGTTATGAAAGTTAAAAGTAAATTCCGTTAAGGTAAAAATAAGCTTTACAAATAAAAAATAAGGCAAATCTTTTGTAATACTAAAGACTTTGGAAGTTATGACCTTAGGAAGGTTCGGAAAATAATTTTTGAGAACTATATATGTTTTCAGTATCCACTCTGAAAAGAAACGTCGCCTGCTGTAAGTGTCGATTTCATTTGCAACATTCAGATGGCAGGGTAAACGTTTAGTGTAAAAAAACATGAAAGAACTGATCCATCATGCCTTGTATGGCACACGGTGCTGCTGGTGTTGTAATAATGTGGGGGATATTTTCTTGGCACACTTTGGATCGCTTAGAGCATTACAGCCTCCCTGAGTAATGTGGCTGATCATGTCCATCATTTTGTGACTGCAGTGCTCCTCAGTTTCTGATGGCTACTACCTGCGGGCTTAGATATTGTGTCGCAAAACTCAAAAACCTCTTAAACTGGGTTCTTGAACCCGACAAAGAGTTCACTGAATTACAATGGCTGTAGCATGTGGTGGAATGAGAAATTCACATCATGGATGACAAAATCTATGGCATGAAGAATAAAGGCAGTGGAGAAGCCAAAACGGGGAACCAACCTGGTACTAGCAGCACATATCTTGCTGGTTTAGCTTGCATAGACTGAGGGATTGCTGCAAAGTCAGTAGTTTTGATACATTCTGGGATTGCTTTAACCACAAGATGGCACTGTTTGTCCAAAAAGCTTTCAAATCGCATCATACTGACTCCTAATTGCTTAGCGTCCTTGTGAATGACTATTCTATAAATAGCCTTTTGATGCTCTTGATTACCAGTGTTTTTCACCGATTAAGATCCAATAAAATGGCTGTTCTATTTGTCTGAGCAGACATGTTAAAGGCTAAAATGTAGTTTTTCTTTGATCTGTTTTCATAACAACAAATAGTTCCAAACACATTCTCAGTCACCCAAAAACATTCTGGACCGTGGTGTGTTTATCTGTTGTTATTCTGTGGCACAGATGTCACTGCTTGCACATACTGACTAAGAATTGCTCAGCTGTTGTCAATGTGATGAATCTAATGTAACCTAACCGACAGTGAACAGGCTGAGCTGACAGTTGGTGTCTGAGATAGAGCAACACCAAAATATCTATTTTAGGATAAAATACAAAGGACTCAGCTTCATGAAATAACAATGCGGAACACAGGGCAAAAAGTATTGCCTACTCTTTGTGGCTCCTTATATAACGTCTTTATATATATATATATATATAAAGATGTTATATAACGTCTTTATATATATATATATATATATATACACATGGAGACAGAACAGGCCGATGATGAGCACACATGCTCAGCAACATATCCAGAGGTTGTCTTCTAAAAGTAGACGCATGAGTGCTGCCAGCATTGCTACAGAGGTTGGAAGGCTGGGGGGGGTCATCCTGTCAATGCTCAAACCGCACACTGCATCAAATTGGTCCTCATGGCTGTCGGCTGTAACTCAAGATAGAGCACTAGAAAGCCCACAGACAGTTTGTTGAAGACAAGCAGACTAAGGATATAGATTACTGGAACAATAGCCTGATTAGACCAAGATAAACATACTTGGTTCAGATGGTGTCAAGAGTGTGTGGCAGCAACCAGGTGAGGAGTACAAAGACAAGTGCGTCTTGCTTACAGTCAAGCATGGTAGTGGGAATGTTATGGTTTGGGGCTCCATGAGTGCTCCCGGCTACAGGGAGCTACAGTTAACTGAGAGAACCATGAATGCTAACATGTACAGTGGCATTCTGAAGCAGAGCATGATCCCTTCCCTTCGGAAACTGGGTGGCAGGGCAGTTTTCCAACATGATGACGACCCCAAACACACCTCCAAGACATCCACTGGCTTATGTCTTCTTGACAAGAAAAGGGTTATTGCGTTATTAACTTGGTTTAGTAAGTTGTTCCTTTAAGTTCTGTTTAAGTCCGTTGCCTTTTGCAAACCACCACATACGTTTTACAACTATATGATTTTTACACTATGTAACTGAGATGATGGACGTTTTTCTTTTTTTTCTGTTCTCTGATTTGGATTTGCATAGCCTTGGTACTTCACTAGTGGTTCCCAATGCTGGGCCTTGAGGGCCTTCATGTTTCCTGCTTCAACACAACAAATTAAATACATGGATCATTATCAGACCCCTGCAGAGCCTGATGATCTAAGAAGGAAATTAAACCACTTGGAGCAGTTTTGCAAGAGCATGGACACATCTGAAAGTTCAATTCAATTCAGTTCAATCATTTTCTACCGCTTATTCCATAGTGGGTCGCAGGGGAGCTGGTGCCTATCTCCAGCAGTCTATGGGCGAGAGGCGGGTACACCCTGGACAAGTCGCCAGTCCATCGCGGGGCAACACACAAACAACCATGCACACACTCATTCACACACCTAAGGGCAATTTAGAGTTACCAATTAGCCTAACAGGCATGTCTTTGGACTGTGGGAGGAAGCTGGAGTACCCGGTGAGAACCCATGCATGCACGGGGAGAACATGCAAACTCCATGCAGAAAGACCCCCGGTCAGGAATTGAACCCAGGACCTTCTTGCTACAAGGCAACAGTGCTATCAACTGCACCACCGTGCAGCCCCAATTCAATTCAATTCAATTCAATATAGTGCCAAACACGTCACCTCAAGACACTTCACAAAGTCAATTCAATCAAATCAAGTCAGAAATCAGAAATTTCAATATTCAATCAAATCAGTGTTGTTTCCTGTTCAATTGTGTGAAAGGTGGGCAACTTTAAAATGGACTCAATCAATTAAATTGAATCAAATAGATTTTAAGTCAGGTACATACATTCCAATTAATCCTAACTGTCGAACAGTGCAGTCAGATTCAGTTATTTATTCAAACTGGTTAAGACGTTTTTCTATCTAAGAAAACCCAGCAGATTGCATTGAGTCAGTGACTTGCAGCATTCACTCCTCCTGGATGAGCATATAGCGACAGTGGACAGTCACTGGCGTTGACTTTGCAGCAATCCCTCATACTGAGCATGCATGTAAGTCAAGTCAAGTCAAGTTTATTTATATAGCGCTTTTCAGCAACAAGACACCCAAAGCGCTGTACATGAGGAAAAGCATTACAATGATATAGACACAGAAAAACAAATCAAATGACACTAATAATGCTTGGGAGTAATAATAATTAATAATCCTTCCAGGTTTACTGGTAGTAATTGGTTCCAAGCCACTCTTAATAATAAAGCATCTTATGCTAAAAGAAGATGATAATATTGATAGTCTCATTATTCCACTGAATTCTAACTAGGGAAGCTGGTACTGAAGTTGAACTAAATAATAACAGTCCATTGTAGTCTAACTAAGAAAGCTGGGTCATTGGTGTAAGTGCAGCTTTAGTCCAAATTTTCTATTACGGTACTAATAATGTTTGGTTTTTGCTGGTAATCCCTCTGATAAAACTAAAAATCTATGAAAAAGTAATGAAATCATGCAATTAGGTGCAGGGCTAAGTAACACACAAGAAGAAAAGATTTTGCAAGAGTGCGGGGGAATCCTGGGGGTGCTAATATATAACTGTGAGTGTGTGTGCAAGAATTAGACTGTCAACACAGAGAGAGCGCCATTGTCCTCGAGGAGAGAGATGGAAGTTTTCTCAATCGGCTGCAAAGTCTTATCTGGGTCACAGCCGTTCGGGGGTGCTGGGAAAGAGCGCCATGTCCACTGTCGCCATGTAGCGACAGTGGAGAGGAAAACTCCCTTTTAACAGGAAGAAACTTCCAGCAGAACCAGGCTCAGTGTGAGCGGCCATCTGCCACGACCGAGTTTCAGAAACTGGCCTCTGTGGACTGAAGTTAGACTGTGGTGTGCATTAAATGTCCAGATGAGCCTTTTTGATTGATTTGCTCTAAAAAGTGCTGCATGATAACCACATAACATTTGAGGCAGTAGAGATAAATTGCAAATGCAAGCTAATCCATATATGCAAACAAAACTAAACAAAATGAGCCTGCATATAAATTTTATTTGTCTCCGAAAGTCACCAAAAATACAATTTTCTTTTAAAATGGCAATATGTCTCAATGCAATGGACACTTGAGTGGGGGATAAAGTTTGGTCGCAGCTTGCTAATGTTGCTAAATTCGATGTTTGACTTGAGGTTTCTGTCTTGGCCATTAACTAAAAAGCTTTTTCACAGTTTTAAAGCAATCTAGACCGCATTTAAGTTTTTCTTCGAAATCTAAAATATCCAGTCTCGTTAAACTTATAGTTGATTGTTCTATACTTGACGGACACTCTTCAAAACATGGTTTAACTCAAGGGACATTTATCCTGTTAAAAAAAAAAACAGAATTGTAAAAGTGATTTTTGGAATTGACTTCATACAATGTGTAGGCATACATGAAAAAGACAGCAAGGCTTAGATTCCTCAAATTACAATTTGGGATTTGTTTAACCTTTACTGTTTGCTGAAAATAAAACAGGGTGATCCCTACTTTTCTAAAAGAGTACTGGTTTGGTTTGGGGTCATTGAAAGTGGAAGGGGAGTTGCAGTTGGAATGGTTTGTCCAGGACCATATTCTTGCAAGAACCATCACTGTCTTAAAATCTAGATGGAATAAAAGGAGAGGTTATTTGTAGCCTCTGTGCTGGGGGACTGGGGGACTGGAGAACATCATACATCCACAGGGACCTGCAGGCGTGGTGTTCCCCACCTGCAGCAACCCCCCTAAAAACCCAGAAACATCATCTCTCTGATGTACTCCCTGTAGTCTTCCCCCTGAAAGACAGCAACACATGGACAGACATGCACATAAAACTGCCTACTGCTCTCAGCCCACTGATTCAGTTCGTCTGCGTTATCAGCCCACTGACTCATTTTGCCTGAGTCTGTCCAGCTCATGGCCCTCTTTCTATTTTCAACCTGTCCTGATATGAAAATGCCATGACCTTGTGTCTTGTGGTGGACCACTAGAGGTATGTTTGTATGTGTGCTACATATTACATTTTTGTGTGAAAGCCCAATTCCAATTGGCCACTGCCACCCTCTAAATGGAAATTGTTAACTTTGTATTTTTGACAATCACATATAACCAGCGGATTCTCTTCCACTTTCCAAAACATAGGAACTTTAGCAATGACAGAGGAGCAGAAAGACACGGTAAAGAAGAAGGAAAAGCATTGAGAATAGATGTAGATATAGTGATATGAAATAGGAGCAGCTTTATCTATATTTTGAATGAATAGATTAGATGTTTTGGATTTTCAGCCTGCAGCAGTCAGCAGTCACAGACAGAAAAGCTAAAATGACACTATTACCTTCCACTGGACTGTCTGCTTTCTGGCGGTTTTATGAAGTCCATTTAAAAAAATTGCAACACCGAAGGCCTGTTTGGATGCTTTGGAGCTGTTAACTCCATGGAAAGCATCTTGAGAAAATAGCTGATTTAAAAAGATGGACCATTGACATAATTTGATGGTGTATCAGAGCATTATCAAGCTCCTAACATGGTGGACTGTTCTTATAACGATATTTATAGAATGTGTCTCATTATTGCATTTAAAATTAATCAGACCAGTCAAAAATACATACATATTGAATCACTCCATATAAATTTGATCCAGTCTATATGTACATATTTTGAAACAACAAATTTGCATTATACTGAAAGAAATGCAGTTCAAGTCAGAAGTTTAACCATCATCATCTAGTTGGATTACCGAGTTGAATGATGAATGTTTTGGAAGGCTTCACGCATGACCTCCCCAAACCTCATCAGACCCCAACCCTTTTGAAACTTTGTGGACTATGCTTAAAAGTCAGGTTTGTACCAGGATACCAACTAGTTTAAAGAAACTCCAGCAATTCTGACAAGAAGAGTATTTATATCAAACCAAGATTATGCCAGAAGCTTGCTGCTGGCTGCGCAAAATGGCGTGGTCAACATGTTGCCAAGGGGCAATTAATCAAGCATTAGTGGAGGAGTGTGAATATAATGAAGACTGTGTGGATCAGAGAACAACCAAGTGAATTTAAAATTGCGCATCCAATTCTTTGTTTCATAATCATTGAAGTTGTATGTTATATAAATGCTAAACCTTGGAAAAAGAGAGAGACTTAAGTTCATTATTAAAACAAATACTATAAATTATACTCATGGACATGGTGTGAGTATAAAAACTTCTGATCAGGACAATTTAACTCTTCTTAAAAACCTACATATTTTTACTGTTATTTAATGAAATTACTTAATTCCGAGAAGTTTCTGTTGCATTTTTAGGAACACCTTTTGTGAAGTTGTACACAACTACATACGGAAGTTCTGGCTGCTTGACTTCATATATATTTCAGGCCGTTTCAGTGTAGCCTGAAATGTCTTTTAACATTCTTTCTTTCACTTTGATGTTTAAATTCCTTCTATTTCGAGTATCTCCCACACAGTCTGGATTTGTCAAGATGAGTTTCAGCTCAAGAGTCTGCCTCCTCCAAGAAAAGTTCTTCATAGGTTTCAAGTTGCAGGGAAGAAATAAAAATAGAAGAGGTAAAAATGAATGTACATACATTTGAGCTTTATGTATTAAAAAACAACCCCTGGCAGAGGGAACCCATTTAGATATCAGTTTGTATTATCTCATATTATTCAAGGATTTACATTAATGTATCTTGAATAAGAGGTCTCAACACACAACATTTCATTGCAGCTTTGTGTTACAGCTGTATACACTTCTAAGACCTCACTTTAGACCCATTAGCTAATATGAACTGAAATATTCCTCTGGCATCGCAGGACCTTTTCAATGCTGCTTTTAGTGTATCATTCAATATGTACTCAGTTCTTTGTGCTCATGCATGACTACACATTCATTCACTCAGTTTTTGTAAAAAAAAACAGGAAAGGACATGGCTGATGACAGCGTTTATCACAGGATAAGCTACATAGAGGATTCAGACCATCATTGTGCTTTCCAAGGGCAACAGATGTGTGAAATCAAATTCCTTCTGGCTTTAACATTTGCAAATGGACCAACATTCAAGAAATTGCAATTCATACAGATATCTGCCTCAGTGTGTGAAAGTGAGACAATGGGCACAGTGTGGTTCTCAAATACCATGTTCTTTTGTATTGTATTACATCAGTGGGCCAACAACCGCCTGAAGCTGCATCAGACTGTATAGGAAAGATAAAGGATCCAGAATCACACCAGGCTAAAAATAAACTGATTTTAATAAAATAAGAAAACAGAGTTAGCAATAAGAAACACCCAGGATGACTTGGGGTTAAGATGCATTGTACAAGGGCAACAATGGCATAAGAATACTTTGTTACACAGCCATGATGTCTTTTAGAAACAGCAGGTCAGTCATTTGCCTTTAGGACTTGTAAATTATACTACATCATATTTAGTTAAATCATATTAAAAGGCCAGAAGATTTATTTTCATCTCTTTGCTTTGTTAACAAAAAGAAATCAAAGCATCATGTCTCTCTAATGAAGGGATGTACAGCCTGCTGCTCCAGAGCCACAACAACCTTCAAGCAGGTATTAAACTTATTTTTCATTGCACCACATTTCTGAATACATTTATTTTTTGTGGTCTGATGTAATATTATAATCTTAAATGTCTTGTTTTCTTTAGCCTAAAGCAGAAAATCATCATAATTAACAGAAATTAATTAATCAAATACATTTTTAGCAGATCTAATTAATCTATAAAATGTGTTTCACTTAGTGAAATAAACATTTCAATGGTATTCTAATTCATTGAATAGGTCTATCTACTGTATATATAAGCCCTGAACCTTATGGCACTCCAAAGGTAACCCTGAAAGCTTCTTTTTCTTTATTATAGACTACAAAAGACATGGCAAAATATTCCCAGTCACATGCTTGCAGTTTTTGCAACATGATTATTGTTTTTAAACCTAGGCCCTGTTTACACGACATCGATCCAATGAAAATGGGATTTCATTTTTTGGTTTTGTTTCCATCTCACATCTACATGACAACCTTTTAATTACGATCTCTGTTCACACAGCAAAAGTATAGATGTGAAAATGGTGTAATTCTTCCAACACGGTACTATGTGGCGGTATGTTCTTTGAAACTCAACAACATGCGCAAACCCTTGCTTACAAAACGGGGGAGAAAATGAGCACTTGTGGAAGTTGGAGAACTGTCGTTAGTTTCAAAGGAGTTAGCAGCACAAAAATATACTCTGCAATCTGCCATTGTTATTGGTGATATCTTCATCTTTTGTGGGTTTTAAACTGGTTGGCAGCCATTATGTTGTGTGCGTGCACATTTCTTTCTAGTGATTTAAGTAATACTGAGCATTAGCCAGGGCTTCCCCATAAAAACTAACCACAGATCTTCTGTGGATGTAAGCTTTCTCACATCCTTCTGTCTCTTCCTATAATCCCAGACACACTTGATGGTGTTGGTATCAGGGCTCTGTGGGGGACATACCATCACTTTCGGTAATTATTGTTCTTCTTTACGCTGAAGATATTTCTCAATGACTTTGGCTGCATGTTTGGGTTCGCTCACTTAGCATTTTGTAAATTGATAAAAATAAACAATCATCATTTGTATTTCTGAAAGCATTCTCTGTTTACAGCATTTTTTCACACCTGCGAACACTTTTGCACAGTACCGTATATTTCTCAGGTTTCTACCACATTGAAGAGGTACATGAATCAGTGAAATATTTAACATTAGTTTGATTTTTGGAAAAAAGTTTAGTGTTTCAATTGAAAAACCATCATACTAAAAATGGATTGCCTGTCATGATTTAAAGGTGTTTTATTTATTTTAATTTTTTTTCTTTGATCATGATTATGTTTTCTAGGTGGTGCTTTAGTTCATTCATCAGGTTTAGTTCGTCAATAATTTTTGTATTGTGTTCATGATGCATTTTGTTTATGTTCTGTAAGAGCTTCCTGTGGGTAGATTGTTTTATTGCATCTCTGTTCAGCTCACTCATGTTTTTGTTACCACTACCTGTCACAGTCAGCTTTTAATCACTTTCATTCAGTCCACCTGCACCATGCCAACCAGTCTCCCTGTTTCACCTGTACCATGTTCTATTTATACTCTTCTGTTCTCTTTATTCTTTGTGGGTTTAGACTGTTGTCATGCCACATCAAGCCTGTCCGTGTGTTCAATGCCATGCTCATGTTTTTGCCTGGATTTAAGTTTCTATTAAACCATTATGTACTTACTGAGGTGCTCCTGTCTGTCTGCATTTTGGGTGCACTCTGAAAGCCTCCACCTTCTCAGTTGCCATTAAGCATAATGAGAAAACGGTGTTATATTGGTGAGAAAGGATAAAATAATTTTTTTTGTTAAATGTAGAGAGAAAAGGAAAACCTGCTGAACATACTCATGAGAGTACGCAGAGTTCATGAAGAGTGCTTTTAAAGTTTTTTTTTTTTCTTTAATGTCCTTAAATGATTCAAGACATGCCACAAATTTCGAACCACTTAACGTGTCTGAATGGTTTAATTTCATCTGTGTACTTCACAGATGTAATTTTCATTCAAATAAAGTAAAATCCATAATTCAGCAATGACTGGCTCTCATCAGAGCGTCTGTGCTGGTCTGCATTGCAATTAGACAGTTCCTCTTACTCAGCTCCTCGTCAGCATGTTTGCTTTATGCCCTTGGAAGTGTATCCCCTCAATGTAACTTTCTAATCACAAAAAAACATTAATTTATTGATTTAAAAGTTGGCAAAGCAATTACAGGAAGGTAAGATAATATAAACATGAAATAAGTGCCAACACAGGTTGTCGTTGTGACTCGAGATAATGAAGTCAGTTCTGTGTCCTTGGCTGAATGCTGATTAATTTGTTGCCCCCTGTAAATTAATGTCAACATTAAAAACAATGCAATCTAAAACCTGAATCAGTCTGATAATGTGCCAATGTAATTTGAATAGTTACAAAACAATTATCATTTGCATGCTTACCCAAAAGAACACCTGAATAGAGCAATTACTTTTCACAGCTGAATTTATTATTGTGTGTTGATTTTGAAAAGGCCTGATGCAACAGCATTGGGCTGTGCAACAACATCCATCAGAGAGCCCGAGAAAGAACTGGTCAACATATTATTTTTTCACATAAACAACTTAAGTGATAAATGAAGTGTGTCTTTTAGAATTTGGTTCTTGGACGGATGCTGGAAAGGATTACCTTAACCATGTGTGTACATGGTCAACATGGAGTATGAGAAGCACAGAAACACAAACCAGCCCTATAATGTCTGTGTTAAACAAATAAGGTAATTTAATGCTGGATTAAATAGTTATTCAGCCTAATACCATTTATACATTACAACTACTTAGCCCAGATTTGATCTGTTTCAGGAGCTGTTTTTAAAATAAATTCATGTTTTGCTGCAGTTGCATAATCACACGCTGAAAAAAATGTTGCAGAGATCTTTGAAGGTTTTTATAACTTCTGTTTCCATGTTAGATTGTTGCAGACATGGTGACTTGAACTGGACCAACTACAAACTGAAGAAGGATGGGACTGTTGGCATCATCCATTTGGGCCGACTGGGCTTTGCAGTTCAACATGGGCAGCTCAGCCTTCGTTGCAGTGATGGACATCGAAGCTGACGTCATCAGAGCTATGAAAGCTGAAGAAACAAACTTTCATTGCCATTTCCAGCGTGTCTCATGGGACGACGCAACGGAGGCACATATACAGAGAGACAAAAGCTTGCAGGTGAACTTTTTCTCCACACGGCCATTCCTGGAAGAGCTTGAAAGCTGGAATTCTGTCTAATACAAGAAGGTCACAAGATTCATATACTGATCTAAGACCCCGCCGACACTCCGGTGCAGGTGAAAACCCACAGAGGTTTGTTTACCGTTTTTAACTTGATCATGCGACCCATCCTCAAACTGGTGAAGAGTCTTAATCCAAGGTATCAACTTGTTGCATGCAATGCTGATTGAAGTATTTTATGCTGAACTGTGTTTGATTTGCTGTGCAAGGTGCATGTTCATGTTTTTGTACGGCTGATCCCAAATCAGCCAGGAGTTAGAAGTTGGACTTTTAAAAGTTTTCCATTCAAAACAGCTGCGGTCTGGGCCTCGTGGCCTAACCATTCCTTTTATAAATTTGACAAACTGCATGGAATGATCTGATTTTTGTTTTTTGTTTTAGGGTTAAAAAATGCTCCACTGTTCAGTCACCTATTCTTACAGGTATTTGGTGGCCAGAAGGAATGTGGCTTCTTGGGTTGCAGAACCAAGAACTAGGCATTGCTGTGGGAGTACAGGGTACTTAAGATGGTTTTAGGGTGTCTGTAAATAATTAAAGCAAGAGCTGTGTCTGCATTCTCAAGACAAGGTCCTAGTATTTACACTGTGGGTTGGACTCCCCCAGGGTTTGAGTTTTAATGTACAGTATCTCAGGGTATAGTCATGTAGAAGAAGGTGTCTTGGTTGGGGACCTTATTTTCTCTGTGAGAGCTGCTCCAGCCTCTCAGTGTTGTACCACAGCAAGAGTGGAAGGCAGATAGAAAGCACTCTGGAGCAGTGAGCCCAGCCACGCTGGGTCCCTGTCTGCCTTCCACTCTCTGCTTGTTGAGCTAAAGAGTCTGTCCTCATGAGTTGTGTAAAGATATTCTTCTTAAAAAAAAAGATGGACACTAACTGTTGAACAGTGTGATTTTGTGAACCTGCTCTCTCCTGGTATGTCCACTCACTGAAGCCTTGACCAGGGTTTCCAAATCTGACAGAGTTTCGAGCCCAAACCCCAACGTAAAGCCTACTCACTCAATGAAACCATCCTAAATCTCAACCTGTCTTGTTAAAAGTGTTAAACTGTTACGCTTTAATAAAGAACGTTCCTGTTCTTTTAAGTCATGAAGCTGCGCTCCAATTTCTGTTTTACAATACTTGCAATGAGCTTCAGAGTCATCCTCTGGGGCAGGCAATCTACGATTTTAGCTCTGGATTAGCCTCCCATTCCTTTATGTATAATTTTCTGTGTTATTCTGTCCCCGTCAGCTCAATGTTAAGCTTAACAGTAAAGGCCTTCAGGCCAAAAGACAACAGTTTAGCTTAGTTTAACGTTTAGCTTCATTTGGGGCTTTTCCAACTGACATTTTACAGTGACACTTGATTAATCAATGACCATCACTGAGTATGTCAATTTTCATAGATTCTCTAGATTTTTAAATAAATGAACTAATGCTCTGAGTGCAAGGGAACAACATATGTTTTAAAATGTGTAAGGTTTTACCTTCCTACCACACACTGACAATTATTTTGAAAGAATTGTCCTATGAATACTAAAAATACTAAAAATCCACCAAATGTTGTGAAAAGCAGCCCAAATTTTAGCTGCCCGCCTAAAGTTTTTTGTTTTCCAGCCCAATGTGCTCAAAAGAAGCCCAACTGGGTGAAAACCCACCCAATCTGGTAACACTGGCCTTGACCTGCACTGGGATCAGTCTGTCGCTTCAGTCAGCAATAACCAATAGTTTTACATCATTTCTCCTTTGGTCCCGCCCAGGATGTTCATGTTGTCAGCCCTCAAAAAGTTTGGAGTTCAACCAAAAATAAGGGAGCGTTAAACCAAAAGTTTGTGACACGTAACCAATGATTTCTGACAAGCGCAAATAAAAGTTCATGTTTTGCAAAGAAAGTTTTTGCTTTGTGAGAAAAAAAATGATCTGAATTCAAAGAAGGGGTTTGGTAAAAAAAAAAATGTAAAACATTTTGATCAAAATGGGCTTTTTTGATTTAAATAACTTTTTGTTTGATTGATTAATAAAAAGACAAATTTCCCTCCATATTCCTGTTGCCATTTTCTGACTTTTACGGATTTTACTGCAGTGAAATGGTCTTACCTTTCCAATTTGTAAAATTAGTAAGAACAATTGGCTGTTGTGAAAACAGGAAACCATCTTTCAGTATATATCAAAAATGTTTTAGTTTGTATTTATTATTTTTCTTAGGGCTGCCAATAAGTCTAGCATCACATTGTCTCTTTTGAGAAACAGCAAGGATTTCTGACAGATGGACCAAGTTAAGGAATGCTCAAAATGGATCTATCAGAGGAGATCTTAGTTGTTTCAGAAGGTTAAAAAACATCTAGTGTCTTGTCTGCTTTTTAAAAATAACAACCCAATAGTAATAGTAATAATAACCCAAATAGTTCACAAGTAACTACACTTCAGAACACAAAATCTGATTAATAGTTTTAAAGTAGTCTCATTTTAGAGAGCTGCCTATCTTTGACATTCCATCTTCTGAGGGTATAACTTTATTCATTTTAAATCTTGATCCTTTTGAAAAACTCATGGCAACAAGTAAAAAAATTATTGCAGGAGCAAGATGCATGTTCATTGGTGTAATTATCCTGTGTTAAAAATTGCTATATTTTTCACTTTCTAATAGTTTTTTTTTGTGCAATATATCAACACTATTAACAATAATAATAATAAAAGAAAAACAATTAAACAATATGTTCCTTTATTTTGTTTAATTTGAAAATGATCATAATCAGAGTGAACATCTAAATCATTATACACTGGAGTCACAAGAATGAGATGCGATTTTAAGTATATTAAGAAAACAAAAACAAAAAAAATCACTTTTTGTTTTTTTTAGATTTCACCTTTCAAAGCAAAAATTACCTGGTTCCTGTTTGTCCAGTCTAAAAATTGTAGATGTTTGATAACAGACGTCAAACTGCGGTTCAGATTTCTCAATATAAATGTCATGTGGTTCACATGACCTTGTCTGGTCATGCAGATAAGCAACAGAAAACTCTGTGAGGCACAACTGATAAGCAACTTCTTTTGGAGAGCTTTTGTCACTACTTGATAGGATGCCACCCTGGGTAGTAAGAACACCCTCTCAAAAAAGTAAAGCGCTTTGGGGTCTCTGGGGACTTTACAGGTGCAGGCCATTTACTATTTACCATCAATAAACCAACACTAGTTTCAAATAATTAAAATTACAGAAACAATAGATAATAAACCTTTTTTATAATAAACATAAAAATGAATGAATCCATGTATTATTTGGACAGCCTGTAATCAATATTTAGGCTTAACAGGCTATATACAGTAAATACTTTTCTAAATAAATGTACTGGATAGTAGTTTTGAAGTCATTATTCATCCAATAATCTTCATCCCTTCTAATGATTCAGCGTAGGTAGATGAAGTTTCATGGATGGATTAGGAGTGAGACAGGATTGATTCAACCTGAAGAACAAGCCCACCTCAAAGACAATGGGAAAAGGTAGGAGAGTAAAAACGGGAGAATAAGACAGAGTCAGCACGGAGGGGAAATAATCTCCTCTAGTACTGACAATAACAAGCATTTTTTGCCCAATATCTTTTTTTCTGTTTCATGTCTTTTCTCTTTAATAGCTGCTGATTTCCAATTGTTTCCTAACATTGCCAGAGTACATTAAAAGAATCCTGGGCATTCTTTTTGCATAATAATGTGTGGCTATAATGTTTACGCCCCTGTGTATCTTTTCATAAATCCTAGTGGATACTGTTAAATATTATTATTATTATTACTGTTACCATTTTCATTACCTGAAGCCTTCCTGAGAAGTTAAGATAGTTGTGCTGCTTGACAGACAATCAGTGAGAGTGTTTGATGCAGAAAATCGTCAAACACAACTAGCAACAAAATCACTGTGGAGCACTTTGATTCTGAAGGGCTTGCATTGGACCTTTGAATCAAATATAATCACTTTTTGATTTAAGATTGCCTGTGAAGTTTACTGAATCACAAGCTGTGACCATGACTGTGGTGTTACTGTGCTTGAATGGCCATCAAACGTGCCTGACCTGAACCCCATAGGTAATCTATAGGCTTCTGTCAAGACCCAACAATTAAGATGACCTGAAGGCTGCTATTAAAGCAACCGGGGCATCCAATACACCTCAGCAGAGCCAAAAGCTGATCTCGGGCCATTTGCAGCATCCCTTTTGTAAAATGTATCACCAATCACAACATAACACTGGAATATTGCCTTTGGTGGATGTTGCTTTAGTCTTTTGTCTTATTCTTTCAGATAATTTTGGAGGAACAAAGACAACCATCTAGTTTTAGTTGACTGCTCTGTGCTTGACTGCTGCAGCTTATTTGATAGAGAATGAGCTGATGTGTGTAATCAGAGGAGGATAAAGCCCAGTGAGATCACTGACAGCCTGCTGGAAGGAGAGCGATTATTATGAACAAGAGAAATGATTGTACTGTCTGTCTCCTCAGCTCCTGTGTTGCTGATTCTATTAAATTGATTTAATTATTTAAATTAGGTAATTTATTAAACTTTCCTTTCCTTTTCCTTACATTACACAGTTGTAGTTCTTTTAGAAAATAACCTTTGTAGCAGTCTGCTATCATAATAATGTTTTACAAAGACCAGCATTATTTAAAGCCATGTATTTACATGTTTGTAATCAATAGAGTCAAGAATCAAATTTAATAATCAACCAACATTGATGAATTTTAGATTATAGACATTTCTTTGGTGGCTTTAACCTGTACATGTCTGCGGCTCATATCAATCTTAGTCAGGAGGCAGGTGCTGACAGCTCCTCTGAAGCTTTATTAAAGACTTTGGTATATTCTATGATCGCCATAGAAGTGACAAGAGCACTGATGAAAGTCTGGCTTTCACAACAGTGGATAAAAACAGGCGTATTGATGTTTGTCTGAGAGATGTTTTTTGATCTTGGTAGAGCAGCCAGGTTGGAGGCCCTGCGAGTCATTTCAGAGCAGACAAGAAACAAAATGCATTGAATAAAGCAGAAAATCAATGACAAGCTCACTTACTTCAAGTGTCAACGGTAGTTATGTAAATTGTACGAACAAAAGCAGCGACTGAATGGATCAGTTTGACGAATTTACACAATAGGTGATCCGTTTGTGAGAAATGCTTTGAACCACAGCTGCAGCAGTAATCAGAAGTTTCAGAAATAAGCCGCATTATTGCTAATTAGACAAATATTCATCATAGTGACATATATGCCACATAATTTGTATTTGAGCAAACTGAACAAAAATAAGCTGACAATTGTACACTTGGCACAGTAATTGACAATGAAAATTGAATTATTATTGCCAGTTTTTTGAACCTATTAAGAGAACAACACAAAATTCCTGAAAGGCTTTTTTTTTTTTCAAAGTACACAAAAGTGGATAAAGCAACTTTATGTGTGTTTTATAAATTTTTCCCGGATTAGGTGATTGTCAGGTTCAATCAACCAAAAATACTTATAACATCACAAAAAGAAGAGAAAGACAAGAGAATTAGTTTCTTACTCGCTGCAAGGAGAATGAACAGAGATGTGCTTTCAGTTACAAATCTCCTATCGCTCTGAAAAACATCTCTCCGAATTCTCTTTTTATTTAGGGTGGTCCCTAGTTACAATGAACGTTGCTGCTCTGAAGTGTAAGGATTATGATTATTGATTAATTAATATTCTTCAAGAATTATAATTTAAAATCATAATCTGAAAACTTTTTATTTCTTAACCAAAATTCATTACTTACAAATAGAAATCAGAGATGTCCTCTGGTGTTGTGATTATGGACTCAAAGCTCTTTAATAGTTACAAATTATTAACCAAACTACAAAATGTCACTGTTTATTCAACCTTCACCGAAGCTGTGGGAACTTCGACCTTGTTTTGACAGATAAATCATTCTTGCATGAAATAAACACAAACGCTTCTCTTAATTATATATATGAAGATTTGTTGAAGCCAAATAATCCTGATATACCATTATTCTGGTCCAAAAACCTTCACCTAACTAACAAGCACCATTCTACACAAAGGGGATAAAAATGACTGCCTAACAATGATAATAAAAGAAAAAAATATATTTGCGCATTTAGTGTCTATGAAGATCAAACCAGTAGTTTTATGGACAAAATGTGTAATTTGGGTTGAATGGAAAGAAATCCTCCTGTCGTGTTGATGTCTCGATCGCAGCGATCAGCTGACAAAACGGTGGGGCCACGCCCCTTTAGCCACTATCAGCTGAACGCCCCAAATCTTGACAAAGGGTAATAAACTCTGAGGCGGGAACTCAGTGGAAAATCTCCAGCAATAAAACTGGAACAAAGAGTGGTCGGGCGAGGCCCAGACCGCAGTTGCTTTGAATGAAAACTTTTAAAAGTCCAACTTCTAACTCCTGGCTGATTTGGGATCAGCCGGACAAAACATTAACCACGCACAATTCAGCACCAAATCAAAACACAGCTCAGCATAACATAATTCAATCAGTATTGTGTGCAACAAGTTAATACCTGAGATTAACTACTGGTGATCCTACATCACCTTAACTGCCTCATCCTGCCCAGACCTCTAAATGCACCTTTAATATGAAAAGAACGAAATTACTTTGAAGTTGATTTCTGCTCTCCACCGGTTGAGGAGGGATCAGGTCTGAAGAAAAAGGAGGGGAGGGGGATCACGCGTCCGTGATCAAATTAAAGAAAAAAAACGGTAATTTCTCATCCGTCCAGGAGGGGAAAAGATGAACCGTTAGTCGACTGCATTACACAAGGAGGAAAACTCATCTCCTTGGACATAGAACCTCTGTGGGTTTCCTCAATCGGTAAATAAATTATCTGATCTTCTCGTATCAGACAGATTTCCAGCTTTCAAGCTCTTCCGGGAATGGCCTTGAGGAGCAAAAGTTCGCCTGCGAGCTCTTGTCTCTCCAGATATGCGCCTCCGTTGCGCTGTCCTGTGAGACAGGCGGGAAATGGCAATGAAACTCTCCATCTCAGCCGGTTTATACTCCCAGTGACGTCAGAGCTACGACGTCCGTTGAGCTGCGTGTGTCAAAATGTGCGACCAAAATGGATGGCCCCAACAGAAGGATGGGGGAAAACAAACAACAGCAACGTGACATAGGTCATGCACACAATTATCCTGTACAAAACAAAGCTTGCATAGTCTCCATAATCTTAAGGTATGTGCGTTCTTTGTTCAGCACAATCAGCCTTTGTCTTTGTGTTGTCCTCAACTGTGACTGCATCATCTCGAGTCCACTTTTCCTGCTTGCCTGCAAACAACTCATCACGTTTACTTACATATACAACATGAAAGTTTATAAAGGTCAAATAGCAGAGGAAATGTAAGATAAATCTATATACAATTATTCCAAAAGTCATGTTTATCACATTTGGGATTAATTAAGCTGTCTAGAAGTTAACATTCCTTACAGGGAGATGCAGGTGGAGGCTGCACAAGAGCCAAATATGCTGGTGAAGATTTCATGTACAACAGACTGAAAGAGAGTGAGTATACAAAAATACACTGACTGGCCAAAAAAAAAAAATCGGCACCTGGATTTAACTAAGCAAATAGGTACGAGCCTCCCATTGGATAATTACTGCATGGGCGATTATGTTTCAGGTGGCAACAAGTTATTTAACGCCAACTGGTGCAATGAGTTGCTTCTCATTTCTTAAACAACCATGTTGAAAGACACATCCCGTGGTTGTGGAAAAGATGTCAGTCTGTTTCAGAAGGATCAAATCATTGGCATGCATCAAGCAGAGAAAACATCTAAGGAGCTTGCAAAAACTACCAAAATTGGTTTAAGAATTGTCCAACACATTATCATGTTTAATAGTGAAAGTAAGAACATTTTCATATGCACAATGCAAAGGGAACTCAAGGGATTGGGACTGAACAGCTGTGTAGCCTTAAGAACACCACTAATCAGTGAGGCTAACCAGAAAAAAAGGCTTCAATTTGCTAGGGAGCATAAAGATGTGACTCTGGAGCAATGAAAGGTCATATGGTCTGATGAGTCCAGATTTGATGAGTGCATTGGGTTAAGAAGAGAGGCAGGTGAAGTGATGCCCCCATCATGCCTAGTTCCTACTGTACCAGCCTGTGGGGACATTGCTATGATCTGGGGTTGCTGCAGTTGGTCAGGTCTGGGTTCAGCAACAGTATGTGTTCAAAGAATGAGGTCAGCTGACTACCTGAATATACTGAATGATCAGGTTATTCCATCAATGGATTTTTTTCTTCCCTTACGGCACGGGCATATTCCAAGATGACAATGCCAGGATTCATCGGGCTCGAATTGTGAAAGAGTGGTTCAGGGAGCATGAGACATAATTCTCACAAATGGTTGGCCACTACAGAGTCCAGACCTTCACCGCATTGAGAATCTTTGGGAATTGCTGGAGAAGGCTTTGTGCAGCAGTCAGACTACCATCATCAAAGCAAGATCTTGTTGAAAAATAAATGCAACACTGGGTGAAAATAAATCTTGTGACATTGCAGAAGCTTATTGAAACAATGACACAGCGAATGCGTGCCGTAATCAAAGCTAAAGGCGATCCAACGAAATATTAGAGTGTGTGACCTTTTTTTTTTGGTGGCGACTTTTTCTTTTTGGCCAGGCAGTGTATTTTCATAAAGGAATATTTCTAATCAGCTACTTGGTAGAAACAGAGTAATGGTCAACGAAAAAATTCCAATAAGAGCTTCTGAAGAGGAATGAAGTGAACAATATGATGTGCTTTGGCCCTTCACCTGATTTTATCTATTTTGAAGCAAAAGGTAGACCTGCAAAACAGACAGGAAAACATCTCCTGTGGTGAGCAGGTAAACAAGGGCTCTAAAGAAGAACGCATGCAGCTCAAAATAACAGAAATGCTGCTGTGCTGAGGTTGAAAAGAAACACTCTCTGTATGTAAGATTAACATGTCTCCCTGTGCATTTAGCAGGCATTGCTTGTCTGTGTTCAGACTGATTGTTAGTTGGGCTAATTTGTCTACTGACAAGGTGACTGTGACTCAATGGTTAGAATAGTTGTCTTGCAATTGGAAAGCTTTAGGATCAATTCCAGCTTTCTCCTGTTATGTGTTGATGTGCCCATGTGTAAGGAACCTATTGCCAAATTGCCTACCATTCTGCATATGGGTGAATAAAAATGTGCAAATTTGTGAGTGCAATTGGGTAAATGTGGCTCTGGTGTAAACCACTATGAGTGGTCAGTATGACTAGAAAAGCATTTTATAAATTTGTTCCATTTTATATATAAGGTAATCCTATATTGAAGTTCTTATGTCTCCCTGTGGTTTTATAACTACAGTGCTTTAACATAGTTTTTTTTAAAGCCAACACAATTGTCTGCATTTTGTTTTCATATGGCAAAAATGTATTTTGTCGGGATTTTATGTGGTAGACTGAAACAAAGTAGTGCATGATTGTCAAGTGGGAGGAAACATTGGAAAGAAAAAAGCCATTGTTGAAATAAATCTATAAGAAATTCTGAATGCAATCTGCCAAAAGTCATCTCTGGTCAAATTAAATAAAAATTAAACTGTTAGGCTTATATGCAAAACCTATGGCAGAGAAATAGCAGTGCACCCTTATCACAGCAATACCCATTGTGAAACATGGTGGTAGTGTCATGCCGTGGGGGATGCTTTTCCCCAGCTGGAACAGGGAAGGTGGCCTGAGTTAATGGGAAGATGGATGGAGCTAATTATGGAAGAAAACTTGTTGGAGGATACAAAAGATTTTAGAAATGTAGCAGAGGTTCACCCTACAGGAGGACAATGACCCTAAACCTACAGTCAGAGCTGAAATGGAATAGTTTAGATCAAAGGGTATTCATGCATTAGATTGTCCCAGTCAAAGTCAGGGCTTAAATTCAGTTGAAAATCTGTGCTAATACTTGGATCTGACTGTCCACAGCCACTCTTCATCTATAAATGAGCTTGAGCTATTTTACAAAGACAAAATATATATCTTCATCTGTAGATGTACCAAGCTGCTAACGACATATACGCCAAAAACATGTGGCTGTTATACAAGAAACATGTGGTACAAGAATATATGCAGGGGTCTGTAAACAAATGACAACTTAAAAAATAAATGTAACACAAATAAAAAAAAGTAATCTCAAAATTCTGCATTATTTTCCTTCTACTTCACAATTAGGCACTACTTTGTGCTGGTCTGTAGCATAAATTCTAATAAAATAGACTGGTATGACAGTAAACTTGAAATAGTACAATGGTTGTAAATAATTGTCTTGTACGTTTGTTTTCAAACCATCACAAGACTACAACCCATCTGCAACAGGCTTAAATTGAAGGCAACCAGACTTTCTCCCAGTTTTGCTTCCGGTTGCCTTCGATTTAAGCCAGTTGTAGTTGTCATGACTTGGATTACGCAGGCTGCAAAGGATGCACAGCACTATAACCCAGGTTTGTTTTTTCTCCTTTCAGTGCTAACTGATGATTGCATGTTGGTCTGCTTTTTCCCACTATCCTTAGTAAAGTGACAAATTTCCTCTGAGCTTACATCAGTTTGTACTACAATGAGAGACCACAAAAAGAAATCCTCTTTAAAAAACACACACAATAATCTTCCTGCAAAAGCAAATGCCTGAACAGATTATAGAGTCACAATTGTTCCCTAGTCATCGTTGTGCAACTGTTTGTTTCACACCACTGCATGTGTCCTTCATTAGAATTGTGATGCAGCAGCAAACCATTACCTAAACCAGAACATCCCTGCTTGTGCGTTAGGGAGGTCAAACCTCTTGTGATCAGTTTTACAGCTGAATGATATCTGGATTTAAAGCTTTGTATTTTTAAGCTGAGCTGCAAAGCATTTTAAAAGAGGGTTGCAAACCTTTCAGAGGTGTCTTGTAAAAGCCAGCACGGTGCAACATCTGTTGTAAAAAGACAACCAAAACAGACAAATCAAATTTGAAAAAGAAAAATATCAAATCTCATATGCCATTTAAATTAAGAGAATTATCGTTCATAGGAAATCTGTATTATTAATGGTATGTTTGCAGTCCAGCTCACTAACTGAAACATCAGGACATTTTCTTTTATTGTTGGTGCAGATTCCTAATCTTTTGGCTTCCTTTCTGACATCACACAATCCTTACATATAGTCCAAAAGACAAGTCTGTATATATACCTTTTTATCATTTTTTAAATCATATTTTTGTTAACATATGTTTAAACTGTTAAGGCTTGCGAAATAGGACCCCAGAATGCAGATGGGCAGGCAGCATGATGGTAAGTGAAAAAAGATTTAATCAACTAAAATTCCCTCACAGAACAAAATAGAAACAAATAAATGGGCAGGCAAGACAGGCAAAAGCAGACATGGGCAGAGTTGCAAGATAGGCTTGGCATGAAACACATGAGCATGATCCAGAAGACAAGACATGGTTTGAAAAATGTTTCCGCGATGAATAACTGAACAGGAGTGTATATATGAAGGGTAAACCAGGTGGAGCAAGGAGACAGATTAGCTTGGAGCAGGTGAACCGAATAAAGTTGATTAACAGAGAACACAACGTGACAGGAGCAGAACATGGCTTGAACAGAACGCAAATCCAAGGAAACAAACTAATAGAACTATAACTAGAAAAACATGAAACAAAAACATAAACAGGAAAATAATAAACAAAAGCATGATTCAAAACTTGAGTTGTGAAGAACATATAAAGAAAAAACCCAAAATCAAAAACCAAACAACCTCAAATCATAACATAAACACAAGAAAAAATCAGATTAATTATTATCATGTACAAAGCTCTTCTGAAATTGTTCATGAAATGAGAGCATATTGAAGCACTTGTTGGTAACAAATGGTGCTGCCATGGACACATCATGGCCAAGCAGCATCTCTGCACAGTGGATTAATTAATCTCTTAAGTGTGAAGTTATTGAAGTTATCAAACTTAATAGTCCATGAGTTAGTATATTATTCAACACCCCTAATACATTTATGTGAATTAATGGCCTGGACAGTGTTGACAGTGAACAACATATTTTGATTGTTTATTACACCCTGCTTTCAGTTAGTTTTAAGTATGGCCAGTAACAAATAGTTAGGAGCTAAACAATTACCCTCCTAGTACACACAGAGTGTGATATATTACAGGTTATGAAGACACATTAATCTGGAAGTATTTTTAATGCAGAATTGTTTTGTTATGGCCATGTTATTGCTTATACAATCATGAATACCCATGAGGGACAGTTTTCCAGCAGACAGTCACTGACAAACATTTCAAGCTTTTCCAAAGGTCTGCTAATAAAGCTGGAATGTTGACTGGAAAGAGTGCGAGAAAAGGGTGCACAGGCAAACCTTGAGAGGATTGTAAAGCAAAGCCCATTGAAGAATTCGGGGGAGATTCACAAGGTGACCACCTAAGACCACCTATTGGATGAAAGAAGATTTTGTATTTAGGAAAATGAAAGACAGATAAAAAACAAAAACTCTCAGCAGCTTTCTGTCTCTGCTACAGTTTTAACAAATAATTTTATCTTATTTGTAATTATAATGGGATTTTAAATCTTGCAGTCCTGGTTGCAAACACTGCATGCACAGGATAACTCTTTGGTGCTGGTCTGTTTGAAATGATCATAAAATACCAACAAATGAATTATTATTTTATAACTAAAAATAGCCATTGAGTGTGGAAAAATAATTTTACTGTGAAGGTTTTGAAAGGCACATTAGTCAATTATTGCAACAGAAACTGACTTGTGTAGCTTAAGTAAATCAGTAGAAACAAAAAAGAAACACATTCTGTGGGAAATTCTCAGAGCCTGGGAGTTTCATGTATTGTTTTTACCTGCTGCTAAGACTTACTCACCACTAGATGCCACCGAGATCCCCTGGTGTGGAGGGTAACAGGTGTGCTGCATTTCCATCACCTGCTGGAGTATAAGAAGGTGGAACTGTCAGCACTCCAGTGACTGAGTGTTAACCTCTGTGGTAATTTCAAATGGCCAAGCCTTTAATTCACAGTCCAAACTTTAAGCTCAAAGTCTTTTGTTTTTTTTGGGGTCCTTCCTCAAGAATCCTCAAGTCCTGGTTTCATGCTCTTGCAACCTTCAGCTCTGGCTTAAGGTCCTCAGTGTTGGATCCTGCCTCAGCCTAAGAATTCTCAAGTCCTGATTCCATGCTCATGCAACCTTCAGAGTTGGATCCCGCTTCAGCCTAAGCATTCAAACCTCAGAAGAATCCAAGTTTGGTTCACTCTCCAGCTGACAGCTTAGTACCTCCTCCAGACAAGCGAACCCTGCTCACCCTCCACCAACTAATCACCAAAGACTCACCAGGTAAATTCATCTCCAAATTATTTATACGGATATCCATTGTCAATACTCACCAAAGCCTCCGCAGAAAGTACTCACCTGGACTATTCACCAGTGCCGCAGCAGCGTCTGTTCAGTCCTCCCAGGCTTCGTATCATTCATCCACACCACCCCCCTCTCATCACAGACAGTAAGCTCAAGTCTCATTTAATTCCCAGTACTCCGTTAATCTTCAGAGAACGGTAAAAATTATGATTATTGATTAATTGGCTGCACGGTGGCGCAGTTGGTAGCACTGTTGCCTTGCAGCAAGAAGGTCCTGGGTTTGATTCCCAGCCTGGGGTCTTTCTGCATGGAGTTTGCATGTTCTCCCCGTGCATGCGTGGGTTCTCACCGGGTACTCCGGCTTCCTCCCACAGTCCAAAGACATGCCTGTTAGGTTAATTGGTCACTCTAAATTGACCGTAGGTGTATGAATGAGTGTGTGCATGGTTGTTTGTGTGTTGCCCTGCGATGGACTGGCGATCTGTCCAGGGTGTACCCTGCCTCTTGCCCATAGACTGCTGGAGATAGGCACCAGCTCCCCCGTGACCCACTATGGAATAAGCGGTAGAAAATGACTGACTGACTGATTAATTAATATTTATCAAGAATTATAATTTAAAATCTTAAATTTAAAAAGATCAATTTCTTAACCAAAAATCATTACTTGCGAATCGAAATCGGAGATGTCCTCTGATGTTGTAATTATGGCTCAAAGCCCTTGATGATTATAATTAATAAATTCTCAGTAATAATTGATAACTATTACTGGATGTCACTGTTTAATCAACCGCTTCACCAAAGGTGGGGGAACTTTGACCTTGTTTTGACAGATAATCGCTTTCTCTTTATCTACGTGAACATTTATTAAATCAACAGCCCCGATACACCTTGCTATTCTGATTCAATAATCTTCACCTAATCAAGCATGCAAAAATTCTACACAAAAGTGGTTAAATGACTAACTAAACAAGATAAAATAACATTGAGTGTGTATGAAGTCAAATCAGCAGTTATGGCAAAACAAGGTGTTAGGATTATGAATCTGAGAATATTATTTAATATTTAATATTAAGATTTTAATATTTTAGCAAATTATATTTCGGTCTGTTAAGGGTTATCTTGTGAATACCAGCCCAGTAAGGCGATGGTATTAGGACAAAATAGAAAGGTGTGAGACAAGCTCTGACATTATTGAACAGCATAAACTCTGCACATATATGGAATGAATTCACACAATTTCTTAAAATACAAGAATTTATTAACAAAAACAAGTCAACTCAACAAACTCTTTACTATGCTAAAACAATCCAACTAAACTACCAAGCAGAATTAAAGAATAACAAAGACTAATGGGCTATGTACAATATAAACAAGTTGATTAAAGATGATTGAAAACCATGATCGAAAGAGTGATGCAACATTACCATGCAATGTTTATGTTTGAGAACCAAGGATTATCTTGAAGAATCTGGAAGTGACATGAAGTTAGTCTTGGAACTAACTTAGACAACCATTCACAATGCAAGATCAGATAAAATATTATTTTAATAAAATAATGTTTTAAGAATGATCTGCTGAATAAAACCAACCTTCTGGATGACCAATTCTCAACGGGGTCTCATTAGCTGCTTTTATTTATTAAAATAATATTTGAAGAAATATTATTAAAGGAAATGGTAAAATATTTAAGGGAATATTTTGGAAAAGAGCCAAATCTTTCTGGAGAAATGGGGCTTAATAGAGTTTACTTAGTTATCAAATTTATTAAAATGATGTTAGGGACACATTATTTACTGGATTGAAAACTAAACCTTTCTGGGTAAATATTATTTGGCAGCAAGTCCGTGTCCTAAGCTGTTAGCAGTTGAAGTTAACAAAGGAGGCTGATACCTTAGCACCAGAATCAAACACACACCTTTAAAAATACCATCAATAAAAGGGTTAAAATGCATAAGTGTGAACGGCGCGTTATGGCCGATCTTCTGTGTTTAAAATCACCCTTTAAATAAAGTTTGTCATAACTTTAAAAACCCACAAACACAGAACATAATCTGAACACGTGTGCTGCAGATATTCTACTAACACCAAGATAGCTGAGTTCAACACAAACAAAACCAACTTCATAAAATGAAAAACGTTTAGATCATTTCAATCTAAATCACTTCTATATTATTCTGCCCACTTAACATCATGAACTGTGGTGAGCCACGTTGTCCAGGGCGGCAAAGTTTGAAGAAACGTCCACAGTCTTTAAATGGTTAGCTACAGCTAACCTCCTTAGCATGTGTTGTAATTTGTTAATCTCCTTCAGGGAACAGTAGTTATATGCATAACTTTACGTTTCCAGCGGGGGAAAAAAAGCAAAGGGGGAGAGGCCTCATATTCCTCATATTGTCCACTGTGACATCAGAGCTGCAACACCCCTTCCTATCAGCTGCAATTCCTGCTTGGAGTTGTGGTAGCAGACCATACTGGGGTATATAGTAGCAAACAAATGGTCCAACAGAACTTACCTATCCTCCTTTCCCATCCAGTGCTGTGCCTCCAGTCCCGGTTCCAGTTCAATTCACATATCCTGTCAAATAAACTTGTTAAACTTTTCTCCTGCCTCCTGAGTGTCATTCTGCATGTGGATCAAATCTATAAAGAACACTATGATAGAAATTCTTTGTAAAAATAACTATGGAATTAGTGTCCTTATATTCAATTTCAATTCAGTTTTATTTACATAGCACCAATTCACAACACGTTGTCTCAAGGCACTTCACACAGGGTTTGGAATGGTGCGGGATTGATGGGGAGGTTAGAATAAACTACTGAGTGTTACATTTTGGCCATTTTAGAATGGGCTATGTGTAGGGGTACTAAGTAAAATGATAAACTGATAAAGTTTGTCCATCTAGAGCCCACTGGTAGCAATTGTTATACTAAAAACCACAAGGATTGTGGGTACCTCTCCCTGTCAGATTATAACCATTGGAAAAGAAAAGGGGTCGCACAGGTAGCAGAAATGGAGGGTGTGTTTGCACCTCAACCATAACTGAGCTGGTTTAGGATAAACCTGACTCCCCCTTACTCCATCCAACAGGGAGGGAGGAAGGCAGAGGTAAAAATAATTGGCGAGTGTTGTTTCCTGTTGCATTGTGTGAAAGGTGGGTAACTTTAAAATGGGCTAAGTCAGTTCAATCGAATCATACAGATTTCAAGTCAGGTTCATACATTTCAATTAATTCTAACTATTGAACAGTTCAGTCAGATTCAGTTATTTATTCAAATTGGATAAAAAGTTTTTCTAAGGAAACCCAGCAGTCAGTAACTTGTAGCAGTCACTCCTCCTGGATGAGCATGTAGCGACAGTGGACAGTCACTGGCGTTGCAGCAATCCCTCATACTGATCATGCATGAAACGACAGTGGAGAGGAAAAACTCAGTTTTAACAGGAAGAAACCTCCAACAGAACCAGGCTCAGTGTGAGCGGCCATCTGCCACGACTGCTGGGGGTTTGAGAGAACAGAGCAGAGACAGCAAAAGAACACAGAAGCACTGATCCAGGAATGCTTTCTATAGGAAGGAAAAGTAAATGTTAATGGATGTAGCTCCTTTAGTGGTTTCATCTCGGAAGAAAAAACAGATAAACTCTGAGCCAGTTTTCGAGTATGAAAGAGAGAACATGCAGTTAGTCACAGTAAAAGCTCAGTCAATTGCCATATCTAGGGGAGAGAAAGGGTTAAACACTGAAAGACAGGGCCATGTGGATTATCGGTGGAAGGTGAGCATTAAGTTGTTGCCAGCAGAAGCTTGGACGATGCCCCCCTCCAGGAAGGTATCATGGGTAGATACAGAGTATAACAGTATAACATTATGTAACAGTACTAATACTTGTAGAAGCACTTCATGTGCGAACTTTTATAAATCTAAAAGGAGGGAAAGGAGTCATGGTAGAAAACTATCATATATTGATATCAACAAAAGAAGCAAAAAAAAAAGACACAGATTGCAGACTCCCTCCCTCTGCCACACACACTTCATTGATCTCTCATTGCGCTCAGGTAGACTGTCCTTGTCAGTTCGACACGCAGGTCTCAGGTTGCTGCTCTCCCCTTGCTCAGCCAGAAGAAAATGTGCATGGGGTGTCATTTCACATTTGAGATTTTCTCTCTGACTCATACAACAGCTCTTAGCAAATTCAACAATATCAACATATTATTCCCAACTGTGCAAATCTGAAACAATATCATCAACCTATATTGTTTGTGCATGCATGCAGCATAAATAGATGACAGCTTATTGTGTGACAAGAGACCAAGTGGGCCTCTCACAGAACTTATTAAGCCATCAGGCTCTTAATTACTGCTTTGCTTGAATTCTCTCATTGCTAAAGGGATGACAAGGATTATTTACACTACATGAGATACAGTAAATAGGACAAGACATGATGGCATAAAGAAAAGTAAAGCTGTTGCAAGTTTGATTTAGCAGAATAAGAAAGATTTTTCAGAATGGTCATGAAAAAAGAGCTGCTGTATGTTGCTGGTTCTTAAGTAGGCTACACAGAATTCAAACCGCATGAACTAAAAACACATGAATTACTTTTAGTCTTACATCTTTTATAGAAAGTCTTTATACTTGTACAGCTATTTCATTTCATTGCATTTCTTTTATAACCTCCACAGAACACATTCCCACTACATCTCTTTTCCTTCCTCATTCTTAGCATTTCCTCTGCATCCGGGAATAAACGAATGTTATCATATTATAATATAAACTGTTATAATGTTTAAACAGGTTTCTCTTGTAATTGAAAACGTATTTCTCAATGAGATTTATCCTGTATAAATAAAGGTAAAAAAAACAAAAAACTTTTCTGGCAGTAAGCAAGGGAGAGTAAGCAGAAAATAAAGGTAACCAGAATATGGAAATGGGCAAATTGTAAGCATATAATTGTAAGCATGCAAACACATATTGTTAATAAATAATATTAACATTATTAACAATGTACATTTTATTTAACTTTTGTTTCATCAGGAAGTCCCTTGAGATATTATCTCTTTTTTGAGGAGAGCTGACCAAAAACCACACTGGTGTTCAGTAATAAAAAGAATACATTTTTGTCATTGAAATTATTTTCAGCTTTCTCACGAGATGTAGCATGTTACCCATGTGAAGTCATATAAAAAAATCAGTAAATGATTATAATCAGCCGCATTATTGCACAGTTACCCATGTACAGTAATATTGCACTAATAAAACATCAACTTTCAGTTTATATATGTTCGTGTGTATGTGTGTTGGGCTCTGGGAAAGATGTTGGTCTTCAACATGTTTTTAAAATGTGGGTTATCCTCCCAGATGACAGGGGGACAAACAGTGATTGCCTCGGGTGAGGTATATCAGCGCTGATAGGCTTCACTTTCCACTGCAGCCGATCATATCCAGTGTCTAGGGGTGGCAGTGTGGCCCCTTTGACCCCAGTGCTTTTTCATTATCTGGATAAGGTCCCTCCTGTTTTCCTCCTTTGATCTCCCATACCACACATTACAACAATTGCAGAAAATGCTCTATATAGTGCTCCTGTAAAAATTTCTGGGCAGCTGAGG
The DNA here is from genome assembly GCF_021462225.1 of Girardinichthys multiradiatus. NCBI lineage: Eukaryota > Metazoa > Chordata > Actinopteri > Cyprinodontiformes > Goodeidae > Girardinichthys > Girardinichthys multiradiatus. The sequence continues at coordinate 17,299,338 of NC_061804.1, forward strand.
TGGCTGACCGGCCTGTTTTTAGCCTTCTCAGGAAGAAGAGTGTTCGTTCAGCTTACTTCTAGAGGTGTTCACTAGTGATGTTACCTCTAACGCCGAGGCTTCAAAGCATGCTTCAAACTCAACAGGGTAGTTATGGTGAACCAGTGGGCCGGAGCTTGCTTCATGTGACGTCCCCGATGACGTGTGAACCCCTTCACTGCTTCATTCAGTCAGCTGACTGCTTCGAGTTGACTGGCAGAGTTTCAAACATTCAGTGAATTTAAGTTGGCTCAAGACCTGGTTCACATTCCCGTTCTACACGTATTATACGTTACGAACAGCTCTCGTATTTGGATATTCGGAGTTTTGGTTGATTATTCTGTCATGGAGCAACCATCTAAGAAGCATTCCCAAGTGTGGGAATATTTCGATTTGGTGCCACCTAATAAGGTAATGTACATTCAAAGTGTTTATTAGAAAGCCTATAGCCTATACTATGCAGTAGTATTATAGTCGTGGTATCATGTTATGCACGAGGTGCAAAATGGTTATCTTGGTTTTACAGGTGCCCGCAGCTGCTGACATATAATAATAATACTTCATCAATGCTGAGGCATTATAGAGCCAAACACGAGAACACAGCCTCGTGCCACCAATCAAGTTCAGCATAACATAGGGTGTATTCACACCAGGAAAGTCATTTGGTCCGCTTGTTTGGTCCGGACCAAAAGCGAACTTTATTTTTTTCATTGGGTGCGGTTTGTTTTCACATTGTACTTTTTGGAAGTGAACTATTACTTGTAAACAAAGCCACGCGGGTGACGATCATTGTTCCCATTGAACGGAAATGATGGGGGCGGGACAGAGCACAGACACGGAAATTGAGGAAAACAGCTGTAGACGTGCTGCGTGCAGCTCCTCTGTTCTGCATATTTGTGCTGTTATTACAGCTGCAATATTATTGTGAGGGTGAAGAGCAGCTCATTCAACACAGACATTGAGACGTTCCATTTATAATTTTGGAACCCCGTCGGAGAATGCGTGCTGAACGCCGACGTTCTCTACGTGCCTTGTCCCACAACAAGCCAGTAGCGTTGCTAAGCAACACACAGTTTATCATGTATGATTACCTTACAACACACACCTTTGCTACCGGCTACGGTGGCTTTTTATGTCCAAAGAGACGTACGCTTTTTGTAGTTGGTTCAGATCGGGGCCGGTTTGTATTCAGACCATAAGCGGACTGCACCAGAGTCCGTTTGGAAGCGGACCGAGACCACCTCAAAAAATGGGTCTCGGTCCAGTTGTTTGGTCCGGACCAGGGTTCACTTGAGTGTATTCACACCTGGACAAAAGGTCCGGACCAAGGGGGGAAACAAACTCTGGTCCGTTTAAAGCGGATCAAAAGTGGCAAGTGTGAATACACTCATTGATATAGATCCAGAATTAGACAGAATGAAAGTTAAATGTTTGTAAGTTAAATTGAAGGATCCAGGATGCAAGAGCTTGATGAAGCTCTTGTGGACTTCATAGTGAAGGACTCCCAGCCTTTCTCTGTATCCAAACCTATACCACCCAGCCAAACAGTTTCTTGTCACATCAGCCTCCTCTGTTCCCCGTGAAAGAGTATTTTCCAAAGCTGGAGAAATTGTCTCAAACCATTTGTGCCCTTCTACTGTGCAGAAATGACTTTTCTTGAATAAAAACACCTGAAGTAACACAAGCACCCTCTTTATTACACCAAGCACAATGTCCAAAAACACTCAGTACACCAAGCACACTCCAAAAGAAAATATGAATGACAAATCACCAATTTTCACTCCATTTATTTATTTTTTTGTTATGTATTTAAAATGGGACAGTGGAATTTCATAAAACAAATGACAATTCAAGTTAAAGAAGCCAGAACTAGCCTAATGGCTATTTTTCATCTGTAATCCCCTACAGTTCACATTGTTTTTAAATTATTATTTTTTCATGAGTTAATTACTGAGAATCTTTAATGGGTTACTAAAAACACATTTGTACAACACACATATATACATACATAAGTGCTATTATTTACACGAGAGGGGCATCACATTTGCAGGGTGCAACAATCACTACTGCCGGTAGATGTCACCCAAGGGAATTGAATGAAGCTTCGGGTAGTTAACCACTTTATGACACAATGGTTCAAAATTATTCTATGGTTCAAAAAGCCTAATTTTGACATCACTAGTGTTCACTGACCATGTGAAATCCTCACTGATGCGAACCCCCAAGAAATTAATAATCTGTTAGGATTCTGCACTGGTTGTCTGCATCATCTCTGTCTGCCTGCTCTGTGCTGCAGCTTTTAGGAGGATTGTTTTCACTTGCTCTTTCCCTGCCAGCCTTCTAATTACACCTCATGTGCTCCACCTGTGCTCCTGCCTTTATAAGCAGCTCTCTGACAGACAACCAGTGCCAGATTTTCGAAAGCCTTTGTGTGAGTAGTATCCAGCGTTCCTTCCTTGCCTGTCTGCCTGACCTAATCTTGTTTTGATTCACGGATTTCCGTGCTCTGCCTTGCCCACGTCGGATACTTCATTGGCTTCTGCTTTCTGGACAAACAACCTTGCTTCTGTCTCCTGACCAACCCTCTCTGGATCCTGTCATTTTGCTTGGTAGTTTAGTTGGGTTGTTTTAGCATAGTAAAGAATTTGTTGATTGAAATATGTTTGTGTCAGGTTCGAATAACCTAAAATACTTATAATCATCACAAAAAGAAGAGAAAGAAAAATAATTAGTTATTTTACTCGCTGCGAGGAGAACGGACAGAGATGTGCTTTCAGTTACAAATCTCCTACCGCTCTGAAAACCATCTGATGCACCTCTCTTTTTATTATCTTTGGGGGTTCCCCAGTTACAATAAACGTTGCAGCTCTGAAGGGTGGGATAAACAGCTGCAACGTAAACAGGTCATATACATCATTATCTTGCAACAGCACATTTCCACAGTCTCCCCCATCTTAAGATCAGTGTGTCTTCTGTTCAGCACAATCAGCCTTCATCTTTATGACATCCTCTACTGTGACTGCTTCCTTTCCAGCTCCACCTTTGATCCTTGCCTGCAGACACACTCATCACATCCTTGCTCACACATACAGCATGAAAGGTTATAAAGATCAAATAGTCAAGTTAAAGAAAAGGAAAAATATAAGATTAAAGGAAAAATATAAGATAGAACTATATACAATTATTCCAACATTTCCCCCCTGTTTATCTTATATTTGCTTATATCACTTAAACAGCCACTTCATTTGGATTTTTAACTGTAAGATCATTTTTCATGAGTACAAAGACAATTATACTCAGAGGCACTTACTGACATTTAAACCACAGAATCATATAGAGATGGATCTGGGTATAGGTCAGAAAAGTGGTCAGTCGGATCATCATTATCTTCATCAGAGCTGGGTTACTCTGTCTTCCATAGGAGAAATAGCTGTGGTGATGAGACGGTTAAGAAGAGAACGAAGGCAGGGAATACAACAACATCCACACAATGTCAAAATTGCAGCAAAGGAAATTAATACTGATGATACTAAAATGTTATACTTCCCAAACACATCCAGCCAGGAGTCCCACACCGAGGTGTCTACTCCAGAATGCTTCTTCATTTTGCCATTTAGAAATCTCAAACCTTCTATGGCTTTAGTGAGGCTGCCGTCATTCAGCACCAGTGTTGCTAGGTATAAATGTGCAGCATTTTTCTCCAAAAATTGCACAAACTCCTACTTTTTCAGCTAACAACATGTCCAAAGCAATTCTATTCTGGAATGCCATCAGGGAAGTTGAAGCCAATTAGTCATGGACAGCTTCAAACCCACTTTGTGTCCAATTTCTTAGTTTTTGAACATTGTAGTGCCTGGATAAATAGATGAGGTTACAGCTGTTGCATGTGCCTGTGGTTGCTCATCTATCTGTGCTTCCTGCTCTTGCGCCCCTTGTGGTTGTATAGCTGCATTTCCTGGTTGTCTCCGTCGAGCTCCGACACACCCAGTCTCATTATCTTCTGCTCTATGAAACATTAATTGTTTTCTACGATTTTCTTCTTCCTTTTCTTTCTCTTCCTCCTTACGCTTCTTTACTCCTTCCTCTCTCCTTTTAGCTATTTTTAACCAATAATCTACATCCTCATAACCGTCTTTTTCCATTTTTCTTAAATCAAATATTTGTACTTTTAATTATTGCATCCTGTAGATTAACTCATTTTTTAGAGTTTAATCGACTATAATAATGATATGTGGTTATCCATTTATCTAAATATTTTAATTTTAATATTTTAATTTGATCCTGTGCTTTTACAAATTTCTGATCTTTGCATTGTAATTCATTTTTTAGTTTATTTTTACTCGGCCCTTTTCCCATTATTTTTTTTTAATTTGGTCCAGTATCTCAATACCTAGGGTATTCTAAATGCTGGATTACTCTGCTCAGTAGGGTTACAGAAAAATCTCCTTTTGTGGTAATTCTCACGTCAACTCTTTCGAGTATAGAATTCTTGCAAACGTTAGTCACTTACAATCCTACTGCTTTGGTATGAGGCAAAACCTAGTGGTTTAAATCCTCCATTCATTTCTCACATTCACACTTTTTTAAACGCGGAATTTTCTTAGTATTTTTGTTTAAATACTTAAACGCGGACTCCGCCGTCTCCTAAACACGGAATTTTTAGTATTACTTCTTAATACTTCGAGGACTCCGCCATCCTTTAAAGACGGAATTTTTAGTATTATTTCTTAATACTTTTTCAGGACTCCGCCTTCCTACTTTGACCTGTTAGGGCCTAGGATTCACAAGGTTTTATTTCATACAATGACCCCCAGTCATTCGTCACACTTTTTAATCCAGACACAAACTCACCACTTTGTCTTCCCATCTCTCTCGGTGTTCTATCAGCCGTCAGACCCCAGCGGGTGGGCCAAGATCCAGTCCCGGAAAGGGCCTGTCAGTCTCCCTGATGAAGACTGCCGTGCGCACGGTCTTTACTGGAGTCCACCAACCCGCTGGAATCCTCAGGAGTATTTGGAATCCGGCTCGAAGGACCAAATAATGTCATGTTCGAACAACCTAAAATACTTATAATCATCACAAAAAGAAGAGAAAGACAAATAATTTGTTATTTTACTCGCTGCGAGGAGAACGGACAGAGATGTGCTTTCAGTTACAAATCTCCTACCGCTCTGAAAACCATCTGTCTGCACCTCTCTTTTTATTATCTTTGGGGGTTCCCTAGTTACAATAAACGTTGCAGCTCTGAAGGGTGTGATAAACAGCTGCAACGTAAACAGGTCATATACATCATTATCTTGTAACAACACACTTCCACAGTCTCCCCCATCTTAAGATCAGTGTGTCTTCTGTTCAGCACAATCAGCCACCCTCTTTATGACATCCTCAACTGTGACTGCTTCCTTCCCAGCTCCACCTTTGATCCTTGCCTGCAGACAAACTCATCACATCCTTGCTCACACATACAGCATGAAAGGTTATAAAGATCAAATAGTCAAGTTAAAGAAAAGGAAAAATACAAGATAAAACTATATACAATTATTCCAACAGTTTGACTTTGAGTTGACTTATTTTTGTTAATAAATTCTTGTCTTAAGAAATTGTGTGGATTAATTCTGTGTGTGTGTGTGTGTGTGTGTGTGTGTGTGTGTGTGTGTGTGCAGAGTTTTGCTGTTCAATAATGCCAGAGCTTGGCTCATCTCTTTCAATTTTGTCCTAATACCACCGCCTTATTGGGCTGGTACTCACAGGACAACCCTTAACAGATCAAAATATTATTTAATAAAATATTAAAGTATTATCAAATTATATATTCATAATCACGACACTTTTAATTTCTCTACACATGCTGTGGCAGTTGTTACTCTCAAAATGTTCTTCAACCCATTGTAAACAATAAAATTAAAATTACAATGCCAACATTTTTTTTTTACATATATACCTCTTGAATCTTTTCAAGCTTTTCATGCTTTTGCGTGGAGTGGTAAAACGGTTGAAGTTGAGGGGAAGTTGGACAGCACAAAACATGGGATCACCATGGCAGAAACTTATGACAGGCTGCAAAAGAGGTCAGACGGGGTGGAGTTTCATCTTTCAGCACGACTTACTTACTCAGTGAGAGCTACAGAAGAATTGCTTAGATCAAAGTATTTATGTGTTACAATGTCCCATTTGTAAGAAACAATGGGCAGAAGTTTCATTCTTCAGATGTGCAAAGCTGGTAGAGTCATATCCCAAAAGATCTGCAGCTGTAATTGTGTCAGTGGGTGTGTCTACAAAGTATTGCCTCTGGCAGTTTCAATGAAGATGCATGAAACACTTTCCAGATTTTTGTTTTTTTAACTTGTAAATTTTTTTTTTCCAATGTGTACTACTTTGTGTTGGTCTATCACAGAAGAAAACCATTAAAGAAATTGAACTTAGTGATTGTGATGTGGAAAGGTTCAAGGGTTATTAATAACTTTCTCAAGACACTGTATACACATAAGAGCAAAATGGTGAGAAGGCCTTCCAAACATTGCAAATGCAAAAAGCTTTTCAGCAATTATAGAAAGGGTTTGATTGATGTAATGCCAAAAAATGCTTTCCTGCTAATTACTCTAAATTACTCAGATTCCCTTTGATCAATCATATTTTTTGTAACCAACCCTCATTTTATCTGTCATGATCATAGTACACTCACTAGTTCTGTCTCATGTCAAATGTTGTCCACAAACATACACTTCTTTTTTGCCAGTCTTAGGATAAAAGCACACATGGTAACAACAAAACATATCCTTCACAATCCAATGTACAGACATCTCTTCTGTTTTAGGTTTGTCAGTCCTTACCCTTATGTACTCCCCAAAATAGGTTGGAAATTATAAATTTTTTGTCCACATGCCACATTATAAAGAAAATCATGCAGATTTTTCTTTGTCTTATTAAGAAAACTTTGCTGACAATAAGTGAAAAGTTTTGTTAGTTGCAAGTGTGTCAAGGCAACTTTCTTTAAAAATGAAGAACCTTGAATGTATTTGGCTGAGAAAAAGCGTCATATGCACACAAATAGTAAGTAAAATTATATTCATTGTAAAAGCGCCTTTAATATAGGACAGAGGTATTAAGAAGCATGCATGGATGTAGGTCTGTATATGTTAGCGTTAGCCTTGTGTTTACCAAGAAAAATGTTTAGAAATGCAGCTAGCAACATTTATCCAGTCTGAATAGTTACCGTAATATCAGACAATGCACTCAGACAATGTTTTTATATAAACACAAATGGAAAACAAATTAAATCAAAGAAGTTATCATTTTGCTGTAGGATATTTGTGCTACTGCTGCTCTAAAAGCTCATACACAGTTTTCTGTTGCAGAGGTTTTCTTACCATCTGAAAATGTACGACTCCAGGTGAGACAATCAAATACAGACACATTATCAATACCATGCCCAGGTAATTTTGGTGTTATGTAGAAGCACTGCTTTGTCTTTTAAAGCAAATTGTTTTTGAGGATAGAGACCAATTTAGAAACAGTCATGATTTGTTAGTATAAGGTGAGTTTTGAGTTTCTTTCATGTCTGTTTCTTTATTTCCATGCTGTTTATATTTCCTATGTGTTGCCATTTTAGTTCATTCCATTGTTTACATTTTTTTAGTTTATTCTTGTGTTTTGTTACAATTAAATATTTCTGCTAGATTTGTTCCTGTGTTTCTCTACGCTCTTGACCAGCTCCCCCAGTTTTCCCCCAGTTCCTTCTGCATTCTCTGGTCTCAGCTGTTTATCATTTCCACCTGATTACCCCCACCTGTATTTGCCATGCCTTCTCCACTCCTTTCTCTGTATTTAAGCTGCCTGGTTGTCATTGTTCATTGCTGGATTCCACATTTCTCGCCTGATTCTCTGCCCATGTTCCTGTACTGTCTCTTGAGTTTTCGTAAATCTGTTCGCATCTGCGAAGCTGATCTACAACCCAGGTGTTAATTGGATTGCGTGTGTAAAATCAGTGGAACACCGGGCGCAAACTTTTTAGCGTGTTTGTCTTCATGAATATGTGAAACACATGATAATGACCCAAACACGCAAATTTATTTGAGGGGGATATGCAAATGTAATCCCTTACCTGCAAACCTGAAACGAATTGTGGGTGCTGTTTTTGCTTCTAGATTTTGTTTAAAATGCACTTTGGTCCTGCCAACCTGCACACCTTGACAAACATCATCTGCAGCTCTGATATTGTACAATGTTCTTTGCCTGCTTTATGGCAGGTTTTATTTATTCCTGTCATGTTAACATGAAACTGAGTGCCTACTGTCTATTGTCAGTATTAAAATCTCTGTTGCAACCAAAAATTAATTCTCAATGGTTACCCAAAATTTTTTTATGATTAAGTCTGACTTTTTAAGTTCGAGTCCCAGAAAATGTGACACTTAAGCTGCATTGTTATCAAAGAAAGGTAGCATCTACTCCTCTATGCTGCCTTTGCAGTTTCCAGCAATCCATCACTTTAGGAATAATGAATCAGAGTGGCAATAGAGTAACTGCATTAACCTGGAGAGATGTATAGATAAAAAGGACTTATTACAAACCTTTAAAAAGAGATGATGCACTGAAAAACTTACACTGACTTGCAAAAGTATTCACGCCCTTTGAAATGTTTCACATTTTGACACGTTACAAACACAAAACTAGATCTCAAATCTTTTGCAGCCTCCAACAGGTTTACCTCAAGGACAGTCCTGTATTTGAGCTCTGTTCATCTTTCAGCCAACTTTGACCAGCTTCCCTGTCCCTGCTGAACAAAAACAATCCCTTAATATTATGACATAATTTGAGGTCGGACTGGTCCCGACGTCCTTCCGAGCAGACTGGATCCCTCTTAACACACCACAGACAGCAGGAATATGTCACAAGATTATCCTAAGAGCCATCATGACAATCTGGGCACGTCGGAAGGGGAAGATTGGGTCAAAAATCGACATGAAAATCCTGCTGTGTAAACCAGGCATAATAGTTACTCTAACGACAATTTCTTGGACCTGAGCTGTGGCTCTCTGTACCTCCTCCAGAGTAACGGTGGGCCTAATTTCTGACATACACTTGTTGCCCTGCCTGCTCTGCCAAAATGAGGTAATATGCCCCATAAAAAGCATTGTTCCAAGAGTATTTTATGCAAAAAATAAAAAATCCACACAAATGCCTGCCAACTGACTAATGTGGAGTGCTCAAGATAGTTTGAGCAGCAGCTATGCAGCTCATTATTATAGACCAATCAATGCAAATTATCTCTTCCAAAAGAAGGCTCTTAAAGACACATGAAACAAAATATTGTTTTAGACAGAAAGTGCCATAACACTATTAAAGATGTGTTTTTATTTCTGTGCACGTTAACGACTTCTCAAATAAAAAATATGAACATGCAATAGAATGTAATGGTGCTCTACAAAACTGCTTTTTCTTCTTAAAAATCATGGTTCTATGAGATTTATTGTATTGCAATGCATTTGGCTTCTATTCTGGTCCATTTAATTATTTCTATTCTGTTTCTGTTTTGTTTGCCTTTTGGAGCAGACATAAATTACCCGGCATGGCCAGCTGTGCACGCTCTTGAGTGCATGTGAGTGAATGAGCGAGCTGCAGTGTGTTTGTACGTGACGTGGTCTCGATTTGAACTTTGTCAGCTGCATGCACACCCCGGCTCGGCGCTACGGGGAAATGTGGGCGTTATGTCTGCCAGGCCTCTTACACTTGGCTTGTCTACATGTATTACTCACATGGACAGACATACTCACAGACACAAATACATGCGTACACATCCCCAAACAGCACACACACACACATACAAACACTCGCATATTTACAGACATGCAAAGTCATACATGCACAGATGCATAACTAAAGTAACAGAACACACACACGCACAGAGGGACGGAGTCCATTGAGGATTTTTATCTCTTTAAAAAGGAGCCAGTGGTATAACAACCTAGCAGTTGCTTCTTTAATTCACATTCAGCATTTCTTTCTGGATAACAAGACTCATGTCAAATTTCCATCTCTTCAGAAAACATATTATGACTGGTACTATTTTGCATACGCTACGCTGACTATAACCTGTTTGTAATGTTAAAAGGACTCAATTTTGTCAAAGGGGAGGCATATACCCACTTATATCTGTGGTTTATTTCCACAAGAGCTGGCCTGAGGTATAAGAAGATTTTTTATATATATATATATAGTGCACAACAGGTGTCGTCTCACGGTAATTTACAAGACAAACAGATCAAATTTGTATACAATAATATACAGTCAGTTCAGTTCTATCATATAGACAGATTCAGAATTAACTTCATATATTCCAATTTGATCCTAGGTAAAACACAATGTCAAGTTCAGTTTTTCAAGCCAATTAGTAAAAATAAGCTATCTATTAAAGGAAGGCCAGCCAATTGCAACAAGTCATTAACATTGCAGCATTGACAGTGGAAAGACTCCCTTTCAACAGGAAGAGATCTCCAGCTGAACCCGGCTCAGTGTTTGGGGGCCATCTGCCGAGGCTCAAAACCCCCCGTCTGCAGGAACCAGCAGGGGGTTTGAGAAGACGGAGCAGACATAAAACATAGAAGTGCTGGTCCAGTAGGGTTAATGGCAGCTGTAGATCATTTAATGGTTTTACCAAGGAGACAAAATCAGCTTAATAGATTAGGTCTGTGCCTGTAGTAAAATATGTGGGTCGGAAAACAGAGTACAATAGTTAGTGGCAGCAGTTTTCCCATCTACTGTTTTTTGTTTGACTTTTCCAGTCCCCCTGCCGGCTTGAATGCCACAAGAGCATATACATTTCAGTAGGAAGTTTACAAATACAATACATAACTAGGGGTGTTACAAAACATCCACACCCAAGACGATATTACCGTAAATTCTGGACTACAGAGCGCACCTGATTAAAAGCCACATGCTCTAATTTTAGAAAGAAAACCAATTTTGTATTTGGACAGGCCGCACTGGATGTTAAGCTGCGGGTGTCCCACGTTGTAATATGATTTACACAGAAAGGTATTACACGTGAGGAATTTTTAACTTTTAACTTAATCCGTTTGGCATATTGCATATGCTTTTTTTTTAACCGTGGCTAACACGGCTACCATTAAATATACGCACGTTATCAGTAACACACAAATTTCGTTGCTAATGCTTTTTTACTGAACAATGCACGAACAACACTCCAATATCTCCTAACTGATATATACTGCAGCCTACCAGGTCAAAGGTCATTAATCGCCTTCATCATCTTCTTCCTGCGCATTGAAACCATCAAAGTCCTGTTCTTCAGTGTCCGAATTGAACAGCCTCAGGATCTCGTGACTCACTTCAGCCTCTTCGTTGATGCTCTCACTTGAGCGCACCCGGTCCCCTTAATCACGCAGCAGTCCAGGCTTTCGAAACCCGTTAGTGATTTTCCATGTTGATGAGGATGTATATAAAGGTCTGATTTACAATACCGGTAATTGAATTGTGAAAGTGCTCTTGATTTATCACACAAGTTCATTGGACCTCTTTGAACTACTCATCAATGTGATTGGCCTACTGTTACCAGGCAAAATGGTTTTGGCGGCATGAAAAAAAACATGCATTAGTTGCACCGTTGTATATGCCGCAGTGTTCAAAGTGTGTGAAAAAAGTAACGGCTTATAATATGGAATTTACGGTATTTGGTTCATGAGCAAGAACTGAAATCAGAGTCTAGTAATATTTTTGGAAAAAAATAAATACATTTTCTTCTATACCGCTTATTCCATTGTGGGTCACGGGGGAGCTGGTGCCTATCTCCAGCAGTCTACGGACGAGAGGCAGGGTACACCCTGGACAGGTCGCCAGTCCATTGTAGCATGGATTGGCGACATTATTCATGACATTAATAATTTTTTTTATTTTCACACATCACAAAAAGTGTTTTAAATAATATATAATATTAGCAGAATAATTTAGTCCAGATTTAAATGGGTCATATATTGCAGTATTTATGCTTGTCTTAATTTAAGGTGGTCCTGGTGCCAAAAAGCAATGAAAAGGCTTAATTTATGCATTTTACAACTAGAACAATTTATAAAATCTGAAACTGTGGTTTTATGAATCTCTGCTCAATGTTTGATTTTCCATTTCTAGTTTGATTATTCTAATTATTTTAGATTTTGAACTAGAGATGAAGAACACAGTTCAGACTATGAGCCCACTTCAAACTTCAAATATAAGGAGAACTAGTTAATAACTTGAGCTACAATAGTTTTGGGAGAATCTTCAGGCAATTACTATTTTGAAAGTGTGCCTTCAACTCCCCACTCCCCAGCCCCCCATCTATGCCCTCCTAAATCATTTTGCTGTCCCTGAGTTCCACTCTCTTTGGATCTTTCTGAGTCTTTTTCCTGTCATGACACAACTCATTCGGAGTTAATGTTGCCCGGTTCTTTTCTTAGGTCACATAGCTGTCAAGCATCACCTCCTACCATGTTGCATCCAGTAGATGGCCTCATTGGGCCTCCTGTGCCTGCTGGCAACAAGTTCAGCCCAGGACATATGGGCAATCCATTTTTAGCACGACGTATGGTTCTGCACCTTTGTGGCAGTTGTATTAGATAAAAGAAAATAATTGAGAAAGTTCTTACAATTTTGTTCATACAATATTAGAAATATAGTAAACCACATGCGACTTCAGCATTAGAGGTAAAGTCAACTCGAGAAAAAAAGCCTTCTCACTTATGTGAACATAATAATAAACCTTTACCGAGCTGGGCATGTTATACAGAAATTCTCCTGAGTGCAGACGTTAAGGGGTTTAGATTCGGGTTGCGTGGCTATACCCTTACCACCTCCTTGGACGGAGCAGTTGTGGCAGGAACCGTGGAACAAAGCAGCAGGCAGCAGAAGCTGAGCGGAGAGAGAGGAGCGCGCATGAATAACGCTCTAAAGAGATCAGAGTCATTCCCGTCACTCTCCGCCGGCCGCAGTCATGTCGCGATGCTGCAGCCTCACTGAATGTCGTACAAAAAAGGATGGACCCCGGCGAAACAGAAAGGAAAGCGGGTAAGGACCGATAAAACACCTGAGGACCGCGGCGTCTTGGAGACCTTCCCACGGAGGAGAGCGCAGAGAGGGTGAGCGCTTCCAGTTGGCATCAAGATAGAAACTGGATAATTGTCGATTTCCATTTTGAGCTGAATGACTTTAAAGTTTCTTTTATTACTTTGCTAAATGTTTGGAGCCAGATATATTTTTTAAGCCAACCCTGGACGCCCTTGCGTTTTACGAGCTGTCCAATGCTGTCCAATGCCACGCAGCAAGGCGCACGCTGTCATAAAAATAATAATAAATAAAAATCAGCATGAACACCTAAAGCTGCCCCTGAATTTCAAGGACGTTCAACAAGAGATCGGCCTGCCAGGGAAGATTTAGGTAGGTGGTCGGAACAAGTGGAATTTTTTTTTTTTTTTTTTTGAAAGGGGGTCAGTGCTGCTGTGCTGCGTGAACAGGAATGGCCATGCGCATTAACCCACAAGTAAGGAAAAACGCATGAGGATCAGGCATATGTTATAACACTTCTTTTTTTCATTATTAAAATTACCTGTTAAAATTTTGAATGGTTAAAGTGTTTACCATCTCGAAACTTTTTTATATGAAAGAAAAAAAATATTATGTAAAACATAGAAATAAAAAAGAAGGCACCTATTATTAAGGGAGGATCCACATCAATATGGTGTCCAATATAATCACAGGGACACGCCTCGAAAATCATTAAACAAATCAGATAAATGAGGTGCGAAAACCATCAATAGAGGTCATTGATGTGGTGGTATATAAGGCTAATGACTGGCAAAACCTCTGTTGACTCGAAAGCTCAGCTGCAGTATGCTGTTGAACTTTTGCTGCATGCAATAACAGGGTGCAAAAAGAAGAACTTTATTTAAAGGATATACTTTATATTTTTGTTGCAGATAATTACATGAAAACTGCTGCTGACTTGGGAGTGCGGATGCAAACAACAGCTGGAAAATTCTTCCCCCTCTACAAACTAGAATGTCGACCATCTGCGCCGCTGATGCTTATGCTGCTGTTTCTTCTGCTGCGGGAATCTGTGAACCGGGGATTTTTGGAAAGGAGATTTCTAAAGGGAAAAGTTTAAAAAATGTATAGCTGCACTTGCACAAAAATGTTTTTTGTGACGAGCAGCCAGTGGATGACCCAATCCAAGAGAGAGCTGGTGCCTAGACAGTTGGCATATCCCGCATCTGTGTAAAAAAAAAAAAAAACTCCAGCAGAAGCACAGCTGCTGCAGGCTGGGGATGTGATGGGGTGATTGCTGACATCCCCATTCGCCTACCCTCCCTCTCTTACTGTATAAGCGCCGTGATTAAAAACAATGGATCAGAATTTCTCAACGGTACGAGATGGCAAGCAGCTCACTCCAGAGAGAGACTCATCCAAGCGAGTCCTGACGGGATGCTTTCTCTCCCTGCTCATCTTCACCACGCTGCTTGGTAACACCCTGGTGTGCGCCGCTGTCACCAAGTTCAGACACCTGAGGTCAAAGGTCACCAACTTCTTTGTGATCTCGCTAGCCATCTCGGACCTTCTGGTGGCTATTTTGGTGATGCCGTGGAAGGCGGCCACAGAGATTATGGGGTTTTGGCCGTTTGGGGCATTCTGCAATGTCTGGGTAGCATTTGACATCATGTGTTCTACTGCCTCCATCTTGAACCTGTGTGTGATTAGTGTCGATCGTTACTGGGCTATCTCGAGCCCGTTTCGTTACGAACGCAAAATGACCCCTAAAGTGGCTTGCCTGATGATCAGCGTAGCATGGACCCTCTCTGTACTCATCTCCTTCATCCCTGTTCAGCTGGACTGGCACAAAGCTGAGACCACCAGCTATACAGAGCTAAATGGGACATACCCCAGCGACCTGCCCCCTGATAATTGTGACTCAAGCCTTAACAGGACCTATGCCATCTCCTCCTCCCTCATCAGCTTCTACATCCCCGTGGCGATTATGATCGTCACCTACACCCGGATTTACCGCATTGCCCAGAAACAGATACGGAGAATATCTGCCCTGGAACGCGCAGCGGAGAGTGCCAAAAACCGTCATAGCAGTATGGGAAACAGCTCAAACATTGAGAGCGAGAGCTCATTTAAAATGTCATTCAAAAGAGAAACCAAAGTATTAAAGACGCTCTCAGTCATCATGGGTGTGTTTGTGTGCTGTTGGTTGCCCTTTTTCATTCTTAACTGCATGGTTCCCTTTTGCGAACCAAACCTGCCAGATGGGTCCACGGACTTCTTCTGCATCAGCTCCACCACGTTCGATGTGTTTGTGTGGTTTGGCTGGGCGAACTCCTCCCTCAACCCCATCATCTATGCCTTCAACGCAGACTTCCGCAAGGCCTTCTCCATCCTCCTGGGATGCCACCGGCTCTGCCCGGGGAGCAACGCCATCGAGATCGTCAGCATTAACAACAACATGGGTGCCGCTACCTCGAACCCCAACTGTCAGTATCAGCCCAAGGGCCACATCCCAAAGGAAGGGAACAACTCTGCAAGCTATGTGATTCCCCACAGCATCCAGTGTCAGGAAGACGAATTACAGAGAAAAGATGGATGTGTTGGGGAGTTCGAGGTGGGAATGGTAAAGAACGCCCTGGAGAAGCCCTCCCCGGCCATCTCTGGGAATTTAGACAGCGACACCGAGGTCACACTGGAAAAGATCAACCCCATAACACAGAATGGGCAACATAAAGCTGTGTCATGTTGAGGAAACCTTTGCAATGATGGATCGAAACTCAATGAGACAAAAGTTCCAAGACGACAATAAAACAAACATTAGGGACAAGGATCTCCAAGAATATGCCTGACAGGAAAACAAGTGACAGGACTCCAGACTGTCAACAAAAATCCACATAGAAAAACCTACAGAATGTTAAAAAGTAAAGGCACTTTATCCTGGATATAACTATCTGCAAAATACGTTCAGCATTTGTGGATGACATCCTTATATTTGATGATAAATGTTGATCACATGTATATTAAAGCAGAAAAGCAGTGCATATGCATACATCTCTAAAATATCTCCTTGGATGTATACATCTGCATGCATGTACTGTACAGATCAGCATTGACAATTCTCTGAAAGGACTTAAACACATTATATTCAGCGGGGGAAAATGTAGTATTAGTGAAATATCATGTAGGTAGGTGCTTTGTAGGTGTCACATGAAAGAAAGAGCAATGTGGATAAACAGGTGCAGTAAAATTAGTTGCTTATACGTTTTTGTTTTTTGTTCAACTCTTCAGTATTTTGTTGCAAAATTGACATCTATATTACAGTGGTTATTTATTAAGCTTTTGACATTTCTGACATTTCTGTAAATGCCAAAGTAACAGTGTACTCTGAGTTAAGCCTAAATAGGCTCTGTTAGAGTCTGATCTTGGGATTAAGATTTTGATGATGATATGATGAAGATGATGTGTATGGACAGAGAAAGAGAGAGACAAGGAAATTGAGGAATTACTGGTGGGATTTTTGCCATCTCCTGTATCCCATTTCTGATCAAATTAACGCCAAGTGGGGCTGAACAAACTGTCTTACCTAAAACCATCCTGAGTTTCTTATCTCCTACCCTTCTCGTATTTGCTTTACCTCCTATCTGCTGCTTATTAAGCAGTCATTCGATCTCTTCTCATCTTCATTTTCCTGTTCTCGTTTACCTAGTCTGCAAATCCCATTCTCCTTGACAATGCCCCTCTATCGTGCTCTTTGTCAACAGGCTTCTTTTTTGCACTTTAGCTATTGTGTTTTTGTCTTGACTTTCTTCACCATCTCTTTTGGCAGCCCTCTATTTTAGGTACTTCGTCTGCCCGCTCGGAGTGGTGCTAATGATTCTTTACTTGGCAAATACATTTGCCAAGTAAAGTAATGTTTAAATTAAAATCTCCATTGCCAAGGATGCAGAGAGGCCAAGGATGCAAGTTCACCAAGCTGAAATACATGTGACACTTAGTGACCTTTTGCAAACTTGCAGATATCAGATTTGTAAATTGCTCATGCTGGGAGCCGTACTGTGCTGTAGTGGTGATGTGGAGCACGCAGTGTGATAGATTGCTCCATTTTGCAGATGTGGAGTCACAGACGGTGCACTGTGATGAGGGTTAGCCTTGAGCTGTCAGACAGGTTTTGTGTCTTTCCACAGCTGTACTTTAAAAACAAAACACTCCTAAATTAGGACTAATTAGGAATAAATTGGGGTATTTCACAGAAGGAGAACATTAACTTCTTCTTATAGAGTTCTCCAGCTAATGCTAGTTCAAATACAGCTGCCTGAGTAATGGTTCTCATTTTCACTGAATTTCCATGATTGTGATCAGATGTACTGCTTCCTGAACAGCTGGATCTTAACTAACTTGGTTAAGAAACGATAATATGCTGACAACATATACTATGACATGTTTACCATTGTTTTTTTTAATTTAACATTATATGTTTTTTTTTTCAAGTTTTGTTTTTGTGTCACTTCTTTAGCTTACAAATAGTTCAATGGCAACCACATTAGGACAAACTGAGACAGATTTGGAAAACTGTTCCACTGGTGTTGCCCAGAGTCAGCCGGTGTTAGGTGGGCCTCTATGTCCTGATTTTTAATAATTGTTGAATATCTAGCCCACATATATACCACAAACTTAACACTAAACAGAGAGTTTAAAAATCTTTTAAGAATCTCCACTTTGAAAAGAGTTTTTAAAAATCCGTTTTTTTTTTTTTTTTTTTTTTTTTACCAATATTGTAAAATATGTGGGTTAATGGGGACAGGGCCTTTGCTTGTTAGGAAAATCCCAAATTTGACAAATAAGCAAAATAATATGCATCCCCTTAGTTACAGTTTTGTTAGTCGTACATACAAAAACAGATTTGTAAAAGATTGGCAGAGGAAAATGCATATGCAAGTGCAGCTGACATAATCAAAGACAGTAGACGACCAACAACAATCAGAAGTTTAGTCCGCAGCTTTGATGCCGATCCATTAAAAAAGCCTTAATCGACATTCTGAGCCACAACATGGGATCAGATCAGACATCTCTAATCAAAACTTTACAAACAGAAAATAGCAGTTACAGCAAAACAGACCATAGGACCAAATTATTCTATTTCAGTTTTATTTGCATTTTGTTTCTTAGTAAAACAGAAACATAACCTCTTCCTTTGTAAGTTACAAAAGACAGCTTGTTATTTAATAGAAGAGATTTCAAACATAATAATACAGCAAAGGAATGCAGGCAGCAAAGGAATGCAGGCAGACTGGTGGAAATAGTTTTATTCAGCATAAAAATATAATTAAAGATATTCCTGTTTCATATACAGTACAGACCAAAAGTTTGGACACATTCTCATTCAAAGAGTTATCTTTGTTTTCATGACTATGAATATTGTAGTTCCACTCTGAAGGCATCAAAACTATGAATTAACACATGTGGAATTATATACTGAACAAAAAAGTGTGAAACAACTGAAAATATGTCTTATATTCTAGGTTCTTCAAAGTAGCAACCTTTTGCTTTGATTACTACTCCGCACACTCTTGGTATTCTGTTGATGAGCTTCAAGACGTAGTCACCTGAAATGGTTTTCACTTTACAGGTGTGCCCTGTCAGGTTTAATAAGTGGGATTTCAAGCCTTATAAATGGGGTTGGGACCATCAGTTGTGTTGTGCAGGAGGTGGATACAGTACACAGCTGATAGTCCTACTGAATAGACTGTTAGAATTTGTATTATGGAAAGAAAAAAGCAGCTAAGTAAAGAAAAACAAGTGGCCATCATTACTTTAAGAAATGAAGGTCAGTCAGTCTGAACAATTGGGAAAACTTTGAAAGTGTCCCCAAGTGCAGTCGCAAAAACCATCAAGCGCTACAAAGAAACTGGCTCACATGAGGACCGCCCTAGGAAAGGAAGACCAAGAGTCACCTCTGCTGCGGACGATAAGTTCATCCGAGTCACCAGCCTCAGAAATCGCAGGTTAACAGCAGCTCAGATTAGAGAACAGGTCAATGCCACACAGAGTTCTAGCAGCAGATACATCTCTAGAACAACTGTTAAGAGGAGAATGTGTGAATCAGGCCTTCATGGTAAAATAGCTGCTAGGAAACCACTGCTGAGGACAGGAAACAAGCAGAAGAGACTTGTTTGGGCTAAATAACACAAGGAATGGACATTAGACCAGTGGAAATCTGTCCTTTGGTGTGATGAGTCCAAGTTTGAGATCTTTGGTTCCAACCACTGTGTTTTTGTGCAGCGCAGAAGAGGTGAATGGATGGACTCTACATGCCTGGTTCCCACCGTGAAGCATGGAGGAGGAGGTGTGATGGTGTGGGGGTGCTTTGCCGGTGACACTGTTGGGGATTTATTCAAAATTGAAGGTATACTGAACCAGCATGGCTATCACAGCATCTTGCAGCGGCATGCTATTCCATCCGGTTTGCGTTTAGTTGGACCATCATTTATTTTTTAACAGGACAATGACCCCAAACACACCTCCAGGCTGTGTAAGGGCTATTTGACCAAGAAGGAGAGTGATGGGGTGCTGCGCCAGATGACCTGGCCTCCACAGTCACCGGACCTGAACCCAATCGAGATGGTTTGGGGTGAGCTGGACCGCAGAGTGAAGGCAAAAGGGCCAACAAGTGCTAAGCATCTCTGGGACCTCCTTCAAGATTGTTCGAAAACCATTTCAGGTGACTACCTCTTGAAGCTCATCAACAGAATGCCAAGAGTGTGCGGAGCAGTAATCAAAGCAAAAGGTGGATACTTTGAAGAACCTAGAATATAAGACATATTTTCAGTTGTTTCACTCTTTTTTGTTCAGTATATAATTCCACATGTGTTAATTCATAGTTTTGATGCCTTCAGTGTGAAGCTACAAAATTCATAGTCATGAAAGTTAAGAAAACTCTTTGAATGAGAAGGTGTGTCCAAACTTTTGATCTATACTGTAGCTTGAATTGCTTTGAGGTAAAAAGCATATTGCACATTCGCATTAAGTATATTCAGCAGTCAAGTCAAAGATTACTTCACTGCCTCTTTCAGTTCTTTTTGATGTTGCTGGGAAAGGAATCCTAAGCAGCCAGCCTTCACTCTGACACTGTATGCTTATCATTCAGCCCATGTTAGTTGTGCTCACAATGGCGTAAAACTGATACACATCAGTAAAAAGAAGAACCGATCCAATACAAGGCAATTGGTCTTGAATAAAGCATTTGATTTTCCTGCGCTGGAAAATCAAATGCTATGTAGATGGCAGCAAAGTGAGGGGGCAAAGGTTTTAGCTCAATATGTTGCCTGGCTTGTGTCACAAAAGCACCTCATTGTCCTCCCTGCTGTCCTGTAGCCTCCCATGTGCCCTGCTACATCAGGTTGGGATTTGATGTTTTCGGACTCAATTTGGATTAGCACCCACTTTCATGATGAGGGCACCCACAGTTAAGCAAAGTGCCATACACCGCATGTCCCACCCTTATATTCTGTAAACCATCTCTTTTATAAACCGTCAGCCATATCATGCTCACTCAGCACCAGTTCATTTATTGTTTTTCCCGGTAATTATATCCAAACACATTCCGGCTCCAGTGCGCGATAAAACATGAGATGTATGACCCCAAACCTCCTTCCTTGTCTGTCTCTTTGCTGCCTCTGTTGACTTGATGAGTGCTCCCGGTGTTAACAAACATTGGATTTATTATTCAGCAGCCAGAGCCGACTGCTTCCTATTCTTTAAGTTAAAGCGCCAAATTAAAACCTTAACTGGTTATTTGTACTGTTGATTTTTTCTTGCCAAAGTTTCTATGTCTGGCTGAATGTGGAAGTACTTTAGCATTTGCTGTTACATAACCAATGTTATATAGCTGACAGTTGGGGCGGGTATGTGGGACTCTTGATGACATTGAGATTAATTTGCCATTTCTTGGGACATCTTTTTATACATGCCATTGGTGAACCTATGATGGACAGCTGAAATGATCTTTGCTGTTTTATGCCTCAGTGTAATCCCACTCTCCCTGATCCCCACCTATCCTCCTTCACGAGCCTTCACCTTGTCAGCTCTGTGAATCATCTTTCCAACTTCCCCGGTTTTGATTTTGGAGAATGCCGATGTCAGTGCAAAACTCCCAGAAGCTAAATGTTTTGCTTAATGTGAAGCGTTTCCTCCGGGAGCCCCTACAAGTTCCTTTGAAGAAACTATGGCTGTGGTGACAGTACATAGTCTCTCCATCAGTGTTCTAGCAATGACGAATGACAACTTTTGCAAATTTGACAGATTCCCTCTGTGTCCTCCTAAAACGAGTGGCCAGGCGCTGCAAGTATACAGCCATTTTAGCAATGATGTTTCACCTCATTTAACTGTCTGACTTAATGACAGAGTCCCTACCTCAACCTCAGTCAGCGAGTTTGATGTGAAAATAAATCAGTTTAAACAGACGGCAGTAATAAGGATTGGGGTTTGCTGGGATAGAGTATTGTACAATGATGTTCAAACTGTAGTCGTGATGAACACAAGTGCTTTCTATCTTTCAGAATCCTTAAAGTGTGTAGCAGACTTACATGCTGTATGTTTTTTCAAGTGTGAGATTAAAATCTACAGTAAGATGCAAAATTCACCGAGAATTTGTATATTAACTTACATGTTTTTGGTGTTGATCCATGAAAGTGATGTCAAAGATTATAACCCTAAGAAATATTTAGTTTACAATTTGTACGGACAAAAAAAACAAATGTGCCCTTCTTGTAAAATAAACATGTATGTATGTTCTTTTTTCATCAGCTTTAAAAGTGTTTTTTTGTTTCATTTTTAGAAAGTGTATCTTTGACTCTCAGTGGGTATTGGATGGTAATGCCACTGCAGAAGATCAATAGAGATTGATTTTGAATGGTGACGGATATTTTTTTTCCAGCTCCCAAAGCGTGGTGTCCTCGCAGCCTTTAGCCTGCATTTACATAACCTAATGGCCGCTTCACAGCTGACTCGACCTCTTCCTCTTCTCCCTCCCGTCCTCCATGCCTGATTGGCGAACTTAAATGTGGGTGCAAACACAGACAAAGTTTAACATATGGTGATCTCTGGTGACTTAAAGAGGTATTACTTTTTTAAAGTAGCTCATAGTTTAAACGTATCAGTAAATATGGTCAAAATAAAATCTAGATAAATCAAGGTTTAGTCACCATGAGGAAGAATGTAATTCATTTTGGAACCTCTAAAGAAGCATTTTAATTTTTTTTTTTTCAGGGTGGAATGATCATACAACAACCAACTGCCATGGATTTCAAAAGCAAGAATTGGGCACACAAGTTTTATTATTATTGTGAATTGTGGATTTTCCCTAATCTCTAAAATCTAAGGATCAAAATTATATAGGCTCAAATTTGTATATACACCTCCACAAATGTAAAATGTATAGATGTCTCTTAGCAAGATGTAACTCTATTACATGCTTTTTAGCCATCAAAAAGGTTCTGGCATAATTCTGGTCGGGTAATGGAGCACTTCTTAGGGCAGAAGGCTGAAAAGCACCATCCTTGCCCAAAAAACAAATAATTTAAATGAACCAAACCAATTTTGCCAAGATGAATGGAGAAATATTCAGGCAGATTCTTACACTCCACCACAAAAGCATGTGGTGGTGTGTAAGTTAATAATGAGCATCCAACAAATCTTAGAGTGCGATATGTTTATATTTGAGCCTATGTATGTAGTTAAGATCATATGCAGATCACAGAAAAAACCCCATTAAATTCCAACCTGTGCACACAATTCTTGTTGTTTAGGTTTTTTGAAATTAGTTTTATTATTATTTAACTGTATTAAAATAATGATTCGACTGCTTGCTTAGACGCCCCAAAAATACCGACATTCATGCTCATGGTGAGCTTATATATAAACTTCTGAACAAAACTATAAATCAATGCATTTTGAAGATTTGCAATGTGCTAAAGAAAACACAGTTAAAAATCCCAACTTTTTAGTTTTGTGCCTACACAGACTGGAAGCGATAATCAATAATACTGTGAGTAAAAAGGAAGAGCAGCAGATAACACTTTGAAACTCCCATTCAGAATAAACTAAAGCAGATGACACAGAACCCAGAATAAGTGCTGGAGGTTTGTTATGTTACGTGTAATTTATTTCTAAGGTCAGAACTTGGATATGGTCATTGCATCAAAATCAACTTATCTTGTTCCAGTTGCAAAACCAGTCAAAAAACCAACATCTGGCAAAGTACTATTACAAGTACACAATAAGAGAATTAAGTGTCTCTGCATTTTATACATTTAAACAGAAAAGAAGGCTAATAGAATTTGCATAAATTGCATACTGCATTTTGTGCATACTGATATTCATACTGACCATAGATGTAAAATTCTGTTGGTACCACATATTTGACCTGATAGTCTGTTTTTTAGTGGTTGTTCTGTGGAACATATGGAACTTTGAGCTCAGGTTGCATGTTGTAAATGTATTAGGTTAGAGTATTTTTATGTTTGCCTTTGTGTTTGTATTAACAATATACACAATATTATGGCATTTTGAAATCAGACACTAAAAAAGTTCTTTGCATGTCTTTAATAGAGGTGAAATTATTAAAGCATATAAAATATATAGGTAAATCTAAATGTACTCTTTTTCCTAAATATAAAACAAAGTATTGGTTAAAGCTACAGCTCCAGTTGTGGAGGGGGTGTGAATCCAGAATATAAACACACTTGTTGCTACAAATCTATTAGTGTCTGCAATGGTTGCTGTATGTACATATTTTGCATGCATGTATTTGTGCCCAGGACCACTTTGGCTGGATGGTGAGATGAGGCGTAGGAGTCAGTGCAGTGTGTTTATCAGTGTAGCTACCTTTGGTAGAATCTGTTCTGCAGCTTGCTGGCGTGAGCCCAGACCTCTCAAAACAGAAAGTAGATATGTGTATAAAAACAATACTGAGTGGGCTGGGTCCTTACAGAGTCCTTTGGCTGCTGCAGAAGGTTGGATAGATCATTTCCATAGATGAGAGCTATAAAGCTATTATTCACAGTGATCTTTTGGAGCCTTTTCTTCAGAGTGCTGCCAGAGTGATATACTTTAATCTGGTAATTGAAGATGGACTCCATAGTGCCTGACTAGAAGATAACTAGTTAACAGTTCAACCCTTCTCCACTGACCACTCAGGAAAAAAAGGCTCTGAAGACTCTTCTTGGATGTGACAGACAGGTAGTGACTCTGCAGCTGGTGTATTTCATAGTAGGATTATTGGTAGGACAAAAGGTGAAGCTGTAGTTTAGGAAGATCATCCGCACATACAACTCTATGAAGCCCCCCCTCCGTTAAATAACAATTTAACTGAATAATTAACTGCGAATTAATAAAATTAACTAGAAGTGGCTAAAATATCTCAAAATGTTACACATCATTTGCAAATTTAAAATTATTCAAAAACAAATGAAAGACAAAGTCTTTCACATTAATTACTCCGATTTGAAGTTTTTTTTAAAAATATAATGTGTCTGATGTTAACATTTGTTTCATCATCTGAAACATTTAAGTGTGACAAAACATCAAAACAGAAGAAATTATAGTTATTGTTTTTCACTTTTTTCGATAATGTATTGTTCTGTGAGAGTGAGAGACATTTTCTGCAAAATGACACGAAGCTATCATACCTGAGAGACTCACACCCATTCTGTAACGAACAAATACCTCAACTGGATGTAAACAGCTGGAAGAAACAAAACTATTAGAACATGGAAACAAGATGGAATAAGAGATTTTAGAATAGTGTTTCAATACTCAATCATCTACCTGTGAGTTGAGTTTGAGCTTGCTGAGTAAATACACCAAATTAAACTAAAGACTTGGTCAGATCTAGACTGCAACGTGTTATGAGAACCAACATATTAACAGGAAGCTAAAAGATAAAAGTCATATGTAGAATCTTATTTATTTACTTATTGACACACATCAGCCCTTTGTATTGATATTTAACCTAATTCAACCTAAAAGGGAGTGATGGACAGGAGTGGGGTCACAGTGGAAATACTGTCAAGGTTAATGATAGACTGCAGGCAGCAGACTGCAACTCAGTGTTGCTTTTATTTGTGTATGTGAGCGAGCTGGGCATGCATGCATGCTGTAATGTGCTTATGTAACAGCAGCATCACTCATTCAGCTCCTTTGCCCATTCGCAACTTATCTGAGGCAGGAGGCAGCTTTTCTCTATTCATCTCTGAAACCTAGAGATATTTTCACAATGTATTTCATGCACATGGATCAATTGCTAAAAATATAAATGCAAATAATTTTATTTAATTATATGTCAGGCATACGTTTATAACAGTATTCCAAGTCTTGAATTAATATTAAGTTTGCTAAATAATTCTGCTGATAAATACAAGCACCTCATAAGGTGCTTCAGTGTGTATGCAATTGTAACAATTCTAGAACTGAATTAATTCTCCATTTCATTGCAATTTGCATTTGTTAGGAGTTAGAGATGTTAATGACTGAATAAAAATGTGTATCAATGCTTTAAGGACTTAATTAATTTATCAAAATCTATTTCCTTTAGTGACTGCTTTGAATTTGGTACACCCAGAGGAACTTTCTCAAAATTGAGAAGGTTTGAACAAGAATTTATATCTAAAAGTCAGAAAACAGCAGAATGAAAACAAAAAACAAAAAACAGAATGCCAGCTCTGTCCCTAACTCATTTAGCTACAGGGTCCTGCAGGTAAGCTAAAAACTCCTTTGAAAACACCCGGTGTGAGGCAGAAATATGTAAAAGCTGAATCTTCTGTGAAAAGAATATCACAGATTATTTGCAAAAAGCAAAGAAGTGAAAATGTATAAGCAGATAACTTGATAAAGCTAATGGAAATTGCATTATCTTTGAGTGACAAGTTTAAGTGTGTTAAATATAAACAAGTTGCAGGGCGGAAGGAAGGCTGAGAAAAAAACAGAATTTGCAAAGCAAGACACATGAACTTTTCAGACTTCTCAGTGAAGAGAAAGCTTTGTTCATGTCATCAGTCATTTCAGTAAACAATAATTATCATTTACCTTTTTTTCCTCATGCCAGATTATTCAGACATACCCAAAAAATTGAATGACAGAGTGGGCCTTGGTGCATGTGCAGTTATGTAAGCCATTTATGTGGTATTGAGATGGAATGTCATGTACTTATGACTTCATAGAACAGGGTCGTGTTGTTGTGTTTGCTTAGTAGCTTTATGGGTTTATTGGAGCACAAAAATAAACGTTCCACTTCCCAGTGTCATATTTAAATGTTTTGACGTTGTCAATAAGTCAACTGTGAAAATTGTTATACCTACAGTAGTAAGGTGGCTTTTATTGTCCAACTTATGACCCCACACTGTCGTCATCGCCACCTCACCGATGTGCTCTATGTGTTTTAGAGAAGCTGCTGCAGGATCCGAAACAATGCAATGAAACTCAGCTGTTTTTTCCATTGCACTTGGCACAAAACTAGAACCATTCCTCCTAAGGGTGGCTGTGCCCAGCCTCAGAGATAGGGTAAGGCCACCGTATAGAGCTTGGAGTATAACTAATACACCAACTGCAACGAGACACACACATAAGCACCACACTAAGGTAGCAGGTGCTGGACCACACTGTGGATAAACTGCTTTGGCCTAAATATCCATTCGTCCATCTAACTGTTATTGCATCGAGGTCCTTGATGCATTAATTAAGCGACTAGTTGTATTCTGCTATGTGCAAGCCTTTTTGTGTGTTTTTGTCAGAGTTAGAAGCAAAGTCCCCACATTCTCCCCCCTGTGTACTGAAACAACAAATGGAGTTGAGGTGTTACAAGCATCTTATTAGAAAGTGTTCAGTCCACATATCCTCAGAAGGTGTCCCAGCATGCCATTCTGGGAGGGCTATCCTGAAGCAGGCAAAGAATTTGCCAAGGCAATAGCATAGTTTGTCCCAAATGGTATGAGTGTCAGGATTTGCCCGTACAAAACTGGAAAGCCTGTTTTTGAAGAAAGACATCAAAAATAAGTCATCATTTACAACTGTAATAAAATGCTTAAGATGAGATATTGGAGGGATCTTTGACTCAAGAATTGTAATAAGCAGCTTAGATATTGCACCACATAAAAATAAAAGTGGGAAAGGTTGGATAACTTTGATTTTTAAATGTTTAATGACATAAACTATGAAATACATCTAAAAACTAATCGTATCTAAATAAAGACTGTGCTCATGTATGCCCGTCTCTGTTAATGTGAGTGACGCAGTTCAAAGACGTTCTTCAAAGACGAAGGAGATTGTTATCGACTTGAGGAGAAGGACACCACCTCATTCACCAGTGAACATCCAGGGGGAGAATATTAAGACAGATGACAGGTTTAAGTACCTGGGTGTTCACCTCAACAATAAACATGACTGGTCCCATAACACCAACACCCTGTACAATAAGGGCCAGCGTCGCCTCCATCTTTTGAGGAGACTGATGTCCTGCGGGGTGTCCAGGCCTTTTCTCAGGACTTTTTATAACTCTGTGGTAGCCTCTACTATCCTCTACGCTGTTGTCTGCTGGGCCCCAGGCTGCACAGAGCGGTACAGGAAGAGACTGAACAAGCTCTGTCCTGGGCTGCCCACTTGACTCTGTGGAGGTGGTGGGTGAGAGAAAGATGTTAACCAAGCTTACATCCATCATGGACATAACCTCTCACCCACTGAACCGGACTGTAAAGAACATGGGGCAGCTCGTTCAGTGGCCGACTGAGACACCCTCAGTGCAGGAAGAAGCGCTGCTGCAGCTCCTTCACTCCCAATGCTGTCCGACTGCAATGACTCAAGCATTTGTAAATACCTGCAATCATTGTCACTTTAGCAAAATAACCTCCATTTTTTACTGTACATAAGTTATTTTATTTTATTATTTTATTACTACTTGTTATTTGCGAATTGATCTTGTAAGATCAAAAAAGTCTATCTTATCTTATCTTATCTTATCTTATCTTATCTTATCTTATCTTATCTTAAATAAGAGATGCACAAAGGAGCTGGTGACTGGAATTGGCCTATTTTTTGCTTGATCCAATTTTTCCCCACTAGTGAACCCAACAAACCCAAGTACTACCCGGGCAACCACACTTTTCAAGGTATTAGCTGTTATTGAGTGAAGAAGACTCAAAGATGGTTCCTTTTTAGTATCAGTGAGGTGTTTATAATTAAGCCAGAATAAGAACGGAGAAGTAAGAAGTTATTTGAAAAGGAAAATCTATTGCTAAGACATGCTTACATGGCTGTGGTTCATTTAGGCTGTGTGAGAGCGCAGATACCAGCAGATAACAGGAAGGCTGAATGGAGTAGAACAAAGTTGCTCCATTTTTTACTTTTGATCGTTTACCTTGAAACATTGGTAGCCTTCTAGAAATGTCAGCATTAAGGTAAAGATATATACTTTCTTTTGAAAACACATTAAGACTGCATTTTATAGTAAGAAAGGTACTATTGTTAATCTTGAACATAATTTGCTTATAGGGTCTTATAATTTTGTGTTATATCATGTCAGTTATAAAGTAGTAAAGCCCTAATTTACATGACCTGCTCTCTCACATAGCAGCATCACTTCTCATATGTTAATAAAAAAAGTATTAATGACGGCTTACAGCAGGAATGCTAGACAAAAATATCTTGAATGGCAACCCCGTATCTTTAACATACAGTATTTCCAAGGGGCCTTTATTTCTTCTTTGAGTTCCGTCAGAAACACATGAGGCCTCTCAGTGGACTTAATTTTCCAAAAATGCTAAACATTTGTGGTAGTTAATAGCAGACTTGTCTGACACTTGTCACCACTGGAAATTGAGTCCTGTTTTATTCATGTTATTTCATCTTTGTGTTTAATTAAATTCTGTTGAGTGTCCATTAAATGGAATGTGTCCTTGAACTTCATCTTTAGCTCTGCCAAAAAACTCTCAGAGGCTTTCTGACAGCTACTTCAGTCATCACTCAAGTGCTTCTGCTCAGCACTGAGGACCCATGTGATTTGATCATGTTGTTGCAGCTTCCTGACTCTTGTGCCATTGTGGAGCGCCAAAGTTATTAAATGGCATTACATTGCTGGAGAAGTTGTCATCCTGAAATATCACTTTACCTTTATGCATTTGATTTAGGTAATACCAACTGTCAGGTTCAAATAACCTAAAATACTTATCACAAAAAGAAGAGAAAGACAGGAGAATTAGTTTCTTACTCGCTGCGAGGAGAACGGACAGAGATGTGCTTTCAGTTACAAATCTCCTACCGCTCTGAAAAACACATCTCTCCAACACCTCTTTTTATTATCTTTAGGGTGGTCCCTAGTTACATAACGTTGCTGTTCTTAAAGGGTGGGGAACAACAATAGCAACATGACATAGATCATGTACCGCATTATCTTGTGCAAACACACTTGCACAGTCTCCATAATCTTAAGATATGTGCAATCTTTGTTCAGCACAATCAGCCTTCATCTTTATGATGTCCTCAACTGTGACTGCATCGTCCCGTTTCCACCTTTCCTCCTTGCCTGCAAACAACTCATCACATGTTTACTTACACATACAACATGAAAGGTTATAAAGGTCAAATAGTAAAGTTAATAAAAGAAGAGGAAATATAAGATAAATCTATATACAATCATTCCAACGACCTTTTTGAAGTTGTGAATAAAGGATGTTGCATTTCCTTATCTGTTATGATCTCATGTGCATTGATTGGTGCTTTAAACTTTTACTGCCTGATGTTGATTTCAAAATGAGTCATTCCCACCTTAGGCATTTTCTTTCTTTATTTGATTGTAATTTGATACAGCTGGTATGAACTGCAGCTGAACCAGATGCATTTTTGCTGGCATCTTGTTTTTGCTCACTACACATTTTTTCAAAAGCAACATGATATTATGAAGACAAGATCACAGCTCTGTCAATGAAAGTTTATTTTACTACCTTTAACAGCTACTCAGCATGATCAGGAAAATTGTGTTGTAAGACACAATATCTGACAATTATGCCGTTGCTGATATTTACAGACTCCCTGTTAACCCAGCCTGTCTTCTTCATTCTGGCTTATATTTTCCCTTACTAAACATAACCTGGACTTTTCTTTTGATCCTCTTTATTCCTTTTCTGCAGTTAATCTTCCTTTCCTCACCTGTCTAAATCAGTTGGATGACTCCCACTCTCTCGCTGCCTTTTCTTTACTCGTACTGAAAAATCCACATGTATAGTTTTGCTCAAAATAAACCTTTAGTACTTTATTTGTCTATAGATGAAATATTTTAGGCTTTTTATGTCTATTGTCACAATATATATTTTAAAATAATAAAAAAAAAAGGACTTGTGAGTTACATATTTGCTGCATTGCCAAATTAGACAGATAAACAAGAATGGGTGGATTATTCAAGCAAGTTATCTGAGTAGGTTTCTTGCCAAGAAAATCAAATTCTACTGAAGCTAAGGTTAATGGAAATGTATTAACATTATAAAAGTAATGCATGAATATAAAAATATATGTGCACAGTTTTAAGTGAGTGAGAGTAAATATAGAGCAGTATTCGGGCCTTATCTCCGTCTTTTTAATTCAGTGGTGCTGACTGCACAGTCATTTTGTTGGTATCAGTTTCAGTTATTGTTCTCTTTGTTAAGAATTGTACTTTAGTCAGCAATGCACAAACTCCAGCCACCCTTAATGAAAAAAACAGACAATGTGTCAAGCTAAGATTTCAGAAAGTAAAACAAAGGAAAGAATAAAATAACTATTTCCCAAGCATTATATATTTGTTATAGCACATTACAGAGGTAGAAAAGCTAAGCTTAATTTGCAACTAAAGGCTACTGTGAAAGTCTCATCATTAAACAACACAGATGGCTGTATGTCTCAGCTACATTTTTATTTGGTGAGAAGAATTTAGGATTTTGTAGACCCAGTTTATTATTTCAAATACTCGTACTCGTACTTGTCGTCTTCCGCTTTATCCGGGACCGGGTCACGGGGTCAGCAGACTCAGCAGTTGCCCAGACGTCCCTCTCCCCAGACACCTCCTCCAGCTCCTCCGGGGGGAGCCCAAGGCATTCCCAGGCCAGCCGAGAGACATAGTCCCTCCAGCGTGTCCTGGGTCGTCCCCTGGGCCTCCTCCCGGTGGGACGTGCCTGGAACACCTCCCGAGGAAGGCGTCCAGGAGGCATCCGATACAGATCCCCGACCCACCTCAACTGGCTCCTTTCGATGTGGAAGAGCAGTGGCTCTCCTCCGAGCTCATCCCGGATGGCCGAGCTCCTCGCCCTATCTCTAAGGGACTGCCCGGCCACCCTACGGAGGAAGCTCATTTCAGTATCCGGGATCTCGTTCTTTGGGACATGACCCAAGGTTCATGGCCATAGGTGAGGGTAGGAATGTAGACTGACGGGTAAATCGAGAGCTTCGCTTTTCGGCTCAGCTCTCTCTTCACCACAACAGACCGGCACAGCGCCCCCATTACTGTGGCAGACGCACCGATTTGTCTGTCGATCTCCCGCTCCATTCTTCCTTCACTCGTGAACAAGACCCTGAGATACTCCTCCACTTGAGGCAGGAATTCCCCTCCAACCTGAAGTGGAAAGCCACCCTTTTCCGGTCGAGAACCATTCCCTCGGACTTGGAGGAGCTGATCTTCATCCCAGCCGCTTCACACTCGGCTGCGGACCGCCCCAGTGCATGTTGTAGGTCTTGGCAAGAGGGGGCCAGCAGGACCATGTCATCTACAAAAAGATGAGACGAAATCCTCTGGTCCCCAAACCAGACCCCTCTGGCCCTTGGCTGCGCCTAGAAATCCTGTCCATAAACGTTATGAACAGGACCGGTGACAAAGGACAGCCCTGCCGGAGTCCAACATGCACCGGGAACAGATCCGACTTAGTGCCGGCAATGCGAACCAAACTCCTGCTCCACTTGTACAGAGACCGGATGGCCCCTAGTAAAGGGCCCCCGATTCCATACTCCTGGAGCACCCCCCACAGGGCATCACGAGGGACACAGTCGAATGCTTTCTCCAGGTCCACAAAACACATGTGGACCGGTTGGGCAAACTCCCATGAACCCTCGAGTACTCTGTAGTGGGTATAGAGCTGGTCCAGTGTTCCACGGCCGGGACGAAAACCACACTGCTCCTCCTGAAGCCGGGATTCGACTATCGGCCGGACTCTCCTCTCCAATACCCTGGCGTAGGCCTTACCAGGGAGGCTGAGGAGTGTGATCCTCTGTAGTTGGAACACACCCTCCGGTCACCCTTCTTATTTAGGGGGACCACCACCCCAGTCTGCCAATCCAAAGGCACTGTCCCCGTCCGCCCCACAATGTTGAAGAGGCGTGTCAACCATGACAGCCCCACAACATCCAGAGATTTGAGGTACTCAGGGCGGATCTCATCCACTCCCTAAGCCTTGCCACCGCGGAGCTTTTTAACCACCTCGGTGACTTCAGCCCGGGTGATGAAAGAGTCCAACCCCGAGTCCCCAGCCTCTGTTTCCACCAGGGAATGCATGATGGCAGGATTGAGGAGATCCTCGAAGTACTCCTTCCACCGCCCGATAATGTCCCCAGTCGAGGTCAGCAGCCTCCCACCCCCACTATAAACATTGTTGGCGAAGCACTGCTTCCCCCTCCTGAGGCGCCGGACGGTTCGCCAGAATTGCTTTGGGGCCAACCGGTACTCCTTCTCCATGGCTTCACCGAACTCCTCCCAGTTCTGAGTTTTTGCCTCTGCCACAGCCCGGGCCGCAGCACGCTTGGCCTCACGGTACCCGTCAGCCGCCTCAGGAGTCCCACCAGCCAACCACAGCTGATAGGACTCCTTCTTCAGCTTGACAGCATCCCTTACTGCCGGTGTCCACCACTGGGTTCGAGGATTCCCGCTGCGACAGGCACCGCAGACCCCACGGCCGCAGCTATGGCCGGCAGCATCAACAATAGATGCGGAGAACATGGTCCACTCGGACTCTATGTCTCCAACATCCCTCGGAATCTGGTCAAAGCTCTCCCGGAAGTGAGAGTTGAATACATCCCTGGCCAAGGGGTCCGCCAGATGTTCCCAGCAGACCCTCACAATGCGCTTGGGCGTGCCAAGTCTGTCCGGCTTTCTCCTCCCCCAGCGGATCCAACTCACCACCAGGTGGAGATCAGTGGACAGCTCAGCCCCTCTCTTCACCCGAGTGTCAAAAACATGCAGCCGAAGGTCTGATGATATGACAACAAAGTCAATCATTGACCTCCTGCCTAGGGTATCCTGGTGCCAACTGCACTGATGGACACCCTTATGTTTGAACATGGTGTTCATTATGGACAATCCGTGACTATCACAGAAGTCCAATAACAAAACATCGCTCAGATTCCGATAGGGGGGCCATTCCTCCCGATCACGCCTCTCCAGGTGTCACTGTCGTTTCCCACCTGGGTGCTAAAGTCCCCCAGCAGAATAATGGAGTCCCCACGAGTGGCACTATCCAGCACCCTCATGGTTCCCCCTGCAGGTGGTGGGCCCACTGGGGGATGGTCTCGCATCTGTACCAAACTTTCACGGTACACATGTTACACACAAGTACATGCAGTAAGATGAAGAATATTTCAATTTTAGATGATTACCACTTCCATTCACACGAGTTTGCAGGCATGTATTTAACTTTTTTTTCAAGAGCCATAAAATAAATGGAGTTGATTAGGCTATTATTTAAAGCACTTTTGTAAGGCAGTGGTCATTTTGGAGGTGTGTTTGGGGTTATTATCATGTTGGAATACTGACCAGTTGTTGAACGAAGGAGATGGTGCTCTGCTTCAGTATGTCATAGTACATGTTGGCATTCATGGTTCCCTCATTGAAATCTACCCCCGCACAGCCAGCAGCACTCATGCAGCCCCAAACCATGACATTCCCACCAGCATGCTTGACTGTTGGCAAGACACCATTGTCTTTGTACTGCTCACCCGGTTGCTGCCACACACAATTGACACCATCTTAACCAAATAGATTTATTTTGGTTTTGTCAGACCACACAAAATGGTTCCAGTAATTTATTGTCCTTATTGTGCTTGTCCTCAGCAAACTGTTTGAAGGCTTTCTTGTGCACTACTTTTAGAAGAGGCCATGCAGACCAAATTAATGCAGTGCACAGTTTATGGTCTGAGCATTGACCGACTGACCCCCCAGCCCTTTAACCTCTTCAGCAATGCTTGCAGCACTTACGTCTACTTTCAAAAGACAACCTCTGGGTATGACATTGAACACATGCACTCAACTTTTCTGGCTGACCATGGCAAGACATATTCTGAGTGGAACCTGTCCTGTTAAACCACTGTATGGTCTTGGCCAGCATTCTTCAGCTCAGTTTCAGGTTGTTGGCAATCTTCTTATAGCCTAGGCTATCTTTATGTAGAGCAACAGTTATTTTTATTCCGTTCCTCAGAAAGTTCTTTGCCATGAGATACCATGTTGAACTTCCTGTATGAGAAAGTATGAAATGTAACACAACTGCTTCCCATTCACACCTGAGACCTTGTGTCACTAACAAGTCACCTGATGGCTGGGAGGGGGAAATTGTTAGTTGGGCAAAATTTGGGCATCTTGACTAAAAGGTGTACTCACCTTTGTTTCCAATGGTTTAGACATTTATAGATGTGTGTTTAGTTATTTTGAGGGGACAGCAAATTTATACTGTTTTACAAGCTATACAATGACTACTTTACATTTTATCAAAGTGTCAAATCCTTAGTGTTGTCCCATGAAAAGGTACAAGAAAATGTTTTGAAAAATATGAGGGGTGTACATATTTTTTTTGTGAGATGCTGGACTTACTTGGAATTATTCTCTAGCAAAGATCAACTCAATAGTGTTTTGAGAAATTATATCTGAGGTCTAAAAAAACTAATTGTCTTCAGCAACAAAGTGGCCTTTACATGCTGGTGAAAGTTCAATGTTGATGAGTCTACCATAAAGGAAAACAATGAACAACAATGATGTACACAAACACTGCTGCCTCTCTGCTCAGGATCACATCTATATTCCAGAAAGGCTGATGTTCTGTTGAACCTATAAGACCAAACACAGCTTTCCTGTTCAAATGAGAATCATTATGTTTTGTGGGAATAAAAATATATCATCCTAACATAAAGCGCTATTTCATTGACGGGGAAATGTCTGATTTAAGGCAAGGGCAGTTTGTCATTATTGATGGTACAATCACTTCTGATTGATAACAGCAAGGAAAATCTGTTCTATAACAGGATACTAGGAAAATCTGTTCTATAACAGGATACTAAGAAACAGAGAACAGTGTGCAATCAGTCAAGAGAAACTCCTAAGCTTAATCCAACAGACACGTTAATGCAGCTAATGCAATCATCTTTCAACATTGCAAAGTATAAGCAGAAAAGAATGGCAGGCAATTCATTTGAATTATGCAGTTCTGCTCAACATCTTTTCTCAGCTCTGTTCAACTTTGGCTCAAGGTTTTCATGTTTTGGCCCCTATTTTAGCCTTTTTGGTTTTTGCTGACATCTTTCTTTTGTTTGTGAGCACAGCAGGCAGCTGTTTTCTATGATACATCTTTAAAAAGCTTAAGCTCTATCCGTTTAACACCTCACAGCAGGAAGACACAGGAGGAAGCAAACCGAGGAGCTAAAGTGTGCTATTTATTGGTAAAAAGCCAAATGTTCCCCTCAGGTGCAGATAAAGACCAATCCCCACCTAGAAAGAACATGAATATTGGCTTTAATCGAAAAGCTGGCCAAGAATCAGTGTTTATTTGCAGCAAGGGAAATAACATTTTATTATCTCTTCCCATTATGTTTTTATACATATGCCAATTGTGCCTGTACCCAATCTGCGCAGCTGAGGTTTTAGCAAGGTTCAACAGCAAAGACGAGCCAGGCGTATTCATGTCACAGAGTCTGATTCAGGTCTTCCTCTTCCCCCCAAACAACCCAGGATTGCATATGTTCAACCCTCTGTTGACTATACTCTAAGTCATAAATTGGAATCATGCCTTTTTCTTTGTGCGGCTCTCGTAAGGTGGCACCAACTGCCACCACGATTACACACATTACCAGTTGAATCAGTACTGCTTCACAGCTTCTTACCGAGCACTCTGTTAAGATCCAAAGATTTTATATTCATGTCTGAAGTGCTTTCAACTTGAATTAAAGATGAGGTCTGTCTCCTTCTGTATTAATTGATGTGAGTCTATATGTCGACTCTAATGTACAAGCCAGCTGCCATTCTAATGTACAAGCCAGCTGCCATGACCATAAAATAGGCTTAATTACATTTACTGAATGTACCTTTTGTAACTTAAAAGAAGTAGGAAAATAAATGCTAAATCTTATTTGGTAATGTACAACGTAGCTATTGAATAGAGCAGAAAATAGTATCTAATCTCTCTTAAGGGCATATGTAACGTAACCGCTGAAGTGAAAAGTCAGTCTGTTCGAGGAAAAACAGAGTGCTGCTCCTACAGTGCACTTTAAAGTCAGAGGAACCACACAGATGTAAGAAACTATTTAAAATAAACTATTTTAGAGGATGTCTGCAGATCATTCAGGCTGATTTTGTATGTCTTCTTCCATTATAGAGAAATTTGAATAGCCTAAAATTGGCATTAGCTGGTGAAAACTGAAAAAAAAAAAACAATTGTTGGAAATCTGCAACAAAAGTGTGATCAGTGCATCTGTTTTAAAGATTTTCACTGCTGAGTTAAATGCAATTGTTGCTGACATTTATAAGGGGAATTACTAACTTGTACATTTTCTGCATTGTCAAAACTAAACAGTTACTTAGACAAAGTAACAATGAACATAAATGCTAACCTCTGCTGATCACATTAGGAGGGGATAATTTTATTTTATGTTACTGAAAGGTAAAATATATACCTTTTACTCTGAGATTTACCCCCTAGCAATCTTTTGTTTAATACACACAGATAAGATGATGTTAAATTCTGTATCAACAATGTGAAATTGTGGTTTAAAATAGATGGATGAAAGGCCGTACACATAAAGACAATTATAGGAAGTCTAAATGGGGTGGAAAGGTGGTTGGGATTCATCAAATGGCATTCCAAGATTGACTATCAACATCTTTGCATGTAGGCTAAGTTTGAATGGGTCATTCAGGCTAAAAAAGCAGTATTTTCAAATTTCTTTCTGAATAGCCATAAAAAAAGATGTCTGTGGTTGTTAAGTGTTCACATACATTCATGTTAAGGAATTAAGGACTCTGTTTCTTTAAAAATAGTCTCAATGTTACATTTTTTATTTTGGTTATGTGTTAGGTGATGCAGTCATATGAGCCATTTATGGTATCTTATGTTCATCTAATGAGATGAATTGTTAATTTATTCAGTTATGTATTGTCTATTTTTGCATGACTGCATTCAAGCAGCTCATAGTGTAAGCCTCAATATCTGACCCCGTTTTGTGATTTATGTTTGGTATTTCAACCCTTCATCATTTATTCCTGAAAAACTACAACAGAGTTTGTTAAAAGGTTCCATGTTAGATTAGGTTTGTTTAAATCCAACATGGCATTTCTAATATTGTGTCCTTTCTGCCTACTTTATATTTAGTGCAACTTAGCTTTATCCTAAAGTGATGGATTACAGTGAAACCATGATACGATTATATAGTTTTATGTTTGCACGTGCATTGTATGAATTTAGTTTTTGCATTCTAAGTGCTTACTGTGTTTTTTTGTGCGACTGCTGCTATTCATCTAGATCTGAAAAGTGTTCATTATGTTCACTGTGCTACACTGAGCACCTTTTTTTGTGTGTTTTTCATGTAATTCATACACAACCCTCCTGAGGTTTTGCTTGTGTACCATTTGCAGACTGCATAAGGCTGCTATGATGATTTTAGAAAAAAGCTTCTTTTTATGCTCTACTAGGGATTAGCCAGAGCATCTGGTGAAGACACAATGTAACCCTCAGAAAAGTGGTTCTGAACCACAAGTAAACTGTGTATAAATAATTTGTTTTTCAATGGTCAATCTGGCACTTGCTGGGACTCCCACTGGTCTTCTTAGGGTATTGTTTGGTAAACTTTGGGCAAGGGAATCAGTTAGAAAGCACCAACTCTCAGAGGAGATCAGCAGCAAAGCAAGGAAGGTGGAGACAGCACCACAAAACAAAGCAAAACAATCAAACAAATCAAGAATGTATTTTTTTTCCCAGCCTCTAAAACCACCTGAGTAGATTGAAACACTTGACTAAAAAACTCCAGGTAACTTTCCAGTTTTAGTTTGGAAAAGCAAACCAAAAAGGATTACTTATCATTAGAGAAGCACTGGGAAATCAACATACAACTGGAATTAGATGATTTTAAGGCAGACTGACCCAGACCAATGAGAAACTGATTGGATAATACCTAAGTGCTTCAACAATACTCTTCGTTGTATATGCAGTTACTGAGGGGAAAGATATTCTATTTATCTCTCTTCAGTATCAAAAAGTCAATATTTTTTGTCACTAATTTCAGAAAGTGAAACTCATGTTATATAGGTCATCACACATCGAGTGAAATATTTCAAGCATTTATTTATTGTAAATTTGAGGATTAACAGACAAAACCTGAAATTCAGTTTATCAGAAAATTAGAATATTAAACAAGATCCATAAAAAAAATGTAAACAAGCATTTCGGGCTTCTGAAAAGTATGTTTATTTCTATGCACTCAATACTTGGCTGGGGTTTCTTTTGCATGAATTACTGCATCATTTTGGCGTGGTATGGAGGCAATCAACTTGCGGTACCGCTGAGGTGTAATGAAAGCCAAAGTTGCTTTGATAGCAGCCTTCAGGTCATCTGCATTGTTGGGTCTGGTGTCTGTAATCTTCCTCATGACATTACTCCATAGATTCTGTATGGAGGGTTCAGGTCAGACCAGTTTGCTGGTCAATCAAGATAAGTAACACCATGGTAATTCAAGGAGCTTCTGGTACTTTTGGCAGCGTATGCAGGTGCCAAGTCCTGCTGGAAAATGAAATCAGTATCTGCATAAAGCTTGTCAGCAGAAGAAAACAAGAGGTGCTCTAAAATACCAGCAGATGACATGGCTCACCAAATCATCACTGACTTTGGAAACTTCACACTGGACTTTAATGTGGACTTTTTCTTCCAGACTCTGGGACATTGATTTACAAATGAAAGGAAACTTTACTTTCATCTAAAAAGAGGACTATAAACCACTGACCAACAGTCCAGTGGTTTTTCCCTAGCCCAAGACACTTCTTATGTTGTATCTTGTTCAGAGGTGGCTTGACATGAGGAATACGACATTTGTAGGCTGTGTGTAGGATTTGTTTATGCATAGTGACTCCTGATGCTCTGGCTCCAGAATCAGAGCACTCTTTTGAGAGATTTTGCTTGACAATCCTCTTAATGCTGCTGTTATCCCTGTTGCAGCTTTTCTTGCCACACTTTTTCTTTCTACTCAACTTTCTATGACTGCTTCAAAAACCTGAAAAACAATCACACAATTTTGTTGGTTATTTTGGTGATGTATTATTGTATGAAGACAAGATGCTTTTAGTTTTCTAAAGATTAAAAAGTATTGTGAGACATAAAAAACTGTTTCTCACGTCCTGTAGAGGCAGGTTATTTGCTTAATATAGTTAAATATTTAAGTTTTCTGCAAGATGCAATGATCCAAAGAGATGTTTTCGGGAAAGAAAAGTCTTGGTGATTTATTATCTCAGAGACTTCAGTTCCCAGCCTAGGCAGTGGCCTATATTTGCAGGCTTCCAGTGTCTTACTGTTTTGTGAACGTGGGAGACATTTGCCCTAAATGTGTATGGTAGATATATTGTGACAGTTGAGCTGGATGCCCCTGTTCTGCCAAGAGTTGTTACCATATCAACAGAAAAACATAACAAAATCTTGATTGTAAGTAGTCAGATTTAAGACTATTACCGTTCTATTAAAATTTGTTTTCTAAGACCAGTTAGGCTAGCATCTCCGGGTGTGAAAGTTAAATGGTTACTTTTATGATAATTTTCACCCCGCAGCATTTCAATAAGATCAAGATCTAAGCTTTCTCTCAGCCCTGGACTTTCCCTTTCCTAATTCTCAGTCAGTCCTTTGTGGAATTATTAGTATGTTTTTGGTCATAGTAGGTCATGTTGTAGGGGCTAGTTTGGCTTCAGCTTAAATTTTTTTTTGTAGATGTCTCACATTTTTCTCAAGGACCCCTGATACACTTTAGTATTTATGGTGGATGCTATGATGTTGAGCTGGCCAGATCCTGCTGATATCTGACAGCAGATCACA
Organism: Girardinichthys multiradiatus; assembly: GCF_021462225.1. NCBI lineage: Eukaryota > Metazoa > Chordata > Actinopteri > Cyprinodontiformes > Goodeidae > Girardinichthys > Girardinichthys multiradiatus. The sequence continues at coordinate 17,339,717 of NC_061804.1, forward strand.
AGTGAGCTTGGTTGGACGGCCAGACCTGGGTATGTTAGAAGTTGTTTTTAATGTTCTTCACTTGTAGACTGTTTTCCGTACAGTAGAATGGCTAATTTAAATTTCTTTCGAGACCTCTTCAAATATTTTACCAGACTCAGATGAAGTAACAATCTTCTTTCTGCAGACCTCAGACATCTCTTTCAGTCTTACAATGGTGTTCAGTCCTCAGCAGTCAATCTCTGATGTTTAAACAGGGCAAACGTCCTTTACAATGCTGAGTAATGATGTTCCACTCATGCTCCTGATGTGATACACCAGTGTTTCATTTTAGTAATTTGAAATGGAAATAAATGTTGGTATGTACTGATTTACACTCACTGGCCACTTTATTAGGTACACCTTGCTAGTACAAGGTTGGACCCCCTTTTGCCTTCAGAACTGTCTTAATTCTTCGTGACATAGATTCAACAAGGTACTGGAAACATTCCTCAGAGAGTTTGGTCCATGTTGACATGATAGCATCACACAGATGCTGCAGATCTGTCGGCTGCACATCCATGATGCGAATCTCCCATTCCACCACATCCCAAAGGTGCTTAATTGGATTGAGATCTGGTGACTGGGAGGCCATTTGAGTACAGTGAACTCATTGTCATGTTCCAGAAACCAGTCTGAGATGATTTGTGCTTTATGACATGGCGCATTATCCTGTTGGAAGTAACCATCAGAAGGTGGGTACACTGTGGTCATAAAGGGATGGACATGGTCAGCAACAATATTCAGGTAGGCTGTGGCGTTGACATGATGGTCATTTGGTACTAAGGGGCCCAAAGTGTGCCAAGAAAATATCCACCACACCATTATACCACCACCACCAGCCTGAACCGTTGATACAAGGCAGGATGGATCCATGCTTTCATGTTGTTGACGCCAAATTAATGACCCTACCATCCGAATGTCGCAGCAGAAATAGAGACTTATCAGACCAGGCAACGTTTTTCCAATCTTCTATTGTCCAATTTTGGTGAGCCTGTGCAAATTTTAGCCTCAGTTTCCTGTTCTTAGCTGACAGGAGTGGCACCTGGTGTGGTCTTCTGCTGCTGTAGCCCATCCGCCTCAAGGTTCGAGGTGTTGTCCGTTCAGAGATGCTGTTCGGCATGCCTTGGTTGTAACGAGTGGTTATTGGAGTTACTGTTGCTTTTCTATCAGATCGAACCAGTCTGGCCATTCTCCTCTGACCTCTGACATCAACAAGGCATTTGCGCCCACAGAACCACCGCTCATTGGATATTTCTGTTTTTCGGACCATTCTCTGTAAACCCTAGAGATGGTAGTGTGTGTAAATCCCAGTAGATCAGCAGTTTCTGAAATACTCAGACCAGCCTGTCTGGTACCAACAACCATGCCACGTTCAAAATGCCTAAATGCATTGAGTTGCTGCCATGTGATTGACTGATTAGAAATTTGGGTTAACGAGCAGTAGGACAGATGTACCTAATAAAGTGGCCGGTGAGTGTAGTTCTCATCAGACGTTGCATTTTAATTACATTTTATTGAAAATTTTAAGCTTTGTCTTCAGTTTGCTTTTATACCACTTTTGCAGTAATGTTAAAATTGATGCTTTAAATGCATATTTAACAGAGGCTTTCCCAGGTGGTCATCATTTTTGAACATGTGGATTTGTTTTCTATCTTTGCCACTGATACTGTCACAGTGTGTCTCTTGGTTCTGTATTTGTTTACGTTTTAGTTAGGTGGTTGCTGTCCAGTATGATTAGTCTTTGAGTTCCCGTTCTGGTGTCTTATTTTTTAAGATATGTTCAGTTTATTGTATGTGGTTTTGATTCTGTAATTAGTTACGTTTAGTCAGGTGTTTTTTCTGTTACTGTTTGGTTAGTCCTTAAGTCCTCGTTTCTGGGTTCTGTTTCCTAGGTTCTCTTCTGTTGACTGTGTTTGTATTATTATTATTATTAATTATAGATCTGTTCCCCCCGTGTTCTGGTCCCTGGGTGTGTTTACAGTTTTGTTCTTCGTCTAGCTCCTCGATGTCCTCATTTGTCCCTATCTGGTTCACTTGCTCTCTCTGCTTCCCTGCCTCCTTGTCTCACCTGTTCCCCGTTCCTTTGATTACCTGCCCTATTGTTTCATGTCCACCTTTGTCTGTATTTAAGTTTGCCTTCGTCCTTTGTTCCACGCGGTGTCATTACGTCTCTTCCATGTCCTCGTGATATGTCTCTTTGGATTTCGTTCTTGCTCCGGATCCTGTTTAGTTCTAGTTTGAAATTGCCTTGAAATCAGGATTATCCTGTCATCCAGCACCTCGCCTGCATTTAAGTGGACTCTCTTAAATTAAAGGAGTTTCAAACTCACTCTGCTTTTCTCCGTGCTTGTCTGCCTTTTGGTCCATCACACAAAAATACAACATTATGACAGATACATTTAACGATAATATTATTTTTAATGTTTTTTAACCTCCCTGTGAACTACAGGGGTTGGACAATGAAACTGAAACACCTGGTATTAGACCACAATAATTTATTAGTATGGTGTAGGACCTCCTTTTGCGGCCAATACGGCGTCAATTCGTCTTGGGAATGACATATACAAGTCCTGCACAGTGGTCAGAGGGATTTTAAGCCATTCTTCTTGCAGGATAGTGGCCAGGTCACTACGTGATACTGGTGGAGGAAAACGTTTCCTGACTCGCTCCTCCAAAACACCCCAAAGTGGCTCAATAATATTTAGATCTGGTGACTGTGCAGGCCATGAGAGATATTCAACTTCACTTTCATGTTCATCAAACCAATCTTTCACCAGTCTTGCTGTGTGTATTGGTGCATTGTCATCCTGATACACGGCACCGCCTTCAGGATACAATGTTTGAACCATTGGATGCACATGGTCCTCAAGAATGGTTTGGTAGTCCTTGGCAGTGATGCGCCCATCTAGCACAAGTATTGGGCCAAGGGAATGCCATGATATGGCAGCCCAAACCATCACTGATCCACCCCCATGCTTCACTCTGGGCATGCAACAGTCTGGGTGGTACGCTTCTTTGGAGCTTCTCCACACCGTAACTTTCCCGGATGTGGGGAAAACAGTAAAGGTGGACTCATCAAAGAACAATACATGTTTCACATTGTCCACAGCCCAAAATTTGCGCTCCTTGCACCATTGAAACCGACGTTTGGCATTGGCATAAGTGACAAAAGGTTTGGCTATAGCAGCCCGGCCGTGTATATTGACCCTGTGTAGCTCCCGATGGACAGTTCTGGTGGAAACAGGAGAGTTGAGGTGCACATTTAATTCTGTCGTGATTTGGTCAGCCGTGGTTTTATGTTTTTTGGATACAATCCGGGTTAGCACCCAAACATCCCTTTCAGACAGCTTCCTCTTGCTGCCAGTTAATCCTGTTGGATGTGGTTCGTCCTTCTTGGTGGTATGCTGACATTGCCCTGGATACCGTGGCTCTTGATACATCACAAAGACTTGCTGTCTTGGTCACAGATGCGCCAGCAAGACGTGCACCAACAATTTGTCCTCTTTTGAACTCTGGTATGTCACCCATAATGTTGTGTGCATTTCAATATTTTGAGCAAAACTGTGCTCTTACCCTGCTAATTGAACCTTCACGCTCTGCTCTTACTGGTGCAATGTGCAATCAATGAAGACTGGCTACCTGGCTGGTCCAATTTAGCCATGAAACCTCCCACATTCAAATGACAGGTGTTTCAGTTTCATTGTCCAACCCCTGTATGTCCTTAGCTAAAAGTTGCAAATGATGAAATGTCAGGAAGATTCTAATTGAACGGCTGAACATTATTTGTGGTTGATCAAATTAACTCTGGTTGGTGTTAGATGTGTGACCAATATAACTAAAGACTGAGATTATATCATAAGGTACTTCAACAAAATCCTAGTTCAATGGTGTACATACTTATTTAGCCACATTATTGCACCTTTTTTTTATTTGTACTGATTATTCCAAACGATTTTTAAGGTAAATTGTACAGGATGTCACATAAACTGTGGAAAAAGGTTTTGGAATTTGTTTTGTTTTATGTTTTTGACATCACAAACAGGTGGCATTTAACAAGGGTGTGTGCACTTTGGAGAGCACATATTTTTGACTTGATAAAGAGAAATGCATTTTTAAACCATTTATGTTAAACTGAATTCATTAATATTTTTTGATGTTTTAGGGCTCATTATGTTAACGGATGAGTCATTATAAGAAAGCATTAAGTTGTCCATTAACTTTGTGAGATGGAGTGGACAGCACTTGTGGCTATCTGAGAAAACAGGAATATGCAGTAGGTCAAATTATGATTGGTCATATTAATGTTAGGCAGGGACAAAATGTTTAAAATAAAGCTGAATATGTCCATGATTCATTGCCATGTCTCAACTCTGAGAGGTTTTATTTAAAAATGGGGTATTGACTGAAAGCAGAATTTACTTAGGATACCTCATTAATAATATTTGACAAGTACATGATGTCCTTTTTTCACAATGGTATTAAAACCTCTTAGGGGCTTGTATAGAATGTTAACAAGGTAAGACAATCATCTGAAAGCCCTCAAGGAAATTTGCCAATGACTGAAACAATCTTTATTTTCCTCTTCTTCCCCTAAGTCTCTAATTTTCATTTTGCTATGTGTTTGGAAGTGTGTATGTGTTTGTCTTTATACCTTGCTGGGAACTTTAATCAGATAGCAAAACAACCACTGAGGACCGTCTGTAACCTTATAGAACAATCTGAGGTCAACATGCATAAGAGGGGTGTTTTCTTTCCAAGTTTTCCAATTATAATTAAGTTTGTTGTAATAGTACAGAGGAAAGGATGCCTTTTCAGCTTAAAGGATAGCCTCATGGCAGAGGAATGACAGAATAGAAAATAATTAATGACAGTTTATCGCCTTACTTACTGAGGTGTTTATGATGCCTGCTGTGTTTAAAATCCTGCATGACAATGATGGCTCCCTCCTTACACAAGTTGTGGCATATTGCTTTAGAGGTTTAGACAGCCCTTTTCCCCCCTATGTGGAAAAAGATTGTGAGAGCACATCACCAACATATTTTATTGCATGCTGGATAAATAGAGCACCCTGATGAAACAGAAAACGTTAACATCAGGAGCCACAGTGAAGGGAATAATAGATGTTTCAAGCTATTTCTAGATTCTCTATTTCCATATATAAACAACACAGAGGTCGTTAATATATAATTAGTATTAATTAAATATTTTGGAAAATTTTATGGACACTATTCAGGTACACTTTATTTTGTAATTTTACAACTACTTTTTATATTTGTTGAGCTATGGGAACTGCAAGACAGCTAGATGATGTAAGAGGAAGAATGAGGTATTACATTTTGCAGTTTTCAAAACAGATACAGTGCCTTACAAAAGTATTTCCCACCCATTGATTTTTCTTTTTTTACTTTTTATTGTGTTACAGCCATAAACGTAAATGGATTTTGAAGGATTTTTAACCAAAACCAATCTGTGTGGTGCTTTTGGAGGTATGTTTACAAGTCTTGCATTGCTAACAAGTTATTGCCACACATAACTCTTTGCATTCAGGCAAATACCTTAAATTCTGCTTTCATTTTATCCGAACCCCTTTAAAAAATTTTTCATGTTCCTTACATGGCTTGTAGCAAACTTACATGTGACTTATGGCATTTTTTCATCAAAGGTTTTCGTTTTGATATTTTTCCAAACATACCAGATTTGTTGAGTGCACAGCTAAATTTGGCCTGAGATGGGGATCTCAGCAGTTACCATGGGCTTCTTGGTTGCTTGTCTGATTAAAGTTCTCCTTGCCAGTGGTAGGTTTACAAATGTGTCGTACTCTTTTCACTTTCAGATGATGAATTTAACAGAGCTCCGTGAGATGTTCCAAGCTTGGAACATTGTTTTTTAACTTAACTCTGTTTTTACCTTCTCCAAAACTATATTTTTGACCTGTCTTGTGTGTTCCTTGGTCTTCATGAAGATGATGATGTTCTTATGTTCTACAGCTGTATTTGAGTGGAGAATAAATTACACTCTTGAACTCTATTTACTATTTAGATACCTTTCGATGGTAGTTGGTTGCACAGGATTACATTTAAGGTTATCAATGTTGCGAGGGCCGAATAATTTATACATCACACTTATCTGATTTTTCCATATCCAGATTGTGTTTTTGTTTCACTTTATAATTTTATACCACTTTGTGTTTTTCTATTACATTATAACCTAATACAATACATTAAAGTATCTAGGTGTAAAATGCCAAAATGTAAAAAGTTCAAGAGGTTCGAAACCTTTTGGAAACCACTGTGGGTAAAGGATGGAAATGTTTTTCAGTGAACAACAAATTCCAAAAGCAGCTTTCTAATAAGGTTTTCATGTGTAAATATAAAGCTAAATACAGGATGACTCTATGATCAGAAATACTTTAAAGAATGCATCTTTGACCTCAGTTCTTGTACTTGGTACAGCATTGTACAATCTTATCAGTGACTAAATACCAAATAAACAATGTTTATGTCTTCAGGTGAAAGTTAGAATGGGAACAAAGGCATGCTTACATGATAAAAAAAAAACAACTCCATAAAGTATACACCAAAACAATAGTTTTATTTAACAATAGTGGTAATTTTAATAGAGTTGCGAAAGCATTCTGGGTAGAACATTAGAAAATTACATCTAGTAGTTTAACAATAATGAAAAAGCAAAGAACATCCTGGTTATTCTACCTTTCTCCCAAAATTATTTCCCTCACCTAAACCACAACTGTTGCCAATGTTTTTTTTATTTAGTTTATTGTCATTTTATTATTACAATTCAACTATTTAAAGGTATAATTTAAAGCAATTCAGTCACCTATTTCTATACATTGTCAATTAAGCATCAAGAATCTGGAAGGATTTGTAGATAACAATGATCATAAACCTGCCAGGGTATGAGAGTGGAGCTAGATGGAAATGACAAGTTGGGGGGTGTAAAACAGTCCCTCCTATTGAAACCTGAGCCATACTAATCTCATCTCATGGCAAGATGTTTTTTTCCAAGTAGTCCTGTTGTGCTCACTTTAAAATGGCTATATCACCTGTCAAAACAACTTTTACTGAATCTTTCTCTTAAACCGATGCTTCAATGTCAACATGCAATATGCATGATGTGTGTTAATAATGAGACTTTAGATGGCAAGACTTAATATCCAGAGAGATTTTATGAATATAAGATATTGTCATTATATTCATGTTTAATTTTTTAAGAACAGTTTGATTAAAAAAATGTGTACCCCTGCTAAGGCTCCATTAATTGTTCACTCTTTTAATAAATCAGCAATTAATTGGGTTTCTCCTCACTCCAGGGTTTCTGTTTTTTCACCATACTTTCTTCCTGTTATGTACTGACTTCCTTGAAGCCTTAGGCATGTGTTGTAAATAAATTTTATTAAGTCTTAAAATGCAGTTCAACTCAATGCATACAGAATATATTGCATGTTATATTCAATTCAGATTTCCTTATATAGCACCAAATTATAACAAATGTGATCTAATGTCACACTTTACAAGACCAACCTTTACAATTCACATAAATCCTGTACATTTCCATACAATCACAATAATTGTGTCACATTTATACAGACTGATGCAGATAATATCATGTCTACAACGTTCCAGCTATAATCTAGCCTCTTCATAACTCATTTTATAAAAACAAATTTGGGATTTATGAAACTTTATTTTATTCTATGGAAAAGGGAAAAAGGGGATTATTTGCCATTTGCAATTAGAGAAACATAACAGTAATATATGAACTAGTCTAACTAATAATATAGTCTCGGTACGTATAGGAGGGGTGATTAGTGCCCACTCAAAGACTCGATGCAATCAGCTGGGTTTCCTTAGATCGAAAGTTTTAATATTTCTATAATTATATGCACAATAATATCTACATATTGTAGCTTTAGTTATGATTTTATTTCCTCTAAAGGTTTTATATTTCAACTTAATGTCTGTACACTGTGAGCATAAGAAACACAAAGTCAAATTCCTTGCTTGTGCACACAATCTGATTGTGATTCTGAACTTGACAGCATTTTTTATAACTTTGATTTAATTATAATTCATGCAATTAACTTTGAATCCATCTATATAATTTGGCTGAATTCACTATACTTGAGTATGTAAACTGGATTTCTTTCGTAAAGTGTCTTGAAATGAATCAGTGCTCAATAAATTAGCTGAATTGAAACTAAATTAAATTGAACTATGATGGCTATGATCTCCTTTATCATATGGAAAGCTTATTTTTACTAGTCACACATTTGAAATTGAGTTAATGACAATAATAATCTTTATATATGAACATACAGACACACCGTTGTCTTCTGTTCTGTGTACATACTGGCTAATCTTTTCTAAAATTCAAAATGCAATATATTCACATAACATTTGCAAAATCTTTTTCACAAAAGGGTTATTACTCTACAAATAAATCATCACATGTAATGTCAGCAACCAACCTTGCGCTGCAAGTGTAATTACAATGAAAGACATTTCCGCTTATTTTTCTAATTATTCACTTATTATCGAGCTAATTGTCTGCATCTTTCTGCCAGACATTGGCTGTAATTCATCGTCTGATTTAAAAACTAGCTCACTTGCTGATTGTTCTTGATGATATAAACATGAGTCATAAAGCAGTTCATTTCATAACCATAAATAGTGATGAGAAAGTCCGCATAAAACATGATTATGATTTATTCTTCAGTTTCAGAGCCTCTCACTTTCTTCCACACTGAAATTTGAGGTGTTGTTAATACCAGAGGCTAAATCTTTGTAATGACAGAGAAAAAAAAAAATGTCTAAAATGTCAAAATCAAGAGAGAAAATAAGTTAGTTTTTAATACAGTACACAGTAAAATGGACCCCAGATGGTTTCCAAATTAGGTACACTACTGTTGTTATGGTAGTTTAGTGGCATAATTGGACCTTTATGTTGTTGCAGCTAAACAGTTTTACTGTGGTTTTAACATGGAATTGGTAAATATTGTTAGCAGGTGATAAAGTGCTAAATGATTTTGTGTTTCCATTGAAACCCTTGTTTTTTATCTCATTAAAGAAGAGAACTTAAGCAGGTCTCACTTCAGTGCCTGTGTATACTACAAATACACCATTATAAACTGCTCAAAAAAATAAAGGGAACACTCAAATAACACATCCTAGATCTGAATGAATGAAATATTCTCATTGAATACTTTGTTCTGTACAAAGTTGAATGTACTAACAACAAAATCACACAAAAATAATCAATGGAAATCAAATTTATTAACCAATAGAGGCCTGGATTTGGAATCACACACAAAATTAAAGTGGAAAAACACACTACAGGCTGATCCAACTTTGATGTAATGTCCTTAAAACAAGTCAAAATGAGGCTCAGTATTGTGTGTGACCTCCACGTGCCTGTATGACCTCCCTACAACACCTGGGCATGCTCCTGATGAGACGGCGGATGGTCTCCTGAGGGATCTCCTCCCAGACCTGGACTAAAGCATCTGCCAACTCCTGGACAGTCTGTGGTGCAACGTGATGTTGGTGGATGGGGCGAGACATGATGTCCCAGATGTGCTAAATCTAGCAATTCTGGCAATCTGGCATTTCTTTGGAGGGCCACACGGCCCTCCAAAGAAATGCCACCCCAAACCATTACTGACACACTGCCAAGTTGGTCATGCTGAAGGATGTTGCAGGTAGCAGATCGCTCTCCAGAATCGTGTCTCCAGACTCTGTCGCATCTGTCACGTGTGCTCAGTGTGAACCTGCTTTCATCTGTGAAGAGCACAAGGCCCCAGTGGCGAATTTGCCAATCCTGGTGTTCTCTGGCAAATGCCAAGCATCCTGCATGGTGTTGGGCTGTGAGCACAACCCCCATTTGTGGACGTTGGGCCTTTATACCATCCTCATGGAGTCGATTTCTAACCCTTTGTGCAGACACATGGACATTTGTGGCCTGCTGGAGGTCATTTTGCAGAGCTCTGGCAGTGCTCCTCCTGTTCCTCCTTGCACAAAGGCGGAGTTAGCGGTTCTGCTGCTGGGTTGTTCCCCTCCTACGGCCTCCTCCACGTCTCCGGGTAGCGCCTCCAGGCTCTGGACACTACGCTGACAGACACAGCAAACCTTCTTGCCACAGCTCACATTGATGTGCCATCCTGGATGAAGTGCACTACCTGAGCCACTTGTATAGGTTGTAGAGTCCGTCTCATGCTACCACGGGTGTGAAAGCACCACCAACATTCAAAAGCGACCAAGACATCAGCCAGAAAGCATAGGTACTGAGAAGCGGTCTGTGGTCCCCACCCACAGAACCACTCCTTTATTGAGTGTGTCTTGCTAATCACCAAAGATTTCCTCCTGATGTCTATTCCATTTGCACAACAGAATGTGAAATGGATTGTCAATCAGTGTTGCTTCCCAAGTGGACACTTTGATTTCACAGAAGTTTGATTTACTTGGAGTTATATTGTGTTGTGTGTATAAGTGTTCCTTTTTATTTTTTTGAGCAGTGTAGATTTTCTGCACAAGGACAGACTAAAGATGCAACATCAAATTTGTAGCTGAGAACCACAGAAATCAACATAACAAGAAACTATGTATCTGTCAAGGCTTGTGTAGCGGAGGACCCCGGAATGCAGATGGACAGGCAGCATGACAGTAAGTAGAAGATTTTAATCTTTAGAAAAACACAAACTCACTCATAAGTGGAGGCAGGAACAAAACAGTAACAATGCAGGCAAGATAGGCATGGCAAGATCCTTAACCACTGTCTGAAAACAGGGTGGCATGATCTGCAATGTTTCCGCAAGGAATGAACAGAACAGATGTGTATATATAGAACAAGAAGAAGGTGAAATGGGTAGACTGATTTGCTTAGTGCAGGTGAACCAAATAAAGTTGATTGACAGACAGGAGAGAACAAAACGTGACTGGAACAAAACAGAAATTCAAGGATACAAACTAATAGAAACATAACTAGAAAAACATTAAACTAAAGCATAACCAGATTCAAAAACCTAACTTGACAAAACATGAACTAGAAGACAAAAACTAAAGGATGACCAGTAAAATAATAAACAGAAGCATGATTCAAAACCTCAACTGTGAGAAACATAAGAGGAAAAACCCACAACCAAAAACCAAAAAACCCCAAAAAACAGTATCACATTATTGCTGCAAATTCTTTTACTCTTGGCTTTGTTGAGCTATCCACCAGATGACAGAGTGTTATTTAAGTGGAAGTGATGAAGCATGATTGATGAGGCTGAGAAGAGTCTGGGGGAAACGTAGGGAGCTGATTTAGACTCGAAGTGCCCTTGCTGTGCTTGATTTAATTCCCAGTGGAGAGATTATCCAGCAGCAATGTTTCCGCTGAATTACTTTACTTTACACCTTGGCCCTATCACAGGAGTTTATATTGACCCTGGCAGTGGTGGCTCGTGAAGGTAGGTAGGAATCTTCAAGTTAAGAGGTGGCTTTTGGAGTTTTAAGTCACAGTAAGCCCATGGAAAATATGGATTACAGTGGGCAAAATAGAAATGATGCTATTTCCTCTAAAATCAATTAACCATTAATTTCTAAGTCTGAAACTGACTGTTAATCTGTTTTTGTGTCCCACTATAGTGTGATGGTGAGTTACACACAGTTAGTGTTGTTTTTAGCAAAATATATTTCTCTGGTTCTATTATCCCTGTCATGCTAATGTGCATCTGCTTGTGTTTCAAAGGCGTAGGAAGACACTGCCTTAGCTAATCATTGCTCCAGCATCTCCTTACTGCATTTCACCCATGTAGAATACATAATTTGATCACCAGCTAAGCCTGGCTGCCAGGGTTTATTTTTCTGGACATGTAAAAAACTTCCCCAGCATTAGTGCCACAGCTCTTACATGTCATGTAGAATGTACATGTGCCCCTCTAGTACACCATTTACACAACTACTATTTAAAAATAACAGCAATGCCCTGTCTGCCCTGATGACGATTCACTTACCTAGGGATCCCCTAATGCTTAAATCTAAAGGTAAAATTGATGGCATAAACAACTTTCTAATTACTTTTGGCTCATAATTGTCTGGCCCCTTTGAGACACTCATAGATTATGAGAATGCAATTTCCAGTTGAAATGGAATAAATGAAAAATATATACATGACTCAACTGAACACTGAATTTCACACCCTTGATTCCTTATGAAGACAAAATATTCAAATAGGGAGTATCAAAAGCAACCCAGATGCCTCAAAGGCGTGACCGAGGAGGTTTGTAGACAAACCGTAGAAACGCAAATAAATGTTGCCGTGTAAACAGGGCCTGAGTCATATCATATTTGTGTACAGTTTATTTCAAAGAAGCACTGCATACAAAAGATAGTCCAACTAAAGTCATGCATTTTCCACGTCTCACTCAGTCATTCATTCATTCATTTTCCCTTACCCACTTTATCCTGTCCAGTCATGGGCATCGTGTGTTGCTGGAACTCACTGTAACATGTTCAAGTCAGCAGATAGCATGTGGTGTACACCATGGACATATTGAAAGTCCCTTGTAGGACCCACAAAGACAAACAACCATGCATGCACACATGCATTTCTAGGAGCCGTAAAGAGTTACCAGTCATGTCTTTGGACAATGTGGGGTAGGTTGAGTCACTAGAGAACATCAGTGCACACTCCACACATAGTAGCCCCATTAGAGATTTGAACAAGCATATGGTCTCACAAGGGGTCTCAAGATCTCATCTCGGTACCTAAAAGCAGTCAAGCTACCTCTGGCGAGCACAGACCCCATGTGGCCCTCCAAAGAAATGCCACCCCACACCATTACTGACCCACTGCCAAACCAGTCATGCTGAAGGATGTTGCAGGCAGCAGAACGCTCTCCACGGTGTCTCCAGACTCTGTCGCGTCTGTCACGTGTGCTCAGTGTGAACCTGCTTTCATCTGTGAAGAGCACAAGGCCCCAGTGGCAAATTTGCCAATCCTGGTGTTCTCTGGCAAATGCCAAGCGTCCTGCACGGTGTTGGGCTGTGAGCACAACCCCCATTTGTGGATGTTGGGCCTTTTTTATACTGTCCTCATGGAGTCGATTTCTAACCGTTTGTGCAGACACATGCACATTTGTGGCCTGCTGGAGGTCATTTTGCAGGGCTCTGGCTGTGCTTCCCTGTTCCTCCTTGCACAAAGGCAGAGTTAGCAGATGCACCGCAGATACACACATGGTACCAGACCACACTCAGGCCCGCAAAAATGTCTGGAAATTCCAAGACAATAATGTTGATGGAATTTTGCCTTATTTTCTTGGAAATTGAAAAGTAAATGTTGAAGAGATCCAGTAGATTTCAACAGGCATCTGTTTCCCAGAGATCTTATTATTGACCAACACCAATTTGTATTCTATGCAGAAAGAGAAGGAAAATCTGGCTTTGACAGGAGAAGAAATGCTAATTCATTTAGGGACCAACATGATCATGGGATACATTCGTTATCCTAGGACACAGATCTACCAGGCTAGAGAAGATGGCCTGTATTTCTGATTAATTGCAAATACCATGTCTTTAGATAGATATGATAAAATTCTGTGTTATCTGCACATTGACGATAACTGTAATCCCCAGCTGTCAGGATGTGACATTTTGGACTTTGTTTTGTGGCTTTGTGTTTTAGCTTTTGCTTAGATGTTTCTATTTTGGTTTTTGTATCATGTTTATTAGTTCTCCCTCTACTGCCTCCTAGTGTGTGTTGTTTACTTCCTCTTGCTCTTAGTTCCTTTCATGGTTGCTTTCTTATTACTTTGTGTGGTATTATTAGGCCCGAGCAGGAAAACTGCAAGGGCCTATTGTAATCGCTCGAATTCTTATTCTTTTTTCCGTTGCGTCTTTGCGGGGCAATATGGGGACTTTGCCAAGCCACTAGATGCACACGCTTTTACCCAAAATTGTCCCCCAACGAAAATTCTTAATGTCGTCATCAGTGGGCGTGGTCTACCCACTTAGCCACGCCCCCATACGTGAGATGGCCCGAACCGTAAGTCGTAGAGATCTGAAATTTGGCACAATGCTAGAGCACCTAAAAACAAGAAAAAATGTCTCTTGGGGGTATGCCCTAAAATGCACATGAAGTCGGCCATTTTGGGTCAAAGGCCGATTTTTCCCGTTTTTCACTTTTACTCACCTTGGACTTTAACGAACTCCTCCTAGGGATTTTGAGCTATCGGGTTCATATTTGATCAACATGCAGTTAAGGGATGGGGGATTAAAAGTTATCAAAATCGTGAGTTTTTGGCCATGTTTAGGGGGCGTAGCCGGGCCACAAACTTGGCGTTCGCGCCGAAAGTGAAAAATTGCAATAACGTTCCCAAAAAATATACAAATCACACCAAAGTTGGCATGAAGGAGGGCCTTCGGCTTCCCGACGATCCTATGGGGTCATATGCTGACATCATCAAAACCACGCCCCCTCAGAACCGGAAGTCACTTTTTTCACTTGGAAAGGTGCCTCTCTGACCCTCTTCACCCAATCAACTTGAATCTGTGTCAGAAGACAGATAACTAGTGGGTCTAACTTCGTTTGAAGCACAGTAACTTTTCATAAAAGCGCGTGGCCATGGCGGCTCTGCGAAGTCAGATGTCACGCCATCGCCATACGTTTGGCTCTAATTTCCACATAGATCATCTGATCTGCACCAAATTCAATGTGATTGATCCTTGTCCAGTCCCCAACAGAGATCTGATGACATATTTGGTGGGCGTGGCCTAATTCGTCCACAGCGCCCCCTACAAAATTAGAAAAAAATCATCCCCAAGCCATGCTTTGACCGAGGAATCTGAAATTTGGTACACATATGTAACTTCTCAGGACCTACACAAAACTCTATTGGAGCATTGGTCCAAACCCAACAGGAAGTCGGCCATTTTGGATTGAAGTTGCCATTTTGACCCAGTTTTGACCGTTTCTAGCACGCATATCTGAGCGAACTCCTCCTACAGCTTTTGACTTACAGACATCAAAATAACTCAGTATACTCTTAAGGGATTGGGGATTAAAAGTTATCAAAAGCTTTTTGATACATGAAAGCGTGTGGGAGTGGCCACGCCTCAAAATATGACTTCTCGCCATAAAAGACTAAATTGACATAGCTCCTACAAGGAAAGTCACAGACACATGAAACCTTCTGGGATTGATCTGCCTCTAGGCCTGAACAATATTCACTGATCAGATGCTGACATCATTGATGCCCCGCCCCCTCAGAACAGGAAGTATCACGTTTTCCTTTACAGACTCAATGTTTGATGTTCTTCACCTAATCAATGTGAAACTGTCCCAAGTAACAGATAACATGATGCTCTTAGACAGTCGACAGTACTTACTGCTTTAGCTGGAGGGTGTGAATATGATGGCGTGGCAAATTCTGATGTCACGCCACGGCCATACGTTTGGCTCTAAATTACACATGCATGGTCCGATTCACTCAAAACTGAATATGCTTGATCTTTGTCAGCCCCCAAACAGCTCTATTGGATTACATTTAAATTTGGATCAACAGCGCCCCCAAGGAAACTTCAAGGGCTATATCTCCCTCATACATCCTCGGATCTATTTCAAATGTAGTATACATGATCATGACTTAATGATGGACATGTTGACACAGTCAATTGATGATGTCGTTTTAGCCCCACCCACAAACAAACAAGTGAGTGCAACCTTCCATCTGGAAAGTCCGATTTACTCCAAATTTTGAATGCTTTTTGCCAGACTGAAACTCTGCATGACCGAAGATCATATGACATGTTGCTCAAAGTGCCATCTACTGGCGACGTGTTGAAGTGAAGCAGTGTCATCGTCGGTGGCGTGTATGAGGTGATGCCAGGCTCCTGCGGTCGCTCAACAGCCCGAGTTGCGCTGATGGGTGCGAGGGCCTTCAAAGCTGCTTGCAGGTTTCTAGTTATTATTATTATTATAGTTCTTTGTCTTCCTTGGATTCTCAGTTAGTATCTCTGTGTTTATTTACAGTTAGGTATTTGTTCTCTTTCCAGGTCTTCCTTAGCTTTAGTTAATGTTTATGTTTGGATTGTTTACTTTTGTAAATCAGGTTCTCCTTATGGGCTCTTTGTTTGTTCTTAGGTTGTTGTTGTTGGTGTTCCTGTGTTTCCCTCTAGTTTCTCAGTTTACTTGAGTTCATGGTTGTTCTAGTTTCCTTATGCTTCATTTGATTAATTATCTTGCTTATAGTTTTGCTTGGTCTGTGTTTTCTGTTTATTAGTCTTTTCACCCATGCTCAGTCTTTGTATTTGTTTCACCTGTTCCTTCTGCCTCCCTGCCTCCTTGTCACACCTGTTCCCTGTTTCTTTGATTACCTGCCATTTGTTATCCCTCAGTATACAGGTCCTTCTCAAAATATTAGCATATTGTGATAAAGTTAATTATTTTCCATAATGTCATGATGAAAATTTAACATTCATATATTTTAGATTCATTGCACACTAACTGAAATATTTCAGGTCTTTTATTGTCTTAATAAGGATGATTTTGGCATACAGCTCATGAAAACCCAAAATTCCTATCTCACAAAATTAGCATATTTCATCCGACCAATAAAAGAAAAGTGTTTTTAATACAAAAAACGTCAACCTTCAAATAATCATGTACAGTTATGCACTCAATACTTGGTTGGGAATCCTTTTGCAGAAATGACTGCTTCAGTGCGGCGTGGCATGGAGGCAATCAGCCTGTGGCACTGCTGAGGTCTTATGGAGGCCCAGGATGCTTCAATAGCGGCCTTTAGTTCATCCAGAGTGTTGGGTCTTGAGTTTCTCAACGTTCTCTTCACAATATCCCACAGATTCTCTATGGGGTTCAGGTCAGGAGAATTGGCAGGCCAATTGAGCACAGTGATACCATGGTCAGTAAACCATTTACCAGTGGTTTTGGCACTGTGAGCACGTGCCAGGTCGTGCTGAAAAATGAAATCTTCATCTCCATAAAGCTTTTCAGCAGATGGAAGCATGAAGTGCTCCAAAATCTCCTGATAGCTAGCTGCATTGACCCTGCCCTTGATAAAACACAGTGGACCAACACCAGCAGCTGATACGGCAACCCAGACCATCACTGACTGTGGGTACTTGACACTGGACTTCTGGCATTTTGGCATTTCCTTCTCCCCAGTCTTCCTCCAGACTCTGGCACCTTGATTTCCGAATGACATGCAGAATTTGCTTTCATCCGAAAAAAGTACTTTGGACCACTGAGCAACAGTCCAGTGCTGCTTCTCTGTAGCCCAGGTCAGGCGCTTCTGCCGCTGTTTCTGGTTCAAAAGTGGCTTGACCTGGGGAATGCGGCACCTGTAGCCCATTTCCTGCACACGCCTGTGCACGGTGGCTCTGGATGTTTCTACTCCAGACTCAGTCCACTGCTTCCGCAGGTCCCCCAAGGTCTGGAATCGGCCCTTCTCCACAATCTTCCTCAGGGTCCGGTCACCTCTTCTCGTTGTGCAGCGTTTTCTGCCACACTTTTTCCTTCCCACAGACTTCCCACTGAGGTGCCTTGATACAGCACTCTGGGAACAGCCTATTTGTTCAGAAATGTCTTTCTGTGTCTTACCCTCTTGCTTGAGGGTGTCAATAGTGGCCTTCTGGACAGCAGTCAGGTCGGCAGTCTTACCCATGATTGGGGTTTTGAGTGATGAACCAGGCTGGGAGTTTTAAAGGCCTCGGGAATCTTTTGTAGGTGTTTAGAGTTAACTCGTTGATTCAGATGATTAGGTTCATAGCTCGTTTAGAGACCCTTTTAATGATATGCTAATTTTGTGAGATAGGAATTTTGGGTTTTCATGAGCTGTATGCCAAAATCATCCGTATTAAGACAATAAAAGACCTGAAATATTTCAGTTAGTGTGCAATGAATCTAAAATATATGAATGTTAAATTTTCATCATGACATTATGGAAAATAATTAACTTCATCACAATATGCTAATATTTTGAAAAGGACCTGTATTAGTTGGTTTTGTGTCATTGTGTGTGGCTGGTTCCTCTTTGTCACAACCCCGTTCCCTACCATGACTATGCTTTGTTTATGCTTCGTTTTGGAAAACCATGCTACATTTTTGCCATGAGAACCTGCCGTGCTTATGTAAGTTTTTGATCTTGCCTCTGGTTCGTTCCTGCAGTGTTTTTGTGATGTTTTTTGAAAATAAACCAAAGAATTACTAAGATGCTGCTGCCAAGCTCTTGTCTGCACTTTGGTCCGACCCAAAACCCCATCATGACACCAGCCAGCAAACACTGATAGGGTCTTCAGAGTAAGACCATTGATGAATGCAGTTCAGGAAACATCCAAGACAGCAACAGACCCAGAAGAATTTAAGTAAATTGACTAGCAAAATATTTAATTTAAAGTTAGTCTTTCCATTAAACAATACATATAAAAAAAGCCAAAATCCTGGGCAGTAAAAGTGTGGCTGAGTGCAGGGACC
Organism: Girardinichthys multiradiatus; assembly: GCF_021462225.1. Lineage (NCBI taxonomy): Eukaryota > Metazoa > Chordata > Actinopteri > Cyprinodontiformes > Goodeidae > Girardinichthys > Girardinichthys multiradiatus. The sequence continues at coordinate 17,358,227 of NC_061804.1, forward strand.
CTAGGCTACTTGTATAGATTTGAAGTGTACCTGGGCTCTGCATTAATTACATCAGTTGTTTGGGAATGGCTGGAGATATTGTGATGCACCTTTGTGAAAACACAAAATACAAAAACCACAAAGTCTTTTTCAACAACTTGGGAAGGTTAACTTTAGCATCCATGGTACAGGTGCATGTGGCGTAAACAGTTCCTGAAAGAAGGCAAGAGGGACTTGCTCTGTTGTCAGTGATAATACAAACATTCTTGTTACACGTTGGCTCAACATTTCAGTCATCCATATGGCATTGTGCTGTGCTGGCCAGTCCCCTGAAGATGTAGCCAAGAGATGAGCCAAAAAGGAAAAAGCAATGCTCACAGTCCAAATAGCCTTTTCTGTTGCCCTTTACAATCAACACATTGGAGGGGTGGCTCTTGTTGACCAATGTCTTCAGAATCAGATTTCTAATTACTTTTTAAATCACTGTATGGAAGTTCAACTTTGCCACAAAGCTCCAGAATCAAGAAGAAAACTACACCTCTAAAAGTTTAAAAGAAAATCTACTTAAATAGAATAAATTAGGAATAGATAGACTAAAATATGCCAAAAATAAACGTCAATAAGCAATTCAGGTGATTGTTATATACATATCATTTGCCTCTAATTTTACAGCATACACAGTATACATTGTGAGATCGTGTTTCACATTCAAACAGTGGCATTATACAACTTGACAACCAGAGGTAGAAATGATTTTCTATGTCTCTCAGTTATGCAGCATGGAAGTATGAGCTGTTTACTGATGTAAGTGTTACATTGTTTCCTCACAATTTGTCCTTTTCATTTTTTGGATGTGACCGTTCTAAATGTCTGGTGCATCTTCCTGTCTGGATGGGATTGTAAGACATCTTTTCTTCAAAGCTTCTTTGGGTTGTGCATGGATAATTCCTGCCTTCCTCCAGCAAAGCAGAAGAGGAAGAAAGAGTATGACCCCACCTGCAGCAAAGCATAGTGCAGTCACGAAAGTACCCTGTGATAGGCAAAGATTTCAGTTAAAAAACATTTCCTGATGGCAGTTATGCTGTTATTTCTCTTCAGGTAAACTACAGAAATTGTGATAAGTTTGGTTTTTAGAATCAGGCCGATGATAACAAACATGTACAAAATCCTAGTATCAAATGACTTTTACAGCTATTCTTATACTTATGTGTTCTTTAGTTGCAAAAATATGTTTATCGGCTTTTCATTTGAACTTTAGCATTAGTCTTTTATATTATTACATTATGCCATTAAAAAGACTAGTACTTTTTTTCTCATTCAGGTGAACCATCTTTAAAATATTCCCTCTTCTTCCAGATATGCAGATCAGGAGTTACAGTAAGCAGTATATTTCAGATTTTCCTTTGCAGCTAACGACTGCATTAGATGCCTAAAGGCTTTACTTCTATCTCCTCCTTCCATACAACCCTTCATTTTGCATTTAATCATGTGCATAAACTAATTTATGACTTCAAAAGCTTATGATTAATTTACATTAAAATCACGAACACCCATGAGATCAACTTGCATTGCCCTGATGTAAACTTTATTCATATGACCTCAGGTCTCAGGGTATGAGTTTAAAACCTGTCATCAACAAGGTAGGGATCCACTTTATTTGTGCCAAGTGCACAAACAAGTGGATGGCTGTGGCTCAGTGTAAACAGTAGTTGTCTTGCAATCGGAAAGGTTTGGGTTTGGCTCCAGCTTTGCCCCACCACATGTCAATGTACCCTCGGGCAAGGCGCTCAACCCCAATTTGCCTACCAATCTCCATAGCAGTGTGTGTGAACACTGCGAATGCAGCTGGCTGAATGAGACTTTGACTGGTTCATATGGTGTGAAAAAAGCTAAGTTGAGGACTATTTGCTATTCATAAACAATTAGCATCAAACCCATCAACAAGAAGCCCCTCTTCTCAATGACAACCTGTTAGCCTATGCTCTGACTACTCATGTGAATGTTGTTCAGTTTCTATTGGTCCCCCAGTGGGCAAAAAGCTCTAAAAAGCTTCAACACTCAAAACTGCTGCTGCTGCATGCTTTAGCACAGGCAACATTCAGACCCCTGTCGCCAAAACCAAAGCTGCAGACTGGGTTCTTTCTTTTATTCATCACATAGTTTTTCTGAGTTAAGTTTAGTCATTCTACTAACCCAGAACTATTTGCCTTTGGGAACACTCAGCAAACTGCCACTGACAAAATAGCTTCTGGGATCCTTGGGGAATTCACATCTTTCAAGCACACTTCATTTTATAGGTTCCCATGTACAAAAACAATCCTTCCTATGTACTTTGCCTTACAAATGTAATCACACCCTGCTGTTTGGTTACATCTGAACCTCAAACTACTATGTATTTTAAAATGATTTAGTGTGTCTACCCAATACAAATTACAGTCAACGAATAGTTGTCTTAGAATATCCCATTAAAAGACCAAACCTAAACCTAATGGGATTCTTTGGGAAAACTCTGTGTGGTTCACAGACACCCTTCATCCAATCTGGCTCAGAAGTTCAATCTGTAGATATAAAAAGCTGGTGGAGACATACCCCCATAAGGCTTGCAGCTGTAATTGCAGTGAAAGGTGGTGATACAAAGTATTGACTTTTATGAAGATGCACAGCAGTTTTCAAATTGTTATTTGAAAACGATAAAATATTTTGCTTCCACTTCAATATTATCCACTAATCTGTGCTCTGTTCTATCACATAAAGTTCAAGTGAATATTTTAAAGTTGTATCATGACAAAATGTGAGATCGTACAAGTTGTATGAATTTTTGAAACATGTTTTTATTTTTTCATTTTTTAAATTTATTTAAAGATTTATTCCAAGCCAGTAAGAAAATGCATATAATACAAAAATAAAATAAGTATAATGTACTACATAATACAAAAATAATAACAATCATAATCACAATAATAATAATAATAGTAAGAATGACTTGGAAAGGAGTGGGATGAAGAAAAACGTATTTAGTCCCACCCCCTGTTCAAGTTCCTTCAGAAATTACATGATTGTTGCCATTTACAGCTTAATAACTAAATCTTCACTGTTATATCAGCATAGCATATTACATCAATAACATTATACATAAAGAAAGTAACCAACATATTCAATATATAGTTATTATATCCACAATATACAAATATACATTACAGGTCCAGTCAGACCCCCTTGCCAATAACCACGTATTGTGACCAAACTGTTTCTTTATATTTTGATTATAAATTGATGAATATTTGGACATTGCTTGAGCTGCGATCTCAATTGGTTCCAAAGTTTAACACCATACACACACACACACACACACACACACACACACACACACACACTTAAATACATTCATTTATGGTTTTTTTTTTGGTTTTTTTACTCTGCTTAATAATAATTTTTAAATGTTCATACACAAATACTTTACATGACTTCCACCCAAACATGTTTTACACAGGCACACTGCCTCCTAGATTCTTTCGCAATGTAAGTGACCATCAGCTTCTCTGTGAATAACTGTTTATTTATAAAGTGATCATGGTTTAAAGGTTCATAAAATATACTTGCATGAATCACTGACATTTTTAAAAATAAATTTAGATTGATTTTACATTGGTTAAGATCTATGTTGGTCTCGGTCCAACTATTCTGGATTTACAAAAAATACAATAACAGAGTTGTCTGCTGCAGGTGTGACATCAACTGCTTTAGCCTTTTAACATCACTTAAAACCTCACTTAAAAAATCCTGAACCTTTTTACAAGTTTGTACAACTGTATTTTATATATAAAGGACATTTTCTAGGTCCATTTTAAAATCAGAAAAAGACACCAAGGAAATACAAGTACTTTAAGTACTTACGTGATTGTGCATAAATGCTATATATACCTCAAAGTAAATCAACCTGTTGAGACTGTCGTCATGTCAAACTGTCTTATCAAATTTCAGCTTGCCCTATTATAAAATTAGCCATATATCCTGAAAGGTAAAAGCAGCATCTAAAAATTCACCTTGACAAATGCATTTAGAGAAACAAAGTCAAAATAGTATTGTTTTTCAAACAAATAAATTGTTAACTGTATATGTTACCTTGGTTACAGAGCAAGGTAACAAGGTAACAGAGCCAGACTGCAGATAACTCACCTGTTTTTAAAAAAAACATAATTTTCAGGACCTGCAGCAGAGTCCAAGGCTACAAAAACATCCAGAGTTTTTTTAAGCTTTAGCTGCTAGTTGGAGGTATAAAGGGTCAAATTGGCACAATTGTTTTACTTAAGAGTTTGTAGTTTTACACAGAGTCCATCCTTCTGCCTGTAAACAGATGTTATCCAACGCATTGATGTTTTAGTGCTGAAAGGTGCTGTCACTCTGCTTCTTATTTTTCACATATTTGGCATATCAAAAAAAGCTTTTTAGGGCCTCCAAGCATGAATGACTGAAGCACATTTTGTAAACAAGTCTTGTCAAACACATGGAATGTGTGTTGTTTATGATGCATACCCACTGCATAAAGTTAAGCCCATAATTATTAAAAAGCTTTTTAGGGCTTCCAAGCATGAATGACTGAAGCACATTTAGTAAACAAGTCTTGTCAAATACATGGAATGTGTGTTGTTTATGATGCATACCCACTGCATACAGTTTAGCCCATAGTTATTAATACCACTATAAGATTTAGGTTTAATGCAATCTTTGAAATGTTACATATGTTTGCTCCGACTATAATAATAACGTTTTGGAGTTGCCCAGCCAGAGCACTGACTTGAATCTGATAGAGAATCTGTGGAGAGAGCTAAAGATTTAAGTGATGATATGCTGGCCTTCCAACGTTAAAGACTTGGTCCCATCACCAATGATAAATTGTCAAAATACCAGTGGAAACATGGAAAAAGCTATTCAGCAATTATAAGAAGGGTGATTGCTGGAATGCAATCAATTTGAATAACTTTTAACCTGGCATATTTTTCATATAATATAAATTAAATCAAAAATTGCCTTTCAAAATTGATACCCCTTTTACATGTTTTCATCTGTTTAGATACACCTATCACAATTTCTATCAGAAATTAACTTCTTGTTTGAATGAAAACAATTTAAAATCTTAATCTGCCAGGGGCATGGATACTTTGAGGCTAAAATGTATTGTATTGTGATAAAAGGCATGCAATGCTACAGCGCTGGGACAGAGTAAGTCACCAATGCTGTGAAGTCACCATCTCCTTAATAACCACCATACCGCCTTGGGCTGAATGTGCAGTGCTTCAATACATAGTTGATGAAAATCCCCAAGTGGCCCAAAAATTATTGTTCAAAAAGTTACAAAATTAATCACAAAACAAATTCAGGTCCCTGTGCCCTTCACTCATTCAACATGCAACGTTGACAGAATCTTCATCCATGCAGAGAGAGCGTCTGAGTATTGAAGCATGAAATACTACTACTACTACTAATAATAATACTTTATCTGTATAGCACCTTTTTAAACAGCAGTTACAAAGTGCTTTACATTAAAAAATCTAATTAAACATCAAAAATGATACAACAATAACCACAGAAGATATGCCAAATCAATTCAACTATAAAAATAAATAAATAAAAGACAAAATGCAACAATACAAAAATAAGACAAGACAAATTCAAGTATTAAAAATCTTTTATAAAAGTAAGTTTTAACCAACGATTTAATTTATATTTAGCGGAAAAGCGTTCCACAACATGGGAGCCCTGACCATAAAAGTCCTTCCTCCTCCTGTCTCCAGTCGAACACATGGGAGTGGAAAGTAAAAGCTGATTTGAGGATCTGAGATTGTGACAGGGGGTGTAGGGGGTAAGGATCTCAGAAAGATATGATGGAGCAAGACCATTCAGGTATTCAAAAAAAGACAATACAATTTTAAAATCGATTCTAAAAACGACAGGTAGCCAATGCCTAGAGGACAGAACAGGAGTGATGTGTTGATATTTATGGAATCTTGTGAGAACTCTAGCCGCATTGATTTGCATACGTTAAAGACGATTTAGGGAACTTTTGGGCAGACCAGCAAATAGTGAATTGCAGTAATCAAGGTGGCAGGAGACAAAGGCATGAATAAGAGTTCATGTGTCGGGGAATGAAATAAACGATCTAATTTTAGCAATATTCCTAATTTGAAAAATGGCTGTTTTGGCGAGTTTAAGATGTTCAGAACAACTAAGATCTGAATCAAAGGTCCCCCACAAATTCCTTACTTCATGAGTGTAGTTAAAACCAAGCACAGAGAGGAACTGAGTTACTGGATCCCTTTGGGCCTTTGGTCCAAACACCATCCCCTCAGTTTTATCATTATTGAGTAAGAGATAATTATCAGACATCCAGGTTTGGATGTCTGAAAGACAGAGAGTAAGTTTATTGAGAGTAGAGAGGTCTGATGGATTTATGGTCAAAATAAATCTGTGAATTGCCAGCATAGAAATGAAAGAAGAAATTGAGTTTACGGATAACCTGACCAAGAGGTAGCATGTAAATAGAAAATAGTAGTGGCCCAAGGATGGACCCTTGGGGAACACCACAGGTGAGATAAGCAGAACTGGAGGAATTATTGCCAGAGGTTACAGAAAAGGTTTTGTCATGTGGATAAGATTTGAATCAAGTCAGAGCAGTGTCTCTAATAGCTAACCAACATTTAGTGGCTTAAAAGAATATTGTAATCAACTGTGTCAAACGCAGCAGAAAGATCTAGCAACACTAAGACGGAACAACAGCCAGCATCTGAGTTCATCTTGATATCATTCACAACCTTTAATAACGCTGTTTCTGTACTGTGATGTCAAAACCCAGACTGAAAAAAAGTGAGTTTTGGGTTAAAAAAGTTAAAACTTGAGAGTAAACCATTTACCACCAGAAGGTAATTTAGAGATCGGCCTGAAGTTAATAACATTGTTACAATCCAGTTTGGGTTCCTTCAATAATGGTTCAACAGCGGCAACATTTTTAGGAACTACCCCTGTGGATAAAGATTTGTTAAAAACTGTTAGGATATCAGGAATTAAAAAGGTACAAACTTCCTTAAAATGTTGTTGGTAGAATATCTAAAAAGGAGGAGGAAAGCCTCATAGTTTTGATTGTCCTAAATAAATCAGACTGAGATAAGAGTTTAAATGAACTGAAAAAGTGATTTACCTCCTCATACTAAGTGGCAGAGGCAGATGGCACAATCTGTGCTCTGATAACAGAAATTTTATTCAAAAAAAGAACTCAGAAGACAATCTATTAGAAGTAGGGGATTTAGCTGATGAATTTAACTATTGAAGCTGTGGAGAACCTTGATAGATTTCATAAAAATGTTCAACAGTCTGAGATGTGATAGGTCTGAAACGATGTGGGGCTTGGTTGCTTGCGGTTTCAACTGCCACAAGAAAACTAAATAAAATGGCATCATTGTCAGAGATATGGGTATTGAAAGTAAAATGGTTAACTAGGCTGAGGCCTAATATAATAATTAAATCAAGAGTATGACCATGTTCATGTGTTGGACCAGAAACGTGCTGAATACAGTCAACAGTGTGAATGAGATCAAGGAACTCAGATGGAGATCTATCATACTGATCATCAATATGAGTATTGAAGTCACCTAGTAGAATAACTTTCTCATAATTAACAGTAGTGATGGAGAAAAGATTGCCAAACTCGGTTAAAAAGTCACCTTTGGGGCCAGGAGGGTGATACAGTAGATCAATAAGAACAGAACACTTACAGGTATAAAATGTTAAAACCTCCAAAGTGTTAAAAATGCCCATAGATGTAGGCGTCCATTTTTTGTTATTTTTAAAAATAACAGCAACCCCGCCCACCTTGACCAGGTAGTCTTCGAGAATTCAGAAAAGAAAACCTAAGAGGAGAAGCTTCAATTAGAGGGTCAATATCAACCCAGATCTCGATTAAAAAACATAAAATCAAGATTATATGAGGAAATAAAATTATTAACCAAAAAAGACTTGTTGGTAATACCTGATATTCCATAAACCACCGTTTAACCACGGGCTCATGTGATAGGAGGCAGGAACAGGTTTTATAGTGATTAAACCAGACAAAGGCCTCCTGACGGTTCTCCAACATCTGTGACCGCTGTGATGATAGCGAGAGCAAATAGAGCACAACACTTTCTCTCAGTAACTCTGACAGCAATCATAAAACATGAGGAGTAGGTCCAAGCATCGACAGAAGCAACTCCCATGTGTAAAACAGGACTAGAACACAAAGTATAAAACTGACCAGAGTCATGATGTGAAAAACATCATTTAAGACTAAAAGCAATAAAAAGCATCCCATTATGGGTCAAGATCTCTGTTTTACCAGAATTATAAGAAATTAACTGCTGATTACATTTGTAGAAACTGAGCCAGAAAAAATAGCAGCTGTTTTAAGTACAGCATTGCTTTGACACATTTGCATTTTTCATTATCCTTAGTTTATTTTGTTAAACAATCTTTACATTCAGCAAACCCAACCAGAGCTTCCACCCAGCAGGTATTTACAAGCAACAAAATAACAAGAAAACTGCTTTCATACATACTTATAAATAGTTTCCCCAGCTGAGGAAACAGACATCAAAGCTAATCGGAGTTTTGTTTATGTGAAAAGCCAGCCAAAAAACGATGGCTTTTACACATAAAAGTTACGTACATGTAAATTAGGTAAAAATGGGTTGTAACCGAAAAGACATGTATTTTTGTGTGTTTTCATGTTAACAGATGAGAAACACATTTTTTCCTGCAGGATTAGTTATACAAACTGACATTACTTAGTAAATTTTACTGTAAATCATGCTCCTGCTTATGCTAAGTCAGATGCGTAAAGCCTGTTAAACCCCTTTGGTTTGAAATTAAGCCAGTATGAAAGTTGGCAGGTTTGATTTGGTTTAATGGATCAGATATATGATGCCCTTCACACAGAAATTGATTACTTTTAGAAAAAGTTACACAAGTTATTATTCTTGGTTGCAAAGATCCATTTAGTATCCGTTTGTTAAAAATTAAACAGCTGTTTGATGAACATCACACAGCTTCAGAAGCCATACTCCCTGACTAGAGGCTTGAATAAATGCGTTGGGACATACAATACAGCTGTGGGTGTCATGAATGATGAATACATATATGTCTCCTGATGACAAAGGGGTTTCCTTATGGAGTCTCCTAATGATAGTTTCTCCATGATATCTTAGCTCTGTGTTTAGATGATTTAAGATTTTTAGTGGACATTACACAAATGTGGTTGCTTTTCAATGGGAGCCCGCAGGTAACAAGTTGAAATTGTTCTACAAACCAATAGTTCTAAGATTGCTGAGATTATTTCATTAAATTTCATCTGTCACTTAACCATCCCTACAAGATTTGATCCGAATTATCACAATCAGTTCCATGGCTGCAGGTGTATAAAGTAAACATATTGAACCTTAAGAATGGGATGTCATCAAAGTTCGTGTACATGTAAAAGTAGACAAATAAATACTTAAACAATATTGTGCATTTCTATTGTTCTGATGTCAAGGTAGAAAAACCTGTAAACAGACCATGTCCTGCAGTCTTTGCTATTGCACATAGGTTTCTATTGAAGATAATTCTTTTTTTTTGTTTTTATCTATTGTTTTCTATAAACCTTTCAAACTTTGGATTGCATTATGTTTTCTCTCAAAATTTGAAATATTGGAATTTTGTAAATTAATGCCCTCTGTTGAAAGAAGCACAGTTTACAGTTTTTCCTGCCCTCTCAGGAAAATGACTTCTGTCTGTCAGTAAATATCTATTTTAAGCTTGGATTAACCTCAGCATTTATAGCTAATTTCAGTTCATATATTTTTTATATAGTACCAGTTCCATCAAGAATGTTTTTCAAGACAATTAACCATAAGGAGAAGCCAAATATGGCTAACTGAATGAGAAGATTCTCATTTTATTAAGTTACAGTTAATAACACATGTTTAACTCTCTGCCAAAAGCGCACAAAAGTGTACTTGGATTATTATCAGCAAATTCTTTAAACCAGTGGTTCTCAGTTATAGTCCTGAGAGCCCATTGTCCTGCATGTTTTAGTTGCCTCCTTGCTGCCACACACCCTATCTAAATTAATGTCATTAATAGTATTCTGCAGCACTAGATTGCATGCAAAGGAGACAAAGGCACATCTAAAACGTGCAGGGCAGTGGCCCCAAGGACCAGGGTTGGGAAAAATTGCTTTAATCAAACTCTTTGAGGTTCCATTAAAGGTTATTTTGCATGTAGCTTTTTCAGTAGATGTGAAACCTTATGCAATCACAGAGACCGAAGAAGTGCAATTGTCCCTAGGTTTTGTAATTATTTAATAATAGATTAAAAACAAAAGAGGGACAAAAATGCAATTCTATCTATCCATCCATCCATTGTCTATACCAGCTTGTTCTTGCAGGGTCGCATTTGGGGGGTTGGGGTTGCTGGCGCCTAGGTGCCTATCTTAGTAGTTATGGGGTGAGAGGCGAAGTACACCCTGGAAAGGTTGCTAGTCCATTACATGTTAACACAGAAACACACAGGACAAATAACAATGTACTAAAACACTCATACCTAAGGGCAATTAACAGAGACCAATTAACCTGATAGCCATGTTTTTGAATTGTTGGAGAAAGCTGCAGTACCTAGTGAAAACCTGCACACTCCAAGCAAAAAGATCCCAGGCTGGAATTTGAACTTGAGCATTTGCAAGTCAATTTCAGTTCAACTATTAGGTTTTTCATGAGCCTCTTTAGATTGATTGTGACACTCTTTCTGGAAAGGGTTGATCTTTGGTTGCAATTGAAACAACTTAGCAGCATATTTTCTTCAATGCATAAAAATACTTTTCTAATTATCCAAAAGCAAAAATGGTTTGTTATGTTAATCTCTATGTCTCCTGGTAAAACAGCATCAGCCTCTACTTCATCTCTTCCTTTTCTGTTTCAGAAAATAACTAATCTCCAGCCACATTTGTGTGACATTTTCACTCTAATGCCACATTTCTAACCAATATCCCCAGTTTCAAGGTTGGAAACCGAATGCTTATTAAATAGGTACGTTAGAATGTCACTGGCCTGCATAATAAACAACAAATGTAAGAAAAATGTTTGGTGCATCAAGTCCCAACAGAATGAATCCCACAAGGTCATTACCATCCTGTGCGACCCTATTTTAAGCAAGTGCACATGTGATTAATTTGTCATGTGTCACTTTTGGCCACCTGGTGTATAGTCTCTCTCATTATGCTGGATGGGTATCCAATTGAAGAGGATGCTTGAAAGCAAAAAGTAGGTCAAGGAAAAGATGGAAACATTATGCTTGGGTGGATTTGCATACATGAATAAGAACTACCAACGTAGTTGGTTAGTACACTGCTAAAGCTTTTTGTTAATAAATAAGCCCCAGGAAATACTATCCAACTGGAAGATATGTCTTCAAGGAAAGGGTGTTCTAAAAAGCTGAATGAGCAGTGCATCTTTGAGCTGTTTTGTAAGTAAAATTACTTTAACAAAGTCCTTAAGAAAACCTAATTATGGTCAAGAAACTTCAGGTTTTAAACAATTTCAAGCATCTAAACGTAAGCATTCTAGATTTCTACATATCATCATTATTATGGAGATAGGTTTTGTTCTCTGACCCATGAATTTAAATGCTATGAAAAACAGTTCTTAAGAGGTCAACCAGAAGGTTATCAGAAGAGGAGGAGCATGAGTTTGGAGCAGCTCTGATGAATTCTGTGGACAATGACTGTTTCACCTTTCTTGTTTTAAAATTGTCAAATAGAAGGATTGAGAGGGAGGAGAGGCAGGTTAGTTGTAAATTGCATTGGACCATCTGTGTCTGCACATATGCTAGTTGAATGTATGGGCAGAAATAATTGTGTTTGTGTTGAGTGGGTGAATGTGAGCACATTTCTCACCTGGAGGTGCACTGTTGTTAGAGTGGCAAAAATGGTAGAAGGCCTGCAACACACAGCACCCAAGAGCAGCAAAGGACAGGTGAACCTGGAAGGCCACATAAATCCCAGGCAGACACCAGACATAACCCCAGGGCAGCCATACACCTTGAAAAGAGGTAGGTCATTAGTGAAGCACAGGAGCAGCATCCCCCAGGCCAAAGAGACACAGGGTGAGATGTGGGGCACTGAGCCCCACCGACCCGGCAACACTGCCATCTCCCTAATGGTGCTCTAACTGTGAAGTGTTCATCAGAGAGACAGCCTGGGGAAAGAAACTGTCTCAGCGGTGGCTGTTTTTTGTAAACAACACTCTGTAGCACCGACCTGAAGATAAAAGTCTGAACAGTTTGCCTCCAGGATGTGTGGGGTCTGCATAGATTTTAGCCGCCCTTTTCCCAACCCATGACCCGTACCAGTCCTGGATGGAGGGAAGGTCAGCCCTGATTATTTTCTCTGCAGACCAGTTGTTCATTGTAGTTTGGACCTGTCCTGTTTTGTTGATTAGCCAAACCACACAATGAAGGATGAACACAGGATAGACTGAATGATGGCAATGTAGAAGATGACCAGCAGCTCCTGTGGAAGGTTGTACTGCTTTTGTTGCTGCAAGAATCACAGTCTCTGCTGGGCCTTCTTCCAAACAGTGTCTTTGTGTGAGGGCCATCTGCCATCTTAGGTCCAGAGAAAGGGTGGTTCCTAAGGACTTGGAAATGACCCATGTTAGACACAGTGTTATTGAGGATGTATAGGGGTGCTCGGGGTGTTCTCATGAAGTCCACCATCATCTCCTCAGTCAATCACAATATTCTCTTAGAAAGGCTGGAATATGCTGTAGGGATCAGGGGAACAGCGCTAGGCTAGTTTAAATCTTATTTGTCTGACAGATTCCAGTTTATCATGTAAATAATAGATCATCTTTAAACTCCAGGGTTAATTATGGAGTACCACAGTGTTCAGTACTTGGGCCAATTCTCTTTACTATATATATGCTTCCAATAGGTCAAATTATCAGGCAGCATAGAATACATTTTCACTGTGTCAGGTTTAAAAAACCTAAAATACTTATAACATCACAAAAAGAAGAGAAAGACAAAGAACGGACAGAGATGTGCTTCAGTTACAAATCTCCGACCACTCTGAAAACCATCTGTCCGTTCTATTCTTTTTATTATCTTTCGGGGGTCCCTAGTTACAAAGAACGTTGCTCTGTAAGGATGGGAAAAACAGCTGCATCGTAAACAGGTCATAAACACCATTATCTTTTAACAACACACTTCCACAGTCTCCCCATCTTAGGATCAGTGCGTCTTGTGTTCAGCGCAATCAGCCTTCATCTTTATGACCTCCTCAGCTGCGACTGCTTCCTTCTCAGGGACTGATGTTTGCCTGCAGACAACTCACACATCCTTACTCACACATACATTATGAAAGGTTATAAAATCAAATAGTCAAGTTAAAGAATAGGAGAATATATAAGATAAATCTATATTCAATTATTCCAACACACTGTTACGCTGATGACACTCATCTTTACTTATCCATGAATCCTGATGAGCCCAACCAGTTAGATAGACTACAAGCATGTCTTGAAGAAATAAAAACTTGGATGACTTTAAATTTTCTGGTTCCAAATTCAGACAAGACAGAAGTTGTCGTCTTTGGACCGGAGTCTGTAAAAAAAAAAAAAAAACTTTGTCAATCACTTAACCTGGATGACATTAAATTGACCTCCGGTAATAAAGTAAAAAACCTTGGTGTTAATTTTGACCAGGACATGTCATTTAAATCCTATATTAAACAGGTTTCTAGGATTTCCTTCTTTCACCTCTGGAATATTGCCAAAATTAGAAATATCCTATCCAGGAGTGATGCTGAAAAACTAGTCCATGCATTTGCTACTTCAAGGCTGGACTATTGTAATTGGTTACTATTAGGATGTCCACAAAAGGCAGATAAAAGCCTTCAGATGATTCAAAATGCTGCAGCAAGAGTTCTGATGAAAATTAAAAAGAGAGATCATATTTCCCCTACTTTAGCTTCCCTTCATTGGCTCCCTGTTAAATCCAGAATATAATTTAAAATTATCCTCCTCACATATAAAGCCCTTAATGAGTTAGCTCCATCATACATCAGAGATCTGATTGTTCCATACGTTCCTAACAGAGCACTTCGTTCTCAGACTGCAGGTTTACTGTTGGTTCCTAGAGTCTCTAGAAGTAGAATGGGAGGCAGATCCTTTAGTTATCAGGCTCCTCTCCTGTGGAACCAGCTCCCAGTTTTAGTCCGTGAGGCAGACACCCTGTCTACTTTTAAGGCTAGGCTTAAAACTTTCCTTTTTGATAAAGCTTATAGTTAGAGTGGCTTAGGTTATCCTGAGCTATCTTCCTTATTTTTTACCTCCGTCTTCTTCCCTCCATGTTGGATGGAATAAGGGGGAGTCAGGTTTAGCCTAAACCGGCTCAGTTATGGTTGAGGTGCAAACACACCCTCCATTTCTGCTACCTGTATGACCCCCTCTCTTTTCCAATGGTTAAGGTCAATCTGACAGAGAGAGGTATCCCAATCGTTGTGGTTTTTATTATAACAATGGCCATCAGTGGGCTCTAAATGGACAAACTGTCTACTTTTAAGGCTATGCTTAAAACTTTCCGTTTTGATAAGGCTTATAGTTAGAGTGGCTTAGGTTATCCTGAGCTATCTCTGTAGTTATGCTGCTCTAGGTTCAGGCTGCTGGAGGACATAATGACCACTTTCACCCTCTTCACTACATTCTCACACTACTCTCCAATTTTGCATTATTTGCTGTTATTTCAGCTTTTAACCTTGTTCTCTCTATTCTCTTCCTAGAAGCTACACCTGGCCTGGCTCTGTGTCTACCTGTGACACCTTTCTGGAAAGGGGCATCGTTCGAGCTTCTGCTGGCAACAACTTAATGCTCACCCTCTACCAATGATCCACATGGCCCTGTCTTTCAGTGTTTAACCCTTTCTCTCTCCTAGACATGGCGATTGACTGAGCTTCTACTGTGACTAACTCTATGTGCTCTCTTTCAGACTCTAACCTTGAAAACTGGCTCAGAGTTTATCTGTTCTTTCTTTCTAAGTGAAACGACTAAAGGAGCTACATCCATTAACATTTACTTTTCCTTCCCATAGAAAGGACTCCTGGATCAGTGCTTCTTTGTTCTCTTTGTGTCTCTGCTCTGTTATCTCAAACCCCCATTCGGTCGTGGCAATGGACACTCACACTGAGCCTGGTTCTACTGGAGGTTTCTTCCTGTTAAAAGGGAGTTTTTCCTCACCACTGTCGCTCATCCGGGAGGAGGGAATGCTGCAAGTCACTGACTGGATGCAATCTGCTGGGTTTCCTTAGACAGAAAAACTTTTTATCCAATTTGAATAAATAACTGAATCTGACTGCACTGTTCAATGGTTAGGATTAATTGGAATGTATGTACCTGACTTTTGTGATGTGCCTTGAGACAACATGTGTTGTGAATTGGCACTATATAAATAAACTGAATTGAATTGAATCCTCTGTCTTGAGTCAGTTAAGCTCCAGTTGGTTCTGAACCCATCAGTGGACCAGCCGATCCACTTCCTGTCTGTATGTAGACTTGTCATCGTCCTCGTCTTGTGTGGGAGAAGATGCTGCCCAGCCTGACCTGCTGCTGCCAGTCAGTCAGGAAGCTGACTGATCCATTGACAGGTGGAGGTTGGCACTGTGAGCTGGGTGAGCTTCCAGTGGAGGATGTCTGGCTTGATGGTGTTGAAGGCCAAGCTGAAGTCCACAAACAGGATCCAGGGGTACATCCCAAGGTGGTCAGGGTAGTGCAGGATGAATTGTAGTCCCAAACTGACTGCATCGTCTGCCAACCTGTTGCACAGTAAGGAAACTGCAGAGGGTGCAGCAGGGGGGACTGTGATGTCCTTCAGATGCTTCAACATCAGTCACTCAAAAGATTTCATGACTACAGACGTCAGGGTGACAGGCCTGTAGTCATTTAATTCCATGATCAAGCGTTTCTTGGGGGCTGGGATGATGGTGGGGCATTTGAAGCGTGGGGGAACCACACACTGCTCAACAGACTTGTTGAAGATTTGAGTGAAGATGGGGGCCTGTTTGTCAGCACAGCTAGTCAGACATGAGGGAGATACATTGTCACGCCCTGGAGCTTTTCCGGTCTTCTGACACTGACAAAGAGACCTATGCACAACTTCCTCAGAGATCTTTAGTCCAGGCAGGGGGTCTGAGGAGAGGAGGGGGATTGGTGTGTCACAGGGTGAAACTGTGTAGTTGTTGCATGTTTGTCTCATATCTGGTTTGATTTGCATGCTTTTAATTAGAAATGTAAATATTTTCCTTTTTACTTCACCTGCTGATTATCCATGAATGAGGAACGCCTGGTGACTAGAGTAACCAATAGGGAGTCAGGGGTGTAGGGAGGGGGAGATGCCTGCTCAGAAAGAGATGGGACATGAGGAGAAGATGGCACAGGAAAAACGCAAATGCCAAAGGATCAGAGAAAATATTATTTACATACAATGGGCATGGGTCATTACGGCTGTCTGACTGTATGACACCGGGAATATTGTAAGATATTAAGAAAATATAAGGTGGGAAAATGTGTGTTTTTGATACCGTAGTGCAAATCTCTGAAAGCCATTATGAAAGTGAACCTTCAAAGTAATGCTCAAAGGTGACAGACTGATTTAAAAATGTCAGTCTCCGTAGTAAAATTGAATATAATATAATCATCATGATAAAAGTTAGTTTGCAACAGACATTAAAAAAGATCTTCAAGAAGCAATTGTTCGAATCCCAACATTTAAGGAAAGAAAATTTCAAAGCAATGTGCCACATTTTCTTAAGATCATACACTTAGTGTTTGACCCAAAAAACACTTGATCATTTTCCACTTCATGGGAAATTATAGATTGTCTTCAGAAATTTATGGTGAGTCATGTGTTTAAGGGGTCCTTCTTTTCAAAATTTGAACCCAAAATGTCAAGGCAGAATATTTATGATACATTTTGTAAATACTTTCAAACTGTTGCTGATTTATGCACACTTAAGCTCTGTGACACTCTGAGATAAATCGGATGTCCTATGTACTCATTTCAGCCTTTAAAGCTTTATCACATCATATAGATTAGATAGACAGAACAGTAAATTTATACACGTTTCGGTATAATGCCTTGTTCCACACATTGCCTTTAAGGGTAGTTATACCATTGTGACTGTTTTCCATTTTGTCACATAAAACGGTAAATGGACTGAATTTATTTAGCATTTTTCTAGTCACACTGACCACTCAAAGCACTTTGCGCTATAGCCACACTCGGCTATTTGCTCTCACGTTCATTCAGTGTGGATAGAATCCACAACTTTCCCATTGTAAGATGACTACCCACTGGGGCCCACATCTCTTTTATTGGGATCTCATGTGATAGAATAACAGAAGTATTACATAACTAAGAAATGGAAGGTAAATATTGAGAATATTAAGAAAAGAGAAAAACCAAAGGGTACATACTTTTTCCAGGCTCTGTAAATTATCTGTGTGACTCTATGGGGAGACTATGCACCATATTATCATATCATATACAATATTAAAATGTAGTATATGTTGTGTATCCACATTGTATATCCTTAGGTTTAGATAGCCATGCTGATCCTGAGTGCCTTGAATAAAGTCTGTGATGCAATTTGCACTATAAAAACAAGGACAAAATATCTGGAGAGGTCTAAAGTGGGATTCAGTAACTGGAAATAACACTTTGGTCTTGATTCATGGTTTTTCTCATTCGTTCTGGTAGAGATATGCATAACTTCTCCCCAAAATTCAATTCATATGGAATTCATGGCTTTTGCTCTGCAAACTTTTCATCAAACAGTGGGGGTCCATCAGTGTGACTCGAAGTCATTTTAGGATGTGAGCCTCAGCGTAGTATTTTTGTGCTTCTTGTGTGAGAGAAAACATGATTTGGGAAAGTAGATAATTAGCAAAAGGCATGACGAGGAGATTAGTGAAAGAAGGCTAAAAATAAAGTATACTCTGAGACATATCTCAAAAAAACACCATTATCTTCTGGGTAAAAACTAAAGGCTATGAAAAACTTGCTGAAATTAAAGAAGAGGAAAATCATTCATTTATATTACATTATGGTTGGATGTGTGGATGCAGTGTGGACATCTTGTGTGGCCTTTGAGATTTTTATCTATCTTTACAGGTATATCTTCACAGATATATCTAGCCAGTTGAATGTAAGTTAGTTTTCTTAATACCCACAGCAGGAGCATAACAAAAATAAATTGGCATATATTGCATTCAGTTAACTATATTACTTCTTATCCATTGTCTCTATTCAGGTATTTGGAAATAGTAATAGCAATGGTATTATGAAAGGTGATCAAGTTGTGAGCCGTAAAGTATTGGTTGCTTTTTTCATCACTAAAACAGATCAAACTCTGTTCTCATTCAGGAGGTTTTGGCATTTTTCAGTTCCTGCCTCATGGTAGAGTGATGATGTGAGTGGTCCATTCAGAAGCTGTGTTGTGACACCACAATTATCTGCTCATTCCAGTTTACCAGAGGGTTTCAAGTGTGTCTCTTTGATTTGTTCCACTGGGCACCTTCACAGGGTGGAGGTACTGCCTTATATCAACATTTCTTCTCATACTTTTCCATCACACTATCTTTGTTTTTTTTGCCTTTAGAATTTATCAGCCTCGTGAAAAAAAAGTTAGAAATCCCATTAAATATGCAGTTTTTTATTAAGAAATGCTTATGCATTGATGTCTAATCTCTGTTTGTTGTTTCTTGAAAAGAAAGTGATTTAATTGCTTTCAAACTAATGAACTTTGTTGTACTCATTAAACAAACTATGAGTGAAAATGGATTTTCTAGGTCATGAATCAGTCAGCCTACCTGCAAATAGTGTTTGATGACTTCAAAACAGTAATCCATGCCTTTGTAACAACACGGCTGGATTACTGTAACTATCTGTACCTTGGAGTTAGTAAATCATCCTTATCTTGCCTTAAGTTGTTGCAAAAGGCTGCTGCACAGCTTTTAACTGGAACATGGAGGAGAGAGCTCATTTTTCTCATTTTATCCTCTGCACTGGTTCCCTGTCTATTTTAAAGTTCATTTTAAAACTCTTTCATTTGTTTTTAATGCTTTAAATGGTCTTGCCCCTCTTTACCTCCGCTGGAGGTGCCAAGGACATGGCAAAAGCTCAGGGGAGATTGCGCTTTTGCCGTTGCAGCTCCAAAATTATGGAATGCTTTGCTGCTGCAAGTTAGAAAAGCCTCTTCACTAGCCATTTTTAAATCTTCTTTTACAGCCCAGGTCTTTTTTCTGGCGTTTGACCTAGTATACGTTGTTCAGTATGTTTTTTTGTTGCTACTTTTACTAGGATTTTATTCATACTTCTAATCATTTGACTTGTTTTAAATTCTAATCAAATTTTAATTCTAATTCTAATTTTTTTGTTTAGCGCTTTGGTCAGTGCCTGTTGTTTTTGAAGGGGACAAATGCAAAATCCACTTTTTTAGCCTTTAACTTTATTTTGTTTTGTACTTGGAGTGTGTAGGAGTGCAGAAACGTTTAATTATGTCTCTCCAGGTATTGCAGAGAAACATTTAATATTCTGTTTGGGTCATATTTTTCAGTCCATTCAGTTTTCTCTATCATCTTTTACCTTTTTTTAACTGTTACGTCACAGTATTTGCGGGGTGTAAAGTGCCTCAACAGCATTTAAAGAGATCGCACCCAAACGAGTTGCTCTCAGACGCACCTCAGAACTGGGGTAAAGAGGAGCCTCAGGAGCTACAATTACAAGGAGTTCAGACCAAAGCATTGCAGTTCCACTTTATATAGACCACAACTGAATGATTTAAGTGTGAAAAGGAAGGATTTAAAAGCATGATATGTCCCCTTTAAAGTGCTTTATAGATGAAGTTTGTTTGGCTTCCTTATTTGGCTGAAATAATGTCAGTGAGCCACTTTTGAAGCCCTCTATAGGTATCTGATGTCGGAGTCAGGAAAGTTTGTTTCAAGTCACAACTTGACATCTCAAAAGAATAAAGACATGGGGTTTGACTCATCATCGGACATTCCATTTATTAGTTTTCAGCCATTCCTTAATGGATTTAGCAATGTGCTTTGGGACATTGTCATGTTGCAGGATTCAGTTTTGGTTCAGCTCTTAGTTTTAAAGATCTTCTCACGCTTTCCTATAGCATCCTCTGACACATGGTATAGAATTCATGTCGGATTCTATTATGGCAAGCTGGCCAGTTCCTGCTGCAGTAAAGCATCCCCCATACACTGACACTCCCAGCTTTATGCTTCCCAGTAAGTGTGATGTTTTTTTCTTGGAATAGTGTGTTTGGTTTGTGCCAAAAATGTCCTCTGTTCTGTTGTCCAAAGAACATTATATTAGAGGTCCTGGTCGTTGCCTATGTTCTATGTGGCAAACGTCGGTTCCTTTCTGATTGTATAGGCATATACCTTCACAACAATCACTGCAAGGGCAACTGTAATTACATTTCAGGGCTTGTGGAGTTATAAAGTTAAAGTTTTAACGTCATTTCAACACAGAGGAAACAAGCTGACTCAAGCATTGTCTGTCTAGCAAACAACCTATGCAAACACTTTGGCATAAGCAAAATGGGTCTTTAT
This sequence comes from Girardinichthys multiradiatus, assembly GCF_021462225.1. Classification (NCBI taxonomy): domain Eukaryota; kingdom Metazoa; phylum Chordata; class Actinopteri; order Cyprinodontiformes; family Goodeidae; genus Girardinichthys; species Girardinichthys multiradiatus. The sequence goes on from NC_061804.1 coordinate 17,378,890, forward strand.
TTTAAGATGTAGCTGGCCAAATAATCTCCATAAATTTGAGAGAAACATCCCGCTCCCAACTTTCCTTTCTGAATCTCCTCAATCCATTTAGCCCTTCATTCCGGGACTAGTTTGAGGCTTTTAGTGGAAAGTCTTTTGATTTTAACCATAAACAACACAATACCAGTAAAGTTACATAAAGGAGCTTTATACCCTTCAACCATTAGTCCTGTCATTATTCCTGTTGTGAACCAGCAACCCCAATGAAAAATGAAAATTTAAGCCCTTAAAATAATCAAAATATTTTTCTGGTATCAAAACAACATTTTCCTTTTGCTTTTGGACATGTTAAAACACTTTTTTTTTTATTTACCTCAGAGTCATATCATCTTTATTACCTGTAAGATCCTTCATATTTTAACTTGTACCTTGTGCAAATCTACATGTTACATGGCACTGATACAAATCGTGTTTAAATGTAGCATGTAATTAAGATTAAGCCAGTGAAGCCCTGTAGATCAAATGCCAGTGATTTTAATCACTGACATTTGATCTACAGGTGTGTAAATTCTATCTATCTATCTATCTATCTATCTATCTATCTATCTATCTATCTATCTATCTATCTATCTATCTATCTATCTATCTATCTATCTATCTATCTATCTATCTATCTATCTATCTATCTATCTATCTATCTATCTATCTATCTATCTATCTATCTATCTATCTATCTATCTATCTATCTATCTATCTATCTATCTATCTATCTATCTATCTATCTATCTATCTATCTATCTATCTATCTATCTATCTATCTATCTATCTATCTATCTATCTATCTATCTATCTATCTATCTATCTATCTATCTATCTATCTATCTATCTATCTATCTATCTATCTATCTATCTATCTATCTATCTATCTATCTATCTATCTATCTATCTATCTATCTATCTATCTATCTATCTATCTATCTATCTATCTATCTATCTATCTATCTTCATAGCTATCTATGTATATTCAGATCTCAAGCAGATTTATTCCACACGCTTGCATAACAGAGCAACAGAGATACAACTAAAGTCCTGCTGGTTTGAATCTGTACCTACTATCACATTACTAACATATTTTCACTGTTTCTTAAATTATCTTATGTTTAAGACTTAATAACAGAGATCTTGTTCTCAATTTTCTCTTTTAGCTTTTTTACCCAACAAATAGAAAGGAAGTTCTTGTGTTTTCAGCAGGTAATCTGGTGATTCTTACTCTTGTATTAATGCAAATAGGAAACAAGCTCCTCCCTGCTCCAGCCTGCCGGTGTAGTTCTATGTCTAGCTTTATTCTTCTCTCTCAAATGATTGAACCTTTTCACTTTTTGTTACCTTACAGGCAGAAACCACAATGTACTTAATTGGGGTTCTATGGGATAGTCCACAACTAATTGCGCAGAATTGTGAAATGGAAGAAAAAAAGGTTTTCAATGTCTTATAAACTAAAATCTTAAAAATGCACCATGTCTTTATATTTAGTTTCCTTTTGTTTACAGTTTGCATAGATGCTCAAGCTCAACGTTTTGTAGAGAGCATCTATGCATATCAGTTTTCAGGTATTGTCACAGATTTAGGTCTGGATTTTGTCTAGGCCATTTTGATATATGACTTTGCTATCTAAAGCATTCCATTGTAGCTTGGCCTCTATATTCAAGGAAACTCTGCCCCATATTCAGTTTTCTTGTGACCTTTAATAGGTTTTCTTCCTGGATTAGCCAGCATTTATTTTGATCCATTTCCCCATAAACTTTCCAACTTCTCTGAAGAAGAAAGAAAAAGTAAATTTTTTGTCTCATCTGACCAGTTTGCTGTGTTTCCTCCATAGCTTGTGGCAAAGTTTAAATATACCTCTTATGGGCTACTTTCACCAATGGCTACTCTTCCATATAGGCCAGAATAAAGTCCATAGCTAATTTTTGCCCTTTGAGATGTTAAGAGCCTGGAGTATTTCTTTTTTATCTACCCTTGCTTTAATCTTCTCCACAACTTTGTCTCTGACCTTCCTGACTTGTTCCTTTATCTTCAGGATGCTATTTTCACCAGTATTCTCTAAAAAACCTCTGAGGCCACACAGGCCACAGTCCACACAGGTGGACTGAATTTACTTAGTAGGACCGAAGGGAAACAGTTGCACAGAACCTTATTTAGGTGTATTAGAGTAAAGGAGCATAACACTTAGGCACACCACACTCCTTTGAATGGTTGGAGGTGATGCATTTGACTACAACTGTGTGCAAATGAATACTGATCTTATAGTTACTTAATATAATTTTAAGGAAAGCTAGAGAAGGAGCAAAATGACAGCAAGAACAATTCACTTAACATGATTCGACTTTTATAAGAGTGGTCTTTTCCTCATCGTGACGACTATACAACAGACACTATCACACAAACACTCACACACAACTCTCCTTCACTGTCAAAGTAAAAAGAGTATAATCTGACTGATCTTGTTATAGAATGTGCATCTGCTCATGAGCTTGAGCAGGTGCCATGTATAGTAACCCTGTGTGCACTGACCTTGGAGTCTCCCTATGCTGCCACTCAGGATGTGACTCCAAAAATAACTAGTGCCAAACATTGATTACCACTAGCACACAATGCTGCACAGAGCCATGTAGAAAAAGGACAGGGACAGAGATATTGGCTGCACAGTTAACAGTTATTTCCCTGTCTCTGTCTGACTGCCTTTCTCTCTCAGACCATGCGCTTATTTGCACTTTCCATTACTCGCAGGCATAGCAAATACAATATTGGACAGCCAGTCTATTGCACACTATTAGGTTGTTTCAGAAGCTCTGTCACCTATGTATTTTTAGGTGCAAGGGTTGGACCTGTGAATCTGAGAAATATGTTTATTGTGAGTACTAAACATTGTTTTATATTTTTTTTAAATAACTAATTATTTGGAGAAGATGGAGGGTATCACTATTATAAATGTATTGTTATTCTTTTAGTCTGAACTTGTTGAATCTTAGTGTAGAATGTCAGGTAAAGAACAGGAATCCACTGAAAAATATTTTAACTCATTATATCATCACTCATCTGGAATCCTAATTTTTATCTGAGCCCCTACTGGCAGCCTCACTAACGCCCAGTGCAATGTTTACAGATGTGTCCTCCCAAATTTTAGGGAAACAGGCATGGCGGTAATGGAGAGTGGCACCATCTAGCCAGTGCGCTTACATGCTGTAGGGCATTTTAAAGCTGTGGCAGTAGCCACCCACATATAAGTCCTGCGACAAACATGTCAGGGTGCTTACAGATGTTGCAAAGACGGCCCAGGATCAACAACATATGCAAGCTTTGTCCTTAATTCTTGCTAATTGAATAAAATACCCTTAGGCCTACAGGAGCTGTAGGCATTCATAGTTCTTACAAAATCGGAATGAATGCCATTTTAGCAGAACTACTAACTGCATGGACAGGGCACAAAGAATAGAAGATTACAATCTTTTTAACCATTTATTCAGTTCGAGTAGAAAAAAATTGTAAATCTGCTTCAGGAAATAAATGTTTTTATCAGGATCACCAGTGGCACTATTGGTTGATCGTATGCCACTGGTAGATGCTGTTCATATGCCTGATAGCTGTTTGGGAGGTATCTCATAAAAAGCCTTAGCTGTCCTACAATCAAAAATATAAATATGTGGGCTGTGCCAAGCTTTACTGGGACTTTAAATTGAACTCTGTGCTTTGTTCAGATGATAATAATGTTGATTGGTGAGTCTAGTGCGGTGATTCTGAAATAAAAAATCTGATATAAATTTTTAACAGAAAAAATAAAAGACAAATATGACATCCTTATTTTGTAGACATGTCCTGTCTCGGCATTTCAGGCATACCATATAGAGAAGCTGGTTGGCTACTTGTGCCAGGGCATATTTGATCTAGAAAAAGGATATCTCAAGATTAAATCCTATTGCGTGATTAACTTTATTAAATCAAGGCTGGATCCAGCATCAAAGTAGACAGGCTTGATGTAATAGTAACCTGTGTTTGTATGACCTTCAACCACTTGGATGATGAATATTTAAAAAAAAGACACTTATTGTTGGGTATGAGTGAGGATCTTTGATGCTGTGAGCCTGATTCTCTTTCAAAGGGTCTAGGAACCATTTCGGAGTGAATGGCATCTTGAACCTGTGGGAAAAAAACCCTCCAAAAAACACACCTATGGTGGACTCTGCCAGTAAACTAAAAATGGATTGTTATTGGGTTTTCAGCAGGATAGTGATCCAAAACTTGTGGCCAAATTAACACCGAAGGGATTTATTAGAAACAAAATTAACCTTCTTCTATGGCAACCTTAACTCCCAGAACTAAATCCTATATTATCTGAGAGAGGAACTAGAGAGTAGGGCCATAAGAGGGTTCAAAGGACTGTGGGCAATTTGAAGAGATTGTGTAAAGAGGAATGGTCAAACATCTATCTCTCAGTATGCTCCAACCTTGTAAAATTATATAGGAGTAAGTGCTGCCCTACTGAGATTTTGTTCAATATGATTTTTCTTAACAAGGGATTTATTTGTCCCTTAATAAATGTACATTTAAATTAAAGGTTGGATTTTTCTAAACGCTTCAGTGTGAAACTACACTATGGCGATAAAATATACATTTATTTTAAGCTTTTTTACACATCAGTTGTCCATGCTTTTATAGAGTAGCAGTTTCTTTCTCTAAATATGAATATGATGATTAGCTGGATTGGTTAATGTCAGGAGAGCAACAGACTAATACAAATCCTATGTCCTATGCTCAGTGGGGCTAACCTTAAGGACCTTCAGCATCTGTATGAAACAAGGGTATCCTCAATATTTCCGGACCCTTAACATCTTTTAAATGCTGAGTACGCAGCACTAATAGGCAATAACAGAAAGGCTAATCGAGAGCTTTGACAGTATTCCCAGTAGACTGTTTAACAGCTGGTTCTGATCAGAAAAAGGGCTTGGGTTCACATTTTTTCCTCTCTCTTTGCACACTCTTAAATCCCTAATTAATACAGGGCATGTGCTGATACAGAGAAAAATGAACTCCATAGGCATCTTTTTTAGTGAGCTTTACTTTTTTAGTGTAGCTGCTTCTTGCGATCTTAAGTTGAAATTCTTTAAGTTAAAACTTTTCCGAAAGGAATGAGTATCTTCACTGTCCTTTTGAGAAAGGCAATCATATATGCAGGAACCTCACTGTACACAGAAAACTGACAGTGAAGCAGATGGAGCTATTATCTCAATTCAAATTGACAGATAGAAATATTCAGGAAAGGCACAGAAAAGACTTGTTGTTGCAGCAGATTAGCTGAACACAGACAAGCTGTGAGATAATTTTTTTGAGGTTTTATGATGATAAGACTTGTAAAAACAAAATTATTCCTAGCATTCCATCTGAGCTACTCCCTTCACAAAAGTAATCGAGTTAGATGTTTCGCCTACTTCAAATGTCATCATGTAGCCCAATCCCCTCAGCTTATCCTGTTTTGCTTTCCATATTCGTGACTGCATACTTTGATGATTTATTTACTTCAGATTCCTTTATGAAGTGTTCAGTAGTATTAGTTCCATGGATCATCCAAAACGCTTGTGCAAAATTACAATCAGGCTACATGACTGATGATATTTTAGGGGGCAAGCAAGCACAGAAGTGGCAATAGATAAAGAAATGGAAAGGAATTACTACAGAATTACCACATTTGAAGCTGAAAAATAACCAAAAGGTCAGTCATTCATGTCAGCCATTTTCTGTACCTCTTCTTCCATAGTGGGTCGCGGGGAAGCTGGTTAATATCTCCAGCAGTCTACGGGCGAGAGGCAGGGTACACCCTGGACAGGTCGCCACTCCATCCTGGGAAACACAAACAACCATGCACACACTCATTCACACACCTAAGGGCAATTTAGAGTGACCAATTAACCTAACAGGCATGTTTTTGGACTGTGGGAGGAAGCCGGAGTACCCGGTGAGAACCCACGCATGCACGGGGAGAACATGCAATGCAATAACCAAATGTTTTTTGCTTTTTTTTATAAAATGAATTGAATTCAGGATCTCATATACAGCTCCAAATTTTTTTTTTTCCATTTTACTCAGATGTTATTAAATGGATGGGACATTAGGAAACAGGACTTTTCTTTTTTCCCCCTTTTTTTACAAATGGAAATCTTAAGTGTCATGTGTGTTTGTATTGAGCCCCTATAGTTCTTTTACCCCTAAATAAAACCCACTGTAACAGTTTGATTTGAGTTGCCTCTTAAAATGTTAATAGAGTCCATATGTGTGCAATTTTATCTAAATGTAAATCCAGGTGTTCTGTAAATGACTAAAAGATTTGTTAGAGAACATCTGAGAACATATTGGCTCATTCATTTTCCCCCTAAACTCCTTAATGATTTCCAAGTTTGTATTTTTTTTCATGTGGAGATTCTTTTTAAAATAGCATGCAGTCAGTCTTAAATGCACTTAAAAGTAATCAAATGCTTTTGTAGCTTTAAGCATCCAATGACACAATATCCTGGTGAGAGTGACAATGACTCCAAAGAGTTTAAACAGATTAAAGAAATGAATAGAAGTTATATCAGTTTAGCTGAAAATGCATGAATATAATCTGAACAGATGACTTTTACAAAAACACTACTTGTCTAACAGCTTCTAAAAATATTTTAAATGTGCAATGTATTCAATCACAGCAGAGAGCTATTAATGTAACTAAAGAGGAAACTCCTTGATTTTGAAGAACTTAATGTTTTTATATTTAACATACAGTATACTATAACAAATATTTTCACATATACTGGAAATAAGACAGGAATAGACAGAGTTGCCGAAGCCACTACAATGATCTTCTTGGTTCAATTAGCAGGTGAAGAGGAAATGAATCCCCAGCTTCATCTGTCCTTTTTCCTGGACAGATAAGCTGGTTACTTTTATCATGGAAGTCTTGGCCAGAGAATTATTCACATTCCAGCCCTGTTAATTAGTGCAGTCTACTGTATTTTATCTTCAACTTAGTTTTAAATATACACTATACAGGTCCTTCTCAAAAAATTAGCATATTGTGATAAAGTTCATTATTTTCCATAATGTCATGATGAAAATTTAACATTCATATATTTTAGATTCATTGCACACTAACTGAAATATTTCAGGTCTTTTATTGTCTTAATACGGATGATTTTGGCATACAGCTCATGAAAACCCAAAATTCCTATCTCACAAAATTAGCATATCATTAAAAGGGTCTCTAAACGAGCTATGAACCTAATCATCTCAATCAACGAGTTAACTCTAAACACCTGCAAAAGATTCCTGAGGCCTTTAAAACTCCCAGCCTGGTTCATCACTCAAAACCCCAATCATGGGTAAGACTGCCAACCTGACTGCTGTCCAGAAGGCCACTATTGACACCCTCAAGCAAGAGAGTAAGACACAGAAAGAAATTTCTGAACGAATAGGCTGTTCCCAGAGTGCTGTATCAAGGCACTTTAGTGGGAAGTCTGTGGGAAGGAAAAAGTGTGGCAGAAAACGCTGCACAACGAGAAGAGGTGACCGGACACTGAGGAAGATTGTGGAGAAGGGCCGATTCCAGACCTTGGGGGACCTGCGGAAGCAGTGGACTGAGTCTGGAGTAGAAACATCCAGAGCCACCGTGCACAGGCGTGTGCAGGAAATGGGCTACAGGTGCCGCATTCCCCAGACCTAGGCTACAGAGAAGCAGCACTGGACTGTTGCTCAGTGGTCCAAAGTACTTTTTTCGGATGAAAGCAAATTCTGCATGTCATTCGGAAATCAAGATGCCAGAGTCTGGAGGAAGACTGGGGAGAAGGAAATGCCAAAATGCCAGAAGTCCAGTGTCAAGTACCCACAGTCAGTGATGGTCTGGGGTGCCGTGTCAGCTGCTGGTGTTGGTCCACTGTGTTTTATCAAGGGCAGGGTCAATGCAGCTAGCTATCAGGAGATTTTGGAGCACTTCATGCTTCCATCTGCTGAAAAGCTTTATGGAGATGAAGATTTCATTTTTCAGCACGACCTGGCACCTGCTCACAGTGCCAAAACCACTGGTAAATGGTTTACTGACCATGGTATAACTGTGCTCAATTGGCCTGCCAACTCTCCTGACCTGAACCCCATAGAGAATCTGTGGGATATTGTGAAGAGAACGTTGAGAGACTCAAGACCCAACACTCTGGATGAGCTAAAGGCCGCTATCGAAGCATCCTGGGCTTCCATAAGACCTCAGCAGTGCCACAGGCTGATTGCCTCCATGCCACGCCGCATTGAAGCAGTCATTTCTGCAAAAGTATTCCCGACCAAGTATTGAGTGCATAACTGTACATGATTATTTGAAGGTTGACGTTTTTTGTATTAAAAACACTTTTCTTTTATTGGTCGGATGAAATATGCTAATTTTGTGAGATAGGAATTTTGGGTTTTCATGAGCTATATGCCACAATCATCCATATTAAGACAATGAAAGACCTGAAATATTTCAGTTAGTGTGCAATGAATCTAAAATATATGAATGTTAAATTTTCATCATGACATTATGGAAAATAATGAACTTTATCACAATATGCTAATTTTTTGAGAAGGACCTGTAAGTGTATAAATACAAAAGTATTTGTCTGTCTACTTTTACATGTACATGAACTTTGATGACATCCTATTCTAAATCTATAAGGTCTAATTTACCAGCAATAGCAATTTTAACTATTCTGTAAACATCTCCCACAAAGTTTAGGAGTGTGTTCGTAGTAAGATGAGAACAATAGAATTACAGCCTCCGCCCTAATTCATCCCGAAGGTATTCAAGAAGGTTGAGGTCAGGACTCTGTGCAGGCCAGTGAGGTTTCTCCATACCAAAGTTCATACACCTGCAGCCATGGAAGTGATTGTAACACCGGAATTTATTGATTTGGTGGTATGATCCAATACTTTTGGTAATATTGTGTATCTTTTAACAAGTTACCCCATTAATCTCACTTTTAGTCACTTGGCAGTTTTGGTACCTGAATTTTACATCTGTTTTTGGGTATTGCCGACCAAATGCCAATGAATTCCCACGTCGTTTCATACCTGCTTGGACAGCCGACAATTTAAAGCAATTTTCTGTTATCCACTCATAGTCTACTTTAAGAAACAATTGTGATATTACTCCAATGAATAATGGCTTGGCGCACAAAGTCACTTAGAGTAATTATCTTTTGATCTGGGGTCATAATCATTATATTTCATAAGACTCACCTGGTAAAACTGTCGTGAAGCGACATCTTTGATTTTGTTGTGGTCTTGTGTTTTTGACCTTTCATTTAGTTTGGATTTTGTCTAAGTTCCTTTAGTGGTTTCTTTTCTATTACTTGTTATGGTTTTCTTATGATTATAACTATTATTATGTTTGTTGTTATTCTAGCTCCTTTGTCTTCCTTGTAGTTTCTAGTTTAGTTTCCCATTTAGTATATCTGTGTTTATTTATGTTTTGGTATTTGTTCACCTGCGCTCTTTGTTTACGAGTTTATTTTCTCTGTTCCTCCTCGTCCTGGTTCCCTTTCTGTGGTTTAGGTTTTATTTATTTACAGCCAGGGTTCTTTATGTGTTCTTTGTTAATTATTAGGTTTTGGTGTTTGTTCTATTCCCTTTAGTTTCTCAGTTTGCTTTAGTTAATGATTATTCTAGGTTCTTATGTTTCTTTTGATTTATTATCTTCGTCCATGGTTTTGCTTTGATCTGTTTTCCCTGAGTTTTGTTATTTATAGTTTTGTTTTTGTAGTCAGGTTCTTTTAGTTGTGTTATTGTCTAGCTTCCTTCATGTTTTCCCCTCTGGATTTATGTTATGGTTTAGCTTTCGTGTTTTGTTTTGTTTCTAGCCTTGTCACCTTAACAACTATTTACTTTCCCTCAGTTCTCTACAGCCTGGTCCACACCTGAATTTCATCTCCCCTGATTTCCTATCTCTCATTCTCATTGGTCCATACTCCACTTTCCTCTGTTCATAAGCTCTCTGTTCTTGTTTGTTCCTCGCTGGTTCCTTCCGTTCGAATCCTCATTCATATCTCCGTTCACCTACCTTCGTCTATGTACTTTGCCTACTATGTTCCTGCAGTATCAACTTTGTAAATTTTTGGATTTCTTGTATCTGCAGTGATTTTGCTACGTTCTTGCTACGTTGGAGAACCTTTGGATTATTCTTTAAATAAAGTAAGAAGACTGCTTTAAACATGCTGCTGCCGAGCTCTTGTCTGTGATTTGGTCAACCTGAACCACAGAAGGCGACAAAAACATGTACAGGTCCTTCTCAAAATATTAGCATATTGTGATAAAGTTCATTATTTTCCATAATGTCATGATGAAAATTTAACATTCATATATTTTAGATTCATTGCACACTAACTGAATTATTTCAGGTCTTTTATTGTCTTAATACGGATGATTTTGGCATACAGCTCATGAAAACCCAAAATTCCTATCTCACAAAATTAGCATATTTCATCCGACCAATAAAAGAAAAGTGTTTTTAATACAAAAAACGTCAACCTTCAAATAATCATGTACAGTTATGCACTCAATACTTGGTCGGGAATCCTTTTGCAGAAATGACTGCTTCAATGCGGCGTGGCATGGAGGCAATCATCCTGTGGCACTGCTGAGGTCTTATGGAGGCCCAGGATGCTTCGATAGCGGCCTTTAGCTCATCCAGAGTGTTGGGTCTTGAGTCTCTCAACGTTCTCTTCACAATATCCCACAGATTCTCTATGGGGTTCAGGTCAGGAGAGTTGGCAGGCCAATTGAGCACAGTGATACCATGGTCAGTAAACCATTTACCATTGGTTTTGGCACTGTGAGCAGGTGCCAGGTCGTGCTGAAAAATGAAATCTTCATCTCCATAAAGCTTTTCAGCAGATGGAAGCATGAAGTGCTCCAAAATCTCCTGATAGCTAGCTGCATTGACCCTGCCCTTGATAAAACACAGTGGACCAACACCAGCAGCTGACACGGCACCCCAGACCATCATTGACTGTGGGTACTTGACACTGGACTTCTGGCATTTTGGCATTTCCTTCTCCCCAGTCTTCCTCCAGACTCTGGCAACTTGATTTCCGAATAACATGCAGAATTTGCTTTCATCCGAAAAAAGTACTTTGGACCACTGAGCAACAGTCCAGTGCTGCTTCTCTGTAGCCCAGGTCAGGCGCTTCTGCCGCTGTTTCTGGTTCAAAAGTGGCTTGACCTGGGGAATGCGGCACCTGTAGCCCATTTCCTGCACACGCCTGTGCACGGTGGCTCTGGATGTTTCTACTCCAGACTCAGTCCACTGCTTCCGCAGGTCCCCCAAGGTCTGGAATCGGCCCTTCTCCACAATCTTCCTCAGGGTCCGGTCACGTCTTCTCGTTGTGCAGCATTTTCTGCCACACTTTTTCCTTCCCACAGACTTCCCACTGAGATGCCTTGATACAGCACTCTGGGAACAGCCTATTCGTTCAGAAATGTCTTTCTGTGTCTTACTCTCTTGCTTGAGGGTGTCAATAGTGGCCTTCTGGACAGCAGTCAGGTCGGCAGTCTTACCCATGATTGGGGTTTTGAGTGATGAACCAGGCTGGGAGTTTTAAAGGCCTCAGGAATCTTTTGCAGGTGTTTAGAGTTAACTCGTTGATTCAGATGATTAGGTTCATAGCTCGTTTAGAGACCCTTTTAATGATATGCTAATTTTTGTGAGATAGGAATTTTGGATTTTCATGAGCTGTATGCCAAAATCATCCGTATTAAGACAATAAAAGACCTGAAATATTTCAGTTAGTGTGCAATGAATCTAAAATATATGAATGTTAAATTTTCATCATGACATTATGGAAAATAATGAACTTCATCACAATATGCTAATATTTTGAGAAGGACCTGTATTAGAACCACAAACAATTGTAACAGAGTATAACGTCTTTAGACTAAGAAATACTATTAAATTACATTATATTTGAAATGTGAGCATTTTTCGATAATTTGTCCATGTAATTCACAATAATGCTAAATTGCAAAATATAAAAATAAACCAACTTATATGCCACGTTTTAAGTACATCCATATGAAATGGTTGCTTTACAGGTAAGAATTGAAAGACGTTGGAAAGGGCATATTGTGATTATGAATCTGAAAATATTATTTAATATTAATATTTTAATATTTTATCAAATAATATTTCTTTCTGTTAAGGGTTATCCTGTGAATACCAACCCAGTAAGGTGATGGTATTAGGACAAAATAGAAAGGTGTGAGCCAAGCTCTGACATTATTGAACAGCAAAAACTCTGTACACACATGGAATGAATTCACACAATTTCTTAAAATACAAGAATTTATTAACAAAAATAAGTCAACTCAAAGTCAAACATATTTCAATCAACAAACTCTTTACTATGCTAAAACAATCCAACTAAACCACCAAGCAGAATTAAAGAATAACGAAGACTAATGGGCTATGTACAATATAAACAAGTTGGTTAAAGATGATTGAAAACCATGACCAAAAGAGTGATGCAACATTACCATGCAATGTTTATGTTTGAGAACCAAGGATTATCTTGAAGAATCTGGAAACGGAGTTAAGTTAGTCTTGGAACTAACTTAGGCAATAATCAGCAAACGTTTAGACAACCATTCACAATGCAAGATCAGATAAAATATTATTTTAATAAAATAACGTTTTAAATAATGATCTGCTGAATAAAACCAACCTTCTGGATGACTAATTCTCAACGGTGTCTCATTAGATGCCCTTATTTATTAAAATAATATTCAAAGAAATATTATTAAGGAAGTGGTAAAATATTCAAGGAAATATTTTGGAAAAGAGCCAAATCTTTCTGGAGAAATGGGGCTTAATAGTGTTTACTTAGTTATCAAGTTTAGTAAAATAATGTTTGGGGAAATATTATTTACTAGACTGAAAACTAACAACCTTTCTGGGTAAATATTATTTAGCTGGCAAGCATGTGTTCTAAGCTGTTAGCAGTTAAAGCTAACAAAAGAAGCTGATAGCACCAGAATCAAATGCAGACCTTTAAAATTCCATCAATAAAAGGGTTAACATGCATAAGCGCAGACGGCGTGTTATGATCAATCTTCTGTGTTTAAAATCACTCTTTAAATAAAGTTTGTCTTAACTTTAAAACCACACAAACAGAACACAAAACTGAGCACGTGTGCTGCAGGTAGGCTTCTAGCACTAAGATAGCAGAGTTTCACAAACAAAACCAAACTTCCGAAAATGAAAACGTTCTGATCATTTTATCCTAAATCTCTCTGCCTAAACCCTAACCTCGTTTGAAACGTGTTGAGGAGGAGTTGTCCGGGCGACGACGATGTTTGAAGAAAGCTCTGTGAACAAAGGGTTAGCTTCCAGCTAACCTCCGGAGCAGTGGCTGGGTGGCCCGTTCTGTCCGCTGACCACATTGCACATTACCACGGTGATGCGTGGGTTGTCCTCCTTCGGGAAACTGCTCCACTCGGAGTCGTAGAGACCGCGTCTCTGCCGGGAACTCTCTATAACACAGCTTGATTCTGTAGGCCTCAGAGAGAAAAGTCAAGCCAGGCTTGTACCTTAATTCCCATTCATGAATGAATCTACCGGATACACGAACAGTGATTGCTTTGTACTTATCTTAGTGCACATGATCGATGATCGTATGACACTCTCGGATCCAGTTGAAGTTGTGTCTGTTTGACAGCAAAGAGACATTAGCGCGCTGTGCCTCCCCTATCCCGATGATCACCGGTGTGGAAGAGAAAGGACCATTGGAAAGGTGGGGGTTTTATACGGGCAGTGATATCATGGGAAATCCGCTGCTACCCCCCTTTCCCCTTCTGAAGTTGTGCTGGAAGTCGGTTAAATGCAATTTATTTTGAAAGTTCCAGAAACGTTTGTACCGGAGTTTTCAAGTTGAAATTCATGGCTGTGGTCCCTACAGGCAAAAGGATAATTAGCTTGTACAAAATAGGGGCAATGGTGAAGGGGTTAATTGACTCAAAGGTCCTCAAGGCCACTACAGGGGTAACTTTCACTTGCAGTTGTACAGGCCTGTCACTACAACATGAAAATGTGATATCTCATTTAAACAAGAATCAACCCACAGACACTATCATTTCAAGGGAAAAAACTAGAACAATGATATATACTGCAGTTTGACGGCATTGGTAATTCTAGTTGTTATATGCCCCTGTTTTTATCTGAACTCTGTAGCCTTAAGCCATATACTGTCCCTGAATAAAAGAGTGCCAATCAGAGTATGAACATTCAAAGAAACAAATATATGAGGATTTCCTTTCTTTTTCTTCTGTTTTTACAATTCTATTATCTTTTTTGCAGGATTTGCTTTGCAAAATAATAATCCTGTGTTTTTAGTTGTATTTATTTTTTTCTGTGAAGTCAGAAGTTTATGGTTGAGATAAGATCATGATGAAAACTACTCAAAATTCATTAAGTTATTATGCATGTACCGTATTTGGGTAAAAAATAATTTCCTGATTTAACGAGAGTAATTCGCATGGTTCTGTCTAAATTGATAACATATGTACAGATTGTATTCAGTCATAGATTATTAAGCAAATATTTTCTCATATGCTGCTTTCTTGCAAGAGAGACAAGTAATCCCTGTGGACTCTGAATAGAGCATGAACCAGGATCATGTTGCCATGGAGGTTTTCAGAAGTAATTAGCTGCAAGCCACAGGAAAAGTCAAGATTAACTGGTGAAGCCAATAGATTGTAAACATTGAATGGGATTTTTATTAAGTTGGGGAAAGTGTGGGTTTAAATGGAAAAAAAAAATCTACATCAACTTTAATGTATATTTTAAAGATTATTGTTATATTCAATATACTGATATTATTTTCGATTAATATAAAAACAAGAATGCTGAGAGCTGCTATAATGTTATTTAAAAAAAGAATGTAATTCTCAGCAGAGGCAGAATGTTGAGACAGATTGTGCGCTGGGAATGTTGCACAGCCCTTAAGCAAGGGCATACAATGAAAAAAAAAGAAAAGTTAATTGTGTAACACTCTTCACCCAAAGCATTTACCTTGTCCACTACCTTTGTTCAACTTAACTACAGCCCTGAGGTAAAATGCACCAAATGAGCAACCTTTTCTACTTTACTGCTAAATTGTAACTTTAATTTTAAAACTCATGTTAATTCTCGGCTATCCTCAGTGAGTTAAGGCTCTACTTTGGCAGGCTCCACTTCACTCAGCCCATTTTGCAACCGTTTCCATTACTGGCTTTTCCAGCCCAGTACAGGCTTTTATGGTACCTGCTCGGCAGCAGGTTACATTTGGGGAATAGACACTGAGATAAAAACATGTTTATGTTTCTTGTTAGGAAAGATAAACATCTCTTCAACCTAAGTACACTGAAATATATCACTTCCATTTGCATTGCGCAAGTAATGAAAATTTGTGCTGTCAGTTCTAAAACATATTCATCACTTTAGTAGAAAATAACAAAGCAATATGAACTGATTGCCTAGATTTCAAAGAAAGTCAAAAAATTTTGGAGTATTCGATACAGTGATAACAATCCTATCCGATTTTATTTTATCTGCTCGCATTAGAATTCAACCTATCCTTATCGTAACTTCAGTTTTTCCCTTGAAAAGTGTTGTGACTATGAATCTGAAAATATCATTTAATGTTTAATATTAATATTTCAATATTTTATCAAATAATATTTCAGTCTGTTAAGGGTTGTCCTGTGAATACCAGCCCCGTAAGGCAGTGGTAATAGGACAAAATAAAAGGGTGAGCCCAGCTCTGGCATAATTGAACAGCATAAACTCTGCACACACATGGAATGAATTCACACAATTTCTTAAAATACAAGAATTTATTAACAAAAATAAGTCAACTCAAAGTCAAACATATTTCAGTCAACAAACTCTTTACTATGCTAAAACAATCCAACTAAACTACCAAGCAGAATTAAAGAATCAGGAAGACTAACGGGCTATGTATAATATAAACAAGTTGATTGAATATGGCTGAAACCATGACCAAAAGAATGATGCAACATTACCATTTAATGTTTATGTTTGAGAACCAAGGATTATCTTGAAGAACCTGGAAGTGAAGTTAAGTTAGTCTTGGAACCAACTTAGGCAGTAATCGGCATCCCTTTAGACAACCATTCACAATGCAAGATCAGATAAAATATTATTTTAATAAAATAATGTTTTAAAGAATTATCTGCTGAATAAAACCAACCTTCTGGATGGCTAATTCTCAACGGTGTCTCATTAGCTGCCTTTATTTATTAAAATAATATTCAAAGAAATATTAAAGAAATAGTAAAATATTTAAAGAAATATTTTGGAAAAGAGCCAAATATTTCTGGAGAAATGGGGCTTAATGGTGTTTACTTAGTTATCAAGTTTAGTAAAATAATGTTTAGGGAACTATTATTTACTGGATTGAAAACTAACAATCTTTCTGGGTAAAACTCTTTGCAAGCACGTGTTCTTAGCTGTTAGCAGTTAAAGCTAATAAAAGAAGCTGATAGCTTAGCACCAGAATCAAACACACACCTTTAAAATACCGTTAATAAAAGGGTTAACATGCATAAGGGCGGATGGCGCGTTATGATCAATCTTCTGTGTTTAAAATCACCCTTTAAATAAAGATTGTTTTAACTTTAAAACACACAAACACAGAACCCAAAACTGAGCACGTGTGCTGCAGATGGCCTGCTAGCACCAAGATAACTGAGTTTCACACAAACAAACTTCATAAAATGAAAAACGTTTAGATAATTTCATCCTAAATCTCTCTATCACTTTGCCCAAACCTAACCTCATGAACCGTGCTGAGGAGTTGTCCGGGCGACGACGAAGAAAGAAGAAAGCTCTGTGAAAAAAGGGTTAGCTTCCAGCAAACCTCCGGAGCAGTGGCTGGGCGGCTCGCTCTGTCCTCTGACCACACTGCGTATAACCACGGTGATGCGGTGCTGTTGTCCTCCTTTCAGATCGGGAAACTGCTCCACTCGGCTTCGTAGAGACAGCGTCTCTGCAGGGAATTCTCTGGAACACAGTTTGCTTCTGCAGGCTTCAGAGAGAAAATCAGGCAATGCTTGTACCTTAATTATTCCTGTTCTTGAATGAATACCGGATACACATACAGCAATTCATTTGTACTTAACTTTATGCATACGATCGATGATCGTATGACACCCTTGGATCCAGTTGAAGAGTTATGTCTGTTTGCCAGCAAAGCCTCGCAGCGGAGTCCGAATGGAAGAAGCAGGATGTAGCAAGAGCGGTGCTTTTATTTGGACAGTGACGTCACAGGAAGTCCGCAGTTAACCCGTTTCCTGGCTGTGCCAGAAGTAGGTTAATGCAATTTATTTTGAAAGTTCCAGGAAAGTCTGTACTGGCCTTTCAGGTTGTAACCATGGCTGTGGTCCCAACAAAAGCATTTTGCTTGTCAAGCGGACTCAGCACCAGCGACCTTTTGACCACAGCAGTTGGCCAACAAGCCTGACCTGTCTTTCTTGCCACATAAGGTATCATTTTTTTACCTTGCAATGTGTTTTCCACACACTGTTACACTGACATTTCCAGCACTGGGAAAAACAGGGACATCAGGTCACCTTGGGTCAGAGGCACAGCATGCTCTTATTTACATCTGCACAGTGCAGAATTTACAATTTTTTTATTAGCTCACAATTTTGATAA